>NC_056055.1:45084735-46334735 GCF_016772045.2 Ovis aries | reverse complement strand
CTGATGCTGACAAAGATTGAGGACCAGAGGAGAAGGGGATGACAGAGGATGAGATGGTTGGATGGCATCACCGACACAATGGACATGGGTTTGGGTGGACTCCGGGCATTGGTGACGGACAGGGAGGCCTGGCATGCTGCAGTTCATGGGGTTGCAAAGAGTTGGACATGAGTGAGGGACTGAACTGAACTGAACTGAACTGACATATAGATAAAATATATGATATTTGTCATTTATCTGTTTTACTTGTGGAGCTGTTCTTAACCAGGTACTACAATAAGAAGTGGTTTAAAGAGCTATGATTGGCTTACAATGTAATAATTTTAAAAGCTACTCTTATGAACAAATTTCAATAAGCTACTGTGACAAGGCTCCATAGGTGTAAGCTAAAATAAATGTGGGCAGAGTCAAGTAGACTGATAAAAAAGAATGTATTATTATAAAAGTTCTGGCATTTTTTTTTACTTTACTTTCCCAATTGCTATTATTTTTATTTTGTCATGTAAGGAAACTATGTATAATCAGAAATTATATCAGAAATTGTTATAGGGGTTCTTTCCATGAATAATTAATAGCACATTTAGATCATGACTCACAAGTTTTATCAGAAATAGGATCTCAAATTTCAACTGTTTACCATGGCACTTTACTTATTGAAATGTGGTTCAGGCTTTTGAAGTGTTAAGGGGATTCTCAATTCAAATTGAATTAGATTTTGATAGTAAAATAAAAGATGAAAATTTTAGAGGAGTTAAGGCTGCTTTTGTTCTGAAATTCTATAGAAGCAAACATAAACATGATAGCATTTTTGTTGAGGAGAGTAAAGAAAAGATTAATCATTCCAAGTAATACACTACAAGAAATTTGCTAGAGAAGAAAGAAATGGCTGGTCAAGATTTGCTAATTTAGTCACAACAACTATGAATTTTCAACTGCAAACACAGAAAGACTGAAGACTTACTATATCCCAGGTTCTCCCTCCACTGGCCCTAATCCTGGGGTGAGTTGTCTTGCAAAGCCTGCAGCTGACCCAGGCACTCCTACTCAGGGCAAAGTAGTGTTCAGTTCAGTTCAGTCACTCAGTCGTGTCTGACTCTTTGTGACCCCATGAATTGCAGCGCGCCAGGCCTCCCTGTCCATCACCATCTACCAGAGTTCACTCAGACTCACGTCCATAGAGTCAGTGATGCCATCCAGCCATCTCATCCTCTGTCATCCCCATTTCCTCCTGCCCCCAATCCCTCCCAGTATCAAAGTCTTTTCCAATGAGTCAACTCTTCGCATGAGGTGGCCAGCCATAAAAACAGGGTTTGAGGGTGGTGCTGTGTCTTTCTCTTGATAAACGCTTTTCTTGTGGTTGTTGAGGTTATAGTCACAATAAGCTTTGACATGGAATGAATTAATATATTTGATAGTAGATCAAGCCACTAAAAGTATATATAAAAAAAAAAAAAAAGTCTGAGAAATATCCCAAAGGATTGTCTCTTCAATAAATGCTGTTGGGAAAATTAGATATCCAACTGCAAAAGAACAAAAGTGGATCCCCTCACAAAACTTAACTTAAAAGTCATTAAAGACTTAGACTTAAGACTAAAACCACCAGACTCCTAGAAGAAAATAGAAGGGATAAGCTTCTTGCTCTTGACAATTAACACCAAGAACTAAGGCAACAAAAGCAAAAATACACAGGTGAGATGCCATCAAACTAAAAAGCTTCTCCACAGTAAAGGAAACCATCAACAAAATAAAAAAAATAATAATAAAATAAAACAACCTATGGAATGGAGGAAAACATTTGCAAGCCATGTATTCAATAAAGCGTTATTACTCAAAATAATGAGGAAGTCATACAATTCAATAACAAACAAACAAAAACCAACCAATTTGATTAAAAAATGGGCCAAAGACCTAAAAAGACATTTTTTCCGAAACATACAAATGGCCAACAGGCACACGAAAAGAAGCTCAACATCACTAATTGTCAGGGAAATAAAAATCAAAATCACAATGAAATATCACTTCATCCCAGTCAGAATGGCTATCTTCAAAAACACAGGAGATAACATGTGTTAGCAAGGATGTGGAGAAAAGGAAACCCTTGACATTGTTGGTGTGAATGTAAATTAGTATGGCCACTTTGCAAAACAGGATGAAGTTTCCTCAAGAAAATAAAAATACAATTGCCATATAATACAGTAATCCCACTCTGGTCATATATTCAAAGGAAATGAATTTAATATCTCAAAGAGATATCTGTATGCCCACGTTCATTGCATACACAATAGCCAAGACATGGAAACAATGTAAGTGGCTACAGATGATGAATGGAGAGAGAAAATGTGCTATACGTATACACAGCAGAATATATTCAGCCTTAGAAAAGAAGAAAATTCTGCCATGTGCTACAACATGAATGAAATTGGAAGGTATTAAATTGTGAAATAAGTCAAACAGAGAATGACAAATACTGCATGGTACCATGTTTATTTAATTTCTTTTAAAAGGCAAACTCATGGAAACAGAGAAGAGAATAATGGTTTATAGGTGCTGGAGCGTGGGGGAAATAGGAAGAGACTGGTCAAAGTGTATAAACTTTCAGTTATAAGATGAATAAAGTCTGTAGACAGTTATACCATAGTGACTATACTTGAAAATATTTCATTATATAATTGAAATTTGCTAAGGGAATAAAACTTGTGTTCTAAAAAAAAAAGGTAAATATGTGAGGTGATAGATGTGTTAATGAACTTATGTAAATTAACTTGATATACTTAATATATATGTGCATCAAATCATCATGTTGTATGTATCAAATATATTATAATTTGTCAATTGCATGTCAATTAAGATTAAATAAGAAATCAAAACCTCAGATGTGCCAAATACATCTATGTTGATAAAAATTAAGTAAAAATTTTTAATACTTGAAGGGTATAAAAATATATGAAAAAATGACTCAAATATTTTGGTAAAACTTTTTGCTCCTCATTAAAAGGAAACATATTTAATTCCAATGTTTTAATCTATTAAGCATTTTATGAGATATGATAATTGATATTAAAATATGAAAATATAGAATTTTGTTTTATGCTAATAATATACTGAAATGCTATATCGTTTAAAATAACATGAAAAAGGTTAACTTAAGAATGGTTGACAGGAAAGTTGGTAGCCAAGATTTCAGTTCTAAAGATTTACTAGCTAAGGATCATAGTGGATGTGAAATGTATCTGTCATTTATTGAATTCACTCTATGTGTTATATGCTTTACCCTCTTTTATCTCCATGCTGCAAACTAAGTATTCTTATCTCCCTTTTATAAATGAGATTGGGAGAGCATGTTCTCAAGGTCAGAGTTAAATTTTCTTGGCAGAAAAATATATATCTAGTAACCTAAATTACAAAGAGTAGCACAAGAATTGTGTCCTACAGGGCCTTTAACCAGATGGATAGATGTGCCAAAGTCAATGGAAAAATCCGTCTCCAAATTTATATATAAAGATTACTGATACTGGCACTGCCGATAGAGCTAAGTGCAGGGAAAATTTGACTCACATCTTCCCCCAATATTCCAAATGACACTGTTACATAACATTCTAAACTCTATACAAAATCATTTTGCCAGCCTTTGGGATAATTTACCAGGATGCCCAGCTCATCCATGGTTTTCTGATAAGATTAAGAAACTGAGAAGGGTAATATCAGCATGATCTGGAACTTGCCCCTCAGACAGCATTGGTGACTTTTGTTTCTTTTTATTGATATTCAATGTTTCCAAAACTTTAGATCAAGAGCACAAAGAGAAACATCTCATCTCATACAAACAGATTCTAAATCCCTCTAATTCCTCTGTTTGGTACTATTTTTCTGGGTTTCATAAGAATCATAAAGTGGAGGAAAGAAAAATACCAAACAATTTCTGGCAAAGATAGTGAAGGACTAGCAAATTTAAAAGTGACCAAGAATCTGGCAAACTTAGAATCACAAGCATCTGTTATTCTTACTCTTCTGAACTGAAAATTTAGCCTAGCAGATCTCTAACTAGCTTTATAGCATATTGTGACAGTATTGACATATTCAAATTTCCTCCTCTGGGAATGTTTATTACTTATCTTCATATATTACCAGCGCATTATATATATATATATATATATATATTTCTCCAAAGATTCTATTGTATTGCCATAAAATATCCTTAACTCACCTCAGTCTCATTTCTTATTCTTAATCATCTAAAAAAAAATTTTATCATTTTTTTCACTAAGCAAATCAGAGTTTTATCTATTTCCAAACATCCAAATTTTAATGATTATATATATTTTGTTCTATTTTCAGCATTTATATATATTTATCTCTTACTCCTATTTTATTCCAACTTATTTATTTTATTTTCCAATTTCTTAGTTTGAATTTTGGCTTTGGCCTTTAATGAGAATTTTCTTTGTATCAAGATGAATGATGAATTTTTATAAATCATCTATGGGCATAAAGAATGCATATTCTTTCTTATAGAATATTATATATTATAACATCATTAAATATGACTATTAAGTTATTTGAATCTTGAACATATATGCTTATTTTCCTTCTATTTTTTCAGGCCCATTGTTCTAAACATTTTATTATTTTTTTAAATTTTAATTTACTTTCTATTAAGGTAACATTGGTTTGTAATATTATGTAAATTTCAAATGTACATTATATTTCTACTTCTGTATACACTATAACAAGTTCATGATCAAAATTCCAGTTTCCTTCCATCACCATACATTTGATTCACTTTGCCTATTTCTCCCTCCCCACTAGTAACCACTACTCTGTACTCTGTATCTACATATTTGTTTTTGCTTAATTTTGTTTCTTCATTTATTTTGTTTCTTGTTTTTTATATTCCACATAAGGGTGAACTCATACTGTATTTGTGGTTCTCTTATTTCACTTAGCATGATATCCTGAAAGTCCATTCACGTTATCACAAGTGCAAAGATTTCATCTTCATTGAGTGGCTAAGATGACAATAAAATAGAAATAAAACAAAGTAACTTCATAATTTGTCTAAGCACACATAGAAACAAAGTCATTGGACAACCCATGAAACAACAAATATCCCCTCTCCTGGCTAATGGATGTTCTTCTTTAAAAAAAAAAAAATTTATATATATATATATATATATATATAGTGTTTATTTACTTATTTATTTGGCTTCACTGGGTCTTAATTGTGGCATGCGGGCTCCTTAGTTGCAGCATGTGAGATATAGTTCCATGACCAGTGTTCAAACTCAGACCTCCTGCATTGGAAGCACGAAGTCATAGCCACTGGCCCACCAGGGAAGGCCCTGGATATTCTTCTTGACCAGCTACCCCTTTATCCTGGCTCTAGTCTGCTCTCTCTACAGACCAAATTTATTGAGATATTCAGTCACAGAGTTGTTCCTCCTTCTGAGAGCATCTGTTCTAGGGTGAACTCCTACTTCTTTAGCTCTTTACCAAACAACCCAACCAAAAACCCAAATCCTGTAATAGTTTCTTTTTAACCCTCGTACTGAAAGGCCCCGTGATTCCTAAAGGCGAGCCTCTCTCTCTCTCCAAATAATAAACTTAGCTCATTCATACAAGTATGTTCCTGGTGGTCATTATTGGAGCACATTGTCACTCTTACACCAAGTGTGAAGAAATCTAAACTGGGGAATTCTGTGAGAGCTCTGAGCTAGTGTCGGCCGGTATAAGCGGTTTTCACTATTCTGTTGCTCCTCAGATTGTTTTCACAAAGCTGGAGCCCAGCTAGAAACTTGACTGCTCTCGAAGGGGCAGAGTCAGCTCCACTATTTCCGTAACCTAGCCTTGTCAGCTATCTTGCTTTTCTAATCGAGACCAAGTCCAGCTTCCTTCCACTTCAGTGAGGCCGCTATGAAGGCAGTTATCTAATGCATCCTAGCAAATGACTATGGTCTAATTTAAAATGATGTGGTGATCATTGGGCCAATTATGCTCAGAAATTTTACGCATAGTGAATTACATCAAAGTGATTTTAAAATGTCTTATGGTTTCTTGAATTTGACTTTGAAATTCACAATTTCAGATAAAAGCTCTATCTATTTTAGCCCAAGCTATAAGGCAGCTGAGAAGGTAGTGACCCATACCCTTGACCTGTGCCTAATAAGTTCAGTCACAACAGTGGGATGCTCACAGTACCCAAGAGTGTTCCTTGTTAAAAGGAATTAGGAGAATTTAATTCTACTAATTCTAATTATTCACATCCATGGCTTGGTTCTCAAATCCTGGGTTGGCCAGAAAGTTCATTCGAGTTTTTCTGTAAGATGTTATGGAAAAACCTGAATGAACTTTTTCACCAACCCAATAGCTTGAACTTTACCAAGAAACATTTTAAGGAAGTAGGATGAAATAATTAGAAAAAATATATATAACAAAGGAGGAATCAAGGCAGCAAGGGTTCTACAGAGAGTCCCTGCTCTGGGACTATGTCTCCCAGCCCTTCTCAGCTCCACACTGGCCCTCACACCACCCTCCAGTCACCCTCCCTCCCCTCTCCCTCTGCCTCTTTCTCCTCCCACTCACAGACCTCCTCCCTTTACTGAAACCAGCAAAACTCCTCTCCTGCCTTTCTCTGTCAGTCACCTCAAGAAGCTCCCGATCCCCCAGGTCATCCCCATCACATTCTGTTCTCCTCCCAGGGAATCCATTCCCTTTTCTCATCCCTCTAGAAACCCTTAACCCTCCAGCTATACTCTTGAATCTGCAGCAAAACCTCATTCTCTTCTCCCGTCACCTTCTTGTTATAATAACTGCCCCAAGAACTCTCTGCTAGGGTTCACAAGGGGCTCACAGCATATAGTTTAAAAATGGGCCATTGTGGTGACCTGACAAACAAGGGATAAAGTCACAGTCACCACATTGCCCTGGTGGACATCTTGTTTTTTCCTTAAGATGAGAGCCCGTTTTTCCTTGCTGGTGCCAGTTTCTTAAGACTATGTGAACACCCAACCGTGAGACCCCTTCAACCAGGTGATCACAAGACCCCACCTACAGGCTAAAGATAAACTAAGGCCCCCTCCCTTCAGGGCATAGTTTCCCATCAATAGGGTATTAGAATGGTTGGCTGTAAAGAGAGAGCACTGGTTTCTCTCTAAAGCCAGTCACTTTCTCTCTTCCTATAATAAATCTTTCTCTGCCTGAATGTCTGGCTCACTGTTTTTCTCTGCACTCACCTTATGCTCTCATGAGAGACATTTTCTGCCAGAACCCTGGCCCCCTGAGCCTGGCAGGGGGATGATGCCTCCATGTTTCTTGACACTGTTTTGAGACCATGCTCCCTTCTACTTTCCTAAAACCCCCAGCTTTGAATCTCACATCATCAGACTAAACCACCTGCTGACCCTCGTTGCTGCAGTGCCCACCTCTGGCCACTGCCTCCTCGTTCTGAACTTGAGCTCTGCACTCACTGAAACTCTCCAGCAGCTGAGAGTGAAGTCACTCAGTCACATCTGACTCTTTGCGACCACATAGACTATAGCCTACCATAGTCTGTAGCTTACAGACTTTTCCATCCATGGGATTTTCTAGGCAAGAGTATCAGAGTAGGTTGCCATTTCCTTCTCCAGGCTCCAGCAGCTAATTTTAACTAGCTCTCATCCTAATTTTGGCAATTTCAATATACATTCAGGCTGTCCCAACCCCAGCCTTTCAGGTCCTGGTACTCCTCTTCTCCAATGGCCTGTCAACCCACTCCAGTATTCTTGTCTGGAGAATCCCATGGACAGAGGAGCCTGGTGGGCCAGAGTCCCAGAGTTGGACACGACTGAAGCAACTTAGCATGCATGCACAACCTACACAAATAAAGATCTTCTCCTCATTTGTCAGCCTCCAGTAACTCCGTCCCTATCAATAACCCTGCTGCTTACTTCATTGAGAAAACTGAAGCCATCAAAGAGCAGACCCCTACTTTACATACCAGCACCACATCCATATGCTGCTCCTCTGCTGGATTTCACAGTAACGCGAAGCCAGAGGTGTGTCCAGTAGAGAACTGCACAGCATAAAACCCTTCACAGATCTTCCGAAAGTGAAAGCTGCTCAGTTGTATCCAACTCTGCGACTGCATGGACTATACAGTCCATGGAATTCTCCAGGCCAGAATACTGGAGTAGGTAGCCTTTCCCTTCTCCAGGTGGTCTTCCCAACCTGGGGATCTTCCCAACCCAGCTCTCCCACATTGCAGGCAGATTATTTACCAGCTGAACCACAAGGGAAGCCCAAGAATACTGGAGTAGGTAGCCTATTTCTTCTCCAGCGGATCTTCCCTACCTGGGAATCGAACTGGGGTCTTCTGCATTGCAGATGGATTCTTTATCAACTGAGCTAAGAGGGGGACAGCAAATTTAACTTTAGGGCTCCCAACAATCAATACAAATAATATATGATGACAGATCAAAATTTTAATGGAGTAAGTAGAGTTTAAGCGTGCAAAATGGAGTTGGGTGACTACTGGGAATCTGGTGTCAGAAACATTCCCACACCACTGAGAACTTGAACTTCCTGTGAACTATATGGACACCAGCTGATTTCTGGTTTTTAAAACAGGATTTGCTAGCCACAGCCTTGTATTTCAAGGTTATCCCCCCTTGTAACTATGCAACCATTTTGGACCCCAGTCAATTCTTGCTTAATGAGCACTTCATTTCTTTCCAGCTCCAATTATAATTCTTATCATAAAACTCGAATAACTAACTGTGGCCTTGCAGTTTTTGCCTTCATAAGCCTCTCCTGTTTCGTAATCAATGGAACACAATTTGAGTGCTTCTTGAATCTGTGTCTCCCAGGTTGCAGTCCTAATAAACCCCAAATAAGCACTCATTTCAATCAAGTCTCTGTTTCTGAAATTTTGGTTAACAGACACGTGAATTATTCTGCCCATAAGTTACCCTCACAATCATTTCCCCATCTTCAAAGAAAAAGTTATATGTATTTTTTTTTTTGACTTACCAACAGGTCTCTCTATCCTGCATACTACTCCCATACTTTTCTATGTAGACAGATTTTGAAGACAGAGTTTTCTTGAATAGGGTGAGCCCTTTATTGTATTTCAGATCTTTATTTTTCACAAAGGAATAATGGTGACATTGATAACAGAAGAAACACTTTTAGCCAAAATTTAGTGTAACATGTGGAACATATAGAAAATATTTTGGCAGACTTTTATAACTAAGGTAGAGATTGGTTTCTAAAATTCACATCTCCATCTTTCAGAAACCTTAAGGAGAATTTAGGTTGTCATACTGTTATTTTATATAGTTCTGAGAACCTAAAGGGCAGGTCTGTTTATGCACAGTTTACATAGACATGTAGCTGAGATTAAAGAATAAAATGGAACTGAGGAGTAGATTTAAGAATTTTTAAATCAATTTTTCAAATATTAACTATGGTTTATTGCTCTCTGGTAATATTTTTTAATTTCCTAAGAGGTGATGAGAGATGATGATATCCACACTATTTGGCTTTGCCCTAAAAGGGATGGATTATTTATTTCCTGCTGACATATCAGTGAGAAAACGGGGTATTTTTCCTTTACAGATTAATTTTCTCTGCACTCTGCACATAACTTGTCTTCCTGTCTGGCTCCTAGAGGGTCTCTCTCCAAACACTGTAGTGTTTTGGTGTTTTTTTCCTAATATTATAACTAATATTTCCTAATATTATGAAAGTCATAATTTATAATGTAATTTATTTATATATGTATATAAGTGAAATCACTCAGTCATATCTGACTCTTTGCAACCCTGTGGACTGTAGGCTACCAGGCTCCTCCATCCATGGGATTCTCCAGGCAAGAATATTGGAATGGGTTGCCATTTCCTTCTCATATATATATATATATATATATATATATATATATATATATATATACGCTGCTAAGTCTCTTCAGTCGTGTCCGACTCTGTGTGACCCCATAGACAGCAGCCCACCAGGCTCCTCTGTCCACAGGATTCTCCAGGCAAGAATACTAGAGTGGGTTGCTATTTTCTTCATATATACACACACACATATAAATCTTGTAGATCAAGAAGTCTTCAGAAAATGAGAATTTAAAAGGTCTTTTAATAAATTTCAATAACAAAACTATTTACTTTTACTTTTTTAGATGGCAGTGGCTAATTCTGGAATAGTTTCTTATCTTGTAAGTTTCCATTACTTTTTCTTTATTTTAAAAAGGTGTTTTTCTCTCTAGCTAGAGACTGTAGTGCCCAGAGGATTCTCACACTGGCTTTGCCAGTCTATAAACCCTATTTGGAATGCCTTCTAGAAAACATTTATGGTGAGTCCTTCACAAAGGGCAAGATTGATTAAAAAAGCCTTGTCTCTTCAATGGAGTTTTGAAATCAAGTATATAGAGAAATCCTATATCACATTCTGCCCCTAGGTCTTGTTCTGATTTAATCACATTCATAGGAAACAATAATATTGATTTCTATGGGCAGCTTGTAATAACTTCAGGTACACAACATTGCAAGGAATCGCAAGCCTAAGCAACATTGTGTAACTAATGAATGCACAGCCATAAAACACTGTATGGATAGGTTTAGAGTTATGACAAAATTCTAAAAGATTAAATTGCTTCAAACTTACAAAGCAAATACAGACCTAGTACAAAATCATACATTGTTTCTAAAAATAGATAAACAATACCTTCCCTTAAGTCATAAAATTGAATCTTTTGGAAACCTATAAAGGACATTCCAAAACTTAATTAAAGAAGGTACATTTTTAAAAAATTATTGACTAGACCTCAACAAAAATTGAATAAAATCTTAAAAATAAAAAAAAATCTTAAAAAAAATTTATAAGTTATATTCGTCAGTTCTGAATACATGTGCTTGTATTTATAATCCACTCAGGAGAGTAGATTAATAAATTTATTTATACTAAATTTATTATAAATTATTTAATAAGATCTTAATTTTATTTATATATCTAAGCAGTGTCTGCATACTCCAAAGAATAATTAAATTAAGGACAAATACACACTTGAGCAAGAGTACTGGGACAAAGCTTACATCAATGACTGACAAACAGGGGTGATTTTGCCACACAGCATACATTAACAATGTGTGAGAGCATTTTTGGTTGCCACAGTTTGGGTCAGAAGCAGGAAGTTGTTACTGGAATCTACAGTATAAAGTCCAGTCATGCTAATAAACACCCTATGATATACAGAACATTCCCCATGGTAGAGCATTATTTGACTCAAAATGCCAATAGTATAAGAAACACTGGGCTGGAGGAAGCACAAGCTGGAATCAAGATTGCCAGGAGAAATATCAATACCCTCAGATATGCAGATAACACCACCCTTATGGCAGAAAGTGAAGAACTAAAGATCCTCTTGATGAAAGTGAAAGAGAAGAGTGAAAAGTTGGCTTAAAGCTCAACATTCAGAAGACTAAGGTCATGGCATCCAATCCCATCACTTCATTTCAAATAGATGGGGAAACAGTGGAAACAGTGTCAGACTCTATTTTTCTGGGCTTCAAAATCACCACAGATGGTGATTGCAGCCATGAAATTAGAAAATGCTTGCTCCTTGGAAGGAAAGTTATGACCAACCTAGATAGCATTAACCTAGACAGCATATTAAAAAGCAGAGACGTTACTTTGTCAAGTAAGGTCCGTCTAGTCAAGGCTATGGTTTTTCCAGCGGTCATGTTTGGATGTGAGAGTTGGACTATAAAGAAAGCTGAGCGCCAAAGAATTGATGCGTTTGGACTGTGGTGTTGGAGAAGACTCTTGAGAGTCTCTTGGACTGCAAGGAGATCCAATCAGTCCATCCTAAAGGAGATCAGTCCTGGGTGTTCATTGGAAGGACTGATGTTGAAGCTGAAATTCTAATACTTTGGCCACCTGATGCAAAGAGCTGACTCATTAGAAAATACCCTGATGCTGGGAAAGATTGAGGGCAGGAGCGGAAGGGGATGACACAGGATGAGATAGCTGGATGGTATCACCGACTCAATGGACATGGGTTTGGGTGGACTCTGGGAGTTGGTGATGGACAGGGAGGCCTGGCGTGCTGAGGTTCATGGGATCGCAAAGAGTCAGACACTACTGAGTGACTGAACTGAACTGAACTGAGGTTGAGAAGCCCTCATGTAAGTATTCCATTCCTTGGTATGGCAGAACAGTATTCTATTGTATAGGTGTACTATATTTTGTTATCATTCTACTGTTGATGGCCATAGGGTGTTTTTTTTTTTTTTCAGTGTTTGGCTATCATCAATAATACTGCTATGAACATCTGTATGCAGATTTTTGCATGGATGTATGGCTGGCTGGCTAGCATACTGATGCAATGGATATAAACTTAGATAAACTTTGGGAGAAAGCGAGGGACAGGGAGCTCTGGTGTGCTGCATGGGGTTCACAGGAAGTCAGATACGATTGGGCAAGTGAACAACAATGATTTTATTTATTTTGGGCAAGGAGCCAAAAGTGGAATAGCTAGACATACATCTATGTTTTTTAAGAAAGTACCAAATTGAAAAACAAAGCAAGTGCCAAACTTTTTTCTCCTCACAGCAGTATACGAAAATTCCAGTCCCTCCACATCCTTGACAGTCTTTTTAATTTTAGCCATTATAATATATGTGTACTTACTGGAATATTGCCATATGGTTTTACTTTGTGTTAAATACCTTAAGATGTCCATGTCCTAATCTTTGGAAACTGAATATGTTATCCTACATGACACAGGGGAATTAAGGCTGCAAATTAGCTGACCTCAAAGTTGGGAAAGTATCCTGGATTGTCCAGGTGGGTCCAATATTATCAAAAGGAAAGGTCCTTAAAGGTGAAAGAGGGAGGCAGAAGTTTTAAGTTAGAGTGCAGTTGACCCTTGAACAACTTGGGCTTAGAGGCACAGACTCTCCTTGCAATCAAAAAATCCACATATAATTTATAGTCGGCCCTCCATATACACAGTCTGTTTCCTCTGTGTCCACAGTTCCCCATCCTAGGATTCAACCAGTCATGGGAGTTATAAATACTACATGGCTGTATTATCTACTAATGAAAGAAAAAGGATGCGTGTTAGTGGACCCATGTGATTCAAACTCACATTGTTTAAGCGCCAGCTGTAATTTGATGTGAGAAGGGTTCAACCTAGCATTGCTGACTTTGACCACAGAAAGGACCAGAAATCAAGTTATGTGGACTCTGGATTGTTGTTGTTTGTCGTTTAGTCTCTAAGTTTTGTCCGACTCTTTGGACTCCTGGTAAAAACTAGCAAAGGCAAGAGAAAAGATTCTTCATTCAGACCACCAGAGAGAAATACAGCCCTGCTCACATCTTGACTTTAGCCCAATGACATCCATGGTGTTCCGAGAATCTGTGGTACTATAATACATTTGTGCTGTTTCAAGCCACTAAATTTGTGATAGTTTATTGCACCATACAAACAAATACAGGTGTTGGGCAACTTTCCTTGTGCTTATTTGCTATTTAAATTTCTTTATTGGTAAAGTATCTGTTCAAATCTTTGACCTGTTTTTGTGTATTTGTTCATTCCTATTTATTTCACAGTTTTACTGAGGTAGAATTTGCAAACCATTAAATTTGCCCATTATAACTATATAATTTAATAATTATTTTTAAAATTCATAGAATCACAACCTAATTTTAGAATATTTTTATAGCCACCCAATCCCAAATCCTTATGCCTGTTTGAGTTAGTCCCTGCTCCCACTGCCAGATCTTGACAACCACTGATCTCTTTCAGTACCTATAATTTAATGGAGATTTCATATAAATGGAGTCATACCACATGCAGTAATTTAGGTCAGATTCTTTCGTTTAGTTTAATGTTTATTGAGGTTCATTTGTGTTATTGCACTTATCAGTACCTTTTTTCTTTCTTTTTATTGCTAAATAGTGTTCCATTACATTTATATATGCCATTTTGTTTATGCATTCACCAGTTGACAGATATTTGGATTACTTCCAGTTTGGAATTATTATGAATAATGCTGCTATGAATTTCGCTGGGTCATATGGCATGTTTATATTTAATTTTTTAAGAAGCAAAAAGTGAAAGTGAAAGTTGCATCTGACTCTTTCCAACCCCATGGACTATACAGTCCATGGAATTCTCCAGGCCACAAGACTGGAGTGGGTAGCTTTTCCCTTCTACAGGGGATTTTCCCAACCCTGGTATTGAATCGAGGTCTCCCACATTGCAGGCAGATTCTTTACCAGCTGAGTCACAAGGGAAGCCCAAGAATACTGGAGTGGGTAGCCTATACTTTTTCCAGCGGATCTTCCCAACTCAGAAACTGTCTTACACAGTGGAAACATTTTACTTTCTCAACATGAAGAATAAAGATTACAGTTTTTGTAGTGCATCAACAGAGTTTGTTTTTGTCCATCTTTTCTTACAACTTAAGTGACTATGAAATAATGTCTCACTGTGATTTTAATTTGCATTTTCCTAGTGACTGAGGAAATCAAGCATCATTTCATGTGCTAATAGGCCACCTTCTTTAATGAAATTTCCATTTTCTGTTCACATTTTGAATTATTTAGTTTCATATTGTTGAATTATAAAAAATTTCAATATATTCTGGATTAAAATCCTTTATATGATTTACAAATTCTTTCTCTCATTCTGTAGTTTGTCTTTAATTTTCTTGATTGTGTCTTTTGTATTGTAATTGTTTTAAAAGTTGTATTGAAAAGTTGGTTTACCTTGTACTAATTTCTGCTGTACAGAAAAATGATTCAGTTATACATATATACACATTCTTTTTCATATTCTTTTCCATTATGGTTTATCACATGATATTGATTATAATTTCCTGTGCTATACAGTAGGACCTTGTTGTTTATTTATTCTATATATAATGGTTTGCATCTGCTAATTCCAAACTCCCAATCCATCTCTCACATACACCCTCTCTCCCCGGCAATCAGAAATCTTTTCTCATGTCTGTGACTCTGTTCCTGTTTGTTTTTTTTTTTTTTCCTATTTTTTTTTTAATTTTAAAATCTTTAATTCTTACATGCGTTCCCAAACATGAACCCCCTCCCACCTCCCTCCCCATAACATCCCTCTGGGTCATCCCCATGCACCAGCCCCATGTATCCTGTGTCAGACATAGACTGGCGATTTGATTCTTACATGATAGTATACATGTTAGAATGTCATTCTCCCAAATCATCCCACCCTCTCCCTCTCCCTCTGAGTCCAAAAGTCCGTTATACACATCTGTGTCTTTTTTGCTGTCTTGCATACAGGGTCGTCATTGCCATCTTTCTAAATTCCATATATATGTGTTAGTATACTGTACTGGTGTTTTTCTTTCTGGCTTACTTCACTCTGTATAGTCGGCTCCAGTTTCATCCATCTCATCAGAACTGATTCAAATGAATTCTTTTTAACGGCTGAGTAATACTCCATTGTGTATATGTACCACAGCTCTCTTATCCATTCATCTGCTGATAGATAAGTTCATTTGTATAACATTTTAAATTTCACATGTAGTGTTATCATACTGTATTTGTCTTTCTCTCCTTTACTTCAGTTAATATGATAATCTCTAGGTCCATCCATGTTGCTGCAAATTGTGTCATTCTTCTTTACGTCTGAGTAATATTTCATTTCATATATACGTATATGTATATCACATCTTCTTTATCTTTTCATCTGTCGATGGACATTTAGGTTGTTTTCATGTCTTGGCTATTGTGAACGGTGTTAAGATAAACACATGTTTCATTTTGAATCATAATTTTGTCTAGATATATGGCCAGGACTGGGATTGCTGGATCATATGGAAACTCTTTTTTAGTGAAAATACAAACATTTTAAATTTGATTAATTCCTATTTTTCAATATTTTATGGATTATGTTTTTCTGTACATATCTTTTTGCTTCTTTCCCAACCCAAGGTCAAGATGGTTTCTCCTAGGTTTTCTTACACAAGTTATATAGTTGTAGTTCTTACATTTATGTCTATTTTCCATTTTGAGTTAATTTTCAAGTAACTTGTATAGGAAGGGTCAAAGTTAATTTTTGCATGTTGATATACAGTTTTCCCAGCATGACTTATTGAAAAAGCCATCCCTTCCTCAGTGAATTGTCTTGGCACCTCTGTTGAAAATTACCTATTTCTTTTCATAGTAACTATCATCTTACATCATTTTAAGCTATATTTTAAATCCTATGCATGTGTATTTATATTATATCTCTCTTCAATTCTAAAACATAATATATTTCCCTCGTAGCTTAGTTGGTAAAGAATCTGTCTGCAATGCAGGAGACCCTGGTTCAGTTCTTGGGTAGGGAAGATACCCTGGAGAAGGAAATGGCAACTCACTCCAGTTCTTGCCTGGAGAATCCCATGGACAGAGGGGCTACTGTCCATGGGGTTGCAAGAATCAGACACAATTTAGTGATTAAATCACCACCATTTAAAAATCATAGTGTAGATTGGCTCTGAATAATTTACTAGGGTAAAAATTAAAAGCAGTATAAATTCTAATTTATAATATTGAAACTGGAAAATGCCCTTGGAACTTACAATTTAGCTTTTTGTTTAAAGTAAAATTATATATTATATTTTGCATTGTGATTTTTTTAGATTTATATTAACATTCCCTAAGTTAAATTCCCTGAGAATAAGAGCAACCCAGCAAATATTCCATCTCATCATGTATTCAACTTGTACTGAGTGCTTCTCTCACTGTAAACTAAAGGTACGTGCACAAATTTCAGATACATTTCATTTAAATTTGAAGTGAAAGCTAACTGCTGTATGATCTTTAATGTTCCCTTGAGGGAAATGTAACTAGAAACATGGAGAGAGAATGTGACTGATGAGTAAGGACATGGTGGGTAAAATCCTATAAACATCTTTTCAGTTGTGGGTCTGTTCAAATCACAAACCAAAACCAAATATAGTCAAAGTGGGTAAGTTAATTAAGATATTTATTTTTCAACTTTTCATCTAGTGAGTGACTTGGATTGGGCCAATGCTGCATTCCTTAAACACATTTCAAGTCCATCCCATTGTCCTAAAGAAACATTGAAATCACTTGTTTTCCTATCAATTGAAGACCAAATCACATCTAGGTCAAGGACAAGCTGATGTCATTACTGCCTTTTTGAGAAAAAAATATACTTGAAAGACAATTTTGCTTTATTTCCCTCATGGAAATTACCCCTGTTGTCCCTTCTTGTTCCCCCACCTCCCCTTTCTCCATAGCTGCCCCTCATTTAAATATGTCCTTGTCTCATTTTGCGGATGCCAGCAGTCAGTTTAGAGAACACAACACTGGTTGCCACAAAAAGCAAAACACTAGGGTCCTCTAAAAGAAACCTGGTGTCTCATTTTTAAGAGAGTAGGTCCACAGCTCAGCGCCTTGGTTATACTTAAAACCCACAGTCATTATGCAAATTAAACTACAGTTTTAGAAAATCAGGTCAGAACAGCCAGTAACTGCCAAACAGTGATTAATGACCACACCTATTTCATGTTAAACAAATAGATCTTGCAACAGCACTAAGCAGAGCCTGCAGCAATCCTGTCTCTGAGGCTGGGTGTAAGCAAGCCTGTGGCTCAATAGACCCACTTCCTTTATTAGGAGAACAGGGCAAGGTTTCCATCCTAGAGCCCCTTGCATAGCAAGAAAGGCATGTTGTCAGAATAAAATAAACAGACCATGGCTGCCAATTAGAAGAAATACTCTACCTGACATTTTCGTTCTTTTTTTTTCAGAAAAAATTGAAGTCTTGTCATTGCTCGGTCACTGAGTCATGTCCAATTCTTTACTACTTCATGGACTGGAGCACACCAGTCTCCTCTGTTCTTTACTACCTCCCAGAGTTTGCTCAGATTCATGTCCATTGAGTTGGTGATGCTATACAACCATCTCATCCTCTGCCGCCTCGTTCTTTTGCCCTCAGTCTTTCTCTGCATCAGTCTTTTCCAATGAGTCAGCTCTTCACATCAGGTGGCCAAGTATTGGAGCTTCAGCTCAGCATCAGTCCTTCCAGCGAATATTCAGGGTTGCTTTCCTTGAGGATTGACTGGTTTGATCTCTTTGCCGTCCCAGAGTGAGTATACTTGATACACAGTGTTGTGCTAGTTTCAGGTGTATAGCACAGTGATTCAGATACACATATATTCTTTTTCAGATTGTTCATATAGGCTATTACAAAATATTGAGTATAGTTTGGAATACAGTGGGACCTTGTTGCTTATCCATTCTATATGTGGTAGTTTACATTTGCTAATATCAAACTCATAATTTATACCTCCCCTTCCTTTCCACTTTGGTAACCATAAGTTGTCCCCCCCCCCATGTCTCTGGGTCTATTTCTGTTTTGTAAGTAAGTTCATTTATATAATTTTTTGGTTCCACATGTGATATGATATTTGTCTTTGTCTGACTTACTTCACTTAGTATAATAATTTTTAGGTCCATTCATATTGCTGCAAATAGCATTATTTCAATATTTTTATGGCTGAGTACTTTGGCCACCTCATGCGAAGAGTTGACTCATTGGAAAAGACTTTGATGCTGGGAGGGATTGGGGGCAGGTGGAGAAGGGGACGACAGAGGATGAGATGGCTGGATGGCATCACGGACTCGATGGACGTGAGTCTGAGTGAACTCCGGGAGTTGGTGATGGACAGGGAGGCCTGGTGTGCTGCAATTCATGGGGTCGCAAAGAGTCGGACACGACTGAGTGACTGAACTGAACTGAACTGAATATTCCACTTTATATATACCACATCTTTATCTGTTCATCTAACAATGGACATTTAAGTTGATTCCATGTCTTGGCTATTGTAAACAGTGCTGCAATGCACATTAGGGTGCATGTGTCTTCAAATTATAATTTTCTCTGGATATATGCCCAGAAGTGGAATTGTAGGATCACACAATACTTCCATTTTTAGCTTTTTGAGGAACCTCCTTACTATTTTCCATAGTGGCTATACCAATTTACATTCCCATCAACAGTGTACTAAAGTTCCTTTTTCTCCACATCCTCCCCAGCATTTATTATTTGCAGACTTTTAGATGATGGCTATGCCTACTGGTATTAGGTGATACCTCATCATAGTTTTGATCTCTATTTCTCTAATAATTATTACTGTTGAGCATTTTCTCTTGTGTCTGTTGGCCATCTGTTTTTTTTGACTTTTATTCACTCTATTTTGAATGTTAAACTCACTCTTAATATCAGTCTTGGTACTATCTTCATTTTTTATATTTTTGGCATTTTGGAGTATAAATTTATGTATTGATAAATGCTTATGGCTATGACAGTGATATAGAACAGGTATACAACTTCTGTCATACCTAGTAAATTAAGAGAAAAGAAAAATACCAAGTCAGAATATAAATGATAAATTTTGACCAAATAAGAAACTACACAGACATCATCATTTAATAAGTCATGTAAAAATTATTTTCTGTTGACATATAAATCAAGCATCTACTATATCATAAATTAAAAACATCAAAACCTCAAGAATTCTGAAAGCAAGCGGTATTATAAAGCAATTTGCTTCTGGTTTCCTCTCATCTTAAATTACAGTAGTTTTATATTTTGTATTTCTCCTAAGGAGATACACTTTTTTAAGGGACTATTATATTAAAAGTAAAAAGAAAGACAGTTGTAAAATGCATTCTGATACAAATGTATATGCAAAAAGAAGAAAAAGTGTGCTTAAATCATAAATTTAATATAATAAAAACATATTATGATTGGAATTCATCTCATATCTTCAGAATGAAATGCAGCATGCCTCTAAGACTATATTCACATTTCAAGTTAATAAGAAAGCAGACAACTTATGTTAAAAGGATTATTTAAGACCCATCAGAGAGTGATCAAGTGCTATTGATAACAAAACTAAAAGAATAGACACTTGAATATCTTCCCTTTAAAAATGTTTATGCTGATACACTTAAACTATGTATATGTGACATGAAAAGTATCAATACCTATCACCAAAATATTGCAGACCAGTTGAAATCTCCAGTGTTAATGTTCTGACATATTGATACCATTAGCTCTACTTATAGTTCTCACCCTGGCTCTACATTATTCCAGTAAAGCAGAATCTACAGACAGTAGGCCATCCGCCCTTCACCCAGATCCCCTCAATGGTAATATTTGCACAACTAGTTCTTATTTCTTTGTATAAGTAATTTTTTGTATCTTTTATTTTGAAATAATTGTGGATGCATTCAGTTCAGTTCAGTTCAGTCGCTCAGTCATGTTCAACTCTGCAACCCCATAAACTGCAGCACACCAGGCCTCCCTGTCCATCACTAACTCCCGGAGTTCACTCAGACTCACGTCCATTGAGTCGGTGATGCCATCCAGCCATTTCATTGTCTGTCGTCCCCTTCTCCTCCTGCCTTCAATCCCTCCCAGCATCAGAGTCTTTTCCTTTTCCAATGAGTCAACTCTTCGCATGAGGTGGCCAAAGTACTGGAGTTTCAGCTTCAGCATCATTCCCTCCAAAGAAATCCCAGGGCTGATCTCCTTCACAACGAACTGGTTGGATCTCGTTGCAGTCCAAGGGACTCTCAAGAGTCTTCTCCAACACCACAGTTCAAAAGCATTAATTCTTCAGCACTCACCTTTCTTCACAGTCCAACTCTCATATCCATACATGACCACTGGAAAAACCATAGCCTTGACTAGACGGACCTTTGTTGGCAAAGTAATGTCTCTGCTTTTGAACATACTATCTAGGTTGGTCATAACTTTTCTTCCAAGGAGTAAGCATCTTTTAATTTCATGGCTGCAATCACCATCTGCAGTGATTTTGGAGCCCGAAAAAATAAAGTCTGACACTGTTTCCACTGTTTCCCCTGTTTCCCCATCTATTTCCCATGGAGTGATGGGACCAGATGCCATGATCTTTGTTTTCTGGATATTGAGCTTTAAGACAACCTTTTCACTCTTCACTTTCACTTTCATCAAGAGGCTTTTTAGTTCATCTTCACTTTCTGCCATAAGGGTGGTGTCATCTGCATATCTGAGGATAGGAAGTTGCAAAGATAGTACAGATAAGTCCTGTGTACTTTTTACCCAGCTTATGCTAAATAGCTACATTTTATGTAATTAGGTAATTCAATTTGTGGCAGGTTGAGAGTGCTCAAGCAACACCATAAAAAAAGAATTTATTCAAAAGATCATGCTAATAAAGAATGAAGTCAAATCTATTGTTAAACAAAAAATATGTAAAAAAAAATGTTTTACAAATAAGCTTCCACAGCTCTGATCATAAATTTAAGGTGAGTGCCACAGATGTTCATTTAAATCTCCTCTTCTTAATTTAGAAAATACTAACACTACCAGAATATTCATGTTGATTAAAATTTTATTGTAAAAATCATGTTCTTCATTCTACTCTTCATTCTAAGGGGGGCATACATTAATATAGCTTTGGCAGAGCCCAGTAGACTCAACCTTGTTAGGGTGTGATTGTGTGTATGTGTGCACGTACTAAATCATGTCTGACTCTTTGCAACACCATGGATTGTAGCCCATCACACTTCTCTATCCGTGGAATGTTCCAGGCAAGAATACTGGAATGGGTTGCCGTTTTGTCCTCCAGGGGATCTTCTTGACCCAGTGATTAAACTGCACCTCTTGTGTTTCCTGCATTGGCAGGCAGGTTCTTTACCTCTGAGCCACCTGGGAAGCCCTAGGGTGTGACTGACCTCTTGGCAATTTGAGGCATGGCCACTGAGCCAATTAAGGTCATAGTTCTTGGTCTGGCTGATGATGCCTTCATGAACACAGCACAGGAGAAGGTATGGTCAGAAAAGTCTTGATGAGACTAAATTTATACCTCAAGCTGATCCTCAGCACAGATACAGACTGCAATGTTCTAAACACACTCATACACATACCAGCAAACTCTGGGGAAGGGGGAGAATCTAATATCCAGAGTTAGCACATTATTTGATTTTTTAAAACATTTATTACCTCACACAACTTCTGAGGGTCAGGAACTGAACAGCAGCTCAGTTGGGTTCTGGCTCAAGGTCTCAGGAGGCCCATGGCCTGGAAGCAGAGTTGTAGTCATCATAAGGCTCAACCGGGGCCAGAGACTCCACTTTTTTTTTTTTTTTCCACATTGTGCAAGATGGGAAATCTTAGTTCCCCAACCAGAGAACGAACCTGCAGCCCCTGCATTGGAAGTGCAGGGTCTTTACCACTAGACTGCCACGGAAGTCTCACATTTGATTTAAATGTCTTCTTTTTAACAAGAAAACACAAGGCATACAAACAAATAGAAAAGTATGACCCACTCAAAAGAAAATAAATAAATAAATAAATAAACCAAGAGAAATTGTCCCTGAAAAAGACAATGACAGGTCTATTAGGCAAAGTCTTGGAAACAGCTATTTTAAAGATGCTTAAAGAACTAAAAGAAGATACAGAGAAAGTCAAGGAAATAATGTACTACTACAATGTAAATATAAATAAAGAGAGATAAAACTTAAAAAGAAAGAAAAATAAAATTATAGAACTGAAAAATGTAACTGAAGTATAAAATTCACTAGAAGGCTTCAAAAGCAAATTTGAGATGAAAGAATCAGTGAACTGAAAGACAAGAGCATGAAAATTATCTAGTCTGAAGAAGAGAACAAAATAAAAATAACAGATTAAAAAGAAGGGAAGAGAGCCTAAGGGACCTGTGAGATATCATTAAACAGACCAACACACCCCTTGTGGGAGTCCCAGAAGAAGAAAGAAAGGAGCAAAGAATATTTGAAGACGTAATAGTTGAACACATCCAAAATTTGATGATAGAAGTAATTGCAAACATCTGAAAAAAAATTAATTCCATGTAGAATGAACTCAAAGAGATCCACACTGAAGCACATCATGCTCAAACTGTCAAAAGGCAAAGACAAAATTAAATATTTTGAACACATCAAGAGAGAAGGGACTCAGCACATACAAGGAGCCCTTAATAAGATTATCAGCGGATTTCTCATTGGAAATTTCAGAGGACAGAAGGAAATGAGCTGAGGTAATCAAAGTGCTTAACAAAAAAAAAAAAAGATAAGAAAACTGTCAACCAAGAATACTTTATATTTTGTACTTATATTCTCATTTGAAGAACGGGTAAAACTGTTCTTCAAAAATAAGAAAGAAATTGAGACTTTTCCAAATAAGCAAAGTCTTAGGGAGCTCATTACCACTAGATTTGCCCTGCAAGAAACACTACAGGGAGTCGTGTAGTTGGAATGAAAGAACAACTTAAACTATGTGAAGAAATAAAAATTTCAATAGGGCTTCCTGGTGGCTCAATGGTAAAGAATCTGCCTGCCAATGCCAGAGACACGGGTTCAATCCCTGGTCTGGTAAATTCCCACATGCTGTGGAGCAACTAAGCCCATGAGTCACAATTTCTGAGACTGTGCTCTAGAACCTGGGAACACCAACTACTGAACGGATGTGCAGCAATTACTGAAGTTCCTGTGCCCTAGAGGCTGTGTTCCATAACAAGAGACGCCACCACAATGAGAAGCCCACTCACAGCAACAAAGAGTAGCCCCAGCTAGCCACAACTCAGGAAAAGCCCACAAAGCAGCAAAAGCACAGTCAAAAATAAAGAAATAATTTTTTAAAACATTCTCAGTAAAGGTAAATAAATGAGCAATTATAAAAGCTAGTATCATTGTGACAAAGGTGTGAAACTCCACTTTTTTGTTTTCCACATGATTTAAGAGACTAGTATATTTTAAACAAACTATTCGTCTAAAAGAGAGCGTAATTGTTTGTAACTTGGGTTTGTAACTCCAAATTCTGTTTTCTACATAATTTGACTAATGTAGTTAAAAAATATTTTCTACCTTTTGGGCACACAATCTACCTAGATATAACTTTAACATTGACAACTGAAAGGGATGGGGTCAGAAACCATTAAGGGGACAGAAACCATTAAAGGAACAGAGTTTTTGTTTGTTGTTGAAGTTGAACTGGTATAGATTCAAATTAGAGTGTTAAAACTTCAAATTAAATATAATCCCTGGGGAAACTATGAAGAAAATAGCTAAAGAATATATACAAAGTAAATGAGAAAATAACTTATATTTCAATACAAAAAATCAACTAAACACAGAAGAAAACAATAATATGGAAAACTGCAAAAAAAAATAAGGTATATGGTAAATAGCAAAATGACAGCAAAAAAATGACAGCAAAAATCCTCCTAATTAGTAAATACTTTAAATGTAAGTTAATCAAGCTACTCAATCAAAAGTCAGGACTGGGAGAAGGATTAAAAACATATTGATGATCCAAATATATACTGTCTATAAGAGACTCGCTTTAGATCTAAACTCATATAGGTTGAAACTGAAAGGATGAAAAAAAAAAATGATATGCCATGCAAATAGTAACCAAAAGAGAACAGAGGTAGCTATATTAATATCAGAAAAGGTAGACTTTAAAAATGACAAGAAACAAAGAAGTATGTTATACATTAGAGATTTAATTCAGCAATAAGTTATAATGATCATAAACTTTACACATCAAATAATGAATCCCCAAAACATATGAGACAAAAATCGACAGAATTTAAAAAAGAAAGTTCTGCAATAATAGCTGGAGACTTCAACACCCAACTCTTGAAAACAGATAGAACAACTAGACAGAGATAAGTAAAGAAACAGAGCACTTAACACAATGCATCTACTGTATCTAATAGACATACACCGAACACTGAATCCAACAGCAGAATACGCATTCTTACCCAATGCACGAGGCGTTTTTCAGAAATAGTTCACATGTTAGGCCACAATCTACATCTCAGTTAGTTCAGTTTGGTCACTCAGTCGTGTCCGACTCTTTGTGACCCCATGAATCGCAGCACACCAGGCCTCCCTGTCCATCACTAACTTCTGGAGTTCACCCAGACTCACGTCCATCGAGTCAGTGATGCCATCCAGCCATCTCATCCTCTGTTATCCCCTTCTCCTCCTGCCTTCAATCTCTCCCAGCATCAGAGTCTTTTCCAATGAGACAACATCTCGCGTGAGGTGGCCAAAGTACTGGAGTTTCAGCTTCAGCATCATTCCCTCCAAAGAAATCCCAGGGCTGATCTCCTTCACAACGAACTGGTTGGATCTCCCTGCAGTCCAAGGGACTCTCAAGAGTCTTCTCCAACACCACACTTCAAAAGCATCAATTCTTCAGCACTCAGCTTTCTTTACAGTCCAACTCTCACATCCGTACATGACCACAGGAAAAACCATAGCCTTGACTAGACGGACCTTTGTTGTCAAAGTAATGTCTCTGCTTTTAAATATGCTATCTAGATTGGTCATAACTTTTCTTCCAAGGAGTAAGCATCTTTTAATTTCATGGCTGCAGTCACCATCTGCAGTGATTTTGGAGCCCCCCAAAATAAAGTCTGACACTGTTTCCCATCTATTTCCCATGGAGTGATGGGACCAGATGCCATGATCTTCGTTTTCTGAATGCTGAGCTTTAAGCCAACTTTTTCACTCTCCTCTTTCACTTTCATCAAGAAGCTTTTTAGTTCCTCTTCACTTTCTGCCATAAGGATGGTGTCATCTGCATATCTGAGGTTATTGATATTTCTCCCAGCAATCTTGATTCCAGCTTGTGCTTCTTTCAGCCCAGCGTTTCTCATGATGTACTCTGCATATAAGTTAATTAAGCAGGGTGACAATACACAGCCTTGACATACTCCTTCTCCTATTTGGACATCTCAGCAGATTTTAAAAGACAGATAACGTACAAAGTATCTTTTTTGACTATAACATAATGAAATCTGAAATCAATGGCAGAAAGAAAATTGAAAAGTTCATGAATTTGTAGAAATTAAACAACACACTCTTAAACAACCAGTGTGTCAAAAAGGAAATCACAAGGGAAATTTAAAAATACTTGGAGATAGGAGAAAGAAATGGCAACCCACTCCAGTATTCTTGCCAAGAAATCCCAGGGGCCTGGTGGGCTACAGTCTGTGGAGTTGCAAAGAGCTGGACATAACTTACTGACTATTTAGTCAGTAAACACAAGTTATGGACTGTTTAGTTAGCAGCAGTAGCAGATCTTATTTGGGGTCTGTTTTATGGTTTTGTTCTTTCTGCTTTAGGCTTTGTTCTGTATGCAAGTGCTTGTTTGACACTTTGGTCTGATTTTTCATATCAACAAATTCTACTTTCTCCTCCCCCATTAAATTGTGCTTAAATGTTATTTTCTATTTGCCTTCACTTTCATTAAATTTATTGTATTATCTCTAATATTGTGGAATAAATTTTTTTTAGACTTTCTTGAGCAGCAATGAAAGCATTTAAGACTATGACTTCTTCTAAGTATATTTTTGATGTTGTTCATGACTTTTATCATGAAATTAATTCCATGTTGTTATTTAAAAATATGTGAAAATGGATAAGAATGAAAACACAGCATACCAAATCTCATGGGAAACAGCAAGAACTATGCTATGAGGGAAATCTATAGCTATAAATGCTTACATTAAGAAAGAGAGGAACATCTCAAATTAGCAACTCAATTTTACAACTTTAGGAATTAGAAA
The DNA here is from genome assembly GCF_016772045.2 of Ovis aries. Taxonomy (NCBI): domain Eukaryota; kingdom Metazoa; phylum Chordata; class Mammalia; order Artiodactyla; family Bovidae; genus Ovis; species Ovis aries. The sequence continues at coordinate 46,308,108 of NC_056055.1, read as the reverse complement.
AATAAAAACAAAGTTAACCCAAAACTACCACGAAGAAACAAGTAATAAAGATTGCAGCAAGGATTTTTGAAAAGTAGAGAATAGAAAATGAATAGAGAAATCAATGAAAACAAAAGTTGCTTTAAAAAAATAACAAACTTTTAGCTATATTGACTAAGAAAAAAAGAGAGAAGGTTCAAATTACTAAAATCAGAAATGAAAGTGGAACATTACTACTAATTCTACAGAAATTAAAAAAAGATTATGAAAGAGTATATGGACAATATGGTCTCCCGCATTGCAGGGGGATTCTTTACCAACTGAGGAGCTATCAGGGAAGCCCTGATATTAGCAAATTAGAAAAATCCATCTTAAAATTTATAAGACATTTAAAGAAACTCTGAATAGCTAAAATAATCTTAAAAAAAGAACAAAGTTAAAGAAGTTGTACTAATATTTCTTGACTTCAAAGTTTACTACGAAACTAGTGACAAAAGTAGTGTGGATCTGGTCTAAAGACAGACTTTTAGACCAATGGACCTGAATAGAGAGTTCAGAAATAAACTTTATCAAATGATTTTAAACAAAGATGCCATGAGCATTTAATGGGAAAAAGATAGTCTTTTCAATAAACGCTTCTGGAAAAACTTGAGAAGCAGATGCAAAAATGAAGCTGAGTCCTTACCTAATACCGTACGTGAAAAGTCATTCAAAATATATCCATTATCTAGATATAAGGCATAAAATTATACAAACTCTTGGAAGAAAACATAGGGAAAAACATCATGATATTGAATTTGGCATAGATTTCTTGGATATGACACCACAGACACAGGCAACAAAATAAAAATAGAAAAATTAGATTTTGTGAACATTAAGACAATTTGTGAAACAGAGGCACTATCAGTGGAGTAAAAATACAACCCAAAATATTGGAGGAAATATTTGCAAATCATATGCCTGAAAAGGAATTAATATCTAGAATATATAAAACTCCTAAAACTCAAAAGCAATAACCAGGGAAAAATGGGCAAAGAATTCAAATAGACATATCTCCAAAGAAGATATACAAATTGTCAGTAATCACATGAAAAGATGATCAACATGATTAATCACTGAAAAAAAAGTGAAAGTGTTGGTGGCTCAGTCATGTCCAACTCTTTGTGGCCCCATACTCTGTAGCCTGACAGGCTCCTCTGTCTGTGGGATTTCCCAGGCAAGAATACTGGAGTGGGGAGCCATTCCCTTTTCCAGGGGATCTTCCTGACCCAAGGATTGAACTCAGATCTCCTGCATTGCAGGCAGATTCTTTACTGTCTGAGCCACCAGGGGAGTGCAAATCAAACTCATGATGAGATATAATTTCATACTCATTAGGAGTCAATTGAACATTAAAAACCAAACCGATATATAAATACAAATCCATTCTCATTCCTTCACATTCTGGGGAGTTTTGAATCCTTGGCTCCCAAATGGTCATCAGTTTAGTTCAGTTCAGTTCAGTTCAGTCACTCAGTTGTGTCTGACTGTTTGCGACCCCGTGAATCATAACACGCCAGGCCTCCCTGTCTATCACCAAATCCCGAAGTTCACTCAAACTCACGTCCATCAAGTCGGTGATGCCATCCAGCCATCTCATCCTCTGTTGTCCCCTTCTCCTCCTGCCCCCAATCCTTCCCAGCATCAGAGTCTTTTCCAATGAGTCAACTCTTTACATGAGGTGGCCAAAGTATTGAAGTTTCAGCTTCAACATCAGTCCTTTCTATGAACACCCAGGACTGATCTCCTTTAGGATGGACTGATTGAATCTCCTTGCAGTCCAAGGGACTCTCAAGAGTCTTCTCCAACACCATAGTTCAAAAGCATCAATTCTTCGGCACTCAGCTTTCTTCACAATGGTCATAGGCAAATATAACAGTCTTATTGACTTTCACATACTCCTAATTCCCCTGGAGTTAGGGAGAGGAGAAGGGAAAGGATGGAGAAAGGAAAGGCTACCCACTTCAGCATTCTGGCCTGGAGAATTCCATGGATTGTATAGTCCATGGGGTCACAAAGAGTTGGACACGACTGAGCAACTTTCACTTTCACTTTTAACTCACCAAAACAAAACAAATAAAAATAACAACAAAAACAAAAGCAGAGATTCAGGAAGAAAAAGCATAAGAAAGACCCAAATGTTATTAAAGTTGCTGAAATAATTCTGACTTGACTCACACTATCTTTGAATATAAGTCAAAGTAATTAATACAATTAAGAATTTGGTTAGGAAAAATGTCTTGTCTCCAGTATGTCTTGACTTATTGAACTCACTAAAGGACTCTGTAGGTATTGGTAGAGTAATTTGAGTTCCATAGATTTTTTTTTCACTCTTTATTCACATCCTTTTCAGGCATTTTGTACTTTAAAATTTTCATAGGAAATTGCTAACAGTGGATCTATCATTTCTTACACATTATCTACTCTATATTCTATGAGTCTCTCCCATCAAATGATTCAAGTAAAAAGAGACTTGTAAGAATACTAAATTTGGGGTTTGAAGTTAATCTATCTGGCACATTTTGGTCATTTTGTTCATGGGTTACAGCAGTGGGAGAAAACTGATATACCATATATTTCTTCTTGGCTGGAGGGTCAGTAACTGTGGTGGATTTTCTGTCACTCATAGTTAAAAAGTAATAAAAGAAATCTCCCTCAAGTAAAAAGGAGGGAAGGGCTGAATGAAACCATATCTATAAAACTGCCTTTCTGAAAAGTAGACTAGAAAATTGAATATGAGGTATTTTTCTTTCCATTGAAATCATTGTCGTTTATCACATCATCATTGGAAGGAGTCAAGTAAAGACAGAACCATGCTATAGTTCCCCGAGAGTTCCCAACAGGCTATTCTCAAAGTTTGTAAGAATATTGCCAAGATCCTGGAATATACTTTAGAGATCATTAATACAAACAGATATATTATTATTATTATTATATCGGTAAAGAGCTCTATCCTAAAGTGACCTGCACAATAAAAAAGATCATATTTGATGTTCACATGGTTTAAAATCATGAATTATGTGCAGGGAGATAAACTACAACAATGGTTAAGTTTGGAAAAGATTTCTGTGATGCAGTTGAGTCAGACCACCTCAGAATTAATTTATTCTGACTCACTGGAACCTATTTTATTAGCTCATTAAAAGGGTAATTATTAGTTGACCCTTGGTTGATGGTAGTTTAGTGGCTAAGTTGTGCCAGACTCTTGCAACCCCATGAACTATAGCCTGCCTGGCTCCTCTGTCCATGGGATTTCCCAGGCAAGAACACTGGAGTGGGTTGACATTTCCTTCTCCATAGCTGACCCTTGTCTTCTCTCTAAAACTCAGTCAAATAATTGTAAAATTTAGTAAACTAAGTTAATTTAACTATGATTTGATTGGGTTTAGAGAATACAAATAATATTAATAAAATTTACTCTTAATATTCTAAAAATCCTTCCCGTTTTGTTTCATTTCGTGAAATTGTATATCCTTTGAAATTTTGCAACATTCTCTTATATTTAAAAAAAAATGTTTCTTCAGTCCATAAGAGAGTCTTTTACAACCCATCTCTAATATGAAAGACAAAAAAAAAAGTTTTAATGGAAAAGAAAACAAACCTTGATTTTTCACATGCTGTAAAACAAAACAAAAATCAGAAGCACATTTGTTGTACTCATTCCCATGGGCCCAAGAGGAAAATGAAAATAAAGACCATGTCAAGAAAACTGATGCCACTATAAGATCTGTCGTTCATGATTTGGAAGTTTATCTCCAACAAAGTGAGGGCAAAATCCCCTTGCTCTCAGCAGCTGATAAATAATTCACATTTTTGTCAAAAGAGTCTCCTTTAAGAAATCTGGAAAATTGATTCTGATTGGAAAAGGAAATACAAGTCATGATGAAATGGAAAGGAAGATACACATTGATGATTTATCTTGTCATATTTTATGTCTAGATGTCTAGTGTATCAGGGAAGTACATGCCAGGTGATGAATAAAGACGGGCTGAAAGAAACACAGACAGCTATTTGTGGAAGCACAAAACTGTGGCTCTGAGAACTATAGCCCCGTATAAGATTGTCTTCCACTATTTACTCTCCTGAAAGAGATGTGCACATTAATTAGAATCTATGTTTTATCTACATGAACCCTCTAGCATACATAAAAGTAAACAGAGTGTTTAAAAACTGAACTTTACCCAAATTTACAGAAGTGGTTAACTTTGTCACATGAATGACTGAAGATTCCCCAAAGATTCTTGAGAAATCTCATTGTAAGGTTGTTGGAAGGCCAGCAGTTAAGTTGTGCAAGATGTCCAATTCCTCTCACATATTTCACATGAAAAATACTAGTGGGAACAAAACTAAACTAAGGGAGCAAGCATACGTAACCAAGAGCTGGTGGGGCCCGATGCCCCATCTGAGAATTTCTCTGCGAAGTCTTTTTTTTTAAGAGAGTATTTTCAGCATTTTACCAGTCTTGCCAACCTCTGCTATAGGTCTCAGAGGCATGGGCTCTGCCTGTTTTTCTATATCAGGCAAAGCCATGAATGTCATAGTGGTTGTGCTTGTATTTTATAGAAGGAAGGATGAAGGCCCCATTCAGATGTCTCCCAGGTACATATGTGCTTAGTCACTCAGTCATGTCTAACTCTTTATGACCCCATGGACTTTATCCCACCAGGCTCCTCTGTCCATGGGATTCCCCAGGAAAGAATACTAGAGTGAGTTGCCATTTCTTTCTCCAGGGTATCTTCCTGATCCAGGGATTGAACGCGTGTCTCTTACATCTCCTGCAATGACAGTTGGAATGCTGCATTAAATTGCTTCAGTCATATTTCAACTCTTTTTAACCCTAAGGACTGTAGTCTACCAGGCTCCTCTGTCCATGGGACTCTCCAGGCAAGAATACTGGAGCGGTTGCCATGCACTCCTCCAGGGGATCTTCTCCACCCAGGGATCGAGCCCGCATCTCTTATGTTTCCTGCATTGGCAAGTGGGTTCTATACTACATGTGCCATTTGGGAAGCCCTGAGCCATTAGGGAAGACTTTCATTAATCTTATTGTAGTTATATGTGTTACAATATGTGTTAATTTCTGCTATATAGCAAAATGGCTCTGTTATATATATACACACACACATATATATATATTCTTTTTCACATGATTTTCCATTATGGTATATTGCAGGATATTGAATATAGTTCCCTTTGTTAGATTGTTGTTTATCCATCATATCTATAATAGCTTGCATCTGCTAATCCCAAATTCCCAGTCCTCCCTCCCTCGCTCCCCGTCCCCCCAACCCCCCACACTCCTTGGCAATCACAAGTCAGTTCTCTGTGTCTGTGAATCTGTTTATGTTTCAAAGATATATTCATCCGTGTCATATTTTAGCTTCTACATATAAGCGATATCATATGGTGTTTTTCTTTCTATGATTTATTTCACTTAGTGTGATCATGCAGATGGCAGATGATACCACCCTAATGGCAGAAAGCAAAGAGGAACTAAAAAACCTCTTGATAAAGGTAAACGAGGAGAGTGAAAAAGCTGGTTTAAAACTCAACATTCAAAAACAAAGATCATGGCATCCAGTCCCATCACTTCATGGCAAATAGATGGGGAAAAATAGAAAAACTGAGAGATTTTATTTTCTTGGACCCCAAAATCATTGTCGATGGTGACTGCAGCCATAAAATTAAAAGATAATTGCCCCTTGAAAGGAAAGTTATGACAAGCAAGACAGTGTATTAAAAAGCAGAAACATCACTTTGCCAACAAATGTCCATATATGGATGTTTGTATGATTTTTCTAGTAGTCATGTATAGATGTGATAGTTGGATCAGAAAGAAGGCTGAGCACTGAAGAACTGATGCTTTCAAACTGTGGTGCTAGAGAAGACGCTTGGAGACTGTTGGACAGCAAGGAGATCAAACCAGTCAATTCTAAAAAAAATCAACCCTAAATATTCATTGGAGGGACTGATGCTGAAGCTCCAATACTTTGCCCACCTGATGCAAAGAGCATGCTCATTGGAAAAGATCCTGATGCTAGGAAAGATTGAGGGTAGGAAGAGAAGGGGGCAACAGGGGATGAGACGGTTGGATGGCATCACCAACTCAATGAACATGAGTGTCTAAGAAAATTCCAGGAGATGGTGAAGGACAGCCTGGCATGCTGCAGTCCATGGAGTTGCAAAAAGTCAGATACAACTTAGCAACTGCACAGCAAAAATCTCTAGGCCCATCATGTTGCTGCAGATGGCAATATTTTTGTTCTTTTTAAGGCTGCATAATATTCCATACATGTGTATTCCATTCCATACACACACACACACACACACACGCACTCACACACACACATATACACAACATGTCTTTATCCATTCATCTGTCAATGGACATTTAGATTGTTTCCATGTCTTGGCTGCTATGCATAGTGCTGCTATGAACATATGGGTGCATATATCTTTTTGAATTTTAGTTTTATCTGGGTATGTACCCAGGAATGGGATTGCTGGATCATATGGCAACTCTCTAATGGCTTTTTCTTTAAACAGTTTTCTAATTGTTGATTTTCTTCAATACAAAGATCCTATAGAAAACTTGTTGTTTCAATCTTCAACTTTCTAATTTGCAAGCTAGAAGAAAATCTATGTCATTCATACTGCAAAATCTTTCTCAGTATTGGTGACTTCATGCTTGCCAAAATCCCAGGGAAGAGTATCCATGTACAGTGACAATATCCTGAGATCTTGGATTTCGCTATATCACTTTCACTGGATCACTTCTAATAAAATTTCTTGACCACCTCAGAAATGCTCAGACTGTCCATTGCCTAAGGAGATTGTAAGTAAGTACTCTTTTGATGATTTTTAAGCCATTCACAAACTTTGACCATAAAATACCCATGAAAGTTTCTTTCCTTGTGGAAACTGCATTTCTATTTGGGCACCCAAAGTAGAGTTGATATAACACCTACTGGGGACATTTTCTTCTCAACTTGTCCTCAGGATTTAGCAAAATAAAAAAGAAATTAAATATTTGTACGCTATCTGACCACTGCCACTGCTGAAGAAAATTATTATTCCAAACCACCCATAGAACACAGAGACAGTTCTACTAAAGGACTGCTGTTTTATTTTGGGTGATCCTATAATTATTCTAAGATTCCATAGTCATGGATCTGATCAAGAAAATACAGTGATTTTTTTGTTTCAGATTATTTTTTTTCCTTGTTTACTAGAGGCTAATTACTTTACAATATTGTAGTGGTTTTTGCCATACATTGACATGAATCAGTCATGGGTGTACATGTGTTCCCCATCTTGGACCCGCCTCCCACCTCCTTCCCCATCCCATTCCTCAGGGTCATCCCAGTGCACCAGCCCTGAGCACCCTGTTTCATGCATTGAACCTGGATTGGAAATCTGTTTCACATATGATACTATACATGTTTCAATGCTATTGTCTCAAATCATCCCACCCTCGCCTTCTCCCACAGAGTCCAAAAGACTGTTTTATACATCTGTGTCTCTTTTGCTGTCTCGCAATTCCATATATTGTTTCAGATTATTAAGGACATTTTATCAGATGCTCCACAAAGATGACATGAACACAGTAATAGTAATGATTTGATTTTGGATTATTACCTTTAGACTATGTCTTGAAGATAGCATATAGCACTTCTACTTAAGAATTAAACATAGCTACAAAAATGCACATGAAACAAAAGTACAAATAGCTAACTCTTCTGCCTGGTTTATTATGATGTGCATATAAAAAAGAGGTATATGAATGTGAATGCTTGTTATCCTGCCTGTAATGTTGCAATGCACGGGAAATGACCCTAGGAGACCACTTCCATCTGCCTGGAAGAAGAAAGCCCAAGAGGTTTCCTCTGTCCTGTGGATTTCTTAGAGTCTCATAGAAATCTGTAAAAGAACACAGCTTATTCTGAATAGAATGGAGCAGAATAAATCCTTTAATATTTTTAATGAGAACCTCAAAGGATTCTCAGTTTTGAATCACTACTCTACAATAAATATGAAACGTAATTTTCCATTAATATGCATGAAACTAGATTTGATCTGAATAAGAGGAGAAAAAAAAGAAGTATTTTTTTGAGATATTTATTTTATTACCAGAGTAATATGACATGGCTCATTCAAAATGCAAATTTGGTATATGTTCATAATATAAGGAAGAAGGAAACAAAGTTCAATGTTTAAATGTGAAGGAAGTCATGTGACAAACATACTGTAACCACTAGGGTTAGTGCCATCATTTTGTATTGTCCTGCTATCTTGTCCAGGTAATTATTCTTTCCTTCTTTAAACAGAGTACAAAGATTCTAAAGGGTAGAGTAAATCTCCAGAGATCTCTGGGAAACCTGTAGATTTGAATCTGATATGCTATAGATATATTAAGATATTTTTCCAAGTCATGGTGTCTGGAGTTCAGAATTTAAGCTTGGTAATTAAATAAGAAACTCTGATTCTAGCAATGCCTCATGGTAACTGAAAAATCTAAAGTACATTAGTTCAATCTCCCTAAATCTTCTGTTACTATCCAAATAGTCGTGTTGCAATCAATTTTTAAATTATGCAATAATTATACCCTTTGCTTGCTGAAAATCATGTTTCAAATAATTTTTTTTATTAAATTGTTAAATGATCTTTAATTTTTTACTTAATTTCATTGCATATGATATGTTCAGTATACAAAATGTCATTTATTTATTTTTATTTTTTTTAAATTTTAAAATCTTTAATTCTTTCATGCGTTCCCAAACATGAACCCCCCTCCCACCTCCCCCCACCCCCCACAACATCTCTCCGGGTCATCCCCATGCACCAGCCCCAAGCACACTGCACCCTACGCCAGACACGGACTGGCGATTCAATTCTTACATGATAGTATACATGTTAGAATTCCCATTCTCCCAAATCATCCCACCCTCTCCCTCTCCCTCTGAGTCCAAAAGTCCATTATACACATCTGTGTCTTTTTTCCTGTCTTGCATACAGGGTCGTCATTGCCATCTTCCTAAATTCCATATATATGTGTTAATATACTGTATTGGTGTTTTTCTTTCTGGCTTGCTTCACTCTGTATAATTGGCTCTAGTTTCATCCATCTCATCAGAACTGATTCAAATGAATTCTTTTTAACGGCTGAGTAATACTCCATTGTGTATACGTACCACAGCTCTCTTATCCATTCATCTGCTGATGGACATCTAGGTTGTTTCCATGTCCTGGCTATTATAAACAGTGCTGCGATGAACATTGGGGTACATGTGTCTCTTTCAATTCTGGTTTCCTCGGTGTGTATGCCCAGAAGTGGGATTGCTGGGTCATAAGGTAGTTCTATTTGCCATTTTTTAAGGAATCTCCACACTGTTCTCCATAGTGGCTGTACTAGTTTGCATTCCCACCAACAGTGTAGGAGGGTTCCCTTTTCTCCACACCCTCTCTAGCATTTATTGCTTGCAGATTTTTGGATCGCAGCCATTCTGACTGGTGCTGGGAAAACTGGTCAACCACTTGTAAAAGAATGAAACTAGATCACTTTCTAACACCGTACACAAAAATAAACTCAAAATGGATTAAAGATCTAAATGTAAGACCAGAAACTATAAAACTCCTAGAGGAGAATATAGGCAAAACACTCTCAGAAATAAATCACAGCAGGATCCTCTATGATCCACCTCCAAGAATTCTGGAAATAAAAGCAAAAATAAACAAATGGGATCTAATTAAAATTAAAAGCTTCTGCACAACAAAGGAAAATATAAGCAAGGTGAAAAGACAGCCTTCTGAATGGGAGAAAATAATAGCAAATGAAGCAACTGACAAACAACTAATCTCAAAAATATACAAGCAACTTATGCAGCTCAACTCCAGAAAAATAAACAACCCAATCAAAAAATGGGCCAAAGAACTAAATAGACATTTCTCCAAAGAAGACATACGGATGGCTAACAAACACATGAAAAGATGCTCAACATCACTCATTATTAGAGAAATGCAAATCAAAACCACAATGAGGTATCAAATAAATTTTTTTAAAGAGATGATTTTGAAAGCCAGAAGCTCCCCGTCATTAAAAAAATTAAGTTGATTTTAAAGTCATTTTCTATAAGTGTTTTACAAGTGAGAGCTCAATTTAATGGAATTACACATCAAAAAAAAAAAGAAAGAAAGAAAACTCATATTTACATGAAAGAACCCAAATGACCAGAGCTACCTGTCTTCTTGCTCTATTCTAGTATGCACACAAACAAGACTAGAGTAAAGCTAGACTACCAATCACAGAGGGATGAGTGTATTCAGGAGAATTAAAGCCCACACCTCGGTAGGGAGGAGGGAAGAAATGTACTTATAATATTACCTAAATTCTATTTTTATACTGACTTAATCATCTACATTAGTTTACTTTTTAAAATATTCATTCAGTTCAGTTCAGTTCAGTTGCTCAGTCGTGTCCGACTCTTTAAGTTTTTCAAATATTTAAAGCAAAATCAGGGATGAGTAAGAAATTTTTTTGATTTTTTTTTAACCTTCTTTCACATACTGGGTAATTTAAGGAATGTTTCTTTGCACAAGGAAATTATGAAAGAAAGGAACTACTTGGTAAATATGGCCAAATGTCTACAGGGAGTTGTTTCACAGTAAATTGCCCACATTGAGCGTGTTGCTATATTGCTTTGGTAGGAGGACGTCTGCACAATGTGGATTGGTTCTCTAAAGAGTTTTAACACCTTTCACGTATACATTTCTGCTTCCCAGGTGGCTCAGTGGTAAAGAATTCACTTGCCAGTACAGAAGACATGGGTTTGAAGCCTGGGTCATGAAGATCCTCTGGAGAAGGAAATGGCACCCCACTCCAATATTCTTGCTTAAGAAATCCCATGGACAGAGGAGCTTGGCAGGCCATACATACATATCATGCTCATAAAAACATAAAAAATGTCTGGATATTGGTAATAGCCTTTGCATTTAGGATGGGGCCTGGGATTGAGTAGGAATAGGATTGAAGACAAGGCTTTGCTTTCCTGTAGTTTGCATTTTTACATAACAATGGACAAACATATCATTTCTATAAATGTCTAAAACAACAGCCTATTGTCCCTAGGTCTGCCAGCCTTCTCTGCTTCATGATTACTGTTGCTTGGCAAAGCATCACATCTATTTAATTTGTAGCCCACAGTTGAAATCATTTTTTTAATCTCATTTTTTCAGAGTTACCATTTTATTTTAATGACAGCTAGTGATCGTGCATTGGCATGAATAATTTATCAGTGATGATGTTTAATACACTAAGCTGGGCTGATGAAGAAAGCGAAAGATGAAGGACTGCTGTCTCCACACCACCTCTGAGTGGTGCAAGTCACCAGAACTCTGGTTTCGAAGGCTACAAGGTTCCTGAAAAAGCCATAGAAATAGAAACCTTTCTGCATAAAGTCTACTGGCATTTCAATAGTTTAGGCAGGTTCCATGCCATCATTCTGGTGGAGTGGGTTGGGGGGTCCTGACTCTTTCCCTCTGTTCAGCCAATGGGTTTCATGGGCTCCCTGAGATCTAGCCAATACAACAGAATTATAACAATCTGCGCTTTGCCTTCTTTCTATCATTTCTGTGAAAATCTAATAAAGCAATTCATATGGACGACTTCTGAAAAGTACTAAGTGTAGCACCACATGAGGGGTGATGGTGATGGTTCTGCTGACTTTAAAGAGCATCATTTTCCCTAAGGACCCAAGGTCCTGGGAGAAAGCTATGGAGAGGGGTCGTTCAAAAGCATCTGCGGTAACATGAAAAAAGTGTAGACCATTATGTAAACAAAAAGCAGACAGAAAACCATGCAGCTCTCAGGGGTTCTGCCATGTGCTTCTAATAGTTAGTGGACTCTGTTAGTCACGTCTGACCCTTTGTGACCCCATGGACTATATAACCCACCAGATTCCTCTGTCCATGGAATTCTCCAGGCAAGAATAATGGAGAGGGTTACCATTTCTTTCTCCAGAGGATCTTCCTGACCTAGGGATCAAAGCTGATGTCCGGCATTGACGGCAGATTCTTTACTATCTGAGCCACCAGGGAAGCGTCAAACACTTGAAAAGATAAGAATTACTCCTCAGAAAAGCTATGTGATATGTGATGCTGAAGAGGTATGTTTGTGGCCTGCATCAGAATCTCCTGGGGAGGCTTTGCCTGCTAGCTTCTTGTTGAATCTTCTTTTTGACACTATGCATTTGACACTGTGAGCTACTTCAACCCTCTTAAGAAATAAGGTGATTAAAAGTATATAAAGATTATCTATCTACTACAACACAGTTGACACTCATTATTCACAGATTTCATATTAGTATTTGTGAGTCAGCCTACATTCAAAAGTTTATTTGTAATGCTTGCATGATTTTTGCGGTCATTTGCAGATGTGCTTGAGCAGTGAAGACACTGAGTCCTCTGATGCACCCATGTCCAGCTGCAACTGAACAAGACAACACTCTGTCTGGTCTTGGCTCTCACTCAGAGATGACCAGAGGATGGAAACCGAAGTGGACAGTACAGTGAGAGCAGAAGCTCTGGCTCAGTAGCCAGCTCTGACACTTGCCAGTGGAGGGGCCTCAGGCAAGTACTTAATGTCTCTGAACCGGCTTTCTCTGTTGTAAAATAAAGAAAATAGAATCCACCATGATGAACTAGTTTTTAGAATTTAAGATGATAATCTATGTGAGATATGTGTACATATATCCCCCAGGAGCAATGGTTCAGTTTTTATGAACTCACTGTTGGAAGAGATGTTATAGAACATGTGCCAGATAAACAAGAATCAACTGTACTTAATGTTTTCTCACATGGTTACCAAGACACAGATGTGTATATCCAAGGTGGTGCAGTAGTAAAGAATCCACCTGCCAATCCAGGAGACATAAGAGACAAGGGTTCAATCTGGGTGAGGAAGATCCCCTGGAGTAGTAAATGGCAACCCACTCCAGTATTCTTGTCTGGAAAATTCCATGGACAGGGAAGTCTTGTGAGTTACAGTCCATGGGGGTCACAGAGTCAGACACAACTGAATCTGAGTATGCATACGTGGCTTAAAATATTCAACTAAATTCACTAAAACAGGAAGAAGGAGGCCATCAGAATATTAATGGAAGAACTGCAGTGTGTTATACTTAACAGAACAGCAGGACGCTCCCTGTGACTAGTGCGGGCACAGACTGATGGGCAGGGGCTGTTTTAAAGGGCTGGTGATCCATGCAGTAGTGCAGGGCCCCTGTGCTGAGAAGGGTCCTACAGTTGGGGGTTAATACAGGGACCCCAAACCCCTGGGCCACAGACCAGTACCAGTGCATGGCCTGTGAGGAACGGGGCCTGCGAGGAACAGCAGGGGGTGAGCAGTGAGCAACCAAAGCTTCATCTGTATTTACAGATGCTCCCCAGCACTGGCATTATCACCTGAGCCTTACCTCCTGTCAGCCCAGCAGCAGCATTAGTCTCTCACAGAATCACAGCCCTCCTCTGAACTGCACATGTGAGGGAATCTAGGTTACATGCTCCTCTTGAGAATCTAATGCCTGATGATCTGATTCTGCATTATGATGAATTGTATAATTATTTCACTATATATCGCAATGTAACAATAATAATAAAGCATACAGTAAATGTAGTACATTTGAATCAGCCCCAAACCATCCCGTCTCCCCCAAGTCTGTGGAAAAATTGTCTTCCATGAAACCGGTCCCTGCCGCTGACAAGATTGGGGACTGCCAAGTTAATACTCTGTGGTCACTGTCTTGAAATGTTTCATAATTTTGCATTTGAATTTGTGTTTCATATGTGACAGCTGATGGGAAAAGGGAACACGAAGACTTTAAAGGCTTGGGGCCTCAGCTCACTCACAGGACATCCCACTTTCCCTGTCTCCTGGATACAGATTCTTTGCCACTTGCCTCTTAGCCTCTTAGACAGCCTCCCCCTCACCATCCCCACCCAAATACCCCTGGTGCCCTGCCCCAGGTACAGGGAGGGCCAGGGTTGGGAGCACCCCACTCAGTAGCAGTTTAGACTGGGGCACGTGTGTATTTCACCTGAGATGACCTCCCTGACCTGTTAACCAGCCCCTCTCAGTGCAAAGATGCAATGGCCTTGCAAGTTGCCTATTAGATTTGGTTTAGGCAGCTGGTGATGGGAAGGGGAGATGCCTGATTTGGCTTTCCCACCCTGGGTTAGTTTGGAAACTTGCAGGAAGGACACCTGGCAGCCATCATACCCAACTGCTGGCACTGAGTAGTGGTAAAGCCCTGGCACACAGGAGCCCAGGGGACTCTGCACTTGCCTGCTGGTCTCGCTGAGCCTAAGGCATCACCCTTCAGCCCCATCCCACACCTCTCTTCCTCCTTCTAACCTTTCTGAGTCTGACTTGTGTTCTTCATTCTGGCCAGCTCAAGGCACCTTCTGAGGCAAGTCACAAAATGCAAATTATGTGACTTGGGTGATTCAGCATACATATTAAATGCTTTTATATTTGCATTTAATAGTGGTGTTATACAACATTAAGATAGATAATAAAATTAATACTAAAATTTTGAATTTTAGAGTAACCTCTTTACTGTTTTCCATAGCGGCTGCACCAATTTATATTCCCATCAACAGGGCACAAGTGTTCTTTTTCTCCACATCCTCTCCAATACTATTCATCTTTTTTTTCTTTTTGTAAATAATAGTCATCCTAACAGGTGTGAGGTAATATCTCATTGTAGCTTTGATTTACATTTTTCTGATAATTAGTGATGCTGAGCATCTTTTCAAGTACCTATTGGCAATCTGCATATTTTATTTGGAGAAATTTCTATTAAAAATAGAGCTACTATATTATCCAGCAATCCCACACTTGGGTGTGTATTTAAAGGAACTGAGATCAGAATCTTAAAGAGATATTTGTACTCTCACATTACTTGCAGCATTATTCACAAGAACCAAGATATGGAACAATCTAAGTATCTATTAACAAATGAATGGATAAGGCGTGTGTATATATATATATACAACTGACACAACTGTATATATATATATATATAAATACATATATATAAAAAACTGTATATATATATATATATATATATGTATATATATATACAACTGTCACCAGGGGAGACAGTATATATATGCATATACTCCCCTGGTGACTCAGTCGGTAAAGAATCTGCCTGCAGTGTGTGAGACCTGGGTGTGATCCCTCGGTTGGGAAAATCTGAAAGAGAGCATGGGAACCCATTCCAGTATTCTTGCCTAGAGAATCCCCATGGACAGAGGAGCCTGGTGGGCTATAGTCCATGGGGTCACAGTCAGTCAGACATGACTGAGAGACTAAGCACAGCACAAATATTCACACATATGATATAAAGTAATATTCCATTTTATATATATGATGGAATACGATTTAGCCATATTAAGAAGGACCTTTTGCCATTTGTGACAACATGAAGGAAAATGGAAGATAGGATGCTAAGTGAAACAATTCAGGCACAGGATACATACAACAGGTTAGTTACCACTTACATGGTAACTAAAATAGTCTAACTCTTATGAGCAGAGACTAGGATAGTAGTTGCCAGGAGCTGAAAAGAGAAGGAAATGGGGGAGTGTTAGTCAAAGGGTGTGAAGTTTCATTTACACAAGACAAGTAAGCAGAGAGCTCTGTTTATAACATAGAGCCTATAATTAACAATACCATACTGTATATTTAAAATTTGCTAAATGGGTAGATCTCATGTTAAGTGTTCTTGTCACCAAAATAGCAATAATAAATGAAGCAAGAGGAAACTTGTAGACAGCATGGATACGTTCATGGCATACAATGTGGTGATGATTTCACAGCTGTATACTTATTTCCAAACTCATCAAAGTTGCATACTTTAAATATGTACAGTGTTTTGAACAATATTGCATAGGAAACAATAAACACCATGAGAAGGCAAGAGAGAACCTACAGAAGGAACGAAAGCCTTTACCTTTTTTTTTTTTAATGCCCCAAACAGAGGTCACATAGGTGGGCAGGGTGATTGATGCCCAGCAAGAGCTTCATCCCGCTGTAGCAGACACGAGGTGCTGAAGTGCCTGGCTCGGAATCTGAGCCACACTCTGCTGCAGTCCCACTGGAAAAGCTTTACTTTTAATGACTACTTTTTCCGGCTTTTTGGACAAGGTGTTATGTTTATGTTTTGTCCTGGGTCCTGTGTGTTGTGGGGCTGGTCCTAGCAGGAGAGTTGTTTACAATCAGGAGTAGTCACCTCATGTTTACAACAGTTTGGCCCATTCTGACTGACCAAAACCAGATTAATGAGTAATACACACGGCAACTGCAATGTGGATAGGAAAATTCAACTTTATGAGAGATATTGCAGTTGTCCTCAAAGTTTCCTTGTCCTGGGACTAAAATACAGATTCAGTCCAGTTAGGTTCAGTTCCTCAGTCGTGTCCAACTCTTTGCGACCTCATGAATTGCAGCACGCCAGGCTTCCCTGTCCATCAACAACTCCCGGAGTTCATTCAAACTCATGTCCATCGAGTCGGTGATAACATCCAGCCATCTCATCCTCCGTCGTCCCCTTCTCCTCCTGCCCCCAATCCCTCCCAGCATCAGGGCTTTTCCAATGAGTCAACTCTTCACACGAGGTGGCCAAAGTATTGGAGTTTCAGCTTTAGTGTCAGTCCTTCCAATGAACACCCAGGACGGATCTCCTTTAGGATGGACTGGTTGGATCTCCTTGCAGTCTAAGGGACCCTCAAGAGTCTTCTCCAACACCACACTTCAAAAGCATCAATCCTTCGGCACTCAGCTTTCTTCACAGTCCAACTCTCACATCCATACATAACCACTGGAAAAACCATAGCTTTGACTAGACGGACCTTAGTCGGCAAAGTAATGTCTCTGCTTTTGAATATGCTATCTAGGTTGGTCATAACTTTCCTTCCAAGGAGTAAGCATCTTTTAATTTCATGGCCGCAGTCACCATCTGCAGTGATTTTGGAGCCCCCCAAAATCAAGTCTGACACTGTTTCCACTGTTTCCCCATCTATTTCCCATGAAGTCATGATCTTCGTTTTCTGAATGTTGAGCTTTAAGCCAAATTTTTACTCTCCTCTTTCACTTTCATCAAGAGACCCTTTAGTTCCTCTTCACTTTCTGCCATAGATTAACAAATTTTCAATAAAATATAACCATTTCATAAGCATATAATTCTAAAAGTTTCATTTTCAATCCATATTGTTGTTTTTAAAAAGAAGAAAATATGAAACTTTCTAAATATGTATACTGTTATTCTCTTCTTTGCACAAGTCATATCCTGCAGAGTATAATTATCTTCATCATTTCCTCTCTAGCTCCCAGGGCACAGCCTGTATTAATTTCATTATAGGTGAACTTGTGCAAACAGTTAGACTCTTATCCACAAAACTGAAGGGACTTCATAAGATTATTGTTCACATTTACTGTCTTTATTTCCCAGTTTATCCTTCAAAAGATTTTCATGTAATACTGTATAAAGCTCCACTAAAAATTGAAAATAAACCAAAATTTTCATATCACTATTTTTACATATGAGAAAAATGAGTCATGTAAGGCCAGATATTTGAATTATTTTCTTGTAAAAACATGCTCAAGAAGTAAAGAAGAATGGATATGAATTGTAAAGAAAAAAGACACAAAGGTTACCTACATGCGTGCTCAGTCAGTCTGTCTCCTTGCAGCCCCATGGACCATAGTCTGCCAGGCTCCTCTGTCCATAGGAATTTCCAGGCAAGATGTGGGTTTCCCAGGTAACTGGAGTGGGTTGCCATTTCCTTCTCCAGGGTATCTTCCCAACCCAGGGATGAAACGCACATTTCCTTTGTCTCCTGCATGGTAGGTGGATTCTTCACTACTGAGCCATCAGGGAAGCCTGAAACTGAGCCCGAAACTGAGAACTCCTGGCTATTAGTAGTTGTATGAGGAGCTTTCTTGGAGAACACAGATGGCAACAGAGCCTTGTTCAATGGAAAGCTGCCCACCATGAACTCGTGAAGAAGAAAAACAAAAGCATCTCCTACTTTATTCATATCATCTACTCCATGGGGGCTGAATTCTAAATGGAATAAAATAGAACAAAGAATACTGACAGTGATCATTCCCTTAGTATGTGCCTTAAATATCTAGAGCCAGTACCCTGCTCTTCTCCATTCTCAGTCCCCTTGGGGTGCATGGTGGGGTGGCTGCAGTGGCTGCCAATATGGCAGGAAACATTCTTCATCCACAAAAGAAAAGTGCCTTCTCCAGGATTCTACTGTCCCATGCGTACACTTGAAGTGACCACGGTCACTGGCCTGCTTCCCAGGATGACTGAGCAGACATGGGAAGGGGCCTGCTGTGAATGTGGGCATGCGCACAGCAGTGGGGGCCAGGGGGTGCTCCACCCTGGAACAGTGGTGACTGCCCTCAAGTCTGGCACTAACACCCCTGTCCTCACCTCATCAAGTGGGGTCAGAACCTCTGCCTCTGTCTTACTTACCCTTATCCCACAAAGGGGAATGTGGTGGGGGAAGTAGAAGGAAATGGAGGCGCAAATGGTCACTCTGAGAAGCCAGGGCTGGAAAAAAGAGACTGTGGGGCAGGTGTAGGAGAGAAACCAGGAGGTCTGAGATCAATGCCTAGGAAGGAGCTGGCAAGATGGAGGTTAATGGGAAGCCTTAAGAACTGTTCTTGCCTGCACAGGGCTCCCTTGAGGGGAGTTGAGAGTCTATAGCATTCCCTGGCCTGCCCAGATCCCAACATCCTCCTGTCATCAATCTCTGAGTGAACCACAGCTAAAAGTCTTGGATCCACACATAAAGGTGATATGGGCTTGGTCCACACTCAGAGAGCACAGTCTCCTTGTCAAGAGGTTGTGATCTCATGCAAACAATTCAAGAGATACTTCTGCATTTAAGGAAGACTTTAATCAAAGGGATTGCGTGATAGGACAGCAGTAGAGGTGTTAACAAGGATTTGAATCAACAGGAAGGGAAGTAGCAGGCACCCAACATCACGACTCTTTGCATGCCTGAACGACAGCGGTGTGCTAAGATGCGTGTGGTCTGGCTTACGGGTAGAGGGACCCCACGGCCAATTTCTTACGTATCCTTAACCTCATCTTAGGATTCTGTCTAGAACATAAGCAGTGTGATATTCTTTTTATTCAAAAGAATAAAGGTGAAATAAATACATATTTTAAAAATAAGTTAGTACAAATGTTAAGACAACAAGCAGGCAAAAGGGGTAGGCAAGGCCACAGGGAGGTTCCAGCTGCTAGTCTTTTTTTATATATATACAAAAGCAACACTTCTCATTATGTAATTGAAATTTTTAAGATCATACTTGATCCCACATATTTTTAAAAGATATAAAGTCATGGTTACATGATAACAAGGGGGAATGTATATATAATTGTATATATTAACTGAAAAATGGTTTGGGAGAGTATTTTTAGGAACTTATAAAGTATTTATGATTAATTCGTATCATATTATTATTAATGTTTATTAATAATATTAGTAATTTTATTATTATGATATATGATTAATCATATATGTTATTATGAATATTAATTATATGATTATTTGTTTATATGATTTAATATATGAGTAACTGATTATATAAGATTATTAATATATGATTATTATAAGATTATTAATAAATGATATTATAAATATTAATTATATTATTATATAATGTGTATCTATATACATATAGATACATATACATACATATATGCCACTCCACTGTGCAACCACGGTGATTGAGGATGGAAAAAACTGGATACTGGCCCTAGATGGTTAAGGTACACATTCAGTTCAGTTCAGTCACTCACTCATGTCTGACTCTTTGCGACCCCATGAACCACAGCACTGCCAGGCCTCCTTGTCCATCAACAACTCCCGGAGTTTACCCTAACTCATGTCCATTGAGTTGGTAATGCCATCCTACCATCTTATCCTCTATCATCCTCTTCTCCTGCCATCAATCTTTCCCAGCATCAGGCTCTTTTCAAATGAGTTAGCTCTTCGCAGCAGGTAGCTAAAGTATTGAAGTTTCAGCTTCAACACCAGTCCTTCCAATGAACACCCAGGACTGATCTCCTTTAGGATGGACTGGTTGGATCTCCTTGCAGTCCAAGGGACTCTCAAGAGTCTTCTCCAACACCACAGTTCAAAAACATCAATTCTTCAGCACTCAGCTTTCTTTATAGTCCAACTCTCACATCCATACATGACTATTGGAAAACCATAGCCCTGACTAGACGGACCTTTGTTGACAAAGTAATATCTCTGCTTTTTAAATATGCTGTCTAGGCTTTGTAAGAATCGGGCAGGAATGCCCCACGCGCAACCAGAACGATCTAACTTGGGCTAGCAAACCAGACTGTGGGATAGCTACCACGCGAAAAGCTCGAACATAAGACACCGCCAGGACTGAGCACAGAACAAAGGACGGAGCGGAAAAAGCCAGCTGCAGACCATTCCCCGCCGGGGACAGGCAGCCAGAGCCGTAAGGACTGGAAAGGGGCAATTGCAGACCCGGAGAGACTTCACTTACCTAACTGCAAGCAGGCTCCTTTGCTAAGACTTCTGGGGGTGCTGGACAGTCACAGTCTGCTTCACGGGGTGCACCAGCGGTCCACCCAGAAAGCTGAGCAGCAGCGGCGGAAAAGGTGACAAGCCGCGGCGATTGCGCTCACCAAACTCCTGAGCTACTCGGACCTGGGAAGGGCACAAAGCGCAGTTCCAGCCGCATTTGTGCCTCTGAGGGCTGCCTGAGGGCCGAACCTGAGCGGCTTGGACCGGGGAAGTGCACGCAGCCTAAGGCCGGCCCCAGACGGTTCCCAGCTGAGCATCGTAGAGCCGGAGCGGTTTGTGCGCCGCGAGAAAGGACAGGTCAAGCAGGGCAGAGATACTGTGTACACACGACAGTGCTATTTGTTTGCAGCATCCCCCCTCCCCACAGCGCGACTGAACTAGTGAGCCTAAAAACCAGCAAACAGAAGAAGTTAAACAGAGGAAACCACCTTGGAAGTGAGCCCACACGGCCCATAACATCAGAGAAGAGCCAGATATATTTTTAATTTTTTAATATTTTTAAAATCATTCTTTTTTTTTTTTTTGCCTTTTGCTTTTTTTTTTCTTTTTTTCCGAGCTTTTTTTAAATTGTTAAGTCTTCTATTTCTCTTCTAATTTTTATTTCTATAACCTAGTATTACTATTTTTTTTTTAAAAAAAGACTTTTTTTTTTTTTTAAGGCAAACACCATATATACTCTTTGGATGGTTGTTGGTGTTTTGTTTTTTTTTGTTTGTTTGTTTGTTTGTTTTTTAATAATTCTTTTTTTCTTTCTTCCTTTTTCCTTCTGCTTTTCTTTAATATTGTATCTTTGAAAATCCAACCTCTACTCCAGATTTTTAATCTTTGTTGTCAATTTTGTACATTTAAAAACCCAAACTTCACTACCCAAGTTTACCTGAGAGCGAGATTACTGGCTTGTCCACTCTCTCCTCCTCTGGCCTCTCCTTTTTCTCCACCAGGTGGCCTCTGTCTCTTTTCTTCCCCATCTCTTCTCTATCCAACTCTGTGAATCTCTGTGTGTTCCAGACGGTAGAGAATACCTAAGGAACTGGTTACTGGCAGGATTTGTCTCTCTCCTACTCATTCCTCTCTCTTATCCTCCTGGTCACCTCTGTCTACTTCCTCCCTCTCCTCTTCCCCGTATAACTCTGTAAATACCTCTGAGCAGTCCAGACTATAGAGCGCACATAAGGAAGAGACTACTGGCTAGCTTGCTCTCTCCTCTCTTGATCTCACCGCATCTCATTCCAGTTACCTCTAACTACCCCCTCCATCTTCTCTTCTCCTTGTAACTCAGTGAACCTCTCTGAGTGTCCCTCAAGGTGGAGAAACTTTTCATCTTTAACCTAGATGTTTTATCATCGGTGCTGTATAGATGGAGAAGTCTAGAGGCTACTGTAAAAATAAAACTGAAAACCAGAAGCAGGAAGCTTAAACCTAAAGCCTGAAAACATTAGAGAACTCTTGAATTCAGGGAACATTAAGCAATAGGAGCTCATCAAATGCCTTCATACCTACACTGAAACCAAGCTCCACCCAAGGGCCAACAAGTTCCAAAACAAGACATACCACGCAAATTCTCCAGCAACACAGGAACACTCCCCTGAGCCTCAATATACAGGCAGCTCAAAATTATCCCAAAACCTTTCATGTCTCATAACCCATTACGGGTCACTCCACTGCACTCCAGAGAGAAGAAACCCAGCTCCACCCACCAAAACTCCAACACAAGCCTCCCTAACCAGGAAACCTTGACAAGCCACTGATAGAACCCCACCCAAAGTGAGGAAGCTCCATAATAAAGAGAACTCCACAAATTATCAGAATATAAAAGGCCACCCCAAACGCAGCAATATAACCAAGATGAAGAGACAGAGGAATACTCAGCAGGTAAAGGAACAGGAGAGTTGCCCACCAAACCAAACAAAAGAGGAAGAAGTAGGGAATCTACCAGAGAAGGAATTCCGAATATTGATAGTGAAAATGATCCAAAATCTTGAAATCAAAATGGAAACACAGATAAATAGCCTAGAGACAAGGATTGAGAAGATGCAAGAAAGGTTTAACAAGGACCTAGAAGAAATAAAAAAGAGTCAAAATATAATGAATAACACAATAAATGAGATCAGAAACACTCTGGAGGCAACAAATAGTAGAATAACGGAGGCAGAAGATAGGATTAGTGAAATAGAAGATAGAATGGTAGAAATAAATGAATCAGAGAGGAAACAAGAAAAACGAATTAAAAGAAACGAGGACAATCTCAGAGACCTCCAGGACAATATGAAATGCTCCAACATTCGAATTATAGGAGTCCCAGAAGAAGAAGACAGAAAGAAAGATCATGAGAAAATCCTTGAGGAGATAATAGTTGAAAACTTCCCTAAAATGGGGAAGGAAATAATCACTCAAGTCCAAGAAACACAGAGAGTCCCAAATAGGATAAACCCAAGGCGAAACACCCCAAGACACATATTAATCAAATTAACAAAGATCAAACACAAAGAACAAATATTAAAAGCAGCAAGGGAAAAACAACAAATAACACACAAGGGGATTCCCATAAGGATAACAGCTGATCTGTCAATAGAAACTCTTCAGGCCAGGAGGGAATGGCAAGACATACTTAAAGTGATGAAAGACAATAACCTACAGCCCAGATTACTGTACCCAGCAAGGATCTCATTCAAATACGAAGGAGAAATCAAAAGCTTCACAGACAAGCAAAAGCTGAGAGAATTCAGCACCACCAAACCAGCTCTCCAACAAATTCTAAAGGATATCCTCTAGACAGGAAACACGAAAACGGTGTATAAACCCGAACCCAAAACAATAAAGTAAATGGCAACGGGATCATACTTATCAATAATTACCTTAAACGTAAATGGGTTGAACGCCCCAACCAAAAAGACAAAGACTGGCCGAATGGATACAAAACAAGACCCCTCTATATGCTGCTTACAAGAGACCCACCTCAAAACAAGGGACACATACAGACTGAAAGTGAAGGGCTGGAAAAAGATATACCACGCGAATAGAGACCAAAAGAAAGCAGGAGTGGCAATACTCATATCCGATAAAATAGACTTTAAAACAAAGGCTGTGAAAAGAGACAAAGAAGGCCACTACATAATGATCAAAGGAACAATCCAAGAAGAAGATATAACAATTATAAATATATATGCACCCAATATAGGAGCACCACAATATGTAAGACAAATGCTAACAAGTATGGAAGGGGAAATCAACAATAACACAATAATAGTGGGAGACTTTAATACCCCACTCACACCTATGGACAGATCAACTAAACAGAAAATTAACAAAGAAACGCAAACTTTAAATGATACATTAGATCAGTTAGACCTAATTGATATCTATAGGACATTTCACCCCAAAACAACGAATTTCACCTTTTTTCAAGTGCTCATGGAACCTTCTCCAGGATAGATCACATCCTGGGCCATAAATCTAAACTTGATAAATTCAAAAAATCGAAATCATTCCAAGCATCTTTTCTGACCATAATGCATTAAGATTAGATCTCAATTACAGGAGAAAAACTATTAAAAATTCCAACATATGGAGGTTGAACAACACACTTCTGAATAACCAACAAATCACAGAAGAAATCAAAAAGAAATCAAAATATGCATAGAAACTAATGAAAATGAAAACACAACAACCCAAAACCTGTGGGACACTATAAAAGCAGTGCTAAGAGGAAAGTTCATAGCAATACAGGCATACCTCAAGAAGCAAGAAAAAGTCAAATAAACAACCTAACTCTACAACTAAAGCAACTAGAAAAGGAAGAGTTGGAGAACCCCAGAGTGAGTAGAAGGAAAGAAATCTTAAAAATTAGGGCAGAAATAAATGCAAAAGAAACAAAAGAGACCATAGCAAAAATCAACAAAGCCAAAAGCTGGTTCTTTGAAAGGATAAATAAAATTGACAAACCATTAGCCAGACTCATCAAGAAGCAAAGAGAGAAAAATCAAATCAATAAAATTAGAAATGAAAATGGAGAGATCACAACAGACAACACAGAAATACAAAGGATCATAAGAGACTACTATCAGCAGTTGTATGCCAATGAAATGGACAACATGGAAGAAATGGACAAATTCTTAGAAAAGTACAATTTTCCAAAACTGAACCAGGAAGAAATAGAAAATCTTAACAGACCCATCACAAGCACGGAAATTGATACTGTAATCAGAAATCTTCCAGCAAACAAAAGCCCAGGTCCAGATGGCTTCACAGCTGAATTCTACCAAAAATTTCGAGAAGAGCTAACACCTATCCTCCTCAAACTCTTCCAGAAAATTGCAGAGGAAGGTAAACTTCCAAACTCATTCTATGAGGCCACCATCACCCTAATACCAAAACCTGACAAAGATGTCACAAAAAAAGAAAACTACAGGCCAATATCTCTGATGAACATAGATGCAAAAATCCTCAACAAAATTCTAGCAATCAGAATCCAACAACACATTAAAAAGATCATACACCATGACCAAGTGGGCTTTATCCCAGGGATGCAAGGATTCTTCAATATCCGCAAATCAATCAATGTAATTCACCACATTAACAAATTGAAAAATAAAAACCATATGATTATCTCAATAGATGCAGAGAAGGCCTTTGACAAAATTCAACATCCATTTATGATAAAAACTCTCCAGAAAGCAGGAATAGAAGGAACATACCTCAACATAATAAAAGCTATCTATGACAAACCCATAGCAAACATTATCCTCAATGGTGAAAAATTGAAAGCATTTCCCCTAAAGTCAGGAACAAGACAAGGGTGTCCACTTTCACCGCTACTATTCAACATAGTTCTGGAAGTTTTGGCCACAGCAATCAGAGCAGAAAAAGAACTAAAAGGAATCCAAATTGGAAAAGAAGAAGTAAAACTCTCACTGTTTGCAGATGACATGATCCTCTACATGGAAAACCCTAAAGACTCCACCAGAAAATTACTAGAGCTCATCAATGAATATAGTAAAGTTGCAGGATATAAAATCAACACACAGAAATCCCTTGCATTCCTATACACGAATAATGAGAAAGTAGAAAAAGAAATTAAGGAAACAATTCCATTCACCATTGCAACAAAAAGAATAAAATACTTAGGAATATATCTACCTAAAGAAACTAAAGACCTATATATAGAAAACTATAAAACACTGATGAAAGAAATCAAAGAGGACACTAATAGATGGAGAAATATACCATGTTCATGGATTGGAAGAATCAATATAGTGAAAATGAGTATACTACCCAAAGCAATTTACAAATTCAATGCAATCCCTATCAAGCTACCAGCCACATTTTTCACAGAACTAGAACAAACAATTTCAAGATTTGTATGGAAATACAAAAACCTCGAATAGCCAAAGCAATCTTGAGAAAGAAGAATGGAACTGGAGGAATCAACTTGCCTGACTTCAGGCTCTACTTCAAAGCCACAGTCATCAAGACAGTATGGTACTGGCACAAAGACAGACATATAGATCAATGGAACAAAATAGAAAGCCCAGAGATAAATCCACACACATATGGACACCTTATCTTTGACAAAGGAGGCAAGAATATACAATGGAGTAAAGACAATCTCTTTAACAAGTGGTGCTGGGAAAACTGGTCAACCACTTGTAAAAAGAATGAAACTAGATCACTTTCTAACACCGCACACAAAAATAAACTCAAAATGGATTAAAGATCTAAATGTAAGATCAGAAACTATAAAACTCCTAGAGGAGAACATAGGCAAAACACTCTCAGACATAAATCACAGCAGGATCCTCTATGATCCACCTCCCAGAATGCTGGAAATAAAAGCAAAAATAAACAAATGGGATCTAATTAAAATTAAAAGCTTCTGCACAACAAAGGAAAATATAAGCAAGGTGAAAAGACAGCCTTCTGAATGGGAGAAAATAATAGCTAATGAAGCAACTGACAAACAACTATTCTCAAAAATATACAAGCAACTTCTGCAGCTCAACTCCAGAAAAATAAACGACCCTATCAAAAAATGGGCCAAAGAACTAAATAGACATTTCTCCAAAGAAGACATACGGATGGCTAACAAACACATGAAAAGATGCTCAACATCACTCATTATTAGAGAAATGCAAATCAAAACCACAATGAGGTACCACTTCACACCAGTCAGAATGGCTGCGATCCAAAAATCTGCAAGCAATAAATGCTGGAGAGGGTGTGGAGAAAAGGGAACCCTCCTACACTGTTGGTGGGAATGCAAACTAGTACAGCCACTATGGAGAACAGTGTGGAGATTCCTTAAAAATTGCAAATAGAACTACCTTATGACCCAGCAATCCCACTTCTGGGCATACACACCGAGGAAACCAGAATTGAAAGAGACACATGTACCCCAATGTTCATCGCAGCACTGTTTATAATAGCCAGGACATGGAAACAACCTAGATGTCCATCAGCAGATGAATGGATAAGAAAGCTTTGGTACATATACACAATGGAGTATTACTCAGCCGTTAAAAAGAATTCATTTGAATCAGTTCTGATGAGATGGATGAAACTGGAGCCGATTATACAGAGTGAAGTAAGCCAGAAAGAAAAACACCAATACAGTATACTAACACATATATATGGAATTTAGGAAGATGGCAATGACGACCCTGTATGCAAGACAGGGAAAGAGACACAGATGTGTATAACGGACTTTTTGGACTCAGAGGGAGAGGGAGAGGGTGGGATGATTTGGGAGAATGACATTCTAACATGTATACTATCATGTGAATTGAATCGCCAGTCTATGTCTGACGCAGGATGCAGCATGCTTGGGGCTGGTGCATGGGGATGACCCAGAAAGATGTTATGGGGAGGGAGGTGGGAGGGGGTTCATGTTTGGGAATGCATGTAAGAATTAAAG
Source organism: Ovis aries (assembly GCF_016772045.2). Classification (NCBI taxonomy): domain Eukaryota; kingdom Metazoa; phylum Chordata; class Mammalia; order Artiodactyla; family Bovidae; genus Ovis; species Ovis aries. The sequence goes on along the minus strand of NC_056055.1, from coordinate 46,280,528 downwards.
ATTTTAAAAAATAAATAAATAAATAAATAAATATGCTGTCTAGATTGGTCATAACTTTCCTTCCAAGGAATAAGCATCTTTTAATTTCATGGCTGCAATCACCATCTGCAGTGATTTTGGAGCCCAGAAAAATAAAGTCAGCCACTGTTTCCACTGTTTCCCCATCTGTTTGAAATGAAGTGATGGGACTCGATGCCATGATCTTAGTTTTCTGAATGTTGAACTTTAAGCCAACTTTTTCACTCTCCTCTTAAACTTTCATCACTTTCTGCCATAAGGGTGGTGTCATCTGCATATCTGAGGTTATTGATATTTCTCCCCACAATCTTGAGTCCAGCTTATGCTTCATCCATTCCAGCATTTCTCAGAATTTACTCTGCATATAAGTTAAATAAGCAGGGTGACAATATACAGTCTTGATGTACTCCTTTTCCTATTTGGAACCACTCTGTTGTTCCATGTCCAGTTCTAACTGTTGCTTCCTGTCCTGCATATAGGTTTCTCAAGAGGCAGGTCAGGTGGTCTGTATTCCCATCTCTTTCAGAATTTTCCGCAGTTTATTGTAATCCACACAGTCTAAGGTTTCGGCATAGTCAATAAAGCAGAAATAGATGTTTTTCTGGAACTCTTTTGCTTTTTCAATTATCCAATGGATGTTGGTAATTTGATCTCTGGTTCTTCTGCCTTTTCTAAAACCAGCTTGAACATCTTGAAACTCATAGTTCAGGTATTGCTGAAGCCTGGCTTGGAGAATTTTGAGCATTACTTTATTAGTATGTGAGATGAGTGCAATTGTGCAGTAGTTTGAGCATTCTTTGGCATTGCCTTTCTTTGGAATTTGGATTGGAATGAAAACTGACTTTTCCCAGTCCTGTGGCCACTGCTGAGTTTTCCGAATTTGATGGCATATTGAGTGCAGCGCTTTCACAGCATCATCTTTTATGATTTGAAATAGCTCAACTGGAATTTCATCACCTCCACTAGCTTTGTTTGTAGTGATGCTTCCTAACCCACTTGCCTTCACATTCCAGGATGTCTGGCTTAGATGAGTGATCACACCATCATGATTATTTGGGTCATGAAGTTCTTTTTTGTACAGTTCTTCTGTATATTCTTGCCACCTCTTCTTAATATCTTCTGCTTCTGTTAGGTCCATACCATTTCTGTCCTTTATTGAGCCCATCTTTGCATGAAATGTTCCCTATCTCTAATTTTCTTGAAGATATCTTTAGTCTTTCCTATTCTATTGTTTTCCTCTATTTCTTTATATTGCTCACTGAGGAAGGCTTTCTTCTCTTTCCTTGCTATTCTTTGGAACTCTGCATTCAAATGCGTATATCTTTCCTTTTCTCCTTTGCCTTTCACTCCTCTTCTTTTCACAGCTATCTGTAAGGCCTCCTCAGACAGCCATTTTGCTTTTTTGCATTTTTTTTTCTTGGGAATGATCTTGATCCCTGTCTCCTGTACAATGTCATGAACCTCCATCCATAGTTCATCAGGCACTCTGTCTATCAGATCTGGTCCCTTAAATCTATGTCTCACTTCCACTGTATAATCATAAGGGATTTGATTCAGGTCATACCTGAATGGTCTAGTGGTTTTCCCCACTTTCTTTGATTTAAGTCTGAATTTGGCAATAAGGAGTTCATGATCTGAGCCACAGTCAGCTCCTGGTCTTGTTTTTGATGACTGTATAGAGCCTCTCCATCTTTGGCTACAAAGAATATGATCAATCTGATTTCGGTGTTGACCATCTGGTGATATCCATGTGTAGAGTCTTCTCTTGTATTGTTGGAAGAGGGTGTTTGCTATGATCAGTGCTTTCTCTTGGCAAAACTCTATTAGCCTTTTCCTTGCTTCATTCTGTACTCCAAGGCCAAATTTTCCTGTTACTCCAGGAGTTTCTTGACTTCCTACTTTTGCATTCCAGTTCCCTATAATGAAAAGGACATCTTTTTTGGGTGTTATTTATAAAACATCTTGTAGGTCTTCATAAAACCGTTCTACTTCAGGAATGATTTCAGTAAGCCCAAACTCCTGCATCTTTCTCTACATAGAAATTCATTAATTTGAGATATTTGCTTTCTTCTCTTATTAGCAGAAATCTTTGGGATCAACTATCTGATTTGTTTTTGCAGAACTCCTATATGTCTTATATCTCTTATATATATGATCCTAAAGATGTTTGGGAGAGCATTTTTAGGAACTTATGGAGAATTATGATTAATCATTATCATGTAGATATACTATAAAGCATTTTTAAAAAAACATCTTAAATATAGTGCAAGATGTTGTCAGTATCATTGGAGATCAGTACCAGGAAAGGGAGTGAAGGATGTGAAGGGGGGGAATGTGGCCACTCAGCATGGCCCATGTGTGGCTGTCACCTTCTTGCTCAGGGATTCTCCAGATGGTGTTCTTGTTTGTCCAAGAGCTTATGGAAACCTCAGATAAATTTCAATTGTCTAAAATTTAAAACATAGAGTCTGAAACACAGTAGATTTTCTGTTGTCCTCTTCAAAACTTCATCCCAAAGGAGACAGCTGTTTTCTGATGAAGCATCTGTTGTAGCTACTAAAAAAGAGGCATATTTTTCAGATGAATTAGTGTGGTTCAGATTTGTGATTCTTGTTATAGTTACAATTTCAAACATATTTCTAAAATTGCTGTGTACTTTACAAAACTATTTATAGTATAATATAAATCATTTAAAAACCTCATATTTTATATATAACTTCTCTATAGAGTATTAGTATATATAGAGAGATATAAACCACACACATTTCAATCATAGATGTTTCCCTTATCAGCACTGTTGGCCTTGCTCTTAGGAGACCTGCAGAGGGGGCAGCAGCCACAGGGTTTAGAGCAGGGGCTCTGGAAGCAGGGCCTGACTTTGAGGCCTCCCTCTGCCTTTCCTTGGGCTTCCCTGGTGGCTCAGATTGTAAAGAATTTGCCTGCAACATGGCAGACCCACGTTTGATCCCTGGATCTGGAAGATGCCTGGAGAAGGGAATAGCAATCCACTCCAGTATCCTTGCCTGGAGAAGTCCATGGACACAGGAGCCTGATGGGCTACAAGTCCATGAGATCACAGAGTCAGACACAACTGAGTGACTAACACACTTCTGCCTCTCTTTAATGCAGAAGTGAAGTGAAAGCCGCTCAGTGGTGTCTGATTCTTTGCAACCCCATGGACTATACAGTCCATGGAATTCTTCAGGTCAGAATACTGGAGTAGGCAGCCTTTCCCTTCTCCAGGGATCTTCCCAACCCAGGGATCGAAACCAGGTCTCCCACATTGCAGGTGGATTCTTTACCAGCCAAGCCACAAAGGAAGCCCCCTTAGCGTGGAGACCCCAGGTAATTTGCTAGACCTTACTGTGTTGTGTCTTACTTTTGGAAGATGTGAATTTCTAAATTCTGCTTTTAGCTTTCTTTCTTTTTTTTAAAAAAACATGAGGGTTTTACCCTAATGATTCATGTGCTTCTCATTTTTTAAAGTGTTATTTTATTTTTATTTAAATACTCAATTTTTTTGCATTTTAATTTTTGAGCCACACTTTGTGGCATATGGGATCTTGGTTCCCTGACCAGGCATCAAATTTGCATCCCTGTATTGGAATCGTAGAGTCTTAACCACTGGACTGCCAAGGAAGTTCCCCAAATGCTGCTCTTGGAAGATGTATCTCAGAGTTTAGTGAGGATTAACTGAAATAGTGATTTCCTTCTCTTTTTCTTCCTTCCTAAAGCAACTCCATTTAATGGTATGTTGGAAGTCGTGTCTATAGGTATGGCATAAAAGGCAAAAACAAAACAAAACAAAAAACAGCTTTCTCTCAAGAGTAATAAAATAAGGTAAGAGGTGATTCCAGAAGTTAAACCAATTTAGGTATAAAAGTCATCCCCCCCCCAATCTGTCTGCCATCTAAAGGACTCATACCTGTTTTCCATTAACTGAATTTTTTGTTCAGAAAATACTAATAATAACCTAATACCCAGGTCTATCTTCAAAAATTCATTTCAATATCTACAAAAATTCATTTTAGATTTGTTACTTACATATTTCTATTTTTTAAAACTTTTAATCTTTTTTCTTACTATAAAAGCTATATGAACAAAGCAGCCAATGTGGATTTCTTATGTAAAAAATACAATTTATGGTTTAGACTGATAAAAATATTGTGAAGAAATCATATTTTATGAGTGAATTGACAACAAATAAAGACAAAGTCAAAGTAACACAGTTCAGTTCAGTTCAGTTCAGTCGCTCAGTCGTGTCCGACTCTTTGCGACCCCATGAATCGCAGCACGCCAGGCCTCCCTGTCCATCACCATCTCCCGGAGTTCACTCAGACTCACGTCCATCGAGTCAGTGATGCCATCCAGCCATCTCATCCTCGGTCGTCTTCTTCTCCTCCTGCCCCCAATCCCTCCCAGCATCAAAGTCTTTTCCAATGAGTCAAGTCTTCACATGAGGTGGCCAAAATACTGGAGTTTCAGCTTTAGCATCATTCCTTCCACAGAAATCCCAGGGCTGATCTCCTTCAGAATGGACTGGTTGGATCTCCTTGCAGTCCAAGGGACTCTCAAGAGTCTTCTCCAACACCACAGTTCAAAAGCATCAATTCTTTGGCACTCAGCTTTCTTCATAGTCGAACTCTCACATCCATACATGACTACTGGAAAAATCATAGCCTTGACTAGACGGACCTTAGTCGGCAAAGCAATGTCTCTGCTTTTCAGTAGAAGCAAGTAAATTTACAACTGGATTGCAGCTGCATAGCAGTTCTCCTTAGTCATTGTGTGGGTAGACCAGACACCTCCTTCTGGTCCCTGAACAGCTGAGTAGGGCTGTCCTTGACCCTGTGAGCCAGTTTCCCAGAGAGCTTCTGGGAGCCTTTCTAATGGCTTCCCCATCACGATGGAGGTTCGGGGTTCTCAGTTGATGTGGGGATGACTAGCGGATGTGGACTAGGTTTATGCCAGGAAGTCAAGAAGGAGAGTTAATGGGTGAATTATCACTTTACACATCTCTCCTCTTTCTATTAATATTTTAATACAAATCAAAAGACTGTGTTCCTGTGAGAAAATTACTCTCTGCTAAGCAAGTAAAGTTTATGCAAATAAATGTTTTTCTTGGTGGAAATCATGTTTTTTTTAATCTATTCACAAACTATAATTAATTGAGCTAGACATGATAATTTTTCCATAAATACTAAAAATTAACATTTCTCAATAGGTAGAAAACTTCTGAGATCTGTGAAGAAAATAAACCATTTATCCCATTTGGCTTTGAATATGTTCAAACACGTGAATGCCCATGTACCTCAGTCTAAACAAATGTGCATTTGTTCCTCCATGATATAGAAATTAAATGGAATTAGTTTGGGCAAGGAGGATTTCAGCTAATATAATATTTGGGACTTATGACTGAAATGGTCTGATAATTTTCACTAAAATAATATTTTGCTTTACAAACAGAAATTTTCCTCAGTCTCTCATCTCACATCCACTCTTACTAGAATGTGTGTGGGCAGAGCTTAAGTAGACACCAGGCCCCCATCTGACACACACAGAGTACGAGTGTCGGGTGTCACAAATCCTCACCTGTCACATGGGTCATCCTCATAGGTCCACTGCTATTCACATCCACCCTGCTGAGCAGAGCCAGCCATCACCATATTTCTGTCTTCCACCTGAGGAAGTGAAGGGAGACAGGGAGGTGCTGAGGGGTGAAAACTCTGATGGCTCCATGAAATCCAGAAAGTACAGGGCATTATGTGCACAGCAAAACTCAGATTTCAGGATAGCAAGCAAGGCATAAGCTGATACCTTCTGGGTGCAATTCCATTCCATTCAATAGCCAGGCATAATATGAGAGGACTTGGCTGAGTCCCTGTTTTCCACATCTACTAATCAGGAGAATCTTATTGGTCCCTTAGAGCAGGGGTCCTCCACCCCCTGGCCACAGACAGGTGTCAGTATTGGTACAGATATCTCCACACAGCAGATGAGCAGGCAAAGCTTCATCTGTGTTTACAGCCACTCCCCAGCAATGGTATTACGATCTGAGCTTTACCTAGATTCTCATAGGAGCACAAAATTTACTGTGAATCACACATATGGTGAGTCTAGGTTGTATGCTCCTTATGAGAATCTAATGCTTGATGATTTGATTCTGCATTATGATGAGTTGTATAATTATTTCATTTATGTATCACAATGTAATAATAGTAGAAAAATGCACAATAAATGTAACCTGCTTGGAGCATCCTGAAAGCATACCTCCACCTCAGGTCCATGGAAAAATTGTCTTCCAAAAAGCTTGTCTCTGTTGCCAAAATGCTCGGGGATTGCTGCCTTAAAGCATTTGAAAAGATGATATGTGATAAAGGGTCTTCCTAAGTGGTACTAGTGGTAAAGAGCCACCTGCCAATGTAGGACTCAAGAAACATGGCTTTGATCCCTGGGTTGGGAAGATTTCCCTAGAGAAGGAAATGGTGACCCACTCCAGCATTCTTTCCCGGAGAATCACATGGACAGAGAAGACTGATGAGCTATAGTTCATGGGGTCACAAAGAGTCAGGCATGACTGACTGACTGAACACACACACACACACATACACGTGATAAATGTGCATAACCCTGAGCAGGACCTGGAGCATAAGCATCCCTGTTCTACCTGTCACTTCTTCCATTCCTTACCTAAGTGCCTTCCCTTTCTCCTCCTTTTCAGGCTTAATGACATTCACTTTCTGAAAGCAAAACAGGGGCCTATATTGTGCATATATTCCCAACTTCATTAGTAGAGATCTTTCCTCTAATATTTATGCAAAGCAGTGCAGTCAAAGATGACGGTGACTCTGAGACATATCCCAGAGCAAGGCAGCAGCAGGCCTTTCTGCACCTCCATTGTTTGTGCATAGCTCCCCTTATCTGATCACAGATAACTGAGTTCATTCTCACACCATAGGTTTCTTTCTGCTATTCAATTGTTTAAAAAAAAATCCTCTGTGTTTAATTATTTTCCCAAAACATAAGGTGTTCATTCATAAACTAAAGCTTTGCTTTTTACTGGTCTTCCCTTGAAACCCATTCCCAGTCCTGACACTTCAAAAGATAAATGACTTCATTCAGGTGGCGGCAGCCGGCGCACTAAGGGCAGGAGGCGGTGGCGGTGGTGGCTGGCGCACTAAGCGCAGCCGAGAGCTACCCGATGTCTGAGGTCAGGGGCGGCACGTGAGGCCAGGGGCGGTGGCCAGAAGGAGCAGCCCCACGCCCAGGGAGTGGTGGCTGCCCGGGCACAGGAGGGCCTGGAGGAGCCATCCCAAGCTGAAAGTCAGGAAGGGTGGTGGGAGGAGATACCCCTCATCCAAGGTAAGGAGCAGTGGCTGTGCTTTGCTGGAATAGCCGTGAAGAGATACTCCACGCCCAAGGTAAAAGAAACCCAAGTAAGATGGTAGGTGTTGCAAGTGGGCATCAGAGGGCAGACACACTGAAACCATACTTACAGAAATAGGTCAATCTAATCACACTAGGACCACATCCTTGTCTAACTCAATGAAACTAAGCTATGCCAGCGGGGCAACCCAAGATGGGCGGGTCATGGAGGAGAGGTCTGACAGAATGTGGTCCACTGGAGAAGGGAATGGCAAACCACTTCAGTATTCTTGCCTTGAGAACCCCATGAACAGTATGAAAAGGCAAAATGATACGATACTGAAAGAGGTACTCCCCACGTCAGTAGGTGCCCAATATGCTACTGGAGATCAGTGGAGAAATAATTCCAGAAACAATGAAAGGATGGAGCCAAAGCAAAAACAATACCCAGCTGTGGATGTGACTGGTGATAGAAGCAAGGTCAGATGCTGTAAAGAGCAATATTGCATAGGAACCTGGAATGTCAGGTCCATGAATCAAGGTAAATTGGAAGTGGTGAAACAGGAGATGGCAAGAGTGAACGTTGACATTCTAGAAATCAGTGAACTAAAATGGACTGGAATGGGTGAATTTAACTCAGTTGACCATTATATCTACTACAGCGGGCAGGAATCCCTCAGAAGAAATGGAGTAGCCATCATGGTCAACAGAAGAGTCCAAAATGCAGTACTTGGATGCAATCTCAAAAATGACAGTATGATCTCTGTTTATCTCCAAGGCAAACCATTCAATATCACAGTAATCCAAGTCTATGCCCCAACCAGTAACACTGAAGAAGCTGAAGTTGAATGGTTCTATGAAGACCTAAAAGACATTTTAGAACTAACACCAAAAAAAGTTGTCCTTTTCATTATAGGGGACTGGAATGCAAAAGTAGGAAGTCAAGAAACACCTGGAGTAACAGGCAAATTTGGCCTTGGAATACGGAATGAAGCAGGGGAAAGACTAATAGAGTTTTGTCAAGATAATGCACTGATCATAGCAAATACCCTCTTCCAACAACACAAGAGAAGACTCTACACATGGACATCACCAGATGGTCAACACCAAAATCAGAATGATTATATTCTCTGCAGCCAAAGATGGAGAAGCTCTATACAGTCAACAAAAACAAGACCAGGAGCTGACTGTGGTTCAGATCATGAACTCCTTATTACCAAATTCAGACTTAAATTGAAGAAAGCAGGGAAAACCGCTAGACCATTCAGGTATGACATAAATCAAATCCCTTATGATTATACAGTGGAAGTGAGAAATAGATTTAAGGGACCAGATCTGATAGATAGAGCGCCTGATGAACTATGGAATGAGGTTCGTGACATTGTACAAGAGACAGGGATCAAGATCATCCTCAAGAAAAAGAAATGCAAAAAGCGAAATGGCTATCTGAGGAGGCCTTACAAATAGCTGTGAAAAGAAGATAAGCAAAAAGCAAAGGAGAAAAGGAAAGATATAAACATCTGAATGCAGAGTTCCAGAGAATAGCAAGAAGAGATAAGAAAGTCTTCTTCAATGATCAATGCAAAGAAATAGAGGAAAAGAACAGAATGGGCAAGACTAGAGATCTCTTCAAGAAAATTAGAGATACCAAGGGAACATTTCATGCAAAGATGGGCTCAATAAAGGACAGAAATGGTCTGGACCTAACAGAAGCAGAAGATATTAAGAAGAGATGGCAAGAATACACAGAACTGTACAAAAGGATCTTCACGACCCGGATAATCACAATGATGTGATCATTCATCTAGAACCAGACATCTTGGAATGTGAAGTCAAGTGGGCCTTAGAAAGCATCACTACAAACAAAGCTAGTCGAGGTGGTGGAATTCCAGTTGAGCTATTTCAAATCCTGAAAGATGATGCTGTGAAAGTGCTGCACTCAATATGCCAGCAAATTTGGAAAACTCAGCAGTGACCACAGGACTGGAAAAAGTCAGTTTTCATTCCAATCCCAAAGAAAGGCAATGCAAAAGAATGCTCAAACTACTGCACAATTGCACTCATCTCACACACTAGTAAAGTAATACTCAAAATTCTCTGAGCCAGGCTTCAGCAATATGTGAACCGTGAACTTCCTGATGTTCAAGCTGGTTTTAGGAAAGGCAGAACCAGAGATCAAATTGCCAACATCCGCTGGATCATGGAAATAGCAAGAGAGTTCCAGAAAAACATCTATTTCTATTTTATTGACTATACCAAAGCCTTTGACTGTGTGGATCACAATAAACTGTGGAAAATTCTTCAAGAGATGGGAATACAGACCACCTAACCTGCCTCTTCAGAAATCTGTATGCAGGTCAGGAAGCAGCAGTTAGAACTGGACATGGAACAACAGACTGGTTCCAAATAGGAAAAGGAGTACATCAAGGCTGTATATTGTCACCCTGCTTATTTAACTTATATGCAGAGTACATCATGAGAAACCCTGGGCTGGAAGAAGCACAGGCTGGAATCAAAATTGCCGGGAGAAATATCAATAATTTCAGATATGCAGATGACACCACCCTTATGGCAGAAAGTGAAGAGGAACTAAAAGCCTCTTGATGAAATTGAAAGAGGAGAGTGAAAAAGTTGGCTTAAAGCTCAACATTCAGAAAACGAAGATCATGGCATCCGGTCCCATCACTCCATGGGAAACAGATGGAGAAACAGTGGAAACAGTGTCAGACTTTTTTTTTTTTTTTTTTTTTTTTGAGCTCCAAAATCACTGCAGATGGTGACTGCAGCCATGAAATTAAAAGACGTTTACTCCTTGGAAGAAAAGTTATGACCAACCTAGATAGCATATTCAAAAGCAGAGACATTACTCTGCTGACTAATGTCCGTCTAGTCAAGGCTATGGTTTTTCCAGTGGTCATGTATGGATGTGAGAGTTGGACCGTGAAGAAGGTGGAGTGCTGAAGAATTGATGCTTTTGAACTGTGGTGTTGGAGAAGACTCTTGAGAGTCCCTTGGACTGCAAGGAGATCCAACCAGTCCTTTCTGAAGGAGATCAACCCTGGACTTTCTTTGGAAGGAATGATGCTAAAGCTGAAACTCCAGTACTTTGGCCACCTCATGCGAAGAGTTGACTCATTGGAAAAGACTCTGATGCTGGGAGGGATTGGGGGCAGGAGAAGAAGGGGACGACCGAGGATGAGATGGCTGGATGGCATCACCGACTCGATGGACGTGAGTCTGAGTGAACTCCGGGAGTTGGTGATGGACAGGGAATCCTGGCGTTCTGAGATTCATGGGGTTGCAAAGAGTTGGACAAGACTGAGCGACTGAACTGAACTGAACTAAACCGTGATAGAGGTTGGGGCACAAGAAGTATTACTCTTTAAACATAAAAGGTTTCACTCATCTAACTACTAGACAGTATAAAGCATTGATGTGAATTAGTGGAGAAAACAAGTTCTATAAGTAGAAAATCAAGTTTGTCTAGGGAAGAATTTTCTGTCTACATCTAGATGACTCACACAAAGAACTCAAGGTTCTGCAACTGTTTATTTTGAAGTTACATGTTCACTATTGTTAACCATCATCATAAGACAAGAGAGGACCTCAGAAACAGATGCACATGTAGGAAATGTCCAGAAGAGTGCTGTCCAATAGAACTTTCTGTGGTGGTAGGAAAGTTCTCTCTCCCTGTTGTCCAACACAGCAGCTCCCATATGTGGTTCAGGGGGCAACTGAAATGTGCCTGATATGACTGAAGAACTGAACTTCTAGTTTCATCCAGTTGTAAGCAGCTTTGGGTAGGAAAGAGCTCTCTGAAGGAGATTCATTTTGTCTTGGCACTTTAGGGCTTCCTTGGCGACTAAGCAGTTAAGAATTCACCTGCCAATGCAGGGGACTTAAGAGATATGGGTTTGATTCCTGAGTTGGGAAGATCTCCTGGGGAAATGACAACCTACTCCAGTATTCTTGCCTGGGAAATCCCATGGACCGAGGAGCCTGTCAGGCTACAGTCCAGGGGGTCGCAAAAGGGTCAGACATGATTTAGCAAATAAACAACAACCTTAAGCCCAGCACCCCCAAGTTCTACTTATCTCCAGCCCAAGCACATCTTTCATATCTTTTGATCATAATACTTGGCCTAACTTGTTGGTTTTTCCATTGATCAAAGAAGTAGAAATGAAGATAAGTAATTAACAGATCGCCAGATCTCTTCAGTAGCTTCCCCTTCAGTAACCTCAGTGAACAAACCATGTTATCAAACTGTATGAACAATATAGCATCTGGAGGAAGATCACAAGGAGTCGACAAGCCTGCACACAGTGGGGGATGGAATGACTCTGATCCCCCTGTCTCAAATATCAACTGAGATTATTTCCCTTTTTCCCATTAAAAACTTTCATGAAAGCAGAATCTTCAGAGATGGATTCTGGGAGATACTGAATCCACCATCTCCCCAGATTTCCAAAAAGTAACTTTACTTTCTATCAACATTTGCCTCTATTTTAGGTATTGATTTTTAAACAACGAGCAACCAGACCTGAGTTTAGTAGCATAGCTATGACCCATGGCTACAATATTAGATGCTTTGTTGAGTGAAGAATATTTGGGAATTTTTCTTTTGTTTTTATTTTTAAGGAAGATAGTAACAACAAAATTGGGGGATAAAAAAGAACCATTTTCCCATAAGGAAAAGCCCAGTTCTACTGTTAATTTTTTTTTTTGAAAAAACTGAATTTTCCAGTTTGTTTTAGTGAAGACAATTTTAAAAGAATGTCTTATTCATCTACACTTAAGAATTAATTAGGGACTTCCCTGGTGGTCCAGTGGTTAAGAATCTGCCTGCCAATGCGGGCGATACAGGTTCAATCCCTGTTCTGGAAAGTTTACACATGCCACAGGACAATGAAGCCTCGTGCACCACAACTACTGAACCCCATGCCTAGAGCCCGTGCTATGCAACAAGAGAAGCAACCACAATGAGAAGTCCTTGCATTGCAACTAGAGAAAGCCCAGGAATAGCAACAAAAACCCAATGCAGCCAAAATAAGTAAATAAATAATTTTAAAAAGATAAGTAATATATATTATGTGGAGAAGGCAATGGCACCCTACTCCAGTATTCTTGCCTGGAAAATCCCATGAATGGAGGAGCCTGGTGGGCTGCAGTCCATGGGGTCGCTAAGAGTCAGAGACAACTGAGCGACTTCACTTTCACTTTTCACTTTCATGCATTGGAGAAGGAAATGGCAACCCACTCCAGTGTTCTTGCCTGGAGAATCCCAGGGACACGGGAGCCTGGTGGGCTGCCGTCCATGGGGTCGCACAGAGTCGGACACGACTGAAGCGACTTAGCAGCAGCAGCAGCAACTTAGCAGCAGCAATATATATTATGAGGTCTGAATTACTTTATTTATGCTTAGAGGTAATATTAACTGTTTTTCACTGTCCAGACACTTATTGAATACCCAAAAACTAAGGTCTTGCTTTTTTTTTTTTTCACATCTCTATGTTTTCACTGCAAGCATGGATTTCAAGGAGGCTAATTTTGGCTTAAATATACTTTCTTTTAAACTGTGAATTCTGTGGAACTCTTATGAAATTCTAAACGAACTCCAAAATTCCTATTCCTTCTAGAATAATTTACTTTGCAATAGGTATTGTTTTCACTAATCTTAGAATTTTTATCAGTCAAGTAACAGCCTCAAAACTTGTGGTCTACCATATTTTGAATCTCCATGTAGGATAAGGTTCTGATTTTTTTTAAAAGATAGGTTGCACTGTGCATACATATGGACTGGCTAGGTCTAATCCACAGCTGCAGTTTCCTTGATGAACAGAACATGTCTGTTTTCTGAGATGCATGAAGAGCAAGGAGGCTTCCCATGAGGCAGTATGGGTTCCTGGGCAATTCTCTTATCAGAGTTGTTCCACCTGCATCTGGTAACTGCCTAGCCCATCAGTTCTCAGGCATCACCCTCCATCACCATGACGATGAGACTTACCTTGGCTGGACCACTCTCTTGCCATGTTCTGCTCCCATGACCTCACTCATTTACTCATCTCCACCTGAGATAACCTTTCTTCTTCACCTTAAGAACATTATGCTTGTTCCTAACTCCTGGCATTCAGACTTACTCTTCACTCTAGAATGAATTCTCTAAATTCTTCCCTCGTGGTACCCTGCCTGGCTCCTTTAACTACTCAGGTTTTAAATCAAAGAGCACCTTCTCTGTATGGCATGCCTGATCCCCTAACACTCTCCCCCATTTCCAGCAGTCATGTTGCATCATCACTCCCCCTTGTAGTTGTGTCTTTCACTCTCAAGAGTGGTCATATTAGTAGATTTATCATCATGTTTACTGACCATCTCTCCCCAGTTCTGTTTGCCAAGTTGACCACTGGATACCAAACCTAGCACAATAGCTACTATGTAGTGGGTGCCCAGGAGATAGTTGATTAAATTAAGATGTATTAAATTATAACTGCTAATTAAGACTCATCAATTACAAGTGATATTTTTCAAATTAATTTCTCAAGTATATTCTGCTTGTCACATGAAACCTCTCACTGGGATTCTAAGCGGTGTAATGGAGGGCGATGGGCAGAAGGAGTCGTGGTACACCCGCCCTTCGTGGAGGAGGAAGAAAGAGGCCAATATAACCTGCATTCTCCCCACTATAGATGACCAAGTGCCATATATAAGTACTTATGCTTTGGAGGTTCAAACTTTGTTCAGGTTCATTTTCTTATTAAAAATGCAAAACCCCTTTTCTGGTGATTCTTCTCCAGCACTATGTTAAGCCCTGGAAAGTAGAAAATAAAGAAGATAAGATGCAGTTCCTGTCCTTGGGAAGGCTACATTTTAGCTTCATTTGCTCCAAATTGAGAATAATAGATATAAATCATTTTTTTTTAATGTAGGGAAAGGGGGGAAGAAGGTGAGAGAGAAACTGCAAAAGACTAATTTTACCCACATCACTATTTTGTCTCAAATTGGCCCTGTAGAACATAAAATATGTGTAAAGACTCTGCCAAAGTAAATGGCTCATAGAGTGAGCATTTCTAAGAGAGTATTACGGCTCACTCTATCAATTTTATTGTAAAAGTGTCTGCTCCCAGTACATTTCAGAGACAAATCTTGAACAAGCCGTGTGATCAGAAGGGCATTTTGATCTATGAGATCTTATCATTCTATAGATCCGTAAGATCTATAATTACACTCCTAAGGTTTCAGCCATTTCACACTTTTCATGTTGAGCCTGTTGGGAGTCAGATTGATTCAAGCGGGTGTATAATTTCTCTTCTCAGTGTTTTTACATGAGACTTACATTTTTATTAAAAATTATATAACTGTGTAAGCTGCACTTTTCAATGAAAACACTGAAATAGCTTTCACTACTTTTTAACATTAAATATTCTATGAAATATGGACAAATAATTCCTCTGTTGTTCCCTTGCCACCTAAGAAGCCTTTTCTTTTGCAGATTTTGAGTTTTGCATTTAAAAGTCTTCAGTTCAGTTCAGTTTAGTCACTCAGTCATGTCCGACTCTTTGCGACCCCATGAATCGCAGCACGCCAGGCCTCCCTGTTATGTTTAAATAGAGGTCTCTTATGCACAACCTGAATTGTCTTAAAACTAGGAGGACATTTCCAGCTCCACATTGTACCTCAAATATTCCATTAAACACAGAATTGTAGCCAACCCCCTCAGCTGCTTATGTGCAGGGACTGGTCTCCCACAGAACCCCTCCTCACAGTGTTAGTGCACAGTTTATAGGATGCTAGTGACTGTTTTTTGTGGGTTGTTTTTTGTGATGAAAGTGAAAGTGTTAGTCACTCAGTTGTGTCTGACTCTTTGCAATTCCATGGACTGTAGCATGCCAGGCTCTTCTATACATGGAATTTCCCAGGCAAGAATATTGGAATGGGTTGCCATTCCCTTCTCCAGGGGATCTTCCCAACCCAGGGATGGAACCCTTGTCTCTGGCATTGCAAGCAGGTTCTTTACCGTCTGAGTTATTAGGGAAGCCATAGCTGGCCTCTAAGTTGGACCCATTAGGAGAACCCTGGTAGCTATGGGTGTTCTCTGAGGGGATTTATCACTCCCTGCAGAGTCAAATGGAAAGTCAAGGGTGATGAGAATTCTCAGTCTATTTTACCTCCCATATAGCTCACTGCCCCGTGCTCCCCTTCCATGCCTGCTTCCTGGGTTCTTTCTGTTAACTCAGGTGTGGCTTGGCCAGGGCTGATTCTAGAGTGATGTGATCTTCAGAGATGGTGAGTTTTTAGGACCCTTCTGCCTCATATTGATCTACTCAAAATCAGGAAGCAGGGGATAAAAATTAATAAAGTTTAAAATTAGACAGTCTAAGGACTTCCCTGATGATCCAGTGGTTAAGAATCTGTCTTTCAATGCAGGAATATGTAAGTTTGATGATCCCTGGCCAGGAACTAAGATCCCACATGCCACAGTCAACTAAGCCCACACTGCAACCTCTGAAGCCTGAAGCCTGTGTGCTCTGGAACTCGAGTGACACAACCAGAGAGCCCACATGCTGCAACTAAGATCCAACACAGCCAAACAAATAAGGTAAATAATTTTTTTAATTAAAAAAATGATTAGACGGTCTAGATCAGCATTCCTGTCCTGTCTTTTCCAACTCCAGGCTTGAGTCACTTAATCTTTTTGAACTTCTTTTTCATTGATAATGTAAAACTGAGGATTGTTCCAAATCCTTAATCTAAGAGACTATACCTAAGTATTCTGTAAACACAGGCTTTCCTTGTGGCTCAGCTGGTAAAGAATCTACCTGCAATGCGGGAGACCTGGGTTCAATCCCTGAGTTGGGAAGATTCCTCTGGAGAAGGGAAAGGCTACCCACTCCGGTAGTCTGGTCTGGAGAATTCCATGGAGTCACATGGGGTCCATGGGGTCCATGGGTTCGCGAAGAGTCGAACACAACTGAGTAGCTTTTACTTTCACTTTCATTCTGTAAACACAACATCATAAGACCACAAGTGATTCCCTCCTCAAATCTATTTAGAATGAGGCAAGGTGGAAAGAAAGAAGAAAGAAAGGAAGGAAAAAATACCTTGCACTACTATTGTTTGCAGAAGGACACTATTGTTGGAGACAGGCATGGCAGCACACTCCAGTATTCTTGTCTGCAGAATCCCATGGACAGAGGAGCCTGAAGGGCTACAGATCATGTGGCCGCACAGAGTCAGACATGACTGAAGCGACAGAATGCACACTACTGTTTTCACTCTGAAAAATGCATCTGGGCACTTTCCTGGCGGCTCAGTGGTAAAAGAATCCCCCTGCTAATGTAGGAGATGTGGCTTTGATCCCCAGATTGGTACTATCCCCTGGAGAAGAAAATGGCAACCTATTCCAGTATTCTTGCCTGGAAAATCCCATGGACAGAGGAGCCTAGCAGGCAACAGTCCACGGCGTTGCAAAGAGTCAGACACGACTTAGCAACTAAGCAACAACAAATGAACCTGGGAATGTGAAAGGTGGAAGCCATTGGATGCTTTGTGGACAAACCTCCCATATGTCCATGGGCTTATAGGAAACCTCATACGGGACCTCATATAGGTCCCTTTTATGGGACCATGGAAACCTCAGCAAAATGCCCGATTTAAAAAATGTTCTGTAAGCATTAATACCAAGAACAAAACACTATTTTTCTGTCTTTAACTTTCCGTGAACTAAAAGGCTATGTTGCTGCTGCTGCTAAGTCGCTTCAGTCGTGTCCAACTCTATGTGACCCCATAGACAGCAGCCCACCAGGCTTCCCCATCCCTGGGATTCTCCAGGCAAGGACACTGGAGTGGGTTGCCATTTCCTTCTCCAATGCATGAAAATGAAAAGTGAAAGTGAAGACGCTCAGTCGTGTCTGATTCTTAGTGACCCTATGGACTGCAGCCTACCAGGCTCCTCTGTCCATGAGATTTTCCTGGCAAGAGTACTGGAGTGGGGTGCCATTGCCTTCTCTGAAAAGGCTATGTACAGTATTACAAAATTATATTGGGCACATTCAAAATGAAATCTTATTTTTTTCACCCTGAAGAAGGGAAATAAGGATGTAGTGATATTGACAGAAAATTGATTAATTTTGGTTCCAAATACAACCAATTTAAGAAAGCATGATGTTTCTTTAGTGTTTCTTTCTAGGCAACTTCTCTCAATCCTCAAAGGGCACTGCAGAGCCCTGAGCTGAGCTCCCTGTGCTATACAGCAGCTTCCCATTAGCTGTCATTTCACATATGGTAATGTATATGTTTCAATGCTCCTACTCTCTCAATCCATCCCACCCTCTTCTTCCCCGTGTCTGCACATCTGTTCTCTACATCTGCGTCTCTGTTCCTGCCCTGCAAATAGGTTCATTAGTACCTGTTTTTATAGATTCCATATATGTACATTAATAATAGAAGGGAGGAATGGAGTGGGGGGTGGGCTGGAGGTTCAGAGGGAGGGGACATATGTATATTTATGGTTGATTCACGTTATATGGCAGAAAAAAAGTACAACATTGTAAAGCAATTATCCTCCAATTAAAAATAAATTTAAAACAGAACAAACAAAAAAAGTTGCCACAGGATCTGATTCCTGGTCATTTGCTCAGTGACCCCACTCCCAAGGGAGAGGCAGTGAGTAGTCTTACCTCCTTGCCTGGAAGCAGCTCATCAAGGCTCTCAGGGAAGAGAGCGAACACCCTACAGTCTTCCACAGTCCTGAGCCCTCCACCTTCTCCAACCTGAGGTCAAAGAGGTGAGCTGTGCCTCCTTCCTCAGCCCTGCTTTCTCTTCCTTAGGAGTCTCTCCTTAAAAGTGCCCTGGGCATGGACCCCTGAAAGGCTCCCCTGGGCAGCTCCTGGTGGAACTAAGGGCTCCTTCCAGTATTTGCCCCAAGCCTCCATGCTGGAGTTTCTTAGGGCTGCTAGGCTGGTAGGACATAACCCACAGAAATGTCTCACTTAGTGAATCTACAAAGTGGCATCACTCAGCCCAGGTTGTTAGGATCACATCCAAATATGTGATCACATATGCTTCCTTTAGGAAGCATATGATAGAAATTGGTAAGTGTAGGTCACCTGGAAGGAGCAGATACTGGAGCAAGATAGGGTTTAGGGAAATTGCAGAGTCATTGAGAACCAGACCCAGGATTTGACAAGCTCTCAAGAGTTTTCTGCAACACCACAGTTCAAAGGCATCAATTCTTCGGCGCTCAGCTTTCTTCACAGTCCAACTCTCCCATCCATACATGACCACTGGAAAAACCATAGCCTTGACTAAATGGACCTTTGTTGGCAAAGTAATGTCTCTGCTTTTGAATATGCTATCTAGGTTGGTCATACCTTTCCTGCCAAGGAGTAAGCGTCTTTTAATTTCACGGTTGGAGTCACCATCTGCAATAATTTTGGAGCTCAAAAAGTTAAAGTCTGACATGGTTTCCACTGTTTCCCCATCTATTTCCCATGAAGTGATGGGACCAGATGCCATGATCTTCATTTTCTGAATGTTGAGCTTTAAGCCAACTTTTTACTCTCCTCTTTCACTTTCATCAAGAGGCTTTTTAGTTCCTCTTCACTTTCTGCCAGTAGGGTGGTGCCATCTTCCAATCTGAGGTTATTGATATTTCTCCCAGCAATCTTGATTCCAGCTTGCGCTTCTTCCAGCCCAGCATTTCTCATGATGTACTCTGCGTATAAGTTAAATAAGCAGGGTGACAATATACAGCCTTGACGTACTCCTTTTCCTATTTGGAACCAGTCTGTTGTTCCATGGTATTGGAGAAGATTCTTGAGACTCCCTTGGACTGCAAGGAGATTCAACCAGTCCATTCTAAAGGAGATTGGCCCTGGGTGTTCTTTGGAAGGAATGATGCTAAAGCTGAAACTCCAGTATTTTGGCCACCTCATGCAAAGAGTCGACTCATTGGAAAAGACTCTGATGCTGGGAGGGATTGGGGGCAGGAGGAGAAGGGGACGACAGAGGATGAGATGGCTGGATGGCATCACCAACTCGACGGACGTGAGTTTAAGTGAACTCTGGGAGTTGGTGATGTACAGGGAGGCTAGGCGTGCTGCGACTCATGGGGTCGCAAACAGTTGGACACGACTGAGCAACTGAACTGAACTGAACTAAGAGTCAATAGGGTGACATTAGATGGAGTCATAAGAGAAGCATGGGTTCAGTGCTGGATCTGAATACTTCCTGGCCTCATACTTCTTGTGCGGAATGAAGAACGCTGTAGAAACCAGCATGTTTTTATATTTACAGTACTTCTGTCATTTCCTAAATAAGTACTTGCCTGGGAGCACCATCAGTGCCCTCTGTTTTGGTGGCATGTCCAGGCATGCAGTGTTCCATCTCCAACAGCACCTGGAGAGATGGACAGCACCCTCATCAGAGGGAGCAGAGCTGTGTTTGAGCGGAAGCATCTCCAGTTACAAGGGGCCAGCTGGTTCTCTGGAAAAAGTGAGTGTCCGTGTGCATTCTAAAGGCTCTTTTATCCATCATACATGACAGGCTGGTAGAGGAAAGACCCTATTCTTCCAGCACTAACTGAAATCTATTCACACTTTTGTGTTTTGATTTTTAAAAATTTACAAAAGGCAGGACAATTGCAGAGTATTAAAAGGCACCCATCGGCACATTTTGAAATGACTTTATTTTCCAAAACTGACTTTAAAAATCATTTTTTGAGATGAAGGACATTTTCATTCATGTGAAAGTTGTTAAGGTGCACACTCATTTGTGATACAGGGAGAAACAGAGTGTTTCCTGCACAGCCAACTCCCTATGTGATAGGGAATGTCACCCACCCCAGTCATGGGTGCAGACTTCCCAGACACTACAGCAAGTGAACAGTGGACCCCATGTGCAAATTCACTCAATCTGACCCCGAGGCCACGTTCTGATCTGCCTTACTAAAATGATACCTTGCCCTGATTTTGAAACTGTGCAACTCAGATTGGATCCTGAATCCACAAGTCATGATGGAAACCCAATCAAAAAGCAGTTTTGGAGCTGAACTCATGGTCCTCTAATTGAGATCACACAGCTGGTCTCAGGATTTAATGAAGCTCAGATTCTTGTCTCGTTGCAGAAAGAATTCAGTGAGAGACAAAGCACTAAGTAAGTAGTGGATTTATTTGGAGAGAAACACACTCCGTAGACAGCATGTGGGACATCTCAGATGGTGAGGGTGGCACCGGGGTAGGGGGTTGACAATTTTTGTTTTGTTGTTGTTCAGTTACTAAGTCATGTCCAACTCGTTGTGATCCCTTGGACTGTAGCACACCAGGATTTCCTGTCCTTCACTATCCCCGGAGTTTGCTCAAATTCACGTCCATTGAGTCAGTGATGCTATCCAACCATCTCATCCTCTGCCACTCCTTTTTCCTTTTGCCTTCAATCTTTCCCAGCATCGGGGTCTTTTCCAATGAGTTGGCTCTTTACATCAAGTGGCCAAGGTACTGGAGCTTTAGCTTCAGCGTGAGTCATTTCAATGAGTATTCATGGTTGATTTCCCTTAAGATTGACTGGTTTGACTTCCTTGCAGTCCAAGGGACTCTCAAGAGTTTTCTCCAGCACCACAAATTGAAAGCATCAATGCTTCGGTGCTCAGCCTTTGTTACAGTCCATCTCTCACATTCGTACATGGCTATAGGAAAAACCATAGCTTCGACTATATGGACCTTTGTTGGCAAAATGATACCTCTGCTTTTTAATATGCTATCTAGGTTTGTCATAGCTTTCCTTCCAAGGAGGAAACATCTTTTAATTTCACCATCTACAGTGATTTTGGGTCCCAAGAAAATAAAATCTGTCACTGTTTCCATTATTTCCCCATCTATTTGACATGAAATGATGGGACCAGATGCCATTATTGCAGTTTTTTCACATTCAGTTTCAAGCCAGCTTTTTCACTCTCCTCTTTCACACTCATCAAGAGGCTCTTTAGTTCCTCTTTACTCTGCCATTAAAATGGTATCATCTAAATATCTGAGATTGTTTATATTTCACCCGGCAATCTTGACTCTAGCTTGTGATTCATCCAACCTGATATTTCATATGATGTATTCTGCATAGCAGTTAAATAAGCCTGGTGACAATACACAGCCTTGTCATACTCTCTTCCAAATTTGGAACTAGTCAGTTTGTTCCATGTCCAGTTCTGTTTCTTCTTGACCCACATGCAGGTTTCTCAGGAGACAGATAAGGTGGTCTGGTATTCCTATCTCTTTAAGAGTTTTCCACAATTTGTTGTGATCTACACAAAGACTTTAGTGTAGTCAACAAAACAGAAGTAGACATTTTTATGGAACTCCCCTGTTTTCTCCACTATCCAACTAATGTTGGCAATTTTATCTCTGGTTTCTTTGCCACTTTGAAACACAACTTGTACAATTGCAAGTTCTCAGTTCACATACTGCTGAAGCCTAGCTTAAAGGCTTTTGAGCATAACCTTACTAGTGTGCAAAATGAGCCCAATTGTATGGCAGTTTGAACATTCTTTGGCATTGCCCTTCTTTGGGATTGGAATGAAAACTGATCTTTTCCAGCCTTGTGGGCACTGCTGAGTTTTCCAAATTTGCTGAGATACTGAGTGCAGCACTTTTATAGTATTATCTTTTAGGATTTGAAATAGCTCAGCTGGAATTCCATCACCCCCACTAGCTTTTTTGTATTAATGCTTCCTAAGGCCCTCTTGACTTCACACACCAGGATGTCTGGCTCTAGGTGAGTAACTACACCATTATGGCTATCCAGGTCATCAAGAGATTTTTTTTGCATAGTTCTTCTGTGTATTCTTGCTACCTCTTCTTAAACTCTTCTTCTGTTAAGTCCTTACTGTTTTTGTTTTTTATTATGCCCATCCTTGCATGAAATTTTCCCTTGGAAATCTCCAATTTTCTTGAAGAGATCTCTAGTCTTTTCCATTCTAACGTTTTCCACTATTTCTTTGCATTATTCATTAGAGAAACTTAATATGTGTGTATCAAAGATTTTACTATAGGAAGTCAATTCCTTTCAGTTCAGAAATGTGCTCATATCTATAATAGGTAGGCTTTTCAGGAGAGCCTGGATATGAGCTTCCTTATCTATTAGTAAGTGTATTTTTTAAATTTAAGGATCAAATGAATATTGACCATGTAATTCACTGACCATTTTGCTTGTTATTTTTATGGGATGTAAGAATAGAAAAAAGATTGCCACAGGAATTTTGCTTTGAGTTTGGAGGCTACTTGGGGGTACTTCCTTATAATAAATATAAGTCTTTTCTTGTATGTGAATATTCCCTTCCAAGGAATCTTAGTAACACAACTATTGCTGGAGAGCAATCATGAGAGCCTGAGGCTCCCTTCCCACTGCTCAAGCAATTTATTTTTCTCACTATTTAAAGAAAAATGATACCGAGTTTGAAGTACTGAAAGGAAGATAAGCTGTGCAGTTCAGATGATTAATAAGGGTATTAAAGAACAGACGATAGAAGACCGAAGTTAAAATACAAATAAAAATTTTATTTGCACAATGCAGATCAAATGAGTTTCCTCTAAACTTCTCTTTCTATTTTATAGACACAGCACTGGGATTTTGTTCTGGCATTTTCACTGTCAATTTTTCTCCTTTCAAGCCAGAAAAACAGCTACTGCTGGGCAACTGCCCTGACCCTTAAATTTTTTTTCAAATTTATCTCTTCCATAGTATCCAAAGTTTTCCTTTTATCTGTGTTTTAATGTTCCAAGGATTTATTAAACAGGCCTTAACCCACTCTGCAGCTTCTTTTGGGTCTCCTTCCTTCAGTTCAGTTCAAGTTCAGTTCAGTCACTCAGTTGCGTCCGACTCTTTGCGACCCCATGAGCTGCAGCACGCTAGGCCTCCCTGTCCATCACCAACTCCTGGAGCCCACACAAACCCATGTCCATTGAGTCAGGGATGCCATCCTACCATCTTATCCTCTGTTGTCCCCTTCTCCTCCTGCCCTCAATCTTTCCCAGCATCAGAGTCTTTTCAAATGAGTCAGCTCTTTGCATCAGGTGGCCAAAGTACTGGAGTTTCAGCTACAACATCAGTCATTCCAATGAACACCCAGGACTGATCTCCTTTAGGATGGACTGGTTGGATCTCCTTGAAGTCCAAGGAACTCTCCAGAGTCTTCTCCAACACCACAGTTCAAAAGCATCAATTCTTCAGTGCTCAGCTTTCTTTATAGTCCAACTCTCACATCCATACATGACTACTGGAAAAACCATAGCCTTGACTAGATGGACCTTTGTTGACAAAGTAATGTCTCTGCTTTTTAATATGCTGTCTAGGTTGGTCATAACTTTCCTGCCAAGCAGTAAGCGTCTTTTAATTTCATGGCTGCAATCACCATCTGCAATGATTTTGGAGCCCAGAAAAATAAAGTCTGACACTGTTTCCACTGTTTCCCCTTCTATTTGCCAGGAAGTGATGGGACCAGATGCCATGTTCTTCGTTTTCTGAATGTTGAGCTTTAAGCCAACTTTTTCACTATCCTCTTTCACTTTCATCAAGAGGCTCTTTAGTTCTTCACTTTCTGCCATAAGGGTGGTGTCATCTGCATATCTGAGGTTATTAATATTTCTCCCAGCAATCTTGATTCCAGCTTGTGCTTCTTCCAGCCCAGCATTTCTCTTGATATACTCTGCATAAAAGTTAAATAAGCAGGGTGACAATATACAGCCTTGATGTACTCCTTTCCCTATTTGAAACCAGTCTGTTGTTCAATGTCCAGTTCTAACTGTTGCTTCCTGATCTGCATATAGGTTTCTCAAGAGGCAGGTCAGATGGTCTGGTATTTCCATCTCTTTCAGAATTCTCCACAGTTTATTGTGATCCACACAGTCAAAGGCTTTGGCATAGTCAATAAAACAGAAATAGATGTTTTTCTGGAACACTGATATTGTAAATAACATGATTGTTTTTTTTTTTTTGCTAATTTTGTCTTTTCATGGAATATTAGCATGAGGCAAAGGTCTTAATGCGCCATATTTTTTTAAAATGAAAATTCATATATATTTGCTGATAATGAAATTTAAGATGCGTTAGGGAATTGGGCATCATTTATTAAGTTGAATTATTTTAAATTGTCATTGTGCAAGTCAAGTTGGTTGGCTATAAGTGATTTCATGTGGTTCAGCCTACAGACAACCCTGGATTCCATTTCCACCCTTCATTTGTAATCAAAGGAAAGGAGTAACTTGCTTGTGATCACATGACTTACTGGGCATCAACCTGGGAACAAGGTCCAGTTTAGCCAGTGGCTCATCCATCATACCACAAGATGGTCAGAGATAAGGACAAGTGTCAAGAATGGTTGAACAATTAGAAGATACAGTTATTCACTCTTAAATTAGCACCATACTGAATACTGAAAACATTATTTGACATCTCTTATTGATATTTATAAAACTTGGTTATACCCCTACTAAAATATTAAAAAACTTAACCTATAACCTGGAGGAGATGCCTGTTATCTACTTATGATAAAAACTGAATGACTAGATCATGCCCCGTCCATTTGGCTCTGGCAAGCTACCCTACCCTCTTCCCCCTCCCCAATTTTCCCATTCTGCTTGAAACCCCGTGAAATTCTCTTCTTCAACAGAAATTCACTGATGTCTCACCTACTTCCCCTTACTATCTCCCTTGCTCTTGAAGACCGTATTCTCTTTACCTCAAAGAGTGGTCCATGTTCATTACTGTTGAGTTTATCAGCTGGCCTACATCTGATCAGAAACAGTGCAGGGTATCTGAAGGATCCAAAATTGTGTCCTATTTACAAATTAGCAAACTACCCTACTACTGTTTATAGATGCTGTTAGAAGACATGAGACTTCTAGTCAGAGACAAAGAACTTTGTTACTCCCGAAGAAACAGTAGCCAAAGCTTTATGTTGGCTCATGCAGGTTCCCTGTGGGCCCCATCATTCCCATAGGTCCAGGATGAACACCAGGGATGTTAGAGATATGTATAAGAGAAATGCAGAAAGGTGCCCACAGAGCAGTATATTGCTATATTATAGAAGACTTAAGTTTTAGGACATACCGTCTCCCAATAATGAACTTCATCAAGTTATTTGATGTGTGTTTATTGATCAGATTGTATCAAACACAATCTTATATTTGCTTTGACTTTTTTGTGTGCAAATTCTTTTTAATTTGCTTTATCAAGACTAAAAGATTTGAAGAAAATAAGGTAAGGTCAACCATTTTCATTACACTAGGGTCAGGGGAGTTTGTAATTCCCTGGTTCTGTCTCATCCCAACAAAAATTTGAAGTGACTGGCAGACCAGCAATACAGCCCTCTGATGAACCGGTGTTACAGCTCCGTGTTACAGAGTTTTATTTAGAAAGTAAAGGAAAATACATCCTCGAGGCATGAGGGCATGCTGACCCAAAAGATGTGAAGAGAGGCCTAGGTCCAATTTTGGCTCCTCTGTTTATATGTTTTTTCTCCTCCCCCTGGTCCTGCACTATGTAAACTGGGCTAGCCAGGAGTGCTGTTTGTTTTACCTGAGGTCCTCACTCCGGTCCTCAGACCTTCCTTTGTTCTATTTTAATGGGCTTTTCCCTTCTTTGTCTTTTAGCCACTGCCATTTTGTACTCCTTTTTCCTATTCTAACTACCTAACAATTAGTTTCATTACATGGTGTATGTATTTATGCTGCGACATTTTGTATATATTGTTATTCAGTCTCCAAGTCAATTCCGACTCTCTGTGACCTCATGAACTGCAGCAAGCCAGGCTTCCCTGTCCTTCACTATCTCTCAGAGTTTGCTCAAACTCATGTCCACTAGGTCAGTGATGCCATCCAACTATCTCATCTTCTGTTGTGCCCTTTTCATCCTGCTTTCTGTCTTTTCCAGCATCAGGGTCTTTCCCAGTGAATCGGTTCTTTACATCAGGTAACCAAAGTATTGGACCTTCATCATCAGTCCTTCCAGTGAATATTCAGGGTGGATATCCTTTAGAATTGACTGGTTTGATCTCCTTATTGTCCGAGGGATTCTTTTTTTTACTTCATTTTACTTTACAATACTGTATTGGTTCTTAAGAGTCTTCTCCAGCACCACAATTTGAAAGCATCAGTTCTTTGGCGCTTAGCCTTCTTTATGGTACAACTCTCACATTTATATATGACTACTGGAAAAACCATAGCTTTGGCTATATGGACCTTTGTCAGTAAGGGATGTCTCTGCATTTTAATATGCTGCATAGGTTTGTCATAGCTTTTCTTACAAGGAGCAAGCGTCTTTTTATTTCATGGCTGTAGTCACTGTCTGCAGTGATTTTGTATATATTAATATGAGCAAAACTGGATAGAAGTAATTTAAACCAACTGCTTGATAAGAAAAGCTGCCCAGACCCAGGGTCTCCAACTTTTGGACCACAGATCCATACCTCCTATTAGATCACTGGCAACATTATGTTAGAAATAAAGTATGCAATAAATGTAATTTTGAATCATCCTGAAACCATTGCTTCCACCCTCAGTTTGTAGAAAAATTGTTTTCCACAAAATTGGTCCCCAATGCCAAAAAAGTTAGGGACCACTGCCCTAAACAACAAAGACCTACCATATAGCATAGAGAACTGTACTCAACAACTTGTAATAACCTATAATGGAAAAGAATCTGAAAAATATTACATATATGTATACATATATATATGAATCACTTTGCTGTATACTTGAAACTAGCATAACATTGTAAATTAACTACACTTCCATTTTTTAAAAGATATTAGAAAAGAAAAGCTACTCATTTTTCAATAGTATTAAAATGTGAACAATGAAGTAAACAGGTAATAGTAAATCTACTAATAATAGCAATATAATGCTAAAAAGAAGCATGACGACAACATTGAAGACTTGCTATATGCCAAACACTGAACACAGCTATTTAATAGGTTTTCTTTTTTAATCCCCACAAAATTATGTCCATTTTATTGATGAGGAAATCAGAGTTTTCAGAAGTTGAATTGCCCAAGTCCACGGTTTATAACCAGTTTTTATTTTCAAAGCCTGTTCTGTATGACTCTAAAATCCCAACTCAAACATTAAAGTAGTCTGAAAACTGTGCTTTTATTTTTTTGTGATACTTAAGAAGTCATAAATATTGGTCCCAAACCAAATTAACTCTTTTAATCCATCAATAAAAGCAAACTTCTAAAAGATTAACTTAAATAAAATACCTAGTAATGATTTTCAAACAACACAGTCAAATCAAATTACATGTTGAGTGCCCAAGGGGGCATTTCCTACCAATGTACACATAGTGTTTCTATCTGAAAAAGGAAACTACACATCCGGGAGCCTGCTTTGAGAAGCCTGGGCATTTACTGCCTTTCACATAGAATGTTCACTAATGAAATGTTTTAGATAAAAGTGGATATTCAAAATCTGTGAGCTCCTTGCCTGAAGGCAGTGCACATGGCTGGCTTCTGGCAGTTGGTTTCTTCCTAAGGCCAGGTTCTTCCTGTAAAGTCTGTCTGTGCCGGGGGCCTTGTGAAAGGTCAAAATGACATTGTTAATGAACTCCAGAACTGGCTGTACATCTGCTGGGCCCTATAAAAACTCAGACAGGTATGAATCTGAAAGATAAATGGAAAAGCTCAGGTATCTAGAGGAGAAATAGTCACTGTTGAAAAGATTTCTCTCCACTGGAGAGAAAGGGAACATTTTTTTTAAGTGGTGGCAGGGAGAGAGGTGAGGGAGACATTGTCAGGTGACTAATATGGTCCAGAAAGGCTCTGAATCACTGCCATTTAAAGTGAGACTCACTTAGGAGGTCACATGCAACTCCGCAGTACCCATGTGATTGCTCAGAACAGGAACAATCAACAGTCACACACTGAATGTTATGGAGAACTTCTTTGCTCTTCAATCAACATTCCCCATACACACACACACACACACACACATATATATATACACATATATATATGCATAAATGTTGTTGTTTAGTCATTCAGGAGTGTCCAACTCTTGTGACCACATGGACTGTAGCTCGTCAGGCTTGTCTCTCCATTGGATTTCCCAGGCAGGAAAACTGAAGTGGGTTGCCATTTCCTCCTCCAGGAAATCTTCCTGACCAAGGGATTAAACTTTTATCTCCTGCACTTCAGGTGGATTCTTTACCTGCTGAGCCATCCAGAAGCTCAATAAATACCCAGATATTATACATGTATATGGGGCTTCTCAGGTGGCTCGGTGGTAAAGAATCTGCCTGCCAATCAGGAGACACAGGTTTGATCCCTGAGTCAGGAAGATCCCCTGGAAAAGGAAAAGGAATAGAAATTGCCTGAAAACTGCCATGAACAGAGAAGCATGGTGGGTTACTGTACAAAGGGCGGCAAGGAGTCACAATCGAGTGTCTAAGCACACAACACACACATGGATATTTATTAGGAGAAATTGGCTCACATGATGATGGATTCTGAGAATTCCCACAGTCTGCAAGCTGAAGATCCAGGAGAGCTAGTGGTGTAATTCTATTCTGAGTCCAAATGCCTGCGAACCTGGGAAAACGATGGTATGTTTCAATCTGAAAATGGGAGATCAATGCCCCAACTCAGCAGGTAGGCAGAGAGAGAATTCAACCTTCTTCCATCTTTCTGTTCTATTCAAGACCTCAGTGGATTAGATGATGCCCACTTATGCTGGGGAGGGCTGTCTGCTTTGCTGAGCACACTGATTTAAATGCTAATGTCATCTGAAAACACTCTCACAAAAAAACTTACCCAGAATAAGATTTAATTGAGGCCCAGTCAAGTTGACACATAAAATTAACCATTACAGTTATATAATTAACTTTTTAAAATGCAAAATAATGGCCAGAAGTGTTTAAATGCAATTAAACTCTGACTTCATTTACTTATCTATTATTGTCAGTAAATGATGATAAGGAGTGCTCAGGGGACTTCCTAATGTCACATAGTGTATGTTTAAAACAAGATTTAATCAACTTACCTTAAACTATTTCACATAGGTGTGTCTAAAAATAAATTATTGATGAAAAACTATTTAAAAAATTTCTACAAAGTAACCACTATTATTTTTACATTTTTAAATATATTCTTTTCCATTATGGAAACCATGATGGAACACATTCACTACTTTTTAAGGTAGGGATAGTGACAGTTCAAAAGACAAAATTCTAAGATTATAAGAGAAATACAGATTTGATTCATGTCATCTTAAAGCTACTAAATATCTACTTTTTTCTTACTCAGAGCTGTCAAGGAACATTTTGACTATAAAGAGTGTAAGCCTTGTAAAAAGAATTTCCATAGCTAATCTAAAGAAAATTGTTAAGAATAAAATGAGTAAGTCCATTTAGCCCCCAGGACCACAGTGAGGGGAATGGTGGCGGCAAGGCTGGGTGATGTGTAAGGAGCTTCCCTGATGGAAGTGGGTTAATCCTTGCTTGCTCTCTACCTGTATTTACTCCAGAAAAGTAGAGAACAGAGGAGTTTCAATTAAATGGATAGAGGAAATTTTAAGGAAGCTCATGAAAAAAGTCTAGTTTATTCCTTTTCTCTTATCTTGGAAAAGTAGGTCCAGAGTTACTTGCAGTAGACCCTACCGGAGGAGGTAGCACAGCTCACAATTCCCTTAATGATACCTTCTTATCCTGTTGTTATCTGAGAAAAGTGAAGTGAAGTGAAAGTCACTTAATTGTGTCTGACTCTTTGTAACCTCATAGTCTGTAGCCCACCAGGCTCCACTGTCCGTGGACTTCTCCAGGTAAGAATACTGGAGTGGATAGCTGTTTCCTTCTCCAGGGGATCTTCCCGACCCAGGGATTGAACTGAAGTCTCCCACATTGTGGGCTTCCCTTGTAGCTCAGTTGGTAAGGAATCTGCCTGCAGTGCAGGAGACCTGGGTTCAATTCCTGGGCCTGGAAGATACACTGGAGAAGGAAATGGCAACCCACTCCAGTATTCTAGCCTGGAGAATCCCATGGATAGAGGAGCCTGGCAGGCTACAGTTCATGGGTTTACAAGAGTTGGACACAACTTAGCAATTAAACACCACCACCATCTCCTACATTGCAGGTGGATTCTTTACTGCCTCAGAAAAGGAGAATATAAAATCTAAGCTGGTCAGCTCCCCCACTTTCCCAGAATTTGACCCCTGAATGCAGAGAAGCAGCAGCTCAGTGGATTGAATGTCAGTGAAATTTCTCCAGGTGCAGAGGAGCAAGCACCTTGCTTCCCAACTCCCTAAATTCAGTGTTCATAGCACCCTCTGGATGACAAGCTATTTTAATGTCCTTTATGAAAGAATTATTGACAACCTTAGTTTCTGTTACTTATATCAAAAGAATCTGAACTACTATCCTCCATAAGTGAATAATATGCTATCTTTCTTTTTTCATAACTTTTTGTCCTAGTTCTATGAAAAATGCCATTGGTAATTTGATAGAGGTTGGGTTGAATCTGTAGATTGCCTTGGGTAATAGAGTCATTTTAACAGTATTGATTCTTCCAATCCAAGAATACAGAATATCTTTCCATCTGTTTGTGTCTTCTTCAATTTTTTCATCAGTTTCAGAATACAGGTTTTTGTCTCCTTAGGTTTATTCCTAGATATTTTATTCTTTTTGATATGATGGTAAATATTATTGTTTCCTTAATTTATCTTTCTGTCTTTTAAAGCTGTGTCTTATAGAACCCTGCCATATTGTGCTCCAGTTTTGTCAGAGACATCTTTTTCATAAAGCAGATCTTGATCATTCAGGGTCTCTAGTTATACCAATTCAGTATCAACTCATTAGGTAAAAATTAAAGTTATATTTCTGATGAGTATGACTTGATATTGCTATATTTCTTCTATTACGTATTTAAATATCTACCTCCTGCTTTGTTTATCCCACCCCCATGAATATATGTAACAACTCAATTTATTTGGCTTTTGTTAACCTTGCAAAGCAAGTGATTAGAAACTAGAACTAGAGAAATAAATAACTATGTTCCTTGCTTCAACAAAGCTTAGAGTTTAAATGAGAGAATTTACATGATCCACATAAGAGATAGCTAAGTGTGGTAAAAGAGAAAAAAAAATGTGAGAAGTAAAAACAAAATACTAAAGTGTAGGGAAAGAGAAGAATTTCTAAGATAGGGACTTCCCTAGTGGTCCAGTAGCTACAATTTCATGCTCCCAATGCAGACGGCCTGGGTTCAATCTCTAGTTAAGGAACTAGATCCTGCATGGTACAACTAAAGATCCTGCATGCTGCAATGAAAATCAAAGATCCCATGTGCCACAACTAAGGCCAGGTACAGTCAAATAAATAAAAACAAAATACTTAATAATAAAAAAAAAGAACAATGTGTAAGACAGTTATCTGGAAGAGTGGGGCCATCAAAGGTGGGTAGAATTGTAACAGGATGTCCCTCCGGACATTATATAAAAAAATCCCACGGGGAGGGGCATGAGGACAAGGAGCTACCTGGTTTATGCACATCTGTGATGATTTCACTTTCAGCTGTCCTTCTCTCTCTCTTTCCCAACGGGTAAGTGGTTTTCCCACAAGCTGCTGCCTAGGGGTTTTCTATCAAGTCATGGCCAGAAATTATGCCAATGGCCCTTATGATCTGCTGCTGGTAGCTAACTGTTGCCTCTCCTCTGTTTCCATGACCTCACCCTTTTACATCATCTATTTTTTTCTCTCTTGTACCAGGAGTTAATGCTCCAACACACATGCCACATGTTTTGTTGGCTAAGCATCCTGTATCCTTTCATTTCTGTTTTGAGTTGGGAGCCATTTGAATATAATAACATTTTCTGCATTTATTTCAACATGCCTTTATTACAGAACTATAATGAGCTTGAGGTTTAGGGATGTCAGTTCCTGATTGTACATGGAAAAATGGCTGCAGTTCACTCTAAGCACAATTGTATATGTGTGTTTGTTCTCAAAGTACAGCAGTCCTACAGAGAAGGCAACCATGAGCTCTTTGTGGTGAGTACACCTCTAAGTCTTTGTGGCCTCATAATGCTTTAGCAGTGCTCTGTGAGGGCACCTTAAATGGTCAACCACCAAGTCTGAAAGTAGAGCCTGGAGCTGGTGATTTCGGCTGTGACAGGCAAGCCAGACCTTGAAGACGAACTGGTTTGGGGAGCTTCTGAGAACCTCCCCTTTCAGAATTTCTTCCTAGGATGTGAGATTTGGAGCTGTTTGTTCTGTGTCTGAGTCATCAACTCATTATCCACAAAAGAAATGTCACTAAAAAATTCTAGTAGGCAAAAATGGTCAAGAACTCTGTTAGAGTAATTTAATATCCTTGACTTGAAACGAGCATGCACGCTAAATTGGTTTAGTCATGTCTGACTCTTTGCAGTGACTGTAAACCCAAGAAGAGGAAATTTGTCACTGGTTCCACCTTTTCCCCTTCTATTTGCCCTGAAGTAATGGAGCCAGTAGTGGCCACAGGAGTGGAAAAGGTCAGTTTTCATTCCAATCCCAAAGAAAGGCAATGCCAAAGAATGCTCAAACTACCACACAATTGCACTCATCTCACACACTAGTAAAGTGATGCTTAAAATTCTCCAAGCCAGGCTTCAGCAATACATGAACCGTGAACTCCCTGATGTTCAAGCTGGTTTTAGAAAAGGCAGAGGAACCAGAGATCAAATTGCCAACATCCGCTGGATCGTGGAAAAAGCAAGAGAGTTCCAGAAAAAAACATCTATTTCTGCTTTATTGACTATGCCAAAGCTTTTGACTGTGTGGATCACAATAAACTGGAAAATTCTGAAAGAGATGGGAATTCCAGACCACCTGCCTGCCTCTTGAGAAACCCATATGCAGCTCAGGAAGCAACAGTTACAACGACATGGAACAACAGTCTGGCTCCAAATAGGAAAAGGAGTGTGTCAGGGCTGTATATTGTCACCCTGCTTATTTAACTTATATGCAGAGTACATCGTAAGAAATGCCGGGATGGATGAAGCACAAGCTGGAATCAAGATTGCTGGGAGAAATATCAGTAACCTCAGGTATGCAGATGACACCACCGTTATGGCAGAAAGTGAAGAAGAACTAAAGAGCCTCTTGATGAACATGAAAGAGGAGAGTGAAAAAGTTGGCTTAAAGCTCAACATTCAGAAAACAAAGATCATGGCATCCGGTCCCATCACCTCATGGCAAATAGAAGGAGAAATAGTGGAAACAATGGCTGACTATTTTTCTGGGCTCCAAAATAATTGCAGATGGTGACTGCAGCCATGAAATAAAAAGATGCTTACTCCTTGGAAGGAAAGTTATGACCAACCTAGACAGCACATTAAAAAGCAGAGACATTACTTTGTCAACAAAGGTCTGTCTAGTCAAGGCTATGGTTTTTCCTATGGTCATGTATGGATGTGAGAGTTGGACTATAAAGAAAACTGAGTGCCGAAGAATTGATACTTTTGAACTGTGGTGCTGGAGAAGACTCTTGAGAGTCCCTTGGACTGCAAGGAGATCCAACCAGTCCATCCTAAAGGAGATCAGTCCTGGGTGTTTATTGGAAGGACTGATGTTGAAGCTGAAACTCCAATGCTTTGGCCACCTCATGCGAAGAGCTGACTCATTTGAAAAGCCCCTGATGCTGGGAGGGATTGAGGACAGGAGGAGAAGGGGACGATAGAGGATGAGATGGTTGGATGGCATCACTGACCCAATGGATATGGGTTTGGGTGGACTTCAGGAGTTAGCGATGGACTGGGAGGCCTGGCGTGCTTCAGTTCACAGGGTTGCAAATAATCGGATATGACTGAGCAACTGAACTAAATGGGGCCAGATGACATGAACTTAGTTTTTGGGTTTTTTTAATATTTAGTTTTAAGCCAGTTTTTTTCACTCTTGTCCCTTCACCTTCATCAAGAGGTTGTTTATTTCCTCTTTAATTTCTGCCAATAGAGTGGTATCATCTGCATATCTGAGGTTCCTGATGTCTCTACCACTTATCTTGATTCCAGCTTATAACTCATCCAGCCCAACATTTCTCATTATGTTTTCAGCGTATAAGTTAAATAAACAGGGTGACCACAGACAACCCTGTGATACTCCTTTCCCAATCCTGAACCAGTCAGTTGTCCTATACATAGTTCTAACTGTTGCTTCTTGACCTGCAAACAGGTTTCTCAGGAGACAGATAAAATGGTCTGGTATTCCATTCTCTTTAAGAGCTTTCCACAGTTATGATACACACAGTCAAATGTGAGCTGCTTATTCACATGAAGTAAGTTGAGTTCCTTTAACTTTTCATTCAGTGTATCTCTTATTATTTTAAATTGATTTCCCCTGTGGTCCAGTGGTTAAAGGTGTTCCCAGGTGGCACTGGTGGTAAAGAACCTGCCTGCCAATGCAGAAGACATAAGAGAGGCAGTATCAATCCCTGGGTTGGGAAGATGCCCTGGAGGAGGGCATGGCAACCCACTCCAGTATTCTTTCCTGGAGAATCCCAGGGACAGAGTTACCTGGTGGGCTACAGTCCATTGGGTGCAAAAAGTCAGATGTGACTTAGGATGCATGCACCAGTGGTTAAGACTCCAAGCTTCCACTGTAGAGGATGTAGGTTTGATCCCTGGTTGGGGAACTAAGACCGCACATGCTGCATGGCCTAAAAAAGTTTTTTCAAAACTGAGATGTTTTAGACCCACCCCCAAATAGTAGAGTGTTAGCATGTTTTAAAATTTTGTATCTTAAAAATAAAACAAAACAAAACAAAAAAAACCAAAGCATTGCAGATATAGCTAAAAACTGCATCCCATCTCTTCTGTTTTCAATTTTTCTTGAATCAGTTGGTAATCCAAATCTTTATAATCACTTTTATAGCCTTCTCAGACACTGAAATTTTCTGTGTGTCTTTCAATGTGGTAACTAGGTTCATTATAGTAATAATCTTCACTTTCTATTATTTTCATTTTCAGTTGATATATAACTGATCTACAATGTTGTGGTTTCTGGTGCATAGAAAAGTGATTCAGACACATATATATGTATGTGTGTGTGCACGTGTGTGTGTGTGTACATATATATGTGCATGCATGTTAAGTCACTTCAGTAGTATCTAACTTTTTGTGACCTTATGGACTGTAGCCTGCCAGACTCTGTCCATGGGATTCTCCAGACAAGAATTATGAAGTGGGTTGCTGTGGCATTCTCCAGGGGATCATCCTGACTAAGGAATCAAACCCACATCTCTTATGCCTCCTGCATTGGCAGGCAGTTTCTTTACCAGTAGCATTACCTGGAACTCCTATATATAAATATATATATATATATTCTTTTTCATTTTCTTTTCCATCATGATTAACTATAGGATATTTAATGTATTCTTCCCTGTGCTATACAGTAGGATGTTTCTATTAATTTCTTTTTTCTAAGTCATTTACCAGAAATGTTGCAAATGATTTACTAATACTATTAATTTTGCTCCATGAACTTATTAGTTTATATTTCTTCAAGGCTAAATAAAAAATAATGAAAGAAAATTTCAAATGAAACACTTTTTAAATTAAAACATATAGATTTCAAGTAATTACTTTCCTCAAATATATTTTTCTAACCTGTTCTTAGAAAAGAAAGCTTTTTCTTACACATAGAAAGTACATGATAAGAGAATCCACTTAAATTTTAAGAGGTCAATGTATTCAGAATAATAACTCCCATCTCGAATTCATAACAGCAATAATAACCTTTTAAATTAGAGTTCTGATGAGTTTTTAATGAAAACAACGAAACCCTAATTACTGTAGAAAGTACAGATAAAAGACTAAATGATGGTCTTGTAAACTCTTCAACATCTGACTGTTTTTTATTGATTTCTTGTGCTCTGTGTTCCAGGCTGATACCTACCAGGAGGGCACACAACAAGGACACAGGAGGCTTCAGGCTGCCAACACCCCATCATAGGAGAAGGAAATTTCTTTAGGTCAGCTACAGCAAGAGTCATCTGCCTGGGCTGACCCGTGGACAGAAGGAAACTACTTTCTAGAGTAGGCATAACAATTCTTATCATTCCAGGCCACTAAATGGGATATTATAGGAACAAAATTAGTGTAGATGTCCTTGGTAGTCTAGATCAGCTTTATTGCACAAGAAAAAGAACAAGGAAGAAAATAAAAATAATCTGTTTGAAGAAGGAAAACATAAAAATACAGAGCAGAAAGGGCAAGAAGAGAGAGAGAGAAAGAAAAGAACATGTGATGTTACTCCTCAGCATACGGTTAAAGGCTGACACTAACTAGCCTTTATGGTTAATACTGCTACCCCTGCCCCTATGCATAGGGCTACCATGTTCCTAGATGGATTCCCAATAGCCACATGTGCCTAAACCAAGGTGGGGCCGGACCAGAGCTTGTCAGTCTAATTACCCCTTCCTTAGAGGTGTGCTTTCCACAAAGGTTAAATATATCAGACTGCTCTTCCAAGATATTTCTAAATCAGAGTAGAGCAAGATATCTTTCTGGTTGTGGAAGCTGGAAGCTGTTAAACTCAAAGCTCACAAGAGGCAAGGCTCCCACCACAGGGCAGAGACTGACTTGCAGGAGGGAGGGACTGAAAGACTGTGTGGTGTGGTTTGTCTCCTTGGTTCCTGCTGCTCCTGAAGCTCAGCTGGGTCTTCCCATTCACAGCAGGATTTCCCATTTTCCTATACGAACTTGAGTTGGTTTAACTGTGGGAATCATAAATGCCACAACATGAAAGTAAAAATGAAAGAGAAAGAGCGGTTAGGACAAAACATATAATGAAGGAATGGAATAAAAACAAACAAAAAAAAGACATCCACTACAAGCTGTTTTTGTGAAGCATGTGATCATTTTGGGGAGATCCCATGGCAAGGAGTTCAGAGCAGCCTGCATCTAATGGCTAGGGAGAAGCTGGGGCCCTCAGCCTCACAAGCACAAGGAACTAAACTCTACCAGTAGCCTGACTGAATTTAGCAACAGATCCTTCCCTATTTGGTCTTCCAGATGAGACCCCAGGCTTCTGAGGAGGTGCCTCTGTTAAAGAATCCACCTGCCAATTCAGGAGACTCAAGAGACTCAGGTTTGATCCTGGATCAGGAAGATCCTCTAGAGGAGAAAATGGCAACCCACTCCAGTACTCCTGCCTGGAGAATCCCATGGACAGTTAAAGCCTGCCAGGCTCCTCTATCCATGGGGTTGCAAAGAGTCAGACATGACCTAGCAGCTGAGCACACACACAGATGAGTACCCAGACCTGGCTGACACGTTCGTCAAAACCGTGCATAGGGCAAACTAAACATATATGCATATAATTAAGAGGCTTCCCAGGTGGTGCTAGTGGTAAAGAACCCTCCTGCAAATGCAGGAGATGTAAGAGATGTGGGTTCAATCCCTGTGTCAGGGAAATCCCCTGGAAGAGGACATGGCAACCCACTCCAGCATTCTTGTCTAGAGAATCCCATGGACAGAGGAGCCTGGTGGGCTACAGTCTATGGGTTGCAAAGAGTCAGACAGGACAGAAGTGACTTAGCATGCACGCATGCATTTATTATTAAGCAGCAATAGATAATACAAATTTGGTACCTGGACATGTTATCTTGCTGTAACAACTACATGAAAATGTGATTATGTCTGTGGATGAAGGCAGAAGGAGGAGGATGAAAGAATCTTAAGGAGCATGAGAGAACAACTAAATTGCCTGGAATAGACTGTTAGTAGAAATTTGAGAATTGAGGGTGGTATTGGTGAAGTCTCAGAAGTGAAGAGCATGTTATTGGAACTGAAAGAAGTGTGGTTATTGTTATATAGTTTCAAGAGCTTGCAGAAATTGTCTCTTGAAGTTATTTCAGAAAAGGAACTTATAAATGATGAACTTGGTTCCATAGCTAAAGAGGAAATATGTAGGTATCTTCTCATTTGTTCTTGCTACTTAGAATACAATGCTAGAGGAGAGAGATAAATTAATTGGGAGAGAGAGATAAATTAATTGGGAAAAGAACTTTTAAACAAAAAGGAGTCAGTTTTTGATGATTTTAAAATTCTCCAGACATCAAAGAAAAAAAAAACCAAGGGTGTGACTATAAGAATTTTGTTAAACCTCAGGAAGATCAAATGGTCAGGGTGTTTAAAAGGCCTTTCAGGTGATCAAGGGTATCATTTCAGTCACACCAAAGGTCCCTAAAAACCTAGAGAACATTGTTCTTCAGGCTTCATGGCAGAAACACAGATAGAGAAGGGCTTATCTAAAAGGCACATGGGGGCTTTTGTCTACTGATGTAAACCCCAAGGAAATCCATGAGAGACTCACAGATTCTTTTTTTTTTTCCTTGTTGATCAAATTTTTTTAGTTTTTTAAATTAAAGTATAGTTGATTTGCTGTAGTAAATATATATATTTACTAAGTTATAGTTGTGTTAATTTCTGTGTACAGCAAAGTGATTCAGTTATATGCATATTTTCTTTTTAACATTCTTTTCCATTATGATTTATCACAGGATATTGAATAGATTTCCTTGTGCTATACACTAGGAACATATTGTTAATCCATTCTCCATATAATGGTTTGTGTCTGCTAATCCTTAACTCCCATTCCATCCCTCTCCCACTCTTCCCCTTGGCAACCACAAGTTTGTTTTCCATACTGTAAGTCTGCTTCTGTTTTATAGATAAGTTAATTTGTGTCATATTTTAGAACACATATGAGTGATAGCATATGCTATTTATCTTTCTCTGTCTTACTTCACTCAGCCTGATAATCTCTAGGTCCATTCATGTAGCTGCAAATGGCATTATTTCATTCAGTGCAGTCAGTTCAGTCATTCAGTAGTGTCTGACTCTTTGCAGCCCCCATGGACTGCAGCTCTCCAGGCTTCGCTGTGCATCACCAACTCCCGGAAGCTGCTCAAATTCATGTCCATCAAGTTGGTGGTGCCATCCAACCGTTTCATACTCTGTCGTCCCCTTCTCCTCCTGCCTTCAATCTTTCCCAGCGTCAAGGTCTTTTCAAATGAGTCAGTTCTTCGCATCAGGTAGCCAAAGTATTGGAGCTTCAGCTTCAGCATCAATCATTCCAATGAATATTCAGGACTGATTTCCTTTAGGATTGACTGCTTTGATCTCCTTGCAGTCCAAGAGTCTTCTCCAATACCACTGTTTGAAAGTATCATTTCTTTGGGACTCAGCTTTCTTTACCCACTCCAGTGTTCTTGCCTGGAGAATCCCAGGGGCGGGGGAGCCTGGTGGGCTGCCGTCTCTGGGGTCGCACAGAGTCGGACATGACTGAAGCAACTTAGCAGCAGCAGCAGCTTTCTTTATAGTACAACTCTCACATCCATTCATGACTACTGGAAAAACCATAGATTTGACTAGATGGACCTTTGTCGGCAAAGTAATCTCTGCTTTTTAATATGCTGTCTAGGTTTGCCATAGCTTTTCTTCCAAGCAGCAAGCATCTTTTAATTTCATGGCTGCAGTCACTATCTGCAGTGATTTGGGAGCCCAAGGAAATAAAGTCTGTTATTGTTTCCATTGCTACCCCATCTATTTGCCATGAAGTGATGGGACCAGATGCCATGATTTGTTTTTTGAATGTTGAGTTTTAAGCCAGCTTTTTCACTCTCCTCTTTCACTTTCATCAAGAGCCTCTTCAGTTCCTCTTCACTTTCTGCCATAAGGGTGATATCATCTGCCTGTCTGAGGTTATTGATATTTCTCATGGCAATAATAATTCCAGCTTGTGCTTCACCCAGCCTGGCATTCCACATGATGTACTCTGCGTGTAAGTTAAATAAGCAGGGTGACAATATATAGCCTTGACGTACACCTTTCTCAATTTGGAACCAGTTGTTATTTCACATCCGGTTGTAACTGTTGCTTCTTGACCTGCATACAGATTTCTCAGGAGGCAGGTAAGGTATTCTGGTATTTCCACCTCTTTAAGAATTTTTCAGTTTGTTGTGACCTACATGCATTCTTTTTAATGACTGAGTAATATTCAATTTTATAGATACAGCATATTTTCTTTATCCATTCATCTGTAGATGGACATCTAGGTTGCTTCCTTGTTTTGGTTATCATAAATAGTGCTGATATGAACATAGAGGTGCATATATATTTTAAATTTACAGTTTTGCCTGGATATATGCCTAGGAGTGGGATTGCCATAATAATATTATGTAATAGTATATTATAGTAATCCTATATAATAATACTATTATACATGCTGCTGCTAAGTCACTTAAGTCTTGTCTGACTCTGTGTGACCCCATAGACAGCAGCCCACCAGGCTCCCCCGTCTCTGGGATTCTCCAGCCAAGAACACTGGAGTGGGTTGCCATTTCCTTCTCCAATGCATGAAAGTGAAAAGTGAAAGCGAACTCGCTCAGTCGTGTCCGACTCTTAGCGACCCCATGGACTGCAGCCTACCAGGCTCCTCCGCCCATGGGATTTTCCAGGCAAGAGTCCTGGAGTGGGTTGCCATTGCCTTCTCCAATAATATTATACTATATAATATTATATATCAATATTATATAATAATACTATATAATGTAATATAGTAATACTATTACTATATTTTAGTAATACTACTCTATTTTTAGTTTTTTGAGGAACCTCAATACTCTTTTCCATTGTGGCTGCACCAACTTACATTCCTTCCAATAGCATAGAAGTGTTCCTCTTTGTCCATACTCTCTCCAGGATTTGTTATTTGTAGGCATTTTTCGGATGGTCACTCTTTATAGTTTCGGCTTGCATTTCTCTAGTAATTAGAAATGTTAAGCATCTTTTCATGGGACTGTTGATCATCCATATGTCTACTTTGGAGAAATGAGACCCACAAACTATTGATGAAATTATATCAGTAAAAATCTTGCCAGTTTAATTCTTTTTTAATTTAAAAAAACAAGGTTTATCAAAACCATAAAATTCTACTGGCAGGAAGCAAGCTGCTAAAATCATTCAATTGCAAATACATACAACCCTCATGGAAAAGAGAAGATGACCCACATGGCTGAACCAGGAATTCAGAGGGTAGAGCCAATAGCCATGGAAAATTATTTCCATTCTTTGAAATCTAATCAGGAAACTCCTACCATTTTACCGACTGTTTCATTGTTAGAGACCAGTGACTATTCTGTACTTTGCTTTTTCTCCTTCATAGAATATCTATTATTGTCGTCATTGTTGTTTAGTCACTAAGTCATGTGGAACTCTTTTGCAAATCCATGGACTATAGTCTTCCAGTTTCCTCTATCCATGGGATTTCCCAGGTGAAAATGCTGG
The DNA here is from genome assembly GCF_016772045.2 of Ovis aries. Taxonomy (NCBI): domain Eukaryota; kingdom Metazoa; phylum Chordata; class Mammalia; order Artiodactyla; family Bovidae; genus Ovis; species Ovis aries. Next base: position 46,238,853 of record NC_056055.1, on the reverse strand, counting down.
AGTGGGTTGCCATTTCCTTCTCCAAGGGATCTTCAAACCTAGGGATTGAACCCACATCTTCTGCCTTGGCAGGCAAATACTTTGCCCTTGAGCCACCTGGGAAGCCCAAGAATGTCTATAGCTGTTATCAATGACTATATCACCACTGAATGCTGGATACATGAGGAGGGGACAGGTAACTTGAGTTTAAACTGGCTGCTGACTCTCTAGATTTAAAGATTAACTGATCAAGAAGAGCTTCCCGTAGAATCTCATCCACACTTGGAACTGATTTACATGATGAGATTCTGAATTCAAATCAGATGCTGATACTCTCATGGGATGAGGCCCTTGGAGACCTCAGGATGGGATGAATGTGTTTTACACTTGGGAGAGGTGTGAATCATCGGAAGCCATAGGGGAGACTGTGGCAGACAGGCTTGTGGGGGTGGGCCCCATGTCCTAGCACAGCTGGTGTCCTTGAACAGCTCCCTTCCCTTGAATGAGGACAGGACATGTGACTCACTCCTAACCTATAGAATACAGCAATGGTGATAGACATATGTAATCATGCACACAGGATTAAGCTGCATGAATGGTGACCTGTCTTGCTGGAGACTTTTTCTTACAGACTGTGATGAAGCATGCAATTATTTTGGAAAGGCTTACATGGTGAAGAACTGTAGACAGCCTCTAGTTGCTAAGGGCAGTCTCTGGCTGACAAACAGCAAAAAGCTGAAACCCTCGGCATTATAGCTGTAAGAAAACGAATTCAGCCAGCAAAATGAACCAGCCTAAAAGTGGACTCTTCCCCAGTTCAATCTCCACATGAGAACTGATATCTTGAATGTGCCCTCACACAGAATCCAACTATCTAAGCCTTGTCTGTACTCCTGACTCACAGAAACAATGAGATATAAATGCGTATTAATTTATGCTGCTAAATGTGGGCTAATCTGAGGCAGGAGATGCAGGTTTGATCCCTGGGTTAGGAAGATCCCCTGGAGAAGGAAATGGCCACTCCACTATTCTTGCTGGAAAATCCAGTGGACAGAGTAGGCTGGTGGGCCATACTCCATGGAGTTACAAAGAGTCAGACACAACTGAGTGTGCACATACTATTGTTATGCAGCAATATATGTCTAACAGAAAGTAAGAAAAAGAGAAAAAAATATTGACGAAGAGAACAAATGTAAGTTAAAAGAGAGGAACAAGGCCCTACTATACAACACAGGGAACTATGGTCAATATCCTGTTTTAAACCATAATGGAAAAGATTATGAAAAAGAACACATACCTATGTATAACCGAGCCACTTTACTGTGCAGCAGAAATTAATACAATATTGTAAGCTAACTATGCCTTGATAATTTTTTTTTTTAAAAAAGAGAGGGAAGAAAAGATGACCAAGGCTTGTTAGAGAACAGTCCTCATGGTAGAATGGGCACTAACGTTTCCCTGGGCCAGATGGGTCTTGCTGATGCAGCCTCAGGGCAGTGGACACCATCAAGCATAGTCCTCCTGCAGACTGGCCTTCGCAGTATCAGCTCACCGATTCTTGGGAGAAAGAAGAAGGCAGTTTAGAGTATGTGGGCCCTGAGAAAAAGAGCACCATGAGAAAAAGAGCAACAGCCCTAAGAGGACAGAAGGAGGTGCTAAGGAGGACAGACACAGAGAAGCTGGAGGAAACTGCCTGCTTTAGAACACTCTCGAAGCCTGTTCCAACAGGTACCCCCATAGCTGCTGAAAGTTGAAGCTTTCTGCCAACTTGTTCTGGCAGCTATTGGTTACCTGATCAGGAGCAGATATACTACCTGATGACAGTTACAAAGCTTTGCTGGAGGAGCTCAAACTCTAGCTCACAACAGTCTCTTTTGAAATGGAGTAATGAGCTTTGCTATAAGCCTGCTGCTTTACAGGACAGCCTCAAGAAATTTTCACAATAAATCAAAGAGTCATATATCTCTTTTGAGATGCTGATTCTTAATTCTCACAGAAGTAAGAGGAAACGAGACATCCAAGAAAGTGACTTGTCAGGAACCATCAATCTGCTCCTTTGGTCAGAAAAGCTGTCATCACATAATTCCTTAGATTATGACTTCAGGAGTTTTATCCAGCATGGCTAGGCTGGATTTCTGAGTAATCTTTTATCCTATTGCTGCTTCTGAACATTTGGCCTTATTGAACAAGTAGTTCTTCAGATGCACAAACAACAAGCAGAATCACAATTGCCCACACCTCCCACACATCTGCCATTTCTCTTAGTGAAACAGTAGTTCTATCGTGTTTGAATAGTGGCATGAATGAGGCTTAATGGAGGTTATTTACCGTAGACTTTGTAACTGTATATGTGAGAAGTAATACTGTTGTATGAAATGCTTCTTGAGTAATTAAGAAAGAGTTACATACTCTTGTTTAATAACAAAGTCTCTTTGGTAAGCAGAGATTTCATACATGCCTTAGATTAATTGCTTTAATGTCAGTTGATGTAAAACATTTATTAGTAAGGAGCAGAGGCTAAAATATAATCCACTTGGACAACTGACTTTCACTGATTGATAGATTAGGTCCACAACCCCTGATCTGAAGTCCTCGGTGCCAAATGTGATTCATAATTCAGGGTTTCTCATGTGTGAGAAAGGTTACATCATGTATCTGCATATACTGTACTGATTATGATTTCTGCAAAAACTTATGAGTATTTACATTAAACAGGATAAAAACTTTATAAATACCATCAAACAATTTAGGCTTTATTGTTTATTGAGTTCAGGTTCAGCCAGATTTTGATGTCTTGACAGTCCTTGTTTGTTTTAGAATATTTTGTAATTCAGAATTACAGTTGAGGGATGTGGACCTTTAATAACAATCATCATTAACATAGATAGTGGATGAACCCAGACAAACAAATACTAAAGTTATTTACAAAAATAGAATACGGGGAGCATCGGGAAAACATGTAAAGCTGGAGAATGAGTTTTTAATGTGTTCTTATTATAAAAGTAAAAAAAAAAACAAAACCTAGGTCTCCTGCAATGGAACTCTATTCTCCTGGGGGAAGGAGATTAATGCAATGAAGCTAAAACAGGTGGCTCCATTACAATTTAAATCTGTGGTGAAGGAGGATGATCTCATTTTTGTGTCTATAGTGAAAACATAATACAACTATAAGACAGAATGCTCACTTAAGGCAATGACCTTCTATGTTCTAAAACAATATTTTTAGATCCAGTGATATGTGTTTGGAAAGGAAAAAATATGTAAGAAACATACAAACATGATATTATAGGTTGAATTGTGTCCCTCCCAAAATGTATATTGAAGTCCTAGCCCCAGAAATCTCAGAATGTGACCTTATTTAGAAATAGGGTCATTGCAAATGCAATTAGTTAAGATGAGGTCATAACAGAATACAATGCACACTTAATCCTATATGACTTGTGTATTTTTCAGGGACATGCAATATCTTACTTCCCCAACCCAGATATAAACCCATGCCCCTTGCAATGGAAGCCCAGAATCTTAACCACTGGATTTCCAGGGAAGTCTTTAACTATGTCTTTAAAATAGGAAGAGAAGACACTTAGGCAGAGATTCACAGAGAAGACCACACAAAGACAGAGGCAGTGGCTGGAGTGAAGCCTCAACAAGCTGAGGAATGCCCAAGATTGCTGGCAATCAGAAAAGCTAGGTGGAAACAGGAAGACGTACCCCCCCCCCAAAAGACTTCAGAGAAAGCATGGCCCTGCCAACACCTTGATTTTAGAGTGCTGCCTCCAGAACTATAAGAGAATAAATTTCTGTTCTTTCAATCTATCCAAGTTTGTGGTAACTTGTTTCAGCAACCCTAGGAAATAAATGCATGTTTTGATAAGGCTTATAAATGTATTTTTTACTAGTCAAGAATACTAATATTTTCAGCAGGGGAAATAAATATCTTAACTCATATTAAACTTAACCACTTTTGTTTAACATTAATGTTCAGGAAAAGGCAGAGTTTATAAGTAATTTAGTTGGATAGCATCACCAATTCAATGGACATGAACTTGGGCAAACTCTTGGAGAAGGTGATGGACAGGGAGGCCTAGTGTGCTGCAGTCCATGGGGTCGCAAAGAGTTGCACACAACTTTGTGACTGAACACCAACAACAACATAAATAATTTATTCAGTAAACTACTTATGATGTAGCGGACAAGAAATATTTTACTCTCCTTTAGAAAGAAATAGTATTAGCTTTCATCTGCTAAAGAGATTTATTTCAGTAAAATAAAAATGGTTGTGATGAGAGAAAGTTTACAAAGAAAGCTATCCGGACAAGAATCTGATGGCAAGCCTGGTTCAGGTCACATTCGTAAGGTTATGTTCCTCAAGTTCAACTACAAACCTAACAGAATAGAGAGATGCTTCCAAGAAGGGCTCGAAATGAAATGCTGGTGTAGCTTTCTGAGGAATTGTCTCAAATATTTTCACAAAAACCTGGTGACACAAACATGGAAGCCTTGAACCCTGCAATTTATAGCTTTGGCTGTATTTCTTCTTTTCACCATCTTGTAGTTGTCCTTTAGTAGACCCTTCCACTGGAGTCTCCAAGATCATCTCACTGTTTCCTGTGTTTTCGTTATTCATGCTTTCTTTCATCTTATATCTGCTTCCAGGAAATATCCTCCTTACCTCTTCAACCTATTGATACCATAAGGTTTTCTTCACAGCTCATCTCAGGCCTACGTCATGACTATCTCAACCTGCGGTACTCTCTCTATTTTATGAATTTCTAAATTTCTATGACACCTATTTGAACAATAACCTGGGTGATTTTCTGACTTTTTTTTTCTGGTGGGTTATGTATCCTTAACAAGCAGTAGCATTAACTTCTTAACAAAATTTTCTCCAGTGGCTATTTGCCAGTGATGGATGCAGGAGACATGAAAATAGAGTTATTCACTTGTGTTTGAGTCGCTTCATGTCTGACTCCTTTGTGATCCCTGGACTGCAGCCTGCCAGGCTCCTCTGTGCATGGGATTTCCCAGACAAGAATCCTGTAGTGGGTTGCCATTTCTCTCTCCAGGGGATCTTCCAAACACAGGGACTGAACCCGCGTCTCCTGCACTGCAAGCAGATTCTTTACCTCTGAACCACTGGGGAAGCCCCTAGACAAGCTCAAAATAGAGAGAAACAACCGTTGTTTTTTCTTCAAGTACCACTGGCTATGTGCATACCATGGACTCCAGAAATGCAAACTGGGAGGGATGATTTTCAGTCTGGGTGATCAAAAATGCATCCTGGTAGAGTACACTTCACTCATTCACTTATTACACAAATACTTACAGGTGCTCATTCTGCCCCAGGCATGTTCCCCTCAGGAGGTACTTGGGGAAAGGCAGTGTGGGCAAAGACCACAGTCTAATAGGGGGAGTGACTAAATGAGAGTGAAAAGAATTTTATAATCAGCAACTCCTCTCAATATATTGTTTGGAAGGAATAACAATTCTATTTGTAGTGTTTCATTTTGTTTTGTTTTTTTCACCCAGTACTGGTCCACTCAGAGTAAGCAAAGGGCAAATGACAATGTATGAATATTGTGCTTTTTTAGACCTGTGTAACCAGAAAATAGGAATTTCATGATCTCTTTCATTTATAATTTGAGGAAAGAAGGAGTAATGTTGGAATGTCTATAACAATCATTTTTTCAAGTATCTTTTTTGATAGGAGCTCTGACTGCACATTTTAAACATGGTTAATCAGATCAGAGCAAGATATTTAATTATGTACTTATTAAATATGTAATAAATATATAACATCCAAGAAAGTTATTATCCCCAAAAGCTACTTTCCCTAAAGAGGCATGATCCACTTTCTCCTCTGGTAATTGTCAGTTTGTTTTCTGTGTCTATGGGCCTCTTTCTATTTTTTATATAAGGTCATTTATATCATTTTTATTTTAGATTCCACATGTAAATCATATAATATTTCTCTTTCTCTGACTTACTTTGTTTATCATCCCTAGGTCCATCCATGTTGCTCCAAGTGGCTTTGTTTCACTCTTTGTTATGGCTGATTAATATTCCAGTATTTATATGCACCATATCTTCTTTATCCATTCACCTGTTGATGGACACTTTGGTTGCTTCTATGTCTTGGCTATTGCAGTTAGTGCTGCAATGCGTATTTTTCAATAGAGGAACATACCCAGATGCTGTATTCTCATCAGTATCACTTCCAGTTCCTTTTGCTGTTGCTGAACGTTAGGAGCTGGATGGTCATCTTGAACTGGGAAGAAGGTGGGAACTATTCAAAATACTCTTGCTAAGTTTTTGTGGTTGTTGTTGTTCACTCACTAGGCGTGTCAACTCTCTGCGCCCTCAGGAACTGCAGCATATCAGACTTCCCTGTCCTTCACTATCTCCTGGAATTTGCTCCAACTCATGTCCATTGAGTCAGTGATGCCATCCAACCATCTCATCCTCTGACACAACTTCTTCTCTTGCCTTCAGTCTTTCCCAGCATTAGGATCTTTTCCAGTGAGTCAGTTCTTTGCATCAGGTGGCCAAAGTTTTGGACCTTCAGCTTCAGAATCAGTCCTTCCAGTGAATATTCAGGGTTGATTTTCTTTAGGATTGTCTGATTTGATCTCCTTGCTGTCCAAGGGACTCTCAAGAGTTTTCTCCAACATCACAGGTCAATAGCATCAATTCTTTGGTGTGTAGCCTTCTTTATAGTCCAACTCTTACATCCATACATGACTACTAGAAAAACCATAGCTTTGACTAGACGGACAAAGAAATAAATCACTTTAATTCTCAATGTTTCTAAGGCTGCAAATTACATTATGTAAGTAAATATAGTTTTTGTCTGGCAAAACTGTGTACACAGCCCATTTGACTATATGACCAGCTGGGCATAAAGAACCTCACTGAGATTTTTGTTTGAACTTTCTTAAGCCCAAAATTCACTGCACAGGTTTGGTGGTTTAATCCAGAGACAAATGTGTCTGTGTGCACTTAAGAACCTTGAGGAGCATGTGACTGGGCATGTTTCAACCTCCAGTGCTTTCCTTTACTATTTTTCTCTTCCTGTCTTGTATTCTTTTGCTTCAGATAAAATATGTAAGTGAGTATGTTCAATGCAGTCCTGAGTGTCCTTTCAAATATACGAAGTGGTGAGATCATTACAGTAACCAAATACATGGACCACATTGCAAGAAATGTTATTACAACTCTCTCTTTCTTAAATGTTTATATTTTGGCAGAATTGGGTGTTAGTTGCGGCACATAGAATCTTCACTGCAGTGTGCAGGCTCTTCGTTGCTGCATGCGGAATCTTGGTCCTCCCCACCACCAGGGATCCAATCTGCGTCCCCTGCATTGGAAGGCGGATTCTTAACCACCAAGAAATCCCACGACTTCAGTATTTAGAATATGACTTGAGATAGCTTTCTTAATGTAAACTTCTTCAGATGTAATTATGCATATGTTTGTTGCCACATACTCAACAATATGAAAGTACAGCTACTGAAAAGAAGCACAATAAAAAGAAAAAAGAGAACGCTCTCATCTCTCCGTAAAAACACTTCTTACACTAATATTGCTCACTGAATCTGTTGAATTAGAAGATAGCAAAATTTCCTGATATAATATCTTTCTCTTTCAGACATATCTTGTGCTGGAAAAATATATGACTGGAATGGCTCCAGTCATATAATTTCAGAATACATTCCAAAGTATTTTAAAATGCATTGAAGTCTAATAGATTCAGTAAGTATTTATGGAATACCTATTATTAAGGAACAAGGTCATATCCTGCCTTTCTCATCAAATATCACCAAAAAAAGATGCTTTGTATTTAATGCAGCTACCAGAGAATAGGAGTGTGAATAAAATGCTTGCTATATTTTTAAGAAGGGACTCCAGTAAGAGACAGAGATGTGTAGGGGCTTGAAAATTAGCCCTTATCTGATGTCACAACAGAGAATTGGGATTGAGGACCATTGTTCATCTTGATCTGCATCACTTTGGGCAAGTCACTCAGAATATGCATGGACTGCAAATCTCTAAACTCTATTCTTCCTCTCTGAGTCTGAAATGCTATTCAGTCCCTCCCTTACTTGGCTCAGCGAAGCTCCCCTGCTCTTCACTGAATCTCTTGACTTCGTAGATGTGGATCTTCCTTTGTCATCAGAGCTCTAATGAAGTATATTAGTTAGTGAAAGTTTTAAGAAAAGATGATAACAAGTATTTTAGTCAGCAATTCTTGGATTTTATGTTCTCAAAGGATGATTTATAAAGTAATCCAGTAAATTGGGATCTTCTCTTCCTTTGCCATCCATTTGCAATTAGCTTTAATAGAAATCAGTGAATTTTCTGGTGGAAGAATGGGCCATTGTTTTATTCTTATTATGCACTCAGTTTTGAAGACTTTGCATCTCCTCCAAGACAGGACTTGTAGGGCTGTGCTTGAATTCACAGAATGAATGAGAACTATTATCAGTTCCCTAGAAATAATCAACTGAGAAGATACACACATTCAGACTATAGTGATTACACTTTTTTAACTTTAAAAATGCTTTCCACACAAAATTAAGTTGAATTGAGTATATTACAATTCACCTTTGTTTAGATTTTTAAATTGAAGATCCTTTCAAATAGATAATTTTCAAGGATACAATATTAAATTATATAAACATTTTATAATAATTAAACATTTGAAAACTGTTTAGTAGTTGATGCTATTTCATTGTAAGCATTTAGGATCATTAGAGTTGCATTCAAAGTCTTCCAAATCAATCACTGAATTAAATAGAAAAAATGATACAAAATTAATTATTTGTAGGGTTTGTTTAGAGATTCTCTAAAGCTATAACCCTATTTTTTATTATCTGTCAGGGTATACTTGTAGGCATTGTTCTTTGTGTTCACAGTACCTGTGAAGCTCTTGTGAAACTGATCCAAAGCTCAAGTCCATTCCAGACAAGTTTAAGCTGATTGTCACCACCATTGCACAGTGATTTAGCCGTGAATAGGTGTGTAGCCTAAATAAGTTTAATCAGAGTAATGACTTGGGGTTTGTTTACTGTTTGAATGAAGCAACGCTCTTTTCTCCCTGTTTGGTTCAGTGTATGGCTGGGGGGCCCTACTATGGCCCTTCTCTGCCAGGAGAGACATCTAGAAGGGGAAACAAGAACACACAGAACAGAAGACAAGAGACAGTGCTGAGAGGCGGAGCAGGAGATGCTCAGTGTCTGAAATGTGACCAAGTCCTTGACTGTAGATTTGCACTAGTTTATAATTTCCCTCTATTTTTTAACCACTTTTGTACATTATGAATTTGATAAGTTTTTGACAGCTAAACTGAAATATCAACTGATTTTTAGAATATTGTTCTTAATGGCAAAAAAGGATGGTTAGGTTAGAAACCATTAGTTTAAGAATTTAGAGTAACCAGCCATTTCAAAATTTTATATGTAGACTTCGAAACAGTGACTAATGCATGTGAGGAAGTATCTGCTTTCTTTTTTCATTCCAAAACTGCTTCCCCACTCTTTTATGTTGTACCATTGGCTGTCAACTAAATGCTGAAAAAAAGACACTTCAAAGAAATAGTCAAGTGCAGTTTCATCTTTATTTTGATATCATAATATATATACATGACATCCATTAGAACAAAGACTTTGGCTTTTTTATCTTTGCATTTCTGGTGTCCAATAAAATTCATATTGTAGGCACTAAATGAATAAATAAAGGAAGGAAAAAATGCCTAAATAGTCATTGCTTTGCTTTTGTAAAAAGATGATACAGTACAGTGGTTAAAAACGTGGGATTTATGGTTAGGTGGACTTGAATTCAAGTCTGGTTGTGCCAATTTCTATGTGAATCATTTAAAGATGTTACATGTATTTAATCTCTATAAGGAGAACAGTTACAGGTCCTTCCTTAGAAAGCCCTTCTGATACTTCATACTGATTCTCTGTATTTCCTCTGGATAAATGCTTTTGGGGCTTAAGAGCAACATGGCATAGTATTTTCCTTAAGTTTGCCAATTACAGATCACATTTTCAAGTTAGAATATATCTAAAAAATAAAGACCAAACAAAAATAATAAAAATCTGTAAGTATCAAGAGCTTTGCCACCATAAATTTTAAAATCTACCAAAGGAATTGGCATTTTGTGATTACTTGGTCTTCTTTATATTTAAATCAGTAAAAAGATGAGATGAAATCAATGATGTTATATACCCAAGAATGTAGTGAAGCTTGGAAATATTAAAGCAATTAATCTACTTTTAGGACAAAATTAACCTGTTTCCTAAATATATGGATCTTATATAATACAAATTTTATATAAACTGTCATACAATAGAATCCAATAAGTGACCTTGAAGGTTGCTCATCTAGTATTTAATTCTGGCAGAGCTATTATCAGGAAGACCTCTCAGATCATAAAACTGGTTTTACAAGTTTATAAACTCTATGCCTACCAAGCATGAGGATAAGGATGATAGAAAAAATAGATTCTGAACAATGCATAATATTTTCTTTATTTTTCCTTTTCTAATAGTCTAAAGACATTCATTGAGTACACAACAAAAATCATTTTCACATTTCCTGGTGATCGAGTTCCGTTCAGTGCAGCCACTGTGGGAGATCCATCTACCCCAGTCACATAATTTCTTAACATGAATCACCCTTCCTGGTATAACTATAAAGTTAACATTTCCCACTATTTCTCCCAAAAAAGATACATGGTTACATTTTAAAACAGGTATGGAAAAGTAGATTTTCTTTTGAAAATCAGCACTTATTGTTGTACACTGATGTTCTGATATTTCAGCTGGTCTCATCTTCACGTCATATTCTACTCCCTTTCATATTTCACATGGATGCCAGAGCTTTCGTCCTAAACGACAGATCTGATGCCCCTGTTCTGATGCTAAGACACCTCCCTAGCTCATTCCCTTCCTGACCAAGGTCTGGCCTTACTTATCAGTGATGTCTCACACACACACACACACACACAACACACACAACCATGCACACTGCATACATACATATACCTTATAACCTTATATACACCTAGACATGCCCATTACACATGTACACTTAGACACGCAGATTACACAGATGCCTACACACACATCACGCACATTCGTTCTTTTATCAAATTGTTACTGAACCAGGTATGATGGGGTCTTCCCAGGTGTGTTAGTGGTAAAGAATTCATCTGCCAATGCAGGAGACATAAGAGATGCAGGTTTGATCCCTGGGTCGTGAAGATCCCCTGGAGAAGGGAATGGTAACCCATTACAGTATTCTTGCCTGGAGAATCCAATGGACAGAGTATCCTTGTGGGCTACAGTCCATGTGGTCACAAAGAATCAGACATGACTGAAGCAACTGAGCATGCGTGCAGATATGGCAAATACAATAACAAGCAAAAAGTGCTTATTTTCCTAATGCAGCTCAGGATCAAGTGAGGTACACAGCAGATTATCAAGAAATAAAATCTCTGATGACACTTTGTGAACATTACAATAAAGGCCTACGGCTCAGAAAATGTCCTAGAGGGACACTTGCCAGGGCAAGGATGAAAAAACTGTAGAGCTGCTTCTGCAAGGATGAGAAGAGCTACATAGTGAAAAGCGGGAGGGAAGGGGTGTTTCAGGAAGAAGGAACAGCCCATGCAAAGACCCAGTGACATGAGGACACATTTCTTAAGCTCTGAGAATTGGAATGGAAGGAAAAAACCACAAGACAAACCAAGACTCCATCCCCTACAAAAAAAAATGTAATATAAAATATATATACCAGTGATAAGACAAGAAAATCACATTCACATATAAAATGCTGTCTATTTTTTATCTTGAATTTACTAGACTTGAAAAACTGCACATTTTTGTTCCATTTGAAAAACTCTCATTCAATGTTTAAGTAACTCTGGCCTGCAAGGGCCGGAGTTATCACTCCGCTGTTTTTCTTTGATCACATGAACTTTATTGCATTTGGCTTTCGGCAGACATGTAACAGATTGATGGCATGCTTTGGCTTTAACCTTCTCAAATTCCGAAAAAGAACTCTTCCTAAACTATGTTGATAGCTGATGAACTGAAATGTCACTTCCAGACTCACTTCAATGAACAACCTTTAGAAACAAGTAAGTGAACAAGTGAAATTGCTCTGTGTTTTATGGCTTCCAAAGGTTCTCTCTTTTATCCAATATGATTTCTAGATGGGTCCATCAGAAAAATTCTTGGACATTTGCAATATTTTTTCCCTCTGAACAAAAAGTTGCTGGTGTTATATTATTTTTAAACTATAAATTTAGTAATTCTTTTTAAAAAAGATTATAAAAATGATGAATGCTCAAGATAAATAATTTTAATAAAAGAGATTATGTGGGTTTGACAGGAGTTGCCCAAAAAGTGTGTTTGGTTTTTCTATACTATCGTATGGAAAAATCCAAATGAACTTTTGGGCCAACACAATAGAACTTTGATTTGAGAGACACTGAGGGTTCATAGCCCTAGAACTTGCTAATCAATTAGACGTGAGTATGGAGAAAGAGAGAAGAGCTTTTTTTTTCTTTTCTTTTCTAATTTTCCCAAACTGAAATCTAGCATCTGGTTAGAAGAATCAGACTTGGTTCCTGGTTATATCTTGATTCCTGGTTATGTACTTGATTCATAAATCTAAGAATGATTATAAATGTCAGTCAGTCACTTGGTCCAGCTCTCCTCACCCACCCCCCAGTCCCCCTTACCCACTTGACCTTCCCATGACCTTGTGGAGTTGCACCAGGCTGAAGGAGACCCCCTGTTCCCTACATGCCATCTTGGCAGTTGTCCAGAGTCCGTTCCTCTGACTTTGATCTCCAGCTTCATATTACTTATCTAGACCATTGATCCTTATACATACTTCATCTTCTAAATACACAGTCTTCACTTCCTGCCCGGACCATCTCCCTTTCTGCTCTGCCTCAGAGTCTACAAGTCTCTAAGTCTACTTTCCTTCCTACTTTATCAGGCCTTTTGCCTCAAAAAGTGTTCATTCCAGTGAGATGACTTCAGTTCACCTTCTCTGACCTGGCATCTTGTCCATTTCCTCGGTTTCTGAGGACATCCCAGAACTTGATGGTAGCCTCATTCTCTAAATGGTGTTGTTTTCCTCTCTCTAAAGTACATTCTCTCTGGCTTGTACCCTCTTCTGTTTACTTGGCTCTCTCAGAACTCATAGGCTCAACCCGCTTTCCCATCTGGCATACTTGCCTGGCCCATTGATAAGCACTCTGGCACCTGCTCCACTTCTCAGAAGAGCTGCACTAAATGAAACCTGAACACACACCTGTTCATTGTTTTCTGCCATTAAGCCTGACAAGAGTACACAAGTAACTGGTAACACACTATATTGACAAGTACTACGTGATGCCTTGTACAAGTTTAAAAGACTACTCTTACTAAGTGCCTTCCTTATCAGCTTTGAAGAGCAGGTTCCAGCAGGTGTCCAGGGTCCCTTTGTTGTCAGGATGGACAGGTTGGGCTGAGGTGTCCTAGTGATTTCCAGGTGCCCAGCCCAATGGAGTTGTTATTCCAGCTGCTGTCTGAGCCCCGAAGATGGGAGACAACAGAGGCAGTGTCATAGGCAGGTGCTGCCAATCAAAATTCAGTCAGACTGTCCTCCTGAGACATCCCACAGAGGAGGTTAGGTGGAATAAGGGGCAATGGGAGGGCTTCCCTGGTGGCTTAGCGGTAAAGAATCTGCCTGCAATAATGGAAACACAGGAGACGTCGGTTCAATCCCTGGGTTGGAAAGATCTCGAGAGGGCATGTCAACTCATTCCAGTATTCTTGCTTGGAGAATCCCATGGACAGAGGAGCTTGGTAGGCTACAGTCAATGAAGTTGCAAAGAGTTGGGCATGACTGAAGTGACTGAGCGTGCACACGTGCCCGCATGCAAGGAGCAAGGGAAAGAAATAAAGCAAATCACAAGCAAGCAGGAAGGCTCATAGCTGAGGCCAGGAAACCTGAGACAAATTCTCTGAGTTACAGAAATAAATGTTTAGAATTTCTGAGACTGAGGCATTTCTGGGGAATTCGTGATAGGAAGGGAACAGTACAAGAATCCAACAGACCCTCCGCAAGTCCCATCTACATAATATGAAACTGTGAGGTTTTCATAGTGATTTAAGTGCCGGAGTGGAGATAACCCCTCTGCCTCCCCCATCCCCAGTTAGACCCATAAGGTCCATCCCCTATGGACTGCCATAGGACTGTGCAGGAACCCCTTTTGTTTTAGTTAGTTCATCTGTTTTTAAGATTGTTTTTGATGTGGACCATTTTTAAAGTCTTTTATTGAATTTGTTACAGTATTGCATCTGTTTTACATTTTGGTTCTTAGGCTACAAGCCATGTAGGATCTTAGATTCCCAAGTTCAGTTCAGTTCAGTCACTCAGTTGTGTCCGACTCTTTGCGACCCTCATGAATTGCCGCACGCCAGGCCTCCCTGTCCATCACAAACTTCCGGAGTTCACTCAGACTCACATCCATGGAGTCCGTGATGCCATCCAGCCATCTCATCCTCGGTCGTCCCCTTCTCCTCCTGCCCCCAATCCCTCCCAGCATCAGAGTCTTTTCCAATGAGTCAACTCTTCGCATGAGGTGGCCAAAGTACTGGAGTTTCAGCTTTGGCATCATTCCTTCCAAAGAAATCCCAGGGTTGATCTCCTTCAGAATGGACTGGTTGGCTCTCCTTGCAGTCCAAGAGTCTTCTCCAACACCACAGTTCAAAAGCATCAATTCTTCAGCACTCAGCCTTATTCACAGTCCAACTCTCACATCCATACATGACCACTGGAAAAACCATAGCCTTGACTAGACAGACCTTAGTCAGCAAAGTAATGTCTCTGTTTTTGAATATACTATCTAGGTTGGTCATAACTTTTCTTCCAGAGTAAGTGTCTCTTAATTTCATGGCTGCAGTCACCATCTGCAGTGATTTTGGAGCCCCCAAAAATAAAATCTCACACTGTTTCCACTGTTTCCCCATCTATTTCCATGAAGTGATGGGACCAGATGCCATGATCTTCGTTTTCTGAATGTTGAGCTTTAAGCCAACTTTTTCACTCTCCTCTTTCACTTTCATCAAGAGGCTTTTTAGTTCCTCTTCACTTTCTGCCATAAGGGTGGTGTCATATGCATATCTGAGGTTACTGAGATTTCTCCCGGCCATCTTGATTCCAGCTTGTGTTTCTTCCAGTCCAGCGTTTCTCATGATGTACTCTGCATAGAAGTTAAATAAGCAGGGTGACAATATACAGCCTTGACACACTGCTTTTCCTATTTGGAACCAGTCTGTTGTTCCATGTCCAGTTCCAACTGTCGCTTCCTGACCTGCATACAGGTTTCTCAAGAGGCAGGTCAGCTGGTCTGGTATTCCCATCTCTTGAAGAATTGTCCACAGTTTATTGTGATCCACACAGTCAAAGGCTTTGGCATAGTCAATAAAGCAAAAATAGATGTTTTTCTGGAACTCTCTTGCTTTTTCCATGATCCAGTTGATGTTGGCAATTTGATCTCTGGTTCCTCTGTCTTTCCTAAAACCAGCTGGAACATCAGGGAGTTCACAGTTCATGTATTGCTGAAGCCTGGCTTGGAGAATTTTGAGCATTACTTTACTACTGTGTGAGATGAGTGCAATTGTGCGGTAGTTTGAGCATTCTTTTGCATTGCCTTTCTTTGGAATTGGAATGAAAACTGACCTTTTCCAGTCCTGTGGCCACTGCTGAGTTTTCTAAATTTTCTGGCATATTGAGTGCAGCACTTTCACAGCATCATCTTTCAGGATTTGAAATTCCATCACCTCCACTAGCTTTGTTCATAGTGATGCTTTCTAAGGCCCATTTGACTCACATTCCAAGATGTCTGGCTCTAGATTAGTGATCACATCATCATGATTACCTGGGTCGTGAAGATCTCTTTTGTACAGTTCTTCCGTGTATTCTTGCCACCTCTTCTTAATATCTTTTGCTTCTGTTAGGTCCATACCATTTCTGTCCTTTATCAAGCCCATCTTTGCATGAAATGTTCCCTTGGTATCTCTAATTTTCTTGAAGAGGTCTCTAGTCTTTCCCATTCTGTTCTTTTCCTCTATTTCTTTGCATTGATTGCTGAAGAAGGCTTTCTTATCTCTTCTTGCTATTCTTTGGAACTCTGCATTCAGATACTTATATCTTTCCTTTTCTCCTTTGCTTTTCACTTCTCTTCTTTTCATAGCTATTTGTAAGGCCTCCTCAGACAGCCATTTTGCTTTTTTTGCATTTCTTTTCCATGGGGATGGTCTTGATCCCTGTCTCCTATACAATGTCACGAACCTCATTCCATAGTTCATCAGGCACTCTACCTATCAGATCTGGTCCCTTAAATCTATTTCTCACTTCCACTGTATAATCATAAGGGATTTGATTTATGTCATACCTGAATGGTCTAGTGGTTTTCCCTGCTTTCTTCAATTTAAGTCTGAATTTGGTAATAAGGAGTTCATGATCTGAACCACAGTCAGCTCCTGGTCTTGTGTTTGTTGACTGTATAGAGCTTCTCCATCTTTGGCTGCAAAGAATATAATCAATCTGATTTTGGTGTTGACCATCTGGTGATGTCCATGTGTAGAGTCTTCTCTTGTGTTGTTGGAAGAGGGTGTTTGCTATGACCAGTGCATTTTCTTGGCAAAACTCTATTAGTCTTTGCCCTGCTTCATTCCGTATTCCAAGTCCAAATCTGCCTGTTGCTCCAGGTGTTTCTTGACTTCCTACTTTTGCATTCCAGTCCCCTATAATGAAAAGGACATCTTTTTTGGGTGTTAGTTCTAAAATGTCTTTTAGGTCTTCATAAAACCATTCAACTTCAGTTTCTTCAGCATTTCTGGTTAGGGCATAGACTTGGATAACTGTGATATTGAATGGTTTGCCTTGAGACGAACAGAGATCATTCTGTCGTTTTTGAGATTGCATCCAAGTACTGTATTTGGACTCTTGTTGACCATGATGGCTACTCCATTTCTTCTGAGGGATTCCTGCCCGCAGTAGTAGATAGGAATCAAAACCTCACCCTCTGTACTGGAAGGCAAAGTCTTAACCACTGGACCTCCAGGGAAGTCCCTCTCCTTCTGTTTTATTGTTTTTCCTTAATATCCCCTATTTCCAGGCTAATCACTTCAATTTTAGCTATCTTTTAAAATGTAGATTCTTCCAACTCACCTTCCACACACATACATTCTTCCTTAGTACTTAAAGTTGTATGTATGCTTTAGTGTGTAAGACATTGCATTTTGCTACTAATTTTATTATTTCATACTTTTTCATTGACATTATGGTTTTTCATCTTATTCATGCTACTGTATTATTTCTGATTGCTTTATGATATTACAGAACATTCATGAATCACATTTAAAAGTTCAAGTCCCTTCTTGATGCTGTTGCTCTAATTCTTTTCTGTCACTGATGACACAAGTCAATGTCAAGGAATTTTTTTTTTTCAGAGGAGGAATAATACTTCTTTTATTATTAATATTCTTTTAAATTTTTGGCCATGCCACATGAAATGTGGGGTCTTAGTTCCCTGACCAGGGATCAAACCTGTGCCCTCTGCATTAAAAGGCAAAGTCTTAACCACTGGGCTGCCAGTGACATCCTAAATTATGCAATTGCTGAAGAAAATTTTAATATGAAGAAGACATATTTTTAACCAAGTTAGGAATAAAGAATAATGTAAATAATCAAGCTAGCCATTTTGAATCTATTGCATTGGATTTTACAAGTAGAATTGAGCTATTCTGATGATATACTGCCTCTTTCATAGTAAACACTTTTTTAAATCACTCACTGAATTCTTTTGTAATCATAGTCACTATTCTAGGTCTTCATTGCTATGTGGGCTTTTCTCTAGCCATGGTGAGCAGGGGCTACTCTCTAGTTGTGGGACATGGTTTCTCATCTCAGTGGCTTCTCTTGTTGTGGAACATGGGCTCTAGGGCATGTGGGCTTCAGTTGTTGCCGCTCCTGGGCTCTAGAGCACAGGTTCACTAGTTGTGGCGCACGGGCTTAGTTGCTTTGCAGCATGTGGGATCTTCCTGGACCAGGAATTGAATCCATGTCTCCTGCATTGGCAGGCAGACTCTTTACCAATGAGCCACCAGGGAAGCCCTCACTGAGTGTTAAAATGACATGATTTACATACATAAGGTCCTAAGTCAAGATTCAAAATTCATCTCACTTTTATCTGTGAGACATTATAATGTGATCAATAAAGCTCTAGTGACCCAAGAATACAAATGTTTTTTTCTTGTAAACTTGTTAAAATATATGTTAACTAGATTTTAGGAATTGGGAACATAAGTGGTTTTGTTTTGAGCCTTAGAGGATATCTAATTCATATACTTTGGTTAATAATAAATCATTTTTGGATAAAAGAAGCTATTTACTTTTAGAGGAGTCATTAAAGTCTAAGAATCTCAAGTCTTCAGTATAGGAGTTCTAAGGAACTCTTTTCAATTTAGGAGTTCCAAAAAACATAGACTTCATTGTAATTGCTGATCTCTCAGTACCTCTCAATTTTAGAAAATGGAATACCCTCATCAGTGATAGAACATAAATGATAAATACAACAAACAAAAGATGCTCAAACTCACACATGTATGCTGGGAGCACAATGGGAATGGGGGTTATGATGTTGCATGGCAGAAAATCTCATGCTTCATCTTACAGAGGTGGATACTCCTCACTCTTAACCCCTTGTCACCAAGCTTGGCAAATCATTTTTTATAAGTTAACAATGTAGATTTTTATTAATATTGTCTTTATTTTTAATTGCAGGCAGAAAATTTATTGTAAAGAACAACAAAACAAAACATGAAATGGAGTCAGTCTCTGGGATACCAGTGGTCAGGCTCTGGAGTGATTCACACCTAAGAATGTTTGCTTCCTTGGTGACTGTAGATGCTGGATCATGGTGAAGATGGGTCTGTTCCTGTGAGGACCCCACCACTGGCCAGCATCTACAATGATGACACCTGTAGATGACACCGGGTGATCTCAGCCACTTCTGTATCCTGAAATTTTTCTTCTAAAACATATTCTATAATATATTGGCTTACAAAAACATGAAGTCTGCTTATTTTGCTGACTTTATTCTGTCAACTTTATCTTGCCAATTCCCCAGTTTATGTCTGGAAAATGCAGCTCTATGAAAATTAACATATCTAAATTCAGACCCTTGATTTCTCCAAATCCTGTTTCAACCCCTACTCCCAGATGTTAAAATCATCAACACTGTTGCTCAAGCAGAAATTTTTGTGATATATTTGGCTTATTCTTTTCTCAAAATTATCCATTCCATCATTTAATTCTGTCTCAGTATCAGTTTCCATTACTGTGTAACAAAAAACCTTCAAATTTTAGTTCAGTTCAGTTCAGTCGCTCAGTCGTGTCCGACTCTTTGTGACCCCGTAAATCGCAGCACACCAGGCCTCCCTGTCCATCACCAACTCCCAGAGTCTACCCAAACCCATGTCCATTGAGTCGGTGATGCCATCCAGTCATCTCATCCTCTGTCATCCCCTTCTTCTCCTGCCCCTAATCCCTCCCAGCATCAGAGTCGTTTCCAATGAGTCAACTCTTCACATGAGGTGGCCAAAGTACTGGAGTTTCAGCTTTGGCATCATTCCTTCCAAAAGAAATCCCAGGGTTGATCTCCTTCAGAATGGACTGGTTGGATCTCCTTGCAGTCCAAGGGATTCTCAAGAGTCTTCTCCAACATCACAGTTCAAATGCATCAATTCTTCGGCACTCAGCCTTCTTCACAATCCAATTCTCACATCCATATATGACTACTGGCAAAATTATAGCCTTGACTAGACGGAACTTTATTGGCAAAGTAATGTCTCTGCTCTTCAATATGCTATCTAGGGAGGGAGGCAAAGATGGCGGAGGAATAGGACGGGAAGATCACTTTCTCCTTCACAAATTCCTCAAAAGAACATTTCAACGCTGAGCAAACTTCACAAAACAAATTCTGTAGGCTGGCAGAGGACATCAGGCAACCAGAAAAGCAGACCTTTGTCTTCAAAAACAGGTAGGATAAAATATTAAAGACGAAAAAGGAGACAAAGGAGGTGGGGAGGGAGCTCCGTCCCGGGAAGGGAAGCCCGTCCTGGGAAGGGAATTTTAAGAAGAGAGGTTTCCAAACACCAGGAAACACTCTCCCTGCCGAGTCTGTGGCGAGCCTTGGAAACACAGAGGGCAACATAACAGGAAGGAAAAATAGATAAATAATTAAAACCAACAGATTACAAGCCCAACAGTAACTCCCCCAGCGGAAAAGCAGCACAGACGCCTGCATCCGCCATTGGGAAGTGAGGGCAGGGCTGGGACGCGCGGGAGGCGCGGGCTGCAGAGCTTTGCAAGAATCGGGCAGGAATGCCCCACGCGCAACCAGAACGACCTAACTTGGGCTAGCAAACCAGACTGTGGGATAGCTACCACGCGAAAAGCTCGAACATAAGACCCCGCCAGGACCGAGCACAGAACAAAGGACGGAACGGAAAAAGCCGGCTGCAGACCATCCCCCGCCGGGGACAGGCAGCCAGAGCCGTAAGGACTGGAAAGGGGCAATTGCAGACCCGGAGAGACTTTACTTACCTAATTGCAAGCAGGCTCCTTTGCTAAGACTTCTGGGGGTGCTGGACAGTCACAATCTGCCTCACGGGGTGCGCCAGCGGTCCACCCAGAGAGCTGAGCAGCAGCGGCAGAAAAGGTGACAAGCCGCGGCGACCGCGCTCGCCAAACTCCTGAGCTACTCGGACCTGGGAAGGGCACAAAGCGCAGTTCCAGCCAAATCTGTGCCTCTGAGGGCTGCCTGAGCTCCAAACCTGAGCGGCTTGGACCGGGGAAGTGCACGCAGCCTAGGGCCGGCCCCAGACAGTTCCCGGCTGAGCATCGTAGAACCGGAGCGGTTTGTGCGCCGCGAGAAAGGACAGGTCAAGCGGAGCAGAGATACTGTGTGCACACGACAGTGTTATTTGTTTGCAGCATCCCCCCTCCCCACAGCGCGACTGAACTAGTGATCCTAAAAACCAGCAAACAGAAGAAGTTAATCAGAGGGAACCACCTTGGAAGTGATCCCACACGGCCCATAACACCAGAAAGGGCAAGATATATATATATTTTTAATATTTTTAAAAGCATTCCTTTGTTTTTCTTTGCTTTTTTTTTTTTCTAACTTTTTTTTTAATTGTTAAGTCTTCTATTTCTCCTCTAAATTTTATTTCTATAACCTATTATTACTATTTTTTTAAGACCTTTTTTTTTTTTAAGGCAAACACCATATATAGTCTTTGGATGGTTGTTGATGGTTTTTGTTTGTTTGTTTGTTTTTTGATTGTCTGTTTGTTTGTTTGTTTGTTAATAATTCTTTTTTTTTCTTTCTTCCTTTTTCCTTCTGCTTCTCTTTAATATTGTATCTTTGAAAATCCAAACTCTACTCTAGATTTTTAATCTTTGCTCTTAGGTGTTTATTGCCAATTTTGTACATTTAAAAACCCAAACTTCACTACCCCAGTTTACCTGAGAGCGAGATTACTGGCTTGACCACTCTCTCCTCCTCTGGACTCTCCTTTTTCTCCACCAGGTGGCCTCTGTCTCTTTTCCCCCCATCTCTCCTCTATCCAACTCTGTGAATCTCTGTGTGTTCCAGACGGTGGGGAACACCTAAGGAACAGGTTACTGGCAGGATTTGTCTCTCTCCTACTCATTCCTCTCTCTGATCCTCCTGGTCACCTCTGTCCACTTCCTCCCTCTCCTCTTCCCCGTATAACTCTGTAAATACCCCTGAGCGGGCCAGACTATAGAGCGCACATAAGGAAGTGACTACTGGCTAGTTTGCTCTCTTCTCTTTTGATCTCACCGCATCTCATTCCAGTTACCTCTAACTACCTCCTCCATCTTCTCTTCTTATAACCCGGTGAACCTCTCTGAGTGTCCCTCAATGTGGAGAAACTTTTCATCTTTAACCTAGATGTTTTATCATCGGTGCTGTATAGATGGAGAAGTCTAGAGGCTACTGTAAAAATAAAACTGAAAACCAGAAGCAGGAGGCTTAAATCCAAAGCCTGAAAACATTAGAGAACTCTTGAATTCAGGGAACATTAAGCAATAGGAGCCCATCTAATGCCTTCATACCTACACCAAAACCAAGCTCCACCCAAGGGCCAACAAGTTCCAAAACAAGACATACCACGCAAATTCTCCAGCAACACAGAAACAATCCCCTGAGCTTCAATATACAGGCAGCTCAAAATTATCCCAAAACCTTAGATGTCTTGTAACCCATTACGGGTTACTCCACTGCACTCCAGAGAGAAGAAACCCAGCTCCACCCACCAAAACTCCAACACAAGCCTCCCTAACCAGGAAACCTTGACAAGCCACTGATAGAACCCCACCCAAAGTGAGGAAGCTCCATAATAAACTCCACAAATTACCAGAATATAAAAAGGCCACCCCAAACGCAGCAATATAACCAAGATGAAGAGACAGAGGAATACTCAGCAGGTAAAGGAACAGGAGAGCTGCCCACCAAACCAAACAAAAGAGGAAGAAGTAGGGAATCTACTGGAGAAGGAATTCCGAATATTGATAGTGAAAATGATCCAAAATCTTGAAATCAAAATGGAATCACAAATAAATAGGCTAGAGACAAAGATTGAGAAGATGCAAGAAAGGTTTAACAAGGACCTAGAAGAAATAAAAAAGAGTCAAAATATAATGAATAATGCAATAAATGAGATCAGAAACACTCTGGAGGCAACAAATAGTAGAATAACGGAGGCAGAAGATAGGATTAGTGAAATAGAAGATAGAATGGTAGAAATAAATGAATCAGAGAGGAAACAAGAAAAACGAATTAAAAGAAATGAGGACAATCTCAGAGACCTCCAGGACAATATGAAACGCTCCAACATTCGAATTATAGGAGTCCCAGAAGAAGAAGACAGAAAGAAAGATCATGAGAAAATCCTTGAGGAGATAATAGTTGAAAACTTCCCTAAAATGGGGAAGGAAATAATCACTCAAGTCCAAGAAACACAGAGAGTTCCAAATAGGATTAACCCAAGGTGAAACACCCCAAGACACATATTAATCAAATTAACAAAGATCAAACACAAAGAACAAATATTAAAAGCAGCAAGGGAAAAACAACAAATAACACACAAGGGGATTCCCATAAGGATAACAGCTGATCTTTCAATAGAAACTCTTCAGGCCAGGAGAGAATGGCAAGACATACTTAAAGTGATGAAAGACAATAACCTACAGCCCAGATTACTGTACCCAGCAAGGATCTCATTCAAATAAGAAGGAGAAATCAAAAGTTTTACAGACAAGCAAAAGCTGAGAGAATTCAGCACCACCAAACCAGCTCTCCAACAAATTCTAAAGGATATTCTCTAGAAAGGAAACACGAAAAGGGTGTATAAACCCGAACCCAAAACAACAAAGTAAATGGTAGCGGGATCATACTTATCAATAATCACCTTAAACGTAAATGGGTTGAACGTCCCAACCAAAAGACAAAGACTGACCGAATGGATACAAAAACAAGACCCCTCTATATGCTGCTTACAAGAGACCCACCTCAAAACAAGGGACACATACAGACTGAAAGTGAAGGGCTGGAAAAAGATACACCACGCAAATAGAGACCAAAAGAAAGCAGGAGTGGCAATACTCATATCCGATAAAATAGACTTTAAAACAAAGGCTGTGAAAAGAGACAAAGAAGGCCACTACATAATAATCAAAGGAACAATCCAAGAAGAAGATATAACAATTATAAATATATATGCACCCAATATAGGAGCACCGCAATATGTAAGACAAATGCTAACAAGTATGAAAGGGGAAATCAACAATAACACAATAATAGTGGGAGACTTTAATACCCCACTCACACCTATGGACAGATCAACTAAACAGAAAATTAACAAAGAAACGCAAACTTTAAACGATACATTAGAGAGTTAGATCTAATTGATATCTACAGGACATTTCACCCCAAAACAATGAATTTCACCTTTTTTTCAAGTGCTCATGGAACCTTCTTCAGGATAGATCACATCCTGGGCCATAAATCTAAACTTGATAAATTCAAAAAAATCGAAATCATTCCAAGCATCTTTTCTGACCATAATGCATTAAGATTAGATCTCAATTACAGGAGAAAAACTATTAAAAATTCCAACATATGGAGGTTGAACAACACACCTCTGAATAACCAACAAATCACAGAAGAAATCAAAAAAGAAATCAAAATATGCATAGAAACTAATGAAAATGAAAACACAACAACCCAAAACCTGTGGGACACTATAAAAGCAGTGCTAAGAGGAAAGTTCATAGCAATACAGGCATACCTCAAGAAACAAGAAAAAAGTCAAATAAACAACCTAACTCTACAACTAAAGCAACTAGAAAAGGAAGAGTTGGAGAACCCCAGAGTGAGTAGAAGGAAAGAAATCTTAAAAATTAGGGCAGAAATAAATGCAAAAGAAACAAAAGAGACCATAGCAAAAATCAACAAAGCCAAAAGCTGGTTCTTTGAAAGGATAAATAAAATTGACAAACCATTAGCCAGACTCATCAAGAAGCAAAGAGAGAAAAATCAAATCAATAAAATTAGAAATGAAAATGGAGAGATCACAACAGACAACACAGAAATACAAAGGATCATAAGAGACTACTATCAGCAGTTGTATGCCAATAAAATGGACAACGTGGAAGAAATGGACAAATTCTTAGAAAAGTACAATTTTCCAAAACTGAACCAGGAAGAAATAGAAAACCTTAACAGACCCATCACAAGCACGGAAATTGAAACTGTAATCAGAAATCTTCCAGCAAACAAAAGCCCAGGTCCAGACGGCTTCACAGCTGAATTCTACCAAAAATTTGGAGAAGAGCTAACACCTATCCTCCTCAAACTCTTCCAGAAAATTGCAGAGGAAGGTAAACTTCCAAACTCATTCTATGAGGCCACCATCACCCTAATACCAAAATCTGACAAAGATGTCACAAAAAAAGAAAACTACAGGCCAATATCACTGACGAACATAGATGCAAAAATCCTCAACAAAATTCTAGCAATCAGAATCCAACAACACATTAAAAAGATCATACACCATGACCAAGTGGGCTTTATCCCAGGGATGCAAGGATTCTTCAATATCCGCAAATCAATCAATGTAATTCACCACATTAACAAATTGAAAAATAAAAACCATATGATTATCTCAATAGATGCAGAGAAGGCCTTTGACAAAATTCAACATCCATTTATGATAAAAACTCTCCAGAAAGCAGGAATAGAAGGAACATACCTCAACATAATAAAAGCTATCTATGACAAACCCACAGCAAACATTATCCTCAATGGTGAAAAATTGAAAGCATTTCCCCTAAAGTCAGGAACAAGACAAGGGTGTCCACTTTCACCGCTACTATTCAACATAGTTCTGGAAGTTTTGGCCACAGCAATCAGAGCAGAAAACGAACTAAAAGGAATCCAAATTGGAAAAGAAGAAGTAAAACTCTCACTGTTTGCAGATGACATGATCCTCTACATGGAAAACCCTAAAGACTCCAAGAGAAAATTACTAGAGCTAATCAATGAATATAGTAAAGTTGCAGGATATAAAATCAACACACAGAAATCCCTTGCATTCCTATACACGAATAATGAGAAAGTAGAAAAAGAAATTAAGGAAACAATTCCATTTACCATTGCAACGAAAAGAATAAAATACTTAGGAATATATCTACCTAAAGAAACTAAAGACCTATATATAGAAAACTATAAAACACTGATGAAAGAAATCAAAGAGGACACTAATAGATGGAGAAATATACCATGTTCATGGATCGGAAGAATCAATATAGTGAAAATGAGTATACTACCCAAAGCAATTTACAAATTCAATGCAATCCCTGTCAAACTACCAGCCACATTTCTCACAGAACTAGAACAAATAATTTCACAATTTGTATGGAAATACAAAAAACCTCGAATAGCCAAAGCAATCTTGAGAAAGAAGAACGGAACGGGAGGAATCAACTTGCCTGACTTCAGGCTCTACTACAAAGCCACAGTCATCAAGACAGTATGGTACTGGCACAAAGACAGACATATAGATCAATGGAACAAAATAGAAAGCCCAGAGATAAATCCACACACATATGGACACCTTATCTTTGACAAAGGAGGCAAGAATATACAATGGAGTAAAGACAATCTCTTTAACAAGTGGTGCTGGGAAAACTGGTCAACCACCTGTAAAAGAATGAAACTAGATCACTTTCTAACACCCCACACAAAAATAAACTCAAAATGGATTAAAGATCTAAATGTAAGACCAGAAACTATAAAACTCCTAGAGGAGAATATAGGCAAAACACTCTCAGAAATAAATCACAGCAGGATCCTCTATGATCCACCTCCCAGAATTCTGGAAATAAAAGCAAAAATAAACAAATGGGATCTAATTAAAATTAAAAGCTTCTGCACAACAAAGGAAACTATAAGCAAGGTGAAAAGACAGCCTTCTGAATGGGAGAAAATAATAGCAAATGAAGCAACTGACAAACAACTAATCTCAAAAATATACAAGCAACTTCTGCAGCTCAACTCCAGAAAAATAAACTACCCAATCAAAAAATGGGCCAAAGAACTAAATAGACATTTCTCCAAAGAAGACATACGGATGGCTAACAAACACATGAAAAGATGCTCAACATCACTCATTATTAGAGAAATGCAAATCAAAACCACAATGAGGTACCACTTCACTCCAGTCAGAATGGCTGCGATCCAAAAATCTGCAAGCAATAAATGCTGGAGAGGGTGTGGAGAAAAGGGAACCCTCCTACACTGTTGGTGGGAATGCAAACTAGTACAGCCACTATGGAGAACAGTGTGGAGATTCCTTAAAAAATTGCAAATAGAACTCCCTTATGACCCAGCAATCCCACTTCTGGGCATACACACCAAGGAAACCAGAATTGAAACAGACACATGTACCCCAATGTTCATTGCAGCACTGTTTATAATAGCCAGGACATGGAAACAACCTAGATGTCCATCAGCAGATGAATGGATAAGAAAGCTGTGGTACATATACACAATGGAGTATTACTCAGCCATTAAAAAGAATTCATTTGAATCAGTTCTGATGAGATGGATGAAACTGGAGCCAATTATACAGAGTGAAGTAAGCCAGAAAGAAAAACACCAATACAGTATACTAACACATATATATGGAATTTAGGAAGATGGCAATGACGACCCTGTATGCGAGTCCGGAAAAAAGACACAGATGCGTATAACGGACCTTTGGACTCAGAGGGAGAGGGAGAGGGTGGGATGATTTGGGAGAATGGGAATTCTAACATGTATACTATCATGTAAGAATTGAATCGCCAGTCCATGTCTGACGTAGGGTGCAGCATGCTTGGGGCTGGTGCATGGGATGACCCAGAGAGATGTTGTGGGGAGGGAGGTGGGAGGGGGGGTCATGTTTGGGAACGCATGTAAGAATTAAAGATTTTTAAATTAAAAAAATAAATAAATTTAAAAAAAATGCTATCTAGGTTGGTCATAATTAACATTTATTTGTTAGCTCACTGTTCTGTGGGTCAGAATTTGGGCTAAATACAACTATGTGGTTCTTCTCTTGGTCTCACTTAATTCACTCAAGTAGCATCATTAACTGGTGGGTTGGATGGTGGCTGGTGGGTCTGGAGGCCTTAGTTGTTACTACTTAACAACTGTTCAGTTCAGTTCAGTTGCTCAGTTGTGTCCAGCTCTGTGACCTACAGAGTTGTTGGTAAAGTTGGCAGAGTTTGTTGGCAAAGTAATATCTCTCATTTTTAATATGCTTTCTAGGTTGGTCATAACTTTCCTTCCGAGGAGTAAGCATCTTTTAATTTCATGGCTGCAGTCACCATCTGCAGTGATTTTGGAGCCCAAAAAAATAAAGTCTGACACTGTTTCCACTGTTTCCCCATCTATTTGCCATGAAGTGATGGGACCGGATACCATGATCTTTGTTTTCTGAATGTTGAGCTTTAACCCAACTTTTTCACTTTCCACTTTCACTTTCATCAAGAGACTACACATGGTCTAATTCTCTTTAAGCTGGCCTAGGTTTCTTCACATTGTGTTCTAAGGGCAGTAAGAGAAGACAAACCCCATTTTGCAGACACTTTTCAAGTCTGCTTGTATCACATTTGCTAGCATCCTACTGCTCAAAACATATCAGTTAATCAAGTCCAGAGTCAGTGTGAGATGCGTGTAGACAGTGTAGACATACAAGAGTGTAGACAGAGGCGAGACTATTGCTGTGACAATTTTTTCCAAATTCTAAAACAAATCCCAAATCCTTCTGTATCTTCCCACATCCCCTGACTCACTTAGGATCCAAGACACTCTCATGTCTCACTTTGCAGTTAAAATAGAGGGGTTTCCCTGGTGGTCCAGTGACTAAGACTCTGAGCTCCCAATGCAGGGTGCTTGAGTTTGATCTCTGATCAAGGAACGAGATCCTGCATGCCACAACTAAGAAAAAGGTTATGATAGACTCTTAATTTGTCTCTCTAGTTTTCCTCTTGTATCCCCATAAAGTATTCCAAGAGTGATAAGTAGATGATTTAAAATGTAATCCTTTTCTACTTAGCTCTGTTATCCACTAGTCTACATATGCATGAAGACAGGGGTGTGACTTTTTTTCTTTTTCTCATTATTCTTCCTCTCATGTTTAATATTAATACACAGGAGAAACTCAAGAAATCTCTAGAATGATCAGTCAAAATCGTTCTTCAGGATCTGTGTTCAAGAACGTCACTCTACACCTAAGCTCCAGTGTATATTCTAGTCATTTATTTCAGATGTCATATGTTTGGTAAATGTAGAACCAGATTTTTCTAAAATGCGGTATAGTCCTTGATTCTAATTTCCACTTTCCTAATTTTCAGAAGCAGAGATTCTGATAAATGTAACAACCTGAATTAATCTCAAAAACAACATAGGTGTAAAGGTGAAGTCGCTCAGTCGTGTCCGACTCTTTGCGACCCCGTGGACTGTAGCCTACCAGGTTCCTCCATCCAGGGGATTCTCCAGGCAAGAATACTGGAGTGGGTTGCCATTCTCCAGGGGATCTTCCCGACCCAGGGATCAAACCCAGGTCTCCCACATTGGAGGCAGACGCTTTAACTTCTGAGCCACCAGGGAAGCCAAAAACAGTATACCAAGAAAAAGATAATGACTATATCTATACACAGAATGATTCTATTTCCATGGAAGGAGTGAGTCAGAAAGGGAATGAGGACTATTGTGTGGTGACGGACATGTTCTATATCTTGGTTGTAAAACTGGTTAACAGGTGCATATAGTTGCCAAAATTCATCAATAAATACACTTAAAATGCATGATTCTTATTGTTATGCAAATTACAATTCAATAAAGTTGAGTTTACTACTCCTCAACAAAAAATTATCAGGTACTGTTAAAACTCAAACATATATTTAGAAATTTTATACACAATATTGGGATTTAAAACTTTAAAAGCATTTGATATTAAACTTCGGCTTTTTTTCTTCAGGCAAATTTAGTTATATTCCCAGCCAACTGATGCATTTTGCTTTTATCTAGAAGTACAAAGTAAAAGAAGAAAAGAGTAATTACACAATTATTGGTACTGCTACTATGAAGTGATAATGTGATTGACTAGAATTCACTTAGACTGCTTGTTTTTTAGGAAGCATATAGTTTGCCAAGAAGACTGGCTTATGTTTTGACTGCAGCATAGACATAAACTTGGGTGAGATCCTGAGTCAGGAAGAAAATGAGATTACAGGGAAATGTGACCCCAGGGAATCCATTTTATTCTAAAATGAATCCATTTCAAAAATTCTTTACAAACAATAAGCAAATAATTCTCATTTCATTAATGAGACCAAATGGGCTCATATGCACATGTGCTAATTTTGTAATAATTCAGTACTTTTAAAAAGATAAATGCACATAAAGAAGAGTATCTATACAAATTATTATGTGTACTGATTCTAACTGACACCCAAAAGTTTAATTCAAACAACTACATTTTAAAAATCCTAATTTTTAAAAATAGGCAAAGAATTTGAATGGCATTTCTCCAAAAATATACAAATGACCAAAAACTCAAAGAGATGTTCAACATCATTAGTTACCTGGGAAATGCAAAAAAAGAACCACAATAAGAAGCACACTAGAAAGCTGACATGAAAAAGACAGGAAATAACAAGTGTTGGCAAAGATGTGGAGAAATTGGAAGCTGGTTGGATCATAAAATAGTACAGCCACTTTGGAAAAGAGTCTGACAGTTTCTCCAAATGCTACACACAGAATTACTATATGACTTAGTGATTTTATACCTGGGCATATGCCCAAGAGAAATGAAAACATATATCCATATAAAAAGCTTGTATATCAATGTTTATAGCAGTATTACCCATATAGCTAAAAAGTGAAAGCACAAATTGATTAATGAATCAATAAAACCTTATACATTCATACTGGAGAAGGTAATGGCAACCCACTCCAGTCTTGCCTGGGAAATCTCATGAGCAGAGGAGCCTGAAGGGCTACAGTCCATGGGGTCCCAGGAGTCAGACACAACTTTGTGGCTAAACCACCACCACCACCCATATCCATACAGAGGAATACTATTCAACAATTAAAAGGAATGAAATACTGACACATGCGATGATATAGATGGACCTTGAACACATTAAGCTGAGTCAAAGAAAACTAGACACAGAAGGCTATCTAGCATATGATTCCAGTTATATGAAGTTCCCAGAAAAGATAAACCTTTAGAGACAGAAAGTAGATTGGTGTCTGCCAGAGGCTAGCTGGTAGTAGAGGTGGGGCGGGGCGTGGAGAATGACTGCTCATGAGGGCAGGGATTTTGAGGTGGAGCAGTGATGAAAAATTCTAGCATGAGACTGGTTATGATTGCACTGCTCTGTTACACTGAAAAAAAAAACACTAAATTTGTACATTTTTATTGGAGTATGATTGCTTTATAATGTCGTGTTAGTTTCTGCTGTACAACAATGCAACAACGTGAATCAGCTATGTATATAAACATTATCCCCTCCCTCCTGAACCTCCCTCCCACCCCTCCATCCCAGCCAATTAGGTCATCGTAGAGCACTGAGCTGAGCCCCCTGTGCTATATGCTGGCTTCCCACTAGCTGAATTTGCACTTTAAATGGGAGAATTTTATGGTATCTGAATTATATCTAAATAAAGCTGTTAAAAATTAATTCTTATCGTGTATACTATCATGTAAGAATTGAATCGCCAGTCTATGTCTGACGCAGGATACAGCATGCTTGGGGCTGGTGCATGGGGATGACCCACAGAGATGTTATGGGGAGGGAGGTGGGAGGGGGGTTCATGTTTGGGAACACATGTAAGAATTAAAGATTTTAAAATTAAAAAAATAAAAAACTAAAAAAAAATTTTTAAAAAAATTAATTCCTAGATAATGAAATAAAACCAAGTGTATTAGTACTCACATACTGATTTTTTTGATCCTGATATTTTCCAGTAAAGAGGCAGAATGATTTTGGACACAGCTATTCCAAAACTCCTCTAATAGCTGTTTGTTGTTTATCATTTCCGTTAAAGGAGGAAAATCTTCAAAGACTGAGTGTTGTGAAATCTAAAACAAGAGGAGTCATCTTAAAAATCTCCTCTGATTATGATGCTTACAAGATCATAGAATTTTAAACCTTAAAGTTATTCTTAGAGGATTTTGTCATAATGACATGCTCCTAAAGATATTTTAATTTGTTACACACAGAAAAATACACACTTCTAAATGTATTTTGACAATGCAAGCACTAGGCTAACTCCAGTCAACCATTCTGACTCTTGACAGGTGTAGAAACAGTCTTTTTCTAAGTTTGTGAAAATTCACCTTGACTGTCAAATAACAATCAATTATTGATTTTACCTGCCTGAAACTTGAAATTATTTGAATTTGCAAACTGAGTCTATCTAATTCCTTTATTAGTCAGATAAAGAAGATTAGCCACTGTGTTTGAGACTTACCTAAAATGACATAGCTAAAAACAAAACTCCAGTCTCTGGATTTCATTTTCCTTTGACTTTCCCCTAAATTTTGTCATCATAATTTGTAATTTCAGAGCTATAATGTATTCCTAATAATACTCTGTTTTGGATTGTGCTGCCTTCTACAATTTTTTGGAATAGTGATTCAACATTGATGGTGATCCATGCAACAAAGCCATATTTTCACTGACACCTGAAATTTTTGAAGCAACAAGTACCATCTTTCCACTCAAGGAAAACAGCCACCACATCCACACAATTCTCTCATCAGAAAATGCTTTCCCCAAGAGGTCTGAGAATCTTATTTCTCAGCTCCTATATTCTTTCATGTATTCTATCTTATTTAAAGGAATTTAAAAATAAACAAAAATCCTCTCAGAAACAAAAATTTACTTCTCTATTTCAGACTATTACATTATTTAGCACATTCTGTACTGAATAAGGGGACTTTTCTGGTAGCTCAGACAGTAAAGAATCTGCCTGCAATGCAGGAGACCTGAGTTCTATCCCTGGGTCAGGAAGATCCTTTGGAGAAGGGAATGGCAACCCACTCCATTATTCTTGCCTGGAGAATTCCATGTACAGAGGAGCCTGGCAGGCCACAGTCCATGGAGTTGCAAAGAGTCAGACACAAATGAGCAACTAACACTTCCACTTTCATACTGAGTAAGTAGATTGAACAACCTTGCTAACCGTTAACTATATGATTGAAGCGGTTGAAAGCTGTATGCCATAGAAAAGGTCTCCCACCATGAAGGGACAATGAGATACCACAGTTCTTTAATTAAACAGTCATTCTCCATGTGGACCCTGGAGTAGGAAATAGCAACCCACTCCAGTATTCTCGTTGGAGAATTCTATGGACAGGGCAGGCTACAGTCCATGGGGTCACAAAGAGTTGGATACGACTAAGCACACACCCATCCTCCATGTGGACAAGCTATCCTTCTGCTGGCATGAGTTTTGTCACCCGCCTTGACACGTGTCCTACAACAAATGCTCACTGAAGAAGCAAAACTGACTTTACTCCTTACAATTTAAAGAACCCACCCAACTGAGGGTTACATGTATAGAATACCATGTAAATTATCTGTGGGAATATGAGTTAAATACTGAATTTGGGGTATGAATATATAAATATTTGAATGCAAAACTGAATAGAATTTGATCTGAATAAAAAATTAATGAACTAGCTTTGGTTCAAAATTTTTCTTACTGGAAGGAAGACAATAATTTATCAAATATGATTTACATGCCAAGTGAAGTGAAAAGAAGCGAAAATCACTCAGTTGTGTCTGACTCTTTGCAACCCCATGGACTGTAGCCTGCCAGGCTCCTCTGTTCATGGAATTCTCCAGGCCAGAATACTGGAGTAGGTAGCCTTTCCCTTACCCAGGGGATCTTCCCAACCCAGGGATCGAAGCCAGGTCTCCCACATTGCAGGCAGATTCTTTACCCTCTGAGCCACCAGGGAAGCCCACTTACAAGCCAAGTGGCCTCAAATAATGTTCTATTTAATCTTCACATGAAATACATGAGCTAAATGTTATTCAATGTTCACTACAAATGAAGAAATAGTGGCTTGAGAAGTTTTAATAATTGCTAGAGATCATATAACTAGTGAGCTATATAATCACTTTATAAAATAAATTTGACCGATTTTATCATTTTTAATACCAAATTATACATCTAGATTTCCTCAGGCTTAGCAAAATATACAGAAGTTTTGGAACTGAGGCAATTCCACAGTGACTTATTGACATTATAAGAAATTTTTTAAATCATTAGAGAGTTTAAAGGATTTTTAAAGGGAAAAGAAATTGGAAAAGTGTGATGTTTTTTGTTTTTGTTTTTCCCCCTGAAATAAAGTAGCTTTCCTGTCCTCAGAGCTAGGGTTCAAAAGTAAATGAATTGTCTGTCTGCTTCTCAGAGAAGGATGAAAGCCTTTCAAAATTTAAATCAAAAGATTAGAAAACGTGTTATTATAATATGCCTTGATTCTATAGTTTTGTTCCTGTCATTTTGCTGTGTTAATATTTTGACTCCACTACTTTTGCATTTATCAAAAAAATACAAAAATTTAATCAAAATCATAACAAAATTGAAACATTTTATTTCATTAAAAATATACACTTGATTAATATTATCTCCCTTAAACATATTTCCACTGCAGAAAGAAATCTTTCTAATTTCTGCACTATATAATGTTCATTGAAAGTATTTTCAGTGGTTCCAATTCCTTAGTGAATTACTATTATAGAAAAAAATGTTAATTCAATGATCAAAGTTTACTAAATCTCTTATGACAATGTGCATTTTGTTTTGTGTGCAGCTATTAACTCAACTACATGCAATTATTTAAGATTTGAAACATTTAAACATTCACAAAATGTTTAATTATTTGTCACTATTTTACCAAATTAAAATCTTACCAGACCTCCCTGTCCATCACCAACTCCCACAGTTCACTCAGATTCACGTCCATCGAGTCAGTGATGCCATCCAGCCATCTCATCCTCTGTCGTCCCTTCTCCTCCTGCCCCCAGTCCCTCCCAGCATCAAAGTCTTTTCCAGTGAGTCAACTCTTCACATGAGGTGGCCAAAGTACTGGAGTCTTTATATTTACTTTAAGGAAAACATACAATCTTTAGCAAATGGGAAGATAAAGCCATTTGTGTGTTCATTATTTAAAATGTCACCAGGGGGGAGTTCTGTCTGTGAGATGCTCGAATATTTCCCTGGTTAGAAGAAATCTAGCAAGGAGTAGGACACTAATCAACTGGAGCCTTGTTTCAGCAACAGCAAACATGAATGAGATTTGAAATAGTGAAGCGGGTTGTGTCTCCTCAAGGTGCAATCAATACAGAGTAATTTCCTTACACTTTTATATTCTTCATATAATACAACATCACCTGACTTTCAGTTATTCCTGACTTGATAATGCCTGTGGTCCTATTGCTAGGTGACAATAAATCCCCATCACCAGCAGCAATTTTATTCAGCCTATTTCAACAGATGAATCAAACATATTTGAATCAGGGTACAAATACTGACTCAGAAAAGCATATCACACAAGATCTGGAGTCAGAAGATGGGGTTCATTTCTAGTTTTGCAGTTCACAAATGATGATATCTTGGGCAAAGTAGAGTCTGGGACTAATAGCAAAATGCTGCAAACATTAGAACATGGGCCTAATTCAGCCCTGGGTGGGAGCTTATTTTCCAGTATTCTTGCCTAGAAAATCCCATGCTCAGAGGAGCCTGGCAGGCTATAGTCCAAAGGATTACAAAGAGTCGCAGGTGACTGAGAAACTAAGCACACACTCTCAGGAACTTATTCACATGGAAATTGAAAATAACATAGAGTTTGCTTGTCTCTTTATTTTAAAAATGGACCTTTTCTAACTTATACTAATTGTATTTTTAACCATACTAATTATAAACTAAATCTACTGCTGCTTGCTGTATGTGCTTAGTCATGCCTGACTCTGCGACCCCAAGGGCTGTAACCCTCCAGACTCCTCTGTCCATGGAATTTTCCAGGCAAGAATACTGCAGCGGGTTGCCATTTCCTACTCCAGGGGACCCTCCCAATGCAGGGATTGAACCTGCCTCTCTTGAGTCTCCTGCGTAGGCAAACAGATTCTTTACCAGTGCGCCACCTGGGAAGCCCCAAATGTAACTATTAAATTATAATAATTAAAACCTTTTTATTTTATTTTGAAGTGTAGTTGATTTAAATGTTGTGTTAGTTTCAGATTTGCAGGAACTCAATTCACTTATACATATACATGTATCTATTCTTTTTCAGATTCTTTTTCCAGATAGGTTCTTACAAAGCACTGAGTAGAGTTCCCTGTGCTATACAGTAGGTTTCTATTGATGATCTATTTTATACACAGTAAATGTGTTTATGCTAATCCCAAACACCTCATTTTTCTCTCCAAAATTATTTGTCCCACCTAAATTACAGTAATTCTTAAACTATTAAACGAATTTTTCTAATCATAAAAGTAATTCATGCTTATTAAAAAATTTTGGAAAATGCAAAATGGGAAATACAAAAAAGAAAACGTAGTCCTTTGAAAGCCCAACTTTCACAAATGAGGTTAATTTTTTAGTATATTTATTTCCTAAATGCTTTCAGTTCATTTTCTTACCATTTTAGTATAGATTTTTACATTGGATATATTCATAATCAGGGCCTTCCCTGGTGGCTCAGAAAGTAAAGGATCTGCCTCCAAAACAGGACACGTGGGCTTGATCCCTGGGTCCAGAAGATCCCCTAGAGAAGGGAATGGCAACCTACTCCAGTATTCTTACCTGGAGAATTCCATGAACAGAGGAGCCTGGCAGGCTACAGTCCACAGGGTTGCAGAGTCAGACATAACTGAAGCAACTTAGCAGGCATGCATATTCGTAATCAATACCACCAAAGTCGAGCATGATAGTGATTTTATTTCATGCAGGTGGGCCCCTGTGTTCCCTGGAGGAATCAAGGGGTCTCAGGAGATCATCACTTCCACTCCTCCCTTGCTTGAGCACCTATGTTAAGGACAGGTTCGTGGCACTCAGTGAAGATATCTTGTACCAAGCACCCAGTGGGCAGTGAAGGGCAAGAAAGTACCATATGTCTGTGCTCCTGGTTCCCACACTCTGTTTCCCTTGGTTGGGCACTTTCTGCCACAGATGTGAAACTTCTGATCCTCCTGCCTCAGTTGCCTATTGAAAACTATCAAGTTGGGTCACAGCACCCTATTCTAACAGGGCAGTTTCAGGTTGCTCAGTAAACGATGAGTTAGTAAATGTAGCTTTCAAATTCCTCCCTCATAAAATTTAAGGCCATATTTGATGGTGGTTCTGACATGGGCCCGGCCTGGTCATCATCTTCTCTACCTCTCTCCTCACCCCTTGCCTCTGCTCCTGTCGCCAAAGAGGGCTTCCTCCCACCCCCAGCCCTGCACTGATGCCGCTCCCTACCCCAGGGTTGATTCCCTCCTTCTGGAAGCACCCCTCTCTATGGTAAACCTATGTCCAAGGACACACAAGGCAAGGAGCCTCATTTATGTTCATTCAACTCATTCTCTACTTACTGAATCAAAATTTATCAGTTCTAAGAACTAAAGCTTTCTTGTGGTCAGCACTCATTGACCGATATAGGGCTGACACTCTAGATTTCTAACAGGTAGACTCACTTTATACTTTTGCGTGTGTTGTCTAGTCTCCTTTCCTTAGCATTCAAGTCAAAGCAATGACAGACATGAGAGACATTTGCTTTACACAGGTTTCAAGGGATCTGAGTAATGTTTGCAGAG
This sequence comes from Ovis aries, assembly GCF_016772045.2. Classification (NCBI taxonomy): domain Eukaryota; kingdom Metazoa; phylum Chordata; class Mammalia; order Artiodactyla; family Bovidae; genus Ovis; species Ovis aries. The sequence goes on along the minus strand of NC_056055.1, from coordinate 46,201,347 downwards.
TATTTCACAAATTTGACTTCTTTCTAATGACTTTTCCAAAGCAGAGTAAATTAGTACATGAAACATGATTCCTATTGTCCTTCATTCATCAATAATTCACTAGTCTACTTTATCAAGAAGAATAACTTCACATTTTAGATTTATCAGAAAGCTTGGACCATTTTAAAGAAGTTAAATACGGAGGATTCTTTTTTGCTCCATTAAATATTAAGCCAGTAACTGTAACCTTCAAATTCCTACTTGAGAAAATTTTAAGCTAAATTTAAATTCTGTTTATTTTACTACTTGTATATAAAAGAATGTTTTCTGTTTTCTTTGTCAAACAGCTTTCTATCCTGGAAGAAAACATGAAAATAGATCTTTATGATTGGGTCAGGAAATGACTTCTTAGATGGAACACCACAAAAAAAGTGAAAAAGAAAAAAATAAATTAGACTTCATGAAAATTAAAAGTCTTTGTGCTGCTATCTATCAAATAATTAATGATGTAAAAAACATAGAGAGACAAGCTACACAGTAGAAGAAAATGTTTACACAGCATGATGGGAGGCATATTCAGAATGCATAAAGATCTTATACTACTCAGTAGTAAGATAAATAACTCAAGTTAAAAATGAACTAAGCATTTGTAGACATTTCTCCAAAGAAAATATAAAAATGGCAACAAGCACAATGGAATGCTTAAAATCATCAGTCATTAGGGAAATGCAAATTCAAACCATAATGAGATACCACTTTTCACCCATTAGGATAGCTAAATTAAAAGAGACAGACAAAAGCAGATGTTGGGGAGGATGTGAAGAAGTTGGAATCCTCATATATTGCTGATGAGAATATGAAATGATGTATCTGCTTTAGAAAACAGCTTGGCAGTTCCTCAAAGAGTTAAACACAGAATTACTGTATGATCCAGCAATTACCCTCATAAATACATATGCAAGAAAAGTTAGAAAATATGTCCATAGAAAACTTTATGTGTGAACACTATCAGCATTATTCATCACACCCAAGAAAAAAAACTGGAAACAACCAAATGTCCATCAACTGATGAATGGATATATAAATATGGTATATCATACAATGAAATAATCAGCATAATAAGGCATTATTATATTCTGTATAATTCTGTAAGGCAGTATATATATTCTACAACATGGATGAACTTTTGAAATCATTATGCTAAGCAAAAGAGTCCAGTCAGAAAAAGACACAGAATATTCTATTTATATTAGATTTCCAGAAGAGACAATACCTAGAAACAGAAAATACTGGGCTGGTCAAAAAGTTTATTCAGGCTTTTCTGCAAGATGTTATGGAAAAATTCAAACAAACCTTTTGGTCAACCCAATATATTCTTAGCTACTAATTAGTAGTGGGCTTCTCAGTTGACTCAGTGGTAAAGAATCCACTGCCAATGCAGGAGATGCTGGAAACGGAAGTCCAATCCCTGGGTCGGGAAGATCCTCTGGAGAAGGAAATGGAAACCCACTCCAGTATTCCCATGGGCAGATGTGCCTGGTGGGTTACAGAACATAGGGTTGCAAAGAGTTGGACCTGACTGAGCAACTAAGCACAGCACAGCCCAGTGACAGAGTGGGGTGGGAAGTAGTAGATAAACAATACCCGATGGTGACTATAGGTTTCTTTGGGAGAGTGATAAAAATGTTTTAGAACTAGTTCATCATGATGCTGGCACCCTCTGTTACTGTACTTGAAAAACACTGAATAAATGAGTGAATTTTATGCTATGTGAATTATATCTCAATAGAGCTCTTAAAAAGAGCACCCCCTATCTACAGTGGACATTGTGGCTTTGATCTTGACTTTCCCAGTAACAGGTTATATTTCAAACAGATGCTGTCCTTCCAGTAAATCAAGTCTTAAGAATTTTGTGGTTCCTAGGAACAATTTAATATATAGTTACTATGCAGCTCCAAAACTGACAGCAATAATTTCTCTTTTGGATTTATGGTTAAATCTGCAAAAATTTAAGCGGATAGAATCAGATGAATGAAGGGAGATCAATAGTTTTACAACCACCAACAGACATGCAATATAATTATATACTGGATATATACTCCCTTAATGCACTTCTGATAAGAAGCTATGGATTAATAATCCACATTAACTTAGACTGAGTTGCAGAAGAACATTTTCATTTATAATTGTGTCACTTTTGCCTGCTTTGCAGAATCCTATTCTAGACAGAATTGCCCTATAAAAAGATACATTTGTAATCAACCACCATTGAGACGATACAGGGAAGAAACTACCTAATTTGTATAACAAGAACAATAACAAAAAATCAAACTATGGTGAATGTTTACTGTATAAAACCTACATGAAGAAAACTTACATTTGATAGAAGATAGTCTTTTTTGTTCTATTTATTTGATTTATTTTTAGTCATGATATTCAGTGCTTTGAAATTCAAGTGATTTTTCAAAATAACTTTAAAGAAAGATATACAAGTGACACATAAGATATACAGTTCTCAATTAAATGTTTTTTTCTTGATAGATTGTATCAATTGAATGGGCTCATTGAACTTTAGACAAGAAATGTATCAGAAGGGACAGTATGATTTAAAGGGCATACATTATTTAACAGATATTTTATAAAACATTTCTTTTCATCTTCATAACAGCTCTAAAAAGAAGATATATGTAATTATGAAAGCAAGAAAACTGGTCCCAAAATTTGAATCAAGTTTCCTTACCTAGGCCCTGCCCCTAGGCAGTTAACTCAAGTGTGCCTGTTCCAAAGTTCATCATATCCATTTTCTACCAGCCTTTGGTACACTGCTCAGTAAATAAGAAAGTGAAGTGGAGATATTTACTTTCCACTAAAGTAAGTTTTCTGTTTTATGAGATATTTACTATTTTTAACTCTCAATATATACAAATATTGTATCTTCATTGTGAAATTACAGACAGCTTGAAAGCAGAATATGATTCTACTTTGTATCTTTTAGAATATCTAGGACTGAGGTAATAAGTGAGCAGACTTGGCGTATAAATAGAGAAGGATTTCAAGAAATATGGGTGGAAGAGAAGAGGGAATTAGTGATAAATTAGCCAGGTAACTATGTCTCAAACAATGGGGTTCAACTAGACAGATAGTATCCTTAGGACATTAGGTTTCCTAAGTTAATTTATACATTTAATGTGATCCCAAATAAAATAACAACAGTTTTGATTTTCATTTTGTTTTGGTGAGTGGTGAGGTGCTTTAGTCAAGCCAATTCTAAAATTCGCATGAAAAATGAAAGAAATTTGTTTGTAAAACTGAATAAAAGAGCAATGAACAGTATTGGCTCCTACTGGAGCTGTTCCTCTCAGGTGCCCAATACATTCGTCCCATCAAAATCTCAAAACTTTAACCCTTTCCAGCACCAATTCTAAGCCCAAACTCACCTAAATATCATCAACACAAAGTCCCAAATCTCATCATCTAAACCAGGCAGCAGTGAGACCCTGTATATGGTCCATGCATGGGAAAACTGTCTCCCCATCTGTGGACCTATGAAACTAGAAAACAACCTTTTGGAATAAGGAAGAATCTTTCATATTCTATTACAAGTTAATCACTAAAGGGATGTTGCCTATAAGCTTAGATTATAAATAATGGTCCATCTCTGGGAACCCTGCCACATAGGTAATGAGCATTAAGCTAAAATACCTTTCTTTAGTTCACAGGAAACATCCTGACTAGCTATCTGTGAATGACTGAGGGAGGAAAGAATCAACACATCTCCTCCAGAGGTTGATGGAAACCAGAAAAAGTTTGATTTCACTCTTTCCCCTTTTAGTATAAAAGAAGCCTGGTTCTTTGGGACACAACCCACCATCCCCTCAGTTTGCTGGCTTTCCAAATAAAGTCCTTATTCCTTGTCTCAACAACTTGTTTCTTGATTATTGGCCTGTCAGCTCAGTGAGCAGTATGAGCTTAGACTCAGTAACAATTACCCCTCCAGGAAAGAGTTATTGTACAGGTGTAGCTGTTGCTCTTCAGTCACTAAATTGTGTCCAACTCTTTATGACTCCATGGACTGCAGCATGACAGGCTTCCCTGTCCTTCACCATCTCCAAGAGCTTGCTCAAACTCATGTCTATTGAGTCAGTGATGCCATCTAACCATCTCATCCTCTGTCACCCCCTTCTGCTCATGCCTCCAATCTTTCTTGGCATCAGGGTCTTTTCCAATGAGTCAGCTCTTCGCATCAGGTGGCCAAAATATTAGAGCTTCAGCTTCAACATCAGTCCTTCCAATGAACATTCAGGGTTATTTTCTCTAGGATTGACTGGTTTGATCTCCTTGCTGTCTAAGAGATGCTCAAGAGTATTCTCCAGCACTGCAGTTTAAAAGCATTAGTTCTTCAGAGCTCAGAATTTTGGTCCAACTCTCATATCTGTTCATGACTACTGGAAAAACCATAGCTTTGACTATATAGACCTTTGTAGGCAAATTTATGTCTCTCCTTTTTTTACACTATGTAAGTTAGACATTCTCATTTCCATCTAGGAATGGAAAGGAGACACCAAGCAATTCTAAGCTCAGCACAGCAAACCCATTAGGTTTCAAAGAAGATTTTCTGAGGCCTGATGCCCTGTCCTTTGGGCTCATGATGGTGGCCTTGTTGGCCCCTGGCCTTTAGCCTGTCTCTCTGTGTTCTACCTCCGTGTCCAGAGCTCCAAGTCATTTATCCTTTTTCCTTATGGCATCCCACGTTACAGCCAAGTAGTTCTATCAGTCCACTTCTTGCTTGTAGAATCTCAGGAGTTTAATAGCCTCCCTTCATTACTTCCAGGAGAAGGAAATGGCAACCCACTCCAGTATTCTTGCCTAGGGAATCCTGTGGATGGAGGAGCCTGGCGGGCTGCCGTTTATGGGGTCACAAAGAGTCAAACATGACTGAAGCAACTTAGCATGCATGCATGCATTGGAGAAGGAAATGGCAACCCACTCCAGTATTCTTGCCTGGAGAATCCCAGGGACGGGGGAACCTGGTGAGCTGCCATCTATGGGTTCACATAGAGTGGGACACGACTGAAGCAACTTAGCAGCAGCGGCAGCATTACTACCTGTCTCTGTTCCCATCAGTCCAAGCTGGCAGTGTTTCTGTTGATGTAACATTCTCAAAATCCCTTTCCTCTTGATGTATGTCAAGGGGATCCACACCATGAGACAAAAGAATTCTCCAAAGATCCTTCCTGCATAACCCTACTTCTGTTCTTGGCTTCTGCTGGGTTGGTTGAGTGGATTCAGGAGTCATCTACCCAATCTCTTCTGCAGCAGATTTTTCAGCCATATCCTTGACTCTCTTTCCCCACACACTTGCCCGCATAATGACTTTCCTTGTTTTTTTCATCCTTTGTAATCTGGATTGGCCTGGAACCTTCCAAATAGTAAGTGCTGGTTCCTTTTTGTCTAGTAGTCCCCTTTTCAATTTATCTTTTTTCCTCAAGCATTTTACTGTTGGGGCAAGAAGTTTTGCTTGGAAATCTCCTCAGTTCCCTATCTAAGTTTGTTGCCTGTATGTTCTGTTTTCTACCAGAGTGAAAGAACACAATTTAGCCAAGTTTTCTTCCCCTTTATAACAAAAAATTATCTTTTCTCTAATTTCCAGTATGTTCCTCATTTTCTTTTAAGCTTTCACCAAAGACCTTTGTGCACACAGTGGTAAAGAATCCACCTGCCAGTGCAGGAAATGCAAGAGATGGGGGTTCAATCCCTGGGTTGGGAAAATCCTCTGGAGGAGGAAATGGCAACCCAGTTTAGTATTCTTGCCTGGAGAATCCCATGGTCAGAGGAGCCTGGCAGGCTACAGTCCATGGGGTCAGACATAGCTGAGCATGCACACACAGAGAGACCTTAATGATTAATATTTCTCTCAAGATTCTGTTCATAAACAGCAGGATGCCAATGATTAGGCATTATTTACAATGCTTTTGACTCCTCTCCGAGCTTCACCAGAATCATCTTTAACATCTTGTCTCTACCTTATCATCAAGACAATCTGAGATATTCTATCATCACCCTCTAAATTATTTTAGCCTTTACTCATTACCCAAGTTTAAAGCGACATCCACGTCTTTAGGTACCTATTCCTACTTCACTCTGATTCCCAGTACCAGAATCTGTATTAGATTCTTGGGGCTGCCAAAACAAATTTTCACAAACCTGGTGGCTTAAAACAATAGAAATATTTTCTGTCTACTGTTTTGGAAGTCAGATGTCCAAAAATCAAGGTTTGGACATGGTTAATTCCTTCGGGAAGCTCTGAGGGACTATCTGTTCCATTTGTTGTTGTTATTTAGTTACTAAATCATATCTGATCTTTGTGACTCCATGGACTATAACCCATCAGGTTCTTCTGTCTTCTAGTATCTCCCAGAGCTTGCTCAAATTCATGTCCATTAAGTCGGTGATGCTTATCTAACCATTTCAGATGCGATCTAATCTGCTGGCCGCTTCTCCTTTTGCCCTCAATCTTTTCCAGCAACAGGGTTTTTTCCAGTTAGTCAGCTGTTCACATCAGGTGGCCACAGTATTGGAGCTTCAGCATCAGCTACAGTCCTTCCAATGAATATTCAGGACTAATTTCCTTTAGGGTTGACTGGTTTGATCTCCTTTCTCCTAGTTTCTGATGGTTACTGGCAGTCCTTGGCATTTGCTGGGTTGATCACTCCAATCTCTGACTCCATTCCTGTGTCTCTGTGTGCGTTCTTCTCTGTTTCTTATAAGGGCAACCTCTTTTGATTTGAGCCACACTAATTTAATAGAATTTCATCATAATCCTTACCTTCATTACATTTGCAAATGCCCTGTTGCCAAGTAAGGTCACATTCTGAGGTTCTGGAACGACATGAATTTTGAGGGGACACTATTCAGCACACTAAAGTTAGTTATATTTCAAGAAAAAGTATTATTTTTAAAAAGTGTTCAGAACTTGCCCATAAAAGATGGATATGATAATGTATTAGGGTATTTTTCTTGTGCTGTTACCCACATGATGTTTTAAATTGATCCTCCTTTTCTGTCAAGTAAATTAGACTTTCTGTCTCATTATGCTCCCGGTATTGAATTTTCTTTTTGATCTGACTGACTTCTGAGGTGATAAGTTTTCACAATTTGTTTTGGTACTTTGAGCAGATAGATGCTGTTTAATACATCAGGGCTTAAGGCCCCTTAAGGGGATTCTGTGATTTTCCAAGGAATCTTAGCAGTAAGTTACATTCATATTTTCACACCATATTAACTATTATTTTGCATACTCTGGTTTATTCTACCAATTTGTTGCATTTCCATTGATGGGTAAACTCTGTTTCTTCCTCTTGCTGTTGTTCAGTTGCATCCGACTCTTTGTGACTTTATGGAGTAGAGCATAACCGGCTTCCCTGTCCTTCACCATCTCCTGGAGTTTGCTCAAACTCATGTCCATTGAATCAGTGATGCCATCCAACCATATGGTCCTCTGGCATCTTCTCCTCCTGCCTTCTATCTTTCCCAGTATCAGGATTTTTTCCAGTGAAATGGCTCTTTGCATCAGGTGGCCAAAGTATTGGCGTTTCAGCCTCAGCATCAGTCCTTTCAATGAATATTCAGGACTGATTTCCTTCAGGATGGACTGGTTGGATCTCCTTGCAGTCCAAGGGACTCTCGAGAGTCTTCTCCAACACCACAGTTCAAAAGCATCAATTCTTCAGTGCTCAGCTTACTTACAGTCCAACTCTCACATCCACACATGACCACAGGAAAAACCATAGCTTTGACTAGATGGACCTTTGTCAGCAAAATAATGCCTCTGTTTTTTAATATGCTGTCTAGGTTGGTCATAGCTTTTCTTCTAAGGAGCAAGCATCTTTTCATTTCATGACTGCAGTCACCATCCACAGTGATTTTGGAGCCCAAGAAAATAAAGTCTGTCACTGTTTCCATTGTTTCCCCTTCTGTATGCCATGAAGTGATGGGACTGGATACCATGATCTTAGTTTTTTGAATGCTGAGTTTTAAGCCAGCATGTTCACTCTCCTCTTTCACTTTCATCAAGAGGCTCTTTAGTTCCTCTTCACTTTCTGCCATAAGGGTGGTGTCATCTGCATATCTGAGATTATTGATATTTCTCTTGGCAATCTTGATTTCAGCTTGTGCTTCATCCAGCTCGGCATTTCACATGATGTACTTTGCATAGAAGTTAAATAAGCAGGGTGACAATATGCAGCCTTGACGTACTCCTTTCCCAATTTTGAACCAGTCTGTTCCATGTTCAGTTCTAACTGTTGCTTCTTGACCTGCATACAGGCTTCTCAAGAAGCAGGTAAAAGTGAAAGTGAAAGTTGCTCAGTTGTGTCTAACTCTTTGGGACCCCACGGTCTGTAGAGTGCATGGAATTTTCCAGGCCAAAATACTGGAGTGGGTAACTTTTCCTTTCTCCAGGGGATCTTACCAACCCAGAGGTTGAACCCAGGTCTCTTGCACTGCAGGCGGATTCTTTACCACCTGAGCCACAAAGGAAGCCCAAGAATACTGAAGTGGGTAGCCTATCCCTTCTCCAGTGGATCTTGCTGACCCAGGAACTAAATAGGGGTCTCCTCATTGCAGGTGGATTCTTTACCAACTGAGCTATTAAGTATTCCCATCTCTTTAAGAATTTTCCACAGTCTATTGTGATCCACATAGTCAAAGAGTTTAGTGTTGTCAGTGAAGCAGAAGTAGTTGTTTTTCTGGAATTCTCTTGCTTTCACTATGATCCAATGGATGTTAGAAATTTGGTCTCTGGTTCCTCTGCCTTTTCTAAATCTAGCTTGTACATCTGGAAGATCTCAGTTCACGTACTGTTGAAGCCTAGCTTGGAGGATTTTGAGCATGACCTTGTTAGCATGTGAAATGAGTTTCCCCCTCTACTGGTCTCTATTGGTGGGTTATAGGATGGTTGTGCACTATTTTTCTTAGTTATATGGTACTGGTATGACTGGATCCCTCACTAAAATGGATTCCCCACCCTTCATGAATTTGAGCAAACTCCAGAAGATGGTGGAGGACAGAGGATCCTGACAGGTACAGTCCATGGGGTGGCGAAGAGTCAAACACAACTTAGCCACTGAACAACCACCACCACCACCCTTTCTGCCTGTTTCTCTTGATTTGTCATTTATAAAAATGTCCACTTCATACATTCAGTATTTAAAATATGCTTCTTGCATATAGAAGGGCAGCAAAATGCAATGGCTCTAACAGCTTGCAAACATAAAGTGTTAATTAAAATTTGCAGCTCTCAAAGTTTCTATTGTCCTATAAAATTCATTCTATTACCAGGATTTCAGTTTTCATTCTCTTTTTTTCTCTGTATCTCTAATTATAAACTATAAGCTAAAAGGATTTCTTATACTTTTCAAGAGCTATAAAAGAAAATTAGCAAGTGTTTAAAAATAAAATCGGCTTCCTAAGATTCAGCTGATGCAAATACAATTAAATAATTTGGTTTCACTTTGAAGTGAAGATTTCTAAAAGAAATGATTGTGCTTTTATTTCAAGGATTAGAATTTAAGGAAAACAATTTCAAATGTTGATAAAGCCTAATTAAATTATGGACATAATTCCATCTGTAGGTGATATTCACATATTCTTCATTTTCTGTTTTTAGCTAAATGGCTAAATGTGGGGGAAAGTTGAGTTATCCACTTTTTAAGTATACATACAAATTTGATCTCTTAGGATAATGATCTTACATAGCAGTTGAAATGTTTATAAAGAAGACTCAGAATCTTCTTGTGATAATAGCTATCATTCATCAACTATCCCCTGTATCACCCACTTTTTACTGTAACTCTGAAAGTTACTACTTTATTTTGTTTCATCAGTTTTTTTGTATATATATGTATATATGTATCATATATATCGTTTGCTTTGTTAGTTGCTTGTTTTAGTCTCTAAGTTGTGTCTGACTCTTTTGTGACCCCATGGATTGTAGCCCCCCAGGTTCCTCTGTCCATGGGATTTCCCAAGCAAGAATACTGAAGTGGTTTGCCATTTCCTTCTCCACTGTATCACATACATGATCCATATATATATGTAGCCATATTTCAGTGTAAAATTCAACACTTTCTAGTAAATTTGTAGTTTCCGTCACCACAAAAAGATCTCCTGTGTTCATCTGCAGTCACTCTTCATTCCCATTCAAATTGTGAGTGATCACTAACTCACTTTCTGTCTCTATAGGTTTCTCTTTTGTGGACATTTCATAGGAGTGGAATTTTATAATCTATGCTTTTTAAGATGTACTTATAACATATTTGAGGTTTGTCTATGTTGTAGCATGTACTTTTTACACTTTTTGTTATGATACTGCTTGAATATTTATATACAAATCTTTGTATAGACACATATTTTCATTTCTCTTGGATGGATACTCAGCAAATTAAATTTATGTGTTAATTTTTAAGTAAGTGAAAATAGCATCTTTTTCTATTTCCATGAGGAATGAATGAGGGTTCAAATTTCTTTACATCATCTCCAGCACTTATTATTGTCCAGAGTTTTTGTTGTGGTCATCCTAGTGACTGTGACTTAGTATCTCACTGTGTTTTTTGTTTGTATTTCTCTGATGGCTAATAATATTGAGAATCATGTAAGCAATGAGAAGAAAATGGCAACCCACTCCAGTACTCTTGCCTGGAGAATCCCATGGACAGAGGAGCTTGGTGGGCTACAGTCCACGGGGTCGCAAAGAGTCAGACATGACTGAGCAACTTCACTTCACTTCACTTCACTTTATGCAAGGAAGTGCTTTCTGGCCAGTCATATATATGTTGTTTCTGATGAAATTTCTATTCAAAAATTACATTTTTATCTTCTGGTAATTGAATATGATTTTAAAGTATATTTTACATAGAAGTCCTTTATCACATATACACTTTGAATTTTTCTTCCCCAATCTGTGGCTTGTTTTTTTTTTTTTTTTTCATGTATTAATGGTATCTTTTGAAGTTCAAAATGTTTGAAGACCAACTTATCTTTATTTAATCACTTGTGCTTTTGATGTTGTATCTAAGACTTTGCCTAACCCAAGGTCACTCTTTTGCATTATTTTCACTATAGAGGAAACAGGCTTAATGTGACCAAGGAGACACCTAAGTGCAAAACTGTGTTCCTGTGTAGGATATTGTCCTTACATGACGTTCCATCTCCACCCACTGCTACCAGAGTAGAATTCAAGTGAACTCTGATACTGAGCCAGGACTTTTACAAGCTGAAAAGTTTTTACAGAAAGCATAGTCATTTAGAGTGACTGAAGTTCACAAAAAAGAACCAGATGTGTCTTCTGAGAAAATTGTCTTCTAGTTTCTTCAGTGTACCTTTGGGATGAAAGTAAGAAAAATGCCTAGAATATAGTTGTTTGTTTTGTTTTTTTTTTTCCCACTGGGGAGTTTGAATGAGGTAATACAACTCTACTTTTAGAGCGTGAACTGGTTATCAGCCCTGTCTGTCTGCAGCTGGCTGAGCTGTGGTCCTCACTGAAGAGGGAGGAACAGAAAAAAACAAATATTACATGAAAACTGGGGGACACATTATTAAATTTGGAGTGATCAAAAATTTCAGTTATATCATAACTTTCCAGTCTCAGGTGGGCCTTCTGGGTATATGAACTGTGAGGTCCATGCTGGATACTGATGAGATGATATTTTATGTGAATTTGTTATTATTTGAAAGTTGTACTCAAACTTGAAATGTTCTGTAAGCAAATATATGGTATAAGTTTCTAAGGAACATTTAATCACCCTAAAATTGAAAAATATTTTCTTTGATTTTAAGACCTGTAAAAGTATTTATTTATTTAAGCTTGAAATTAGCCTCTGAACTTTTAAAAAAGTTTTCTATCAGAAACAAATTTTATAATACAACATTGTAAATCAGTTATACTTCAAGAGAAAAATAAACTTTAAGGAACAAATTTTATATGAAAAACAAATTATTATATGAGACAAATTATTAAATTTGGAGTGATCAGAAATTTCAACTATATTACCAAATTAGAAAAATTGCCTGTTGTGACTTGTCAGTAATTAAGACTAATCACCGTGTATACTGTTTTGATGTTAAAACTGACCAGAGAAATTTTACGACAAATAAATTGTGGAGCCTGGTTCATTTTATATATTTAGAAAGCATTTCAAAAATGTTCTTATGGAAGGCAACCTCTAAGATAATCCCCAAAGACTGCTATACACTTGCATTCCAACTGTTGTATAATCTCCCTTCCCATAAATACGGACTAGACTTATGACTTGTTTCTAAACAAATAGAATATAGCAGAAGCATGCATAAACATCGCACTTCCAAGATGAAGTGACAAAATGGCTTGCTCTCCCTCTCACACTCACTTGCTCTGGAATAAGACATGGGCATGGTATAAGCTGCACTATGGACAGGCCCACATGCCAGACACTCGTGCCTCTTGCCAACAGCCAGAAAAGTCTTGTGGCTGGGAAGAATCAATCACTGGCCCTGGGGAGTGGTCATGTCTGTCAAGAGATCCTCATCAATGAGGTTTTCAAACCTTCAGAAAAGTAAAAATATCCTTAAAATTAATACAACTTTTTGGAAAAGCTAATTATTCCAGTTAAATGGACACTGGTCAAACCAAGACAGGGTGAATTCAATTTAAATATCCTTCTATTCTCCAGGCAAGGGCTAATGAGAAAAATGCTCCAAGGAAGAGCTCCAAGCTAATGAGAAAAATGCTCCAAGTAAGAACTAATGAGAAAAATGCCACTAGCAGCCGATATCACCACACTAATATTTGTAAGAAGAGTAAGCTTGACTGACATGATGACATCATAATGGAAACAGTTCCTGGCATTTTTTCACTTGAGGGCTGCATTGAAGGACCAAGGATATCTTGCTCATTCAAACTGCACATAATTTCTTTTTCATTTATTCAACAAACATTTATTAAATGACTACAGCATGCTTTAAACTGAGAATATAGCAACAAACAAATTAGATATTTTCACTACCCTCAGTGGAGCTTGGAGTCTGTTTATCATAATAAGTGTAATCCTTACTTAATTGACAATGCCTGCTCATTCTCAGAAGGTCTGGGAAGACGAGAGTGTCCCTTCTGCAGATTCATGTGCCAGAAACTGCTATGTCACAGGCCCTGTCTGTGTCCATCAGGAAAGATAAACAGGAAAAAACATTATTTTAAGTAAAAAACACTACTAAGTGAAACTGCACATTCTTAATACTTGATATTCTAACTAATAAAAGTAAGGGATTTATTTTATATTCCTGTGTTCAGTGGTAGCTTATCAAAGGATATAATTCAAGATCAAGCAATTAAAGGGAGCAAATTTCTTACTTTTCTTTAGTTATAGTGAATAATTATAATATAGTGAATGATTCTAATAATGATATGGAGGACATAGCAATAATGAAAATGAAAATAAACAGGAAACACTTTAAGACAGTGCTACTCAAAGTGTACAGATGGCCTGCAGTATCCGTAGAATCCTTCATTAGAAAAGCAGATTCCTTATGTCAGCCTCAAACTACTGGATCAGAATCTCTGAGGCTGGGGGTCCTCCCAGTAATTCCTATGTCCTCTGGCTTAAAACTCAACATTCAGAAAACTAAGATCATGGCATCTGGTCCCATCAATTCATGGCAAATAGATGGGGAAACAGTGAAAGACTTTATTTTGGGGGGCTCCAAAATCACAGCAGATGGTGACTGCAGCCATGAAATTAAAAGACAGTTGCTTCTTCGAAGAAAAGTTATAACCAACTTGGACAGCATATTAAAAAGCAGAGACATTACTTTGCCAACAAAGGTCTGTATAGTCACAGCTATGGTTTTTCCAATAGTCACGTATGGATGTGAGAGTTGGACTATAAAGAAAGCAGAAGTGCCAAAGAATTGATGCTTTTGAACTGTGGTGTTGGAGAAGACTTGAGAGTCCCTTGGACTGCAAGGAGATCCAACCAGTCCATCCTAAAGGAAATCAGTCCTGAATATTCGTTGAAAGGACTGATGCTGAAGCTGAAACTCCAATACTTTGGCCACCTGATGCAGAGAGCTGACTCATTTGAAAAGATCCTGATGCTGGGAATGATTGAAGGCAGGAGGAGAAGGGGACAACAGAGGATGAGATGGTTGGATGGCATCCCTGACTCAACGGACATGAGTTTGGGTAAACTCCAGGAGATGGTGATGGACAGGGAGGCCTGGCATGCTGCAGTCCATGGGGTCGCAAAGAGTCTGACATGACTGAGCAACTAAACTGAACTAAACTTTGAGAAACACTAAAGAAATTGTTTTCCAAATGTGACCTTGTCCTGAAACCAGAGAGTCTCCAGGACTAGCTAATATAATATGCAATTCTACATTCTTTTTTTTTACACTCTGTTGAGGATTACATGTTAGTAAACTGCTGTTGCTGCTGCTGCTAAGTCACTTCAGTCGTGTCCGACTCTGTGCAACCCCATAGATGGCAGCCCACCAGGCTCTTCTGTCCCTGGGACTCTCCAGGCAAGAATAATGGAGTGAGTTGTCATTTCCTCACCTAATGCATGAAAGTGAAAAGTGAAAGTGAAGTTGCTCAGTCAAGTCCAACTGGTAGCGACCCCATGGACTGCAGCCCACCAGTCTCCTCCAGCCATGAGATTTTCCAGGCAAAATTACTGGAGTGGGGTGCCATTGCCTTCTCCATTAGTAAACTAAGATGGACTAATTAATGATTATTCATAATTTATGTTCATAACTTAAGATCAATTGCTCAAATTTAATGATGAAATTAATTTCACTATGTATTTTAGATATCTGATTGCAAAACTCCTGCATTAGAAAATAGTAAAAATTTTCATGTGTTTTCAAGAATGACATTTGGTTACCAGAGCATCATCAGGATATACCATTGGACTAGCGAAATGTGTTGCTGACTGAAAAACCAGATTTGGAAAGTAGTACTGGCCTTATTAGACATAATTAACAGTAATGTAATGCATCTAATAGAAAATGCAGTGTCAGGCTTTTAAGATATTTTCTTCCTACAAAAAGATTTTCTGAAATTAGAGACTGAAGTAGTTTGGATGGGAGATTCAAAACTCATTTATTTTTCTCTTTTTTTCTTTGTTTCTTCCTTCCTTTCTTTCTTTCTGTTAATATTTCTGTGACCCATTGGAAGAAGTGATACTGTTTGGGAACTTTCTTGGTCCCCAGGTTTTGGAGGATTTGAGGTCGGAGGGAATAAGGATGAGGGTTCATACATCACCACCTTGAGTTCAAGGATGTGGAGGGCAGTGCCTTGTGTGGGGATGGGGTGGGGGATTCATGGGAGGAACAAGTCTGATGGTTCAGGACTCAGAGAAGACTATGTGAGGAGTTTCTGGAAGGAAAAGAAGGATTGAAACAAATTTTCCCTTCTTCTGTGAGGCTGTGAGTCTCTCTGAAAAGTTTCTGAAAGCATTTTGGTTTTGTCTTTTTTTAATATATACAGCAAGAATAACTTTTTCTAGCAACTGTAAAATGGAAATATGAAAATCAAAGTAGAAGAGGGTAAATGGAAAGGGGGTGTGCACAGAGTGCTCTTCCTGGAATCAGCCTGACATCATCATATCTATTAATACCTGCCCTATTTAATATCTTTCAATTCAGTCATGGGAGAGGTTTCCATGGCCTCTGATGTAGATGTCCCATATACCCTGACCTGGGAATTTTCCTCTCCCCTTCAACTCAAGAAACCTTTAATCCAACCTCTCTCTTCTCCCCAAATTTCAATCCTCCTTGTGTTATTATCCCTTTCTCATGGATTTCTAGGATAAAACATCTGGCTCTTTTTTCATACTCGTTCCCTTTATTCTACATGCTTGTGGGCAGCATGCCATGTAAACTTCTTCCACTTTGAGGGGGTCTAAGTATCTATAAAATGGCCCAAAGATATATTTGTGTAAGGGGAACCCAGGACCTTGGCCCAAGGATGCATTACTATTTATGTTGGCTGTTTGTTTCTCCCTGGTCTCACATTCCCTCCATTCTCTAATTAATAACTACTTGAATCTGTCAGCTGGAACTCAGGGAAGGTCAGGGATGCTGAATGAAGCTTATTTCTTGTAGTCAAAAAATGAGGGACACAGAAGGGCTTTGTGGCCAAGAATGCCACTGAGCTCTGCTCCATATCATTAATAACTGCCCTCCTCTAGCCAAACACCACAGAGAAATCTCAGCCTCTTCCTCAACCCCACCAGCAAAGGAAAAGTTGGGAATGTAGACTTTCATCCTTGCCAGATGTAAGGAGGCAATGCAGCCGACTCCTCCAACCCCTGGGGGTCAGAGAAGGCTTGAGTAAGTATTGCTGGAGCTGCTCCAGTGTTTGCTCACAACTTTGAACATCCCCCTACCTCTGCCACCTTTAGCGGTGGTGGTGGTTTAGTCGCTGAGTCATGTCCAACTCTGCAACCCCCTGGACTGTAGCCTGTCAGGCTCCTCTGTGCATGGGATTCTCCAAGCAAGAATACTGAAGTGGGTTACCACTCCCTTCTCCAGGGGATCTTCCTGACCCAGGGATCAAACTCCAGTCTTCCGCATTTCAGCCAGATTCTTTACTGACTGAGCTACAAGGGAAGCCCTTTAGTGGGAGAGAACATAAATCTTTAAGGTAAAGGGTTCAGAGTTCAGAAAGGAAGCTACACACACACACACACACACACACACACACACACACACACACACAGATGGAACAAGCTGAGACCAAGATGGTGACAAATCTAGCTTCCAGTAGACCTTGAGTCTCATTATATGTTGATTTCACCACTCTAGCATATTAAATGACACACCTATGGGTGGTCAGGACCAGAAATTAAGGATCAAAATTGGATAAAAAGGAGGTGGCATACTCCCTTGGGAAAAGCCCTTCCCTTCCCTTGTGGACCAGTGCATGTGACTCCCCATCACCCATCTCACTCTTCCTCTCTTTGTCTTTATTCTTTACGGTTAAATCCCTCTCACCAGGTGAGCAAGAAGTTGATCTGTGAGGGAGGGGCATGGGAGGGGCATGGTTAGTTACAGCTTCTCCATTCTTTGGCCAACCAACCAAAGCTTGTGCTGTTTTGATCTCAGCTTCGGTTTCTTTTTTTTTTTTTTTTTATGAGCAAATCCAAATTTATTTTAATGCCATATCATTTTCAATGTGTTTAAAAACCTCATAAGTTAGTGGGAGCCCTAGTTCCCTGGGACAGCATGCCAGAGGTACTGAAAGGTCACCTTTCTCTCCAAACCCCTAGCAATTAATCCAAGTCCACAGCTTCAGAAAGCCAGGAGTTTTGTCTCTTCAGTCTGCTCCTCTCAAACAGGGAACAAAACCACAGTGGAGCTTCCAGCTCAGGTTTCTAAGATGGAGCAAGGGAAGAACCCCACTGACTTCAAAGAAATGGACAAAGTTGAGATGGATTACTTCTTTACAGCCTTGTGGAGGGAGGAAAAACTGTCCTGTAGAACAAAACTGACTACAAAGACTTACAAATGAGGATCCAACTGACAGATGAGAATCCATTGGTAAATGCAGTTTCATTATTTGCTTACTCAAAAAAGAACCCTCCCCTGCTGAAGCAGAGAACCTCTACTGAACTAGGCCTGAACAAGGTCCATATGACTTAATCTGATAATATAAGGAGCCAGAATATTCATCTTTAGCAGGTGTTATGAGTGCTGGTGGTATTGAGTGTCAGTCTCAGCAGTGTCCCTGAAGACCACAGAGACCCTGCACTTCCACCTCCACCCTACAAGAGCAAAGCACTCTGACTCCTCCCTGCTGAGGTGGTTTCAGAGTCAGGCTGCTCACCATCATTCAAAAGTAATGGGTCTACCCATGGTGTCAGGTTAGGCAAAAGGAGAAGCAGGAACAAGGCACCCATGCCCCTCCTAGCAGGAGGTATCAGTGAAGGTCCCACTAGTGGGATCCAGGACTCTCAATCCCACTGAGCAATAACAAGGAAACCCTTACCCCCTGGGTGTGAACAAAAACAAATCCAAGACCTAGCCAGTAATGACGTGGCTTGTCTTCCTCTGTGAGAACGGTTTCAGATCAAATAGAAGATTTATAGAAGCTCCAGAATCTCAAAATGTCATACTCAAAACATCTAGGTTTTTATTGAAAATCACTAATCACTAAGAACCAAGATAATCACAACATATATGAGAAAAGACATTCAATGGACACCAACAACAAGATGTCAGACACGTTGGAATCATCTGATTCCAACATGCTTACATAGCACTGATATTTCATAGGGAGATAAAGAGGGCTGATATATTTGCAGAAGGAACATTCAATAAGTAGGAAATGGGAGAAAACAAAAGTGTCGTCTTAATTTACAAAATCTTTGCATTGATTTCTAAACTGTTTTGCAGAGTCTTGCATTAAGAATATGAAATTTATTGATTATTGACTTTATATACAGCAATATGTTTATGTTCATCCCAAACTCCTATAACTGAGTCACTTTGTTGTACACCTGAAACTAACACATTTTAAATCAATCAACTACACTCTAATATATAATAATTTTTTAAAATGTGTTGTTAAGCTTTTTTTCAAAGGGAACATAACAACAATGAAACAAAATACTTGAGAATACAGGCCAAAAAAGAATATGAAACATAAAGTTGTAGGGAATCCACAGGGCTACAGAAGTCTGGTATAAATCATCATTTCTTTATTCCCAAATATGTTTTATTTCCTGGGATATCTACTACTATGGTCCAGAGCTTGGGGAAGGTCCTTAGTTTCTCACCTTGTGGATGCAGGTACATGATATAGAAGCACTTATGGCACCCCACTCCAGTACTCTTGCCTGGAAAATCCCATGGATGGAGGAGCCTGGTAGGCTGCAGTCCATGGGATAGCAAAGAGTCAGACATGACTGAGCAACTTCACTTTCACTTTTCACTTTCATGCATTGGAGAAGGAAATGGCAACCCATTCCAGTGTTCTTGCCTGGAGAATCCCAGGGACGGGGGAGCCTGGTGGGCTGCTGTCTCTGGGGTCACTCAGAGTCGGACACGATTGAAGCTACTTAGCAGCAGCAGCAAGATTATGGGAAGTTGCATCTCTCCCATTTAAAACTCCTGGACCCTTGAATGAACTCCATAAATAATAGTGTTAATCACAGAGAACAAGATAGTGAGAGATACACTACATGATACTGCCATGGACCCTAAGACTTTTCAGACAGGAGTCTATGGTTAA
The DNA here is from genome assembly GCF_016772045.2 of Ovis aries. Lineage (NCBI taxonomy): Eukaryota > Metazoa > Chordata > Mammalia > Artiodactyla > Bovidae > Ovis > Ovis aries. The sequence goes on along the minus strand of NC_056055.1, from coordinate 46,182,101 downwards.
AAGGAGGAACCAAGCCTGAGTCAGAAAAATTCAGTTTCTGTTCCAAGCTCAGGGTCTGACTGAAAAAAAAATTACTCTCTCTGATCATCAGTTTTTTCATCCAGTATGTAAGGTGAGGGATTTCAAAGCCAGTCATAAAATGCTATCATTCTGACTACTCAATATAAATACCTACAAGCTTCACAGGTGTCTTACAAAACAGAACATATTATTCATATGCATATTCAGGATTATTTTGTCCAGTTCAGTCGCTCAGTCATATCTGACTCTTTGTGATCCAATGGACTGCAGCATGCCAGGCCTTCCTGTCCATCACCAACTCCCAGAGCTTACTCAAACTCATGTCCATCTAGTCGGTGATACCATCCAACCATCTCACTGTTTGTCATCCCCTTCTCCTCCCGCCTTCACTTTCTCAGCATCAGGGTGTTTTCAAATGAGCCAGTTTTCCACATCAGGTGGCCAAAGTATTGAAGTTTCAGCTTCAGCATCAGTCCTTCCAATGAATATTCAGGACTGATTTCCTTTAGTTGGTTGGATCCCCTTAAAGTTGAAGGGACTCTCTCAAAGGTCTTCTCCAACACCACAGTTCAAAAGCATCAATTCTTCTACAACTACACAAGCAAACCAATCTATGTGTAAAAATTGTATCCAAATTTATATGAAAATAGTTGTATATTTTAATTTTTATCTTTTCCAGTAGTGTACATTTCATCTCCTTAAAAGTACCCTCTAGGGATACTGCGTATACACCAACCCCTGGGTCTGCTAACCCAGAAAGCCACTAGCATGATGTCTTACATGTTTGCTCTGACATCCCATTGCCTTTTGGCTACAGTGAATTCCGTTTTTCTACTTGTGAGGGTCTCCAAACCCAAAGGGGCATTGCAGTAGCACAGCAGGGACCTGGTGTGCTCACATCATGGCATAAGAACCCACATCTGTGAAACAATTACAGTCCAACTTCGAAGAAGAGGTAAGTGGCCTGTGCCAAAACAGGAGTAGAATTCCATTTTGCATCAAAGAAGAAACAGAATTTATGTTGCATCTTACACTTAAAAGTTGTCAGAAGTATTTCACTTGAATTCACTTTGTAAATGTGGTAGCAGGGAGGGAGCAGAGAATCACTGTTTCAAAAGCTTGTGGAAGAAATAAAGAATAAAAATAGATGTAACTACTCTTTCTAAAAAGAGCACTTACCCATATCTTTGAAGGCCTCTGTTGGTCCTTTTATAATCTTAACTTGTTCGTTATTTCTACTGCTTTTCTTTACAGTTTCAATATACTGCTAAATGAGATATTGTTCTGACTTGCATGTTTTTGAGTTTTAAATACATGGAATCAAACTGTATGTGTTCTGCAGCCTGTTTTTTTGCTCAATGCTAGAAATATTCATTCTCATGAACGTTTTGCTGCAGTCTATTGTTGTTTTATAGCAGCCCTTATAAAGTTATTTTAAGCAAATGCATCTATTTCTAATTGATTGTTTTTCCTCCATTTTCAATAACACAATAGAAACAGCTATGAATATTATCAGATGAGGTTTCTCGATAAGGGAGTTGAAATTTCTCTAGGTTACATATAGTGTAATAGCTGTGTCAAAAGGTTTGCACATTCATATCTACTAACTTATGAAAAACTGTTTTCCAAGGTGGTTGTAACAATTTACATCCCCACAAGCAGTTTAAAGACAATGTCACCCTTTTTGAACGTATTCAAGTTGGTGTTTGGGAAATGATATCTCAATGAATTTAATCTACATTTTCTTAATTACTGAGGCAGCACACAAAGAGAAATAATTTTAGTTAGTAATACATGCCATGAAAAATGAACAAGCCAAGGAGAAAAGATGGCAAGGGCTACTTTGGAAGAAGGATTGAGGGAGAGGTCTCCCCATGGAGGATTGTCAGTGTTAGAAATAAGTGAGGGTAGGATGGGGAGGGATATGGAAGGGAGGTTCAAAAGGGAGGGGATATATGTATATCTACGGCTGATTCATGTTGAGGTTTGACAGAAAACAACAAAATTCTGTAAAGCAATTATCCTTCAATAAAAAAAATTTTTAAAAAAGAAAGAAGTGATAAGACGGGGTGAGCCAGATAAGTAGGGTGGGGACAGGGGTCTGCAGGGCAGATTGAGAGGCTCTTGCTCTAAGAAGAGGCAAAACATTCTTTCAAATACTGAAACTAAATACTTTTAGTTGATGAGTTACTGAACAGGCCAGAAGGATCTCAGCTAGATTGCGAGATTTAAACAGATGGTGTTGAAGAGGAAACAGAGCTTTGGATATGAAAAGGGAGATAGATGGTAGGAGCCATACATGGTGCTTATTTATTCTCTTAATTAGAGTCTGAATTACTTTGCATTATAAGAAAATCACATGTGAAAACAAATTTTTAAAAATCCTTGAGAAGAACTAACCTGTCATGAATTATGCAAATATTTTAAGCTTAAAAGAACAATTAAGATCTTTCTAGATGAATGGAATTGAAACAAATTTTGATCTATTAAATTTAAGACCTGTGTGGTTTTGGAGAACAATGCCTTGGTTGTGTTAAATCTGGATGAAGCATTTCCAGTCCTTTGGAGATGCCTGTTATTCCCCAAGTTTTATTATCTGTCATCCCATTGAATCATTTATTTTCTGGACTGAAAAATAAATGAGTGTTAAGCTGTCTTAAACGTTAAGCTGAGTTGAATGTTGTCATTCATCCCAGGAAAAGGATTCATTTGTTATTGATTAATGAAGTTTACAGACATTTTCCTTTCTAAAGGAAACTTTTCTTATTTTCCTTAGTGGATCACTTGGTACACTCTTGCAAGCAGATGCCAAGATGAAATCAGACATGTAAGTTATTTGCCAGGGAAATGCCTATGGAGGATAAAGAAGTGATGGAGCAGGAAGAGGAGGGAAAAGAATTCACACTGCTTTGCAGATCTGACACCTGCAAGGGGAGACAAGGAAATAGGGAGAGTTGTGGATGAAGAGCCTCAGATTTCAGTGCGGCTCTGAGAAGTCTTGGCCAGGTGTACAGGGAGCCCAGGGGCAAAGTCTGCCAGCTTTGGGAATCCCACACAGGGCAGAGAGGCCCTGATTCATTATCTAAACATTGGCTGGGAGCATACTGGGGAGAACATCAGCATAAAGGTTGTGTGGTGATACCAAAGTTCTGGAGGCACAGCAGCTGGAGGCTGTCACTTTCTCACCCTCCTCACAATAGGTTTTTTGAAGGGAGAATTGAAAAATATCCCTCCTTAACTACCTCATTTCAAAATAAAATCTATAAAATTTGGTATATCAAGATGCTTACAGTCTTAATGTCTGCAGAACAATGAAATATGATAAATACATCTGGGCTTCTAGTCAATATGCTGACCTATCAGTTATAGTGTATAAGAATATCTCACTTGGGACTTCCCTGGTTGTTCAGTGGTTAAGAATCAGCTTTGCAATGAAGGGGACACAGGTTCAATCCCTGGTTGGGGAACTAAGATCCCACATGCCGCAGAACAACTAAACCTGTGCACCACCACTAAGACCTGACACAGCCAAATAAATAGATAAATATTTAAAAAATGACATCTCCTTGTTTTACTAATGATATTGAAAAGAAATAAATATTGTTTGGTTCAGGGACTCATTTTAAAGGAATTTGCTTTGTTTACAAACAAATTAAAACCTCAATATTTTTTTTTCAACTTACAAATTAGACCAACATAGAGGCATATTATGTAGTCTCTTTTTTCAGGGATTCTCTTTTGCGTTCCTATCCTCAGGCGCCCTTAACTGGTTTACTGTGAAAACAGTTTCTTCTGCATAAATCCATACTAATTATTTGGAATTTCATACACAATAATTACTATCCCTGACCCACTGTTCCCAAACCACTCATGTCTCTAGAATATTCTGTGGTTAGTGATGCTGACATATGACTATGGAAACCAGCCCTCCTTCAGTGTTTATTACGTGATATTCAGAACTCTCAGACTTGTTTGCCTCATTGACTTTATTCCTATTTATACCACATCCCATTACAGTGGGAAAACAAAACCACCACATACACATAAAAGAGGGCAAGTTTAATGAAGAAACTTTTTCTTCAACCATCTCTTTGTTTTTAACGTTCGGTTTATCAAATTTACAATAGAAAAAGGGGTGAATAGGCTCACTTACTAAAAGCAGAACTGAAGAATAAAATGAATTAGTCAATTAGGGCAAGGGTACAGCATGCAGTATCAGGTTGGCCATCTGTGCGGGAGAAGACAAAGCTCCTTCTGTAGGAGGTCTCTCTAAATGAGGCCAAGCAACCCAAGAAGGTGCAGCCTTCTTACTAGCTGGCATGATTTATGCAGCATGGCAACCCACTCCAGTATTCTTGCCTGGAGAATCCCAGGGACAGGAAAGCCTGGTGGGCTGCCATCTATGGGGTCGCACAGAGTTGGACGCGACTGAAGCGACTTAGCAGCAGCAGCAGCAGCAGCCCCACAATTGCAGTAAATCTGGGAAGAGAGACCCTTTCCAGATGAAAATCAGCATTTTTTGCTTTCCCAATGGCCTCACATTCTGGGACCCTGACTCCACCTAGGCATTTTTGCCTTTGAATTGCTCTAATTGATCACCTAATTTTCCTTGCTTCTATGAAGACTCCTCAGTTCAGTTCAGTCACTCAGTTGTGTCTGACTCTTTGCGACCCCATGAATCACAGCACGCCAGGCCTCCCTGTCCATCACCATCTCCCGGAGTTCACTCAGACTCACGTTCATCGAGTCAGTGATGCCATCCAGCCATCTCATCCTCTGTCGTCCCCTTCTCCTCCTGCCCCCAATCCCTCCCAGCATCAGAGTCTTTTCCAATGAGACAACTCTTTGCATGAAGTGGCCAAAGTACTGGAGTTTCAGCTTCAGCATCAGTCCTTCCAATGAACACCCAGGACGGATCTCCTTTAGGACGGACTGGTTGGATCTCCTTGCAGTACAAGGGACTCTCAAGAGTCTTCTCCAACACCACAGCACAAAAGCTTCAATTCTTTGTCACTCAGCTTTCTTCACAGTCCAACTCTCACATCCATGCATAACCACTGGAAAAACCATAGCCTTGACCAGACGGACCTTTGTTGGCAAAGTAATGTCCCTGCTTTTCAACATGCTATCTAGGTTGGTCATAACTTTTCTACCAAGGAGTAAGCATCTTTTAATTCCATGGCTGCATTCACCATCTGCAGTGATTTTGGAGCCCAAGAAAATAAAATCTGACACTGTTTCCACTGTTCCCCCATCTATTTGCCATGAAATGATGGGACCAGATGCCATGTCTCTGTTCGTTTCCAAAGCAAACCATTCAGTATCACAGTAATCCAAGTCTATGTCCCAACCAGTAATGCTGAAGAAGCTGAAGTTGAACGGTTCTAAGAAGACCTACAAGAACTTTTAGAATTAACACCCAAAAAGATATCCTTTTCATTATAGGGGACTGGAATGCAAAAGTAGGAAGTCAAGAAACACCTGGAGTAACAGGTAAATTTGACCTTGGAATATGGAATGAAGCAGGGCAAAGACTAATAGAGTTTTGCCAAGAAAATGCACTGGTCATAGCAAACACCCTCTTCCAACAACACAAGAGAAGACTCTACACATGGGCATCACCAGATGGTCAACACTGAAATCAGATTGATTATATTCTTTGCAGCCAAAGATGGAGAAGCTCTATACAGTCAACAAAAACAAGACCGGGAGCTGACTGTGGCTCAGATCATGAACTCCTTATTGCCAAATTCAGACTTAAATCAAAGAAAGTGGGGGAAACCACTAGACCATTCAGGTATGTCCTGAATCAAATCCCTTATGATTATACAGTGGAAGTGAGAAATAGATTTAAGGGACTAGATCTGATAGATAGAGTGCCTGATGAATTATGGACAGAGGTTCATGACATTGTACAAGAGACAGGGATCAAGACCATCCCCATGGAAAATAAATGCGAAAAAGCAAAATGGCTGTCTGAGGAGGGAGGACTTACAAATAGCTGTGAAAAGAAGAGAAGCAAAAAGCAAAGGAGAAAAGGAAAGATATAAGCATCTGAATGCAGAGTTCTAAAGAATAGCAAGAAGAGATAAGAAAGCCTTCCTCAGCGATCAATGCAAAGAAACAGAAGAAAACAACAGAATGGAAAGACTAGAGATCAAGACTCCTAAGCCCTCTTTAATGGAAACAAAAAATGTTCAATGACAGCTGCTGTGTGAATACCCATCAAAAATGGAAGACAACACACACAAGTCACTGAACTATTAGATGACTTTGTTGTTGTTGTTGCTGTTGTTTAGAAATTAAGTGTCCGATTCTTTTTCAACCCCGTGAACTGTAACCCTTGATTCATGGGCCTAACATTACAGGTTCCTATGCAATATTGCTCTTTACAGCATCAGACTTTACTTCCATCACCAGTCACATCCACGACTGGGTGTTGTTTTTGCTTTGGCTCTGCCTCTTCATTCTTTCCACAGTTATTTCTCCACTGATCTCCAGTAGCATACTGGGAACCTACAGACGTGGGGAGTTCATCTTTCAGTGCCTTATCTTTTTGTCTTTTCATACTGTTCATGGGGTTCTCAAGACAAGAATACTGAAGTGGCTTGCCATTCCCTTCTCCAGTGGATCATGTTTTGTCAGAACAATCCATCATGACCCATCCATGTTGGGTGGCCCTACACAGCATGGCTCACAGTTTCAGGAGTGACTCTGGGCTGCCTATAGATCTTGTAAATGTCAATGGTCAAACAGGAGATGCCAAGAGTGAACATCAACATTTTAGGAATCAGCGAACTAAAATGGACTGCAATGGGTAAATTTAACTCAGATGACCATTATATCTACTACTGTGGGCAAGAATCCCTTGGAAGAAATGGAGTAGCCATCATAGTCAACAAAAAAGTCTGAGATGGAGGAGTCAACAAAAGAGTCCATTTTGAATGCAATCTCAAAAATAGCAGAATGATCTCTGTTCATTTCCAAGGCAAGCCATTCAATATCACAGTAACCCAAGTCTATGCCCCAACCAGTAATGCTAAAGAAGCTGATGTTGAATGGTTCTCTGAAGACCTACAAGACCTTCTAGAGATAACACCCCAAAAAGATGTCTTTTTCATTATAGGGGACTGGAATACAAAAGTAGGAAATCAAGAAATACATGGAGTAATAGGTATATTTAGCCGTGGAATACAGAATGAAACAGGGCTAAGGCTAGTAGAGTGTTTCCAAGAGAACGCACTGGTCATAGCAAACACTCTCTTCCAATGACACAAGAGAAGATTATACACATGGACATCACCAGATGGTCAATGCCGAAATCAGACTGATTATATTCTCAGCAGCCAAAGATGGAGAAGTTCTATACAGTCAGCAAAAACAAGACTGGGAGCTGACTATGGCACAGACCATGAATGCCTTATTGCCAAATTCAGACTGAAATTGAAGAAAGTAGGGAAAACCACTAACCATTCAGGTATGAGCTAAATCAAATTGCTTATGATTATACAGTGGAAGTGATGAATGGAGGTTCGTGACACTGTACAGGACACAGGGATCAAGACCATCCCCAAGGAAAAGGAAAGCAAAAAGGCAAAATGGCTATCTGAGGAGGCCTTACAGATAGCTGTGAGAAGAAGAGAAGCAAAAAGCAAAGGAGAAAAGGAAAGATATACCCATTTGAATGCAGACTTCCAAAGAATAGCAAAGAGAGATAAGCATTCCTCAGCGATCAATGAAAAGAAATAGAGAAAAACAACAGAATGGGAAAGTCTAGAGATCTCTTCAAGAAAATTAGAGATACCAAGGGAATATTTCATGCAAAGATGGGCACAATTAAGGACAGAAATGGTATGCACCTAACAGAAGCAGATGATATTAAGAAGAGGTGGCAAGAATACATAGGAGAACTATACAAAAAAGATCTTCATGACCCAGATAATCACAATGGTGTGATCACCAACCTAGAGCCAGACATCCTGGAATGTGAAGTCAAGTGGGCCTTAGAAAGCATCACTACAAACAAAGCTAGTGGATATGATGGAATTCAAGTAGAGCTATTTCAAATCCTGAAAGATGATGCTGCACTCAATATGCCAGTACATTTGGAAACTCAGCAGTGGCCACAGGACTGGAAAAGGTCCATTTTCATTCCAATCACAAAGAAAGGCAATGCCAAAGAATGCTCAAACTACCATACAATTTACTCATCTCACACACTAGTAAAGTAATTCTCAAAATTCTCCAAGCCAGGCTTCAACAGTATAACTGTGAACTTCCAGATGTTCAAGCTGGATTTAGAAAAGGCAGAGGTACCAGAGATCAAATTGGCAACATCCATTGGATCACTGACAAAGCAAGAGAGTTCTAGAGAAACATCTACTTCTGCTTTATTGACTACGCCAAAGCCTTTGACTGTGTGAACCACAACAAATTGGAAAATTCTTAAAGAGATGGGAATATCAGACCACCTGAGCTGCCTCCTGAGAAATCTATATGCAGGTCAGGAAGCAACAGTTAGAACTGTACATGGAACAAAAGACTGGGTCCAAATCGGGAAAGGAGTACGTCAAGGTTGTATATTGTCACCCTGCTTATTTAACTTATATGCAGACTACATCATGAGAAATACTGGGTTGGATGAAGCACAAGCTGGAATCAAGATTGCTGGGAGAAATATCAATAATCTCAGATGTGCAGATGACACTGGCCTTACGGCAAAAAGTGAAGAAGAACTAAAGAGACTCTTGATGAAAGTGAAAGAGGAGAGTGAAAATGTTGACTTAAAGCTCAACATTCAGAAAACTAAGATCATGGCATCTGGTCTCATCACTTCATTTCAAATAGATGGAGAAACAGTAGGAACAGTGATAGACTTTATTTTCTTGGGCTCCAAAATCACTGCAGATAGTGACTGCAGCCATGAAATTAAAAGACGCTTGCTCCTTGGAAGAAAAGTTGTGACCAACCTAGACAGCATATTAAAAAGCAGAGACATTGCTTTGCCACAAAGGTCCGTCTAGTCAAGGCTATGGTTTTTCCAGTAGTCATGTATGGATGTGAGAGTTGGACTATAAAGAAAGCTGAGTGCCAAAGAATTGATGCTTTTGAACTGTGATGTTGAAGATTCTTGAGTGTCCCTTGGACTGCAAGGAGATCCAACCAGTCCATCCTAAATGAAATCTGTCCTGAATATTCATTGGAAGGACTGATGCTGAAGCTGAAACTCCAATACTTTGGCCACCTGATGCAAAAAGCTGACTCATTTGAAAAGACCCTGATGCTGGGAAAGATTGAAGTCAGGAGGAGACGGGGATGAGAGAGGATGAGATGGTTCAATGGCATCACCAACTCAATGGACATGGGTTTGAGTAAACTCTGCAAGTTGGCAGTGGACAGGGAGGCCTGGCGTGCCGCAGTTCATGGGGTCGCAAAGAGTCAGACACAACTGAGCAACTGAACTGAACTGTAGCCCACTAGTCTCCTTCATCCTTGGGATCCTTCAAACAAGAATACTGGAGTAGGTAGAAATTTCCTTCTCTGAAAGATCTTCCCGGACCAGGGATCAAACCCTCGTCTCCTGCATTGGCAGGCAGATTCTCTACCACTGAGCCACCAGGAAACCCCTGTTAGAAGACTTACTGCAAACCAAATAATTAAGTATTCTGCAAATCAGTGTTCACACTGGAAGCCAGACCACCCAAAGCCAAGGAAATCCCCTGACTGACAAATATGTTAACTGCTTCCCAAGAAAATTTGACCATGCACATATTTCCCCTTGCTTAATCTTCTTAAGAGATGGAAACCTCTACTTGGAGAACCTTAGGCCTGCTAACACCTGAGGCTGAAAAGATCTCATTGGAAACAGTCTGGATGTTTTGCCACTCAGATGGATTTTGGAGATACTCTGACAGCCACTTGATCTCTTGCCCAAGATCTAGTCTCCATAAAATTACAGATCGGGGCAAAAGAAATCTTGAAAATCTCTTTTACAGATATTGGAGAGACAGGATGATGAGACTTAGCTCTATTATTATATGGCCCAGAGATCATGTATTTGTACTTCTGTGGATAAAGATAAATGGATAAAGTTTAAATTAAAACTCTCGATTTCTGTCTGTATGTATGTTTCTTTCTGTCTGTGAATGTGTAATCATTTTCTACTTTGGGACACTGTTACAAAATTACACTGTGAAATTTCTTAAAGGGACCTCTGTTTTGATTAGCTTAAAGATAAAAATATACGAATTGAATAGTTCTGAAATACACAGAAATTAAGAAAATTGATGGACAGGGAGGCCTGGTGTGCTGCAATTCATGGATCGCAAAGAGTCGGACACGATCGAGTGACTGAACTGAACTGAAAATACCCAGAAATTAAGAAAATTGAATTTATGATGTTTTTATATGCTTAAAAAAGTGTTTGCAACCCCATTGGCTATAGCCAGCCAGGCTATACCCAGCCAACCAGGGAAGCCTGTTGTTACAGAAATTAACTCAAAAGTTTTAAAAATTCAAGCTTACATAATTAAGACAAGATTTTGTCAGAAAACCAATAATAGTATTGATCTAATAAAAACAGTTATATTTTCAACACTATACATTTTTATTCTACTCAGATACAATGCTCATATACAGTGCTACTCTTCCCCAACTTATATAGGTTTTCCAGTTGAATAAAGTAGCAATGTATATGTTTCAGATGTTTCAGATTATGAAAAATATACTTTGTGTTTAATCAAAATGAACCATTACTCAAGCCAATCTTACTGCAACAATTCTTATGATTTTTAGTATGAAGACAGTTTCCTCTTTAGGTAACTTAAAATCTTGGACTTATGCTAAATTGAGTTAAATAATAGTTTTCTTTAGCTACCTGTATCATTTTAAAAAAAGATAAAATACTAAAAGTTAGTTGTTATTGTTGTTCAGTCTCTAAGCATATCCATGCAAACTGTTAGTTGCAGCATGTGGGATCTAGTTCCCCCACCAGGGATCGAACTCAGTCTTCCTGCATTGGGAGCGCAGAGTCTTGGCCACTGGACAACCACGGAAGACAAGTTGCAAGAACTTTAAAAAGAAGTATTCCCAATTCCTTTTTCCCATCCTTGTGATATGGCTGTCAATAATTTCACTTATCCATGTGCCATAATTCCTTAACACATTATTATTATCACATCAAAGAGTTCTTTTTAGATTGCTTAAGAATAAGAAAACCAAAGGATTTCATTTTATCTTCATTCATTTCTGCTAGGAAGCTCCTCCATTACTTAGATCAAACTTTCTGATCTTTGTCAGTTGTCCTGTGTTTATTGCTCATGGTAATGTAAGTGCCAAATGATTCAAATTCTTCTAATGCTCTTGTTTCTGTCTCTCCTCTTGATTTGGGGGCTTCCCTGCATACTGTTCCTCAGAGAGAACCTGTATCTTGTGGTTGTTTGCCCTGTGATCTTCTTTTACCATCCTGGAAACCTGCTTCCCAGGTGGTGCTAGTGGTAAAGAACCCACCTGTCAATGCAGGAGACATAAGAGATGCGGGTTGGATCCCTGGCTCAAGAAGATTCTCTGGAGGAAGGCATGGCAACCCACTCCAGTATTCTTGCCTAGAAAATCCCATGAACAGAAGGGCCTAGTGGGCTACAGTCTATGGGGTCTTAAAGAGTCAGACATGACTAAAGCAACTTAGCATGCACACACATGACTGTGATGGTGAACTGCAGGGGCAGGAAAACATTCTGTAATCTTTCAGTAAATCCCAGTCTCTACTGGGCCTCTGTTTGAGGTTGTGAACTTCACAAGTGTTTCTGACTCTCCCCTGTGATATAACTTTTTCCCCTGCCTCCATTTTTTTCCTTGGCTGCAGCCTCCAATCTGTATCCTTGAAGCCCATCCCCTGTTGATATGCCCCCCTACCCACTCATGAGACAGGAAGGATGCAGAAAGCTGGATCCGGGGGAATTTATTTCCTCCAATTGGGGTGGGATTTCAGAATTGCACTCTGGCCAAGTTTTTTCTCTTAAGGGTAAGATTCTGCTACATAAAAAGCTCTGGATACATTTCAAAACAGTTTATATCCCCTCCCCACCACTGCCACCTTCTCTCACCACCCCTTCCAGAGCCCCCAGGGTAACTTTCTCCATCTTTACTCTGAGAATCTGGGGGACGAGCCCCAAAGACTGTGGCTCCTGGGATTTTTTCCCCTTTCACCTAGTCATGCTTGACTTCTAGCAATTTGTGAAAATTACCATCTAAGTCATCCTGCTAGTCTAGGTCTCCTACTGCAAGTAAGTGGGTCTTGGCTACTGTAACTCTCTGGATATGCCTGTCTCTCCAAATTTTGGGGTGACAATTAGTCTTTCAACTTTAGGTCTTTGTTGAGTCTAAGAAAAGTTACTTATTTCCAGTTTTTCCAGATTTTTATTTTTTTAAAGATAGACGTGATGACTTCTGGAAATTGCTTCTCTTAATGTTAGCATCATATATAATCATAGTACAGCTGTTAATACTAATAAATTAATATTGGTCCTACACAACTAGGGCTTCCCAGGTGGTGCAGTGGCAAAAAATCTGCCTGCCAGTGTAGGAGAGGCAGGAGACACGAATTTGATTCCTGGGTCGGGAAGGTCTCCTGGAGGAGAAAATGGCAACCCACTCCAGTACTCTTGTTTGGAAAATCCAATCCATGGGATTGCAAAGAGTCGGACTCGACTGAGTGACTGAGCACACAATACACTATTAACTGCAGAATTCATTCTAATTTCACCAGCCCTTCCATTAATGTCCTTTGTCTGTTCCAGATCCAGATGAGAATAAAATACTGCATTTAGTCGTATATCAGCCTTGTGCTTACTCAGCTGTGTCCGACTCTTCGTGACCTCACGGACTGCAGCCTGCCAGACTCGTCTGTCTATGGGAATTCTCCAGGCAAGAATACTGGAGTGGGTTGTTATGCCCTCCTCCAGGGGATCCTCCCAATCCAGGGATCAAACCCAGGTCTCCCGCCTTGCAGGCAGGTTGTTTACAGTCTGAGTCACCAGGAAAGCCCATATATCAGCCTAGTCATCCACAATCTGTGATAACTTCTTAAGCTTTTCTTATTTTTCATGATTTTTTCAGATTTGAAGATCTCTCACTTAGTTTTTCTCTGATGTTTTCTCATGATTAGACTTGGGTCCCAGGATTCAGTATGGTGTCTATTAGCAGCATCAACAGCAGTTGGGAATGCTTAGAAATGCAATTTCTTGGCCCCACTCTAGACTTTCTGGCATTGACATCCAGAAATCTTAGTTATATCTACCTTCTGAATAAACGTGATGCAAAGAGGAATACTTCCCTGGTGGCTCAGAGGGTAAAGTGTCTGCTTACAACATGGGAGACCTGGGTTCAGTCCTTGGGTTGGGAAGATCCTCTGGAGAAGGAAATGGCAACCCATTCCAATACTCTTGCCTGGAAAATCCCATGGACAGAGGAGCCTGGTAGGCTACTGTCCATGGGGTCACAAATATTCAGACACGACTGAGTGACTTCACTACCATGGGTTTGGGGCAAATATAGTTCAGAGGTGATTGCTTTTTTATGCACCATATCAGAGAATATATGATATCGATATAACTTACAATTGAAGATGGGCTGTACCTGCCAGTTTTCTCCACTGTAGCATTATTCCTTTTCTCTCTCAAGTATCTGTTAGCTAGAAATCAATCACTAAATCAGTGTATGCTCAAGGAGAGGGAAATCAAACTCCACCTGTTGTAGGCAGGAATTTATCTATTTCTTCATATACTATTTGTAATTTTTCTGAAATTTATTTTTATGGTCAATAGGTTCTTTATATTCATATGGACTCATGGACATTTATTTTATACTTTGGCCTATAATCCATTATTTGATTGTTTGCTTTGTTGCTCAATTTGTTAGAAGTGTCTAGTTTAATCTTTGTTTGGGCTTATAATTTATTCAGTCTGTCTGTTTTAAGTAAATGAATGTCAAGCTGCTGTTCTCCCTGCGGGTGCATGTCACTTACTGGAGCTCATGTTGGTTGTTTGTCCTGTAATGTCATTGTTAAGAAAGGTTTGAAAAAAGTCATTAAATTGCAGCAACATACTTTACAGCTCTCTGTATCACTGAAGTCAATTGTAAAATGTTCATATCTGCCATGAACACCTTTCCATGTATTCATAAAAATGTCTTAGGAAAATCTCCTGTAAAACATGATCCAAAAACTCACATGAAAATAATGGTGTATAATTACAATATAATTTTTGACTCTTTGGTTCTATGTGCTTTGAAGTCTTTTGATCCAGGTTGGTGACATTAAAGAAAATAGAAATAGAGAGATTATTTCTTAGTTTTCATTTCCATTCTCTCTCATTGCATCACTTCCATTTGGACCTCACTTGACATACCTATTACACCATGAGGACCACGACTCTTGGCTTGTTTTATACCCACCTTATCAATCATGCTTCCTTGCCTTACAGCAATATGCTCACTCCCTGCTTTGTCCACAGTGTAGAACACAATAAATTATCTAAAACAGAGAGCTCACATTACTCCCATAAAGCATAGAAAACAAGCAGGGGGAATGTTCATGTAACACCCTCATCAATCAGCCCTCACAGAGAGGTACAACAGCAAATATCAGTGGTGATAAAAAAAATGCTTTTCAAATGGCCAGAGCTCCCAGGATCTAAGAAAGAAATGCAACATGCATTTAGGACTCAAAGAGGTTTAAAGGTCAAAACAGATCAGAGAGAGTAGATCTAATACTGTATTATAGATTTGAGCAATCACTTGAGGAAAAATTCACTACTTTAATATACCTGACAGATGCTGAGGAAGTAGTATGTAAATGTACCATCTATGATAAAACACTATAAAAATGTATTCCGATGGGAGACCAATGACATTTAAATTGTTAAAAGCTGTTTTCATCTTCCTCTCCAAAAAACATTAATTAGAAAGAGATCCATGCCTACAGAGGGTCTCATCTAAATGAATGAGAGAATCTGTAGACCACTTGAATTAGTTAAAACTTTTGGTTGCTGAGCACTCTAATTATTTGTCAAAAAACAGAAAAATTAAGTTTCTCAATTGAATATTAGCACAACATTAAAGGATGACTCCAGAATCACTAGAATTGGTAAGGGAAGCTACAAATGTGATGTATATTAGTGGCCTTCCTATTATTAATACTTCTCCAGATTCTACTGAAATAAGTAATGACTCAATAGGAGAGAAAGGGAATCTTTCTGAAATTTGCCTTAATAACTGAGCAGCAGGCACTTTCCATACTTATGCCTTCTTTCATTACAGAGATAGACATCATGATATATGTCAAGGAAATAATCCAATGTAATATTGATTAACTTTTTACAGGAAGGGTCTGTATTTAATACTCGGGTTCCTCTCCTCTATTCTCCTCGGGTTCCTCTCCTCTCCTCTGTACTCTATTCTAGTCAGATTAGATTTTCTGAAACAGCTTTCTTATTGATTTACATTAAAATATGTGCCCTAAGGATTTCATAAGAAATGGACACTATCACCCTAAAACAAGCACCGAGCAGGATTAGGTTTTAGAGTTTGTTAAATACAAGAAACAAAATTAGGGTTGTCAAGAAAGTGATGCAATAGAAGAATAAGTCCTTTAGGATACTGGATTATATCAGACAGGAAAGGAAAAATATCATATGACCTCGCTTATGGCAACCCACTCCAGTACTCTTGCCTGGAGAATCCCATGGAGGGAGGAGCCTGGTAGGCTACAGTCCATGGGGTCGCAAAGAGTCGGACATGACTGAGCGACTTACTGTCGCTTATATGTGGAATCTAAAAATAAATTATGCAAATAAACTTATTCATGAAACAAAAACAGATTCACAGACAAGAGAGTAAATTTATGATTGCCAAAGGATGAGGGGAAGGAATAGTTACAGAGTATAGGATGGACAGGTGCACACCACTATGTTTAAAATAGATAACCAACAAAGTCTGACTATACAGCACAGGGAACTCTGCTCAATGTTATGTAGCAGCCTGGATAGGAGGGGAGTTTGGCGGAGAATAAGATACATGTATATGTGTGGCTGAGTCCCTTTGCAATCCACCTGAAACTGTTCAGTTCAGCTCAGTTCAGTCGCTCAGTCATGTCCGACTCTTTGAGACCCCATGAACCACAGCACGCCAGGCCTCCCTGTCCATCACCATCTCCCAGAGTTTACCCAAACTCATGTCCATTGAGTCAGGGATGCCATCCAACCATCTCATCCACTGTCATCCCCTTCTCCTCCTACCCTCAATCGTTCCCAGAATCAGGGTCTTTTCAAATGAGTCAGCTCTTTGCATCAGGTGGTCAAAGTATTGGAGTTTCAGCTTCAACATCAGTCCTTCCAATGAACACTCAAGACTGATCTATAGGATGGACTGGTTGGATCTCCTTGCAGTCCAAGGGACTCTCCAGAGTCTTCTCCAACACTGCAGTTCAAACACATCAATTCTTCGGTGCTCAGCTTTCTTTGTAGTCCAACTCACACATCCATACATGACTGCGGGAAAAACCATAGCCTTCACTAGATGGACCTTTGTTGATGAAGTAATGTCTCTGCTTTTTAATATGCTGTCTAGGTTGGCCACAACTTTCCTTCCAAGGAGTAAGTGCCTTTTAATTTCATGGGGGCAGTCACCATCTGCAGTGATTTTGGAGCCCAGAAAAATAAAGGCAGCCACTGTTTCCACCATTTCCCCATCTATTTGCCATGAAGTGATGGGATCAGATGCCATGATCTTAGTTTTCTGAATGTTGAGCTTTAAGCCAACTTTTTCACTCTTCTCTTTCACTTTCATCAAGAGGCTCTTTAGTTCTTTTTCCCTTTCTGCCATAAGGGTGGTGTCATCTGCATATCTGAGGGTATTGGTATTTCTCCCGGCAATCTTGATTCCAGCTTGTGCTTCTTCCAGTTCAGCGTTTCTCATGATGTATTCTGTGTATAAGTTAAATAAGCAAGGTGACAATATACAGCCTTGATTTAGTCCTTTTCTTATTTGGAATCAGTCTGTTGTTCCATGTCCAGTTTTAACTGTTGCTTCCTGACCTGCATACAGGTTTCTCAAGAGGCAGGTCAGGTGGTCTGGTAGTCCCATCTCTTTCAGAATTCTCCATAGTTTATTGTGATCCACACAAAGGCTTTGTCATAGTCAATAAAGCAGAAATAGATGTTTTTCTGGAACTCTCTCACTTTTTCAATGATCCGACGGATGTTGGCAATTTGATCTCTGTTTCATCTGTCTTTTCTAAAACCATCTTGAACATCTGGAAGTTCATGGTTCACATATTGCTGAAGACAGGCTTGGAGAATTTTGAGCATTATTTTATTAGCGTGTGAGATGAGTGCAATTGTACAGTAGTTTGAGCATTCTTTGGCATTGCCTTTCTTTGGGATTGGAATGAAAACTGACCTTTTCCAGTCCTGTGACCACTGTTGAGTTTTCCAAATTTGCTGACATATTGAAACTGTTAGAACATTGTTAATCATCTATTCTTCAATATAAAATAAAATGTTCTTGAAAAATATATTGGATTATGCCAAATTCTTAAGCATTTTAGATAGAATCATATCTGACCCTTCAAAAGTGTTATGTAACTGTTTTAAAATACAAAGTAGATATATTCCTAAGTATTTTATTCTTTTCGTTGCAATGGTGAATGGAATTGTTTCCTTAATTTCTTTTTCTACTTTCTCATTATTCGTGTATAGGAATGCAAGGGATTTCTGTGTGTTGATTTTATATCCTGCAACTTTACTATATTCACTGATTAGCTCTAGTAATTTTCTGGTGGAGTCTTTAGGGTTTTCCATGTAGAGGATCATGTCATCTGCAAACAGTGAGAGTTTTACTTCTTCTTTTCCAATTTGGATTCCTTTTAGTTCTTTTTCTGCTCTGATTGCTGTGGCCAAAACTTCCAGAACTATGTTGAATAGTAGCGGTGAAAGTGGACACCCTTGTCTTGTTCCTGACTTTAGGGGAAATGCTTTCAATTTTTCACCATTGAGGATAATGTTTGCTGTGGGTTTGTCATAGATAGCTTTTATTATGTTGAGGTATGTTCCTTCTATTCCTGCTTTCTGGAGAGTTTTTATCATAAATGGATGTTGAATTTTGTCAAAGGCCTTCTCTGCATCTATTGAGATAATCATATGGTTTTTATTTTTCAATTTGTTAATGTGGTGAATTACATTGATTGATTTGCGGATATTGAAGAATCCTTGCATCCCTGGGATAAAGCTCACTTGGTCATCGTATATGATCTTTTTAATGTGTTGTTGGATTCTGATTGCTAGAATTTTGTTGAGGATTTTTGCATCTATGTTCATCAGTGATATTGGCCTGTAGTTTTCTTTTTTTGTGACATCTTTGTCAGGTTTTGTTATTAGGGTGATGGTGGCCTCATAGAATGAGTTTGGAAGTTTACCTTCCTCTGCAATTTTCTGGAAGAGTTTGAGGAGGATAGGTGTTAGCTCTTCTCGAAATTTTTGGTAGAATTCAGCTGTGAAGCCGTCTGGACCTGGGCTTTTGTTTGCTGGAAGATTTCTGATTCACAGAACTAGAACAAATAATTTCAAGATTTGTATGGAAATACAAAAAACCTCGAATAGCCAAAGCAATCTTGAGAAAGAAGAATGGAACTGGAGGAATCAATTTGCCTGACTTCAGGCTCTACTACAAAGCCACAGTCATCAAGACAGTATGGTACTGGCACAAAGACAGAAATATAGATCAATGGAACAAAATAGAAAGCCCAGAGATAAATCCACACACATATGGACACCTTATCTTTGACAAAGGAGGCAAGAATATACAATGGAGTAAAGACAATCTCTTTAACAAGTGGTGCTGGGAAAACTGGTCAACCACTTGTAAAAGAATGAAACTAGATCACTTTCTAACACCGCACACAAAAATAAACTCAAAATGGATTAAAGATCTAAATGTAAGACCAGAAACTATAAAACTCCTAGAGGAGAACATAGGCAAAACACTCTCAGACATAAATCACAGCAGGATCCTCTATGATCCACCTCCCAGAATGCTGGAAATAAAAGCAAAAATAAACAAATGGGATCTAATTAAAATTAAAAGCTTCTGCACAACAAAGGAAAATATAAGCAAGGTGAAAAGACAGCCTTCTGAATGGGAGAAAATAATAGCAAATGAAGCAACTGACAAACAACTAATCTCAAAAATATACAAGCAACTTCTGCAGCTCAATTCCAGAAAAATAAACGACCCAATCAAAAAATGGGCCAAAGAACTAAATAGACATTTCTCCAAAGAAGACATACGGATGGCTAACAAACACATGAAAAGATGCTCAACATCACTCATTATCAGAGAAATGCAAATCAAAACCACAATGAGGTACCACTTCACACCAGTCAGAATGGCTGTGATCCAAAAATCTGCAAGCAATAAATGCTGGAGAGGGTGTGGAGAAAAGGGAACCCTCCTACACTGTTGGTGGGAATGCAAACTAGTACAGCCACTATGGAGAACAGTGTGGAGATTCCTTAAAAAATGGCAAATAGAACTACCTTATGACCCAGCAATCCCACTGCTGGGCATACGCACCAAGAAAACCAGAATTGAAAGAGACACATGTACCCCAATGTTCATCACAGCACTGTTTATAATAGCCAGGACATGGAAACAACCTAGATGTCCATCAGCAGATGAATGGATAAGAGAGCTGTGGTACATATACACAATGGAGTATTACTCAGCCGTAAAAAAGAATTCATTTGAATCAGTTCTGATGAGATGGATGAAACTGGAGCCGATTATACAGAGTGAAGTAAGCCAGAAAGAAAAACACCAATACAGTATACTAACACATATATATGGAATTTAGGAAGATGGCAATGACGACCCTGTATGCAAGACAGGGAAAGAGACACACATGTGTATAACGGACCTTTGGACTCAGAGGGAGAGGGAGAGGGTGGGATGATTTGGGAGAATGACATTCTAACATGTATACTATCATGTAAGAATTGAATCGCCAGTCTATGTCTGACGCAGGATGCAGCATGCTTGGGGCTGGTGCATGGGGATGACCCAGAGAGATGTTATGGGGAGGGAGGTGGGAGGGGGGGTTCATGTTTGGGAACGCATGTAAGAATTAAAGATATTAAAATTTTAAAAATAAAAAAAAATTAAAAAAAATAAAATAAAATAAAATACAAAGTAAATAACTTCTCAGTATGCCCACTACTTTGCTGGAATTCACATGCTTTGCAATCCAGACATCAGCATTTTCTGATAGAATTATGAGATCAAAGAAACAGGTAAACTGGAAGACTATGGTGGATGTCATGGCATAGCTGTTGACAAAACCAAAAATCTTGCATTTCAGGGAAAACCACAATCTCCTTCATAAACATAGCTGCATAATTCATATATAAATCATAAGCAGAATATAGCACAGTAAAAATGAAAAGATTTATGATACTAACATAAGCATATACCCTGCCTTCCAATCCAGTGACAATCCATATCATTGCAATGCACAAATGAGCAAAGGTAGTGGGGTATTTCCCTAAACTGGTACTTTATTATAAGGATGAAACTAGAAAATTCTATTTGGTGGCATAATGATAAATACATGATGATTCTTATTAGTTATCTCTTATTTTCTCTTTAGTCCCAAGCTGCTATGCTAGGCATATTTTAATGCCCAATATGTCCCTATTGGTTTATTTGAAGGCCACCCTCATTATGCAAGGACAATCAGGTCACAATTGGCTTAAGCTGTGTGATATAAAGGACTGGGTCAAGGCACTGCATGATAGACCTACCTCTGTCACAAACTAGACATATTACCTTGAATCTGCCCCAAATGGTTCCTACTTTCCAGAAATTTGCTATCTAGGAGAAAAGTCAAACATATCCATAGATAATTCTGCTATCAAGCGAATAATAACTGGTTTGAAAGAAGTAGAATGATACATGTGGAGAAATTGAAAATCTGCAGGATTTTTGAAAATTCTGTCTCTTTTCTTAAGAGACTCAAAACTATATTCCTTTGTAGTTCTGGAGGTCAGAAGTCTGAAATCAGGTTCAGTAGGATGAAGTCAAAGTGTCAGAAGGGCAGATTATTTTTTCTGGAGTCTCTGAGTGGATAATCCATTTCCTTGCTCTTTTCAGCTTCTAGAGGCTGCTGACTTTCCTTAGCTCCTGGCCTCATCACTCCAGTCTCCACTTTCACTGCCTTCACCCTTGACTATGACCCTCCTGCCTCTCTCTCATCAGGACCTTTACAATTACACTGAGCCCATCTGGATGAGGCAGGATTCTCTCCCCATTTCTAGAACCTTAGTTTAATCATATCAATAATGTTCTTTGCCATATAATGTAACAAAGGTGCTGGGGATTAGGACATATTTGAGGGGCCACTATTCAGCTGACAGGGACTTTCCTAGTGGTGCAGACAGGAAAGAATCTTCCTGCAGGGCAGGAGACCTGGGTTTGATCCCTGAGTTGGGAAGATCCCCCGGAGAAGGGAACGGTAACTCACTCCAGTATTCAGACAGAGGAGCCTGGTGGGCTACAGTTCACTGGATCACAAAGAGCAGGATGTGACTGAATGACTAACACACACATTCAGCTGAAAACAGTAGTCCAGGATCAGGGTGGAGATACAAGCAGAAGTGTCTTTACTTATAGTGGAAGGTGGTCCAGAACCATTGATTTTTAGCAGGTATGAAGGTCAAGGAGTCAGTGTGCGTGTGTGTGATGGAAAGAATCTAAAATTTTCTTAAAGGAGGTTTTCATAGAACTATACTTTGAATCATGTTTAAGATGTTATAGTACTGTTGCGAAAATGCAGAGAGTAGGAAACCCTTCATCAAAATAGCAAAGCAGTCTTGAAATGCAAAACATCAGAAGTGGTGAACCTGCAAAATGTTTAGGTGAGAGGTGATATGCTGGGAATTTGCTTGTGAGAACACCTTGACAAAGTACAGAGTTATGGTTTGGCTCATTGCTAACAGTAATTCTATTTTTAGATCTCCTTATGATGCTCTTTTTGTGTGTGTGTCAGAGCCCACAGATATTTATGGCACATATGAGCTATTAAACTGTTAAATGATCAGTCTTTTAAATCAAATCATGCCTGACACTTTATGTTGCATAACTGGTTTTAGATTGAAAGTAAACAAAATAACTTCACCGTATGTCTACCACCTTACTTGATATTCTTCCATGTTTCTTAATTTGTCCCTACATCATTTGATGATGTTAGGCAGTAAAGTAGCAGACTTGAATTTGAGTCCTAGCCCCAGAAAAAGGCCTTCGTTTAACTTGTTAAGTATAAAGTAGTCTTATCTGTTGAGGAAGACGTTAAACATGACTTTGGTGACTATGAAGAGAGTTAACTAGGCAACAAGTTATTTTGTGATCAAAAATATGCTTAAATTGGGAATAAATATGCTGTTGCTGTTCAGTTAGTCAGGCATGTCTTTGCACCCCCATAGACTGCAACATGCCAGCTACCTAAGCCAGCTTGAGGTAATAAGAGCAACTTACAAATGACTTCTTTTGATATAACCAAGATCATCTTTTAATCAGATAGAAGATTATCTTTCCATAATCTATATGTGTAGTATGTAAAATTGCCCAGTAACTACAAAGTTGAATATCTAAGGACTCATGTGTACCATATTGGAGAAGGAAATGGCAACCCACTCCAGTGTTTCTTGCCTGGAGAATCCCAGGGATGGGGGAGCCTGGTGGGCTGCCGTCTATGGGGTCGCACAGAGTCGGACACGACTGAAGAGACGCAGCAGCAGCAGCAGCAGCATGTGTACCATGACTTCCCTGGTGGCTCAGATGGTAAAGCGTCTACCTACACTGTGGGAGACGTAGGTTCAGATCCTGGGTCGGGAAGATCTCCTGGAGAAGGAGATGGCAACCCATTCCAGCATTCTTGCCTGGAAAATCCCATGGACAGAAGAGCCTGGTAGGCTACAGTCTATGAGGTTGCAAAGAGTCGGACATGACTAAGCAACTTCACTTTCGTTCTTTCATGTGTACCAAAGGGTTCATAGAATTAGTAATTTGTACTCAAGAAATGATGCTTAAGACCCCCCTCCCCTTTAGTTTTCATTAACTTGCTAAAGAGGCTTGCAGAATTCAGGAAAATACTTATTTCCACCACTTTATTGAAGAATATGATAAAAGATGGGCTTCCCAGGACCTGCCTGCCAGTGCTGGAGACATAAGAGACACGAGTTCGATCCCTGGGTCAGGAAGAACCCCTGGAGGTGGGCACAGCAACTCCCTCCATTATTCTTGCTTGAAGAATCCCCACGGACAGAGGAGCCTGGTAGGCTATAGCCATGGGGTCACAAAGAGTTTGACACAACTAAAGCGACTTAGCACTAGCAACAGTAGCAGTAAAATAAAAGACATATATATATCCTGATGAAGCGATACATAAGTTGATATCTGATAGGGTCTCAAGTTCAGGGAATTCTGTCCCCTTGGACACCCGGAAACTCTCTGAGTTGTATACTTTGGGGATTTTTATGGAGACTTCCTCATGTAGGCATGATCAGTCATTAACTCCACTTTCAGCTCTTCTCCCTTCTCAAGAGAATGGTGGAGTGGAGCTAAAAACATCAAGCCTTCATCATGGCTTGGTCTTTCTGGGGGCCAGTCCTCAGCCAGGAAGTATCCAGGGGCTTACCCAAAGGCATATTATGAGAACAAAAGACACTCCTGACACCCAGAGTGATAATTAAAAGGAAATTACAAGGTTTCAGGAGCTAACTCTCAGGCACTGGTTGAAGAGACCAATATATATTTTTTACTATCTCACAGAATCATATTAGAAGGTGCCCAAGCCTGATTTGAAAGCCTGAATGAAACTTAATCTCAGTCAAAAGTCTCCCTGCAAAGAAGCAGAAATCAGGACCCACCATGATTTCCATTGATTCCAAGTTAGGACCCTCCATGCTCCTCAGATACCCTAATTGTTCACACTGTGGACTGTCATACCCCAGTGACAATATCATGAAGGGTGAAGAGGCTGTAATAAAAGCAACAACAGATGCCAAAGATACATTCTTGAATCTGTACATTCATGACAGTATAACCAAATACATATTTTACATATTAAGAAAAATTAACCAGGTAGTGATTAAAAAATACAGTTCCCTAAGTGAATATCCAATTCCATCTTCCAAAAAGGATGTCCAATGATGTCACAAGGGAATTTACTGTAAGGCTCAAAAGTGCCTTCTCTATAAGGTACAGGCAAGACTCGCAGCTCCAGGGATTTGGAAGGGGTATGAGGGGGCAAGCAAGTGTACACTGAAAAAGAGAATATGTGTAGAACACACAGGAATATGATAATAGGCTACTTAAGATGACTTTAACTCAAGCCTTGACTCCCCAGCCCCAGTGTCCACTCTAAAGATTACGGCTTAAGCTCAGCCAGCCCATTCCTGGCTTCAGGCTGTTCTACACATATTTCTAAACTCTGGAAAATGGAGACTGTCTATTTTGGGCAGAGTAAGAAGCAATGTGATCAAGATATCATACAAAAAATTTAAAGAAAATAACATGTTTTGGATTTAGAAATATTGATATGTCAAAAATGTATGTGTGTGTGTGTGTGTGTGTGTGTGTGTGTGTGTGTGTGTGTGTATACAGCATGGTCCATAAGTTTTTGTGAATTTTTTCCAACTTCATTACTATAAATGCTACTAGCACAAAACATATCATTTAGAGGTTCAATTACTTACCTTTTTATTATACTTAAGTTTTATAAATTTTAAATAATCACTAATTTGAATTTTTATATCAATTACTCTGAGTGAAGCTGGCAAAGGTGGATGGAAACTACAACAAATTTATGCAAAATTAAATATAAAATAAATGTCTATTTCTGGGTTAATGAAAGTAAAAGACTTATCATATGGGGAAAATAGTGGTAACATGAAACAATGGGAATGAATCTAGTGGACATCATGTTAAGTGAAAGTCAGACAGAGAAAGGCATATATTTCTTCTTATCTATTATGTGCAGAATCTACAAAAGAAGTCAGACTTATAGAAACAGAAGTGGTTGGCAGGGGCTGGGGTTGAGGGAAATAGGGAGAGGCGGCTAACAGGGTTTTGACCTTTTGCTATGAGACAAAGGTCTCAGGATCTAATGGTGACTAGAGTTGATAGCACTATATTGTGTAACTGAAATTTTCTGAGGAAGTACAACTTTGATGTAAATATATGAGATGAAAGAAAATGATGAGATTGTGGATAGAAGATATTCTAAGAGTGTAAATCCTTGGAAAACAACCAAAATACTGGGAGAATTTGAGTTTCAAAAGCTATGAAATTGGTTGATTCAAGCCAAGATCTCCAACAGATCTTAGGAACCAGGAAATGTCTGGTCTCCTGGTGGGATGAATAGAAAATTGACTAATGTCTAAAAGGCCCTTGAAGGTAGAGGGGTAGAGTTGTGGTGCTGGATGGTGGGGGAGGGGCTGCTGCCTAGCCCTCTCTCCTGTCCCCTCCCCCACCCACAGGAGCCCTTTGTGACAAGACTGCAGGCTCTGTGATGCCAGGCCTGGGGCTTTAGTCCCCAAGTACAAAACCTGTGCTCAGTTACCTGAAGGCAGCAGTGGGGTTCAGGCAATGGAGAAGTTTCTTCTCTTTTCTCCAAAAAGCACTTTTGACACTTGGTTGAACTCCAGTTACACTGCCTGGAGAATTGAAATCATCCTTGCTGTTCTGTGTGGACTGGGTCTCTTTTTCCTGTTCCTTCCCTACCACCAGAATAATCCATCTTTTCCTCGTCCTAGGAAACGTGGACATAGCAGGAAGGTAAGGACCCCTTGGCCCAGACCCTCAAGCACATGATTTTCTTTTCTATTATCATGTCTACTGTTCTGAACCAACTCAAGAGACTCCTGAGATGGGAAAGAACAGGACATCTATTCTCAAGAAAGAATAGATCATCATCCCTCTAGGGACAAACTAGGCTGGAAAGGGGATCAGTGAAAACTAATTGTGAATCCTAGAGTGAACACTAGGATTTCTATCCAAAGGTCTCAGATCAGTAGTTCAGTTGTGGTTGGGTCTCCAGGGCAAATCCCTGACACAGCGACCAGGAGCCAAGAACTGGATACTGAGTTCATGCTCAGCCAGGAGAAGCCTGCAAACACAACCAGTTCTCCGGCCGTGCATGGGTGTCTCACACAAGGGCTGATCTGAGGACAGTGCTGAGGCCCTGAGGCCTCAGAGCAGGAGCTAGAGTGGGGCCCTGGCTTCAGGAAGCCAAGACCTACCTGATGGAGCTAAGATTCTCCGATAGGTCTCAGAACGTGCGTGTTTCTTCAGCAGAGGAACAGTGACAAACGAAATCCAGGGTGGGTCTCACATAGAAAATTTTTCTCACATCTAGGAAATGTTTTCTAGGAATTAGCTCTCCCAATAATCAAAGAGGAAACCTGGAAATATGTCTGCACAAATACATATAGGCACATTTATGTACATTAATCGGGACTTCAGCACTTGGTGCTTCAACACTTGGTGTTGAAATATGACTCCTTCATTAAATTTTTCATTTACTTTAGAATACTAACATAAGGATCAATAAAACCTGTTTTCTCCTTTAGTTAACAATGTTGTTGGGGTGTGTGTGTGTTTCTGTGAATTATTGAATTAGAGTTGACCTACAATATTGCATTAGTTTTGGATGTACAGGGAAGTGAGATATATATATATATATACATATATATATATATAAAATTATTCTTTTTCATATATATATTCTCTTTTGGATTCTTTTTCATTATGGGTTATTACAAAATATTCGGTATAGTTCCCTGTGCTATATAGTGAGTTCTTGTTGTTTGTCTATTTTGTATATGGTTCAACTACTTTGTTTCATTTTAACTTTTCAACTAGTTTTCTTTTAAATTATTCTTAATGTCTGCCACATGAGAAGAATGTATTCTGTATATGGTAGAAATTAAATTGAATAATTTCCAGCAAATGAAATTATGCAGGTAATTTATGATTTTTTTTCATTTTAAACTACAGGCTGAATAAGAAAGGACAGATAATATAAATATGTATAAACCAGATACATAAAAGGGTTGCAATTCTTTTTAAAAAGGGAGAATCCTTCTTTATGCTCTTCAAAGAAGGAAAACAGAAAATATTTTTATCTGCTTAGAAATGAGTAAAAGGAAAGAAAACCATAGAGCTCTGTTAATGAAATGAAGAAAGTCATATTATATATTGACACTGAGTGTCTGATGCTTGTCTAGAGACGGGAGACTGAGATTTGGGTCACAGGTTCTCATTTTTTCTCTCAGCATCAAAAGGATCTGAGAAGGAGAAGCAGGAGTAGGAAGAGAAGCAGAGCTGTGAGAGGTGAGTTCTGCCATTCAGCTATGTATGCCCTGGATGTTAGCTCCCATGTATCCAGCCCGGAGGGCCCAGAGCCTCTAGTTCTGAGACCAGTGGAAAGTCTTTCCCTAGGGAAGCAGAACCCCCCAGGGAGGCTTCTGGAAAGGAGAGCAGAACCCAGATACTACCCAGATTCCATGTACAGAATGAAGCTGTGACAGGCCTGGATATAAGTGTGGCCCTGCTTATAACCAGGTGCCTGTGGGTTTGGACTAACAGTGCCTGGATTGGGAGGTGGGACTCCAGGTTTGACCATGGACACATTGTTTAACTTTGCTCAGATTTGTCTGTGCAGTGATCCCTGCAGAGGCAGGTGAACACTGCAGGTTGTGAAGGCAGCAAGGGGTAAAGGATATGGAAACATTTGTAAACGATAAACCCTTTCATGAGCATCACCGTCACTGTGAATGATTATGTGGCCTTGGACACTAGTGCTTGGGCTCCAATATCCCAATGGTGACCCCTTAAAGAGATAGTGCACTCAGCCTCCTGTAAGAACCCTAGGAAGGGGCCCCAGCCTTCCTCACCATGACCCAGTCTGCTGATTTTCAGTTTGCAGAGACTGCCTGGAAGAGCTCGAAGGGATCCGCAACCTGGTTTTACTTCTTCAGAGGTAAAGAATCTTCCTCTTCTCTCCTGGGTTGTTCTTCCTTCTAGAATGTCTGGTGTGACCCCAGGGCTGCAAGGCAGCCTGGGACTAAGCTGGGAGGGGAAGCCTTGGGAGTGGGATATGGCTAACGTCCTGGAATGCGGGAAACAGGAGCACTGTGAAGTCACCATGGGGACCGTGCAGGGCTGTGGCTGGAGGTGCCCACCCCTGCCTTGCCTGACATGCCCTCCTGGCCCTGGGGGTTCCTGGCTGCAGCTTGTGCCTTGTGTTCCCTGCAGCCATGTAGGAAGTCTCTCTGCTAAAAGCAGCTTCCATCAGCTCTCCTGGCAAGATCCTCCTGGTGTGGGACAGGAAGCAGCTCCTGCTGGAGCCCACCAACCCAGCATGGAGCCTTTGGAGGAAACTGTTTCTGCCATATCCCCAGCTCCTCTGACCCAGGACCCTGTGCCTTTGGCCTCCACCTTGTCAGCAGAACCTGAAGACAGATCCAACTTGGAGAATATCCCATTTGGTACTGTTGCCAAGAGCTCCCCTCCAGGTAACTCTTTTTTGGCATCTACCATCTCGGCCATGGCAAACCTTGGCCTCTTCACAAGCTACTCCATTTCTTTCCTGTCCTGCTGGTGGGACACTACCAAGACCTTGTTCTTTCCCACCTCATCACAGAGCAAGTCCTGGAAAGAAGACCTGTCCCCCCACTCAACAAAGGCCCCATCCTTGGGGGGCAATATAGACAAGCATGTAGAGATTGGTAGCCCCTCATTTATCAACCATGATGTCCAAAAGCTGCTGGAGATCCTAATCACCAAGAGAGTAGAGCTGAGGATTTGTAAGGAGGGGAAAAAGGACAGGTCATTCTCAGAGCAAATGAGCCCAGACTACCATCTGAACACTTCAGGGAATATGTGGAAATCACTGGGTACTGAGCAGGACATCACAACCCCTCAATCTTTTTGGAACGTGAACGACAAACCAGAGCAGCTACCTGAGCCACAGCAGCTTTTACATCCTGAGAGTCTGAGGGATCACATAGAGCAGAAATACAGCCAGCTCTTCTGGGGTCTCCCCTCTCTGCACAGTGAGTCCCTGGTGGCAGCTGCCCTTGTCCCCGAGAGCTCCTCTCAATCACAGGCACCCTTTATTTTATTCAATGGAATCTCTAATGTCTTTCCAGTCTCAGTTCAACCAGGAATACCTTTAAGTCTTTCCCAGGACCCACTCTTGCCCTGTGCTGGGGCCCAACCCCAGCCTTTCACTCAAAACTTGCCTATGTACCAGCCCCCATCTATGGTTCAGATCCAAGGCCAGCCCTACCTCCCATCTCCTCTCCTCTTCAGACCAACTTATTCTTCACCCCAGGTGAGTACCTGTGGGCTCTACTATTTTCCATTTCAGAACAACCCACTATATTTAACCCCAACTGAAACTCAAAGTTTGGAGTACCCCTTGTTGCAGAAGCAGCTGAAAACTGAGATGCCTTTACCCTCTGTGAACAAGAGATCACAGGAAGTCTTTAGCCAACTCATTCCCAACTGTCCCCAGGACACTGGGGAGCCCCAACCCCAAAGGTTAGTCCCTGGTCCTCATGGAGACTTAATCAAATCTGATCTCCAGAAGCAACATCTTCAAAAGAAGCCCATGGAAGATCAACTCAAGGGGAGACGGCTCCGCAGCATCCACCTGTCTCTACAACTGAGTTCATCTCAGTGCCAATTCCTAGTGACTTATCAGGCCCAGGGCAAGCAAGGATCCTGGCAGCTGACTGCTTTTAGAGGCAAAAGGAGCCAAGACACCCAGAAGACAAGGTCCAAGTGCCCTAGGAGATCCCATCGAAGGAGTCAGATGAAGTTCCAGCTAGAAACAGATTTTAGCGAGGGTCTAAGGCCATGTCTGAGGGGTATCTTGAAAGATCCCTCCAGGTCCAGCTTCCTCAAGAAGTTTCTGCAAACGAACTCTGAGAAGGAGTCAGAAAGATACTTGCTGAGGCCCTCAAAGAGTGACTTGCTGAGGCCCTCGAAAAGTGACTCCAGAAATTACTTACTCGGTGGCCCAGAAAAGAAACATCTAGAAAAAGTCTTAAAAGCCCATTTAGACAAAAAATTGAGGCAAATTGATCAGGGTTTGATCCCTGTGACAGTGCGTCGATCCTGGCTTGCCGCCACCCATGCTTCTTCTAAGACCCACCTTCACAAGGAAATCAGAACTCTAGCATCCTTGAAGCATTGGAAACCCCGTATAAATATCTCCCATGAGATTTCTTTCCTCAGTCCAAGCATTCAACAAATGCTGGAAGCACATATCATAAGGTTTCGGATAAGGCACAGGTGGGACACGTCCAAGCAGGGCTCTGAGCCTATAAATCTCAAACCATCTGAGGCTCAACCCTCGCCCCTTCCAACATCCACATTTTCCCTCTCAGCCATCTGGCAACCTGGGCCACAGTCAAAAACCAATGTTTCTAAGTTCTTAGGAAAACCTCAGCCCCATCAGGGAAAGCAAATGATAACAAAAGCATCAGTTCCCTCCCTGGGGAGTCCCCTCCCAGCTCCCATACCTGCAAGGTGGGATATCCAGAGGGCCCTGGGAAAGACTTCACATGGTGACAGTCGTGGGCCCTCAGAGGCCCCACTGACTGGACAGAAGGGCAGGCCACCTTGTCAGATGCCTGCACCCAACCTCAAGGGTAGAACCCGGCAGAGTGGGACGGTCCTGAGGGCCAGGAAAAGCAGCCTAAAACCCAGTCTCAAAAGGGAAGAGAGTTGGGGTTGGCTCTCAAAATATCCCTGCCATAACGCATTAATACTGGACATGGGCTTAAAGTCCCAATCTTCAAGGTCCAAACAGAAGGCCAAGGAGGACCCTGCCTGGGAAATCTTCTTGGGTCCCACTGTGCCAGTCAACTTCCAAACCAGTAACATGGATCTGAGGAGATCAGATGAGCCAGTCACCAAGAAAACTCTGCCACCACCCACAAACGCAGTTGGCCGATATTCAAAGGAGCCACGTTTTAAAACACAGGTGGCTGGTAAATTTGAGTTTGGAAGCAACTTAGAATCAGAGAACCAGCTTCAAGGCCAGGCCACTGGTGACCTCCTGCAACAGTCTCACACTGATGTCCTGCTGCAAGACTATACCACTGGCATGCTCCTCCAGGACTTTGCCACCAACCTGCTCCTTCAAGACCCTCACACTGATGTGTTCCTTGCTGCAGACATTTTGGCTTCTCACAGGTCAAGTTCCCAGATGGAACATGCTAGTGGGGACACACCAGCTTCACAGGTGCCATACGACCTCAAAGCGAGTGCACAGAGCACCCAGAAACAACAGAAATTCCAAAAGCCAAAGGACCCCTTTAAGAGCCAGAGAGAGATGCTGGCTCCAACCGAAGAATGGAGGGACTTTCAGAGTTTCCAACCAGGAGAACATGAAGAAGTGAGGAGTATCCAGAGACCACAGACACCCAGGAAACCCAAAGTGAGGGACCCACGTAAGGGCCTGTCTGCCTCAGCTGATGATGGGGAGACTTGTGAGAAGCTCGAGCCAGAAGAAGATAGAGAAACCATCAGCCAAGGCAAGATGTTTGCTCCAACTGAGGAGAGGAGAGGTTTTAAGAGACCCCAGCAAGAAGAGGATGAAGACATGAAGAGCAAGAGGGAGATGCTCACCATAATTGATGAATGGAGGAAGGCTAGCAGGCTCCAATCAAGAGGAAAGCAGAAACCAAAAGTGAGGGATCCTTGTAAGGGCCCATTTGCCTCAATTCAGGAGGAGAGGATCTGTGAAAACCTCGAATTAGAAGAGGATGAAGAAATAAACAGCCAAATTGCGATGTGTCCCCCAGCTGGGGAGTGGTGGAGTTTTAACAAACCCCTACCAAGAGGACATCAAGAAACTGAAAGCCAGAGCAAGATATTCACCTCAACTGAAGCCTGTAGGGCTTTTAAGGGATTCCAACCAGGCGAGCCTGAAGAAATGAAGAGCCAGAGGGAGAGGCTTACCCCAGCTGAAGAGTGGAAGAGTATTAGGAGACTCCAACCAGGAGAACAAGACCCGGGGAGTCGTCAACGGCAAGAGAAAAAACAGGAACCCAGGAAGCCAAAAGTGAGGGACCCTTGTAAGGGCCCGTTTGCCTCAATTGATGAGGGGGAGGTCTGTGAGAGGCCTGAATCAGAAGAGGATGAAGAAATGAATAGCCAAAGTGCGATGTGTCCCCCAGCTGGGGAGTGGAGAGGCTTTAAGAAGCCCCCACCAAAAAGACATGAAGAAACCAAAAGCAGCAGTGAGATGCTCACCTCACCTGAGGACTACAGGGCTTTTAAGGGACCCCAACCCAGAAAGTCTGAAGAAGCAAAGAGCCAGAAGATGATAACCCCAGCTGAGGAGTGGAGGAGTGTTAGGAGGCTCCAACCAGGAGAGGAGTG
Organism: Ovis aries; assembly: GCF_016772045.2. NCBI lineage: Eukaryota > Metazoa > Chordata > Mammalia > Artiodactyla > Bovidae > Ovis > Ovis aries. The sequence continues at coordinate 46,149,572 of NC_056055.1, read as the reverse complement.
GAGGAGTGTTAGGAGGCTCCAACCAGGAGAACATGAAATAGCAAGTCGTCAACGGCCACAGAAACCCAGGAAGCCAAAAGTGAGGGACCCTTGTAAGGGCCCGTTTGCCTCAGTCGATGAGGGGGAGGTCTGTGAGAGGCCTGAATCAGAAGAGGATGAAGAAATGAATAGCCAAAGTGCGATGTGTCCCCCAGCTGGGGAGTGGAGAGGCTTTAAGAAGCCCCCACCAAAAGGACATGAAGAAACCAAAAGCAGCAGTGAGATGCTCACCTCACCTGAGGACTACAGGGCTTTTAAGGGACCCCAACCCAGAAAGTCTGAAGAAGCAAAGAGCCAGAAGATGATAACCCCAGCTGAGGAGTGGAGGAGTGTTAGGAGGCTCCAACCAGGAGAACATGAAATAGCAAGTCGTCAACGGCCACAGAAACCCAGGAAGCCAAAAGTGAGGGACCCTTGTAAGGGCCCGTTTGCCTCAGTCGATGAGGGGGAGGTCTGTGAGAGGCCCAAACCAGAAGAAGATGAAGAAATGCATAGCCAAAGCAGGATGTTGGCCCCACCTGATGAGAGGAAGGGCAATTGGAGGCCCAAATTGGGACAGTATGAAGAAAGGCTTTCAGGACTAAGAGCTTCTCATACCAGTGTGATGAGCCAGTCTCCTCAGGCGAGGGAAACAGAGTCTCTTGGGAGCAAATACCTTCATTTCTCACCAGAAGAGGAACGACTTTTAGCAGAAAGCTACTTGAAAAAAAGGATGAGGCACTTTCTGCAGTGTCTTAGCCCCAATAAAAAAGACAAACAAATAGAAGAAACCTTTCAAAAAGGCAGGCCTGCATCAGCGGCTGCTCAGTGCCAGGAACAAATCAAAGACAAATTCATTGTAGATGGCAAGATTATTGATCCTGAGGTGATTGGAACAGTTGTTGGACAAATCCTGGTAGAGAAATTGGGTCTTCAACAAGGAACCAACGCCTCAGAAGTAAATCACCACAGAGAACAGCTTCAGGCCCTAGAGGGTGGGCATTCCCATCACCACAGGACTCTCTCTTCCTCAGAACAGAGAAAAATGTTGAAAAACCCAGTGCACAGTCACCAAGCCAATCCCAAGGACCACAGGCATCTTAGCAAGATCAGGCATACCAGAGACAGGGGTGACAGGTGGGCCTTCCCACCCAGGGAGCCAGAGTCCTCAGTCAGACCCTGCCAGCATGGTCCAAGGGTGGAAAGGGACTCAGAGGACCTGCACCATTGGCCAATATGCTGGCCTCAAAGATGTGTCTCCTCTGGTCAATAGGAGCATGCTCCTCATGCCTCTCCTGGTAGGAAAATGTTTTGTACAAGAAAAAATTCAGTACCTGCAAAGAAAACCTGTTTTTCCTCATGTTGTACATCATCTATGTTCTAAAGTCTGCTTCCTACTGCAACTTTTTAGTTATTTCTCCCAAATAAAATTTTTTTTTCTCATGAAAGGTGGTGGCCTCCATCTGTGCCCTGCTTGGAGGGAGGGAAGGGCTCAGGGTCCACTCTTGCCAGCTGCCTGCTTTGACTTCCAGATGGGAGGGGGCTATGGAGGGAGGGTGACCCCAGTGTGCACCCCAATTCCCTCACTGCACTTGAATGTTTCCATAATCACAGCATTACAGAAACAAGCAACAGCATTCAGGTGAACTAAACCTAAAGACCTCTCCCTTCTCAGGATCCAGCTCAGTCCTCTTCACCTCTCTCTACCTTGAACTTGTGGGGCTTTAGGGGAGGGGTTTGCAGAGACTGAAATTCCCCTCCGGCTCAGAAAGTGTCAGACATAAGCTCACATGTCAGAATAAGGAGGGGAGTTTGAGGGCAGTGCTGGCTCTGAGTCCAGGGTGGGAGAAACCTCATCCCCACTTCTTGTCGGGATTAGATGACACCTGTCTTAGAAGCCCCTTCTCTCCCTGATGGAGCTGGGATTGAAATGGGCCAGGTCTGTCACCCTTCCTGTCTTTCTCGTGCTCTGGAGCAGATGCGAGGATGAGGACCACACTCTCAGCTCCTTCCCTGGAGGATAGAACAGCCCTGATCATAGTACCCACCTTCCATGGGTGAACGTGCAGGGGGGTGACGGTGTGTGCAGTCACCAGGGCCAGGCCCCCAGAGGCAGCAGAGCCTCTGAAAAAGGAAGCTTCACTTCTCCACAATGTAAATAATCAGATTTCACAGGACCAGGAGCTCAGGACAGACTTGTGGTCTGTGACCTCTACCTATATGTGTGGCCCAGGGACTTAACAGGCCAAGGGACTGTGCAGGGGTCATAGCAAATCTCACCTTCTCTCAGCCTTGCTCACCCCAGAGCCCAGAGAGGGAAGAAACCAGCAGACAAGATGTGTCACGCAGCAGGTGGGAAGGGACCTATGGAGAAGGGTGCTGTCAGCTTTCGTACCTGGGCCCATCCACACAATAAACCAGGGAGACAGGAGCAGTTCTCTAGAGTGATTCAGGGCTCTGTGTCATAGTCACTACTGCAGCAGAGAGACCTGCTCCAGGAGGGGTCCTTGATCCAGGAGATAGCAGGAATGGGGCTGCCCGCATGCCTGTAAGGACCCCATATGTGAGACCAGGACTGGGTTGGTGTGGGGCAGAGGGCACAGGTCTGCTTGTGCTGTGGGTTCTTCCTGGAGCCAGGTTCTGCCTGGGCCCCATCCTCCAGGGTGGGCACAGCAGTGGGGGCTCAGCCAGGGTCTGAGGGAAGGGCTGGGACCCAGGCCACAGAGTGACCTCCAGAGCTCGGGGGAGAGGACACAGAGCATGGACCCTGAGCTTGGCTGCCACCTGGTTCTCTTAGAGACGCTGAGAGGTGAGTGCCGGGGGTGAGGGGAGTTGAAACCCACCCTCTGTGGGGAGAAGTGACACAGAGGAACACTGACAGAACAGCAAGAGCTAAGAAGGAGCAAGTCCCTGAGCCCTTCTCCTGCCCCGAAGTGCAGAACAGACAGAGATCGAAGACCGCCCACTTAGTGTCCCCACACAAAGACCCACACTGACCCCACACAGGGACCTCCCACAGACCCACACTGACCCCACATACAGACCCACACACAGAGGAGGCCAGTGCTCCACCCAGACCACAGAGCCCCCACCAACAGTGACCCCACATCCATTCACAGGAGCCTGAGCAGCCAGCGACAGCCCCTCCAAGTGGATCCTAAGCCATGAAGCAAACTGAAGGTGCAGGAGGAGATCAGTACCAGTGTCCCCCAGAGAAAATTCTTCAGTATTTGTTTTCTTCTTGGATATTTTTAAATTACTACTGGAAAAAAGAGTTAGAGTTTCCCCATGAAAATGCGCAAAATCCTTTCCTTCACAGGTTTTCATTGGCTTGAGCCCTGACTCACAGTTGAGAGAATGACAAATTTTGAAAAAAAGCAAAACTCTTCCAGCATCTAATGAGGGTGAATCTATGTCCAATTTTAGTTATTATTCAGTCAAATGGCATCAGGGGGTTGTGTGCTTTGTTGTGTTGGGGACAACTTCCTGCACTCAGAGTGACTTCTTTCCTTTGGACGCATGATGTAGAGAGGCCTACAGCAAGTGGGATCCAGGATGAAATGAACCAGCCAAGAGGCATCTGACACCTGTTTTCTAGCTGTGCTGATGGAACGTGATTTCACACAGAATAGCTTGTGTTAGGCTTGTGACGTTTGCTGTAGTTTTCAATGAAACAAGCCATCTTATCAAACACATGAAGCTTATTCACAAATGAGACAGATTTTTGGTAATATCTCTATTACATCCTCTGGCATATTTGTACTTACGGCTCAATATTAAATGATGCTGTTTATCTTACTCTTAAAATATAGGCGTACAGTCAGGTAGTTGTATGGTATGCATGCCTCTAGAATATGAAAAAAATCCTAGTGTTTATCTGTGATGGCTTAAACCTCTCAGCCATTTAGAAGGATTCACATCTTACATAATTGTAAGAAATGTGAGTTTTCCAAGAATCAGGAAATTTATATTTGTTATAGGGCTATCAAAAGGATGCATTGCTTAAAAGAATCTTGAAATCTTAGAAAATATTTCCCTTAATTGGTGTTTGAAATACATGTTACATCAAAAACTTAAGATTTGGCATTTTGACAACTATTAAAGAAACATTTCTATTATAAAAAGAATAATAGAGGTCTCACTGTAAGCATAATACTTTCCAAATTGTGCACTCAGTTATGACTACATATTTCTCACTGGTCATAAAAATTATGTTGCCCTTGACATGATAAAATCTAGATAATGAACAAATGTCAAGTATATATGTGCTTATGTTGCCCTTGACATGGTAAAATCTAGATAATGAACAGATGTCAAGTACATATGTGCTTAAGTTTCTCAGGTCACACTTTGGGATGATAATGTCATTGTCCTTTCTCTCAAAAGAGAAGAATGAGTTAATGTGAGGCTCTGTGGGTGTATTTTTTTAAGTAAAAAAGTTCAGGTTGTAAAATATTTTGCAAAATCATAGCTATTCAATTTTTGAGATTTGCTCCTTTTGTGATATTTTATGTCGCTGAATCACAGAACTATGGAAAATGGCCACAGATGTCCTCTAATGGCCAATGAATAGTATTTACTAACTAGAGTTGCTCATTTTCCTATAGAAACCCACACCTAAAACATCTCACAATCACAGAAATGATTCTTTCTTTTTGGAAATTTAAGCCAATATTTCTATGGAGCCAAAGATGGAGAAGCTCTATGCAGTCAACAAAAACAAGACCAGAAGCTGACTGTGGCTCAGATCATGAACTCCTTATTGCCAAATTCAGACTTAAATTAAAGAAAGTTTAGGGAAAACCGCTAGACCATTCACGTATGACCTAAATCAAATCCCCTATGATTATATAGTGGAAGTGAGAAATAGATTTAAGGGACTAGATCCGATAGATAGAGTGCCTGATGAACTATGGAATGAGGTTCATAACATTGTACAAGAGACAGGGATCAAGACCATCCCCATGGAAAATAAATGCAAAAAAGCAAAATGGCTGTCTGGGGAGGCCTTACAAATAGCTGTGAAAAGAAGAGAAGTGAAAAGCAAAGGAGAAAAGGAAAGATATAAGCATCTGAATGCAGAGTTCCAGAGAATAATAAGAAGAGATAAGAAAGCCTTCTTCAGCGATCAATGCAAAGAAATAGAGGAAAAGAACAGAATGGGAAAGACTAGAGATCTCTTCAAGAAAATTAGAGATACCAAGGGAACACTTCATGCAAAGATGGGCTCGATAAAGGACAGAAATGGTATAGACCTAACAGAAGAAAAAGATATTAAGAAGAGGTGGCAAGAATACACAGAAGAACTGTACAAAAAAGATCTTCATGACCCAGATAATCATGATGGTGTGATCACTAATCTAGAGCCAGACATCTTGGAAAGTGAAGTCAAGTGGGCCTTAGAAAGCATCACTATGAACAAAGCTAGTGGAGGTGATGGAATTCCAGCAGAGCTATTTCAAATCCTGAAAGATGATGCTGTGAAAGTGCTGCACTCAATATGCCAGCAAATTTGGAAAACTCAGCAGTGGCCACAGGACTGGAAAAGGTCAGTTTTCATTCCAATTCCAAAGAAAGGCAATGCAAAAGAATGCTCAAACTACCGCACAATTGCACTCATCTCACATGCTAGTAAAGTAATGCTCAAAATTCTCCAAGGCAGTCTTCAGCAATACGTGAACCGTGAACTCCCTGATGTACAAGCTTGTTTTAGAAAAGGCAGAGGAACCAGAGATCAAATTGCCAACATCCGCTGGATCATGGAAAAAGCAAGAGAGTTCCAGAAAAACATCTATTTCTGCTTTTTATTGACTATGCCAAAGCCTTTGACTGTGTGGATCACAATAAACTGGAAAATTCTGAAAGAGATGGGAATACCAGACCACCTGACCTGCCTCTTGAGAAACCTGTATGCAGGTCAGGAAGCAACAGTTAGGACTGGACATGGAACAACAGACTGGTTCCAAATAGGAAAAGGAGTGTGTCAAGGCTGTACATTGTCACCCTGCTTATTTAACTTCTATGCAGAGTACATCATGAGAAATGCTGGACTGGAAGAAACACAAGCTGGAATCAAGATTGCCGGGAGAAATATCAATAACCTCAGATATGCAGATGACACCACCCTTATGGCAGAAAGTGAAGAGGAACTAAAAAGCCTCTTGATGAAATTGAAAGAGGAGAGTGAAAAAGTTGGCTTAAAGCTCAACATTCAGAAAATGAAGATCATGGCATCCGGTCCCATCACTTCATGGAAATAGATGGGGAAACAGTACAAACAGTGTCAGACTTTATTTTTTTGGGCTCCAAAATCACTGCAGATGGTGAGTGCAGCCATGAAATTAAAAGACGCTTACTCCTTGGAAGAAAAGTTATGACCAACCTAGATAGTATATTCAAAAGCAGAGACATTACCTTGCCGACTAAGATCCGTCTAGTCAAGGCTATGGTTTTTCCTGTGGTCATGTATGGATGTGAGAGTTGGACCGTGAAGAAGGCTGAGTACCGAAGAACTGATGCTTCTGAACTGTGGTGTTGGAGAAGACTCTTGAGAGTCCCTTGGACTGCAAGGAGATCCAACCAGTCCATTCTGAAGGAGATCAACCCTGGGATTTCTTTGGAAGGAATGATGCTAAAGCTGAAACTCCAGTACTTTGGCCACCTCATGTGAAGAGTTGACTCATTGGAAAAGACTCAGCTGCTGAGAGGGATTGGGGGCAGGAGGAGAAAGGGATGACTGAGGATGAGATGGCTTGATGGCATCACGGACTCGATGGACATGAGTCTGAATGAACTCCGGGAGATGGTGATGGACAGGGAGGCCTGGCGTGCTGCGATTCATGAGGTCGCAAAGAGTCAGACACGACTGAGAGTCTGAACTGAACTGAAGCCAGTGTTTCTAAACTTGTGTTTGACATAAAACCAAATTCTACTAGAAGGCACTATAAAATATTTAATTCCCAAGAAAATAGATGAGGATTTAGGAAATACTGGTATCTTTCATAAGAAAACACGATCGCTTCATCTCATCCTGATAACAAGAAATGTGGGTGACACTGCTCTTTGGTCTAAATATTCGTATGTGTGCTTTAGCTGATCCTGTAGATTGGCTGTATAAATATTATTCTTTTAAAATTTGTGGGTCAGAATATTTTACATAAGTGTTACATAGGATATGTGATATAGGAGTTAGTTGCTATAGCCATTCCTATCCATCTTGGAATGGAATATGAGGGCAAACAAAATAACCAGCACAAACATTTCTTGGAAGAATAATTTACATTTTCTTGAACATTCAAGTAGAGGGAAAAGAAAGGTGGATCCTTCAGGTTAGCAGCTGAGACATGCTTATTCCACAAACAATTACATAAGTTTTAGTCTAATAAAACAGGAAGGGTTCTCCCAAGATGTTTTGATGAAAGGATTTGCAGGGAGCAGATCACAAAGCACAGGCAGGCCTAGTGTGTCTTACCCACAGCCAGGACATCATCTAAAAGATTTGTCCATCATTTAAGGAGGAGCCACAACTTGGCCAAAACAATGGGTGCTGCTCCTTCACTCTGCTTAATCAGAGATGACACTGCTCTTCACCACCCTCACACCCGATAGCCTGCCCTCATTTACTAGGGATTTACTGGGGACTTTAGATGAAATAGATGAAGACAGGAAGAAAAAAGAGGAGAAGGAGAAAGAAGCAGGAGTGGGGAGGGAAGAGGAGAAGGAAGACAATAAAGAAGAGCCATTACCAAAAACTGACCGTGGCCTCTTCTGCAGACTGGTCACCTAAGTAACAAATGAGGACCTGGGGGTGGAGAGGTTATTTCCCAAACCACACAGATACTGGCTCTCCACAACCAATGCAGGCTAAATGCTTCCTCTGTTATGTTACATCATATAACCTGTGTGAAAGAATCTTTTACATTGGTCATCCAGATGATGTCCCCAGTATGAATTATTTCCACCACCAGCATGTTATGGCACATATTGCTGTTTCAGCAAAAGGAAAAAAAAAGTCATTTTTCCACTTAAAGCATAAGCTTTGGCATATGATACAGGTATGGATGTGAGAGTTGGACCATAAAGAAAGCTGAGTGCCAAAAAATTGATGCTTTTGAACTATGGTGTTGGAGAAGACTCTTGAGAGTCCCTTGGACTGAAAGGAGATCCAATAAGTCCATCCTAAAGGAGATCAGTCCTGGGTGTTCATTGGAAGGACTGATGTTGAAGCTGAAACTCCAATACTTTGGCCACCTGATGCAAAGAGCTGACTCATCGGAAAAGACCCTGATCCTGGGAAAGACTGAAGGTGGGAGGAGAAGGGGACGACAGAGGATGAGATGGTTGGATGGCATCACCAACTCATGGATATGGGTTTGGGTAGACTCTGGCAGTTGGTGACGGACAGGGAGGCCAACTGAGCGACTGAACTGAACACTTCTTTGATAGCATTCTGTTACTTTTCATTATAGCATGGTCTAAAAGGAAAAGAACAACAAGAGAAGGAAACTGACATAAAAAATAAGGCAATGTAGTATGAGCCACTTCTCTCTCTGGAAGGAACTCCATCATGAGAACCGTACCTTTCTCCGAATCTTGAATCTACCTGGAATTCAAGGTTGTTCATGCAGATTTTGAAGGCTGAAAGCAAAAGTACACAACATCTAGGTCCTGGAGATACCACCCCTGCTTTCCTCCCACCTCCCCACGCACACCCTGACAAGAGAGGGATGGAGGTTCACTAGCAATAAGACTTCCCAATGGGGAAGCCCACCAGTTAGAGCGGACAAGACAATACACTAAGATGCAGGAAGAAAATATTAGAATCTCCATTTGCATTCATTTTATCTCTTTATTTTAAAATTCCTATATTCATATAAGCTTTGTCATAGAGTCATGTTGTTGTTCAGTCACTAAGTCATGTCTGACTCTTTGTGACCCCATGGACTGCAGCACACCAGGCTCCCCTGTCCTCCACTAACTCCCAGAGTCTGCTCAAATTCATGTCCATTGAATCGGTGATGCTAACCAACCATCTCATCTTCTGCCATCCCCTCCTCCATTTGCCTTCAATCTTAGTACATACATTTAATTTACATAAATATATACTCTGGATCTTCATGCTCAAAAAACTTTTTACTGAGTAGGAGAAGGATAGAAACCTTGGAGAACACTGACATGATCCAGACTTCTGGTCTTTTCCAAAGCAGCATGTGCTCTGGGTTCTGTCAGGCAAAGCTTTGTGTGGACTGTCCAGAGAGAACAAGAACTGTGAATAAACTCTAGAGTATCAGTTTTATCAAAATCTGAAACTCAGAGGGACACTGCCAGCCCTGAGTTCCACCTTGGAGGCTGAGGGCAGGTAGCACAGATGTAAGTGAACCATGCTCCTCTCAATTCGCCTGCAAGCAACATGCAGATGTGAACAGGTAGGGACTCCAAGTCTGTACTGACAGCACAGATCTAGTTAGAAGAGAGTGCAGGTACTCTTGGACCTTACAGCACCATCAAGAGCTGCAGGAGGTTATGTGTACGAGTGTAGAAGCAAAGGGGACCTCAGGCAGCATCTAGCAGAGATTGATGAACAGCTGTACGCACCGTACCCAGGAGAATGGCTTTCCCAGTTAAGAATGCAGTGGTTTACATTTACATTAGATTGTTTGGAAGTATCCTATTGTTTTCGAGGCAAAATTCTGAAGGCAATAGTTTATTTACTCATTTAAAAAACAGGTTTTATGTATGGAAGGTGTTTTGGTTTGGGTAAGCAGTTGAGAGAGAGAAGAAAATTGAACTCATTAAGTCAAATTTATGGATATAATGAGTTGACTAGGAAGCAAGAGAGTAAAAATATTGGACAAAAGTAAACATCAGATCAATATACCGAGGGTGCACAACCACTGATCACACTCACAAGCTGGCATATCGAGAAAGGGTCCCAGCTTTCAGGCCAAGCAAATGCTGCAATCCAGTTTGAGCATTGATAGATCTGGAACACTTTCTCCCAATGCAGGGGTTGTAACCTAAGATGAGGGGAGTTTAGTCAATAATCAAGTTTTGGTGAAAGCAGCATCTGTAATTGTCAGCACTCGTCATTGGAATGTGACGCGTGAATGTCAAGTTGAAAAAGATAACTATTTTAGTTTTGATGCCAAAATCAACCACTTGAACACATATTACATGTAGAAAATGGACTGAATTAAGAGTCTAGGCCTGGCGTGCTGCGATTCATGGGGTCGCAAAGAGTCGGACACGACTGAGCGACTGAACTGAACTGAACTGACTGGTCGATCCACTGCACACTGTTTACATCACCCAGTAATCTTCGGTAGGATCACCCTTATTTCACACCCTCTGTGGTCTCTACCACAGTAGAGAGGTCAGATATGCTTGTCAAGGTCAGGTTGGATGTCAGTGAAAGACTCAGTGGAAGTATGGAATTCTTACAATTTGCTCTCAGGTAGATGACCATTAAATGAAATATTTCATGTCATGATATATAATAAATGATATATAATATGACATGACATGATTACTATATCAACAAACAAAGGAATGGTAAAATACTGATATATGATAGAGTATCAGTTTCACCAAACATGCATACATATATGATATGTAATATATGATCTGACATAATGATGTTCAATATGCAAGGGAATGATGTACAATATATGTGACATAATGTGACACGATTGATGTTTCAATACAAAAAGGAACAGTAAAAAACAATTGTACATTACAAACTTGAAAAAAGCATTACTTGATAGTCTCTGGAGATGTACTCTATTTTAAATTTCATCTCACTTGGCTTCGTAGGCTGTCATGTCTACATTCTTTTTATTAGGGTAACATTTTTGCTTTTACTCAGCATGTGGATAATTTAGCAGTGACTAAATTTTTATTTATTAAAAAAACTTTGTATTCAAATTATGAGCAGACTTTTTTGTAGACGTCTTCTTTGTTTTATGTCTTTCAACTCTTGATATCATTTTACCAGCTTCCTACTGAGTAGAGCTGAAGAGGTGTACTGAAGTGAAGTGAAGTTGCTCAATCATGTCCAACTGCAGCCTACCAGGCTCCTCTGTCCATGGGATTTTCCAGGCAATAGTACTGGAGTGGATTGCCATTTCCTTCTCCAGGGGATCTTCCCGACCCAGGGATCGAACCCAGGTCTTCCGCATTGTAGACAGACGCTTTACCGTCCAAGCCGTGTTTAAATCCTAAGCAAAGGGAATCGACATGGCTGGGATGAGACAGGATTTAAGGATGCATGTGTGCTAAGTCACTTCAGTTATGTCCAACTCTTTGCAAACTTATGGACTGCAACCTGCCAGGCTTCTCTGTCCACGGGACTCTCCAGACAATGATACTGGAGTGGGTTTCCATGTCCTCCTCCAGGGGATCTTCCCCACCGAGGGATCAAAATTCTGTGTCTTACATCTCCTGCATTGGCAGGCAGGGTCTTTACCACTAACACCACCTGGAAAACCCAGTATTTAAGGAAAGATAGATGGACTGAAATCTTACTGATGATTTTAACACTTAACAAGATTTTACTATATAAAATATAATAAATATAAAGCATGGGAATATGGGAGTTAAGCAAATTTTTAAAAATACATTCAAGCTAGTAATGCACTTCCTCTGTTAATCTGTTTGTCCTTCATACATTGAGTGAATTTGGCTAGAAGACTTGTACATATCCATTGATTTATAAAATTCTAGAATAATGTCTTCTAATTGAAGTTAAAACTTTCCCCATGCTTCATTTTCTTTTGTGGAAAAAAAAAAAAGGCAAAAACAACAACAGCCCTGCTAATGTCTAGAAGTAAGCCTGGACATAAATATTACCAAAGTATCACAGAATACCAACACAAAGTGAGATAACTCTGAGATCATGATAAAGTGAGATAAAGTGAAGATTATCACTTCACAGTTGTTCTCAAGGTACAGAAAAATGTCATTGTGCCACTTCCCAAAATATCAAGCATTCTATTCCCTTGGTTAAAATGAGTGACTTCTAAGTTGTTTCCAGTAATGCTTTATTCCAGCTTCCTTGGTGGCTCAGACAGTAAAGAATCTTCCTGATATGTAGGAGATGCAGGTTCGATTCCTGGGTTGGGAAGATCCCCTGGAGAAGGGAATGGCAACCCACTCCAGTATTCTTGCCTGGAAAATTTCATGGACAGAAGACCCTAGAGGGCTACAGTCCATGGAGTTGGACACAACTGAGCGACTCTCAACTTTCTGACTATAATCCTCCTAATAAATGTAAGATTTATTGAGAGATAAATCATAGAATTGCCTTGGCTTTCAGCATCTAATCTAAAGTGACCCATCACTTTTAGACCCTCCGTCTGTTTACCAGCTAAAGCCCAAATCTTATAGGGCTTTAGTTTCTAACACCCCCTTACTGAGACACCCAAGGGTTCCCCATGGTATGTGTCTTCCCTCACTGCCATGAGTAATAAACCCAGCTTGTTATAAGTTAAGCTTGTCCACAAGTGTGTTTCTGGTGGTTTTTGCTGGAGATCATGGACATTGGAATGATTTCACCCCAACCAGCTGATTCTGGCATCTCATGTAGAACACCCCCATTCTTCAGCCTTTTTCCTAAACACTGCTCACCCCAGAAGGCCTTCTCTACCCCCTCAATGAGGGCTGGTCCCCCGTGCTGTGTTTCTAGACCCCTTTGCAGTTTTCCTCTGTGACAACACTGCGTATTCTGAAGTGTTTCTGTAATTTCACTGAAAGCTGTTTGCAGGCAAGAGTGAGGAGTGAAGCATGTCTGACCACATTGCCAGTGCATGTGTGCTAAGTGGCTCAGTTGTTTATCACACACACACACACACACACACACACACACCCACGTATCTGTTTTGTGTATGCTTCCTAGGTGGCTCAGTGTAGAGAATTCGCCTGCTAATGTTGGAGACTCAGGTTCAATCCCTGGGTCAGGAAGATCTCCTGCAGAAGGAAATGGCAACCCACTCCAGTATTCTTACCTGGAGAATCCCGTGGGCAGGGGAGCCTGGTGGGCTACAGACCATGGGGTCGCAAAAGAGTAGGACACAACTGAGCATGCACACATACACATACATATGTGTGTTTCAGTGATTTTGAATGTGCATCATCTATTCCAGTTATTGTTGGAAAATACTATTTTTATTTTTCTACAAAACATGGCCCACCAATGTTGATCATCAGACTTGAAGCCCAAATAACTGTCCTCTCTCTCTAGCAGTTTCTGACAGGTCTGCCTGTCCTTGGGTTTGGGGGATTCCCTGTTTACCCTGAACCTCCTCTGGCAGCATCCCCAGCTCACCTCTGACCCTCTAGCTCTAGCCATAATCCTCCAAACTTTCAGGAACATAAAGAAAGTTTTCTCCTCAGGAAAACACTGGATGGCTTTATTGTAACTATGGGTTTGAAATAAATGATCAATTCATGTGATTTGTCTATCAAACTTAAAGGGCAAATTGAATAGCTTTTCATTTTTCTTTGAATCAGTGAATGTACACATCAATCTATTACTGAAAATAAAATTTCATTAAAACATGCTTAAAAATAAGAACTATTTGCCTAGCTCTAGATCCCAGAGGCTTTTCTCCCAGGTATTTTTTTTTCTAAAAGTTTTCTAGTACTAAATATATTTTTAATATAAATTTATTTATTTTAATTGGAGGCTAATCACTTTATGATATTGTATTGGTTTTCCCATACATCAACATGAATCCGCAATGGGTGTACATGTGTTCCCCATCCTGAACCCCCCTCCCACCTCCCTCCCCATCCCATCCCTCTGGGTCATCCCAGTGCAAAAGCCCCGAGCATCCTGCATCATGCATCAAACCTGGACTGGCGATTCATTTCACATATGATATTATACATGTTTCAATGCCATTCTCCCAAATCATCCCACCCTCGCCCTCTTCCACAGAGTCCAAAAGACTGTTCTATGCATCTGTGTCTCTTTTGCTATCTCACATATGGAGTTATCATTACCATCTTTCTAAATTCCATATATATGCATTAGTATACTGTATTGGTGTTTTTCTTTCTGGCTTACTTCTATTTTATATTTAATTGTGTGCTTCTGTTAGAGTTAATTAGTTTGAGAAAGATGAAGTATGGATTGAATCTATTTAGTCTGTGGATATCCATTTTCTCCAGTATCATTTGTTAAAAAGACTAGACTTCCTCTTTCAGAACAAAATTAGTAAAGTGAAAAAAAATGAAACATAAAAACTGAAAGTAAAGATTTTTATTTTCTTTGTGCATGCTAAGTCACTTCAGTCATGTCCAACTCTTTGCTACTCTATGGACTGTAGCTTTCCAGGCTCCTCTGTCCATGGGATTTTCCAGGCAAGAATGCTGGAGTGGGTTGCCGTGCCCTCCTCCAGGGGATCTACCCAATCCCAGAATCAAATCCACATCTCTCACATCTCCTGCATTGGCAAATGGGTTCTTTACCACTACTGCCTCCTGGGAAGCCTGATTTTCTTTGTAAAAATTTTTAATATTTTGTGTTTAATACTTTAGTACGTTCTAACCAAGCAAGCAAAAGAGTTGTACACTGAAAACAACAAAACATTGCCGCAAAAACTAAATAAGACACAAATAAATGGAAAGATATTTATATCCATGGCTAGGATCATGGCATCTGGTCCCATCACTTCGTGAGAAATAGTTGGGGAAACATTGGAAACAGTGTCAGACTTTATTTTTCTGGGCTCCAAAATCACTGCAGATGGTGACTGCGGCCATGAAATTAAAAGATGCTTACTCCTTGGAAGAAAAGTTATGAACAACCTAGATAGCATATTCAAAAGCAGAGACATTACCTTGCTGACTAAGGTCTGTCTAGTCAAGGCTATGGTTTTTCCAGTGGTCATGTATGGATGTGAGAGTTGGACTGTGAAGAAGGCTGAGTGCCAAAGAATTGATGCTTTTGAACTGTGGTGTTGGAGAAGACTCTTGAGAATCCCTTGGACTGCAAGGAGATCCAACCAGTCCATTCTGAAGGAGATCAACCCTGGGATTTCTTTGGAAGGAATGATGCTAAAGCTGAAACTCCAGTACTTTGGCCACCTCATGTGAAGAGTTGACTCATTGGAAAAGACTCTGATGCTGGGAGGGATTGGGGGCAGGAGGAGAAGGGGATGACTGAGGATGAGATGGCTGGATGGCAGCACGGACTCGATGGACATGAGTCTGAGTGAACTCCGGGAGATGGTGATGGACAGGGAGGCCTGGCGTGCTGCAATTCATGGGGTCTCAAAGAGTCGGACATGGCTGAGCGACTGAACTGAACTGAACTGAGGAAGAGTTAATTGTTATGATGTTAATACTACCCAAAGCAAGCTACAGATTCAATGTAATCTCTATCAAAATACGAATAGTTCTTTTCACAAAAGTGGGATTTTAGAGGGGTTTAAAAAGTCCAAAAAGCAGAAAAAACTGAAAGTCTCATACTTACTGACGTTTTTACTAGAAAGCTGTAGTAGCTAAAACAGTATGGTATTTGCCTGAGGGCAGACATGTAGACCAATGGCACTGAACAGAGAGCTCAGAAATAAACCCTCACATGTATGGTAAATTGATATTTGACAAAAGTGCCAAGACTATTCAATGGTAAAATGTCTTTTCAATCAGTAGTGCTAGGAAAACTGAATATCTGCACACAAAAGAAGTTGGACCCTTGCTTTATATTCAATGCAAAAGTCAATTCAAAATTGATCAAAGATCTAAATTTTAGATCTAAAATTAAGAACTCAAGCTACATAAAACTCAGGGGAAAATTTTTTTTAATCTTCATTACATTGGATTTAGTGATGACTTAATGAACTATGACACCAAAGCACAGGTAACTAAAGAAAATATGATAGATTAGATTTGATCATAATTAAATTTTGTGCACCAAATGATACTATCAAAATATCAAAATTACTTAATAGCAGATAGTGTGTTAGTTGCTCAGTCGTGCCCGACTCTTTGTGACCCCGTGGACTGCAATCCACCAGGTTCCTCTGTCCATGAGATTTTCCAGGCAAGGATACTGGAGTGGGTTGCCATTTCCTTCTCCAGGGGATCTTCCCAATCCAGGGATCGAACCCGGGTCTCCTGCACTGCAGACAAATTCTTTACCGACTGAGCTACAAGGGAAGCCCAGTGAAGTAAAATACTTGCAAGTTCAGTCTGATAGGGAATTAATATCCAGAATATATAAAAAATTCCCACAACTTCACAAACCAAGTAATCCAGTTCAAAAATGGGCAAAAGACTTGAGTAGATATTTCTCAAAGAAGATATACAAATGGCTATTAAAGAATCTTGCTCCTTGGAAGAAAAGTTATGACCAACCTAGACAGCATATTAAAAAGCAGAGACATTACTTTGCCAACAAAGGTCTGTTTTATCAAAGCTATGGTTTTTCCAATAGTCATGTATGAATGTGAGAGTTCAACTATAAAGAAAGCTGAGTGCTGAAGAACTGATGCTTTTGAACTGTGGTGTTGGAGAAGACTCTTGAGAGTCCCTTGGACTGCAAGGAAGTCCAACCAGTCCATCCTAAAGGAGCTCAGTCCTGAGTGTTCACTGGAAGGACTGATGCTGAAGCTGAAACTCCAGTACTTTGGCCACCTGATGCGAAGAACTGACTCATTGGAAAAGACCCTGATGCTGGGAAAGATTGAAGGTGGGAGGAGAAGGGGACAACAGAGGATGAGATGGTTGGATGGCATCACCGATTCGATGGACATGAGTTTGAGCAGGCTCTGGGAGTTGGTGATGGATAGGGAAGCCTGACATGCTTCAGTTCATGGGGTTGCAAAGAGTTGGACATGACTGAGCAACTGAACTGAACTGAATAAGTACATGAAAAGGTGCTCAATATCATCAGTCATTAGGAAAATGCAAATCATAACTACAATGAGATATCATTTTATACCTATAAAATGGGTATTTAAAAGAAAATAAAACAGATGACAAGGATATAGAGAAATTGGTACTCTTCTGCATTGCTGGGGGGAAAGTAAAATGGTGAAGCTGCTGTAGAAAATAGTGTTAATTTTTCAGAAGACTAAACATGAAACTACTATATGACCCAGCAATTCATTCCTAGGCATACATTCAAAAGAATTAAGCAGGGAACTGATCATATGTGTGTGTGTACCAATTTCATAGCCATGTTATTTTCAGTAACCAAAAGGTGTGAATAACCTAAGAGTTCACAAGCAAGTTAATGTGCAAACAAATTGTGACATTAATATACAAAGGAATATTGTTCAACCATAGAAAGAAATGAAATACTTATATATATACTACAATGGGCTAAGTGAATTTGTCCAGACAAAAACCAGCAATCATTTGATGATTCACAGAGACAGAAAGTAGAATAGAGGCTACTAAGAACTGAGGGGAAAGGAGAAGAGGGATTATTGTTTAACTGATATGAAGTTTCTGGGGGGAATTACAAAGTTTTAGACATAGTAGTCGGAGAAGGCAATGGGACCCCACTCCAGTACTCCTGCCTGGAAATTCCCATGGACAGAGAAGCCTGGAAGGCTGCAGTCCATGGAGTCGCTAGGAGTCAGACATGACTGAGCGACTTCACTTTCACTTTTCACTTTCATGCATTGGAAAAGGAAATGGCAACCCACTCCAGTATTCTTGCCAGGAGAATCCCAGGGACGGGGGAGCATGGTGAGCTGCCGTCTATGGGATCACACAGAGTCAGACACGACAAGTGACTGAGCAGCAGCAGCAGCAGCAGTGATGGTTATACAACATTGAGAACTGAAGTATATACCTCGGAACAGTTAAAATGATAAATATTATGGAATGTATATTTTACTACCATAAAGAAAAGATCTTCAATTTCTTTGAGGTTTATATAAAATAAGTGGGAATACTAGTTTTAGAAACAAAATATACAAATATAGGTTAATTGAGAAAAAGGTTTTTTGCAATGACTTTTAAGGAAAGTGTTTACATTGGACCTATACGGTAAAAATGTTATAAACATAATAGATAAAAATACTTGATAGAAGTTTCATAAGATTCATGGAGGTAGTTTTTAAAGTTATACTTTTTAGGGTTACTCTCTCTGCCTCTTCATTTTGACTTTATGTCAACCTGAGAAAATATAACCAGTTATGCCCAATAGTAATTCCAGAAATTAAACAACATAATGTTGCAAAGGTAGAATTCATTAATTATCCAGGGCACTATAGTATAAGGACAGTATCTATCTATACTGTTCTGGGTGAATTACTGAAATTTTAAAAGAAACATTTTTTAAAAAAAGAATTTGATCGAATGACCACTGAATATAAACTCAGGATAGTAGAGGCATATGTAGAAATTTACCATCTCTGATTGTTTCCAGAATTTCATGGTGTATATAACGTGATTCTCCAACTCTAGAAAGATCACACTGATTGGGAGAAAGGCTGCTTTCTTAATCTTGGCTTCTGATCCAAAATTTTCAGTGGTTTTTCATTGTCTAAAAGACAAAACCCAAATTCCTTAGTGTGATATTATCTGGGGCTCAAAGTATAATATTGCCAATCATTCCTCCAAGTCCTGAAGTCCTTCTAGAGTCAAATTGCTTCTGTCAAGTAGTTATCACTGCTGTGATTCTACTCAGGTGTGTGATTGTTGCATTTCTCTCACTGTATTAGATTGTAATTTTTGCTTAGCACATATCCCTGTGTTCAGCAGTAACTAATTAATTAGTTAAGATTGTTAGAGCCATCTGTCTGGGCATCATCCTTCCTATAAATTTCCTCACCTTTCATCTCTTATGAGGCCTTCTCATCTCTAGACTCTTACTACTCAGTCCATAGGAAAACAATCTTCTGATGAGTTTGCTGAAGCTGTTTTATCACCTCATACTTTAGCTCAGATCACTTTTTCTGTTTCTCAATAGAGCTTCCCTGATAGCTCAGTTGGTAAAGAATCTGACTACAGTGCAGGAGACTGTGGTTTGATTTCTGCATCGGGAAGGTCTGCTGGAGAAGGGATAGGCCACCCACTCCAATATTCTTGGGCATCCCTTGTGGCTCAGCTAGTAAAGAATCCATCTGTAACTCAGGAGACCTGAGTTTGATCTCTGGGTTGGGAAGATCCCCTGGAAAAGGGTTCATCAATAATGTATATGCAGATCTCTACTTTCTTGGTTCTTGCCTTATATTTTGTTCCACTCATCAACCAAACCAGACTATTCACATTAGCCCCAAACATTCCTCCACCCTTTAGCTAATGGCATGTTCTCTGTCTCAAGCACCCCTCTGATTCTCTGTGCATTAAAACAATACCCAAGTTTCAAAAAAAGTTGGCCCAAATGTCACTTCTTCCAGGTAGCTTTCCTATTATTGTCCAACCTGAAGATGAGATTCTTGTTTTAAAATTCTCTGGCATTGGAGACATATCTCTTTTAAGGCATGTGTTATATTGGACTGATTACAGTTACTTTTGTGAGTGCTTACTTTTGCTAAAATCCTCCTGAAGTCATGGATTGAGCTGAATTTTCCTCTGTGTCTATGGCACCCTGCAGAGAGTTGATACAGGCTCAGAGTGTTAGACAAGTTGGTTAAAATGACCCTGAACTGAGCAGGAGAGCAGGTGAAAAATGTAAGAGAAAGTGTGAGAGCCCTCTGACCCAGGCATTTTAAGCCGATCTTTAGTGAACAAGTTGATCTCAAGTCATTGCCATTGCCCATCATATATCACCATCTCAATAGGCAAAACGGTGCTAGAAAAATGCATCTTTAGCTGTTAAATTTGAGTTTTTACTTAAGATACAAGGATCACACACATTACACACACAGTTTTCTTTTTTTTTATTTCTAACACACATACATATTAAAGAGAAATTTACCTTATTAGCACTTGTGTTCACCAAATAAAGTGACTGACATAACTGAAGAGAGCAGAGTTTTTATGAGTTTCCTTACTCTAGACTTTACTGGTTTTTTAAAGATTCTAAGGCTCAAACAAACTAGTCTAATGAATCCAAGACTTACACAGCTAAAACTCTCGTTGGGTGCATAATCTATTCTGTAAGCCTGGCACGTGGTGAAAATGGACAGCCTTACAATCATTTGGGAGGTCAATCTAATATCATCATATGAATTCTTTAGCAATTTGGAGCATTTGGGTAGGATGTTTATTTGTTGCACTTGAGAGTATGAAAAGGGAGGATCTGGACAGAAAAAAGATCTTGATTAGAATATATTGAAAATCCTTTCAATTTTGAAATTCCCATTTGAATGATTGGAAAGAATAGTTTATTTTCATGATGAAAGAAAGAGTAAAAATATTAGTCACTTAGTTTCATCTAACTCTTTGCAACCCCATGGACTGAAGCTCACCACGTTTCTCTGTCCATGAAATTCTCCAGGCAAGAATACTGGAGTGGGTTGCCATTCCTTTCTCCAGGCTATCTTCCTGACCCAGGGACTGAACCCGGGTCTCCTATATCGCAGGCTGATTCTTTATCATCTGAGCCACCAGGGAAGCCCCTATTTTCACCTTAGAGCTCTTTTCCTGGACCCAAATTCCACAGCTCAGATACAGAACACAAAGAAAGAGCCCAAGCCTACCCACTTTATAGTTTAGTGGTGGTGGTCTGGTCAATGATTAGCAAAGAAGCCAAGAAACAAGCTTCAATTATGGCAACATCTGGCTTCAAGCAGATTTCCACAGATGAAAGAAGAAAATAGGAGCGGCAATGTAGGGCTGTTGTGTATTGCTATGCATGCCTTTCATTGCACAGTCTGTGCAGCGCTGGACAAAGTCAGATAAAGCAGTGCTTACCGGTTTCTTCATCACCGTGCATCACCAGACTGGAAGTATATGAAGCAAATTTTCAAGAAGTGAAAGCTTGCTACATCCAAAGAACAAGTGACTAAAATTATCAGAAAGTAGCCAGAGGAAGAATAGGTGGAATTATTGTACAGCATCCCTACTGAGTGATATATTAAACTGACAACACATATTTTAGTCTCTTTGGTGAAAAATCATGCCCCATTAAGATTTTCTATTCAAAAATGTTACTTTCTTTGTTCTTTTAATAGTTACTTCAATATAAATTAATCAGATGTTCAGAGAGAAGATTAAGTATTAATCTTCAGTCCTCATCATTTTTGGCACCAGGGACCGATTTCATAGAAAACAATTTTTCCATGTGCTGGGAGGAGTGTGAGGATGATTTTGAGATGATTCAAGTGCAGTAGTGTTCCTGCTTATATGAGAATCTAATGCTATCACTGATCTGATAGGAAGCGGAGCTCAGACAGAAATCCGAGTGATGGGGAGCAGCTGTAAATACAGATGAAGTTTAGTGGCTCACCACTCACCTCCTGCTGTGTGGCCAGGCTCCTAACAGGCCATGGACAAATACCAGTCCATGGCCTGGTGGTTGGGGACCCCTGTTATAGAAGCATTTTGTGTATTTCAAATGAAATACATGGATAGTTCTGCCTATGCATGTATGTCCAAGTTGTAAAACAAGTGATTTGAATGTATTTAGCCCCCCTGCGATGGTAGAGAAATTAGACAACCTAAAACAAATTCAGTTCTATTTATCCTGATTCAAACAAAAAGCATTTAGTATCTATCAATACTCATATATGTAAGGTACCTAAGCAAGTCCTTAAGCATATTCATCTAATGTAGAAAAAGTTCTGGTGATCACATTCATATCCAGAGACCATACATTATGTAACCCACAAGAAAGAGCTTCAACTATGTATCTATTCTTCCCAGTAGATATTGTTATACTGTTATGCACACTAAAAATAATTTTTTCATGATTTATGTAAGTAAATTAAGCTTGGAATGTCATTCAAAATACATATATATATGTATAACAGAAAATTTTAAATATAAAATTATTTTGTAAGGAAAACTAAGTATGATAAAAATAAGAATACAGTGTAATTTTTGAAGCAAAATACTGTTTTCTATATTATTTTTATTTTAGATATATTTAGTTTTTACTGAAGTCACTATAGTTTGTCAATGACTTTGGGGAAGTTAGGAAATATTTTAACATATTGGCAGTCCCTTCCCCTCCATTACTCATGTATCTCTAAGGGAAAGAAAATCTGTATTTTAAATCTGGGAGGAGGAAAAAGACCTCAGTCAAGTATGAAATTGGTAATTCAGAGTTTCTCTTTTTGCATAACCAACATTTTGTAGCTGCCATTTCTGACTGAGTGATCAGGTTATACAGATTCTCATATTTTTCCCATTCCCTCCTTATTTCCATAATCAACCATTCCCCTACCATATTGTTTATCTTAAATTGCACAGCCTTTATCAGGCTGCTGGTCTTTATAATGAACCTTAGTTCCCGGGTTTCATTCTCCATTTCCATGTCTCTCCTCGCATTTCATGCTTCAAGGCATAAGTACAGATTCACACCCAGACACTTTCCCCATGACACTCACACTTCAAAAATTAAAAACAGGACGTTAAAAAAATTACCATTGGTATTTCACAGGCTCAAAAACCAGGCTTATTTTACCATCTATATTTCCTCTAGGGTGGAGCTCCTATACTCCACTATATATTGTCAATATATTAAAATATTTTCCAGTTTCCTTACTGAACTTTCTTCTTCTATTGCTAAGCTCCAAATCTTTACATATCCTGAATATAAATCCTATGTCTAATGTATGGTTTACAAGTATCTTCTTTCAGTTTTTGACTTGACTTTTTAATTCCTTAACAGTGTATTATGAAGAGCAAAAGCTTTTAAATTTAACAAAATCTAATTTATTAATAGGCTGTATCCTATATGAAAGCTTTCATAAATGTTTCTATAAAAACTCAGAACTACAAATATCTCCTTGTGTTTTTTCTACAAGTTTTATAATTTTAGCTCTTCTGTTTAGGTCTGTGAGCCATTCTGAGTTAATCTTCTTACATGCTTTGAGGTAAGATTCAAAGTTTATCTTATTACATATGCATATCTAATGGCTCTAGCACCAATTATTGAAAATATGTCTTTCCCCTTTGAATCACTTTGGCACATTTGTTGAAAATCAACAGACCATCCCTTTATGTGTGAATTTGATTCTGAACTCTATTCTCTTTCAGTGATTTACAAACCCATCTTTACATGTCTCATACTGACTTAATTATAATAAACCTTAAAATCAGTTAGAGCAACTTTCCCAACTTTGTTCTTATTTATCACAGTTGTTTTGAGCTAATAGCTTAAAAATATTTTCTTGCCTATTTTGGCCCTATTTCTGCCACATGCATTTTGGAATAGGCTTGCCAGTTAAGAGCCACCACTGGGGTTTTTATTAGAATTGTATTGTTTGTAGACACACTTGAGAAAAATTGATATTCTTTTATTAATATATCTTAGGACTCATCCAATGTTTTTCAATAAAATTTGAAAATGTTTTTCCATAAAGGACATAAAGACATTTTTGTTTAGATTTATTCTTTGGCAGTATATATTTCTGTAAATGATGTTTTCACATTTCCTAATAATTTGTTGCTGGGATAGCTAACTGCAGTTTATTTTTAAGATATTTTTCTTATATCTTGCAAACTTGGCCAAACTCTCTTTGAAATTCAAAATTTTCAGTTTTTAGTTTTCAGTCGTTTGCAGTTTTTAGTTTCTATGTTGACAGTTATTTTGTCTATTGCTCATTACGATTTTGTTTCCTTTATATTTCTTATACATGATAGTTTCATTTCTTGTCTCACTGCTTCAGCTAGGTTTCCTTGCACAGTGTTGACAGAGCAGTGACAATGGGCGTCTTTTCATGCTCCCTGTTTTAAAAGAAATGGTTTAAACATTTCACCTTCCTATATGATGTTCATTTTGTTTTGTTTTTTGGTTTTGTCTTTATCAAGGTAAGTAAGTATCTTCTTATTTCTAGTCTGCTGAGATTTATCTTGCTATTCTGGTAGCTATAAAAGGATGTTAAATTGTGTCATGTGCCATTTTCTGTAAATACTAAGATAATCAAAAGCATCATGTCTTTTAATGTATTAACAGTGGCTTACACTAATAATTTCCAAATGTTTTATCTTTTTTTTCCTTAGGCAATCTTTATTTTTTCCCTTCATTAGGTGTTACATTTTAATAAATATTCCACACACAAAACCCCATCCTCAGCATCTATTTTCAGAGAATCTAACCTGCAATAATGGTTGCTTATTGCATCTTAGGACATTTTCAAGCCACCTGACTATGACATCCTAAAATATTCCAGTCCTAATGGCTTCCAAACTTCTTGCCTGACGCTCCCTCTCCTGTCACCTTATAATCTTACCTATAGGTATATCCTGGAGAAGGAAATGGCAACCCACTCCAGTTTTCTTGTCTGAGAAATCCCATGGACAGAGGAACCTAGCGGGCTATAGTCCATGGGGTTACAAGAGATTTGCGCGTGACTTAGTGACTAAACAACAAAAATAACATAGGTATATCCAGGTTAGACATCACATTTTCCACAAAATCTCTTTTTAGTTTCCCTAAACTTCCTTACTGCGTTATTTTCCACTCTGCTCCCAAGGTATTTTGTTGTTATACATGTTAGATTTATAAAGTAATAAAAATCAATTAAAACATTAATAACCATAAATTTGCTGTCAACTTTTTCAAGACTAGAGAAAATAGAGTGATTGGACATGGAAATAGAGTGATTGGACAAAATAAACAATAGAGTCCAATAGAGTGATTGTCTAATCACTCTTTGTCTAATAGAATGATTGTACAAGGTAAACAAAGAATGAGAAATTGGGTACCTAAAGTAGCAAACATGTTTACAGACTGATCTGTGGTAGTTGGTACCCAGTAGCTCATAGTGACCAAATAAGTCGCCTGGCCAAGTGAATTGGGAGATCAAGACAAGCAGGAGTATCACGTTAGAACTAAGAACGTGTTCACAACTGCATCTCTGAGGATGCTTACCCCTCCCTTGCCTCACTGTAGAAATGCGTACTAATTAATGCCACTGAGTAAAAAGGTAAGAATTCATAATCCTTTTGGAAGTTGGTAATTGGCATAGACTCTAGCTTATTTCTCCCAAGTGGTATTTCTTTAATACCCCAATTCCATAATCCATGTGTCATTTCTTAAGACTTAGCATGGCTCTAACTCTGGAGCTACACATCTTCATCTGAACTGATGTGGCTGGATGTTTTTAAGAAGAGAAAACACAGAAGATAACATAAAAACACTAAGTGACTGACAGAGAGCACAAAAAGGAAAAAAAGCACAGAAAAGTCAGTTAGAATGCGATACCATAGACCAGAACTCTGCTGTTGCTTCTCACCCTACATTGAGACCTCTTTGGTTGTAAATATTATGTTTTACTGTACTTGTTGACTCTGCCATTTTCTTTAGGAATTATAAGCAAAAAACAAAAAAAAACACCTCACTACTAGAAATTCTGGTAGTGAAGTTTTACCTAAGCATTTGGACACTGTTACCTGTTTTTAAACTTTCTCTGTTCACATTTTTAAAGTATGTTAAAATCTTATGCAGTTTGGTTCTATCTCTTTTGTTAATCACCTTGTCTTGCATTTCTTCCCAAATTCTATGATTAGTCATCTTGGAGACTTTAAGATTGCCTACTACACTGTTTTGTTTTTGCTACTGTTGATTTCTTCTGCCCACTCTGGGTTTTCTAGGCTTTCTTCTAGGAATACATGTCCTTTTCATTTGGTGACGTCCCACTGCAATGTTTGGACCAAAACACGCATGGCCTCACCTGATATGTTTTCTTCAGCTCTCTCAATCAGAACAAGTGACCACCTCTTCCATATGTCCTTACAATTTTTGCAGACCTCTAGGTTTTCCTCAGTACACCATTAATTTCTGTCATCCCCCAATTCATTTTTGTTATCACCCCTCTCCATTTCAGCACCCAACTTGGGGTTATGCATATGGCAGACATAAAGCTGCAATGGTTTAGCTGCTAAGTCATGTCTGATTCTTTTGCAGCCCTATGGACTATAGCCCACCAGGCTCCTCTGGCCATGGAATTTCCCAGGCAAGAATACTGGAGTGGGTTGCCATTTCCTTCTCCAGGGACTCTTTCTAAGCCAGGATTGAACCCACATCTCCTGCATTAGCAGGTAAATTCTCTACCACTGAGCCACAAGGGAAGCCCAGACAATAATGCAGGCTGAATAAATCAGTAAGAAAACAAATGAATAGTTACTGATATCAAAACATACTTCTAAAATGATATATTTATTGTCAATCTAAATCTTTCTTTCACATTCCTAGTAGATGGTATTTTTTCTTGTCTATTTCAGAGAAAGAGGGTAGACTTTCCTCTTAGAAGGTGTTTGATCCATTTTTAATTTGCATCAAGGATGCAGGGTGTCTTTAGTGTTCCCTTAGCACAGTATTACCACCCTGTCATCAGTAGTAACTCAAGTTCAGCTTTCTTGATTCCACAGGAAATATTATGCTAAAGTATCACCTTGTCATCAACAATAACTCAATTTCTGCTTTCCTAAGCTGAAAATGAGTTATTGTTGATGATAAGCTAATGCCATTCTAAAGTCTTAAAAAAAAATGTAAGAGCAATACAACCAATTGGCAAGAACACTGAAATAGCCAGAAACAATCAAGCAGAGCCTTAATATGGATTAGATAGCTTGGAAAAGGTTGTGGTGTGCATCATATAGTCATGTGATTCAGAGCATGCAAAATTAAGAGCCAATAGGCACGTTTATCCAAAGTCATGTAATTCTGTTTTTCTTTCAAAGAAATAGAAACTTTATTGT
This sequence comes from Ovis aries, assembly GCF_016772045.2. Lineage (NCBI taxonomy): Eukaryota > Metazoa > Chordata > Mammalia > Artiodactyla > Bovidae > Ovis > Ovis aries. The sequence continues at coordinate 46,122,782 of NC_056055.1, read as the reverse complement.
ACATATATTAAAGGGTTATTTAGTTGTCTTATAGAAGTCACATAATTCCTAAGCACTAATTCTGGAATTATCAAGTTGCTTTGTTGAAGTTTTCTAAATATGTTTTCCACCTTTATAATATGTTAATTTTAAGATACACTCTGCTTTAAAGTCTGTCTATGGTATGCTTAGGGTTCTATTATTGTTAAAAATCACACAAGTGATTAGTTATAAGAAAAGTCACAATTATGGGGAAAAAACACTTATTGAAAGAATAAATGAGTAAAATATTTACATGGGTGGATATATATCCAGGTATGTGCATGTTTATATGTATAGGTATACATGCATATTAGACCTCTGTGTGAGTACAAATTTTCCAAAGTTCTAAAGGTGACAGAGATGTCATCCAGTTCCTCTGAATGAGGGAGGTGGAGAAGGTATCTCAGGTGAAGTGACAACTGCATTGGTGATAATGCAATGGGAATTCCCTAGATGGAAAATAAATTTCCTACTCTATTTTTTATTATGGTTTCCCTGGTGGTGCAGGGGGTAAGCATCTGCCTGCAATGTGGGAGACCTGCGTTCAGTCCCTGGGTCGGGAAGATCCCCTGGAGAAGGAAATGGCACCCCACTCCAGTATTCTTGCCTGGCGAATCCCATGGAAATAATAAGCATCCCATGAATCAAGGACCATCAATAAACTTAAGTGACATTAATTCACAGCAGAATTAAACAAATACTATAGACCTACCACAAGTGAGGCTCTATATTGATCTCTATTAAAAACACAGAGCACCAACATTAAAAGGAAACTTGAAAGGCATTGATTTGATGTTCCATTGAAAAAAGCCTTTACTTAAAGTCATACACTAAGAAATACTTTATCTCCCTTTTGGACTGATCTAATTGTTACTAAATAAGGTCTATTGTGATGAAATATGCTTCTAAAAATAATGTTATTTTCAAAATTGGCCCTAATTTTGTTTTATATTCTTCTGTATCTTAAACAAAGGCAGTTCCTTAAATGAATAATCACTTAACTTTGTTTCTATAAAGTCTACCATGCAGATCACTTTATTCTAGAAATATTCAATGTTTCTCTTAAAATGCAGAGTGGATGACAGAGCAAAGTGCTAGACTGGCCTCTAGCTGCACAACTGTTTGGCATTCTTCTACTGGTCTTTCTGTGCTAACAGACTTTCTTATATTTTGATAACATATTTATAACAAACACAGAGTGATGTATTTTCATTTTCAAAGAGTCATTTTCTGTATAGGTGCCTAGAATCCTTGAAAGTCTATTGAAAGCCATTAAATGAATACAAAAGTATAAGTTAAAATTTTCTGTATGTGATCAAATGTCAATTCATTTGATGCCATTAAAACTTTACAAAAACATTCAAAGTACCCAAAGGATCTACAGTGCCTCAGGCTTCTTTGAGATACTTAAAAGAAAACATATATAAGTAAAAATAAAAAGAAAGATGCTTCTTAGGAGAATTCAGTGATCACACACCTGTATCCACAATTTAAACATCTTACCATGACCTTCAGGAGACACAGTGGGAGCCTCTACAGTTCAAAACCAAGTTCCTGAAAGGACAGCTCCATGGAGTATAATGTGCCTTTCTATGTAATTGTTGATTACCTTTGGAAATGAATGCCATCAAGAATATTTGCATGAAAAAGTAATATCTGCATGAGAAAGTAAAAAGCAGGAAGTTCAAATCTTTGGGTACAGTATACTTGTGGGTTTTTTCTTTTTGGTCAACAAAAGTTTTAAAGTTTACTGGAACCATTTGCATAAATGTAGTTGGAGCTGTTGCTGTTCAATCACTCACTCATGTCTGACTCTTTTGTGACTTCATGGAATGTAGCTCCTCTGTCCATGGGATTTCCCAGGTAAGAAGGCTTGAGTGAGTTGCCATTTCTTTCTCCAGGGCATCTTCCACACCCAGGGATTGAACCCAAGGATCTGTCATCTCTTGCATTGACAGGCTGATTCTTTACTGCTGAGCCATCAGGGAAGCCCATAAATTGGAGTACCATCAGCAAAAAAAAAAAAGAAAGAGTTTTTAGAAAGTCATATTACTCAGACTAGAAGCCTATGATCAATGTATATATTTATGTATGAATATACATACTTATTTTTGTAACCAAATGAAATGCTCCTTCTCATTAAAGTCTACCCTTTGTAAATGAAAGCAACCTATCTCCATCTTGGAGAAAGTGAAAGTGAAAAGTGAAAGTGAAGTCCTGCAGTCACGTCTGACTCTTTGCAACCCCAGGGAGAGTGTAGCCTACCAGACCCCTCTGTCCATGGGATTTTCCAGGCAAGATTACTGGAGTGGGTTGCCATTTCCTTTTCCAGGAGATCTTCCTGACCCAAGGATTGAACCCAGGTCTGCCACATTGTAGGCAGACACTTTACCATCTGAGCCACCAGAGAAGTCCCTCTTGGAGAAGGAAATGACAATCCATGAACAACTAAAGAGTCTGAAATGCAGTACTTGGATGCAATCTCAAAAATGACAGAATGATCACTGTTTCCAAGGCAAACCATTCAATATCACAGTAATCCAAGCCTATGCTCCAACCAGTAATGCTGAAAAAGCTGAAGTTGAATGGCTCCATGAAGACCTACAAGATCTTTCAGAACTAACACCCAAAAAAAGATGCCCTTTTCATTATAGGGGACTGGAATGCAAAAGTAGGAAGTCAAGAAATACCTGGAGTAACAGGCAAAATTGGCCTTGGAGTACAGAATGAAACAGGGCAAAGGCTAGTAGAGTTTTGCCAAGAGAACACATGGGTCATAGCAAGCACCCTCTTCCAGCAACACAAGAGAAGACTCTACATAGGGACATCAGCAGATGGTGAACACCGAAATCAGATTAATTATATTCTTTGCAGCCAAAGATGAAGAAGCTCTATACAGTCAGCAAAAAAAAAAAAAAAAAAAAAGGACAGGGAGCTGACTATGGCTCAGATCAAGAACTCCTATTGCCAAATTAAGACTTAAATTGAAGAAAGTGGGCAAAACCATCAGACCATTTGGGGATAACCTAAATCGAATCCCCTATGATTATAGAGTAGAAGTGAGAAATAGATTTAAGGGACTAGATCTGATAGACAGAGTGCCTGATGAACTAAGGATGGAGGTTTGTGACATTGTACAGGAGACAGGGATCAAGACCATCCTCAAGAAAAAGAAATGCAAAAAAGCAAAATGGTTGTCTGAGCAGGCCTTACAAATAGCTGTGAGGAGAAGCAAAAAGCAAAGGAGAAAAGGAAAGATATACCCATTTGAATACAGACTTCCAAAGAATAGCAAGGAGAGATAAGAAAGCCTTCCACAGCGATCAGTGCAAAGAAATAGAAAAAAAAAAAAAAAAACAATAGAATAGGAAAGACTAGAGATCTCTTCAAGAAAACTGGAAATACGAAGGAAGCATTTCATGCAAAGATAGGCACAATAAAGGACAGAAATGGTATGGACCTAACAGAAGCAGAAGATATTAAGAATAGGTGGCAAGAATACACAGAAGAACTATACAAAAAGATCTTCACAACCCAGCTAATCACAATGGTGTGATCACTCATCTAGAGCCAGACATCCTGTAATGTGAAGTCAAGTGAGCCTTAGGAACCATCACTATGCACAAAGCTAGTGGAGGTGATGGAATTCCAGCTGAGCTATTTCAAATCATAAAAGATGATGCTGTGAAAGTGCTGCACCCAATATGTCAGCAAATTTGGAAAACTTAGCAGTGGCCACAGGACTGGAAAAGGTCAATTTTCATTCCAATCCCAAAGAAAGGCAATGCCAAAAAATACTCAAAATACCACACAATTGCACTCATCTCACACGCTAGTAAAGTAATGCTCAAAATACTCCAAGCCAGGCTTCAGCAATACGTGAACCATGAACTTCGAGATGTTCAAGCTGGTTTTAGAAAAGGCAGAGGAACCAGAGGTCAAATTGCCAACATCCACTGGATCATGGAAAAAGCAGGAGAGTTCCAGAAAAAAAACCATATTTCTGCTTTATTGACTATGCCAAAGCCTTTGACTGTGTGGATCACAAGAAACTGTGGAAAATTCTGAAAGAGATGGGAATACAGACCACCTGACCTGCCTCTTTAGAAATCTGTATGCAGGTCAGGAAGCAATAGTTAGAACTGCACATGGAACAACAGACTTGTTCCAAATAGGAAAAGGAATACATCAAGGCTGTATATTGTCACTCTGCTTATTTAACTTATATGCAGAGTACATCGTGAGAAATGCTGGACAGGATGAAGCATAAGCTGGAATCAAGACTGCTGGGAGAAATATCAGTAAACTCAGATATGCAGATGACACCACCCTTATGGCAGCAGAAAGTGAACAGCAACTAAAATGCCTCTTGATGAAAGTGAAAGAGGAGAGTGAAAAAGTTGGCTTAAAGCTCAACATTCAGAAAACTAAGATCATGGCATCTGGTGCCATCACTTCATGGCAAATAGATGGGGAAACAGTGCAAATAGTGGCTGCTTTTATTTTAGGGGGCTTCCAAATCACTGCAGATGGTGATTGCAGCCATGAAATTATAAGATGCTTACTCCTTGGAAGGAAAGTTATGACCAACCTAGACAGCATATTAAAAAGAAGTGACATTACTTTGTCAACAAAGGTCCATCTAGTCAAGGCTATGGCTTTTCCAGTGGTCATGTATGGGTGTGAGAGTTGGACTATAAAGAAAGCTGAGTGCAGAAGAATTGATGCTTTTGAACTATGGTGTTGGAGAGGACTCTTGAGAGTCCCTTGGACTGCAAGGAGATCCAACCAGTCCATTCTAAAGGAGATCAGTCCTTGGTGTTCATTGGAAGGACTGACGTTAAGCTGAAACTCCAATATTTTGGCCACCTAATGCGAAGAGCTGATTCATTTAAAGACCCTTGTGTTGCGATAGATTGAAGGCATTAGAAGAGAATGACAGAGGATGAGATGGCTGGATGGCATCACCAACTCAATGGACATGAGTTTGGGTGAACTCCGGGAGTTGGTGGTGGACAGGGAGACCTGGAGTGCTGCGGTAATGGGGTCGCAAAGAGTCGGACATGACTGAGCGACTGAACTGAACTGAAACTGAAGAGCTTAAAAGTGTTTGATGAAAACTGATACCATGTTCACAGCAGAGCTCAACGAAATAGGTAGCAAATAGATGGGGAAGCATCTTCTGGTATCCTTGCTGATATCTATGTCTTGGGGAAAGGGTATAATTACTTTCATGCTGACCTAATCTTAATAGAAAGTAATAGCAATATTATCAATGATAATAGTAAACTATCATTTATTAGCACCTATATTTTGTCAGATATATCTTAGATATTTTACATGTAGATTCTTGTGTAATTCATTCTGTTACTAATATGTTGGAAATACCATCTTTATTTTAAGGATAGTAAAACTCAAGCTAAGAAATGTGATATAACAAAATTAGGCCATTACTGAGTATATATTCATAGTTCAACACAGGTCAGTTCAACTCCAAAGCCAAGAAAAAAAATCACAATATATATGAAAAACAGCATCAGTGAAAGCTTAAACAGCATCTTTGAAGAAACAAATGGGTCACAATAGAGCAAAGGTAAGGATTGGGACACAGCTCTGATCTTCCTTGGTCATGACATACAGAGAAAGGAAGGTTACCAGACTGATCATTTATTCACATGTGTTTCCCTGTGGTATGCTGCTGCTGCTGCTGCTGCTGCTGCTGCTGCTGCTGCTGCTGCTGCTGCTGCTGCTGCTGCTGTTGCTAAGTCGCATCAGTCGTGTCCCACTCTGTGCGACCCCATAGATGGAAGCCCACCAGGCTCCCTGTCCCTGGGATTCTCCAGGCAAGAACAATGCAGTGGGTTGCCATTTCCTTCTCCAATGCATGAAAGTGAAAAGTGAAAGTGAAGTCGCTCATCATGTCCGACTCTTAGCAACCCCGTGGACTGTAGCCTACGAGTTTCCTCCATCCATGGGATTTCCCAGGCAAGAGTACTAGAGTGGGGTCCCACTGCCTTCTCCATCCCTGTGGTATAGGCATCATTTATTGTAGTGGGGAGCCACCCCCTTTAACACTCAGATTCTTTCTGAAGTACAAAGAAGACAGACACCCTGAGTGCCAAAGGGGAACCTGAAAGAAAGCAGAAGTGCAATGCAAAGAGACAGAGGACGTGGAGTAGTGGTTCCCAAGGGTTGGAAAGGGCTGAATCCCAAGAATCATTTGGAAAAGTAATGAAATTATCCACGTTTGGACCCATGATTGGCACTTAGAGGGTAAATGTCAGGGATACTACACATCCTGTCACACATGGAGTTATCACAGTAACATCTGATTGTTCAAATACACATTCATACAGGTGAAAAAATTGTGTTTACAAAGGTTTTGTCTTTCCTTCTCTTTTGATAATGATGCTCTTGTCTAGGAAAACCTGTATTACTCATAACAGGCCCCCAAAGACATTTCTGCCACCACTTGTGCTTAGACTGGCTCTTGTGGTTCTTATTATGATTGTTATTATTAGCAAAAATCATCAGGGAACTTTGAGAAACATAATTTATTATTCACAAGTCCTAAAGGGCATGCAGTAAGGTAGTGAATTGAGAGGGAGAGAGTGGGGAGAGAATGGAGCTCTGCTTTTATTAGGTTCAGAGGGTGGGATGTCTAGAACTTAGCAGATACACTCCATGTTATCTACCTTTTTAATTTTTATTTTATATTAGATATAGTTGATGTACAAAGTTATGTTAATTTCAGCTTTACAGCAAAGTGATTCAGTTACACATATACATTTATTTAATCTTTTCAAATTCTTTTCCTATTTAGATTATTACAGAGTATTGAGCAAAGTTCCCTTTGCTATACAGTAAGTCCCTGTTGGTTATTTATTTTAAATATAGCAGTGCGCCCATGCCAATCACAAACCTCCAATCTAATTTAAAGCAAGTGTGTGCATGCTAAGTCACTTCAGTCGCATCTGACTCTTTGCAAACCTACAGACCATAGCCCACCAGGCTCCTCTGTCCATAGAATTCTCCAGGCAGCAAGTCTGGAGTGGGTTTCCATGCCCTCCCCCAGGGGATCTTCCCAACACGAGGATCCAACCCTTGTCTCTTACATCTCCTACATTGACAGGGCGGATTCTTTACAATTAGCACCACCTAGGGAGACCAATTTAAAGCATAAGAGTATGAACTAGGGCACAGGAAGGAAGAAATGGAATAACTCAAGTGGTCAGTTATCTAGGTCATGCAAGGCTATCTGAAAGGGGAAATACAAAGGAAGCAGCCTAATTCTATATCTAGTTGCTTTGCTGGTAGCTGTGTCATACGGCTGCAAAATGTTTATTCAAGAAGGGTGTCTTTTGAAATGGACGCCTTGGCAATCAAAAGCTTAATGCCAGACCCTTATACTACAGCAAGAATCTAGAACCAATCCTGTTTTTATGTATTTACAAATGATTTTTACACATGCTTAATGTATGTAGAATGCAACTGCCACTTATGATCAAAAGATTATTTTTATTTGTTTGAAATTTATCAACAGTTGTTTCCATGCTGGAAAAAAATCACTTCACCAGTGACCCTGAGATATTTAAGCCAAGATCCCCGCATCATTCTGCACTCAACACCACATTCACATTTATTTCCCTTACAGATAAATGTGTCTGACCACAGCATTATGTCTTTAATGTACTTATGGCTGAGTATATTTTATTGAAAAGTATATATTTTAATTTTTCCTTAGACACTTATACTTACAATATCATATGTATGTATATTATATTGAAAAGCACATATTTTAATTTTTCATAGACACTATGTATTCTTACAGTAACATATATATAAGGTGTGTGTGAGAGAGAAATGGTTAAAGGTAAGAGGTATGGTGTTATCAATTTAATGATTCTCCACTATGAATTTTTACTTAATTGCCTAATCCAAGACAATGGAGCTGGGCATTTAAATGTTTCTGTTGATGACGTGATGTTAAGTTTTGTTAGCAGAATGCTCTGGAGAGACATTGCAGGAAAATCAAGTTTTCCTTCATGGTTCTTTATACTCATTCACCAGCCTCATGGGAGTATGATTTTCTATTTACTATGTATAATTTTTCAGAGTGTGTCTTGCACAGCACTCTTTCTCCAACTCTTGATTCAGGCAACAGAAGAACAGCAGGGAGCCCCAAAGAGCAAAGGACTGCCACAGTCCAGGTCATGGCTCCCCAGCACCCTCGTCTCAGCTAAGTAAACCACAGCAAGTTGATAGCTGGTAAGCTGAGTGCCTGAGCTTCATCCCACACAGGGGACCAGAGCCATCCTGGCCTGAACCATACACATAAGTATGCTTGGTTTCTGCAGACCAAGTCCAGTATAACTCCAAGGTTCAAGGGTGTTTATAGTAGTACCTAAATCCCTCTGAATGCCTTCTTACAAGCTTCCACTCATATGTGCTCCAGAGTATTATTCCTGCTTTTTCAGTGACCATGGAATAGCTCTGGCTTGGGCAGTTCAGTAAACCCCTCTCCAGTGGTGATCTGTAACCTCATCTTATTCAACAAGGTTCAAATTCCCTTTTCAAGTTGTCCAGCCTTCGGTCCTCTCCCTACACCATAAAGTACCTTTAGAGTTCTCCTTCCATTTCTAGAGTTATTTTCTTATCATGGTGTAATAATTCCTTTCATTTCCTCTGTTTAAATCACTGGATTTCCTGCCTCCTGATTGGACCCAATTTGACAGCAAGAGTGGTCTCAGAAGATAAACCATAAAGATGGGTTTGGGAGTTAGTCTGCTCATGCTGTTGGGCTTGGCATGGTGCTGAGCTCCAGCCTAATGGAAGATGAGATGCTCATAATCCATGGCAGGCAGTGACATAAAATTTAATTAATCCACACTAACCACCCGTGGTTAACTGTGATGAAGAGCCAACTGAAACATGTGCTTTGGGAGCCCAAGTGACTGTTGCCCTTGACCATTACAGCAGTGATGATGGCTGAGAAGTGGATGAATTAATTTGATTATAATTATTTATATATTAAAAAGAACTAGCTCAGGCCTTTTAATTCTCAGCTCAGACGGTCTGGTCTGATGGCGTCCATATCAGCCCTAAAAAAAAAATCTCTTATTTCTTATAGCCACAGGACTGATACTGCTGAAAATGAAATGCAAAGTTTAACTGTGTGCTGAATTATGTTAATAGTTAAATACATGGCCTCATCATGGAGTCCCCTACAAAGAGTAGTGAAAACGGAAATTGCCTTATTCCTGATCTTACAGGGAAAACATTCAGTCACTAAGCATGCTGCTATCTGTCGGGATTTTTGCAGATGTTCTTTATCCGGCTATTACTGAGTTTTCTAAGTAATTGGGTATTAATTATTCTCAAATGATTGTTCTGTATCAATTGATAAGATCATCCTACTTTTCTTCTTTGAACTCTTAGCATAGTAGATTACATTGATTGATTTTCAAATATGAAACTAGTTTTGCATTGCCAGAGTAAAACTAACTTATTAGACTTAATAGGGTCAAATCAAATCCCAGACCTAACACAAACCATAGAAGACTTCTATAAAGACAAATCAAAAGCACTGTAGAAGAAAATGAGTTTAAAAACTGAAAACAACACAAGGACTCTATGAGTAGAGGAGAATTAAAATTCTACAACAAGAAAACTGAGACAATAAGAAGTTTTGAAAATGTAAAACATGAATGAGACAATGAAATAAATTTGTAAGAATAAGAAATGAAGGCCTAGAGATAATCACAAAGAAATAAAATAAAATAAATAAGAACAAGTAAGTTAGAAATAAAATTTATATTTAATAAAATGAAAAACTCAATTGACATCCAGAGGGGAAAATTAAAATAACTGAAGCAGATCTGGTGAAGAAAAGGTTAAGAAATTCAGTGAAGAACTTTGTTGATCAGTTGCTAAGCCATGTCCAACTGTTTATGACGCCATAGACTGTAGCCCGCTGTCCATATTATTTCCCAAGGAAAAGTACTGGATTGGGTTGCCATTTCCTCCTCCAGGAGGTCTTCCTGGACCAGGAAAGGAGCCTGCATCTCCTGCATTGGCAGGTAGATTCTTTACTATTGAGCCACCTGGGAAGCCAGCTAAAAACTAAACATATATATAACAATTAAACAGGAATTTTAAGACTTACAAATATAATAACTGAAATTAGGGACTTAGTGGATAGGTTAAATGAGTAGATTAGACAGAACTTGAATCTAATGGGCACAACTTCCCTGGTGGCTCAGTTGGTAAAGTATATTCCTGCAATGTGGGAGACCCGGGTTCAATCCCTGGGTTGAGAAGATCCCTGGAGAAGGAAATAGCTACCCACTCCAGTATTTTTGCCTGGAGAATTCCGTGGACAGAGGAGCCTGGCAGGCTACAATCCATGGGGTCACAAAGACTTGGACACAATTGAGTAACTAACACTTTCTTTTTCAGGAAGAATACTATGTCCAGTTCTTCAGAATTACATGTTATTTCCCTGTATGTACACAGAACATCTGTGAAAATTGGCCAAACACTGGGCCATAACTCAAGCCTCCACAATTTCAAAGGAATGAAATCATGGAGTGCTTTCTATGACCACAGAGGAATTAAGCTAGAAATCAATAGCAAAGTTGCAACTAAAAACATTTTTGTGCTTGAAAACTGTGAAACAGCAATCTACATAATCCAATGATCAAAAAATAAAATGTCACAGTTTTTTTTATATTATGAGCTGAAAGATGATGAAATAATGGAAAATCTTGTGGAATGGCTTCAGTTCAGTTCAGTTCAGTTCAGTCACTCAGTCGTGTCCGACTCTTTGTGACCCCATGAATCGCAGCATGCCAGGCCTCCCTGTCTATCACCAGCTCCCGAAGTTCACTCAGACTCACGTCCATCGAGTCAGTGATGCCTTAGAAGGACATATATAGTTTTAAATTCTCATAACTGAAAATAATTGCTTAAAAACAATAATCTAAGCATTCATTCATGTAAGCAGGGAAAATAACAGCTAAATCAAAAGAAAGAAGAGGGAAAAAATAATAAAGATGTGAGCAGATATAGTGAAGGAGAAACATACATAGTTTTAAACATTGCTAAAACTAGTTCTTATGAAGACTATAACATTAATAAACCCACTGGCATTTTTATAATCTAAAAACCTTCTACTAAGGGATATTTTGAGTTTGGATCTGAAAGAAGATATCCCCACTCCTTTATCCCATCATATATGTATCTCACAAACTATGCCCCTTATTTCGCCTTGTTTTCCATTCCAGAACATTTATTTTTTTTTTTTTCTGGTTAATGTCATTACACTTTATTTTATTTTTTTTATTTTTTTTTTATTTTTTATTTTTATTTTATTTTATTTTATTTTTTAAATTTTAAAATCTTTAATTCTTACATGCATTCCCAAACATGAACCCCCCTCCCACCTCCCTCCCCATAACATCTTTCTGGGTCATCCCCATGCACCAGCCCCAAGCATGCTGCATCCTGCGTCAGACATAGACTGGCGATTCAATTCACATGATAGAAGAACATTTATTTTAGAATGCCCAATTAAAAATGAAAAAAAATGAAGATGCAAGTAATTATTTCTGTTTATAAAAATGTGAGTTAGAATGGTTCATTCATTTAAGAAGCCAGTTGTAAGGTTAAAAATTTAATTCAGTAATAATTTTCAGCAGACACCACAGGACTGAAGACCTTCTCTTAGCTCCAAACCTGTATCCAGGACAATTTTTTCTTGGTCCCAGTTTCAGCCATTATGGAGTAAAAACTCTATCTCCAGTGACTGTGTCACTTAGCATAAAGACTCCCAACAATAACAGCAAAAAGAAGTAAAATAAAACAAGAATTCAGCATGCTAATAACGATCATAGGTATGGAGATATATCATACTTTCCAGACTTGATAACTGTAACACTGTTCAAGTTAGTATGTTTTTAGAATACAAAATCACCTTTGTGAAAACAACTGCCATAAAAACAAGAAAAAAAAATGATATTCACTTTAACAGGAACTGTCAACAAATAAATTATTGTCAGTTAAATGTATAAACTGGATCATCCATTTTGTAACTTTATGTCTTCCAAGCATCCTGGTACAGAAAATTGAGGTTATAGTGCTTAAAAAGCATGACAAACATGAAAACTTTGATCCTGTGGTAGCTGCCACATGTGCCACATTTGTGACATTTGAATGTATATGCCACAAACAAAAAGAATCACAGACACACACATATCCACATGCATACACACCCACTTACACACTGCAGCTGCTGCTGCTAAGTCGCTTCAGTCATGTCCGACTCTATGTGACCCCATAGAGCCCACCAGGCTTCCGCATCCCTGGGATTCTCCAGGCAAGAACGCTGGAGTGGGTTGCCATTTCCTTCTCCAATGCATGAAAGTGAAAAGTGAAAGGGAAGACACTCAGTCATGCCTGACTCTTAGCGACCCCATGGACTGCAGCCTACAAGGCTCCTTTGTCCACGGGGTTTTCCAGGCAAGAGTACTGGAGTGGGGTGCCATCGCTTTCTCCGACTTACACACAGGCACACACATATATACATATACACATATAAACACAAAAATAAACAGAAACATGAACATATATACATACACATACAATCTACATACTTAAACACATAAACACCCACTTATACACATGCACAGCTCCTTACATAACACACACACCTACTTACATAAGCTTTCCTGGTTACTCAGACAGTAAAGAATCTGCCTACAATGCTGGAGACCAGGGTTTGATCCCTGGATTGCAAAGATACCCTGGAGAAGGTAATGGCAACCCACTCCATTATTCATGGCTGGAGAATTCCATGGACAGAGGAGCCTAGCGGGCTACAGTCCATGAGGTCACAAAGAGTCGGACAAGACTGAGTGATTAACACTTTCACACCTACTTACATATACACATACCTATGCATTCATACACATATTACACACACATACCCAACCACACATACACAAACACTACAAGGTGTTTATATTTACGTCCAAAAATTGATTTTTAAAATTAGTGTTTTGAAATATGAATGCATCCCAATAAACGCTGCATTAAAACCAAGTAAAATATGTAGATGTTCATTTGGACAACAGAACCTTTACCATAGGAAATGTCCTTGAAAATATTTTGATTATTAAGAGCCATGAGTAAAAAATGTACCTATAATATAAAGTTCAAATATTCTCATTTGTAAAGCTGTTCCATTTCATCCCATCCTCTTTTCCTATTCTGTCTCTGCCCTAATTCTCTCTTCTCTTATGATGTTTCACCTCTGACTTGAAAGTAGCAGAAGTTTAATGCTGAAAGCATTTTACAGACTAACAGCCATTTCTGGGCTATTAGTAGAAATTAAAATGGCTTAATAAATTCTAGCATTCCTGTTAATGTCACTCCAGGTGTAGAGATAGATAAAAAATTCTATGTCTTCATTGTAGTGATAGTGAAACAAACTACTGTGTATTAATTCATGCTTGGAAATGAGCAAACACTGCAACTAGAAGCAAGCTCAAGAAACCATGAGACACAAAGTCAGAATGCCCATCATTAAAAAAAAAAATCTACAAACAATAAATGCAGGAAGTGTATGGAGAAAAAGAACCGACTTGCACTGTTGATGGGAATGTAAATTAATGCAGCCACTGTGGAGAACAGTTCCTTAAGAAATGAAAGTTAGAACAACTATATGACCCAGCAATCCCACTACTGGGCATATACCCTGAGAAAACAATAATTCAAAAGGATTTATTAGAGAAATGCAAATCAAAACCACAATGAGGTACCACTTCACACCAGTCAGAATGGCTGCAATCCAAAAATCTGCAAGCAATAAATGCTGGAGGGTGTGGAAAAGGAACCCTCCTACACTGTTGGTGGGAATGCAAACTAGTACAGCCACTATGGAGAACGGTGTGGAGATTCCTTAAAAATTGCAAATAGAACTACCTTATGACCCAGCAATCCCACTTCTGGGCATACACACCGAGAAACCAGAATTGAAAGAGACATGTACCCCAATGTTCATCGCAGCACTGTTTATAATAGCCAGGACATGGAAACAACCTAGATGTCCATCAGCAGATGAATGGATAAGAAAGCTGTGGTACATATACACAATGGAGTATTACTCAGCCGTTAAAAGAATTCATTTGAATCAGTTCTGATGAGATGGATGAAACTGGAGCCGATTATACAGAGTGAAAAACACCAATACAGTATACTAACACATATATATGGAATTTAGGAAGATGGCAATGACGACCCTGTATGCAAGACAGGAAAGAGACACAGAATGACATTCTAACATGTATACTATCATGTGAATTGAATCGCCAGTCTATGTCTGACGCAGGATGCAGCATGCTTGGGGGCTGGTGCATGGGGATGACCGAATGCAAAAGGATACATGTACCCTAGTGTTCATTTCAGCATATTTACAATAGCCAGGACATGAAAGCAACCTAAATGTCCATCAACAGGGGAATGGATAAAGAAGATGCGTACATACATACAACGGACTCAACCGTAAACAGGAACAAATTTGCATCATTTGTAGTGATGTTGATGGACCTGAGTCTGTCATATAGAGTCAAGCAGGTCAGAAAGAGAAAAACAAACTTTGCATATTAATGCACATATATGGAATCTAGAAAATGGGTACAGATAAACCTATTTTTAGAGCAGGAATAGAGACTCAGAGAGAACAGGCATGCTGACACCGTAGGCAAAGGGGAGGGTAGATGAACTGCGAGAACAGCTTTGACATAAATACACCACCATGTGTAAAATAGAGAGCTAGTGGGAAGCTGCTGTATGGCACAGGAAGCTCAGCTCCATGCTCTGTGATGACCTTGAGGGATGTGATGGGGACTGGGAGGGAGGCTTAAAAGGAAGGGGATATACGTATATATATAGCTGATCCACTTTGTTGTACAGCAAAAACTAACGCAGCATTGTAAAGCAATTACACTCCAATAACAAAAAGAAAGCATGGGAAACTATGTTTGACTACTTCACCCAGTTTCCTCTTTTGAGGGGGAAGGCTCTGTATAAGGAAAAGAGCTGCCTCGGAGCCCCATCTTGACTTACAAAAAGACCATCGCTGACTTGTGATTCTCATCTGTTCAATGGAAGGAACAGGGGCAGAAAAGAAGTGTAGGTGCAGAAGAGCACTAGGACAGACCACTCGATCCCACCACTGCAAGCAGTGATCAGAAGAAAAGCATTTGTTGCAGGCTTACTCCACCACGATAATTGAAATTCCACCAGGAAATGCGCAATATTATTAATAGATTTCTTGAGAGAAACTTCCTTGAGCCCAGATACATGTGCACTGTCTTGGGTCATTTTGCACTTATTCACAGAGCTCAGGATAGAACACTGAATAGTTAAAATACACATCTAATCTAATTTTTCACAACGATTCTGAAATTCTCCCAGAGAAAGTGTTAGTTGCTCTGTCATGTCCAACTCTGCGACCCCATGGACTATAGCCCACCAGGCTCCTCTGTTCATAGGGATTCTCAAGGTAAGAATACTGGAGTGAGTAGCCATTCCCTTCTCCAGGAGATCTTCCCCACCTAGGGATCAAACCTGGGTCTCCTGCATTTCAGGCAGATTCTTTACCATCTGAGCCCCCAGGGAAGTCCCTCTACCAGTATGGCATAGCTAATATATTTGGAAAACAAGTATAATTTTCAAGGAGTGCAAACCTCTATAATAATTTGGAAAAGCAAAATTCTTCCCTCTCTATAATCTTAAATAGATAATAGATTCTCAAGCATTTTAAATATGTAAATGGACAAATAATTGATTATCAGCTTCAGTTGAAATAAGTCTACTCTAAATCCTGGATTAAGTACAGATGAAAAACTAAACCTTAAGGCCTTATTTTCAGAGATTGAATTAAGACAGAGCAGGAGCAGTAGTCATATGGAGTGGGGAATTGCGGAAAGGAAGAACAAAAATCCTGGGCGCGTAGTAGAGGAAAAGTTGACACCTGTTTCACCCTTCCCCCTCTATTTCTATTCGATAGTCCTGGGTCAGGGATTATCATTTTGCATCCAAATGACTCATCAACCCCAAAACTGCCTCCTTAGCTGATGTTTTGTTCCATTACTTTCACGGACACCAAAGCAGTGGAAACTCTGATTTATATAGCCTTTTTTATATCCTCAGCAGTCTTCCATGCAAATCAGTTTTATTATAAACTTAGAATAAACATGGAATTCAGTAACTGCCCAGCAAATTCTAGAAGGAAGTAAAAAAGATGTAGGAGGGATGACTCATAGTCCAAGTTATTTTTTCATTATAATTTCTGTAAACTTTGTACACCCTGTAAAAAATAGAATCAATATCTTAACGCTTTGTTAGTGTCTGGCTGTGTCCATGAAGGACCGTGCATAAGCACAGACACATGTGTTATCCAGCTATCTGCTCTGTGGGGGTCACATAGCTCCTGTGTCAGCGTGCCATCATCCAGGGAGAAATAGGATCACACTGTTTCAGAGAATCCTTAGGGCTGTTGATGGAGAAGGCAATGGCAACCCACTCCAGTATTCTTGCCTGGAAAATCCCATGAACGGAGGAGCCTGGTAGGCTGCAGTCCATGGGGTCTCTAAGAGTCAGACATGACTGAGCGTCTTTACTTTCATTTTTCACTTTCATGCACTGGAGAAGGAAATGGCAACCCACTCCAGTGTTCATGCCTGGAGAATCCCAGGAACAACGGAGCCTGATGGGCTGCCGTCTATGCGGTCGCATAGAGTCGGACACGACTGAAGCGACTTAGCAGCAGCAGCAGGGCTGTTGAGGGTGCCTTCCTTTGACAGCTCAGGATAGCTAGTAAGTGGTCAGAAAGAAGTGTTAATTGAATTTTTTCAGGACTAGATTAAATGTCTTACAACAAAAATACACATTTGGGGCACAAAATAAATAGTGCAAAACATTAAATATACTAATACTGGAAAATATTAGGATTTCCGATCACTGCCAGATTATCCTGATTCAGCTTCCCTGTGACAGTTCTATTTCCTTCTGTCTTTTGCTGGATCATATGGGAGTTCTATTTTTAAATTTTTGAGGAACTTCCATACTGTTTCCCATAATGGCTATACCAAATTACTTTCTTACCACCAGTGTACAAGGTTTTCTTTCTCCACACCCTTGCCTTTTTGGCACTTTAAGTTAATCCAAAAATATTATCCCTGCATTGTATGTATGCAGTTAAGGCAATGGAGATAGCAACAATCTCCTTAAGTTAGCGTTAGCATCTGAAAAAAAAAAAACAAACAATAGGGTGTTTATGCCTACCATCATTTCTTTAAAGGACAGGAGAATGCTGATCACAACATACAGGTGGGATTGCTTAAAATAAACCCTGCATGTGGACTAAAAAGGAAGATGCTTCGTGCCTAGCACTTGCATGGAAGCCTTTCTTTCTTTTTTCTTTTTTTAGTTTTTATTGGAGTATACTTGATATACAATGTAGTATTAGTTTCAGGTGTACAGCAAAGTGACTCAGTTATGCACATACATATGTTCACTCTTTTTTAGGTTATTTTCCCATATAGGCCACTATAGAGTATTGAATAGAATCCCCTGTGCTATACAGTAGGTCATTATTAGTTATTTTATATACAGTAGTGTTTACTTGTCAATCCTAATCTCCCAATTATCCTTCCCCTCCCCTTTCCCCTTTCCCTGCCAATGACCATAAGTTTGTTTTCTACTTCTCTGACTCTATTTTGTAAATAAGTTCATTTGTACTATTTTTTTTAAAATTCCACATATAAGCAATGTCCAATGATATTTGTCCTTGTCTGTCTGACTTACTTCACTTAGTATGGCAATCTCTAGGTCCATCCATGTTGCTGCAATGGCATTATTTCATTCTTTATATGGTTGAGTGTTATTCCATTGTGTATATATACCACACCTTTCTTATCCATTGCCCTGTGGATGGACATTTAGGTTGCTTCCATCTTTTCTTAAAGTAGATCTCTTCCTAACCTAATAGGTTTAGTGCTGTTTATATGAAGTAGATTAGCTACTGCATGCTTTGTCTCTCCATCATTAAACAGAAGCCCTTTCTGCATGGGAAAGGTCCTGCTGCTAAGTTGCTTCAGTCATGTCCGACTCTGTGCGAACCCATGGATGGCAGCCCACCAGGCTCTGCCGTCCCTGGGATTCTCCAGGCAAGAGTGCTGGAGTGGGTTGCCATTTCCTTCTCCAATGCGTGAAAGTGAAAAAAGAAAGTGAAGTCGCTCAGTCGTGTGCGAATCTTAGCTACACCATGGACCACAGCCTACCAGGCTCTTCCGTCCATGGGATTTTCCAGGCAAGAGTATTGGAGCGGGTTGCCATTGCCTTCTCTGAAAGGTCCTGAAGTGAAAGAATTTATTCCATGATTACTCTCTTCCTATAGATGAAACGTCAGTGTGGCATCAATTCATCAAACAAAAAACATAGACTAGGAAACAGTTTCCATGTGGTTTCAGGATTAGAGTCATTCCCTAAAACATGCTCAAGTGAAGATTAATCCTTCACTTACCCATGATGTGCATGGCCAGACTTCCTAGTGTTGCAGAAACCAGTACTCTAGAAACCAAGCACCATACTCAGAGAGTTGGAGAACTCAGGTTTATTAGACCGGGTGGCCCAGAAGAGTTAACATGCCAAGCTCTGAGCCCCAAACAAAGGGGTTACAGAGTTTTTATACATGGACAGGCATGATTAAGTGGGTTTGCAGGTTTGCAGGGGCTAGGACAATTGCCAAGAGTAGGACAAGGGTGAGTGAGATAAGCTTCAGTTCCTAGTATTGTGAGTCCCCACTTTCTGAGACCTACATGATCTAGACTTTGCAAGGAGCAAGCTGAGTTACAGAGGCAGAAAGAGGAGGTTATGTAAAAATTTTAACTTTTCCTCCTCATTCCCCCCTCTTGATGCTTTTATCACTCATTGTAGAAAGCATCATCTCATGTTTTGGTAGGACATTCAGA
Organism: Ovis aries; assembly: GCF_016772045.2. Taxonomy (NCBI): domain Eukaryota; kingdom Metazoa; phylum Chordata; class Mammalia; order Artiodactyla; family Bovidae; genus Ovis; species Ovis aries. The sequence goes on along the minus strand of NC_056055.1, from coordinate 46,103,724 downwards.
GCTCCCCATCGTTTAGGGGGCTATATTGAGCTATTACCATTTGTAACTTTACAGATTCAATTCTAGAGCTTATGAAAATAGCATTGAGAATACAAAGGCCAAACAAGAGCGTGCAAAGAACATGAAGAGAGGACCTATTAAAGGGAGAAGCCACAATGCTCAATTCCAGATATTGTTCCAATTACCCCAAGAATTTACTAGTTCCTCTCTCCTTTTCTTGATGTGTTCCCTTAGCTGTTAGGCCATGTCCCTAACTATTCCTGATTGGTTTACATAAAAGCAGCATTCTTCATTTAAGAAAAGGCAGTGTCCTCCCTTTTCAGCTGTCAGTAGGTCTAGCCCTCGCCTATACTGTAAAATCACCTCAGCCAGGGAGTCTAGTTGGTCCTGTAAGGCCACTAAAGACTTGGCCACTCTCTCAATGTCATCTGTGAAGTGTTTGAATAGTGTATGGTAAAAGGTGGTTGATGAAGCAATCCCTCCTATTGCCATACCTACCCCAGCTGTGATTCCCAGACCAGCTAGTAGGAGTATAAACTGGATGGCTCTTTTTGACTGCATATGCGCTGCCAGAGGTACGGTGAGAGTCTGGTTGTTAGGGACAATAGTCATCTAGGGAGTGAGAAAAGCTAAAATGCAGATACCCATCCAGTTGACTGATAGACATAAGCATCTGCTCCACAAACAAAGAAAAGGCCTTGATGGGGACAGCACCATATTGTGTTTATGGGAGGATGAGTGGGCCACTCACTTTTAAAGTTTAATTACATTGGTCCCTGACTAAATTGCGTACAGTTTCAGTCCCTCCATCATTTGTAAAGCATTCTGGAGCCTTTTGAGTTAACTCAATTGTCCTTAAGACTGGCCCTTGTAAGGGTGGATCTATAGGAGTTCCCATGGCTGTTGTGTTATTTAATGGTATGGGTGTAGCTATGTACCATGGAGCTCCCAAGGATGAGCAAAGCTAGCAATCCCTGGCCATCTGGGGTTGGTGTCATTAAGTAGGTGATGAGTTGCATTGAAAACCTGGTACAGATGAGGGTCTAAGGGGGAATTAACTCTGTAACCTGGGTCAGACTGCCAAGAAGCAGAGCCTGATTTTTTTAGGGCAAAGTTGGTCCGTAATTTTGTTTGTCTGTATTATTGTCCCTGTCCGGTAGGTTTTCCCCTATATTTGATAGACTGACACCTGTTCTGGGTTGTAGCATCTGCGTGGCATTTGGGGGTAGACAGAGGCATAGGGGCGTGATGGCAATGCCATGGTGTCGGGATACTGCCTGGGGTCTGGATACTCTGGTGGGATAAAGGTAGCAGCAGCGGGGGGCGGGGCATGACTGGAAAACATTTTTGGCACCCAGGCCCCTGAATATACATAGCATGGTTATGAAGGCAGTAGATGATCACCCTATAGGACTGGCTATCTATACATTGTTCTAGCAATGGGTAAGCAAGTGATTTTCCAAAGGTTGACTGTAGTGTTGACAGGTGCATGATGGATAAGGAATGGCACCACCTGTTACAGCAAGGGACACCAAAAGGCTGAGAAGCAGCCTGCATATAACAGATAACTGAACACTAACAAAAGGTATTCTCCCCATCTTTGGGCTGTCACCACTATAGCAACTGAGCCTATGAGTTATACTGTGGAGCAATTCAGTTAATAGGGAGAATGGATCATAAGAGACATCTAATAAGAACAAGGCTTTCCGCTACAGTGAGATAACAGACAGCTAACTGCAGCTTCTGACCCAAATCCCAGTCCTGGGGTGTGACTGAAGCTAGTCCTGTAGTGAAGAGCACAGCAATAATACCAACCATGGATAGAGTCCAGGGTTGACAATGAAAATCCATTGATATTTTGATAGCCGGATCCTCAAGTTTCCGCTGTGCATTGACCAACCAGCTGCCAGAGTGTGGCTGGAGCAAGGCTGAAGAATCCTCAAGCTTCTGCCATGCATGGGCTAGTCAGCTTCCAGAGTGACTAGAGCAGGGCTCAGCATCTTTCGTGGGTGAGGGTCATTGTTTTAGGAACCAGAACCTTAGGGGATTTTCAGGGTCCTGAACTGTTTTCCAGATGTCCTCACTACAGGGAGCCACTGCCTTCTTGACTCTGGTGTGGTAGATCCAAGGGATGACACCTGTAACTTTAACAGCAGAAGGGGTTGTCAGGACGATCGTGTGAGGGCCTGTCCAAACTGGCTGAAGCAGTTCTTTTTTTCCAATCTTTAACCCATATCTCATCTCCTGGCTAATAGGGATGAGCCCAATTGCCCAAAGGAATGGGTGTCCTTTCTAAGGTTTCTCAGGCGATATGGTAGAAGACTTTTCCCAGGGCCTGAAAGTGTCAGGACATCTCCAGGCCAGCTAGTTGTTGGGGGTTTCCCTTGAGTTTTAGTATCACTGGGGGCGTTCTACCATATAAGATCTCAAAGGGAGAATAGCCAGAGGACCCCGGGGTGCATCAGGCTTGGAGTAAGACTAGGGATAATATGTCAATCCAAGATAACTGGGTCTCCTGACAGAGTTTAGCTAATGTAGTCTTGAGGGTCCGATTCATGTCTTCAACTGTCTCTGAGCTCTGTGGCCGATAAGCAGTGTGAAGCTTCCATTTGATTCCCAGTGTCCTGGGTAAAGTTTGGATTATCTCAGATATAAGAAATGGCCCATTATCAGACTTGATGGAGATAGGCAGCCCATATCTCTGGATTGTGTCCCTTAGTAAGGCCTTGGCCACTTCTTGTGCCCATTCAGGGCGTGTGGGGTAGGCTTCAGCCCTTCCCAAGTAGGTGCAGACTACCACAAGTAGATACTTACAGCCCCTATAGGGCTTAACTTCAGTAAAGTGCACTTATAGATCTTCAAAGGGCAGTATCCCAACTGTTTGCACCCCTGGGTTGGGTCTTGGTCTTTGGCTGGCATAGTTTTGTGCATAAGTCACACATCTAGCACTGATCTGGGCACACAGGGTTGGGAGCTTAGGAATGAAATAGTAGCGGCTCAGTAAACTCTCCAGCACAGTTTTTCCTAAATGAGTTGTCTCAAGACATTGTTTTACCAGCTGGATTGCTATATTGCTGGGGACAAAATGTCTTTGTTCTGGGAGCTTCCACCAGCCCTCCTTTTCTTTTATATCTCCCTTATTTAAAGCCCATTGATCTTCTTCCTTGGACAGAGGCAATTCTGGTGCCAAGAGGCTTAAAGATTGACTTGGGCCCAATGTGGGGCTCGGCTGGGTCACTGCCTCCTTGGCTGCCTGATCAGCCAACCGATTTCTCTTGCTGATTGGATCAGTTCCTCCCTGATGGCCTTTACAATGGATGATTGCCACTTCCAGACTGCTTCCAAAAGCTGAAAATTTTCTTTTTTGCTTTTAACCTCCTTTCCCCACCCCATGCTCTCAATAGTCCCATTTCTTTATAAATTGTTCCATGCACATGTAAAGTAGCAAAGGCAAAGGCATAACTTGAATCAGTATAGACACTGACTCATTTCCCTTCGGTCTGCCTTAGCTCCTGGGCGAGTGCCCAAAGCTCGGCCCGTTGTGCTGACCACCCTTGTAGCAAGGCCTCAGCCTTCACTATCTCATCAGTTGTTACGGCATAGACTGCTTTGTGCTGCCATCTTGGATGAAACTATTTCTGACAGTGAACAATTCCAGTTGTGGGTTCTGGAGGGTAATGTCCACCTGGTCTGGCCTTCTGGAGTAAATCTCACCAATGACCTCCTCACAGTTATGACCAGGGGTTCCTGTTTCCATAGGTAAAAAGCTGGCGGGGTTCAGTGCTCGCACAGTCTCGAGTTGGAACCGTGGATTTTTGCAAAGCAGTCTTTGATAGTGAGTATCCTGGAGTTGGTCAGCCAGTTATTCCCCTGGATGTTCAAGAAGGCAATAACAGCATAGGGAACCTTTACATTTATATTTGTCCTCAGTTCAGTTCAGTCATTCGGTCATGTTCGACTTTTTGTGACCCCATGGACCCCAGCACACCAGGCCTCCCTGTTAATCACCAACTCCCAGAGTTTACCCAAAGGCATATCCATTGAGTTGGTGATGCCATCGAACCATCTCATCCTCTGTCATCACCTTCTCCTCCTACCTTCAATCTTTCCCAGCATCAGGGTCTTTTCAAATGAGTCAGCTCTTCACATCAGGAGGCCAAAGTATTGGAATTTCAGCTTCAGCATCAGTCCTTCCAATGAACACTCAGGACTGATCTCCTTTAGGATGGACTGATTGGATCTCCTTGCAGTCCAAGGAATTCTCAAGAGTCTTTTCCAACACCACAGTTCAAAAGCATCAATTCTTCGGCCCTCAGCTTTCTTCACAGTCCAACTCTCACATCCATACATGACTACTGGAAAAACCATAGCATTCACTAGATGGACCTTTGTTGGCAAAGTAATGTCTCTGCTTTTTCATATGCTGTCTAGGTTGGTCATAACTTTCCTTCCAAGGAGTAAGCATCTTCTAATTTCATGGCTGCAGTCACCTTCTGCAGTGATGTTGGAGCCCCCAAAAATAAAGTCTGCCCCTGTTTCCCCATCTATTTGCCATGAAGTGATGGCACCAGATGCCATGATCTTCGTTTTCTGAATGTTGAGCTTTAAGCCAACTTTTTCACTATCCTCTTTCACTTTCATCAAGAGGCTTTTTAGTTGCTGTTCATTTTCTGCTGCCATAAGGGTGGTGTCATCTGCATATCTGAGGTTATTGATATTTCTCCCAGCAATCTTGATTCCACCTTGCACTTCCTCCAGCCTAGCATTTCTCATTATATACTCTGCATATAACTTAAATAAGCAGGGTGACAATATACAGCTTTGACGTACTCCTTTTTCTATTTGGAACCAGTCTGTTGTTCCATGTCCAGTTCTAACTGTTGCTTCCTGACCTGCATACAGATTTCTCAAGAGACAGGTCAAGTGTTCTGGTATTCCCATCTCTTTCAGAATTTTCCACAGTTTATTGTGATTCACACAGTCAAAGTCCTATAGTAAGCTTATCTGCTTCTCTGACCAAAACCACAGTGGCAGCTAATGCCCGGAGGCATGGTGGCCATCCCGCAGCTCCTGGATATAGTCGTTTGGACAGGTATGTGACTGGGAGCTGCCATGGACCAACTGTTTGTGTGAGGACCCCCCTCCCCCACCCCCGTGCTGTGTGATTTTTTCTCATATACAAAGAGCTGAAAGTCCCATGTCACGTGGCAGCCCTGATGCTGGAGCGCTGGTCAAGAGTCTATCTCTTCTAATGCCTTTTCCTGTTCAGGTCCCCACTATTGGGGGTCCTTACCAGACCCTGCTGTGGCTTTAAACAAAGACTTGGCAATTTCAGGGAAACCTGGTATCCAGATCCAGTAGAGTCCAGCAGCCCCAAGGAACTCATGGACTTCTTTCTTGGTGTTTGGCTGAGGTATTGAACAGATGGCTTACTTCCTCTCATGTCCAAGTGCTTGATGCCCTTTTGAGATGACAAACCCCAAGTGCTTGACCTCCTGTCTGAGCCTTTTTCCATAACACCTTGTACCCTGTGGTGGAGAGTAGAGCCAACAGATCTTTGGTGCCTCTCCAACAGTCCCCTTGGGTGGGACTGGCTAGCAACTGGTCATCCAAGTACTGGAGTAGGGTGCAGCTTAAAGTTTCTCCTAGAAAGGCAGCAAGGTCCACAGCCAGGGCTTCACAAAACAGGGTACGTGAGTTTTTAAAGCCTGTGGCAGTCAAGTCCAAGCCAGCTGTGTCTTTCTCCCAGTGTTTGGGTCTTCCTATTCAAAGGCAAACAAGGGCTGGCTGGCTGGTGACAGCCAGAGGCAGAAGAAAGTGTCCTTGAGATCAAGGCAGGTGAACCAGCTTGCCTGAGTGGGTAAGAGACTCAGGAGAGTGTAGGGATTTGGGACCACTGGATGGATGGTGATCACTCCACTGTTGATGGCGAGGAGGTCCTGGATGGGGCAGTAGTCGTCCCCTGCAGACTTTTTGACTGGTAATAATGGAGTATTCCAGGAAGACTGACATTCAGTTAGGATCTCGGCATCTCATAGGCGCTGGATGTGGTCCTAAATTCCCAGCCATGCCTCTTGTGTTACTGGATATTGTTTTTGTCTAACAGGAGTGGCTCCTGGCCTCAGGTCCACTACAATAGGGACATGGTTTTTGGCCAAATCTAGGGGCCCCCTCTCAGACCAGACATCGGGGAATTCATTTATTTGTTCCCTCCCTGAGGAGTAGAGATTCAATTCATCTTCCCTGGGCACGGTCATGGCCATCATCAGAGCCAATTGGCTCCCCAAGGTGAGGCTCGCAGGATTTCTGGGGCCAAAGGTGATTTGTGCCCCCAGTTTTGTCAGTAAGTCTCTACCCAGCAAGGAAATGGGGGCATTCCTGTAAGTACAGAAATTCATGAGTCACCAGATGGCCACCTCACCGACACAAATAGGCCCTGCAAAATGAATGGGCCACCATGTCCCCTGTGGCCCCAATAATAGTTGTTATTCGGCCTGTGAGGGGAGCTACAGGTGTGGTTACCATGGAATGTTCAGTTCCGGTATCCACCATAAAAGTCATTGATTGGCCCCCTACTTTCATCTTGACCTTGGGCTCCCAGGGGCCCAGGATCAGGGAGCCCAGTCTTCCCTAGCCTGATTCTGCTCTGGCCAGGCCAATAAGGTTTTGGTACCTTTCTTTGTTGGGGTGACTGAACTTCTTCAACCCTTTAGATGTTGCTCTGCAATGGGGGCGCTCATTTTTCCAGTGTCCAGTCTCTTTGCAGTGGGCACACTGATTGTAGCATAGTGGTGGTCTTTTCTTAGTTTCCCCTTTCCACGAAGGAACCAGTCTGTTTCACTGGATCTGAGCTCCTCAGTGTTGCTGCTAGCTGGGCTGCCTTCTGTTTCATTTTTGTGTCTTTCTCATTGGGCTTCACGGTCTCAGTTCACAAAGATTTCTATTTGTTACCTCTAGGAGCTGTGTGGCATTCATCCCAGTGAGACCTTCCAGCTTTTGGAGCTTTCATTGGAGGTCTGCATAGGATTGAGCCACAAAGGCAGTGCTAGTCATCTGTTGATTCTTGGCTGTTTCAGGGTCAAATGGGGTGTATGTCCAGAATGCTTCACATAGTCTGTCACAGAAATTGGTGGAGGTCTCATCCGCTTTTTGGTTTATCGTTGTAATTTTGGACATATTGGTAGGCTTTTGGGGCCCCCTCAGAGTCCACGTAGAAGAGCATCACAGTAGTGACTCCAGGTTTCTTGTCCTTCTCTGGTATTGAAATCCCAATCAGATCTCATCTCTGGCATCACTTCTTATGCCTATCCTACATCTAAGACTTCTGCGGGTACTTGTCCTCGGAGCCATTTTTGGGCTTCTGTTGAGATGCATTGCCTTTCCTCAGTGGTGAAGAGAGCCATAAGGAGCTGGTGACAGTCATCCCACGTAGGCTGATGGGTGTGGGAAATGGACTCTAGGAGGTCAATCATAGCCTGTGGTTTATCAGAGTGTGCTGGGTTATGGTGTTTCCAGTTTAGGAGATCAGTAGTGCTGAAGGGCTGGTAATAGAGGATGGAGCAACCAGGCTGGACTGAGCCATCTTCGTTCACTTGTTGAGAACCTTGAGTTTCTTGCAGTGCCATCTGATGGGCCATGGTCAGCTGGTTAAATCGTTTAGCCGAGCAGAGCCACTTCCCTACAGGCTCGGGGCTGGATTCTTGCTAATGAGGTGGTGCAGGGGACACACAGGGAAGTGGACTGTCTAGCAATGGGTCCAGTGCTGGCCGTTTTGGGGTTTGTGGAGTCAGGGGAATGTATGGTGGGGGCAGTAGTGGGCCTTCCGTTGGATTTCCCTGGAATATAGGTTTTTTTCCTTCTTCTTTCTTTTTTCTGAGTGGTTGGGCCACAAATACCCTACTCTGTCCCTGTCCGTTCATGCAAAATCTCGCCCATGGGGGAAGGGTCTGTGCTATTAGAAGCTAGGCCGCTATGTGTGGAAACTGATCTGTATGTCCTGGAGTCCCAGTGACTACCTGGTGTACTGCTTGGACAGTGGGCAGGTGGAGAGTGCCCTCTAGCGGCCTTCCAACGTCAAAGGATGGCCAATTGAGCACACACAAATTACAAAGCTTCCTGGGGGTCATCTTGACTCCATAATCTCCTACAAAACCCTTCTTAAATTTCTTTATCATACCATCCAAAACTGTTGGCTTAGAGGAACTTTCCCCCAGGTTGACAAATGTAATCTGCTTGGCAGGGCTTTGAAGAAAGCCTAATCTCTTAGATGTCAGCTCAAGGAGTCAGTCGACAGAAGAGTAACTGGTAACCAATAATTTCTCCCTCCCTGTGCATTCCACCCTGAGTCAGAGGTGCAAAGACAAACAAGGGTGGGTGCTTCCTCAAAAGAGGAGACCATTAAGGTGCCTGCTTTACCGCATCCCCAGGGGGAACTTAGGTGCCTCTTAGCATTGGGGGATCAGTATAAAGCCCTGATCTGGATCTGTCTCGCCGGGAGGGACTGGGTTCCCCAGAGGCAGACACCACCTTGAGCCATATGACGTCACCATGGAACCGCAAGCTAGGGCCCACTCAGACTCCTTAGAGACAAAGGCTGTGAAGCTGCACAATCGAGCCTGAAGTACAAGTGAATCAGGCCGCACACTCATTCACATTCATTTTTCATCTGCCTGGCTGCTCTCCCAAGGGAGACTTAAGACACCTCTTAGCATTAGCAGGTCGGTATAAATCCCTGACCCAGACCAGCCTCTCAGGGAGGGATCAAATCTCCCAGAGACTGGAACCGCCTTTCAGCCTTATGAGGTCGTCATGGAACCACTGGGTTTTTTCTTTTATTTCTTTTATGGATGGGGAGAGAGGAGAAGGAATTTATTTAAATATTCTATAATACAACATTTTTGGGGGGGTTCAGATTTCCTTTTTTTTTTACTTCACAATATTGTATTGGCTTTGCCATACATTGACACGAATCCACCACCAGTATACATGTGTTCCCCATCCTGACCCCCATCTCTCCCCATCCCATCCCTCTGGGTCATCCCAGTGCACCAGCCCCAAGCATCATGTATCATGCATAGAACCTGGACTGGTGATGCATTTCACATATAATAATATACATGTTTCAATGCCATTTCCCAAATCATCCCACCCTCGCCCTCTCCCACAGAGTCTGTGTCTCTTTTGCTGTCTCACATACAGGGTTGGAAAATCCCATGGACGGAGGAGCCTGGTAGGCTGCAGTCCATGGGGTCACTAGGAGTCGGACATGACTGAGCGACTTTACTTTCACTTTTCATTTCCATGCATTGGAGAAGGAAATGGCAACCCACTCCAATGTTCTTACCTGGAGAATCTCAGGGATGGGGGAGCCTGGTGGTCTGCCGTCGATGGGGTCACACAGAGTTGGACATGACTGAAGTGACTTAGCAGCAGCAGCAGCAGCATACAGGGTTATCATTACCATATTTCTAAATTCCATATATATGCATTATTATACTGTATTGGTGTTTTTCTTTCAGGCTTACTTCACTCTGTATAATAGGCTCCAGTTTCATCCACCTCATTAGAACTGATTCAAATATATTCTTTTAAATGGTTGAGTAATACTCCATTGTGTATATGTACCACAGCTTTCTTACCCATTAATCTGCTGATGGACATCTAGGTTGCTTCCATGTCCTGGCTATTATGAACAATGCTGCAATGAACATTGGGGTACACGTGTCTCTTTCAGTTCTAGTTTCCTCGGTGTGTATGCCCAGCAGTGAAATTGCTGGGTCATATGAGCAATTCTACTCCAGTACTTTGGCCACCTCATGCAAAGAGTTGACTCACTGGAAAAGACTCTGATGCTGGGAGGGATTGGGGACAGGAGGAGAAGGGGACGACAGAGGATAAGGTGGCTGGATGGCATCACTGACTCGATGGACGTGAGTCTAAGTGAACTCCGGGAGTTGGTGATGGACAGAGAGGCCTGGCGTGCTGAGATTCATGGGTTTGCAAAGAGTTGGACACGACTGAGTGACTGAACTGAACTGAGCTGATGGCAGTTCTATTCCCAGTTTTTAAAGGAATCTCCACACTGTTCTCCATAGTGGCTGTACTAGTTTGCATTCCCACCAACAGTGTAAGAGGGTTCCCTTTTCTCCACACCCTCTCCAGCATTTATTGCTTGTAGACTTTTGGATAGCAGCCATTCTGACTGGCGTGAAATGGTACCTCATTGTGATTTTGATTTGCATTTCTCTGATAATGAGTGATGTTGAGCATCTTTTCATGTGTTTGTTAGCCATCTTTATATCTTCTTTGGAGAAATGTCTGTTTAGTTCTTTGGCTCGTTTCTTGATTGGGTCATTGATTTTTCTGGAATTGAGCTGTAGGAGTTGCTTGTATATTTTTGAGATTAATTCCTTGTCAGTTGCTTCATTTGCTATTATTTTCTCCCAATTCTGAAGGCTGTCTTTTCACCTTGCTTATAGTTTCCTTGGTTGTGTGGAAGCTTTTAATTTTAATTAGGTCTCATTTGTTTATTTTTGCTTTTATTTCCAATATTCTGGGAGGTGGGTCATAGAGGATTCTGCTGTGATTTAAGTCGGAGAGTGTTTTGCCTATGTTCTCCTCTAGAAGTTTTATAGTTGCTGGTCTTACATTTAGATCTTTAATCCATTTTGAGTTTATTTTTGTGTATGGTGTTAGAAAGTGTTCTACTTTCATTCTTTTACAAGTGGTTGACCAGTTTTCCCAGCACCACTTGTTAAAGAGATTGTCTTTTCTCCATTGTATATTCTTGCCTCCTTTGTCAAAGATAAGGTGTCCATTGGTGTGTAGATTTATCTCTGGGCTTTCTATTTTGTTCCATTGATCTATATGTCTGTCTTTGTGCCAGTACCAAACTGTCTTGATGACTGTGGCTTTGTAGTAGAGCCTGGAAATCAGGCAGGTTGATTTCTCCAGTTCCATTCTTCTTTCTCAAGATCACTTTGGCTATTTGAGGGTTTTTGTATTTCCATACAAATTGTGAAATTATTTACTCTAGCTCTGAAAGATACCATTGGTAGCTTGATAGGGATTGCATTGAATCTATAGATTGTTTTGGGTAGTATGCTCATTTTCACTATATTGATTCTTCTAATCCATGAATATGGTATATTTCTCCATCTATTAGTGTCCTTTTGATTTTTTTCACCAGTGTTTTATAGTTTTCTATATATAGGTCTTTAGTTTCTTTAGGTAGATATATTCCTAAGTATTTTATTCTTTTCATTGCAATAGTGAATGGAATTGTTTCCTTAATTTCTCTTTCTATTTTCTCATTATTAGTGTATAGGAATGCAAGGGATTTCTGTGTGTTGATTTTATATACTGCAACTTTACTATATTCATTGACTAGCTCTAGTAATTTTCTGATGGAGTCTTTAGGGTTTTCTATGCAGAGGATCATGTCATCTGCAAACAGTGAGAGTTCTACTTCTTCTTTTCCAATTTGGATTCCTTTTAGTTCTTTTTCTGCTCTGACTGCTGCGGCCCAAACTTCCAAAACTATGTTGAATAGTAGTGGTGAAAGTGGGCACCCTTGTATTGTTTCTGACTTCAGGGGAAATGCTTTCAATTTTTCACCATTGAGGATAATGTTTGCTGTGGGTTTGTCATATATAGCTTTTATGATGTTGAGGTATGTTCTTCTATTCCTGCCTTCTGGAGAGTTTTTATCATAAATGGATGTTGAATTTTGTCAAAGGCTTTCTCTGCATCTATTGAGATAATCATATGATTTTTATTTTTCAATTTGTTAATGGGTGTATTACATTCATTGATTTGCAGATATTGAAGAATCCTTGCATTGCTGGGATAAAGCCCACTTGGTCATGATGTATGATCTTTTTAATGTGTTGTTGGATTCTGTTTGCTAGAATTTCATTAAGGATTTTTGCATCTATGTTCATCAGTGATATTGGCCTGTAGTTTTCTTTTTTGTGTGTGGCATCTTTGTCAGGTTTTGTTATTAGAGTGATGGTGGCCTCATAGAATGAGTTTGGAAGTTTACCTTCCTCTGCAATTTTCTGGCAGACTTTGAGTAGGATAGGTGTTAGCTCTTCTCAAAATTTTTGGTAGAATTCAGCTGTGAAGCCGTCTGGACCTGGGCTTTTGTTTGCTGGAAGATTTCTGATTACCGTTTCAATTTCCATGCTTTGGGCTAGTCTGTTAAGATTTTCTATTTCTTCCTGGTTCAGTTTTGGAAAGTTGTGCTTTTCTAAGAATTTGTCCATTTCTTTCTAGTTGTCCATTTTATTGGCATATGGTTGTTGATAGTAGTCTCTTATGATCCTTTGTATTTCTGTGTTGTCTGTTGTGGTCTCTCCATTTTCATTTCTAATTTTATTGATTTGATTTTTCTCCCTTTGTTTCTTGATGGGTCTGGCTAATGGTCTGTAAATTTTATTTATCTTCTCAAAGAACCAGCTTTTGGCTTTGTTGATTTTTGCTATGGTCTCTTTTGTTTCTTTTACATTTATTTCTGCCCTAATTTTTAAGATTTCTTTCCTTCTACTAACCCTGGGATTCTTCATTTCTTCCTTTTCTAGTTGCTTTAGGTGTGGAGTTAGGTTACTTATTTAATTTTTTTCTTGTTTCTTAAGGTATGCCTGTATTGCTATGAACCTTCCCCTTAGCACTGCTTTTACAGTATCCCACAGATTTAAAGGTGAAATTCATTGTTTGGGGGGAGAAATGTCCTATAGATACCAATTAGGTCTAACTCGTCTATTGTATCATTTAAAGTTTGTGTTTCCTTGTCAATTTTCTGTTTAGTTGATCTATCCATAGGTGTGAATGAGGTATTAAAGTCTCCCAATATTATTGTGTTATTGTGAATTTCCCCTTTCATACTTGTTAGCATTTGTCTTATATATTGTGGTGCTCCTATGTTGGGTGCATATATATTTATAATTGTTATATCTTCTTCTTGGATTGATCCTTTGATCATTATGTAGTGTCCTTCTTTGTCTCTTTTTACAGCCTTTGTTTTAAAGTCTATTTTATCTGATATGAGTAGTGCTACTCCTGCTTTCTTTTGGTCTCTATTTGCATGGAATATTTTTTTCCAGCCCTTCACTTTCAGTCAGTATGTGTCCCTTGTTCAAGGTGGGTCTCTGGGAGACAACACATATAGGGGTCTTGCTTTTGTATCCATTCAGCCAGTCTTTGTCTTTTTGGTGGGGCATTCAACCCATTTACATTTAAGGTAATTATTGATAAGTATGATCCCATTGCCATTTACTTTATTGTTTTGGGTTCGCGTTTATACACCCTTTCTGTTTCCTGTCTAGAGAAGATACTTTAGCATTTGTTGGAGAGCTAGTTTGGTGGTGCTAAATTCTCTCAGCTTTTGTTTGTCTGTAAAGCTTTTGATTTCTCCTTCATATTTGAATGAGATCCTTGCTGGGTGCAGTAATCTGGGCTGTAGGTTATTTACTTTCATCACTTTAAGTATGTCTTGCCATTCCCTCTTCGTCTGAAGAGTTTCTATTGAAACTCTATTGTTACCCTTATGGGAATCCCCTTGTGTGTTATTTGTTGTTTTTCCCCTTGCTGCTTTTAATATTTATTCTTTGTGTTTGATCTTTGTCAATTTGATTAATGTTTCACCTTGGATTTATCCTGTTTGGGACTCTCTGGGTTTCTTGGACTTGGGTGATTATTTCCTTCCTCATTTTAGGGAAGTTTTCAACTATTATCTCCTCAAGTATTTTCTCATGATCTTCCTTTTTGTCTTCTTCTTCTGGGACTCCTATGATTCAAATGCTGGGGCATTTAACATTGTCCCAGAGGTCTCTGAGATTGTCCTCATTTCTTTCAATTCATTTTTCTTTTTTCCTTTCTGTTTCATTTATTTCTACCATTCTATCTTCTACCTCACTTATCCTATCTTCTGCCTCCATTATTCTACTGTTGGTTCCCTCCAGATTGTTTTTGATCTTATTTATTGCATTATTCATTATATATTAACTCTTTTTTATTTTCTCTAGGTCCCTGTTAAACCTTTCTTGCATCTTCTCAATCCTTGTCTCCAGGCTATTTATGTAACTCCATTTTGTTTTCAAGATTTTGGATCATTTTCACTATCATTATTCAGAATTCTTTATCAGGTAAATTCCTTGTCTCTTCCTCTTTTGTTTGGTTTGGTGGGCATTTATCCTGTTCCTTTACCTGCTGGGTATTTCTCTGTCTCTTCATCTTGTTTATATTGCTGTGTTTGGAGTGGCCTTTACATATTCTGGCAGTTTGTGGAGTTCTCTTTATTGTGGAGTTTCCTCACTGTGGGTGGGGTTGGATGGGTGGTTTGTCAAGGTTTCCTAGTTAGGGAAGCTTGTGTCGGTGTTCTGTTAGGTGGAGCTGGATTTCTTCTCTCTGGAGTGCAATGAAGTGTCCAGTAATGAGTTATGAGATGTCAGTGGGTTTGATGTGACTTTGGGTAGCCTGTGTATTGAAGCTCAGGGCTGTGTTCCTGTATAGCTGGAGAATTTGTGTGGTATGTCTTGCTCTGGAACTTGTTGGCCCTTGGGTGATGCTTGGTTTCAGTGTAGGTATGGAGGCGTTTGATAAGCTCCTATCGATTAATGTTCCCTGGAGTCAGGAGTTCTCTGGTGTTCTCAGGATTTGGACTTAAGCCTCCTGCCTCTAGTTTTCAGTCGTATTCTTACAGTAGTCTCCAGACTTCTCCATCTATACAGCACCGATGATAAAACATTTAGGTTACAGATGAAAAGTTTCCCCACAGTGAGGGACACCCAGAGACGTTCACAGAGTTACATGGAGAAGAGAAGAGGGAGGAGGGAGATAGAGGTGACCAGGAGGAGAATAGTGGGAATCAAAAGAAGAGAGAACAAGCTAGCCAGTAATCACTTCCATCTCTTCTCAGAGATGTTCACGGAGTTATACAGAGAAGAGAAGAGGGAGGAAGGAGACAGAGGTGGCCAGGAGGATAAAGGGGGGAATCAAAAGGAGAGAGACAGATCCAGCCAGTAATCAGTTCCCTAAGTGTTCTCCACAGTCCAGAACACACAAAGAGATTCACAGAGTTGGACAGGGAAGAGAAGGGGGAGGGAGGAGATAGAGGCGACCTGGTGGAGAAAAAGGAGAGTCCAAAGGGGGAGAGAGCAGTCAAGCCAGTAATCTCGCTCCCAAGTAAAAATGGGTACTGAAGATTGGGTTCTTAAAGGTACAAAATTGATAACAAATACCAAAAAGCAAACATTAAAAATCTAGAGTAGAGGTTAGAGTCTCAAAAATACAATATTAAAGAAAAAAAAAGTCACAGAAATTATAATTTATATGTATATATATATGAAGTTTGCTTAAAAAATAGGGTCTATTTTTTGCAAAGTAATAGTAAGTTATAAAAATGAAAATTAAAGGAGTAATAGAGGACTTAAAATAAGAAAAAAATTTAATTTAAAGAATGATGAGAGTAAAAATATATCTAGGACTTTCTCTGGTGTTGTTGCAGACAGTGTGGGGCAGGTTAATTTTCAGATAGTTCATTGATCTGGCTTATACTTCTCAAGATCTATAGGCCCCTTCCTATGTAGTCAGTGCTAACTACAAGGTTTTAATCTATTGCACCTGTCACTTCCAAGGTGGTTCCCTCTGTTTGTTTTAGCCTCTTCTGTTTGCTGGTCTCTTCAGTGTCTAATTTCTGCCCTGACACAAAGGGGCAGTGGTGGATACTTTTTTAGGCTCACTTGTTCAGTCTTGCTGTGGGGAGAGAGGAACACTGCAAACAAATAACACTGACGTGTGCTCACAGTGTCTCAGCCACACTGGGTTTGCCCCCACTCATGGTATATGTGCTTTCCCTGTCTATGCTGCTTAGGCTCTAGGTTGCTCTGCTGGGAGCTCTCTGAGGCCAGCCCTGGGCTTTATGCACTTCCCAGGTCTAAGCCGCTCAGGTTCAGGTACTCCAGCACTCCAAAAAGGCACAGACACGGTTTGGCCTGCGTTTTATGCCCTTCCCAGGTCTGAGCAGCTCAGGTGACCAGGTGATTGACAAGCATGGTCACTGTGACTTATCGCCTCCCCCGTCCCTGCTGCTCGGTTTTTTGGCTGTACAACTGGCGCACCTTCTCAGGTGTGCCGTGTGTCTCTTCTGCGGAGCTGATCTCTGGCTGCGACCCTCCCAGTGGATGTTGACCGTCCAGAATCCCAAGACGTCTTGGTTACCAACAAAGCCTCCTTGGAGTTTGGTAGATGATGCCTCTCTGGGGCCGCAATTGCCCTATTCTGGCTCTAGTTGCCCTTGCCTGCTTGTCTTCAGCATGGGATGGGCCAGTCCATAGCCGGCTAGCTCTGCTCAGTCCTTTGTTCTGTGAGCAGGCCTGGTGGTGTCTTCAGTCAGTTCAGTTCAGTCACTCAGTTGTGTCCGACTTTTTGTGACCCCATGAACAGCAGAATGCCAGGCCTCCCTGTCCCTCACCAACTCCCAGAGTTCACTCAGACTCGCATCCATCGAGCCAGTGATGCCATCCAGCCATCTCATCCTCTGTCATCCCCTTCTCCTCATGCCCCCAATCCCTCCCAGCATCAGAGTCTTTTCCAATGAGTCAACTCTTCGCATGAGGTGGCCAAAGTACTGGAGTTTCAGCTTTAGCATCATTCCTTCCAAAGAATACCCAGGGCTGATCTCCTTTAGAATAGACTGGTTGGATCTCCTTGCAGTCCAAGGGACTCTCAAGAGTCTTCTCCAACACCACAGTTCAAAAGCATCAGTTCTTTGGCACTCAGCTTTCTTCACAGTCCAACTCCTACATCCATACATTATCACTGGAAAAACCATAGCCTTGACTAGATGTATCTTTGTTGGCAAAGGAATGTCTCTGCTTTTTAATATGCTATCTAGGTTGGACGGAGGAGCCTGGTGGGCTGCAGTCCATGGGGTCACTAAGAGTCGGATACGACTGAGCGACTTCACTTTCACCTTTCACTTTTATGCACTGGAGAAGGAAATGGCAATCCACTCCAGTATTCTTGCCTGGAGAATCCCAGGGACGGGGGAGTCTGGTGGGCTGCTTCAGGGGGTGAGGGTTCAATCCCTGGTCAGGGAGTTAAGATCCCACTTGCCACATAGCCAAAAAATCAAAACAAGACAGAAGCAATATTGTAAGAAAATCAATGACGACTTTAAAAATGTCCCACATCAAAAAAAAAAAAAACTAAAAAAGAAATAAAAAATTAATGTAAAAAAAAGATACAAATGAACTTATTTACAAAATGGAAATAGACTCACAAACATAGAAAATAAATTTATGGTTACAAAAGGAGAAGTGGGGAGAGGGACAATTTAGGAGTTTGGGATTAACATATGTACACTGCTGCTGCTGCTAAGTCACTTCAGTCGTGTCCGACTCTGTGCGACCCCACAGACGGCAGCCCACCAGGCTCCCCCATCCCTGAGATTCTCCAGGCAACATATATATACTACTATGTATAAAACAGGCTTCCCAGGTGGTCCAGTGGTAAAGAATTCACCTCCCAATGCAGGAAACACAGGAAATGTGGGTTCAATCCCTGGACAGGGAAGATCCCCTGAAGGAGGAAATGGCAACCTTCTCCAGTATTCTCGCCCAGGAAATCCCATGGACAGAGAAGCCTGGCAGGCTACAGTCTATGGGGTTGCAAAGAGTCAGGCAAGACTGAGCAACTGAGCATGTAGTGTAAAATAAGTAAACCAACAAGGGCCTGCTGTATAACATAGGGAACTATACTCAATATCTTGTAATGAACTATAATGAAAGAGAATGTAAAAAAGAATACATATATTTATATATAAATATATATATATATATGTATAACTGAATCACTTTACTGTACACATGAAACTAACAGCAGTGTAAATCAACTACATTTCAATAAATACTAAAAGAAATTAACAAAAGAAAACAATAAATTAAACAAATCACATTAAGAAGAGAAAGAAATTAAATGGCTTCGGGTACTCTGCCTTTTGGATCTTGGGAGAACAACTGAGCTTCAAATCAGTGCACATATCCCTCTTCATTTATGTTCATTAACTTATGTTCACATCCTTCAAACGAAATGTGAGGCATGTAAGTGCTATGGCTAGGGTGTAGGGCAGGCAGGCCCCCAAACACAACATTCCTAGCATTACAAAAAAGTTGATGTTCATGCCAATTCCAGAAGACTCAGAAGTGAGCAAGTGCTCAGATTGTCCAGTATCACTGCCCAAGGTGTCCTGGACATCTTTATGCCAAGGAACAATGTACAGAAATGGTATCAGTGGCAGAATTCAGCAAAGCATAGGTTAGGGCCATAATGCATATAAGCCCCTGACACAAAAACTAATGCACAAAGAACTTGGCTTCCCACAGCAAACACTTGCATTGACTGAGAAATTCCTGCAAGGAACTGAGAATCTGAGGCTGACTAGATAATTTTCTACTGTCAAGCCAGAATGAGATATTATGATGGAAAATGAGATATTTTTAAAATTACATTTTGCCTTCTTTATTGGCTTTTTAGACTGCAGCTATGAAACTTAGGCATGGTTTTAAACTTTATTTTCAAAACAGAAATGTTTTAAAAGCTTTATTGAAGTAGAAGTGGCATAAAATAAACTGCACAGAAACTGTACAGTTTCATAGATTTTGATATATGTGTGTCCATGAAATCATCAGCATAATTAAGATAGCAAACACATCCATCACCCCCCAAAGTTTCCTCAAGCCCTTTTATAACCCCTCCTTCCAGCTCTCCCCATTCCTCCAACCCCTAGATCACCATGCAACTATTTTTTGTAATGATAGATTTATTTCAATTTTCTAGGAATTCATATATATAGGCACAGTGTTTTTTCCTAGCTTCTTTCCCTCAGCATAATTGAGATTAATCATGCTGTTATATGTACCAACTCCCTTTTATTGTTGTGTATTATTCTATTGTAGGGATATATCATACTCTCTTTATCCATTCACTTGTTGACACATATTGGGATTATTTACTGGTCTGGGCTGTTATCAGTAAAGCTTCCATGAACATCCATATACATGTCTTTGTGCAGATATATGATTTGTTTGCCATGGGTAACATCTAGGTATAGAATGGCTGGATTATATGGCAGGTTTATGTGTTTTTTTTTTTAAGAAATTGCAAAACAGGTACCTTCTAAGAATATTAAAATCACTGATTTTTGCCAAATGCCAAAGGTAAGTGTACAATAGTCTTTATCCCTTTATCACTTTTGTTTTTCACTTTGAAATGAGAATTTCTCTCCCTTCTAATACTAAAACATGTTACTGACCAAAGCAGGCAATGTGGAAAATATTTTATTCTTTTTAATATTATAAGCCTTTGATTATTATACTTTTTTTTGCTCCTCAGAACACCCTCCCCTGCTATTCCAGACCCACATATGTGGGAATGGGGTACTGTATCAAACTGTCTCCCAAGTGACAGGACATTAATTACTGAGACAAGAAAAACCATGGCCTAATTATCATTAGTCCAAGTACATCTCTATTGCAGAAAAGCAGAATGCTGTGAAGGGCAGAAAAGAACACTATTCACAACATTGTGTCACTACTAAGTAACTTGTGATCTATTTCAACTTCTCTACTGATATATCAAGTCCAGAGAATTCTGTCTGCTTTCTAACAAATGCCTGAAAAAAATAACTGTTTTACCCACTGATCTTCCTTTCCTGGACCTCAGAAAATGCCATCATATTAAGCAGACTAAGGGTGTAATAGTGAAAGTCCCTCAGTCGTGTCCAACACTTTGCAACCCCATAGACTATAGCCCACCAGGCTCCATGTAATTCTCCAGACAATAATACTGAAGTGGGTTGCCATTCCCTTCTCCAGGGGATCTTCCCAACCCAGGGATCAAACCCAGATTTCCTGCATTGCAGGCAGATTCTTTACCATCTGAGCCACCAGGGAAGCCCCATTAAGCAGATTGGATTGTATTCTGAGTTTCTCTGCAGGCTCTTTCCAATCCACCTTTCCCCAGTGAGGTTTAATAACTCATCCATGATGGGTAAGATTCTTCTGTGAGTGGATTACAATCAGTGGTTGACATATGCTTGCCTGTCCTCAGTGCTTCCATTTTCTATTGTCTGGCAGATCCTCTAAAACAAGTTTGCTTTCATTTTTCTGGTATTCTTACTAAAATAAACGAAAAGGTAATCAGTGCTGATGTTTTCATTTGCCTCAGTAAAGGTTGAATTCAGGAATAAATCACAAGCTTTTTCTTTTTTTGGCTGCACTGGGTCTTTGTTGCTTTGCTCAAAGTTTCTCAGGTTGCTGTAAGCAGTGGTTACTCTCTTTTGCAGTGTGTGC
The DNA here is from genome assembly GCF_016772045.2 of Ovis aries. Classification (NCBI taxonomy): domain Eukaryota; kingdom Metazoa; phylum Chordata; class Mammalia; order Artiodactyla; family Bovidae; genus Ovis; species Ovis aries. The sequence goes on along the minus strand of NC_056055.1, from coordinate 46,083,373 downwards.
ACTTCTCACCAAGTTGGCTTCTTTCATGGAGCATGGGTTCTGGAGCTCAGGCTAGGGAGCTGCGGCACACAGACTTAGTTGCTCTGTGGCATGTGGAATCTTCCCAGATCACGGATTGAATCCATATCACCTGCATTGACAGGTGGATTCTTAACCACTGGACCATCAGGGAAGTCCATAAACTTTTTAGTGAGGATTTGTTCTTACATTTTTTAACATTTAAAATAATATTTATATTATTTTTCTTCATAAAACACTACAGAATGTGTTTTTATGTCCATTATTTGGATCATTTATAGATTTTGAGACAATTAATAGAATCTTAGCTTTGAGATAAGTCCTGGACTTAAATCCCAACTTTACTGAAGAGCTAATGCTGGTGATTGTGCAAGTTGCATAAACTGTGTTTTGTGTTTATTTCTCCATGAAGTAGGAGTACCTCCAATCACAGAGCTTCCGGAGGGCAGGTATCTTGGGTTGTTTTGTTCATTATTATACAAACGATGCCAAGAATTGTGCCTGACATATGACAGGCATTAGATAAATAATGATTAAATGTATAAATCTTCCCATGTGTCTTAGTGTTAAAGAATCCATCTGCAATGTGGCAGATGCAGGAGATGTAGGTTCTATTCCTGGGTGGGAAAGATCCCCTGGAGAATAAAAGAGCAAACCACTCCAGTATTCTTGCCTGGAGAATCCCACAGACAGAGGAGCCTGGTGCACTATAGTCCATGGGGTAACAAAGAGTCAGACACTACTGGGCACAAACATGCATGCACACAAATGAATAATTCAAAACCTGCAATTATAATAACGTGACCATCTTCACATGATTCACTGTATGAGGCCCATGGATAAACAGTACTATTTAATTTCCATTATATATACAAAGTGTTCTACTGGGAAGACAGCAAAGTAAGAGATGATTTGGAGAATTTAGAGTAATTCCCACGTACGCTAGACTTGGGATCTGTGATTTATTCCTGACATCAGTCATAACTGAAGTAAATGAAAGCCTAAGAACTGATTCCCTTTTCTTTTCTTTCAGTAAAGGAAGGGTACTAGAAAAATGGATCATGAGAGGCCACATGAAATTCTATGCTAAGGAAGTAAAAATATTATATGTCACCTTTGCCAGCTGTCACATAACAAAATGCTACTCCTTAGAGAAACACATCCCAATCCATCCTGGTAAAGTGGTTAGGACACGGGGCCTGAATCAATGCCCAACTCATCCAATATGTGGCCAGAACCATAACTGAATTGTCTTCCCAGTTTCAGAGTAGAATTATTGGTGAAAACAAACAAACAAGAAAAAGAGATCACAGAGACATCCTCAGAAGAGAAAAGAACTCACCTCTATGCACGGCTCACTGTGTTGGAGTTACTAGATGAACATACTGTGCCCCTTCCATAAGATTTGACATCTTACTGCAAGAATGACACACCTTGAAACCTCTTGCCAAGGTCTGGGTCACATGGAGAGCAGTGGCTGAGAATATGCAATGGATGCAGCAATAAACAGAAACCATGGACCCACCCATCAGCAGAGAACAAGGCAGCAGGTAGCAGCACCTTGAGGACTTCCCAGGTAACACTGATGACAAAGAACCTACCTGCCAATGCAGGTAGATGTAAGAGACATAGGTTCAGTTCTTGAGTTGGGAAGATCCCCTGGAGGAGGGCATGGCAACCCACTCCAGTATTCTTGCCTAGAGAATCCCATGGCAGAGGAACCTGGTGGCCCAGTCCATGGGGTTGCAAAGAGTTGGATATGACTGAAGCGACTGAGCAAACATGCACAGCAGCACCTTGAAAAGTCTAAAATACCCTCATAAAGTATGAAAGGGATAAATAATAATGACAAATAATATAAATAATAACATGATGATGCGAACATTATTATTTACATGTTGTTTAGGATGCACTGTATTTATAAAGCCAACGAAGAAGGATCCATAAAAAGCATGATGACACAGGCAGTGTCAACAAGTGGACGAGCAGGGCAAGAACTCTGGTTCCTGGGAAAAGAGAAATTGCACTGAAAGTTACAGGAAAGTGGCGGGGCTCAGGGCTCCCAGGAGGGGCTCCACAAGAGCCACTGTTGTCAACCACTTCTACTCCGAAGCTTGGCTCCAAAACTCTGGCTTGATTGATTTTTAAGAGGTCTTCTTTTTACTCAGTATACACCTGAGAAAGAAAGATTCTCTGTACCAGTGAGATAAAAAGGAAGGAAAATGTGATTCTTCTCTCTCCTTAGAGACTGCTATTCCTCCAGCCTGCTCTTATCCTCCAAGAATGAGAGATCCTAGACACCAAAGGCACATTACAGGGTTTATCAATCAAAAACACTCAAAAGAAATATAACTCTTCTAGGTTTCCTTCTTCTAAGAACACCTCCCAATGTCCACTCCCGGGACCACCCATTTCTGAGGGAGAATGAGGAGAATCAACGCCATCGTGGCCACAGCTCTTCATGTCTGGCTCCGACCAACTATACCTGCACAAACACTGACCACCCTGTCAGAAAAGGGTCAAGTCCCACGTCCCATCAATCCTGACTAAGCTGGCCCTTGTTTTCTGGCAATGTTTCATCATTCTCTTTGTGAAGCCTTCCTTAAAATCTTTAAGTGTTTAATGTTTCTTGTTTTTAGGTACCATGTTTCTTTCCTGCGTGCGTGGTACACATTTGCAAGGAAAGGTGATTCTTCATTGATTACTGTGTGGCGGGCTCTCTGTACTGTTTTTGCTAATGGAATTTAATCTACATAAACCCTCCATGGCAAACATTATCATTCCTGTTTTAAATAAGACTCAGGAAGATTAAGTTGTCAGTGGACAATCCACCAATAAAGAGAACCAAGTCTGTCCAATTCTAGAATCTCCAATTTTTCACTATGATAAGCTGTGTCCAAGAACAGGAGGTGCAGTCATTTAACAAATAGATCTACTAAATAATCTATAACACACCATGATTAATCAGGACTGAGAACACTTTATTAATGAACTAAGTATATCTCATCTATATCATATGGTCATAATTAATAGAGAACATTTTCAAAGTCATAGGAATAGAATTGTCAAAAAAACAAACTCATATGTCCAAGTGAGAGTTTTAAGAAAAGTTTCCCTAGCAAAAATATATTACATTGCCATTCAGATATATTTCCTCTAAGGAAATTTTGTTTGGTCTCTTTATTAGTGGCATACAAGATAATGATAAGGACATATATATTATACCCCCTGTCCCTTCAAATCATAAATCAATTATCTTATTAGATTATCCTTCAATCTAATAAGAAAAATCATGTTTATGTTTCTTACTTCGAAGGAAATTAAGGCAAATTCATCATTTAAGAATTTTATCTGCTCCAGAGTTATTAGGAAATAACTAACAAAATAATTTAAAGTATTTTTAAAGCACTAAGAAAGAAATGTCTAGTACTTGTGTAAAGATGTCCATAGAGGACTGTTGCAGAAATTCTGCACTCTGGATCTGCACAGTGAGATGAAGTTAAAGATGCTGATTAGCTGCATATAAGAACATTCTGTACAAGAGTCTGAGAAATTACAGACTCAACAATTCTAGGGGCAAGAAAAAAAGAAATAAAATCATGTCTTAGCAACCTTAAGATATTTATTAAGTATAGATCTTTCATTTTAATAAATATTCCACAATTATCTAGTCCATATGCTTCCATTGCATCCACTAACTGTACAGAAGGCACAATCCTGTTTGTGACAGAGGAACTAACAAAAATAAGACTATATTTTTCACCTTAGAAATTCTATTACCTGGCTGGTGAGGATGTAGAGAAAAAGGAATCTTAATACACTGTGGGGAGAAGTATAAATTGGTGAGTCACTGTGGAAAAGAGTGTGGAGGTCCCTCAAAAAACTAAAAATAGAGCTACTCTATGCTTCAATATGGAGAAGGGAAGGGCAGCCCACTCCAGTATTCTTGCCAGGAGAATCCCATGGACAGAGGAACCCGGTGGGGTACAGTTCATGGGGTCACAAAGAGTCAGACACTACTTAGTGACTCAACAACATGTTTCAGGGTATATATATCCAAATTGAAAAAAAATCACTATTTCAAAAAGATACGAGGGACCCCAAAGTTCATAGCAGCATTATTTACATTAACTAAGATTTAGAAGCAAGCTAAGTGTATGTGAATAAATTAATGGATAAAGAATATGGGATATATGTACAGTGCAATATTACCCAGCCATTTAAAGAAGGATATTTTGCCATTTGCAACAATATAGATGAATCTGAAGGGTATTACACTTAGTGAAATAAGTCAGGCAGAGAAAAAAAATACTATATGTTATCACTTCTACATGGAATCTAAAAAATAAGCAAATAGGTGAATATAACAAAACAGAAATAGATTCATGGTTATAAAGCACAAACTAGTGGTTACCAATGGGGAGAGAGAAAGGGAGAGGGGCAAAATGGGGTAAAAGATTAAGAGGCACAAACTGCTGTATATGAAATAAGTAAGCTACATGGATTCATTGTACAGCACAGGGAATATAGCCAATATTTTATAATAATATCTTTAAATGGAGTATAATCTGTAAAAAATATTGAATCATCATGTTGTACACCTGAAACTAATGTAATATTGAAAATCAACAATACTTCAGTAAAAAAGAAAAAGGAAAAGGAAAGCTTACAACCTAGAGATGCAAATATCTATGCATCAACATACTTTCCACTAATGAGAGAGGTGGTCGCTAAGCGTCATGGGTCCTCCTTTAAGGAAACTACTCTGTTAGAAATAACAACCCACGATAACAGCTGTATCCAAGGCTCCAGATCACTCAGACTATTTACTTTGTGATATAAACCACTGTCAATCAGTCCTTCCATAGCTGCCAGGACCAATAGACACGTATAGAAATGTTCACTATGAAACATGTTAGAATTGTTATTACAGTGTGATCTGGAATAGCCTCAAACTGCAAACTATGAAATGCTCATCAAAAACATGAAGGAGAATAAACTGCAAAGGTAAAGTGGAAAACAACATAGCAACTAGCATAAACACGCTACCACTACATGTAATAATACAGATGAATACACAAACATAATGTTATGCAAAAGGAACCTATGACAAGAGAGTACATATTGCAAGATCTCACTCACAGGCTGCAGTTCCCAACCTTTTTGGCACCAGGGACCGCTTTCATAGACGACAATTTTTTCCGAGGACTGCTGAGGGAGATAGTTCGAGATGATTCAAGCACATTACCTTTATTGTGCTTTTTATACTTTTTAAATCTAATGCCACTGCTGATCTGACAGGATGTATTGGTCCATGGCCCAGAGGTTGGAGAACCCTGAATAAAGGGCAAGAACAGGAAATATCAAGTTACATACAACTCGATGACAAAAAGACAAATTATAAGACAAGCAAAGCATTCAAATAGACATTTTTCCAGAGAAGCTATGCAAATGGTCACCAACCACTTGAAAAGATGCTCCACATCACTATTTATTGGGGGAATGCAAATCAAAGCCATAATAAGATACCACTTTATATCCACTAGAATGGCTATCATCAAAACAATGGAAAACATGAACTGTTGGCAAGCATGTGGAAAGATCAAAACCCTTGTCCAATGCTAGTAAGAGTGAAAAATGGTACAGTCAGTAATGGAAACCAGTTTGACATTTCCTAAAAAATGTAAACTTTGAATTACTACAATTCTACTCCTAGGTACATATTCTAAGTTTTAGTTGCTCAGTCGTGTCCAGCTCTTTGTGACCCCATGGACTGTAGCCCACCAGGTTCCTCTCTCCATGGAGTTAATGCATGCCAGGAAAACATGAACTGTCAGACACTGACAGGAAGAGTAGGAAGCTCTCACTTTTGTGAGATGGAGCCCACTTGCAATGCATATTTCACTTTACATATACATAAACATAAACATATACATAAACTGCAGATTTTAAAAGGTAACTTACTTTTATCTGTTCCTGAAATGATGCTCCCCTTCTCACTGCAGAAGTCTTAGAGTACTTTCTGTTAGTTTACCATTTAACATTCAGGGATCTGAGCCAGGAATTCCTTGAAGGTGACATATTCACACTGTACTTTTTTTGGCTCTCACAAAATAAAATCATTTATTTTTATATATAACTTTCCTCTACTTTTCCTTGAAAGAGATTAGAGAAATAAGCAAAAGGCATCAATCAATCCCAAGCATGTATTGATTTTCTGCTACAGACCAAGCAGTTATGTGGATCCTGGAGTCAGAGAATGAGTTACCTGCCAGCAAAGACCATAGACTCTGGCAGAAGCACAACAAAGATGTACCCAGTCAATCAATAACTGCCCACTGAACAGTGCGTGTGGAAGGCAATCTGCTGAGAACCAGAGACTCAAAGATCAACAAATGATAGACCCTGTAGTCTTCCCGTCTACAAAGAGAGGATGCCAGACTGGAAGGAGAGGTATGATTAAACATATGGAGGTAATGGAAGCCATATAGCGAAACTGGTTAATATATAAAATGCCTTAAGAACAGCCTACTGTAGGGCAATAATGCTGAGTATTCATAACTCTACAGTCTCTTACAACAGTTGATCAGGACCAGAAAACTAGTTAAACAGAGCTTTTAAGAGAAACAAAGAGCATGATCACGAATTCTTAGTCCTTTAACTAGACCTAACCTCGCATGCTGGCATTTAGAGTAAATGTGTTAGATATCTACCACTGCATAACAACATACCTGAGAAGGGCCTAAACCACCTTTTTTTGCTCACAATTCTATTTGGGCCAGCCTCAGCTTTAAAGTTCTTTTGCTTGTCTCATTTGAGAATATTCAGGTGGCCTTTAAACTGGGGACTGATTCATCCAGGGGGAACTCAGCTAAGAGACCTCATCTCAGCTCTATGTGGCTTCACATTTTATGAGGTTATTTCAGACTTCCTCACACAAACACATTACATTCTATGGGGGAAAAGAATGTTACAAGTCCCTTTGAGTCTTAGATCAGATTGTCACAAATATCACTCATTCCACATTCTTTGGGGCAAAGCCAGTGACAAGACCATTTGGGATAAAAGACTCTTAAAGTATGGACAGTAAAGCTACATATTTCAAAGAGGTGTGTGTATAGGAAATGCAGAATTGCTGTAGTCATCAATTTAACAATGTCTTAACACTTAGGGTTACAAATATCTAATGCTTACAACATCTGAGATATCTCATTTCTCACTTGTCACAGAGTAAATATTCCTAATTTCATATCTAAATCCCTAAAGTCTAAATATGCTAGTTTTATCTGTAAACTTAATGTTTATACAATACCTGTATACGTGAACCGTGAACTCCCTGATGTTCAAGTTGGGTTTAGAAAAGGCAGAGGAACCAGAGATCAAATTGCCAACATCTGCTGGATCATGGACAAAGCAAGAGAGTTCCAGAAAAATATCTATTTCTGCTTTATCGACTATGCCAAAGCCTTTGACTGTGTGGATCACAAGAAACTGTGGAAAATTCTGAAAGAGGTGGGAATACCAGACCACCTAACCTGCCTCCTGAGAAATCTGTATTCAGGTCAGGAAGCAACAGTTAGAAGTGGACATGGAACAACAGACTGGTTCCAAATAGGAAAAGGAGTACGTCAAGGCTGTATATTGTCACCCTGCTTATTTAACTTCTATGCAGAGTACATTATGAGAAACGCTGGACTGGAAGAAGCACAAGCTGGAATCAAGATTGGCGGGAGAAATATCAATAACCTCAGACATGCAGATGATACCACCCTTATGGCAGAAAGTGAAGAGGATGAAATTGAAAGAGGAGAGCGAAAAGTTGGCTTAAAGCTCAACATTCAGAAAACAATCATGGCATCCGGTCCCATCACTTCGTGGGAAATAGATGGGGAAACAGTAGAAACAGTGTCAGACTTTATTTTGGGGGGGTTCCAAAATCACTGCAGATGGTGACTGCAGCCATGAAATTAAAAGACGCTTACCCCTTGGAAGAAAAGTTATGACCAACCTAGATAGTATATTCAAAAGCAGAGACATTACTTTGCTGACTAAGGTCTGTCTAGTCAAGGCTATGGTTTTTCCTGTGATCAAGTATGGATGTGAGAGTCGGACTGTGAAGAAGGCTGAGCGCCGAAGAATTGATGCATTTGAACTGTGGTGTTGGAGAAGACTCTTGAGAGTCCCTTGGACTGCAAGGAGATCGAACCAGTGCATTCTAAAGGAGATCAACCCTGGGATTTCTTTGGAAGGAACGATGCTAAACTGAAGCTCTAGTACTTTGGCCACCTCATGTGAAGAGTTGACTCATTGGAAAAGACTCTGATGCTGGGAGAGATTGGGGGCAGGAGGAGAAGGGGACAACAGAGGATGAGATGGCTGGATGGCATCACGGACTTGATGGATGTGAGTCTGAGTGAACTCCAGGAGATGGTGATGGACAGGGAGGCCTGGTGTGCTGCGATGCATGGGGTCACAAAGAGTCGGACACAACTGAGCAACTGAACTGAACTGAACTGTGCTGATAGCATTTTTACTTCCTGGGCTATGTACAATACTCTTGCCATGTGAATTACTAAAGTAGATAATAAGGGTAATAATAACTATGTTCCCTGTTCCAAAATTATTCCCCCCTACTAGGGCCAGCATTTGAGGACTTTTGATTAACATAACTCTCTTTTGTATTTGACATAGTTTTAAGACATCAATTAAAAGTATTGTGTTGTCCAGAAAATTTGCTCAGATTTTTCCATTACATCTTATGGGAAAATCTGACCAAACTTATTTACCAACCCAATACAAGTCCTGTATAATCAAGTTGAAACAACTTACTTAAACATGTGACTTTTCATGGAGCCTTCCCTCCATCAACACATCCCCTCCTTTCCCAGGTACCTGAAGTCAAACAACCATAAACGAATGATTAATTCCGATTTTAGCCTTCCCTGGTGTCTCAGACAGTAAGGAATCAGCCTGCTTCGAGAGACCTGGGTTCAATCCCTGGATTAGGAAGATCCCCTGGAGGAGGACATGGCAACACACTCCAGTTTTCCTGCCTGGAGAATTCCCATGGACAGAGGAGCCTGGTGGGCTATGGGGTTGCAAAGAGTTGGACACAACTGAGCGATTAAGCACACAATTCTGATTTTTATATAATATTGAATACAATGTACAGTTTTTCTTTTCCAGATAAAAGGGACAGAAAGAAGAAAACATTGGAATGTAGTTTTTTGAAGCTCTTGATTAAAGACAATGTGTTTTGCTTTTGTTTATAAGTCAAACTGACGTAAGGCTTCAAGCACAGTGATATTCACCTGCTATTGAACAAGAGATGACTAGTCTCAAAAATAAACTTCCAGTGTTCTTCCAAGGTAATTTTATCATAATTGCTTCTGCTAGAAAAGAGGGAAAGTGTGGGTGTTACACTCAAAATTTCCATTACAAGAGCCTGTCTGAATAGTATCCTATCACCTTATGATATTCATGAACAAGTTCCCTTGCTGCTCTCACCTACCACAAGGTCACTTGGCAAGGTTCTGAGATAGCCTTCTCTGATTTCATTTGGCAGACTGAGGCAGTTTTTCTACTCTGTGATTGATTGCAGCATTACCTGAATATTCTTAGTCCAAGCTCCTGTGTGAAAGTCTTGAATAATTTGTAACTCCTGCCATGAGCTCAGCACCTGATTTATTACACCTCATTATTGCAGCTGCTTGTCTGTATACAGAGACAACAGGTAGTGAGAACACACAGTTTACAGGGGAGAAGACAGTTACCATACCCACACAGCAACCTAAACAAGACAGACAACAGAATTTGATTCTACATTACAAAATTCCAAACTAAACACAAAAGCTTTCCCGTTAAAGACTTAGTCAGTGTGGACCCAGCCAATGCCTCCACTCTACTTTTCCCATAACTTTTACCCTACCTGTATCCTAGCCAAATGCTAGACCCACAGTGAAATTATTCCCCATGTAGTTCTATCATAAATGAATCCATTTTGAATTGAACTAAATAAAAGAAAACATGGAAAACAATATAAGCATGGGTTTGTTTTCTAAGTCTATTTCATAAATAAGTTCACTTGTATCTTTTTTGGTAGATTCTATCATAAATGAATCCATTTTGAATTGAACTAAATAAAACATGGAAAACAATATAAGCATGGGTTTGTTTTCTAAGTCTATTTCATGAATAAGTTCATTTGTATCTTTTTTTGGAAGATTCTACATATAAGGGAATCATATAATATTTCTGTTTCTCTGTCTGACTTACTTTCTTCACTCAGTATGACAATCTCTAGGTCCATCCATGTTGCTGAAATGGTGTTATTTCATTCTTTTTAATGGCTGAGTAGTATTCCATTAATATTAATGGAATAATAATAGTAATATTCCATTAATATTAATACCACATTACTCAGCCATGTGATATCTATGTATCACATCTTCTTTATCCATCCTCTGTCAATGAACATTTAGGTTGCTTCCATGTCTTGGCTATTGCAAACAGCTCTGCAGATACTGGGGTGCATGTATCCTTTTGGACCATGTTTCTCTCCAGATATAGGCCCAGGAGTGGGATTTCAGGGTCATATGGCTTTGCTGTGCACCTGAAACTGTCACAACATTATTAACAACTGGCTAAACTCCAATATAAGATAAAAAATTTAAAAGAACAACAACAAAAATCAATATAAGCATGCAAATGGCCAAGACCTATATTTATACCAACAAAGAAAAACAGCCAAAATTCATTCACAATTATCCCATGAAGAATTTCTCACAAAACAGTCTAGGTGTCTAGTTCATAGCATAAATGTTCATGTTTTTGAGTGTCATTGTCACTAATCAATTCTCTTTATGTGTGAAAGATTTCCAAACATCCACTTTTATCACATTTTTGTTTCATTTAGGAATAAATTTCCCTTGAGGACTTTGCTGGCAGTCGAGTTGTTAAGACTTCACCTTCCAATTCAGGGGGTGTAGGTTCAATTCCTGGTCAGAGAGATAAGATCTCACGTGCTTCAAGGCCAAAAAAAGGCAAAACGTAAAACAGAAGCAATGTTGTAACACATTCCATAAAAGAAGGGGAACAAAAGCCTTCCCTCAATACTTACAGAAGGACTCCTCTGTTGAATTATATGTTTGAAATGCATTAATTCCAGGGTATGTTGATCATATCCCCAAAAATGCCTGAAAAATAGAGAGATGTTAGTGTCTGCTAAGTTTATCCCAGGATTGCTGAACTCTGATTCTCAGAGAGAAGTGGTTAATCCTCTCCCAGTGTATAGGAGCATGTGTGTATGCTAAGTTGCTTCAGTTGTGTCCAACCCTTTGCAAACCCATGGACGATAGCCTGCCAGGCTCCTCTGTCTACAGGATTCTCCAGGCAAAAATACTGAACTGGGGTGTCATTTCCTCCTGCAGGGGATCTTCCCAACCCAGGGATAGAACCCACACCTCCTGAATTGGAAGGCAGATTCTTTATCACTAGCACCACCTGGGAAGCCCTGTTTAGGATCATATATCCTACATAAGCTGGAGAAATCAGTTTTATGATTATTTTAAATTCAATGATAAATATAGGGGGTTACCTCTTAGGTACTCCTCAAACTCATATGCCGAAGCTCTAAACACCAAAGTGATGCTGTTTGATGGTAGGCCTTTAGGAGGTAATCAAGTTTAGATGAGATCAGTGGAAAGAGTGGCTGACTTTATTCTGGGGGGCTTCAAAATCACTGCAGATGGTGACTACAGCCATGAAATTAAAAGACACTTATTCTTTGGCAGGAAAGTTATGACCAACCTAGAGAGCATATTAAAAAGCCGAGAACTTATTTTGCCAATAAAGTTCCGTCTAGTCAGTTCAGTTCAGTTTAGTCACTCAGTCGTGTCCAACTCTTTGCTACCCCATGACCCACAGCACACCAGGCCTCCCTGTCCATCACCAACTCCCTGATGGAGTTGGATCTGGAGATGAAATGGATTTAGCCTTGACTAGACCTTCATTGACAAAGTAATATCTCTGCTTTTTAACATGCTCTCTAGGTTGGTCATAACTTTCAGGCTACAGTTTTTCCAGTAGTTATATATGGATGTGAGAGTTGGACTATATAGAAAGCTGAGTGCCAAAGAATTGATGTTTTTGAACTGTGGTGTTGGAGAAGACTCTTGAGAGTCCCTTGGACTGCAAGAAGATCCAACCAGTCCATCCTAAAGGAGATCAGTCCTGAGTGTTCATTGGAAGGACTGATGTTGAAGCTGAAACTCCAATACTTTGGCCACCTGATGAGAAGAGCTGACTCATTTGAAAGGACCCTGATGCTGGGAAAGATAGAAGGCAGGAGGAGAAGGTGACAACAGAGGATGAGATGGTTGGATGGCATCACCAACTCAGTGGACATGAGTTTGGGTAAACTCTGGGAGTTGGTGATGGACAGGGAGGCCTAATGCGCTGCAGTCCATGGGGTCGCAAAGAGTTGGAAATGACTGAGTGACTGAATTGAACTGAACTGAGGGCATGAGAGTAGGGCCCCCATATTGGGATTAGTCTCCTTAAGAGACTAGAGCTTGCTCACTCTCTCCACTATGTAAGGACATAGCAGGAAGGTGGCCACCTGCAAGACAGGAAAAGGGTCTTTACCAGGAACTGAATCTGCCAGCACCTTGATGCTGGACATTCAGCCTCCAGAATCATGAGAAATAAACATCTATTCTTAAGCTACTGAGTCTGTGGTATTTTGTTAAAGCAACCCAAGCAGATTAATACACAACAGACTGGTTCCAAATAGGAAAAGAAGTACGTCAAGGCTGTATATTGTCACCCTGCTTATTTAACTTATATGCAGAGTACATCATGAGAAATGCTGGGCTGGAAGAAGCACAAGCTGGAATCAAGATTGACAGGAGAAATATCAGTAACCTCAGATATGCAGATGACACTATCCTTATGGCAGAAAGTGAAGAGGAGCTAAAAAGCCTCTTGGTGAAAGTGAAAGAGGAGAGTGAAAAAGTTGGCTTAAAGCTCAACATTCAGAAAACTAAGATCATGGCATCTGGTCCCATCACCTCATGGGAAATAGATGGGGAAACAGTGGAAACAGTGTCAGACTTTATTTTTGGGGATCCAAAATCACTGCAGATGGTGATTGCAGCCATAAAATTAAAAGACACTTACTCTTTGGGAGGAAAGTTATGACCAACCTAGACAGCATATTCAAAAGCAGAGATATTATTTGGCCAACAAAGGTCCATCTAGCTAAGGCTATGGTTTTTCCAGTGGTCATGTATGGATGTGAGAGTTGGACTGTGAAGAAGGCTGAGCGCCAAAGAATTGATGCTTTTGAACTGTGGTGTTGGGGAAGACTCTTGTAAGTCCCTTGGAATGCAAGGAGATGCAAGCAGTCCATCCTAAAGGAGATCAGTCCTGAGTGTTCATTGGAAGGACTGATGCTGAAGCTGAAACTTCAATACTTTGGCCACCTGATGAGAAGAGCTGACTCATTGGAAAAGACCCTGATGCTGGGAGGGATTGGGGGCAGGAGGAGAAGGGGACGACAGAGGATGAAATGGCTGGATGGCATCACCTACTCAATGCACATGAGTCTGGGTGAACTCCGGGAGTTGGTGATGGACAGAGAGGCCTGGCATGCTGTGATTCATGGGGTCACAAAGAGTCGGACATAACTGAGCGACTGAACTGAACTGACTGAACTGAACTGAACTGACAAGATTATTGGGCTTCCCTGATAGCAAAGAGATCCAACCAGTCCATTCTGAAGGAAATCAGCCCTGGGATTTCTTTGGAGGGAATGATGCTGAAGCTGAAACTCCAGTACTTTGGCCACCTCATGCAAAGAGTTGACTCAGCGGAAAAGACTCTGATGCTGGGAGGGATTGGGGGCAGGAGGAGAAGGGGACGACAGAGGATTAGATGGCTAGATGGCATCAATGACTCGATGAACATGAGTCTGAGTGAACTCCAGGAGTTGGTGATGGACAAAGAGGCCTGGCATGCTGTGATTCATGGGGTCGCAAAGAGTCGGACATGACTAAGCAACTGAACTGAACTGAACTGATAGCTCAGTTGGTAAAGAATCTGCCTGCAGGAGATCCAGTTTGATTCCTGTGTTGGGAACTCTGCTGGAGAAGGGATAGGCTACCCACTCCAGTATTCTTGGTTTCCCTTGTGGCTTAGCTGGTAAAGAATCTGCCTGCAATGTGGGAGACATGGGTTCAAACTCTGGGTTGGGAAGATCTCCTGGATGAAGGAAAGGCTACCCACTCCAGTATTCTAGCCTGAAGAATTCCATGGACTGTATAGTCCATGGGGTCGCAAAGAGTCTGGCAAGACTGAGCGAGTGAACGGAACTGAACTGACTGAGGCATCTTTAAAGCATGCTATCTTCTTTACATTTAAGTGTCGTTACCTAAGGCATGAGGCATTGGATTATTACTAAAGGTTGTAGTATTTGAAATTTTTCCACCCAAGGGGCAAACAAAAGACATCTCTGTTTTGATAGTGTATATGATTTGGGGAATCCCTTTAAGCATATTTTGTAAGGAGAAAATGGCATAGGCTTTTAAGATGTCTTGAGAAGAGTCAGAGAAAAAATCATTTAAGTCAAGTTAATAAAGGGAAAATTTCTTGGAAAGATTTTATATCAATTTTACTAAAAATTGTTGCAGGAAAGAAGCCAACTCTGACTCCATATTGGAAACTGTTTCTTTGACTTCCTTTTTGTTGCTCTTGTTATTATAATCATACTTACTGGCTTGCCTGGAGGACCCTGCCCCCTGCTTGACTCTAAATTTTGTTTAGCTTATAGAGAGATAGTTTGTCCCTGCCCATCTTTGAATAGAAGAGATTAACACACCCCTTCCAAAGGCTGGCCATTCCCTTGAAGGTGTTTTGCAAGACTGAAGACCCTTTCGCTTTATTTCTCCACTGCCTCTCCTTCTCTATTCTGCCTTTTGACTTTAGTTTCTCATTGTTTCTTTCTCTCTGATCTATAAAAGTACCTGGCATCCAGACCCCGATAAATGGTTATTTTGAGGCATTAGCTTGCCATCTTCTCAGTCAGCTGCTTTCCGAATTAAGTCGTTTTCCTTACCTCAACACCTTGTCTCTTGGATTCATTGGCCTGTCACCCGGGCAAGTAGAGCAAGCTTGGATTTGGTAACAACATGGCAGTAACAAAATATCTAATTGGCTCCTTCTTCCTGATACATCTACCTTCCCCACCAACATCAGAAACAAACACAGCATGTTTGAAATAGTCTATGAGGTGATCCTGAAGGAGGGAGGCTTATAGCCTGACTCAGATTCTTATCTGTAAACTAATGAATTGCAGGGCCTCCCAGGTAGTGCAGTTAGTAAGAATTTGCCTGTCAATGAAAGAGATGTGGGCTTGATCGTTGGGTCAGGAAGATGCTCTGGAGTAGGAAATGGCAACCCACTCCAGTATTCTTTCCTGGAGAACCCCATGGACAGAGGAGCCTGGCAGGCTACAGTCCATGGAGTCACAAAGAGTCGGACACGACTGAGCACCTAGACACATACAATGGATCACAGTCCTATACATAGTTATTTAATGAATACAGAGTCACCTGTTAAATTCTGTCTCTAAAAGTTTTTTCTCCTTTTGTCTATAGAATAAAGCTGTTTTCAGGTTTCATAAAAAGAAGCTGCCACATCTATACCTGAAACAGTCAAGTCTCATGGAGTCCTGCTTCTTGCTCTTCTTTGAAGAGACACTCACTGCTTGATACCCCTATATTACACCCACATTGTTTTTATTTTTGAAAAAATTAAATAATTGCCAGTGACAACCAAGTTCTTTTTAAAAGAATAAAACACTTCATATGTTTTAATTAATGAAAAACAAGGAATGTTACATTTGAAAAGCTACAATGATTGCCCCAGGAAGAAAATTATCGCAGGACCATTTCTCTACATGATTAATCTGTGTGAAAGGCATACCAACACTTTCATAGGATGGTGTTTCCAGGCACAGAGGAGGCCTTTAACAACAACAACAAAAAAAAAAAAAAAAAAGAAGAAGAAGGAAATAGGAGAAAATGATCAGATGTCCAAAGTAATTACTAAATGAATACAGTGATCTAAAGTGATAATTTTCTTGGAGCACAAATCTCCCTAGAAAATACTCATCACAAAGACCTCCTCTAGTATGGGGAAGAAAGAAAAATATTTGGCCAGAAGCCCCAGGGACATGTCTGTAGCAGTAACTCTCTAACAGAAGGGAAATAAGAATTTGTAGTGGCATAATGCAAAAGCACAGCACAGAGGCAAGAATATTCAGGATAGCACAAGGGAGAGCAAATGCTTATACAGGTAGAAATGATTCATTAGTAAGAAGGGCTTGGGGTAGTACTTGAAGGCCTCAGGTGCCATGGTAAGGCTTAGGAACGGCATCCTACCTTCAAGACCAGCACACTGAAGGTGGGTAGCATGAGCCATGTGTCATCATATCCAGCAGACTCATTTACGTATCAATACAACAGAATCCTGGTAAAGATCATATCTGTGCTTTAGGATGACAACTCTGCTAATAGAGAGTAGGGTAGCAGAGCACAGAGGACAGAAAATTATAGCAGCAAGAATGGTTAAGGGCCTCCCTAGAGAACTGGTTGTACCAACATAGGATAAAAGAGCAGCCATTAAAAATCATGATCTTAAAAAAATGATGCTATTTTTTAAAAGGAATGTGTTTAGGATATTAAAAGAAAAATGGAAATACTAAACTCTTATATTTCTAAGTTTTTTTTAATTATGTAAGAAAACAACAACAACAAAAAAAATGTTTGTAGTATACCCAACATACAAAGTCCATTTCCAAGTTGACATCATGAGAAGCTTCATGGACCTTCTGAGGCTTCACACTGCTTCACACTAGTATAATAACACATATATATGGAATTAAGAAAGATGGTAACAATAACCCTGTATGAGAGACAGCAAAAGAGACACAG
The DNA here is from genome assembly GCF_016772045.2 of Ovis aries. NCBI lineage: Eukaryota > Metazoa > Chordata > Mammalia > Artiodactyla > Bovidae > Ovis > Ovis aries. The sequence goes on along the minus strand of NC_056055.1, from coordinate 46,066,361 downwards.
ATGTATAGAACAGTCTTTTGGACTCTGTGGGAGAGTTAGAGGGTGGGATGATTTGGGAGAATGGCATTGAAACATGTATAATATCATATGAGAAACGAATTGCCAGTCTAAGTTCGATGCAGGATACAGGATGCTTAGGGCTGGTGCACTGGGATGACCCAGAGAGATGGTACAGGGAGGGAGGAGGGAGGGGGGTTCAGGATTAGGAACATGTACACACCCGTGGCGGATTCATGTTGATGTATGGCAAAACCAATACAGTATTGTAAAGTAAAATAAAGTAAAATTTATATATATACATATATAGCAGATCACTAAACAAACAAGCAAACAGCAACAAGTCAGGAGAGTAGTGAGGCGAATCAGTATCCAGAGTTGCTACAATATATTACCTAAAATATTCAACTTTCAACATGAGAGGTGTAAAGAAAGAGGAACATTTGACACATACTCAGGCAAAAACAGGGAACAGAAACTGTCTTTGAGAAGAACCAGATGTCAGATTTAACAAGACAAAGACTTTAAAACAACCATTGAAAAATACATTAAAAAACTAAAGTAAATCATGCTTAAAGCCTGTTATGAAGACACCATTTCATCAAATAGGTATACCAATAAAGAGGCAAAAAATATTTCTTAAAGAAATGGAGGGGCTTCCCTGGTGGTCTATTGGTTGAGAGTCTGCCTTGCAATGCAGAGGACATGGGTTCAATCCCTTGTCCAGGAGGATCCCACATGCCATGGAGCAACTAAGCCTGTACTGTATTACTGAGCCTGTAGGCCCAAGAGCCCATGCTCCACAACTACTGAAGCCTACATACTGTAGAGTCCATGTAAAAATACATTATAACATAAAATAAAGAAATAGACTCAATATTCTGAATGAGTAATGGTAAGATGGTGGTTGAATGGACTAGAAAGTAGAGTTGCTGAGAAGACTGGTTTGCCCTTCTTCTCAGTCTGGTAACTCATCCTGAAGCCATATGGTTGTGTGCTATGTTTTCTTGATCTGATTTTACATTTGTCTTAGGATGATTCAGTGATAAAGAAATTTGCCTACCAAGCAGGAGATATGGGCTCAATCCCTGGGTCAGGAAGAACCCATGGAGAAGGAAATGGCAACCCACTCCAGTATGCTTGTTTGGGAAATCCCATGGACAGAGAAGCCTGGCAGGCCACAGTCCATGGGGTCACAAAGAGTTGGCCACGATTTAGCAACTAAACAACAACAAGTTGCTGCTAATTTTCCTAGACTTTGGGGTAACAACAATATCATATACTTGAACTATACCATGTTAAAAATAAAAGTCACCTAGTCAAAATAAAATCAGTAAGGATGATGATTTGGGTGGAAGGAAATATAAACTAGACAATGTTTATAAAGTTTAAAATGATACTGTCCTTATGAAACTCTTTTGCTTGCTTATGCTAGTGTCCACAATTTCCAAATAACCCATCTCTGATCTCTTTCCATGGTCCTCCTTGAGTTTATCCAACAATTATCATACTAATGCCATCCTCTCAGGAGAATAATCTGTTTAAGGTGCCCCAATTTCCACCTACCCTAATTTTTTTAATTTAGGCCAGTTATTCTCAATTTGTGTTGTTGTAATTGTTTTAATTACTCAGATGATTGACTCAGAAAATAAATCATTTCAGATGCTATTTCATCAGGCTCTTCTATATTAAGAAGTGACATAAGTATTCTCTGGTATTGTTGCATACAGCTTCCCAGGTGGTGTTAGTGATAAAGAATCTGCCTGCCAATGCAGAAGACCTAAAAGACACATGTTCGATCCCTGGGTTGGGAAGATTCCCTAGAGGAGGTCATGGCAACGCACTCCAGTTTTCTTGCCTGGAGAATCCCATGAACAGAGGAGCCTGGAGGGCTACAGTCCATAAGTGACTTAACATGCATATTGTTATATATGCTCTCATTTTTCCATTGGAAACAAAGCATATAATCTCAAGAGCATAAAGAAAAATTGATTAGTCACACAAATATCACTTCTTCCTTTTGTTCTAGGTTCTGCCTCCCAAGACATATAATCCCTCTTAGAGATTACAACACAAGCTTGTGAATCAGATTCAAGGAGTGAAAAAACCTGAGAAATTTTGCATGCAGTTGTAGATGAGTGTGTGTAGATAAATAAGTATTTTATGTGATACGTTCCATAATTTTCATCTGATTCTCAAAAATATTCATAACATTAAAAGGTCAAAAATTACAACATAAAAATGACCTCAGTTCTTGGTTATTTCTTCTCTTGGGCTCAAATTAAACTGTTTTGCAGTTCCTGAATAGATACAAAATGGCAGTGTAAGAAGTGTCAAGAATCTCTCACAGATTCAAGAGGAGAGAGTCAATTAGATATAAAATAATCCACTAAACTAACTCAATAGGTATTCTACCTTCAAAGGATTTCTTAAACAAGAAATTGATTTCAATAGTATCAATCAGTTCAGTTCAGTTTAGTTCAGTTGCTCACTCATGTCCGACTCTGCAACCCCATGAACTGCAGCACTCCAGGCCTCCCTGTCAATCACCAACTCCAAGAGTTCACTCAAACTCATGTGCATTGAGTCGGTGATGCCATCCAGCCATCTCATCCTCTGTTATCCCCTTCTCTTCCTGCTCCCAATTCCTCCCAGCATCAGAGTCTTTTCTAATGAGTCAACTCTTCACATGAGGTGGCCAAAGTATTGGAGTTTCAGCTTTAGCATCAGGCCTTCCAATGAACACCCAGGACTGATCTCCTTTAGGATGGACTGGTTGGACCTCCTTGCAGTCCACGTAGGGTATACATTTAAATGAGTTAATTTCTTTTTAAATTTTTCTTTTTGATTAAGGAAAACCTTATTCAAAGGACATTAGTCAGGTCCAGTTTCCACAACATAGGAAAGAAGATACCAAGCATTACAAAATGATTTCAAAGCAACCACTTGTGCAAATAAGCACCTAAGGGCAGATTGATGTTGAGAGGGTAGATGGTGGAAAAAGAAAGGCATTTCAGCACTTGGAGCAAGAAAAGGATTAGAAAGAGAGATTTCACTTGCTTAGTCCATTTGGGCTGCTATACTATCATACCATGAAGTTTATGGCTTATAAACAACAGAAATTTATTTTTCATAGTCCTTGTGAAAGACAGCAAGTGTAAGAAGAGGTGCACACAGATCTGGAGCCTGGTGGGATCCCACTTCCAATTCATAAAAGACCTTCTTCTGGTTGTCCTCACATAGAAAGGAGAGTGGAGCACAGAGCTCTCTGGAGTCTATCATAAGAGCATTACAGGCATACCTCATTTTGTCGTGCTTCACAAATGTTGCTTTTTTTTTTTTTTTTTACAAGTTGGAGGTTTGTGAAAACCCTGCCTCCAACAAGTCTATTCATGCCCTTTCCCAAGGGCACTTGCTCACCTCATGTCTCTGTGTCATATTTGGCTACTTCTCACAATACTCCAAACTTAAATATTTTTATATTTGTTACAGTGATCAGTGACCTCTGATGTCACTATTGTGACTGGAGGGGGCGTCACAAACCATGCCAGCATAAGACAGCAAACATAACTGACGAGTGCTGTGTGTGTTTGACTGTTCCACTAACCGGTTTGGCCATTCTTCCATCTTCCTCTCCTCAGCCCTCCCTATTCCCTGAGGTACAGTAATATTAAATTTAGGCCAATTAATAACCTTACAGTGGCTTAGCAAAGTGTTCAAGCAAAGGGAAGAGTCACATATCTCTCACTTTAAATTATTAATAAAATCTAGAAATGATTAGGCTTAGTGAGGAAGCTGTGTGAGAAGCTGAAAATCCTTGCTTCCAGGAAATCCCTTCAGCTCTCAGCAAATTAGGACATCTGGTCACTCTGTGCCAATGCTACATAGCTAATAGGAAAGTATGGACTTCAGCCAAGGTTTGTCTGCCTTGATGAGTCATTCTCAAGTTATGAATGCAAACAAAAAGTTCTTGAAGGAAATTTAAAGTGGTACTCCAGTGAACACATGAGTGATTAAAAAAAAAGAAAGAAAAGGCAAAGTAGTCTTATTACTGACATGGAGAAAGTTTTAGTGGTCTTAATAGAAGACCAAGCTAGTCACAGCATTCCCTAAGCCTCAACCAGAGCAAAGTCCTAACTCTCTTCACTTCTATGAAGAGTGAAAAAAAGTAAGGAACCTGCAGAAAAAAAAAAATTAAACCCAGGAAAAGTTGATACATGAAGCTTCAGGAAAGAAGTCATCTTTATAATCATAACATTTCAAGAGGAAGAAGAAAGTGCTGATGTAGAAGCTATGGCAGGTTATCCAGAAGTTCTAGGTAAGAAGATTAATGAATGTGGCTACATTATATAACAGAGTTTTAATGTAGATGAATATTCTTCTATTGCCAGAAGATGCCATCTTGGACGTTCATAGATGCAGAATTCAAGTCAATAACTGGTTTCCAAGATCCAAAGGACAGATTGATTCTCTTATTAGGGTTAATGCATATGATTGAAGCCAATAATCACTTACCATTCCAAAAATCTTAGGGCCCTTAAGAATAACACTAAACTGATTCTCCCTGAGCTCTCTAAATGGATCAACAAAGCCTGAATGACAGCACATTTGTTGAAAATCATGGTTTACTGAATATTTTAAGTCCACTGGAGACCTACTTCTCAGAAAAAAGTTCCCTTAATATGAATGTTTATTAAAAATGCACCTGATCACCCAAAGATTCTGATGGTGATGTACAATGAGAATAATTATGTTTTCATGCTTGCTAACACAGCATCCATTCTGCAGCCGTGGGTCAAGGAACAATTTTGACCTTCAAGTCTTATATAAGAAACACGTTTTGTAATGCTCTGGCTGCCACATATAGTGATTCCTCTGATGAATCTAAGTAAAATCATTCGAAAACATTCTGGAAAGGATTTACCTTTCTAAATGCTGTTAAAAACATCCATGATTCATGAAAAGAGGTCAAAATATCAACATACACAGAAGTTTGGAAGAATTTGATTCCAAATTTCTTGGGTGATTTGAGGAGTTCAAGACTTCACTGGAAGAAGTAACTACAGATGTGGTGAAAGGGAACCGAAAGAAAAGTGAAGCCTAAAGATGTGACTGAATTGCCAACATCCCATAATTAAAACTTAATGAATGAGGAGTTGCTTCTTAAATGCACAAAGAAAGTGGCTTCTTGAGACAGAACCTACTCCTGGATGAAGACACTTTGAAGATCATTGAAATTACAAGGAAAGTTTTAGAATATTATATAAAACTTAGTTGATAACACAATTGTAAGTTTTGAGAGAACTGGCTCCAATTTTGAAAGTCCTACAATAAGTGAAATATTATCAAACAACATTACAAGCTACAGAGAAAATGTTCATAAAAGAAAGTTAATCAATGTAACAAACTTCATTGCTGTTTTATGTCAGGAAATTGTCACAGCCACCTCAGTCCTCAACAACCACCACTCTGATCAGTCAGCAGCCATCAACATCAGTGCAAAACCCTCCAAATGATGATGACTGGCTGAAAGTTCAGATGATGGCTAGCACTTTTTAACAATAAAGTATTATAAATTAAGGTAAGTACAATACATTTGGGGGCTTCCCAAGTGGCTCAGTGGGTAAGGATTCGGCCTGCAATGCGGGAGATGCAGGCAGATGTGGGTATGATCCCTGGGTTGTGAAGATCCCCCGGAGGCAGACATCGCTTGCCAGAAGAATCCCCATGGACAGAGGAACCAGCTGGACACAATTGAGCGACTACAGCACAGCACTTTCTCAGCATATCTAGGACTAATCGCAGTCTCCTTGACTATCCCCTAGGTCCTTCACTTTTCTTCTCAGCTTGATTTACTTGTATTCATAAACACATTATATGATTTAGAAATACACAATGGATTAATTTCTTATTAAGAAAAATCCAGACTGGTGATTGCCATGGTGGAAGGGGTAGGAGAGGGATAAAGTGGGTTAGCAGATGTAGGCTCTTACATATGGAATGGATAAGCAACAAAGTCCTGCAGTATAGTACAGAGAACTGTGTCTAATACGCTATGATAAACCATAATGTAAAAGAATATTCTTTAAAAAGAATGTGTATATCTGTATAACTGAATCACTTTGTAATATAGCAGTAAATAACACAACATTGTAAATCAACTATGCATGCATGTGCTCAGTCGTTTCAGTCCTGTCTGACTCTTTGTGATCTGATGGATCATAGTCTGCCAGGCTGCTCTATCCATGGGACTCTCTAGGCAAGAATCCCACTGGCAACTGTCTCACTGGCAACTGGGGGATTGCCATGCCCTCCTCCAGGGGATCTTCCCAACCCAGAGATAGAACCAGTGTCTCTCACTTCTCCTGCCGTGGCAGGCAGATTCTTTACCACTAGTGCCATTTAATTTTAAAAATAAAATAAATAAAACACAAGGGAAGAAACAAAAATCCTAAAGTCAGTTTGACTCTCCTGTTAGTTTTATGGCAGGAATCTAATTTTATTTATTGGTTTTTCAAACAGAAAGCGTAAAGGTTTTTTTTTTTTTTTTTTCCCCCAGACACTTCAAAGACATGAGGGTAGGCAGGTAGTGAAAGCTTTCCTACCTAGAGAGCAATAGAGGCTTTTTTGCTAAGGATAGTCTCAGGTCTCCAGGAAAAACTAACATAAAACCATCAGAAGCACATCTACACTTTCTGCAGCTACTTGAATAATTTAACTTCTCTAAGATGGTTCAGAACTGGCACTTTGAGGGCAGAGAATGACTATCATTGTGTGCTATGACATCTCCTCTCTTGATTTGCTCATTATGAACTTGGTTTTATTTTAGATCTTTGCAGTTGTCTTATTTATCTTCATTTTTCCTGATCATTTGCCCTAAGTTTAAACCATTCTACTTTTCTCTTGGTACATCTGTCACCTGTGAGTCCTTTTTTCTCATTTTCAAGTCTCATATCCCTAATCAGTGTCTCGCCTGCCTTGGTCATGAGCTTTGGTACTCACGAGAAACTTTGGACATTTTCTCTTTTGTTATGTGTGAAAGAAAGCAAGCTCTTAATATTCTACCAAAATGCAGTCACAGAATGAGAGAGACTAGGAGTCTGTGAAACTCTGTACCCATTTTGTTCTTTTAAGGGTTATCCTTTCTGGTGTTTTTGTGAGATTTAATTTTTTCAAATTTGAAAATATCCAGACTTCACTGATGGTCCAATGGGTAAGACTCTGCTTCCATTACAAGGGGCACAGGTTCACTCCCTTATCTCAGGGAGCTAAGATCCCATAAGCTGTATAGCACAGACAAAAAAAAAGAGAGAGAGATAAAAAATATCCAGAGAAGTGTCCATGCCACCTGACATGCCTGCCAAGCCTTCAGGAGTTCAATAAGTACTTGTCTACTAGCTGAATGAGTCTTTAAAACCACCCACAGTAAGATAACGTTTATCTTACCTAACTCAAAATTGTATCTACTTTGACATTGAATTGTTTTCTTTTTAATTACCTTTAGTAGTTTCCTTCAGTTTTTCCAGTTCAGTTCAGTTTAGTTCAGTTCAGTGGCTCAGTTGCATCCAACTCTTTGGGACCCCATGAATTGCAGCACGCCAGGCCTCCCTGTCCATCACCAACTCCTGGAGTTCACTCAGACTCATGTGCATCGAGTTGGTGATGCCATCCAGCCATCTCATCCTCGGTCATCCCCTTCTCCTCCTGCCCCAAATTCCTCCCAGCATCAGAGTCTTTTCCAGTGAGTCAACTCTTCGCATGAGGTGGCCAAAGTACTGGAGTTTCAGCTTTTGCATCAGGCCTTCCAATGAACACCCAAGGCTGATCTCCTTTAGAATGTACTGGTTGGATCTCCTTGCAATCCAAGGGACTCGTAAGAGTCTTCTCCAATGCCACAGTTCAAAAGCATCAATTCTTCAGCCCTCAGCTTTCTTCACAGTCCAACTCTCACATCCATACATGACCGCTGGAAAAACCATGGTCTTGACTAGACAGACTTTGTTGGCGAAGTAATGTCCTGCTTTTGAATATGCTATCTAGGTTTGTCATAACGTTCCTGCCAAGGAGTGAGAGTCTTTTAATTTCATGGCTGCAATCACCATCTGCAGTGATTTTGGAGCCCCCCAAAATAAATCCTGACACTGTTTCCTCTGTTTCCCCATTTATTTCCCATGAATTGATGGGATCAGATGCCATGGTCTTAGTTTTCTGAATGTTGAGCTTTAAGCTAACTTTTTCACTTTCATCTTTCACTTTCATCAAGAGGCTTTTTAGTTCCTCTTCACTTTCTGCCGTAAGGATGGTGTCATCTGCATATCTGAGGTTATTGATATTTCTCCTGGCAATCTTGATTTCAGCTTGTGCTTCTTCCAGCCCAGCATTTCTCATGATGTACTCTGCATATGTTAAGTAAGCAGGGTGACAATATACAGCCTTGACATACTCCTTTTCTTATTTAGAACCAGTCTGTTGTTCCCTGTCCAGTTCTAACTGTTGCTTCCTGACCTGCATATAGTTTCTCAAGAGGCAGGTCAGGTGGTCTGGCACTCAAGTATAGATGTGAGAGTTGAACCATAAAGAAGCCTGAAGGCTAAAGAATTGATGCTTTTGTGCTATAGTGCTGGAGAAGACTCTTGAGAGCCCCTTGGAGAGCGAGATCAACCAGTTAATCCTAAAGGAAGTCAGCCCTGAATATTCACTCCAAGGACTGATGCTGAAGCTGAAGCTACAATCCTTTGGCCACCTGATGGGAGGAGCTGACTCATTGGAAAAGACCTTGATGGTGGGAAAGATTAAGGGCAAGAGGAGAAACAATGACCAGATGAGATGGTTGGATGGCATCACTGTCTCAATGGACATGAGTTTGAGCAAACTCAAGGAGATAGTGAAGGATAGGGAAGCCTGGTGTGCTGCAGTCCATGGAGTTGCAAAGAGCTGGACATGACTTAGCAACTGAACAACAAGTTCCCTTCACAGTACTTAGATCTTTATTCCCAGTTGTCTTATACTCCATAATTTTTGTTCAGGTTAGTATTTAAGTGTTTCATAGTCTGGTCGTGATGGCTGGATGGCATCACCAACTCAATGCCCATGAGTTTGGGTGAACTCCAGGAGTTGGTGATGGACAGGGAGGCCTGGCATGCTGTGATTCATAGGTCGCAAAGAGTCGGACACAACTGAGCAACTGAACTGAATTGAACTGAGTCTCATCATAATGTGTGGAAACTTACTTTTAATTTTTATGCTGTTCTATGTTCTGAAGATTTGTCTTCATATAGACAGCTCTTCGATAACTCTGTTTCCCTGAAAATCAACTTACATGCTAACATTGCACTGAGTGGGTAGTGCAATTTCAGAGAAGTAGGAGACAGGAGAAAATAAAGCAAGAAAGAAGGAAGAGTAAATAGGAAGTATTACTCATCAGGCCAGCCTTTGTCAGTCAGTCAGTTCAGTTGCTCAGTCGTGTCCGACTCTGCGACCCCATGAATCGCAGCACGCCAGGCCTCCCTTTCCATCACCATCTCCCGGAGTTCATTCAAACTCACATCCATCGAGTCCATGATGCCATCCAGCCATCTCATCCTCGGTCGTCCCCTTCTCCTCCTGCCCCCAATCCCTCCCAACATCAGAGTCTCAACTCTTCGCATGAGGTGGCCAAAGTACTGGAGTTTCAGCTTCGTCATCACTCCTTCCAAAAAAATCCCAGGGCTGATCTCCTTCAGAATGGACTGGTTGAACCTCCTTGCAGTCCAAGGGACTCTCAAGAGTCTTCTCCAACACCACAGTTCAAAAGCATCAATTCTTCGGCACTCAGTTTTCTTCACAGTCCGACTCCTTCATCCATACATGACCATTGGAAAAATCATAGCCTTGAGTAAACAGACCTTTGCTGGCAAAGTAATGTCTCTGCTTTTTAATACTCTACCTAGGTTGGTCATAACTTTTCTTCCAAGGAGTAAGCATCTTTTAATTTCATGGTGGAGTCATCATCTGCAGTGATTCTGGAGCCCAAAAACATATAATCTGACACTGTTTCCACTGTTTCCCCTGCTTCCCCATCTATTTCCCATGAAGTGATGGGACCAGATGCCATGATATTCGTTTTCTGAATGTTGAGCTTTAAGCCAACTTTTTCACTCTCCTCTTTCACTCTCATCAAGAGTTTTGTCATCAAGAGCATTTGTCAGTAAGTTTAACCAGTTCCTCAATCACAGGATAATTTTAGAAATGCCAATTATACCACAACTTCTCAGAACAGTATGGAAAAGAAGGAGAATAATTCATCTGCTGATTCCTTATTATTTTCTTTCTCCTACTGGTGTTGACTCATTCAAACATCCAGGTTACATCATCCAGATGCTAAAGGCAGCCATGGGGGCCCACAGCCGCTGTACCTATTGAATCAGTCCTGCCAGCACTCCGCATAGTGATCTTTCCTGCCCAGCTGGCCCCATGGTGCAGAGCCTCTCCAACTCTAGTGATTGATGATGGTGGCAGCATCAGCAACCTGGACCACCACCCTGGGGACTGAACAAACCATCTGAAGCCAATTTTCTGAGCAAGCAGGACTAGTGCTCATTAGCTGGGTCTCACATAATAGGAAAAAAAAAAAAAAACCTTGGTAGATCTTTGCACACTGCCTTTATCAATTTTTCAAGTGGCACCATCTTGCTCCTCAATATCATTTTTGTGCATTTTTCCTTCTTCACCCATGAAGCTCTGTTCAGGGGAAGTCCCTCCCCCTATCATGACCCTGATTCTGTTTCTAACTCTCAAAATCATCTCCTTGAAGTACAGTAGCCTAACTTACACTTTCTTTTCTCTGTTTAATCTGTTTTGACTTCCTTTGACAAAATTCTGAAAAGTTTTCCTGCAAATCTGTCTTTCACCAGCTGATGCATCTGCCCTGTTCCCTCTTATGCACCTGAGGGGTCGGAATACTGACCTTGATAACTTATCCAACAGTCCATAAATTAGTCTGCAGTTGTTGGACACTGGGATCAATTACATATTTCACTATTAGAAATAATATCTAATATTTATATTTGCACATATCTATGGTTATTTCCTTAGGATATGTCCCTAAAAGTTAAAGTGCCATGCCACTGGAAAAGTTACCTGATGTTGACTTTTCTCCCAAAGGCATATGCTTATTCACATTCTTGACAATATAAAGCATTTAAAGTGATCTTGCCAAAAGTATTTAATAAAATAGAAAGTAGAAAAAATATATATTCATTTGTAGGTAGTAAAAAAGGATGAGTTATCTTAATCATTCATTTATTCATACATTTATTGACTAGCCTTTAAGAGGAGACCTATTTTGTAAATGACTTTTAGATACACTCACCTATGTGTCTGAAATTTTATATTGTGTTTTTACATGCCTTAGAAACAGTGGATACTTGCATCATAAATATGTAAAACAGTAAATTTCACATTATTGAATAGAAGTCAGAGCATTATCAGCTTTCTCTTAGGAGAGAAAAATTTTATAATCTGATTTTCTTTTTTGGTAACAAGTCCATAAAGATTCTCCTCCATAAAAACTTACTCTTAAAAAAAAAAAAACAACCTTACTCTTTCGGGGTCATGAAGCTACCTTCTGTATAATTTCAGAATTCTAACATACTATGTTTATTGCATTTATCATCCAACAGATGTGCTAGTACCTAAAATCTGGCAGTGAATATGTATCCTGGGGGGTTAAATTCTTTAGTTTTTAATATAAGATTTTTAGTTTATGTTTACCTTCCAGCACAGAATTATATACCAGATGTTTACCATAATTCCACTTCATTTTGCTTCCTTTTATCTCTGCCAATATTTTAGCATTAAACTGCATCTAATTTGGGAATATTTTAATCACATCAGACTTATTTGTTTAAAAAAAACTTTCATAAAAAAGTGTTCTCTAATATATAGTAATGAATACATAGGTGCAACTATGTCAAATCTGAAGTCTTCTATACCAAATGGGTCCTCATACAATGGGCTAAATTCTTGGACAATTACTGTAAGGCCTTATACCATAAATTATTTTTTAAATTACTAACAATTTCCCATCTTATCCAAAACTTTAATGTTTGATTGTAAACTGTTTACCCTTTCTTCTTCTCTTTTGAACTCACATTATCTCAGACTAGCCTTTGTTCCATATTTTCTCAGTAAATGTAAAAGGAAAGGCAAAAGTTTTTACCAAAGGTAAAGCTTATTTTTTCCTGTTATTTAGCAACAAAATACAAAAATATGTAGCAAATTATCCTGGTGGTAAGTTGTTGAGCCTGATAGTCAGCACTCTTTCTTTATATTAATGTTTTGCTCTTTGTATTAATGTTTCTACACAGTGGATTAAATAAATATGAAACAAAAAATGCTAAGACTTCAGGTTTTAAAGTGGTAGGATAAGATGACTCTGCCTGTTCTCCCAAAAATATATCTCATATAAAAGGCAATAGGAAAAAGAAATATAAATCTATGTTCAGTAAAAATAGATATCTACCAAACTGAAGCATAGAATATGAGGACTAGAAGGTAGTGAAAATCAAGCAAGAACAAATCAAGAGCACTCCGATAGCTGCAAATTTCAAAAATGGCACATTCAGATCTCCAAAAAGAGGTGATTCAGCATGAATGTCAAAACCATCAAGCTCTTACTTTGAACAAAAGGAATAATGTAAATAAGCCGGCAGCATACATTTTCTTAGAATTGGCTGATGATGCAAAGTAGCAGAATAGAAAAGGCTGAATAAATACCTGCAAATATGCCATATTTGCAGGAAACACTCTGTCCCACTGAAGGCAACACAAAGAAAAGTAGACACTGTTGAAAATACAGTGAGAGATCTGGATTTATCAGTAAGAAGTGACAAATGAGACCAAAATGAAGTAATAAAAATTGAGTTGAATGTACTAGAGCACTCCAGTTCCAGAAATGACAGAAACAGTGTAGTCTAAAAATCCACATGCTATAAGAGATCTGGATACTGAATATATTGTCCTATCTCAGAAGAGATATGAAAACTACACACACACACACACACACACACACACACACACACACAATATATATCTGGAACTAAGACCATAAAATCTAAAATTGAATTATTTTGTACAGCTTTAAAAAGCCTCCTGATGTTCCTTGCCTCCTAGTATTCAGACTCTTGTATTCAGACTCTTTCATATTATAGTGAGGTTGATCTATATATATAAAAAAAATAGCATATGGTATAAGTGATGATATGTCTTTTCTGATATGTCACTTAGAATATAAACAATTCCCCTTTTCATTATTCTTTCTCTTTCTCTCTCTCTCCTCCTTCTTTCTTCCTCTCTCCTCCTTCTTTCTCCCTCCCTCTCTTATCACTCACTGTGAGAAAAACAAATTAATATGTTATTAATATAATCAGTCCTTTGGAAAGGCACACATGTTAAGGATCCAAAATCTCTGGCCAAAGTCAATGGGGAACTGAGGACTGTTAAAAATCAGTGAGTGAAAATGAAGTATATTCACCAGTCCTAGTCAAGCCTGGAGATGACTGCATTCCCAGATGAAAGGTTGACGGCAGTCTCAGGAGAGACTGTGAGCCTAAACCATACTACTAAGTCACATGATTCATGTTTCTATTTTAAGCTGTTAGATTTTAAAGTAAGTTTTCATGAAATTGTATGTGACTAATACAGTTGCAAATGGAACACAGAAAAGGAAAAGATCAACAAACACATCCAAAGTAAGCTATTAAAATAAAGCATGATGGGAGCAGGAGAAATGACTGAAAAAAAAAAAACCCACTCCCTCAAATCTTCAAACAAAATATTAGTAATTTGGAAAAATATCAAGTAATCTAACAAATATGCAATTTGAAGCCCCAGAAAAAAATTGACATTGAGAAGTGACAAAAAATTTAATAAATGGCTGAAGATATTAAAATTTTCAGGAAAATACATATCCTCAATTTCAAGAAGGTCAAAAAGGATCACATAATTTTTTTTTAATCTGTAATTAAGTCATTCAAGGCCAAATTGGTAAAAAAAAAAAAAAAAGCAAATATTAAGAAAAATTTCCAAAAGCAAGTATAGAGGGAAAAGATTTAAAATACAGAAAACCAACTATGAAAAATGGTAGCTGAACATCTCAGAAACAATGTAAGTCAGAAGGCAAAAGACTGACGTTTCTTCTAACATGTATACTATCATGTAAGAATTGAATCGCCAGTCTATGTCTGATGCAGGATACAGCATGCTTGGGGCTGGTGCATGGGGATGACCCAGAGAGATGTTATGGGGAGGGAGGTGGGAGGGGGGTTCATGTTTGGGAACGCATGTAAGAATTAAAGATTTTAAAATTTAAAAAAAATAAATAAAAAATAAAATATTAAAAGAAAAAAGTCAACTTAGAATTCAGTTTTCAGCACAAAAACTCGTCAAAGTTGAATTAAAATAAACATTTTTCAAATACATTAATGTTAAGAGAATTCCTTTAGGAATTCTGCATTTTAAGAAATTATAAAGAAGTTTGTCAAGCTGAAGTGAAAGTATATCAGTTGGAAACAGATCTAGGAATGGTAAATAAGTAGATAGTTTTATGAATTGTTTTATTTTTCATTTTATTTTCAAAAAAATTTTGAATGATATTTTATTGTTAAAGTGAAAACAATTAAATTGCACTTAGGAGTTTCTATCTAAGTTTGATGTAAAATATATGGCCCAATGGCACACAGGGCCAGAATGTAAGCAAGTAAGATTATTTTATTGTAAGTTTACTATCCTATAAAGTTATATATCAATAATATTATTTAAAGATAGGATAAAACACTTTCACTTTTCACTTTCATGCATTGGAGAAGGAAATGACAACCCATTCCAGTATTCTTGCCTGGAGAATCCCAGGGACAGAGCAGCCTGGCAGGCTGCCGTCTATGGGGTCGCACAGAATCGGACACGACTGAAGCAACTTAGCAGCAGCAGCAAAGTGAGTTAAAGATGCGTATTGCACTCTTTGGAGTACAGAAAAAGAGGTTAAGAAAGAAGTATATATTTGGTATTTTTAAACTGCTCTTCTCCCAATCCCTTCCCTGGTTTGACCAAGGTATTGAACATAATAACTCATGCTCTCAATCTAGGACTCTAGTCCCTAGTCCTAAAGAGAACAGAACACGATATTATCAAACTGTTTTTGTCTATTTTAACCAGTCTGGGGTAGCTAAAGGACATACAAAGGCACTTGTCTTTGTTTTGCCAAACTCAAAAATCACTCAAAGCATTACTTAAAAACTCAGTAAGCAGATGAACAGCACACGGCCACCTGGGGAAAAAATATATTTTGAGACCAAAAAATAAAGCACTGAAGGAAAATCTAGGAAGAGAGTCTCTTTGGGAAACAGCAATGTTTAAAAGCACACATGTATAAGGAAATATGGGCTATCCTGGTGGCTCAGAGATACAGAATCTGCCTAGCAATGCAGGAGATGTGGGTTTGATTCCTGGGTCGGGAAGATCCCCTGGAGAAGGAAATGGCAACCCACTCCAGTATTTTTGCCTGGGAAATCCCACGGACAGAGGAATCTGGTGGGCTACAGTCCATGGAGTCACAAAGAGTTGGACACAGCTTAGCAACTAAACAACAACAATAATAAGGAAATATAGGAAGATGTACACAAGCCCAGGGCAATTATTATGCTTAGAAAACACCGTAAAAGACTCCTAATTTTCACCTCTGGCTGAAGTGAAAGCTAAAACAAAATTGGAAACTAACTGGATAAGAATCAAAGGAATGTCTCAACACAGAACCAATTTATTTTAAAAATGGGTTAGAAAATATTTTATTTTCTCTTTCCTTCTCTTCTACATTTTTTGCTCCTTTTCCTCCTGCTCCTCCTCCTCTTCTTTTTCTTCTTCTTCTCTCCTGGTCTCTCTCCTGCCATTTAAAACATGTCTCAAAACACTATTGAAGAATAGTTTTTCCATTAGTTTATGGAACCGAAACTTTAAAAACTGAAAACAAAAAATGAAAAATTACACAGACACTCAAACTTAGTCTAGAAAAGTTATTAAACTAACAGCTAAGGCCTATAACAAAAACAAAAAGAAATCCTAAATAAGAGAAAAATATAATTTTCTAAATTATCACATTATATCACTCAAAATGTCATTTTCAACAACAACCAAAAAAAAAAAAGCGTGCCAAAAAAAAAAAAAAAACCCGCACAAGACAATGTGAAACATTCGCAAAGGAAATATCTGGAATTACCTCCTTAGGAACCACAAACATTGGACATATTAGACAAAGACTTTAAATCAATTGTCTTAATTATGCTCAAGGAACTAAAAGAAATCAGGAGACTGATGTATGAAAATAATAGAGAATATCAATATGGAAATAGTATCAAAATAAAACAAATATAAATTCTGAAGCTAAAAAAAAGTGAAGTGATAAAAGTAAAGGATTTTAACAGTAGATTTTTGCAGGCAGAAGAAAGAATCAGTGAACTTAGAGACAGACCAATTGAAATTATCAATTACTCAATGATTCAATCATTACTCCTCTAAGAGGAAGAAGAAGAAAAATAAAGAAAAATTAACAGACCTTAAGAAACTCTTGAGACAAGAGTACCAAAGTATACATGACAGACATCCTAAAAAGAGAAGAAAGAGAAAGGAACAGACACAGCATTTGAAATAAATAATGACTAAAATCTTTCCAAATTTGGTAAAAGACAAAAGTTTGTATATTCAATAACTTCAATGAACCCCAGTAGGATAAACTCAAAGAGGTCCCCACTGAGATGGATTACAAATAAATTGTCAAAAGCCAATCAGAAAGAGAGAATCTCAAAAGTAATAGAAAAAAAGGAACCCATCAGGGAAAATAGATCTTCAAGATTAATGGTAGTTTTCTCATCAGAAATCTTTAAGGCCAAAAAAGAATACCATGTCATTTTTTAAGTGCTGAAGTGGGGAAAAACTGTCATCAAAAACTCTATGGCTGACAAAACTGTCTTTCAAAAATGAAGGAGAATTGAAAACATTCCTACATAAACAATGCTGAGGGAGTTTATTGTTTACTCACTCTCCTACAAGAAATGCCAAAGGAGTTCTTCAGGTTGAAATGAAAAGACAGTAGACAATAACTTAAGACCATACAAAGAAAGAACTCTAGCAAAGATAATTACATAGGTAAACTTAAATGTCAATATTATTATATTTTTGGCTTATAACTCTTCATTTTATTTCCTATAAGACTCTTATTGTTTGCATGAAACAATAATTACAAATCTATTTTAGTATACAATGTATAAAAATGTAACTTTAGACAGTAACTTCATAAGAAGAAGCAGAGCTATATAAGATCAGAGATTTTGTATTCTACTGAAGCTAAATAACATGAATTCAAATTAGATCATTATAAATAAGTATGTTAATCATAATTTTAATGGTGACTACTAAGAAATTACCTAAAAATATATGGGAATGAGATGAGAACAGCAAAAACTTTTACAAAATATGCACTCTGCCTCCTCTAGGAGGTGATGTTTAATTCCTTCCACCACCACCTCTTCCCAACTTCAGTAAAAGCTGACTCAGCAAGTTGCCTCCAAAGAACAGAAAGGGAAAGAACAGAAAAAGAAAAAAATAATTTTACTGTGACTAAACCTGTAAAACACTACCTTGGCCAGGTGATCAAGTATCAGTTCAGTTCAGTTGCTCAGTCGTGTCCGACAATTTGCGGCTTCATGGACTACAGCACACCAAGCTTCCTTGTCATCATCAACTCCCAGAGCTTGCTCAAATCCATGTCCATCGAGTTGGTGATGCATCCAACCATCTCATCCTCTGTCGTCCCCTTCTCCTCCTGCCTTCAATATTTCCCAGCATCAGAGTCTTTTCCGGATGAGTCAATTCTGCGCATCAGGTGGCCAAAGTATTGGATCAAGGATAATATCGCCAATGACATCTTACTATCATGGACCCCCTGACTGACTTATGTCTCTTCAGTCATGTCTGACTCTTTGTGATGCCATGGACTGTAACCCTCCAGACTCCTCTGTACATGGGATTCTCCAGGCAAGAACACTGGAGTGAGTTGCCATGCCCTCCTCCAGGGGATTTTCCCAACCCAGGACTTGAAACTTTCCTCTCTGATGTCTCCTACATTGGTAGGCAAGTTCCCTACCACTAGCACCACCTGGGAAATGTTCACATGTGCAGTAGTCTTCCCCAACATGTATAACCTCAGTCCAAACATGAGAAAACATAAAACAAACTCATATTGAAGGAATCTCTATAGCATACCTGACCAGCACTTCTCAAGGTCATCAGAAACAAGAGAAGTCTGAGAATCTGCCTCAGATCAGAGGAAACAAAGGAGCTATATGACAACCAGATGCAATGTGGTTTTTATTTATTTATTCATTTATTTTAATTGGAGGCTAATTACTTTACAATATTGTAGTGGTTTTTGCCACACATTGACATGAGTCAGCCACGGGTGTACATGTGTTCCCCATCCTGAACTCCCCCTCCCACCTCCCCCCCTATCCCATCCCTCAGGGTCATCCCAGTGCACCAGCCCTGAGCATCTTGTCTCATGCATCAAACCTGGACTGGCGATCTGTTTCACATATGATAATATACATGTTTCAGTGCTATTCTCTCAAATCATCCTACCCTCACCTTCTCCCACAGAGTCCAAAATACTGTTCTTTACATCTGTGTCTCTTTTGCTGTCTCTCATATAGGGTCATGGTTACCATCTTTCTAAATTACATATATATGTATTCGTATACTGTATTGATATTTTTCTTTCTGGCTTATGTCACTCTGTATAACAGAATCCAGTTTCATCCACCTCATCAGAACTGATTCAAATACATTCTTCTTAATGGCTGAGTAATATTCCATTGTGTATATGTACCAGAGCTTTCTTATCCATTCGTCTGCCAATGGACATCTAGGTTCCTTCCATATCCTGGCTATTGTAAACAGTGCTGCGATGAACATTGGGGTATACATGTCTCTTTCAATTCTTGTTTCCTCAGTGTGTAGGCACAACAGGAGAATTGCTGGGTCATAAGGCATAAGTCAATATGCCAGCAAGTTTGGAAAACTCAGCAGCGGCCACAGGACTGGAAAAGGTCCGTTTTCATTCCAATTCCAAAGAAAGGCAATGCAAAAGAATGCTCAAATTACCTCACAATTGCACTCATCTCACATGCTAGTAAAGTAATGCTCAAAATTCTCCAAGCCAGGCTTCAGCAATACGTGAACCATGAACTCCCTGATGTTCAAATTGGTTTTAGAAAAGGCAGAGGAACCAGAGATCAAATTGCCAACATCCGCTGGGTCATCAAAAAAGCAAGAGAGTTCCAGAAAAAGATCTATTTCTGCTTTATTGACTATGCCAAAGCCTTTGACTGTGTGGATCACAATAAACTGTGAAAGAGATGGGAATACCAGACCACCTAACCTGCCTCTTGAGAAATCTGTATACAGGTCAGGAAGCAACAGTTAGAACTGGACATGGAACAACAGACTGGTTCCAAATAGGAAAAGGAGTCCGTCAAGGCTGTATATTGTCACCCTGCTTATTTAACTTCTATGCAGAGTATATCATGAGAAACACTGGACTGGAAGAAACACAAGCAGGAATCAAGATTGCTGTGAGAAATATCAATAACCTCAGATATGCAGATGACACCACCCTTATGGCAGAAAGTGAAGAGGAACTAAAAAGCCTCTTGATGAAAGTGAAAGAGGAGAGTGAAAAAGTTGGCTTAAAGCTCAACATTCAGAAAACGAAGATCATGGCATCTGGTCCCACCACTTCATGGGAAATAGATGGGAAACAGTAGAAACAGTGTCAGACTTCATTTTTGGGGGCTCCAAAATCACTGCAGATGGTGACTGCAGCCATGAAATTAAAAGACACCTACTCCTTGGAAGAAAAGTTATGACCAACCTCGATAGTATATTCAAAAGCAGAGACATTACTTTGCTGACTAAGGTCCATCTAGTCAAGGCTATGGTTTTTCCTGTGGTCATGTATGGATGTGAGAGTTGGACTGTGAAGAAGGCTGAGCACCGAAGAATTGATGCGTTTGAACTGTGGTGTTGGAGAAGACTCCTGAGGGTCCCTTGGACTGCAAGGAGATCCAACCAGTCCATTCTGAAGGAGATCAACCCTGGGATTTCTTTCGAAGGAATGATGCTGAAGCTGAAACTCCAATACTTTGGCCACCTCATGCGAAGAGTTGCCTCATTGGAAAAGACTCTGATGCTGGGAGGGATTGGGGGCAGGAGGAGAAGGGGACGACAGAGGATGAGATGGCTGGATAGCATCACGGACTCAATGGACGTGAGTCTGAGTGAACTCCGGGAGATGGTGATAGACAGGGAGGCCTGGCGTGCTGCAATTCATGGGGTCACAAAGAGTCGGACAAGACTGAGCGACTGAACTGAACTGAACTGAAGGCAGTTTTATTTCCAGTTTTTAAAGGAATCTCCACAGTTTTCCATAGTGGCTGTAGTAGTTTCCATTCCCACTAATAGGGCAAGAAGGTTTCCTTTTCTCTGCACCCTCTCCAGCATTTATTGTTTATAGACTTTTTGATAGCAGTCATTCTGACCGGTGTGAGATGGTACCTCATTGTGGTTTTGATTTGTATTTCTCTGATAATGAGTGATGTTGAGCATCTTTTCATGTGTTTGTTAGCCATCTTTATATCTTCTTTGGAGAAATATCTGTTTAGTTCTTTGGCCCATTTCTTGATTGGGTAATTTATTTTTCTGGAATTGAGCTGCAGGAGCTGCTTATATATTTTGGAGATTAATTCTTTGTTAGTTGCTTCATTTGCTATTATTTTCTCCCATTCTGAAGGCTGTCTTTTCACCTTGCTTACAATATCCTTCATTGTCCAAAAGCTTTTAAGTTTAGTTAGGTCTCATTTGTTTATTTTTGCTTTTATTTCCATTAATCTGGGAAGTGGGTCATAGAGGATCCTGCTGTGATTTACGTCGGAGAGTGTTTTGCCTAAGTTTTCCTCTAGGAGTTTTATAGTTGCTGGTCTTACATTTAGATCTTTAATCCATTTTGAGTTTACTTTTGTGTATGGTGTTAGAAAGTGTTCTAGTTTCATTCTTTTACAAGTGGTTGACCAGCTTTCCCAGCACCATCTATTAAAGAGATTGTCTTTTCTCCACTGTATGTTCTTGCCTCCTTTGCCAAAGATAAGATGTCCATAGGTGTGTGGGTTTATCTCTGGGCTTTCTATTTTGTTCCATTGATCTATATGCCTGTCTTTGTGCCAGTACCATACTGTCTTGAAGACTGTAGCTTTGTAGTATAGTCTGAAGTCAGGCAGGTTGATTCCTCCAGTTCCATTCTTCTTTCTCAAGATCGCTTTGGCTATTCGAGGTTTTTTGCGTTTTCATACAAATTGTGAAATTATTTGTTCTAGTTCTCTGAAAAATACCATTGGTAGCTTGATAGGGATTGCATTGAATCTATAAATTGCTTTGGTGGCATACTCATTTTTACTATATTGATTCTTCCAACCCATGAACATGGTATATTTCTCCATCTATTTGTGTCATCTTTGATTTCTTTCATCAGTGTTTTATAGTTTTCTATATATAGGTCTTTTGCTTCTTCAGGGAGATTTAGTCCTAAATATTTTATTCTTTTCATTGCAATGGTGAATGGAATTGTTTCCTTAATTTCTCTCTTTTTTCTCATTGTTAGTTTATAGGAATGCAAGGGATTTCTGTGTGTAGATTTTATATCCTGCAACTTCACTATATTCATTGATTAGGTCTAGTAATTTTCTGATGGAGTGTTTAGGGTTTTCTATGCAGAGGATCATGGCAGCTGCAAACAGTGAGAGTTTTACTTCTTCTTTTAAAATCTGGGTTCCTTTTATTTCTTTTTCTTCTCTGATTGCTGTAGCTAAAACTTCCAAAACTATGTTGAATAGTAGTGGTGAGAGTGGGTACCTTGTCTTGTTCCTGACTTTAGGGAAAATCCTTTCAATTTTTCACCACTGAGGATGTTTGCTGTGTGTTTATCATATATGGCTTTTATTATGTTGAAGTATGTTTCTTCTATTCCTGCTTTCTGGAGGGTTTTATCATTAATGGATGTTGACTTTTGTCAAAGGCTTTCTCTGCATCTATTGAGATAATCATATGGTTTTTATCTTTCAATTTGTTAATGCAGTATACCAGATTGATTGATTTGCAAATATTGAAGAATCCTTGCATCCCTGGGATAAAACTCACTTGGTCATGATGTATGATCTTTTTACTATGTTGTTGGATTCTGTTTGCTAGAACTTTGTTGAGGATTTTTGAATCTATGTTCATCAGTGATATTGGCCTGTAGTTTTCTTTGTGTGTGTGTTTGGCATCTTTGTCTGCTTTTGGTATTAGGGTGATGGTGGCCTCATAGAATGAGTTTGGAAGTTTACCTTCCTCTGCAATTTCTGGAAGAGTTTGAGTAGGATAGGTGCTAGCTCTTCTCTAAATTTTTGGTAGAATTCAACTGTGAAGCTGTCTGGTCCTGGGCTTTTGTTTGCTGGGAGATTTCTGATTACAGTTTCAGTTTCCGTGCTTGTGATGGGTCTGTTAAGATTTTCTATTTCTTCCTGGTTCTGTTTTGGAAAGTTATACTCTTCTAAGAATGTGTCCATTTCTACCAAGTTGTCCATTTTATTGGCATATAGTTGCTGATAGTAATCTCTTATGATCCTGTGTGTTTCTATGTGGTCTGTTGTGATTTCTCCATTTTTATTTCTAATATTGTTGATTTCATTTTTCTCCCTTTTTTTCTTAATGAGTCTGGCTAATGCTTTGTCTATTTTATCTATCTTCTCCAAAAACAAGCTTTTAGCTTTGTTGATTTTTGCTATGGTCTCCTTTGTTTCTTTTTCATTTATTTCTGCCCTAATTTTTATGATTTATTTGCTTCTACTAACCCTGGGGTTCTTCATTTCTTCTTTTCCTAGTTGCTTTAACTGTAGCGTTAGGTTATTTATTTGATTTTTCTCTTGTTTCTTGAGGCAAGTTCGTATTGCTATGAACATTTCCCTTAGCATTGCTTTTACTGAATCCCATAGGTTTTAGGTTGTTGTGTTTTCATTTTCATTCATTTCTATGCATATTTTGATTTCTTTTTTTGATTCTTCTGTGATTTTTTGGTTATTTAGAAGTGTGTTGTTTAGCCTCCACATGTTTGTATTTTTAATAGTTTGTTGTGTTTTTTTTTGTGTGGTTTTTTTTTTTTCTTTAGTTCACATCTAAACCTACTGCATTGTGATCAGAAAAGATGCTTGGAATGATTTCATTTTTTTTTTTTTTTACCAAGGCTAGATTTAAGTGCCCAATATGCTACTGGATATCAGTGGAGAAATAACTCCAGAAAGAATGAAGGGATGGAGCCAAAGCAAAAACAATACACAGTTGTGGATGTGATTGGTGATAGAAGCAAGGTTGATGCTGTAAAGAGCAATATTGCACAGGAACCTGAAATGTCAGGTCCATGAATCAAGGCAAATTGGAAGTGGTCAAAGAGAAGATGGCAAGAGTAAACATCAATGTTCTAGGAATCAGCAAACTAAAATGGACTGCAAAGGGTAAATTTAACTCAGATGACCATTATATATCTACTACTGTGGGCAGGAATCCATTAGAAGAAATGCAGTAGCCATCACAGTCAACAAAAGAGTCTGAAATGCAGTACTTGGATGCAATCTCAAAAACAAGAGAATGATGTCTATTAATTTCCAAGGCAAACCATTCAATATCACGGTAATCCAAGCCTATGCCCCAAAAAGTAATGCCGAAGAAGTTGAAGTTGAATGGGTCTATGAAGACCTATGAAACCTTTTAGAACTAACACCGAAAAAAGATGTCCTTTTCATTATAGGGGACTGGAATGCAAAACTAGGAAGTCAAGGAACACCTGGAGTAACAGGCAAATTTAACCTTGGAGTATGGAATGAAGCAAGGCAAAGGCTAATAGAGTTTTGCCAAGAGAACACACTGGTCAAAGCAAACACCCTCTTCCAAAAACACAAGAGAAGACTCTACACATGGACATTACCAGATGGTCAACACCGAAATCAGATTCATTGTATTCTTTGCAGCCAAAGATGGAGACGCTCTATACAGTCAGCAAAAATAAGACCAGGAGCTGACTGTGGCTCAGATCATGAAAACCTTATTGCCAAATTCAAACTGAAATTGAAGAAAGTAAGGAAAACTACTAGACCATTCAGGTATGACCTAAATCAAATCCCTTCTGATTATACAGTGGAAGTGAGAAATAGATTTAAGGGACTAGATCTGATAGATAGAGTGCCTGATGAACTATATGGATGGAGGTTCGTGACATTGTGCAGGAAACAGGGATCAAGACCATCCCCATGGAAAAGAAATGCAAAAAAGCAAAATGGCTGTCTGAAGATGGAGGCCTTACAAATACCTGTGAAAAGAAGAGAAACAAAAAGCCAAGGAGAAAAGGAAAACTATAAGCATCTGAATGCGGAGTTCCAAAGAATAGCAAGGAGAGATAACAAAGCCTTCCTCAGTGATCAATGCAAAGAAATAGAGGAAATCAACAGAATGGGAAAGACTAGAGATTTCTTCAAGAAAACTAGAGATACCAAGGGAATATTTCATGCAAAGATGGGCTCGATAAAGGACAGAAATGCTATGGAACTAACAGAAGCAGAAGATATTAAGAAGAGGTTGGAAGAATACACAGAAGAACTATACAAAAAAGATCTGCAGGACCCAGATAATCATGATGGTGTGATCACTCACCTAGAGCCAGACATCCTGGAATGTGAAGTCAAGTGGGCCTTAGAAAGCATCACTACGAACAAAGCTAGTGGAGGTGATGGAATTCCAGTTGACCTATTTCAAATCCTGAAAGATGACACTATGAAAGTGCGGCAGTCAACATGCCAGCAAATTTGGAAACCTCAGCAGTAGCAACAGGACTGGAAAAGGTCGGTTTTCATTCCAATCCCAAAGAAAGGCAACACCAAAGAATGCTCAAACTACTGCACAATTGCACTCATCTCACATGCTAGTAAAGTAATGCTCAAAATTCTCCAAGCCAGGCTTCAGCAATACGTGAACCGTGAACTCCCTGATGTACAAGCTGGTTTTAGAAAAGGCAGAGGAACCAGAGATCAAATTGCCAACATCCGCTGGATCATGGAAAAAGCAAGCGAGTTCCAGAAACACATCTATTTCTGCTTCATTGACTATGCCAAAGCCTTTGACTGTGTGGATCACAATAAACTGTGGAAAATTCTGAAAGAGATGGGAATACCAGACCACCTGACCTGCCTCTTGAGAAACCTGTTTGCAGGTCAGGAAGCAACAGCTAGAACTGGACATGGAACAACAGACTGGTTCCAAATAGGAAAAGGAGTATGTCAAGGCTGTATATTGTCACCCTGTTTATTTAACTTCTATGCAGAGTACATCATGAGAAACGCTGGGCTGTAAGAACCCCAAGCTGGAATCAAGATTGCCAGGAGAAACATCAATAACCTCAAATATGCAGATGACACTACCCTTATGGCAGAAAGTGAAGAGGAGCTAAAAAGCCTCTTGATGAAAGTGAAAGAGGAGAGTGAAAAAGTTGGCTTAAAGCTCAACATTTAGAAAATGAAGATCATGGCATCTGGTCCCATCACTTCATGGGAAATAGATGGGGAAACAGTGGAAACAGTGTCAGACCTTATTTTGGGGGGCTCCAAAATCACTGCAGATGGTGACTGCAGCCATGAAATTATAAGACGCTTACTCCTTGGAAGGAATGTTATGACCAACTAGATAGCATATTCAAAATCAGAGACACTACTTTGCCAACAAAGGTCAATATACAAGTCAAAGCTATGGTTTTTCCTGTGGTCATGTATGGATGTGAGAGTTGGACTGTGAAGAAAGCTGAGCATCGAAGAATTGATGCTTTTGAACTGTTGTCCTGGAGAAGACTCTTGAGAGTCCCTTGGACTGCAAGGAGATCCAACCAGTCCATCCTAAAGGAGATCAGTCCTGGGTGTTCATTGGAAGGACTGATGCTGAAGCTGAAACTCCAATACTTTGGCCACCTCATGCAAAGAGTTGACTCATTGGAAAAGACCCTGATGCTGGGAGGGATTTGGGGCAGGAGGAGAAGGAGACGACAGAGGATGAGACGGCTGATTGGCATCACTGACTCAATGGGCATGAGTTTGGGTGGACTCTGGGTGTGGTGATGGACAGGGAGGCCTTGTGTGCAGTGATTCATGGAGTTACAAACAGTCAGACACAACTGAGTCACTGAACTGAACTGAACTGGAGATTTATGGCCCAGATTGTGATCTGTCTGGAGAAGGTTCCATGTGCACTTGAGATAAGGTAAAATTCATTGCTTTGGGATGAAATGTCCTATAGATATCAATTAGATCTAACTGATTCATTGTATCATTTAAAGTTTATGTTTCCTTGCTAATTTTCTGTTTAGTTGATCTATCCATACATTCTAATGGGGTATTAAAGTCTCCCACTATTATTGTGTTACTGTTAATTTCCTCTTTCATACTTGCTAGCATTTGACTTACATATCGTGGTGCTCCTAGGTTGGTTGCATATATATTTATAATTGTTCTATCTTCTTCTTGGATTGATTCTTTTATCATTATAGTGAACTTCTTTGTCTCTTTTCAAGGCCTTTATTTCAAAGGCTATTTTTTTCTGATATGAGTATTGCCACTCCTGCTTTCTTTCGGTCTCCATTTTTCATGAAATATCTTTTTCCAGCCATTCAATTTCAGTATGAATGTGTCCCTTGTTTTGAGGTGGGTCTCTCATAGACAGCATATATAGGGACCTTGTTTTTGTATCCATTCAGCCTGTCTTTGTCTTTTGTTTGGGGCATTCAACCTGTTTACATTTAAGGTATTTATTGATAAGTATGATCCCATTGCCATTTACTTTGTTATTCTGGGTTCAAGTTTATACACCTTTTCTGTGTTTTCTGTCTAGAGAAGATTCTTTAGCATTTCTTGAAGGGCTGGTTTGGTGGTGCTGAATTCTCTCAGCTTTTGTTTGTCTGTAAAGCTTTTGATTTCTCCTTCATATTTGAATGAGATCCTTGCTGAGTAAAGTAATCTGGGTCATAGGTTTTTCTCTTTCATCATTTTAAGTATGTCCTCAAATGCAATGTTCTAAGTGGGACTGCATCCAGGAAGAGAAGAGTACACTAGTGGAAAAACTGATGGAATTCAAATAAAGCCTGTATTTTAGTTAATAGCATTGTATTATTGACATCTTAGTTTTGGCCAAAATGTACATGGTCATTAACATTTGGACAAACTGGATGAATGGTATAAGGCTACACTTGGTCAGTCAGTTCAGTTCAGTTGCTCCGTCGTGTCTGACCCTTTGTGACCCCATGAATCGCAGCACACCAGGCCTCCCTGTCCATCTCCAACTCCCGGAATCCACCCAAACCCATGTCCATTGTGTCCGTGATGCCATCCAACCATCTCATGCTCTGTCGTCCCCTTCTCCTCCTGCCCTCAATCTTTCCCAGCATCAGGGTCTTTCCAAATGAGTCAGCTCTTCACTACACTTGGTACCATCTTTGTAATTTTCCTATAAATACAAATGTATTCTAAACTTTAAAAGTCTTTAAAAAATAGTTTAGCATCAGAGAAAAGGATGGACTTCCTGTGAAAAGGAACAACATATGTAAAGACTAGAAGGAAAATGAAAATGCGTCTTGTTCATATAACCATGAGGAAAACGCTTTGTTGGAATAGAGAATGCATAAGAAATAGGTGCAGTTGTTGAGATGATGGAGAGTTTTGAAGGCTAGACTGAGTAGAATGTGTCTGAGAAGATCAAACACTATACTCTGGTGAAGGCAGAAAGCAAGTTTGGGCCTGGCCAAGGAGTGAGATTTCTCCGGGTACCATAAATCTCTCAAGACAACTTCCTCTTCATCACTCAGCTCGCCCATCCAAAGATACCTGTTCTCTATCATGTGCCAGGCTCCGACTGGGCAGGGGGACAGAAGGACAAAGCCTTGTACCCTGGAGCTACAACATCTTGGCAGAGGCATACAGTCAGGCCTGAGTCAAAGTGACCAGGATGGGGGCTTTCCTGGTGGTCCAGTGGTTAAGAATCTGCCTGCCAGTGCAGGGGACACAGGTTTTATCTTTGGTTGGGGAAGATCCCCTATGCTGTGGAGAAACTAAGCCCATGAGCTACAAATCCTGAAGCTTGAGCACCTAGAGCTATGCTCTGCAACAAAGAAGTCACTGCACCACCCATGAAGAGTAATCTTCACTCACCGCAACTAGAGAAAGCCCGAGCGCAGCAATGAAACGCAGTGCAGGCATAAATACATAATTAAAAAAATAAAATAGCAAAAATAAACATAGGGTCTGTCATCTTTATTTATAAAGAAAGTGACCAGGATGATGGTGTGTGTTAGCATGGGAGACAGCGGGGTGAGAAGGAGCCAGGCTGCTCTCTCCCTCCCAGGGAGGCCTTCCCCGGGGAGGTGACGCCTGCACTGAGACATGAAGGTTGAGCAGGAATTGGACAGGTAAACAAGGAGAGGGTTCCTGAGAAGGAAATACTATAATGTACAAGGAATGGGGGAACTGTAATGTACAATGACTTGAGGAACTATAAGCAGTTTGCAGAAGACTCTCACTATGGTCCCAAGAGAGAAAATGACCCAGTCTCCCTTGATAAAGTAGAATGACACAAAATGTATTGAATATTTTGTACAGGCTAAGAATAAAATCTCACATTTATCACCTGAAACAATGTGTTTTAATATTAGGTAAGCATTAGGGAAATGATCTGAATTTCACTGACTAAAAGAAAAAAAAATTCAAGCAATTGAAAAACATAAAAGAATTTAAAGCAAAACACTTCACACAT
Organism: Ovis aries; assembly: GCF_016772045.2. Taxonomy (NCBI): domain Eukaryota; kingdom Metazoa; phylum Chordata; class Mammalia; order Artiodactyla; family Bovidae; genus Ovis; species Ovis aries. Next base: position 46,037,411 of record NC_056055.1, on the reverse strand, counting down.
GGAAACTGACTCCCACAGGGGAAGAAGAAAAGAGATGGTAAGTCAACAGTATTTGAGGAAAATTTGCAACTTTCCTTGAATATAAGTGCTTCATTGTTGTTTTTCAGTTGTTCAGTCGTGACCAGCTCTACGACCCCATGGACTGCAGCATGCCAGGCATTCACTATTTCCTGGAGTTAGCTCAAAGTGCTTCATGGTGGGATGTTTTTTGCTAAGTGACTCCTACCTAAATATAAATTAACAAAAGTTGGAGAAGCTATCTAAGGTAAGAGTCCTTGAGCAGCTTGAATTTAAAATAATAATAAATGCAAAACTCAACCCTTGTTTTTAGATAAAGACCCCAGAAAAAGTACTAACTGGGTTTCTCTATGATTATTGACCAGAAAACCATGTCCATGCCACCTTGGAGTCCTTCCCCGGACAGCCCTACAGCCTCCCAGCTTATGCTGAATCAGGCTCAAGCATACAGCAGTCACAGTGAGGAACACTCAGATTCAATACAGTACACATACCTACACACACCCCAGAGCACAGACAAATCCAAAACAACCCAGTAATTAAGTCTGGAGAGTCAAGCGATCATCATCTGAGATTCATAAACATCTGGCAAGCACATCAACCAGTGACAGCACATCCAACAACAGCTGTCACTTGCTATAATCATTTTGGAATTATCTTTAAATCTCTAAGAACACTGAGTGACCAATGCAACCTTCTGTGACAGATTGCAAGAGACAAGCCCATGGTATTTTGATGGGAAGAAATATCACTCTTTACATTGAAGTTGTTGTTCTTGTCCAGTTGCTAAGTCGTGTCTGACTCTTTGTGACCCCATGGACTGCAGCATGCCAGGCTCCTCTGTCATCCACTGTCTCCCAGAGTTTGCTCAGATTCATGTCCATTGAGTTGGTGATGTTATCTAACCATCTTATCATCTGTCACCCCTTCTCCTTTTGTCTTCAATCTTTCCCAGCATCAAGGTCTTCTCCAATGAAACAGCCACACCAGGTGGCAAAAATATCAAAGCTTCAGCTTTAGCATCAGTCCTTCCAATAAATAAATATTCAGGGTTGATTTCCTTTAGGATTGACTGGTTTTTACATTGAATAGCAGTGGCCATTAGCACTCAACAAATCTTGCTTATCCTTCCGTTTGAGGAAGAGACACTGGACAAAGAAAAGGCTGTCCCCAAACTGTCTTCCTCAATTCTACACATTTTGTCCCTCACTGGCCCAGCCCTCAGCCCCTTTCAGAGGGGCTAATTTTTCATTCCATTCTCCACAGCCACAGGACAGATGACTTTCCAGCACCACTAACCTAACATGGGTGATGACCACTCACTACCACGGTTTAAGGGGAGCCTTCTTTCCCTGTGTCCAAGGTTATGTTAGGTGGCGCACATGATATACACAGCAAGCCACTTTAAGCACATGGGGATGTCCGCTTGAGTGAGATATGCTGAATGAGTCCCAGTGTTAGAGAAAGGTTGTCCTGGGGCTGTTGACCATGGCCATTCCAAACTCTTCAGATCCTCTGGGATCGCACCATGCCTCCAACACTAGTGTCTTCCTGGTCCTAGTCCCAAACATGTTGTCCAGTCCTCCTGGTATGAGTCCCTAAATACCTGTTGATCTTTATACACTGCCAGATCCTTTGTGGTACTTCTGTCAGCTTTTAGAGGTGCAAACTGTTCTTCAGAACACAAATGCGTTGCTAAAAGGGAGGTTAGAATGGAGTAAACATTACACATCAGAAAAAGCTGTCAACATTAGATACAGCCATGGAGACTCAGAAGCAGAGAACAACTGCAAAGAGCTGCATTTATACTCAAGCCAAGTCTGCAATGGCTTACACTCTTGTTTTCACTGGCTGAAACAAAAAGACAGCAGTAAGAAAGAGGGGGGATTATTTTTTTTTCTTTACATAAAGAATCCAGATGCATGAGTGACCCCTTGGAAAAGAAGTACCAGGAATATCGAGTCATTTGGTCACTTATATGGTTAAAGACTGAAATGTGGGCAAGAAACACACTTTAACTGTGTAATCTCCAGAGAGTTGGGAGTTGCTTGTTAGAAAATAGCAATACCAGTGACCATGGGTTTGACGTTCAGAGCCTGGCATGGGTGAGGGCACAGGGCAACAGTCTCATGTCTCTACTTATTAAATCTAGAGAGAAACTACTGACAAAAGGTGGGGTATCAATTTATGCATTTAAAGTTTCTGTGCCACATGTACCCCAATGTTCATGGCAGCACTGTTTACAATAGCTAGGACATGGAGGCAACCTAAATGTCCATCAACAGATGAATGGGTAAAGAAGACGTGGTACATATATACAATGTAATATTACTCGGCCATAAAAGGGAATGCATCTGAGCCAGTTCTAATTAGGTGGATGAACCCAGAACCTATTATACAGACTGAAGTCAGAAAGAGAAAAACAAACGTGATATATTAACATATATATATGGAATCTAGAAAGATGGTACTGATGAACCTATTTGCAGGGCAGCAATGAAGACACAGACTTAGAGAACAGACTTATGGACATGGGGGTAGGAGAGGAAGGAGGGGGGTGGAATGCATGGAGAGCAACATGGAAACATATATTACCATACGTAAAATAGATAACCAATGGGAATTTGCTGTGTGATTCAGGGAACCCAAACCAGGGCTCTGTAACAACCTAGAGGGGTAGGATGGGGAGGGAGGTAGAAGGGAGGTTCAAGAGGGAGGGGGCATAGGTATACCTATAGCTGATTCATGTTGATATTTGGCAGAAACCAACACAATATTGTAGAGCAATCATCCTTCAATTAAAAATAAATAAATTTAATTATAAAAATGTTATAAAGTTTCTGTGCCAAGAACTGTGGTTTCCTGAGAAGGGAGAGTGTGCTATGGACATATTCCTCCTGTGGAATATCAAAACAACTGAAAGGCAAATCAATAGAAAACATTTAAATTATAATTTGTATCAAATTACCTGAAGATCTATAAACACAGCTTTCTCAAATAATTTAAACATACACATGGTGGTTACAGGAATGCGCTTTGGGGTTGAGCAGACATTCTTACATTCAGGTTACATATGCATGAGCTGGGTAAATGGGTAATATGAGGTTAATGGATTAATAAGGATGCCTTAGACTTGTTCTGAAGATCAGGTGGCTCAGTGGTAAAGAATCTGCCTGCAAGTGCAGGAGATGCTAGAGACTGGTTCAGTACTTGGGCTGGGAAGATCCCCTGGAGAAGGAAGTGGCAACCCACTCCAGTATTCTTCCATGAAAAGTCCCATGCACAGAGGAGCCTGACGGGCTACAGTCCATAGGGTTGCAAAGAGTCAGACATGATTGAGGACACACACATGTTCTGAACACAGACTTGTTCTGAACATTAAAGAACATAGCTTGCGGTATTCTGGAATATAGAAAGCACTAAATAAACATTGGTAATTCTTGTCCTGGAAAGCATTCTCTCAATCAAAATGCATTGAACCTGACTCTGGTCTAAATGGGTAGATTAAAATAAAATGTAAAAACCTGAGAAAATCTGTAAAAATAAATTCCTCAAAGTTTGATTTTACATGGTAAAGAGAAACCCAAGAACTGTGTCTATTTTGCAGAGTAACCATTTAAAGCTTTGCTTATGCAAACATAGATAGGAAATCAACAAGTTTATTTACAAGGAATAAATGTGTTACTATTTAGAAATACAGAAAGAGAATATATCAAAATTAAAGTTAGCTAAATTGTGAGATTCTTGTTTCCCCTAAAAATAGGTTCTTATTTTTTGATAATCTAGCCATCATAAGTTATCTTTTAAACTGTTATTGATATCAGTGTATCTTTATGTGATAATAAACATAAACTCCTTGCTTGAGAGTTCTAGGAGCAGAAAAAAAAAACATAATTAAAATGTTAGAAGAGGCTATCAAAACAAATTCTAACCAAAATTAATATAAAATTTCTCTAAAGCTAAAATCTGTCAGTGAACATAACCCTACATCCAAAAGTCCACTTAAGAATAAGTTGTACAATATTTCATCTAGTGTTGTTTTTAATGTAAGGTTCACAGGCAATTGTATTTGTTCAGCAGCCAGAGGGTGTCTTTCCAAAACAACTCTGCACTCTTTTTGGAGGCCAACACACCATTCAGCCTCCTTAGTGAACTTGAACTTTCTTTCACCACAAGGAAGAAGAACAGAAAGAGAAACCTCTGGGTTTCACAAGGGACCTTTCTATATTCTTTTAAATATTGTCTCATTGTTCAGGAAATCTTTTTGCATCTTTTGAGGTTTGGAGCCCTCTTCTGGACATTTCTGTTTCACAATTGCAACTTCCCTAAACCCTTAACTAAGCACACGCCTGGCTGACATGCTGTATGCAAAATGGAATAAAAAACATAATTTCTGACAGTTAAGGGTAATACTACTTCTAATGCCTTAGGAAAACGTGCTTGTTTTTCCAACTAAATAACTATGCAAAACAGGAGTCAGTTATTTCCTAAGCTTGAGCCTATTTTTCACAGAGGTCCAGAAAGTTTGCATTCCCTCTGCAGTTAAAGAAGGTCTTATGCACTTTAAAAACAAGGGCATACAGGAGTTCCCTGGTTGCCCAGTGGTTAAGACCTCACCTTCCAATGCAAGAGGCACAGGTCTGATCCCTGGTCGGGGAGACAAGTCCCAGGTGCCTTGTGGCCAAAACACCAAAACATAATGTAACAAATTAACTGAAGACTTTTTAAATGGTCCACATTAAAAAAAAAAATCTTAAAAACAAAACAAGGATATTTGACATTAAAGTATGCTGCTAACTTTCAGCCCAGGACTCTGAATACCAAATATTAGCTCAGGTCTCTGTGGACAAGTATTCTGCTGAGGAAAAGGGTGGCAAAATCAGTGTATCCACACAACCCAAGGTGCTGCTCACTAGGGACATGAAGTCTGGTGATGCAAATCAGGCCATGGTGAAATCCAAGTTCACCAGAGCCCTTGAGCCTATGCAAGGCCCCTATAGACACTATCATTCTTACTCCATCATTCCATCATTCTTACCCAGGATCTTCCCAGAATGCTCAAGCAAAGAGAGGCATCATGTAACTAGTGGGAAGTTGCTGTATAATACAGGGAGCTCAAGCCAGCACTCCATGATGATCTAGAGGATAAGGAGGAAGGTTCAAGAGAGAGAGAATATATGTATGCTTATGGTGTACATTGCTGTGCAGCAGAAACCAACACATTGTAAAGCAATTATCCTCCAATTGAAAATGAATTTTTAAAAATACCGTTATCTGTTGCTATGATAGGTACCATATATGGAATGCTATAGTAATAAGGCTTTTGAGGAAATGACTGGGGGTAGGGGTGCATCTTGTCCCCAGGTCAGGGGACTAGATTGTCCTTCAGGCTCTCCCACCATCTGAGTGCTAGACCTAGGCTGTATCTAAGCTTCACATTTAACATAAGAGAATTGGGTCATAGGTGGTACCTGATGTTGCTACTGGCTCCTGCTGTGTACAGGATGCTCAAGCAGATGATTGAGATGAAATCAACTGTAACAAATGTTTGTCCAGCCTTTCCATTGCTCCTAGCAACTGGACACAGCTGTGTAAGCAAACCAAAGGCAAAAGAGGCCAACACAGGACATCTCACTGCATGATGAAATGTGCTCATCATCAAGCTCTTAGAATGATTCTAAAAGTTTGGCCTAAGGGTTGTGGGAGAAGCAGTAAGCCTTTTTAACAGGTTGAGAAAGAGCCCAGTGCTACACTTAAGTTCTTCTGTTTTGGGCAGATATTCTCAGACATAGAAGTGGAGTGGTGGGAGGGAGTGTTAATATCAACACCCCATGTTCATTAACAGCCTCATTGCTTTTGTCAATGTTGTTTGCTAACAGGTTAATTCTTTTTGCAACGTTATTTTCTAACAGGTTATTTTATTCTGACAATGTGGTGAATTTTGATAAAACATAGTCGTTTATACCCATGAGGATCTTTAATTCTTCAAAAATGAAGTAGAAAGACAATTCAGTAAAGCCAGTTTGAGACAGCATGCTGGAGTACCAAGCTCAAAGCAATCCATGAGAAAAGAATAAATTGAATACGTTTCTCTCTACTGTTCATTTTTTAACATCACAAAAACTTTCACCTAAAGATAACCAAACATTTTTTATTGTAATCTTATTCTATATTTACCCCATTCTGCTTAAGGGAAAGTGTAGATCAAGCATTGGAAATGCTTCTCAACCTGAGGCATGTTTATCTCTTCATTGTGCCCTTTCAACTCACCAGTCCTTAAGCATGAATCCAAGACCTTCAAAAAATACAAGGAACATCTTTGCAGATTTTCCATAATGCAGGATCCATGTAGGTAATTCTTGCACAAGTAAGAAGAAAGCTACATGAATTTCAAGTGCTGGAAATGAAACATGTCACACATTTATTATCATCTCATTCTACATATGTTAATTATATTTAAACATCAAACACGTAATTTTGACAGAAATTGATTCTAATATGATAAGGGGTACCCCTTAACTTAAATAATTGTTTCTGTGCAACACAGTTTGTGGTTGTGATGTTAAGTCTTATAGGACAAAGGGTCTATGGTGGTTCAGTTCAGTTCAGTCCAGCTCATTTCAGTCGCTCAGTCGTGTCTGACTCTTTGCGACCCTATGAATCGAGCACGCCAGGCCTCCCTGTCCATCACCATCTCCCGGAGTTCACTCAGACTCACGTCCATCGAGTCCGTGATGCCACCCAGCCATCTCATCCTCAGTCGTCCCCTTCTCCTCCTGCCCCCAATCCCTCCCAGAATCAGAGTCTTTTCCAGTGAGGCAACTCTTCACATGAAGTGGCCAAAGTACTGGAGCTTCAGCTTTAACATCATTCCTTCCAAAGAAATCCCAGGATTGATCTCCTTCAGAATGGACTGGTTGGATCTCCTTGCAGTCCAAGGGATTCTCAAGAGTCTTCTCCAACACCACAGTTCAAACGCATCAATTCTTCGGCGCTCAGCCTTCTTCATGGTCCAACTCTCACATCCATACATGACCACAGGAAAAACCATAGCCTTGACTAGACGGACCTTAGTTGGCAAAGTAATGTCTCTGCTTTTGAATAGTTTGTCTTATTGCTGTTTAGGAGCAGAATGTATTTGAAGTGGGTCTCATATAAATTTAGCCATGAGGAAATTCAATAGAATATACCCCAGGGTAAGATTGAAAACAATTTTTAATTAAGTCTGATTCTTGACTGAAGTCTGTTTTAACGATGGCTGATACAGGGCAACAGATGTGGAGGCACTGCAGTTGAGCAAAATGGTGGCGCCTCACATGGGACTTAATAAATACTGGATGAGGAGGAGGAAAGCAATGTTGACATATTTATTGTTTTTGCCTTGGGAAACTAAAAATACATAAATTACTTGGAAAAAAAATAGGACAGCCTTTAAAAACATGACAGAAGTCCCAAAAGCCAAAAAAATAAAAATGATAAATCTTACTGTATAAAACTAAACACTTCTTCATGGCCAAAAACAAGAGTTTGGAAGGTCTTCTGGCTATTAGGCATCAGTGTCTGGGATGGGTAGGAGGATGAGCATTTTTTGAGAAAGAGGCTGAGGGACTATATATAAAATCACATTTCCTTAAAGAACTTAGGAATTTTCTTTGAAATTTCATATTTTGAATTCTTGTAAAAGTTCTTTATTATGATGTCTTGGTTTTAGATACCTAATGCTAAGTCCTAAGGAGGTTTGTTGGAGGAATGTTCCACCCCTCTCCACTACTTTGCTTTTTGTCCCACATAAAAAAGTTCCCAAGTTCTCTTTCTTCTGTACTTGGATATGTATTGTGCAAAGTCATATCTGGAAGATGTATGTTTTGCATCTCCCTATTCAGTCCATTCTAAAGGAGATCGGTCCTGGGTATTCATTGGAAGGACTGATGCTGAAGCTGAAACTCCAATACTTTGGCCACCTCATGCAAAGAGTTGACTCATTGGAAAAGACCCTGATGCTGGGAGGGATTAGGGGCAGGAGGAGAAGAGGATGACAGAGGATGAGATGGCTGGATGGCATCACCGATGCAATGGACATGAGTTTGGGTAAACTCCGGGAGTTGGTGATGGACAGGGAGGCCTGGTGTGCTGTGATTCATGGGGTCACAAAGAGTCGAACATGACTGAACGACTGAACTGAACTGAGACATTTGCTTGGTCACTTTATTTTGCCATGTGGCTGTATTGTTTACTTTTGAAAAACATGCATGTGTTTTCCTCTCTTTTTTCTTTAATTTGGTAAAACTGCTGTTAAGTCTTCTCAAAAAACCAGCTTTCATTTTTATTAAGCTTTCCTATTGTTTCTTTCATTTCTTTTTCATTTAGTTTTGCTCTGATATTTATAATTTTTTTTCCTCCTTCTAATTTTGGGTGGGAAGTCTTTTATTGTATTGCTGTGCTCCATATTTTAGTAGCTTTCACTATCTTAATCCTAAGAAATATTTTTATGTCCTTTAATTTTCTTGGCCCCTTTGTGTTGAAAAGTTACACCAAGAAAGGAGATTCAATTTTCCCCCTACTTTGCACAAATTTTCTGCACACAATTTTCAGAATACAGTGAAATAAGCATCTGTCTTTCAAATTTTCTTTGTGATATATGCTGTTTTTGCTTTAAAAAATGTAGTCAATTGAAAAAGTGTGTAACTTGGATCCTAAGTACCTTATTATTCATGCTTTTAAGTAAATTAGTATATTTCTTATGTATTCTTACATTGTTTTCACACTGAACAAGAGTAATCGTGTGTTCCTTAACATTTCTAATCCCCAGACCACATTTAAATTTCCCAAACTTTCCCCAGTCCTCTGTACCAGGGGCTGTTTTTCCAGCTGCCATCTGACTGAGGGCAAACATTGTGCTGGATTGCAAAGGTCAAATTTCATCCAAAACATCCAGAGATTACAAAAGAATAGGGGTAAAAAGGCAGTCACTGACAAGTCCAAGCGTCTGTGTGTGCTAAATTGCTTCAGTCGTGTGTGTCTTTGGACCCTATGGACCCTAGCCCACCAGGCTCCTTTGTCCATGGGGTTCTCCAGGCAAGAATACTGGAGTGGGTTGCCATGCCCTTCTCCAGGGGATCTTCCCAACCCAGGGATTGAGCCCCGGTGTCCGGCGCCTCCTACAATGGCAAGTGATTTTTTAAAAGATGTATTCCCTGGTGACTCAGATGGTAGAGAATCTGTCTGCAATGTAGGAGAAGACCTGGGTTCAATCCTTGGGTTAGGAAGATGCTCTGGAGGAGGAAATGGCAACCCACTCCAGCATTCTTGCCTGGAGAATCCCATAGACAAAGGACCCTGGTGGGCTACAGTCCATGGGGTCACAAAGAATCCACAGGACTGAGAGACTAACACTTTGATTTAGTTTAACTGGAGGATAATTACTTTACAATGGGCTTTCCTGATAGCTCAGTTGCAAAGAATCCGCCTGCAGTGCAGGAGACCCCAGTTGGATTCCTGGGTATGGAAGATCCACTGGAGAAGGGATAGCATACCCACTCCACTATTCCTGGGCTTCCCTTGTGGATCAGCTGGTCAAAAATCTGCCTTCTACGTAGGAGACTTGGGTTCCATTCCTGGTTTGGGAAGATCCCCTGGAGAAGGAAAAGACTACCTACTCCAGTATTCTAATCTTGTATAATCCATGGGGTCACAAAGAGTCGGACAAGACTGAGGGACTTTCACTTTCACTTACTTTACAATATTGTGATAGCTTCTTGGCAGGTGACTCTACCACTAGCGCCACCTGGGAAGCCAATTCCGAATGTCTAAAAAGAGGAAATGCTGCCGGTCACATCGAGGGGAGAGCGCGGATAACGGGAACTGTAGTCTTGAGTCCAGATGATCATCGCTCAGCACTCTGGGAACTGGTCTTCTGGACGCCTAAAGCAAACGTGCCTGCTCAGCCCTTCTCCTTCCTTCTGACAGCTGGGTTCTCTGGATGACGGTTTGGAAGTTTAAGCCTTACGCAGATGCAAAGCACGCAGGCCAGCGTGAGAGCGGTGAGGGGCTGAGCCTCAGGGTTCTGGGGGACCAGTATGGAGGTGTGGACCTTTACTGGAGTGGACCGGAGTGGCGGTCCGGAACCAGGTGGTGGAACATGCAGCCTTCGGGCGCACTCCAGCACCTGTGATCTCTGTGGGAAGGTGGGGCTGAACCCGATCAGGAGCAAGCGCTCTGTTTGGATGGGTGCTCTCGGGGATCCTGTTCCTGACCCTGCCTGCAGCCCCAGCGGGAAAAACGCCTGCCTACCAAGTGAGAGGAGAAAGCGCGTTTGTATTCCGTTGACAAAAAAATATGCCAGAGAGAGCTGTGAAAATTAATAAAAAGGAATCTTTATTTACAATGGAATCGGGAAGCCTGAAGGAAGAACTCTCACTCAAGTACCCTCATTTTTAGCCTGCGTAACCAGCACAATAAGGGAGATAAGTTATTTTGATTAGGGAGCACAGTTCCCACATAGAAATTTCATCTTGTGCTTTTAAGAAAAGGGAGGAAAATTTTTCCTTGCCCAGCAACAGTCCCAGCCAATAAGTCTGAATTCTAGGTCTCCTTTAATGAACTCGTGTAAAACAATCTTCCTCATTTCCTTCTAAAAGCTTATAAAAGCTGACCTCTCTTTTGCACTCCAGACTTTCCTATACTTTTAAAGCTTGCATGCCACAAGCTGTCGTTCCTCTGCCATTCCTAAATAAACCCATTTTGTTGATAAAATAACTAGCTGTTTTATTTATAGGTTGACAGTGCAGGCAGTGGGTGTGCAGTGGAGGCCACACTCCACAAAGACACAGCAAACTCCAACTCTGTCACCTGTAGCCAGAGGTAAGAAAAGTAACCTGGATAAGCGATCACTTGTCTGAAAATGAGGACATTAATAACGACTACTAAATTGCATTCGTCTGAGAGTTAAGTAACTGTTTAGCCAAGTGCCAGGTGAAGATATCAGCACACCCTTTGTTCCTGTGAGAAATCTGTTTCAGGTTGGTGAGATGAGAGCCTGAGGGGGCCAATGATTTAGCCACAAACCTAGTCCCTTTTACTTGCTTTCTATGGATTTTCTAACTCAATGGGTAAAACATTACTATGATAGTGGATAAAAATGGAGCCTGAGTCTCTTTTCTACTGTTATAATTTTAACGAAAGAACAGTGCTTTATCCTTTTATATGCTTTAATCATGTTAGTTTTTCTATTTTTTTAATGGATAGAAAAAATTTAGAAATCTATAGATTTATGTACCTATAATCACTCTAGTAACTTGTATGGAAAGTTTCTGTTGGTTCTACACAATTATTCATCTTTTTTTTTTTCCCCCAACAGCCACAGGGTCTTATTCCTATCAGAAACCTGCTGCCCATCTGGGTGATGAGATTTTGTGAAAGTAAATCTGGCAGCTGTAAGGCAGGACAGATCTCTTAACCTTAGTACTCTTTCTTTCCACCCAGCTGAATCTTCACAATTTCCCAAGAAGGACACTATACAAACACAGGTAAGCTTTTTATTCATTCTCCACTTTGTGTTTTGATGGACTTATAAAGTTTATAAAGAGTCTATACATTCAGAAAAGTAGAAATAGATATACATCAAGTTAAGCTTTAGGAAAAACGTACGGTATTTTATTATTAATTCTGATTTTTACTGTTAGGATGTTAGTAAGCATCCTTTAAGTATAAATAGAGTATATCCTATTATAGTTTACTAAAATGTTATTTTAGTGATGAATATGCAACAGTATGTTCTAGTTGTCCCAAATGTAAAACCAGAATTTCAAGGTCTCAAGGTGAGCTTGGATTTTGTGCTGACAGTGTACATTAAAAACTGTGATATGAGGCAGGAATCCTCACAGGAAGTGAACAGTGGGAAGGCAAGTGAAGCTTCATCTGTGTTTATAGTCACTCCCCATTGCTTGTGTTACCACCTGAGCTTCCTGTCAGACCAGTGGTGGCATTAGATTCTCATAGGAGGTTGAACCCAACTGTGAATTGTGCACATGAGGGATCTAGGTTGTTCACTCCTTATGAGAATAAAATGCCTGATGATCTGAGGTGGAGCTGAGGTGGTAATGCTAGTGCTGGGGAGCAGCTGCAAATACAGATTATTGTTAGCAGAGAGATTTGACTGCACAGGGACCATAATAAGTCAGCTGCTTGTAGACTCGTATCAAAACCCTATCAGTGAGTGGCAAGTGATAAGCTGCAGCTGATGGCAGGCTTTAAGTCAGAATCTGACATTTTTGTTCATGCATGGCCTATCCATTATTTTATTTACAACTTCTGTCTGTGTGTCTTTCCCACACTGTACAGTTACAGTTTTGGTAAGCCCAGAAACTAGCCAAAATGAGTAAAAAATAAACATCACTGGGGAGCTTCTTTCAAAGGGGGAAAACCCAGTGATGAGACAGCAGAAGACTCTAAGACAGCCAACAAAAAGAAAGCTGCATTTAAAAGAAAATACCAAGAGTCCTACAGGTTGAAATTAATTATGAGTTCATTGCAACAGATGATTAGATGATTCACATTCTCCAAGACTGCTTTGTTTTAATATAATATGTCTTGACCAGCTATACAGTGAAGTCATGAAACCTTCAAAACTGCTTCCCCACATGGAAACCAAGCACCTGCATTAAAAGACAAGCCTTTGGAGTTTTTCAAAAGAAAAAAAATGTGAACATAAAGAACGGAAGCACTTATTGATGGCCACCACTTCAAATGTGTCTGAACTGAGAGCATCATTCTTGGTGGCTAACCACATCACTAAAGCTAAGAAGCCCTTTACTCTTGGCGAAGAGTTGATCCTGCCTGCTGCTAAGGACATTTGTCATGAACTTTTAGGAGAGGCTGCAGTTCAAATGGTGGCACATATTCCTCTTTCGGCCAGCACCATAACTAGATGAATTGATGAAACAGCATAGGATGTTGAGGCACAAATGTTAGAGAGGATTAATGATCACCATGGTACACAATCCAGGTTGACAAGTCTACCAATGTTGCTAACAAGGCAACAGTGCTTGTTTTTGTGCAATATATTTTCCAGGAGGATGTGACTGAGGATATGTTATGTGCACTTTTGTTGCCAACCAACACCACAGCTGCAGAACTATTCAAGTCACTGAATCATTACACATCAGGAAAACTGAATTGGTCATTTTGTGTCAGTCTGTGCACAAACAGAGCAGCTGCCATAACTGAATGGCTTTCTGGTTTCACCACTTGAGTCAAAAAGATCGCTTCTGATGTGAATCTACACACTGTGTCATCCATACAGAAATGCTGGCTAGCCAAAGAATGTCACCTGAACTTAGCAACATTTTGCAGATGTGACTAAAATTATCGACCACATTGAAGTACATGCCCCTAACTTACATCTGTTTGTGCAGCTCTATAAGGAGATGGATACAGAATACACACATCTTCTCTTGAGATGGCTTTCCAGAGGCAGATCACTGGCCAGGGTTTTTTAATTACAAGAGCCATTCCAGAGATTTCTTTTAGAAAAACAGTCATCACTGGCAGCACATTTCAGTGACACAGAATGGGTTGCAAAACTTGCTACTTGTGTGACATATTCAGCCTGCTCAGTGAACTCAATCTGTCACGTCAGGGAGAATGACAACTGTGTTCAAGTTGGCAGATAAAGTGGCTGCAGTAAAAGCAAAACTGGAATTATGGGGGAAATGAGTGTACATAGGGATTTTTTTGGACATCTTTCAAACATTAGCAGAGATTTTGAAAGAAACTTAGCAAGGACCTTATTTCTCCCAGCTCATTCATAATCACCAATCTCAGCTTTCGAATCAGTTTGAGCATTACTTCCCAACCACAAAAGACCCCTAAACTGGAAAGGGATGGATCCATGACCCATTTGTGGATAAGCCAGGTGAATCAACTTTGTCTGTGCTAGAAGAGGATCAACTGCTTGAGAGTGCAAGTGGCAGTAGCTTAAAAGTATGTCAGTTCAGTTCAGTTCAGTTCAGTCTCTCAGTCATGTCCGACTCTTTGCGACCCCATGAATTGCAGCATGCCAGGCCTCCCTGTCCATCATTATCTCCCAGAGTTCATTCAAACTCATATCCATCGAGTCGGTGATGCCATCCAGCCATCTCATCCTCTGTCGTCCTCTTCTCCTCCTGCCCCCAATCCCTCCCAGCATCAGAGTCTTTTCCAATGAGTCAACACTTCGCATGAGGTGGCCAAAGTACTGGAGTTTCAGCTTCAGCATCGCTCCTTCAAAATACCCAGAGCTGATCTTCTTTAGAATGGACTGGTTGGATCTCCTTGCAGTCCAAGGGACTCTCAAGAGTCTTCTCCAACACTACAGTTCAAAAGCATCAATTCTTCGGCGCTCAGCCTGCTTCACAGTCCAACTCTCACATCCATACATGAGCACTGGAAAAACCATAGCCTTGACTAGATGGACCTTTGTAGGCAATGTAATGTCTCTGCTTTTCAATATGCTATCTAGGTTGTTCATAATCTTTCTTCCAAGGAGTAAGCATCTTTTAATTTCATGGCTGCAGTCATCATCTGCAGTGATTTTGGAGCCCCCAAAAATAAAGTCTGATACTGTCTCCCCCTCTATTTCCCATGAAGTGATGGGACCAGATGCCATGATCTTCGTTTTCTGAATGTTGAGCTTTAAGCCAACTTTTTCACTTTCCTCTTTCACTTTCATCAAGAGGCTTTTAGTTCCTCTTCACTTTCTGCCATAAGGGTGGTGTCATCTGCATATCTGAGGTTATTGATATTTCTCTCACCAATCTTGATTCCAGCTTGTGCTTCTTCCAGCCCAGCGTTTCTCATGACGTACTCTACATATAAGTTAAATAAGCAGGTGACAATATACAGCCTTGATGGACTCCTTTTCCTATTTGGAACCAGTCTGTTGTTCCATGTCCAGTTCTAACTGTTGCTTCCTGACCTGCATACAGGCTTCTCAAGAGGCAGGTCAGGTGGTCTGTATTCCCATCTCTTTCAGAATTTTCAACAGTTTGTTGTGATCCACACAGTCAAAGGCTTTGGCATAGTCAATAAAGCAGAAATAGATGTTTTTCTGGAACTCTCTTGCTTTTTCCATGATCCAGCGGATGTTGGCAATTTGATCTCTGGTTCCTCTGCCTTTTCTAAAACCAGCTTGAACATCAAGAAGTTCATGGTTCACGTATTGCTGAAGCCTGGCTTGGAGAATTTTGAGCATTACTTTACTAGCGTGTGAGATGAATGCAATTGTGCAGTAGTTTGAACATTCTTTGGCATTGACCTTTTTCAGTCCTGTGGCCAATTCTGAGTTTTCCAAATTGGCTGGCATATTGAGTGTAGCACTTTCACAGCATCATCTTTCTGGATTTGAAATAGCTCAACTGGAATTTCATCACCTCCACTAGCTTTGTTCATAATGATGCTTTCTAAGGCCCACTTGACTTCACATTCCAGGATGTCTGGCTCTGGGTGAGTGATCATACCATTGTGATTATCTTGGTTGTGAAGATCTTTTTTGTACAGTTCTTCTGTGTATTCTTGTAACCTCTTCTTAATATTTTCTGCTTCTTTTAGGTCCATACCATTTCTGTCCTTTATCGAGCCCATCTTTGCATGAAATATTCCCTTGGTATCTCTAATTTTCTTGAAGAGATCTCTAGTCTTTCCCATTCTGTTGTTTTCCTCTGTTTCTTTGCATTGATCACTGAGGAGGGCTTTCTTATCTCTTCTTGCTATTCTTTGGAACTCTGCATTCAGATGCTTATATCTTCCCTTTCCTTCTTTGCTTTTCACTTCTCTTCTTTTCACAGCTATTTGTAAGGCCTCCCCAGACAGCCATTTTGCTTTTTTGCATTTTTTTTTCCCACGGGGATGATCTTGATCCCTGTCTCCTGTACAATGTCACGAACCTCAGTCCATAGTTCATCAGGCACTCTATCTATCAGATCTAGTCCTTTAAATCTATTTCCCACTTCCTCTGTATAATCATAAGGGATTTGATTTAGGTCATACCTATGTCTGAGACAACTTCAAATCTCCATTCATTCTGAATAAAGTCAAGGCAGAATATTCTGAAATTGCCAAAAAAGCACTGAACAGCCTGCTCCCATTTCCAACATCCTGTCTTTGCGCAGCACGTTTTCTGTGGTGACAGCAACCAAAAAAAGATTACAGAGTAGATTGGACATAAGAAACAAACTTCTGGTGTCATTGTCACCATTACCCCTAAATGGGACTGATAGTTGCAAGAAAACAAGTTTAGGACTCCCACTGATTCTGCATTATGGTGAGTTGTATAATTCTTTCATTATATATCACAATGTAATAATAGAAATAAAGTATACAGTGAATGTAATCTTCTTGAATCATCCCCAAACTATTCCCCCCACCCCAGTCCATGGAAAATTGTCTTCCATGAAACTGGTCCCTGGTGCTAAAATAGGCTGGGGATCTCTGAGACATATACCCAACCTTTTGGGCCTTCTGCTTATGCACATCCTGTCATTCTAAAAAATTGAGGGGAAGGGACAAGTAGTATATTCATATAGCTCTAACATATATAGTGAGAGATTCTGCTCCTGCTAGAATCCCCATTCCTATCTACCTGTATCCTCTGCAATTTTCACTGTCAGTTTATCATACCTTTCAATGTTTTTATTTATGAAGAATCAATTAAATATGAATGTATTTTCTCCCCATTCTTTGCAACACTTATACTATATATATTTTACTGTAAACTTTGTGTTTTCTTTTTCATAAATATAACCTGGACACTTTGTATTGATATTCAGTGAGCATCATTTTTTTTAACAGCTGTATAGCAAGACATGTTCTAAAGGCACTATAGGTTACTTAATCAGTTGAGGTGTTTATAATTTTATATATTCCAGTGAGTGAAATTACGGGTTAAAGTTGTCAGAGGTTAAATTTTCTTTTTGTTAAATATTGTATAATTGTCCTCCATAGTGTTTGTTATATTTGTATTACTGCATGCAAAGTGTTTATTCATAATTGAGATGTTCATCACCTAATATGTTCCAGGCACTGTTGTAGTTACTGGGTAAACACAAATAGTAGACAAAAATCTCTTCCCTCATGTTGCTTATATTCAGGTGATAGATAAACAATAAACTTAAAAGACTTAATGCTATTTGATCATTGATTTGGAAGAAATAAAACTAAAAAGGTGTTGGGAAAGACCAAATTTAATTTTAAAGAAGACCATCATATAGGCCTCCCTGAGAAAATACTTTGTAAAGTTGTCAAAAATACTTTGACAGTTGTGAGGGAAGACTTTTAGGCATCCAGAGAATACTTCAAGCTGAGAAAACTGCAGTTCAAGTACTGTGAAGCAGGCTGGTGCCAGAGGTGACCTACAAACAGCAGGAACAAAAAGCAGGCCAGCCTCGCTGGGGAATAGTTGAAAAGGTAAAGGAGTACAGTGCCAGGGCCCAGCCCCGGTGGATCCAGGGTAATCTGAAGCAGGGGCAGAGTCAGCGTCCTAGGAATTAATTGCTTAATTAAAGATATAGAGGGAGATTAGAAAGAAATAGTGTAGTAGGAAAATTAGTGGAGAAAAAGAGGCTGAATAACTTGGTTTACGTGGGATACCAATAAAGCTTCGAGACAAGAAGCTTGCACCACCTATGTAGGCCACCGGCGCCCACTTGAATATCGGAGGGTGCCCCGCCTTGGGCTCCCTCTTGCGTGGAACTTAAAAGCCAGGGCAAAATTAGCAGGCTTGGTGAGCACCCATGCTCCAGATGGGAATTCAGCCAGAAAAACAGAGAACAAGAACGAACGACATGGGGGCATCAGTCTTTCCAGAAACTGATCTGATTTCTTTATTTTCAGCTTTGCTTATATACCTTTTGTTACACATAGAGAAAAATGGAAATTTTAAAGCCATGTGGAGGTCAGCAGTCCTGACCTTTATCAAAATCAGGTGCTTCATAGAAATGTACAAAAAGGTCTTAGGGGTTTTACATCATCTTCTGGCCGGGGGGCCTACTAACATTTTATGATCCTTTCTTTCTGATAACTGTCAGTCAACCAAAAACTTATTTTCCAGGGGTGATTTTTCTTAAACCAGGTACCACCCTCCGAAGGTACCAGATAAAGTTGCATTCCTATAGGGTGAAGGTGTAGTGGGTTACAATTAAGAAAGGAATTTACTTAGCCTAAGGTTAACATGATTAATCTTAAAGGTTAATACTTATTTCTTCTATATGCTAGTTATATTCATTGTAAGGGCAGGGAATATGGAGACTTAGCAGCAAATATTGGTCCAACAAATGAAAAACCCTTCACCAATATAATTTCTAATCAACCCACTATACTAATTACTAACTTCCTAAAAGAATCTGCCTTTAGTAAGCCTAAAACATCTCGTGCCTCTCACAGTTGGGAGGCTGTAAACAATCACATGTGGCCAGACGAACCTGTACAGGCAGGCTAGATAACCTTCAGAGGAGTTCATTAGTTGAAACACTCTTGTCATGCCCAGGAATTTTTATTAACTGGAGCTGTAGGTTAACTCCTTCTCTGAGAGAGGTGATGGGGAAGAGCCCCCTGTAAAGTCAGAGGTGTAGGTGAGAGCATAAAACAGTAAAGTGGGCAGACTCTGGTTTTGAGGGTAGATGCTCGGGAACGGGGTTTCCTGAGGCTCGATCCCACCTTTGCATATGCCGAAGCCTCCTTCCTCATGACCTTTGCCATGGGCGGAGTTCCTCACACTGGCTCCCGGCAGTACAGATGGTGTGGGGCATTGAAGGCCATCACAGTTCTCACTTTGCATAATACTTTGGAGATTCACCCATGTTGTTGCATCATTTTCCCAGTGAGTAGATTTATCTATTAACTGGTTAATGGACATTTGTGTTGTTTCCAGCTTATTGCTATAAACTTTCCTCTCAGAACTGCTACAGTAGCTCACATAAGGTTTGGTTAGTTTTGCTCTATTTTTTAATCTCAAATATTCTTGGTTTTTCTTTTGATATTTTAGTTGACACATTGCTTATTCAAAGTGTGGTGTTTAATATTTACAATTATAGATTTTCCAGCTTTCAAGTTACTGATTTCTAATTTTATACCACTGCAGTCAGAAAAAATTACTTGTTACTGATACTGATCCAAACATGGATCCACTTGCATAATGCCAGTCTGCAAGTGTGGCACATGGGAGTGTGGTAGAGGAATGTACACTGTTCACTGCATGATACCCAGTGTGAAGCCAAACAAAAATGGGCAGCTCATCCTCAAAAGAGATTCAGCTCTACCAAGCCTGGAATGAGCCTGAGTTGTTTTGCTAATATATCTGCATGGCAGTGAAATCTGAACAAGTAGTGAGAACTACTAATTCATAGTTTTGCTTTGGGTCCATGCAATGTTGTACCAAATCATAAACATAACATGTTGAAAACAATAGATAATTGCACTTGGTTTTTGTGACACCCCTGAAGGCCTCTGCTATTGAGGCTCCATTTGTAGCAGTAAAATGCCTCAATGATTAGCAAAATATTAAAATAATGCATCTCAGCCAAACTTCCACTTGCAGCTCCCTGATTTCAAAGGGCACATGTTGGTGGTTTATGATCTAAGACAAAGTATATTCTCTCACAGCATTTACAGAGGTACCATAATTACAGCCCAAATTTGGCCCCTATAGATGCCTTGCTATAACACAGCTTTCAATGGTATTCATATCATTATTTAGATGTGTTACTACATTATATACTTTTCTTTCAATAAACTGTAGATTTATGAGTAGTCTTTGTGGGCTCTGTGTAATTTCTTTAGAATTTGAACCCATGTTACATGACACATTTAGTGTAGCTACCTGTCAAATACACACACACACACACACACACACACACACACACACACACTGCATGGAAAAGAAAAAGATCAGTCTCTTAAATATAATGATAAATTTAACCTCTCTGTGTGCATATGGTTGCTGTCATGTCCAACTCTTTGTGACCCTATGGACTCTAGCCCACCAGGCTCCTGTCCATGGGATTCTCAAGGTGGCAAGAATACTGGAGTGGATTGACATGCCCTTCTCCAGGGGACCTTCCTGACACAGGGATTGAACCCACATCTCTTACATCTCCTGCATTGGCAGGTGGGTTATTTACCACTAGTGCCACCTGAGAAGCCCTTACCCTCTCTGCTGCTCTTCAATTTTATCTTGTAGATACAAGTATTCATCTCATCTGACCTTACTACAGCCTGAAAAACTCTTTTTTCTTGCAGTTTTAAGTAGCAGGAGTTTCATTAAATAAAGCCAAAGTACAGACCTGAGAAAGGATGAGTGGGTTGTATGGAAACCAGCAGCAGCCTGGTTTTCATTTTTATACTGCATATCTGCTGTAACAAAATCTCTCTGTTGTCATTTTTCTAACCTCATTTTTGCAATACAGTCCCTTGATATAGAATTCTGGGTTAACTTTTTTGTGATGAGAAAGATGTCATCCGCCAGGTTGTTTTCAATGTATAATAAGGTCTCTTTCTATATTCCCTCCAGAAGCTTTATTAAAAAATAATCTGTTGTAATTTGTCATGCCAACTCAGCCTATTGATACCTTCCTTTGTTTCCTGCCAAGAATGCCTGGGCAAGTACATTTAATGTGTTGACAAAGTGAACTCCACAGACCTCTCCCACCATCAGCACTGGGGATGATGTTATAACTGCACCAGACCTTTTGATTTTAATTATGAGTATAGGACACAACACAGCAAGAAACCATCAGGCTACTTTGAAGAACAAGGTTTTTTACTCACAGGTCCTTGCAAGTAGGTGGCAAATGGGGGCCACTCTGAGTTATGTGGAGAATGGGAGGAAGGGCACCCATGGGGATCTCTGTTAATTAAAATTAGGAGGGTGTGGTGTCAACAGTTTCATGGGTTCACAATTTTATGGTGAATATAAATGACAGGAGTTGGAATTAAGGCATGGGAAAGTGCTCCAGTGAGTCAGTTATAAGGTTACCCAGAAAAATCTTTTCCTTTATGTACATATTACTTTGGATGCTAAGGGTCTTAATTGCAGAACATAGGAGCTTTGATCTTCATTGCAGCATATGAACTCTTAGTTGCAGTATCTGAAATCTAATTCCCCAACCAATAATCTAACCTGGGCCTCCTGCTTTGGGGGAATGGGGTCCTGGCCACTGAACCACTAGTGAAGTACCCGTCCAGTACTTTCTAAAAGGGAAATTTTATGGGCAGGGCAGTCTGTTTCCTCCATTAGTAGTTTTGCTAATAGCTCTGTCACACCACTGGCAATACCTTTGAGATGTATGTCTTTAAAATTGATGCCAGGGCAATCAGAAGCTTTGTGTAGGCACTTATACTACAATCCACCCTATGATGTCAAGGTATCAGATTTAATGGTGAGGACATTAACAGCCTTGGTAGCAAATAAGCTAAGTCAGGGGTAGATACCAAGAAAGTATGCATCTGATTTTGATTATGATAGCAAATCTGATAATTATACAAACAGTTGTTGGAAATCCAAATTCAAAAGGTACAGCCATGAAAATGCATCATTACTCTTGGAGGCCTAGGCTCTCTTTTGAAAGCTGTGGATAAAATTATGAAATATTTTATTGTTTTGGACCATGTAAGTCTGAACTTGTCTCGAACTAGTGATGAACATGCAACAAGTGGTCCCAAGGAGGGCACAAACTGCTTTTCCTTGGCCAGAAGACAATCTAGTGCTGGGTGGTTGTCTGAAACCACTGGAGCAAGAAACACATGGGACTGTTGCACAAAGGAGAGGGTTTCATGAAAACTTTGTGTATGTTTGATTAAGACTGACAAAGTTGTATGTTGGCCCCATCTACCCAATTTAGGTGAACAGGGCCAGTACTCTCATGCCCAGTTCAGTCAGAGTAGAATGCCAAAACCCAAGACTGAAATGAAAATGGCTTTTTGTCAGTAGTAGACAAGCAGATTAGGAAACAGATGCTTTGTGTCCAAAGGTTCACATCTCCAGAGGCAGGAAGAGGGATACAATGGTGCACTTGGTAGGTAGCCCTGGGCAAGTAAATCAGAAGCCTGAGGTAGAGTCATGGACTGTGTGGGATTCTCACACTGTGGGCTTACAGTGCAATCTAAAGGTGACCATTCTTTTTTTTTTTTAACTTTACAATACTGTATTGGTTTTGCCATACATCAACATGAATCTGCCATGGGTGTACACGTGTTCCCAATCCTGAATCCCCCTCCCACCTCCTTCCCATACCATCTCTCTGGGTCATCCCAGTGCACCAGCCCCAAGCATCCTGTATCCTGCATCAAACCTAGACTGGCGATTCATTTCTTATATGATATTATACATGTTTCAATGCCACTCTCCCAAATCTTCCTACCCTCTTACTCTCCCACAGAGTCCAAAAGTCTGTTCTATACATCTGTGTCTCTTTTGCTGTCTTGCATACAGGGTTATCGTTACCATCTTTCTAAATTCCATATATATGTGTTAGTATACTGTATTGGTGTTTTTCTTTCTGGCTTACTTCATTCTGTATAATCGGCTCCAGTTTCATCCACCTCATTAGAACTGATTCAAATGTATTCTTTTTAATGGCTGAGTAATACTCCATTGTATATATGTACCACAGCTTTCTTATCCATTCATCTGCTGATGGACATCTAGGTTGCTTCCATGTCCTGGATATTATAAACAGTGCTGCGATGAACAGTGGGGTACACATGTCTCTCTCAATTCTGGTTTCCTCAGTGTGTATGCCCAGCAGTGGGATTGCTGGGTTATAGGCAGTTCTGTTTCCAATTTCTTAAGGAATCTCCACACTGTTCTCCATAGTGGCTGTACTAGTTTGCATTCCCACCAACAGTGTAAGAGGGTTCCCTTTTCTCCACATAAAGGTGACCATTCTTACTGTAAAATATTCACTGGGCCTTCAGTGAAACAAGGACTTCATGTCTGTCTGTGCTGAGTTTCAGTGGCATGGTTAAAGGGGTACATGACCAAGATTTGTGTCTGGGCAAAGACTTATCAAGGAGGTTTGAAGGTTAATCTCAAAAGGATCCTTTAAGAGCTACTGGAGTAGAAAATGGGTGCAGTATGTAACTGAAGGGTGGACAGGTAAAAGACATCATTTGTTAAGTGGAGTTGACTGAAATTGAATATGTCAGCAGGGTAACCATTTAAGGTAGAGTATCAGTTCAATTCAGTTCAGTTCAGTCACTCAGTCATGGCCCAACTCTTTGCAATCCCGACTACCACACACCAGGCTTCCCTGTCAATCACCAACTCCCAAAACTTACTCAAACTTATGTCCATCGAGTCAGTGATGCCATCCAACCATCTCATCCTCTGTTGTCCCCTTCTCCTTCCGCCTTCAATCTTTCCCAGCATCAGGGTCTTTTCCAGTGAGTCAGTTCTTCGCATCAGGTGGCCAAAGTATTGGAGTTTCAACTTCAGCATCAGTCCTTCCAATGAATATTCAGGACTGATTTCCTTTAGGATGGACTGGCTGGATCTCCTTGCAGTCCAAGGGACTCTCAAGAGTCTTCTCCAACACCACAGTTCAAAGGCATCAATTCTTCAGCGCTCAGTTTTCTTTATAGTCCAACTCTCACATCCATACAGGTAAAGTATAAGAGACTGTATGAGACTGAAAAGTCAAACAACAAGCCTAGCAATTTCTGACTTCAAAGTATGGGCAGCCCGCTTAGCTACTGGGTATAAGTGTTGGTAGTATTTGCAAACCATCTTGCCAGTGATGTGGAAAGTGTAGGGGAAGTGTAATGGATGAGTTTGTGAGTATAAGCAGTAGTCTTGGTAGGGAATGGTGGTGGCCAGCAGGCATCATGGCTGGGAATTCTCATGTAACCACAGTAAACTGGAAGGTCATGGGAGCAGGTGAAAGCAGGGAGTCTGAATAAGTAGTACTTCTTGGCAGGAAAGCTATCTGCTCTGATAAGAGAGTATAAGTGCAGTCTGACAGGCATATTCATATTAGGTAAGCATGGCTATCAAGCCATGCCCAGAAAGTTTCTACATGGGTTTTAAGTTTATGAAGGAGTTACTGAATCTCTTCAGGAGCTTCAGAGGCAGTGGCACAAGATGTCCACAATACTTAGAGTTGTTCATTAATTTTTTTTGCAACACTGTATTAGGGATTAGAGCCATTGCTTTGTTCTTACCCAGCAGTAAGGCCAGGTAAGAACCACAGGGCTGGATACATATGAAAATAGCCAATATGCAACAAGTTTGTACTGTGCTGTGCTGAGTCAGTCATGTCCGACTTTTTGTGACCCCCATGGACTGTAGCCTCCCAGGCTCCTCTGTCCATGGAATTTTCCTGGCAAGAATACTGGAGTGTGTTGCCATTTCCTATTCCTGGGGATCTTTCCCACACAGTAAACTCACCAAGTTTATTGCACACAATACAGGTTAGTCACAGCAGTGAACATTCAAAGGAGATAATGAACCACACTAAAGGAGAAGTTGAAGAAAGAAATGTTTCAGCACCAGCAGCAGTCTCTGGTCAAGTAATTAGTCTATAGAGACAAGCAGGAGTGGGAAGTCACCTCTTGCTCCCATACTTACTCTAGAAGCATCAGCCTGAACAGCTGTGAGTATGGTAGAGAGGGGTCATCTAGCAAAGTACCTTCAAGTTGCTGAGTTGAATGGTCTCATTTGAAGGAGTCTGCCAGGAGGGCATAATGGTTACACCCCAAGGGGTTACCACATCTCTTATTAGCTGCTCCTTTTGACCCACTGAAGTCTTTTCTTGGATCTGGTCAAAAAAATTCCCTATCTAAAAAAATTTTTTTTTAAAAATTCCAGTATAGTTGATTTATAATGTTGTGTTATTTTCTGGTGCACAGCAGTAATTCAATTATATAAATACACACACACACACACACACACACACACATACATATATATATACACATACACATAAATACAACAAGAGAAAGAAAAACAAAACCCAAAGTCAGCAGAAAGGAAAAAATCATGAAGATCAGAGCAGAAATAAATGAAATAGAAACAAGAAACAGCAAAGATCAATAAAATTGAAAGCTGGTCTTCTGAGAAGATAAAATTGATAAACCTTTAGCTGAAGTCATTAAACAAAATAAAGGGGGGATTCAAATCAATAAATAAAATTAGAAACCAAAAAGGAAAAATTACAGCTGACATCCCAGACATACAGAAGATCCATCCTAAGAGACTACTAATACAAGCAACTATATGTGAATAAAATGGACAGCCTGTAAGAAATGGAGAAATAATTGGAAAGATTCAACCTTCCAAGACTAAACCAGGAAGATATTCACAGACCAGGAACAAATAATGAAATAGAAACTGTAATCTTCCAAGAAACAGAAGTCCAGTGAAAATGGCATCACCAGTGATTTCTATCAAACATTTAGACAAGAGCTAACACTTATCCTGCTCAAACTCTTTCAAAAAGTTGCAAAGAGAGGAACACTACTAAACTTCTTCTATAAGGCCACCATCACCCTGATACAAAAATCAGACAAAAAAATTCAAGTTACAGACCAATATCACTGATGAACACAGACACAAAAACCTCAACAAAGTACTATCAAAGAGAATCCAACAACAGATTGAAAGAATCATACACCATGATAGTGGAATTTATTCCAGGAATGTAAGACTTTTTCAATACAGGCAAATCAATCAATGTGATACATCATTTTAACAAATTAAAACCATATAATCATCTCAATAGATTCAGAAAAAGCTTTTGACAAAATTTAACACCAATTTATGACAAAATCTTTGCAGAAGATGGGTAGAGAGGGAACTTACCTCAACATAATAAAGGCCATATATCACCAATCCATAGCAACCATAATTCTCAATAGTGAAAACCTGAAAGCATTCCCTCTAAGATCAGTAACAAAACAAGGATGTCCCCTCTCATCATTATTATTCAACATAGTTTTTGAAGTCCTAGCCATGACAATCAGAGAAGAAAAAGAAAAAAAAAGGAATGCAAAGTCGAAAAGAAGTAAAACCATTAGTGTCTGCAGATGACACAATCCTATGCATAGAAATTCCTAAAGACACCACCAGACAACTCCTAAAACTAATCAATGAATCTGGTAAAGCTATGGGATACAAATTAATGCACGGAAATCTCCTGCATTCCTATACACTAAAAACTAAAGTGCAGAAAGAGAAATTGACTACACGACTCAAAGAAATCTACAGATTCAAATGCAATCCCTATCAAACTACAAATGGCACTCTTCATAGCATTGAATTTTGCAAAGAATTTTACAATTTGTGTAGAAAAACAAGACCCCAAATAGCCAAAGCAATTTTGTGAAAGAAAAACAGCTGAGGGAATCAAGCTCCCCAATTTCAGGTGATAATGCAAAGCTACAGTAATAATGACAGTGTGGTACTGACACAGAAATAGTAATATAGATCAATGGTACAGGACAGAAAGTCCAGAGAAAAACCCAGGCATCTATGGTCAACTATCTATAACAAAGGAGGAAATAACATGAAATGGAGAAAAGACATCCTCTTTCCATTAAGTGGCACTGGGAAAACTAGACAGCTGCATGTTAAAGAATGAAATTAGAACACTATCTAACAAGATAAACAACAATAAACTCAAAATGAATTAAAGATGTAAATGTTAAAGACCAGATAGTATAAAACATTATAGAGGAAAAGATAGGAAAAACACTCTTTGACATAAATTGTAGCAAGATCTCTTTTGACCACCTCCTCAAATAATGAAAATAAAAACAAAGAAATGAGACCCAATTGTAAATAAAGGCTTTTGCACAGCAAAGGAAACCATAAACAAGACGAAAATACAACCCTCAGAAGGGGAAAAATATTTCCAAATAAAGAAGTGAACAAAAGGTTAATCTCCAAAATACAGAAGCAGTTCATGAAGCTCAATTTAAAAAAAAAAAAAAAATCCCAACAATCCAGTCTAAAAATGAGCAGAAGACAGGAAATAAAGACATTACTAAATAGACATTACTCCAAAGAAGGGATACAGATGACGAAGAGGCACAAAAAAAGATGCTTATCATCACTAATTATTAGAGAAATGTTAAAACTACAATAAGGTATTATCTTTCACCTGTCAGAATATCCACCATTTAAAAAATCCACAAATAGTAAATGCTGGAGATGGTATAGAGAAAAGGAAACACTCTTGCATTGTTGGTGGGAACATAAATTGATACAGGCACTGTGGAAAAGTATATGAAGATTCTTTTGAAAACCAGGAATAAAACCCATATGACCCAGCATTTCCACTAGTGGGCATATACCTGAAAGAACCATAACTCAAAAAGATGCAGGTACCCCAGTGTTCAAGGAGGCAATATTTACAATAGCCAGGATGGAAATAATTGAGTGTCCAACAGATTAGCAGATAAAGAAGATGTGGTACATATATACAATGGAATATTTCCAGCCATAAAAGGGAATGAAATTGAGTCATCTGTACACATGTGGACAGATTTGGACTCCTTCTTGTAGAGTGAAGTAGGTCAGAAAAAGAAAAAAAAATTAACCCAGGTACATGGAATCTTAAAAAACGGTACCAATGAACCTAGTTGCAGGGCAGGGAGAGAAGATGCAGACACTGAGAACCAACATGTGGACACAGGAGGGGAAGAGGAAGGTGGGATGAATTGGAAGATTAGGTTTGACATAAATACACTACCACCTGTAAAATAGAGAGCTAATGGGAATCTGCTATATAGCACAGGGAGCTCAGCTCAGTGCTCTGTGATGACATGAATGGATTGGATAGGGGAGGGAGATCCAAGTGGAAGAAGATATATGTGTACATATAACTGGTTCACTTCTTGTATAACAGAAACTAACAAAAAATTGTAACAGAATTATACACCAATTTTTTTAAAAAAAGGTAAGTTATCAAAATGGAGGATTGCATAATGATAAGGAGGTGGAGTCAAACAGAAGATATAAAAATCCTTAAAAGTATGGTTCAGAAAACAGTTCATCAAAATAAGAGGAAAAAACTGATAAAAATTAGCTTGAAAGTTCAGCAGAATTCCATTTGCACTTAATGGATTCATCAGTCAAAATAAGCACACAGTTGAACTGAGCAGCACCATCAATCAATGGGATCCAATCAACATTTATACAATATTTTATTCTATGACATTAAAACACACATTATTTAGCTCAAAGTCTGAGATAGACAACATTGTGGGTAAAAATGCACAATTTAAAGTTCACAGAAGAAATCCTTCAAAGTAGGATCCCACTGAGTAGCCTGGCTGAATCAGTAGTCTGTCCACAATTGATTAATACCAAGAACTGTTCTCCTGTGTGAGTCTTCTAATGTCTAAAGTGGGCTGAAATCTGGTTGAAACATTACTCATTCACAATAAACATAAAGGATGTCTCTGAGTTTTGTTGATGGATGGTTGATTTCTCATAGACAAAATTTCCTGTTTTATTATATTCACTGAACTTCCTCTGAGTTCTCTGATGCTGCACTACCGGTCAGTTTCCACCCACCCCACCCGACTCTCTTTCTAGTACATCCGTACAGTTACTCTGACAGTTCCTAAGATCTGACTTTTAGGTAAAAGCTTTCCCATGATAATGGGGTTTCTCCCCTATGTGACTTCTCTGATGTATTCCTAGGCCTGAAAGGCTGCATCAAGTTTTCTAAAGCTTATTACATTCATAGCAGGTCTCTTATGTGTGGAGTGATATACTCTGAAGATTAGTTTATAAGAAAAAACTTATCAACTTTCAATACCCATAAAATTTCACCACGTGTGAGTTCTCTGAAAACATTATAGGACTGGCATCTGTCTACAATCTTTTTCACAATCAATACATTCATAGGATGTCTCCCCTGTGAATTCACTGATGAAGGATTAGATGAAAATTTCCACAGGATTTACCACACTTATTAATTACACTCCTCTGGTTTCTGTCTTGTGTGAATTTTCTGATGCCTAGTGAGGTGGCACTTCTTAGAGAGATATTTCCCACACTTACTTCATAGGTTTTCTCCCTATTATGAGTTCTCTGATGCATTTTTAGGAACGATTACAAGGCAAAGGCATTTCCACATTTACTTCACTCGAAGGTTCTTCCCGGGTGTGAATTCTCTGATGAACAGTGGGGTAACTTTTTGTACTGAAGGATTTTCCACATTTATTACACTCATAGGGTTTCTCTCCTGTGTGACTTCTCTGATGAATAGTGAAGTAACTTTTTGTACTGAATGATTTCCCACATTTATCACACTCATAGGCTTTCTTCCATGTGTGAGCTCTCTGATGATCAGTGAGGTAATGTTTTCTACTGAAGGATTTCCCACATTTATCACACTCATAGGCTTTCTCCCGTGTGACTTCTCTGATGAACAATAAGGTAACTTTTTCCATAGAAGCATTTTCCGTATGTGTTACACTGATAACGCTTTTTCCCCTCTGTGAATTCTCTGATGCACACTGAGGTAGGCTTTGCTAGAGATAGATTTCCCACACTCACTATATTCATAGCGTTTCTCCCCTGTGTGAATTTTCTTATGTTGCTTGAGGTATGACTTGCGGGTAAACGCTTTCTTATATTCATTAGATGCAAAAGGTTTCTCCCCACTATGAGTTGTATGATGGTCAATGAGGTTTGACTTCCTAGAGAAGGATTTTCCACATTCTTCACATCCATAGGGCTTCACACTTATTTGAGCTCTCTGATGCACACTAAAGGTATTCTGAGAAGATAAGGTTTGCTGAAATATTGTACCATTGCAGAAGCTCCTCTTTGTGTCAAGTTTCTGGGATATGGTAAGGGCTGCATGAGAGTTTAAGTGACTTCTAATTTCAAAGGTCTTGATTCCTGAGTGACTGCTCTCATGTTCTCTGCAGTGTGACTTCTAGCTGAAAGTTTTCTCACTTGCGTCTGTAGTTTGAATTGAGTAAGTCTTGCTGCAAAAGTTTTCCTTCATTTGCCAGGCTTTTCTTTAAGAGGTTATCAAGTCTGCATTCTTATGAAAGGAAAAAAAAAGGGTTAATGAAGATTACAACACATTTCTGTTTCAGGATGCAGCCTTTATATGTGTCTTATATTTTATTTGACCATTTGGTTTTTAGTCACCAAATCTTACCAAAATAAACAAATTCCAAATGTGTTCCCATACTCCTTGAGAAACAACGACACCAAAATTATGATTATCACTATAAACCTGAATTTTAAAAATAACAGAAAATCAATAACTAGAGAACTCTCAAAAGTGGTTCACTAAGAAACATGAAAATTAGAGTTTGGGATGACTGATTCTCAGCAGTAGGTATAATTGCAAGAGAAATCTGTCAGTAATGGTTTTCAACACTATATCAAAGAAGGAATTGGACTGTAGAATAAAATCAATGTCTAGGTTCTTATACATTTCAACTAGAGATCACAGAGGTAGGATACTGAGTAGTCAATAACCTTCAGCTAGAGTTGCCTCATTTCAACTCCACATATAAACACTAAAATAAATTCATACTTGCACCGATTTTTCTCCTGATTAAAGAAGCAATTCTATAGTTCAAATCCTCCTGAAGAAATTCACAGGTATATAAATGTACAGAAGTTAAAAACTGATGAGACATAAAATAACACACTGACCTGGAATGAACCCATTTTTATATGCTGGCTGTGATGCCTCAGTTTATCACATCAGGGTTGTTCAACAACGAAACACTGTTGAACATCAAATCATAACTTTTCCCTTTCATTATGATTATGCACTCTCCTGAGCATAGTCTTTTTTATTTTTATTTTTTTGCCATACAACATCCAGTGTGAGGTCTTAGTTCTCTGACCAGGGATGGAATCCATGAACCCTGCAGTGGAACTAATGACAGGAACATCCAGGGAAGTCACCCTGAAACTCGTCTCAATCAGCACTAAGTTCCATGTAAGTATTCCATGCACTGCTGAACATATAGTAATAGTTTCTATTAACTGAGACCCTTTAATCTCATGCTTCACCCTATTTCCAAAAGCCTACTTTATTAATTTCTCATAAGTTTCTTTTATGTTTGACTGCTCTTACCCAGGATGTTTCACTTCCCATGTAACATGCCAGACCTACGCCCAAATCTAAGATGGCAGTGAGCACGCCACTCTAAATACAACAGATAAAAAGGGTCAAGTGGCATCATGCTGAAAAGCAAACTTTTAAAAAATCTGCTTTTAGGCATATTGGATATTCAGGTTCAGTTCAGTTCAGTCACTCAGTCGTGTCCAACTCTTTGTGACCCCATGAATCACAGCAGGCCAGGCCTCCCTGTCCATCACCAACTCCCAGAGTTCATTCAAACTCATGTCCTTCGAGTCAGTGATGCCATCCAGCCATCTCATCCTCTGTCGTCCCATCTCATCCTCTGTCATCCCCTTCTCCTCCTGCCCCCAATCCCTCCCAGCATCAGGGTCTTTTCCAATGAGTCAACTCTTCACATCAGGTGGCCAAAGAGTATTGGAGTTTCAGCTTCAGCATCAGTCCTTCCAATGAAAACCCAGGACTGATCTTTAGGATGGACTGGTTGGATCTCCTCTCAGTCCAAGGTACTTCTAGAGTCTTCTCCAACACCACAGTTCAAAAGCATCAATTCTTCAGTGCTCAGCTTTCTTCACAGTCCAGCTCTCACATCCATACATGACCACTGGAAAAGGATATTCAGGTTACTATTTCATAACTCTGTGATATTTTTCTGTTCTAGTCTGGCCAGGCCATATGTCTCCCATTCTGTCTCTTAGTTGTTCAGTCCTGTCTGACTCTTTGTGACACATGGACTGTAGCCACCAGGTTCCTGTCTTCCTTAACTACAATAATACTTATCATTTTCAGTAAGTATCTTCTACCCACATTCTTTCTCTAAGTAACTCTACATCACAATTTTCAAATTAAAGATTAATCTAGATATCTTTGAGGCCATGCTATTTTCAAAAGTTAACCAAGAATATATATTCTAGAGTTTCCCAACACTAATTTCCACTTTCACAATACTGCCTATGTCATTTATCTTAACAATGAATAAATGAAGAGCACACACATTTTAAAGTAAATTACTATCATTTAAATCAGGATCACTTTAAATTGATGGCACATTCAGTTCTTAGCAATCCCTAAAACAATGATTTGTCTTTTAACTGATACCATTTCACATCCTAGAAAATATATTGCATGCAGCTTTGAACTCCTAAATCTGGAACAGAACCCTCATTCTGTGATTATTTTTGTACCCCTCAAGGAGATCCAACCAGTCCATTCTGTAGGAGATCAACCCTTGGATTTCTTTGGAAGGAATGATGCTAAAGCTGAAGCTCCAGTACTTTGGACACCTCATGCAGAGAGTTGACTCATTGGAGAAGACTCTGATGCTGAGAGGGATTGGGGGCAGGAGGAGAAGGGGACGACCCAGGATGAGATGGCTGGATGGCATCACGGACTCGATGGACGTGAGTCTGAGTGAACTCCGGGAGATGGTGATGGACAGGGAGGCCTGGCGTGCTGTGATTCATGGGGTCACAAAGAGTCAGACACAACTGAGTGACTGAACTGAACTGAACTATGATATAAAATAAATTAACAGGTCCTTAAAATACAGTCCTTAAAAAATAGAAACTAACCTCAGTTTCGTTGGCTCAGATTCAATGCAAATATACATGATATTTCACAAGTGAGAGAAATTTGACTGATGCATCAATAAATATGAAATACCACCCTCAAAGCCAACTCTATATTCAATCCAATGTAATGATACATTACCAGTTATACACAATATTCCAGAAGAGGCAGGAATCAAGTAGGGAATAATCTTTTGTGTTGCAGCATGGGCAGCTGCGATGGCACACAAGCGTAGGTGGCTCCAATGGTGCACAAGCGCGTCCGAGAGGAGCTACCCCACGTCCGAGGTCAGGGGCAGAAGCTGGGAGGTCCCCATGGCTGAGGGGCGATGACCAAGAGGCGCTACCCCACGTCTGAGGTCAGGGGCAGCGGCTGGGAGGACCTACCCCAGTCTGAGGTCAGGGGGGGCAACCGGGAGGAGCTACCCCACATCCAAGTTCAGGGCAGTGGCTGAGAGTGCCAGGCTGCGACAGCGCAGGAACAGCCGAGAGGAGCTACCCCATGTCCGAGAAGCAGTGGCTGCATGGGTACAGGAGGTCCTAGAGCAGCTACTACATGTTCAAGGTCAGGAAGGGCAGTGGTGAGGAGATACCCCTTGTCCAAGATAAGGAACAGCGGCTGTGCTTTGCTGGAGCAGCCATGAAGAGATATTCCCCGTCCAAGGTAAGAGAAACCCAAGTAAGACAGTAGGTGTTGCAAGAGGGCATCAGAGGGCAGACACACTGAAACCATAATCACAGAAAATTAGTCAATCTAATCACACTAATACCATAGCCTTGTCTAACTCAATGAAACTAAGCCATGCCCTGTGGGGCCACCCAAGATGGGTGGGTCATGATGGAGTGGTCTGACAGAATGTGGTCCACTGGAGAAGGGAATGGCAAATCACTTCAGTATTCTTGCCTTGAGAACCCCATGAACAGTATGAAAAGGCAAAATTATAGGATACTGAAAGAGGAACTCCCCAGGTAAGTAGTTGCCTGATCAGTGGAGAAATAACTCCAGAAAGAATGAAGGGTTGGAACCAAAGCAAAAACAATACCCAGCTGTGGATGTGACTGGTGATAGAAGCAAGGTCCGATGCTGTAAAGAGCAATATTGCATAAGAACCTGGAATGTTAGGTCCATGAATCAAGGAAAATTGGAAGTGGTCAAACAGGAGACGGCAGGAGTGAAAGTTGACATTCTAGGAATTGGCAAACTAAAATAGAGTGGAATGGGTCAGTTTAACTCAGATGACCATTATATCTACTATTATGACCAATCTAGGGAGGCCTGGCATGCTGCGATTCATGGGGTTGCAAAGAGTCGGACACGACTGAACGACTGAACTGAACTGAACTGAACTGCGGGCATGAATCCCTTAGAAGAAATGCAGTAGCCATCATGGTCAACAAAAGAGTCTGAAATGCAGTACTTCGATGCAATCTCAAAAACGACAGAGTGATCTCTGTTCGTTTCCAAGGCAAACCATTCAATATCACAGTAATCCAAGTCTATGCCCCAACCAGTAATGCTGAAGAAGCTGAAGATGAACGGTTCTATGAAGACCTACAGACCTTTTAGAACTAACACCCCAAAAAGATGTCCTTTTCATTATAGGGGACTGGAATGCAAAACTAGGAAGTCAAGAAACACCTGGAGTAACAGGCAAATTTGGCCTTGGAATACGGAATAAAGCAGGGCAAAGGCTAATGGAATTTTTCCAAGAGAATGCACTGGTCATAGCAAACACCCTCTCCCAACAACACAAGAGAAGACTCTACACATGGACATCACCAGATAGTCAACACCAAAATCAGATTGATTATATTCTTTGCAGCCAAAGATGGAGAAGCTCTATACAGTCAGCAAAAACAAGACTGGGAGCTGACTGTGGCTCAGATCATGAGTTCCTTATTGCCAATTCAAACTGAAATTGAAGAAAGTAAGGAAAACCACTAGACCATTCAGGTATGACCTAAATCAAATCCCTTATGATTATACAGTGGAAGTGAGAAATAGATTTAAGGGTCTAGATCTGATAGATAGAGTGCCTGACAAACTATGGATGGAGGTTCATGACACTGTACAGGAGACAGGGATCAAGATCATCCCCATGGAAAAGAAATGCAAAAAAGCAAAAGGGTTGTCTGAGGAGGCCTTACAAATAGCTGTGAAAAGAAGAGAAGTGAAAAGCAAAGGAGAAAAGGAAAGACATAAGCATCTGAATGCAGACTTCCAAAGAGTAGCAAGGAGAGATAAGAAAGCCTTCCTCAGCGATCAATGCAAAGAAATAGAGGAAAACAACAGAATGGGGAAGACTAGAGATCTCTTCAAGAAAATTAGAGATACCAAAGGAATATTTCGTGCAAAGATGGGCTCGATAAAGGACAGAAATGGTATGGAACTAACAGAAGAAAAAGATATTAAGAAGAGGTGGCAATAATACACAGAAGAACTGTACAAAAAAGATCTTCATGACCAAGATAATCATGACGGTACGATCACTCATCTAGAGCCAGACATCCTGGAATGAGAAGTCAAGTGGGCCTTAGAAAGTGTCACTACAAACAAAGCTAGTGGAGGTGATGGAATTCCTGTTGAGTTGTTTCAAATCCTGAAAGATGATGCTGTGAAAGTGCTGCACTCAATATGCCAGCAAATTTGGAAGTGGTGGCCACAGGACTGGAAAAGGTCAGTTTTCATTCCAATCCCAAAAGGCAATGTCAAAGAATGCTCAAACTACCACACAATTGCACTCATCTCACATGCTAGTAAAGTAATGCTCAAAATTCTCCAAGCCAGGCTTCAGCAATAAGCGAACCGTGAACTTCCTGATGTACAAGCTGGTTTTAGAAAAGGCAGAGGAACCAGAGATCAAATTGCCAACATCCCTTGGATCATGGAAAAATCAAGAGAGTTCCAGAAAAACACCTATTTCTGCTTTATTGACTATGCCAAAGCCTTGACTGTGTCGATCACAATAATCTATGGAGAATTCTGAAAGAGATGGGAATACCAGACCACCTGACCTGCCTCTTGAGAAACCTATATGCAGGTCAGGAAGCAATAGTTAGAACTGGACATGGAACAACAGACTGGTTCCAAATAGGAAAAGGAGTATAGCAAGGCTGTATATTGTCACCCTGCTCATTTAACTTATATGCAGAGTACATCATGAGAAATGCTGGACTGGAAGGAGCAACAAGCTGGAATCAAGATTGCTGGGAGAAATAGCAATAACCTCAGATATGCAGATAACACCACCCATATGGCAGAAAGTGAAGAGGAACTAAAAGCCTCTTGATGAAAGTGAAAGAGGAGAGTGAAAAAGTTGGCTTAAAGCTCAACATTCAGAAAATGAAGATCATGGCATCTGGTCCCATCACTTCATGGCAAATAGATGGGGAAACAGTGGAAACAGTGTCAAGATTTATTTTGGGGGGCTCCAAAATCACTGCAGATGGTGACTGCAGCCATGAAATTAAAAGATGTTTACTCCTTGGAAGAAAAGTTATGACCAACCTAGATAGCATATTGAAAAGCAGGGACATTACTTTGCCAACAAAGGTCCATCTAGTCAAGCCTATGTTTTTTCCAGTGGTCATGTATGGATGCAAGAGTTGGACTGTGAAGAAAGCTGAGCACCGAAGAATTGGTGCTTTTGAACTGTAGTGTTGGAGAAGACTCTTGCGAGTCCCTTGGACTGCAAGGAGATCCAACCTGTCTATTCTGAAGGAGATCAGCCCTGGGTGTTCTTGGAAGGAACGATGCTAAAGCTGAAACTCCAGTACTTTGGGCACCTCATGCGAAGAGCTGACTCATTTGAAAAGACTTTGATGCTGGTATGGCTTGGGGGCAGGTGGAAAAGGGGACCACAGAGGATGTGATGGCTGGATGGCATCAATGACTCGATGGACGTGAGTTTGAGTGAATTCTGGGCGATGGTGATGGACAGGGAGGCCTGGCATACTGTGATTCATGGGGTCACAAAGAGTTGGACACAACTGAGCAAGTGATCTGAACTGATAATACATTATAATTTACACAGAAACATTTGTATATTTTGTGCATATGGGTTACTTTTAAAATTCAGGTATATAGTGATAACCGTATAATTTTGGTGTCACCAAAACTTCCACTGTCCATGAAATTCTCCAGACAAGAATAATGGAGTGGGTTTCCATTTTTGATCCCAGGGGATTTTCCCAAGCCAGGGATCAAACCCACATCTCTTGAGCCTCCTGCATTGGTAGGTGGACTATTTACCATTGGGCCTTCTGGGAAGCCTATACTAGGTTTACTGTTTCTAAACTTCAAGATTTAAGTCCCCACAAAGGACACTGTTTAACACTGTTTCACAATGGTCACCTCTAACTGAATCATTTTCAATCTTATTTCCCCAGGAGTTGTATTGACACCTCAGCTCACCTGCATGAGTCTTGTTTATAGACTACTCCTTTAATGAAAATGGATCTTTTCCTTGCTTCAACTTGACAATTACATCTGGTTTTGTAAAACAATAACCTATAAATGGGAAATAATTTAGGATTTAGTTCAACTCCAAGTGCTTTAACGTACATGAATGAAGGAAGGCACTGTTACAGGAGTGCAGCATGCTGACGGTGCTCATTTGACCTTTCCTTTGGAGGGAAGCCGAATATCCTTTTTTTTCTGGATCAAAAAAGAAACTGACCTCATTAAACTCCTGTATCATAATCAGTCTACATATACACAGGTTTAAATAAGGCTCTGCAAACAAACTTCCATACCATGGCCTTGATAGTGTAAGAGGAATGGCATACACCCTGCAACTGGAAACTGGTCAAAAAATAAAATAAAAAGACACAAAAAGGAATCAGTTAACAGAAAACATGAGGCAGAAGAATGAATAAGTGAGCTAAAAGACAGATTGGTAGAAATCACTGCTGCAGAATAAAGAATGAAAAGAAACAAGGATAGGTAAAATAATTTTAAAAATTGGGAGGGAAGGTTCACAATTTGCAATTTCAATTACTGTTTACATCAAACCCTCCTGTTTCTCATTTATATTACTGTCTCTACTCACAAAATACTTCTGTATTCTTAATACTACCTCACTTCTGATTGCTGAGTATGGGTGTTTCAATTCAGTTCTGACAGTATCTGCAGATCCCACTGTCCACGGGTTGAGTCCCACAAAATCACCTCCTCAAACTTTAGATGTCAATTACAAATCTAGATTGTGACCTGTGACTCAGATCAACTGCCTATAAATCAGAGGTCCCATATCTGATTTAATTTGCTAGAATTGCTCACAGAACTCCAAAGAACAGTTTCTTACCTTCAATAGATTGCCAGTTTTATTACAAAGCACACATCTCAGTAACAGTCAGATAAAAAAGCTGCATAGGGCAGATCTTCCAGGCCATCTAAGAGCCTCACCCTACCACCACCTCCAAATGTTCAGCAACAATGAAGTTCTCTGTACCCAGAGTTCAGAAATATTTATGGATACCTCAACATGTAGGAATAATTGTTATTAGTAATTAAGTCAGTCTAAAGCCTCCCCACCCCCTCCCTGCCTGTAAGTCAAGAGTGTGGGACTAGAAGTCACAACCCTCTAATAATTTGATTGGTATTCTTGGAACAAGCCTACATCTTCAGGTTTTCAAAGTCACCTCTTTAACATGAACTCAAGTGTGGTTGAAAGGGGTTTGTTATGAATAACAAAAAGCATTTGTTATAAATATTGTTTTGAATATTCTGTTATGGAAAACAAAATAATATCAATCTCTCTCTTATCACTTAAGAAATTGCAATCATTTTAGAACTCTGTACCAGAAACACAGATGAAGACTAAGTACTTATTATAAATCACAATATCATACATTACTACTTCTTATGATTCATCACAATATCATATTCTACTTTTTTTAAACCTTCAGTTTTCCAAATATCTTTTTTTTAATTAACCATTTATTTTTGTTGTGCTGGGTTGTCATTGCTGTGCTCAGGGTTTCTCTAGTTACAGCTCATGGGCTTCTCATTGCAGTAGCTTCTCTTGTTACAGAGAGCACATGATTAAGTACAAGGGCTTCAATACTTGTGGCTCTTAGGCTCTAGAGTGTGGGCTTGGTAGCTGTGTCACAAGGGATCTGTTGCTCAGAGGCAAGTGGAATCTTCCCATTGCAGGAATAGAACTCATGTCCCATACATTGGCAGGCAGATTCTTATCCACTGTACTACCTGGAGAGTCCTACCTTACTATACTATTAAGGTAGTACTGATGTAAGAATAGACATGAAAATAGAGACCAAAAATGAGTAATGAATCTAAACACAGAGGAAAAAAAATTGTAAAATATGAAGAAAAAAACCTAGCAGTGGGAATTCCTGGGGCAGGCGGCAGGGACGGGGTGGGGTTCCAGAGGTTAACAATCCACATGCCAGTGCAGTCAGTCCTGCCAATATCCCCATCTGGGAATATTCCACATGCCTCGGGCAACACAGCCCCAGTACCACAATTACTGAGTCTGCACATAAAAACTACTGAAGCCTGCATGCCCATGAGCAGATATTCTGCAACAAGAGAAACCACCGCAATAAGAAGCCTGCACACTACAACTAGAGTAGCCTCTGCTCACTGCAACTAGAGAAAACCCACGCGCAGCAAGAAAAACCCAGCACAGCCAAAATTACATTAAAAAAAAGATTAATTTTTTGATTCTGAGTTAGGTAACCTTTCTTAGATTTGACAAAAACAAGTAAAACAGAAAACAGTTCAGCTGGATGGTATCAAAATAGCAAACTTTTGTGCTTCAAAGAGCTCCATGTAGGGAGTGAAAAGACAACTCACTGAATGGGAGAAAATATTTACAAAATATGTAATTGATAAAGAAACTTGTATCTAGAAATTTACTAAAAAAAACTTATAAGTCAACAGTAAAAGGACAAATGACCCAATCTATAACTGGAGAATTGATATGAACAGATATTTTTCCAAGGAACATATATGAACAGGCAATAAGCAATTAGCACATAAAAGATCCTCAAAGTCAGGGAGATACAACTCATAACTATAATGAAACTCATTCATACTCCTTAGGAGGGCTTTACAAATAAAAGACAGAAAATAATAATCATTAAGGTATATGTGGGAAAATGGGAACTCTCATTCATTGTCAGTGGGCTGCTAAAAGCTTACCACTGCTTTGGAATAGTGTTTTGGCACTTAAACAGTGTTACTATATCTCCCAGTGATTTCACTCAAAATATATACAAAGTAGAATGAAAAACTGAACACAAAAATGTTTCTACAACTGCTTGTAGCAGCATTATTCACAACTGTCAAAGTGGAAACAACCAAAGCTCATCGAGTGGTAAATAAAATATGACATAACCATACAATCAAAGATTACTTAACCAGAAATTGAAGTGGATGATAGATACATATTATAACTCTGGTAAACTATGAAAAGATCATGCTTAGTGGAAGAAGCCACAAAAGGCTATATATTTTGTGCTTCTATTGATGTGGAACCTCTAGAATAGTCAAATCTCTTAGAGACAC
Organism: Ovis aries; assembly: GCF_016772045.2. NCBI lineage: Eukaryota > Metazoa > Chordata > Mammalia > Artiodactyla > Bovidae > Ovis > Ovis aries. The sequence goes on along the minus strand of NC_056055.1, from coordinate 45,997,197 downwards.
AAAGTAAGTAGTTCCTAGGGGCTGGGGAGCAGAAACGGAGAGTGACTACCAGTGGGTACAGAGTTCCTCTTGGGGGTGATGAAAATATAATAAAAAAAAAGTAGTGGTGATAGTCCCATATGTCTGTGAACATATTAAAAAGTATGTTTTAATTGTATAAACTAAAAGGATCAATTTTGGGTACATGAATTATACTGCAGTCAAGTTGTTATTTAAAAAAAAAAATGTTCTGACAAAGAAAACTCCAGGTCCAGATTGCCTCCTTAGTGAATTCTAGTATGAACATTCAAGGAAAACTAATTTTATGGCACTAAGAATAGGAAGAAAAGAAATAGGTAACAATGAGCAACTATTTAAGTCCTATGACTAATATCATACTTGGATGTCAATAATAAATTATTTCACATTAGATCCTAGTCGAAAAAACAAGTTAAAAGAAATGAAGATTAGAAAAATATAAAAATATCTTTATTTACAAATGATATTATCTAATATATAAAATAGTTTAAGGAATCTTCAAAATAGCTAGTAGGAATAACAAGTGAAATATCAAATAGAAACAACAAAAATGAACATAAATTATATATCTCTATAAATCCAAAAAACAATTGAAACTTGAAGTTTGAAAAGTATCATTGTAGTATCAAAAGGCTTAAGGGCACAGCTCACAACAAAGACTGAAGATATGTAAGTGAAAACTACAACACATTCCAAAGGAACATTAAAAGCTAAGGAAAAGGAAAGATATTGCGCACAGATCAGAAAATTCAGTATTAGATGCAAAATTTCCCCCAAATCTTCTACATATTCAATACAATCCTCACAAAATACTACTAGAGTTTCCAAAAAATATTTATCTTAATTTACAGGGAAAGAAACAAACAATCTAAGAAAAAACTAAGAGGACTTATTCTTTCTGATGTGGAAACATACTGCAGAGCTAGATTAATTTAAAAAGTACATGATTCATATTCACATAGGTATTTAGATCAATAAACCAGAGTGATATTCAGAGATAAGCCTATGCATATATACACTATTTAAAAAGGTGCCAAGGCAACTAAATAAGGAAAGGATAATCAGTCCATTAAGTAGATTTTTGGCTGCAAAGAGAAAGACAAGTAACATTTCACACCATGTATAGAGATTAACTGGAAAAAGTCAAAAGACTTAAATGTAAAACCTAAACCAAGGACATTTACAGAAGAAAAATACAGGACAAAATCTGAATGACCTTGGCTTAGCCAATTTATTAGAGGGATGGGGGAATGGAATGGAAACTGAAGCAAATGATACACTGAACCTTATTACAACATGAAAATATTTTGCCCAATTGTTTAGCAAACAAAATGGTCAACCATAGATTAAAAGAAAAAATTTCCAAAAGGTGTATCTTATAAAAGTCATCAAGATTACATAAAGAAGTATATTTTGAATTACTAGACGAAAAACTCAAACAAAACAAATGGTAAGAATCTAATCATACCTTTTTAAAAGCTATGTGAATGGCCAACCAGCATACAAAAGTTGTTCATCATCATCAAAGAGAAATGAAACCAAGTATATACAACAGACACCCAATAAAAGGATCAAAATTCGTCAGGTTTACAACACAAAATGAGGGTGTACACATGGAGTAAGCAGAACTACTATATCTTGCTAATGCCCCATAAATGACACATGTACTTTAAACAAATCTGGCAATTGCTTTTTTTTTTCCCTTCATATACAGGCAGATCTTAAAAGATACTGCAGGTGTGGTTCCTGCAATAAAGTGAATATCACAGTTGAATCACAAACCGTTTGCCTTCCTAACACATAAGAAAGTTGTGTTTAAACACAGGGAAGCCTAATTATGTACAACAGCATTATGTCTAAAAAATTATATATTCCTTAATTACAAAACACCTCATTGTTAAAATATTATTAACAATCCTTGGAGCATTTTGTGCCTGATAATTTTGCTGCTGGAGGATCCTGTGTCAATGCTGACATCTGCTGAGTATTAGCAGTGATGGCTACTAAAGAATGGAATGGTTATGGCAATTTCTTTAAAGACAACAATGAAGCTTGTCACACCAATTAACTCCTTTCAGGATCTCCCCATAAAATGCAACATAAATTGACAGCATTTTTCAATAACCCTAAAATCTCTTTCAAAATTATTGAATTCTCTCAAACCCTGCTAAATCAACCTATATACTGTCATCCAGGCTTTGTTGTTGATTTATGAAGCTCAGACAAAGAAGATTCAGCACAATTCTTAAGGGCCCTAGAATTTTCAGAATGGCAAATGAGCACTGCCTTCAACTTAAAGTCACCAGCTGCACTAGCCCCTAACAAGAGAGTCAGCGTGTGCTTTGAAGCTAAGCATGGACATCTGTCTACCCATTATCTACCTATGAAAGTCCTGCATGGTATCTTCTTCCAAAAGAAAAGTATTTCACTTATTCTGAAACTCTTGTGAAGTGTGGCCACCTACATTAATCATCTAAGCTATAGTAGATCTTCTGGATAATAACTTCCTGCAGTTTTTTTGTCAGCCCTTGCTGTTCCCCCTGACACATTCATCTTATAGAGATGGCTTTCTTCCTTAACCTTCATGAATCAACCTATAGTAGATTCAAACTCTTCTTTTGTAGGTTTCTTGCCTCTCTCAGCCTTCATAGAATTGAAGACACTTAGGACCTTGCCAAGGACTTAACTGAATGTTGTAGGTGGTTTGACCTACTTTTCAGAACACTGAAATATTCTCCATATCAGCGATCACATTGTCTCCCTTTCTTATCCTCCACGTGTTCACTGGAGTTGGCACTTTAATTTTTCCCTCAAAGTTTTGCATTCATAAGTTGGCTAACTGGTGTAATAGGCCTAGCTTTTTCAGTATTATCTCGCCTTTCAGCATAACTTCCTTACTAATAATTTCTAACTTAGAGTATCATGTAACTCTTCCTTTCACTTGAACAGCTATAAGCCATTGTATGGTTATTACTTAGCCCAGTTTCAATCTTACTGTGTCTCAGAGAATAGGAGGCCTGCCTGAAGAGAAAGAGACTGGGGAATGGCCAGACACGGGAAATCTGAACACACACAATATTTACGAATTAAGTTCACCATCTCATATGAGTGCAACTCATGGTGCCCCAAAACAATTACAATATAACATCAACGATCACAGATCACCATACCAAATATAACAATGAAATAGTTTGAAATGTTATGAGAATTTCCAAAATGTGACACAGAGTCACAGAGTGAGCAAATACTGTTCAAATACGGATATGTGGTCCAACCCAGGGGATTGACACAAACTTTCCATTCATAAAAAACATTCTCAGCTGGGAAGCCTAATAAAGTAAAACCACGCATTCCTACAGGTATAATTATTTCGTGAGACCCAGGAAACCACCCGAGAGTCTTTTCACAAGGGAATAAAAATATGGCCTCACACGATGTAGATGCAAATATTCATACCACATTTAATTATGATTAGCATCAAACTAAAAAGGATCTAAACATCTATAATTAAAAATACACTGCTGCTGCTGCTAAGTCACTTCAGTCATGTCTGACTCTGTGTGACCCCATAAACAGCAGCCCACCAGGCTCCCCCATCCCTGGGATTCTCCAGGCAAGAACACTGGAGTGGGTTGCCATTTCCTTCTCTTCAATAAAAGGAATAAATACAGATAAAACAACATCAACAGTCACCAAAGAATTATACAAGGAGAAAGAAGTCATATAGACAGTACATAAAGTGTGATTCCATTTATATGAATTTCCGAAAAAGGGAAAAGTAGGGAACGTCCCTGGTGGTCAAGTGGCTAAGACAACACACTCTCAATGCAGGGTGCCCAGGCTTCATCCCTGGTTAGGGAACTAGATACCACATGCAGCAACGAAAGATCCGGTGTGCCACAATTAAGACTTGGCACAATCTTTTAGAAAAAAAGGGGAGGCAAGGAGAAAGTATTGAAACAAAAAGAGGATCAGTGATTATCCGAAAATAGGTGTCAAGAGAGGACAGAGAACGGCCAACAAAAACTTGCACGTGGCAGAAATAATCTGTATTGTGATTTTGGTGGCATAACTGTACGTATTTTCCAGAATTCATTCTATTATACACAGAAACGTGTTAAATTTTCTTTTCTGTCAATTACTCCTCAATACAGGTAATTTACTTTAAAAAAAAAAAAAAGCAGGAACAGATCAACTGCACCCGAGTCAGAGTCCTATAATAAAGTAGGCTCACCCTATAGTTCTCCAGCATCACATCTCTGTACAGGGTCCTCTGAGCAGGATTCACATGCTGCCACTCCTTCCAGGTAAACTCCACACTCACATCCTTGAATGACACTGATGCCTGTGATTGATTTCTCATCAATCTGAAGAATTCAAATTTAGGTGGTGTCGAAAATACCTTTGGAACTAATTTCTATCAGTTTATGGTTAAAAATATAAGACAAAAACTGAAAATTTTTTCATATTATCAAAAATAAAAAATATCCAACAGTACACTCTTTATATGCAATGTCCTAGTGAAGCAGGCACACTTTTGGTTCAACCTCCAAAATCCACACAAATATTATTTTCCTTTAGAAAAATAAGGTTAAAAGAAACATTTTATTCAAAGAGTTCTTTTTCCAAATTATATCCATGACCACAATGCAAGCTTGGGTGAGAGTTTTCACATCAATATTTATGAAGTATCATTCTCAGACTCAAGTTTAACAGCTGGCCAAAGCATCCCAGGCTCTTTCCATTTAAGCTAAAGTGGAATCAAGTAAAATCAGCTGGGGCTTCCCTGATGGCTCAGTGGTAAAGATTCTGCCTGCCAATGCAGGATACTTGAGCTCAATCCCTGAGTCAGAAGATCCCATGGAGAAGGAAATGACAACCCACTCCAGTGTTCTTGCCTAGAGAATCCTATGGACAGAGGAGCCTGGTAGGCTAAAGCTGATAGGGTCTCAGAGTCGAACATGGCTCAGCAACTAAACAACAAAATCATCCAACCCATCATCAAATCTTGGGAGAACTGAAAGAGCCTGCTAACTCATCTGTTTCTGCAACTGCTTCACTAGAGTCCATTCTGAGAGTTGTACTTTAAATTATAAGTCAGGCCATGCCCTTTCTTACCTCAAAATTCTCTAAAAAACTACTAAACAGAGATAAATATTGAATTCATAAATTAGGAGATTCAATATGGTGGAGCTATCACTTCACAAAGAGATCCACAGATTCAATGAAATCACAGGTCTTTTTTTTTTTTTTTTTAAGAATCACAAGCTAATTCTAATATTTATGTTGAAAGGCTAAAAAGCATAGAATATGAAAAGCATTTTGAAAAAGAACAAACTTGGAGGACTAATATTACTTGATTTCAAGACATACCATACAGACACTAATCAAGACAGTGTGTAATATTTAAAAAACAAAACACATAGATCAAAAGGAAAAGCTAAAAACAATATATACTAGCACGCATGCACACACACACATTTCTTTAATTGTCCAGGCAATTCCAGGAAGAAAGTACAAAAATCATGCTAGACTAAAAAACTCTATTAGAAAACAATAATAATATAAAGTTGATTCATACTTTGTACCACAAATAAATAATTTGAAATGATCACAGACCTCAATGAGTCTGATTTCTGCTTAGATTTTAGACTCAGAATGTTAGAGAAATTAAAATGGAGTAAGTCCTGTTCAGGCTTCAGAAGCAGGAGAGCAGGCCTCAGACCTGCTTCTGACCTGACTGGACACTGCCCGGATATAATGCGAGCCTGTAAGCACAGCAAGTCAGGCAGTACTCAATATAAGAAAGGGAGTGGGTCTTAGAATCTCTTAAGCCCTCCGGAGTCTAAGCAGTCTTATGATTCACAAGGTGAAACAAACAGCATTGTAAAAGCTAAACCAGAGCTGAATTTTTATATGCAAACTGATGATGACATCAGGTTTTGGTCTGGGATTATAAGCAGGAGCCCCCAAACTGCAATTTGAAGTCTCAACCATAGCGTGGCTGCACCGACCAGGACCCTTTCCCAACTGGGACTGCAGATTGCTGTTAACAATGGACAGCCCAACACTTTCAAGTCTGGATGTTGGTTGCCCCACTTTGGTGATGTACACCCCGTTACTTTTGTTAAGTCAGTCTTCTATTAAAAAAAAAAAACTGAAATTGTTTATTTGTGAGTAACGAGTGGTTTAACAATCCTTTATTTTGAAATTGTTTATTTGTGAGTAATGAGTGGTTTATTTTGTTAACAAATTCTTCAAACCTAAAACAAAAATAAAACTTTCAGCAAAACACAGAAGAACATATCATATATCTGAAAAAGAAACTGACAGCTGGCATACAAAAATTGTTGTTGCCGATTAGTTGACAAGTTGTGTCTGACTCTTTGCAATACCATGGACTGCAGCACACCAGACTTCCCTGTCCCTCCCCATCTCCCGGAGTTTGCCCAAGTACATGGAGGAAACAGCAAAAGTGTTGAGTCTATGTTCCCTCAATTCAGTATTTAGAATATGCTACCAATAAAATTTCCAACCCATCCTCAGACCCTGAAATTCTAGATTTCTGACAGGGCCAATGGGCCACACATTTGGTTGTTTTCTGATCAGCATTCCCTCTATTAGATAAATTTAAATAATATATGAAAACAAAAATTATAGACATAACAAGAGACATAATACTATCAATAACGTTATGAAAATATATTTAAAAACAGACAAAAATGTACAATTTTCTGTGAAAATGTAGTAAAAAAAAACCTATGATTTTTTAAATAAACCAATTCAATAATTGACATGGTTTAGTTGCTAAGTCATGTCTGACTCTGACAACCCCATGGACTGTAACCCTCCAGGCTCCTCTGTCCATGGGATTTCCCAGGCAAGAATACTGGAGTGGATTGCCATTTCCTTCTCCAAGGAATCTTCCCAACCCAGGGATCAAACCTGGATCTCCTGCATTGGAGGCAGATTCTTTACCAACTGGGACACCAGGGAAGATGTACTTACAAAGCCCAATTTTAGAGGTAAGTTTAAGGAAATATGTGACAGGGAATTTTCTCCTATGAATTAAAGAGAGAAAAGGGTGAGGGACAAGAGAGAGGAGAGGGGAGGGGAGAACAGGAAAGAGCAGACAGTGCTCTAATAAGACTAATAATAACTGAGATACCACAGGGGGAGACCTGGCTCAATTCCTGGGGTGGGAAGATCCCCTAGAGAAGGGATAGGCTATCTACTCCAGATGTGCACAGTTCCTGGCCGTCTGACTTTCTCTTATAGGCCTCTTCCTTCCATCACAGCCTATAATGGGGGCAGGTGAAGGAAACTATCATGTCCTTCAGCCTTTGCAGTAAGGTAGAGAAGAAAACAAAATTATAGGTTAATCTAGTCTGTCAATACAAGAATAAAAATTCAAACCTGCGTGCTCAGTCACATCCAAATCTTTGTGACCCCATGGACTAAAGCCTGCCAGGCTCCTCTGTCCATGAAATTTTCCAGACAAAAATATTGGGTTGGGTTGCCATTTCCTACTCCAGAGGGTCTTCTCCACCCAGGGATTGAACCTACATCTCCTTTTCTTCTGCATTGGCAGGTGGATTCTTTACCACTGAGTCACCTGGGAATCCCCCAAATCCACTTACACTACCTCTAATAACTGCAGATTAAAGAAAACCAGCTATCCCTTTACTTCAATAGATACAAAAAGGTATTCAATATAATTCAGGATATGTTCATGATTCAAGCAAAAGTTTAGCAAACTGATAATAAAAGGGGAATAAGTTACATTCATAAAAGATGGGTAACACAAATGGAGAGCAATCTGAAATCAAGTTAAATGCACACCACAAATTAGGGGATGAATAAAGAGCTCACCTCAGATATGTTCATTTTCAGTGGTCTCGGGAGAGTAGAGGACAGTGACGATTCAGCTGCAGGGGCAGAAAGAAGACAGGGTCAAGACACCTGGCCTGCCACACAGTTCCTACATTCACCTCCCAATCATGTCGGCAGGCCCGCTGAGGGGTAGCCTCCGTACAGCATCCCCTCAGACCTTGAAAAGGGAAGGACCTAGTGGAAGCACCACCTGTCCATTTTTCAGTTTAAAATTATTACAGGGCTTAAACCTACCACTTCTGACTTAGTGAAAATTTTGTCTATTGATTTAAATAGATTTAAATAGGACTTCCCTGGTTGCTCAGTGGTAAAGAATCCACCTGCCAATGAAGGAGACATGGGTTCAATCCCTGATGGGAGAAGAGTCCACAGGCTGCAGAGCAACTAAGCTGCTGGGCCACAGCTATTGAGCCTGTGCTGTGGAGCCCCACGGCCATGATAACCGAAGCCAGTGTACCCTAGAGCCACTGCTTGGCAACAGGAGAAGCCCCCACAGTGAGAAGCCTGGCACTGAAACTAGAGCAGCCCGTGCTCTCCACAGCGAGAGACAAGCCCGAACAGCACCTACAACCCAGCACAGCCAAAAATCAATATCAATAAATAAAATAAATACATTCAATTTGTGTCTGTTGATTTCTATTTTGTCTATTGTTTTAAATAATACAAACAGAAGCCTAACAACAGCTGACTGAAGAACATCAAAGGATAATACTATTGCATTAAAATTCACAGCAGAATACACAACTGTATTCTTTATGTTCTTCAGTTTTCCTAGCAAAATTGTTTACCCACTGAGGTAAGGAATTTACAGGAAGCCAAGTAAAAAGGATGGTGAACTTTAAGGTAATTTAAAAAAAAAAAAAAGACTGAAGTGGACTGCAGTTTCTCAAAAGGGACTCTTAGTAAGTGTCTTCTGATGACAGAAAAGTATGAATGACCGTTCAACTCCTGGCTATGGCATAAGCTGGGTGAGCCTAGAGAAATCAACAGTCCTCTCAAATTCAGGACCACCTCACCAACCTGGGACTCGGCTTTGCTTCTTGTTTCCTGTGTTTAATGCAGGTCACACCGTTATCACGAGATAACTAGGAGACTTAAATAAACCACCCAGTGAAAAGAACACGGTGTCTTTTAATTACAACAGCTGTTACATTTCTTCGGCGGTTAGTACCTAGCACTTTGCTAACTCCTCTAGTAATGACGCCGCCTCGAATCCTCGGATCAATCTCATGAAGCAGACGTTACCCATAGCCTTCTTTGCAGACAAGTGACCTGATTCTGCTCCACATTAGTTCTCCCGCCCACAGTACATGTGGCGCAGCGGGAACTGACAAGGTCTCTCTGGTTCCGGAGCAGGGCTGCCCAGCACACCTGCTCACGCTCGGCCAGCGTGACGACCGCTGTCCGCCCAGTGTTCCCCGTCAGACGCAGGCGAGGCCGGGTATTCGCACCCAACACGGACCAAGCCCCTGCTCCTAACGGATCTCAGCTCCAGCTGCGCTGCAGCCTACCTGAGCCGAACTGGGAACACCGCACCCACCTTCCCAATGCTAAGGTCCAAGCCAGACCGGGGCACTGCGGGGTCCCGCCTGGGCATTAGGGCGGCCCAGGCCTTCCTGCTTCCGCCTCTGCCACAATAAGGCCGCTCTCACCAAAGCTCGAGGCCACTCGAGGTCCGGTTGTGATGCCTAGCTCTCGCAGCTGCCGGTAACTGAGAAACTCCACGAACTTCTCACCGGACCTGCAAAGGTGGACGAGAAGAGAGACCAAGGCTGCACATGCGCAGAGGGAGCCCGCGGAGACCAGGAGCGCTGTGGGGCGGAGAAAGACTACACTTCCCATCCTCCGCGCGCTCCCTGTGACTCTGAACGGAGCTATAAACGTATGTCCCAGAGTCCTGGTTCTGAGAGGCCCCAGATGGGGTGTGTCTCCACACTGCTGGTCTTAGGCCGTCTCTATACCTGGCTTAGGTGAAGGTTCAAGGACAAAACTGGAAAAGTTCATGGATGAAACCATTCTCCAAATTGCTAGAAGTCTGGAGAAAATATTCTCCTAATGGAATACAATTTTCTATCTCTCCACTAATCAACCTGCTTGCCATCATGTAGACTTCCTTTGTAAAGGACAAATAGCGTGTTTTTTAAAAAGTGAGGTTACTAGTTAGTCACAATTGAACAGACTTCTTTTCCATTTCTTGTAATTCTGTAACCAGTTAGCGCTACACAGGGCCCTGCTAGATACAAAAGGCTTTTCCTGTCCCTTGAGTTTTTAGTAGGAAAAAGGCATCAGTCTCCAAAGCCTTTCCTGAATTCCAAAGGGCAGATTCGGACAATTACTGGCGAGGGATGCAAGGCAGAAGAAATGTGGAGCAGTCAAAAAACAATGGTGAATGGTGAATTCAATGGTGAATTACTGGAAACTAACACAACATTGCAAAGCAACTATACTTCAATAAAAATGAAAAAAAAAGATTAAAAAGAATAGTGGTGCTAAAAAGTAGAGACCTGGTTCCTCCTTAAGAGATATACATAATAGCTTATCTTTCAATTCTTATGAAGGAACTAAGGCAGCAACCCAGGTGGAGGATGGCAACTTCAGGTGCAGAAGGTGAGCCCCGAACACCACACTATTAGCTCACCACAAACCAAATCAACGCACACTGTGCCTTTTGCCTGACCTTTGCCTATAAAAACTCTTCCCCCCGCCCCAAATAATACGAGCCACCAGTTCTCGTCCTTTAGCCTTAGCAGTAAAACTGCTCCAAATCCCAGTATTGGCTTCAGTATTCAGCAGGCACAGGAATTTGTATTTGGCAGGGATTTTCTACAAAAAAATTTCTTGAACCCCAAATTCTAAATCTAAATATCACTCTTTTGTTGTTGCTGTTGTTCAGTAGCTAAGTTGTACCTGACGCTTTGTGACCCCATGGACTGCAGCACATCACACTTCTCTGTCCTCCACTATTTCCCAGAGTTTGCTCAAATTCATGTCTATTGAGTTGGTAATGCCATCCAACCGTCTCACCCTCTGTTAGTCCTTCTCCTCTTGCCTTAAGTCTTGCCCAGCATCAGGGTCTTTTCCACTGAGTCAGTTCTTCACATTAGGTGGCCAAAGTATTGGAGCTTCAGCTTCAGCATCAGTCATTCCAATGAATATTCAGGGTTGATTTCCTTTCGGATTGACTGGTTTGATCTCCTTGAAGTCTGAGGGACTCTAAAGAGTCTTCTCCAACACCACAATACGAAAGCATCAATTCTTCTGTGCTCAGTGTTCTTTATGGTCCAACTCTCACATCCGTACGTGACTGCTGGAAATCCCATAGCTTTGACTAGACAAATCTTAGTTGGTAAAGTGATGTTTCTGCTTTATAATATGCTGTCTATGTTTGTCACAGTTTCTCTTCCAAGGAGCAAGCATCTTTTAATTTCATGGCTGCAGTTACTGTCCAAGCTCAAGAAAATTAAGTCTGTCACTGCTTGCTTTGTTTCCCCATCTTTTTGCCATGAATTGATGGGACCAGATGCCAATATCTTAGTTTTTTGAATGGTAAGTTTTAAGCCAGATTTTCCACTCTCCTCTTTCACTGTCATCTTTAGTTCCCCTTTTGCTTTCTGCCATAAGGATGGTGTCATCTACATATCGGAGTTTGTTGATATTTTTCCTGGAAATCTTGATTCTAGCTTGTGATTCATCTAGCCTGGCATTTCTCATGATGTACTCTGCCTATAAGTTAAATAAGCAGGGTGACAATATATAGCCTTGATGTACTCCTTTCCCAATATTGAACCAATCCATTGTTCCATGTGTGATTCTCACTGTTGATTCTTGACCTGCATACAGGCTTCTCAGGAGGCACGTCAGGTGGTCTGGTATTCCCATCTCTTTCAGAATTTTCCAGTCTGTTATGGTACTGAGTTGGCCCAAAGGCAAGAGATGCCAATTTGAGCAGGCAGTGAAGATTCCCCAATGAACATGCCCAAGAAATGTGGAAATGATAAAATATCTAGTCTGTGTAAACATTTAGAAATAAACTACTAACAGGAATTGGCATCAGTTCAGTTCAGTTCAGTTCAGTCGCTCAGTCGTGTCCGACTCTTTGCGACCCCATGAGTCGCAGCACTCCAGGCCTCCCTGTCCATCACCATCTCCCGGAGTTCACTCAGACTCACGTCCATCGAGTCCATGATGCCATCCAGCCATCTTATCCTCGGTCGTCCCCTTCTCCTCCTGCCCCCCATCTCTCCCAGCATCAGAGTCTTTTCCAATGAGTCAACTCTTCGCATGAGGTGTCCAAAGTACTGGAGTTTCAGCTTTAGCATCATTCCTTCCAAAGAAATCCCAGGGTTGATCTTTAGAATGCACTGGTTGGATCTCCTTGCAGTCCAAGGGACCCTTAAGACTATTCTCCAACACCATAGTTCTAAAGCATCAATTCTTCGGCGCTCAGCCTTCTTCACAGTCCAACTCTCACATCCATACACGACCACAGGAAAAACCATAGCCTTGACTAGGCGGACCTTAGTCGGCAAAGTAATGTCTCTGCTTTTGAATATACTATCTAGGTTTGTCATAACTTTTCTTCCAAGGAGTAAGTGTCTTTTAATTTCATGGCTGCAGACACCATCTGCAGTGACCAATGGGAAAAAGTAAAAGCTAACAGAAAATGATACAAATGAAAACAAATACACAATCAAGGAAGAGCAAAGAGAATAAGAAAGGTGATAAAGTGATTTTACACTAGGAGATACATAAGGAAAGAGTAATGTAAAATTGTCATATAGTTCAGCAATGTAAACCCCAAGTATGTAACCAAAAATTGCAAAGTAAATGTTTACTATAATGGGAGTAGGAAGAAGGAAAGCTAAACAGAGATTTATAATAAAATGGAATCAACAGATAATGTGTAAAATGAAGAAATCAGGAGGCACCACTTTAAAACTAATATCAAAATGATATTTAAAGATGAATACAAGAAAACACAGCTAAAAAGATTGAAGGTGCTTACTAATTTCTGTAGAACAAGAGAAAGGAAGGGAGAGAAAGAGTGTGGGGCTATAGACTGTGATTTTTGTTGTTATTTAATTACACTGGATTAAACATTTTAAAATTCTAATTGGAGGATAATTGCTTTACAATGTTATGTTAGTTTCTGCTGTACAACAAAGTAAATTAGCTATAAGTATACATATATCCCCTCCCTCTAGAGCCTCCCTAATTCTCCCCTCCATCCCACCCCTCTAGGTCATTTCAGAGCATCAAGTTGAGGTCCCTGTGCTACGCAGCTGGTTCCCACTAGCTATCTATGTTACACATGGTGGTGAATATATTTGGGGCTTCCCAGGTGGCTCATTGCAGTAGAGCCTGCCGCTGCAGCAGACAGGGGTTCAATCCCTGGGTCGGGAAGATCCCCTGGAGAAGGAAATTGCAACCCACTCCAGTATTCTTGCCTGGAAAACCCCATGAACAGAGGAACCTGGTGGGCTACAGCCCATGGGGTCACAAAAGAGTTCGTCATGACTTAATGACTAAAACAAGAACAAAGTGTATATATGTCAGTACCGCTCTCTCAATTTGTTCTACCCCCTCCTTCCCCTGATGTGTCCACAAATCTGTTCTCTACATCTCCATCGCTATTCCTGTCCTGCAAATAGACTCATCAGTACCATTTTTCTAGGGTCCATACATGTTCGTTAATATGTGACATTTGTTTTTCTCTGACTTACTTCACTTTGTATGACAGTCTCTAGGTTCATCCACATCACGACGACTCAATTTTGTTCTTTTTATGGCTGAGAATTACACTGGATTTCAAAACTGTGGTCCATGTCTCCTGATTTAAAATTTAAAAATCTATTTTAAAATTTAAACTTAAATTTAAAAATTATAGTGCTCTTGCTTAAAGAAAGAAAATGAAAAAAGTTTTATACTCACCAGCAGGTGGCACTATTTTCCCTCAATGTGAGACTTTTCTTCCAAATCCTGTCACCTCTGCTTTTTCCTCACTCATTCCATTATATTAAATTGTACAGCTTTTGCTCACAAGAACTAAGAAGCCCAAGCTGATTGGTCTTTACTGAGAAAATTGTTTGTTTATATTGTTTGCTTAGTCGTTCAGTCGGTCCGACTCTTTTGCAACCCCATGGACTGTAGCCTGCTAAATTCCTCTGTCCATGGGGATTCTCCAGGTAAAAATACTAGAGTGGGTTGCCATGCCCTCCTCCAGGGGATCTTCCCAACCCAGGGATCGATCCCAGGTCTCCCACACTGCAGGCAGATTCTTTACGGTTTGAGAAGCCCAACATAAATTTTAGGCAATCACAAATATTTCCAAAGTGATTACATTAAACTGAAATTATCACATTTTCTTCTTCTTTTGTAAAGCAGAGGTGATTTCACCAAACTCTTCTCTTTTTAGAAAGTTTTTTAAATTTAATTTCTTATATTTGGCTGCCCTGGGTCTTTGTCTCTGCTCGGACTTTTCTCTAGTTGTGGCAGCAGACTTCTCGTGGCAGTGGCTTCACTTGTTGTGGAACACTAGTCTCGGATGTTCAGGCTTCAGTAGTTGTGGTTGTGGGCTCTAGAGCACAGGCTCAATAGTCGCAGTGTGAGGACTTAGTCGCTCTGCGGCACGTGGGGTCTTCCCGGACCAGGGATCTAACCTGAGCCTCCTATACCAGCAGGTGGATTCTTCACCACTGAGCCACCAGGGAAGTCCAACTCTTCTCTTATTCGTAAATCTTGGCCATCAAAGAAAACCAGCAAAATTTTCACAGAACCGTTTATGTGTTTAGCCCATCGACAGTGGAGCCTGGCAGGATACAGTCCGTGGGATCGCACAGCCGGACACAACTGAGGGACTAAGCACATCACTTAACCTACAAGTTCGTGAAAAACTATCGAATTTAAGGGTGACATTAAAGATTGATTTTATCCAACTCCATCTCCTAGTGCTATATAACGCTGCAGAAAATAGATCTCTGTGCTTTGTTCTTTCTTTATGGGTTTAGGTTAGGACAAGATTAGGGTTAGGGTCAGGGTCCTCCATATTTCTTTCTTTTTACTGCCCTTCTGAGGCAGTTATGTGTTCTCTGTTATCAAAACTCAGCAACAACATCTCCCTTATAAAGAGAGGTAACGTGTATGGTAGACTATGAAAATGATAAAGGGCTTTACAAATAAAAGTCACCAGTGTCTGTACAAACAGGATATTGAGACTTTTTTCTTTTTCTTCTTCTGATATTGGATAACCTGGTATGGGTTAAACGATGGAAGGATTTTTTAATAATTTATTTATTTTTGACACATTTATTTATTTTTGGCTGTACTGAGTCTTCGTTGCTGCAGGCAGGCTTTCTCTAGTTGCAGAGAGTGAGGGTTACCCTCTAATTTCAGTGCATGGGTTTCTCATTGTGGGGCCTTCTCTTGTTGCAGAGCACAGCCTCTAGCTGTTGCATCATGTGCCTCCATAGTTACAGCTTGCTGACTCTAGTGTTCTCGGGTTTCAGTAGCTGTGGTGCAGGGGCTGATGAGTTGTGGTTGGTGGGCCCTAGAGTGTACAGGGTTCAGTAGCTACAGCACACAAGCTTAGTAGTTGTGGCACACGGGCTTAGTTGCTCTGGGGCATGTGGGATCTTCCTGAACCAGGGATTGAACCCTGACTTCTGCGTTGACAGGCAGATTCTTATCTACTGGGCTACCAGGGAACTCCAGTGGTGGAAGCATTTTTGTCTCGGCTTTAAAATGAGACTTGCAAATGGTGAGACTGAGGCTGAAAATGAATTAGCTATGAGTAGAATGACAAAGAACAGAAAAGTATGGGACAAGTAACCTTACTGACATCTTCACTCCTCACAAATAAGCAAGCTAAAGCAGGGCTCTTTACCCTCAGTTTCGCAGGACTGTTTCTTTATCTGTAAAAAGGACACTATAATATTGATAACACACATGCCTGAAGCCACAGCCCGTGGACCTGGAGAAATCTTGATTTCCTGTCCATTTGTAAGCTCTGTAATTTTAATCCACAGCTGGCTCAGAGGTTAAAGCGTCTGCCTCCAATGTGGGAGACCCGGGTTCGATCCCTGGGTCAGAAGATCCCCTGGAGAAGGAAATGGCAATCCACTCCAGTGTTCTTGCCTGGAGAATCCCATGGACGGAGAAGCCTAGTAGGTTACAGTCCACGGGGTCGCAAAGACTCAGACACGACTGAGCGACTTCACCTTCACCTTCAAACAGCTTCTGGAAAGAAAAGGCTTAATAAAATAAAAACTTTATTCAATGATTCAAGAGTCGAGTCATTATATGAAAATAGAAGGGCAGGGGACTTCCCTGGAAGTCTAGTTGTTAAGACTCCAGGTTTCCACTGTAGAGGGTGGGAATCGTGGGGGGGCACACAGGTTTGATTCCCAGTAGAGGAACTAAGAGCCCACGTGCCATACTGCATTGCCAAAATAATTAAATAAATAAAATTGGAGAGAAAGGGAGGGGGGGAGATACAATGCACAATTTTAAAAAAAAAAAAAAAAGAAAATATAAGGGCATTTTTTGTGCCACTAAAGGAAATTGAGGAAACTTGGCTCCATGACACGATGTTAAGAAACAGAACTTCACTCTTTTCCCAGACAATGATCCTGTCGTTGACTGGGATCTGCACATAAAACTTCCCTGCTTCCGACAGGGGGTCTGGTCCATAGGATCACTCAGTTTCTTCCACAGTCATTGGGTGGGATTCCTAATCGCTCCTTGGGTGGGATTACTAATCAATCCCTTAACATATTTATGTTTATTCATTTTAAAAAGCGCTTGTTAATCCTACAATGTGCAGATACTCTGCTCTGTGATTTCCTGAGACATGAAAAGAGGAGATGGCATGGATTTGCTTTCCATGGGAGTAGGGACAACAGGTGGCGCTAGTGGCAAAGAACCTGCTTGCCGATGCAGAAGACACAAGAGATGCTGGTTCGATCCCTGGGTTTGGAAGATGCCCTGGAGGAAGGCATGGCAACCCATTCCAGTATTCTTGCCTGCAGAATCTCATGGATGGAGGAGGCTGGCAGGCTACAGTCCACAGGGTCACAAAGAGTCAGATACAACTGAAGCGACTTAGCACACACAGGGACAACAGAAAGGGATTTTAGAAAGTGGCATTAAGAGCCTTGCAGGCGTGTGTGCTACCTTGCTTCAGTGTCTGACTCTTTGCGACCCCATGGACGGTAGCCCTCCAGGCTCCTCTCTCCATGGGGTTCTCCAGGCAAGAATACTGGAGTGGGTTGCCACGCTCTCCCCGGGGGATCTTCTTGACTCAGGAATCAAACCGGAGTCTCCTGTATTGGGAGGCATGTTTCTTACAATGAACATAGGAGAACAATCTGGGGTTTCTACCACTAACATCTGACACAGCACAGTTTTTCACACCAGCCAGTTCTGCCCAATTAGTATTTCCTTCTTTTTGTATCTTTTGCCCTACAAAATTAAATCTTAAAAATAAAACATCTTGGTAATACCAGTATTATGAAGTTAAAATAAATTTGACAGACATTCTTTCTTTGAACACGTGTTTATTGAGCACCTACTATGTGTGAGGTATTGCTCTGTGTGCTAGGGTTACAGCAGTGAAGGAGGCAGTTACCATGACTCAGCAGGAGCTTCTATTCTGATGAGGGGAGACAATTATTTAATCAACTAATAATTAAATTGGAGAAGGAAATGGCAACCCACTCCAGTATTCTTGCCTGGGAAATCCCATGGACAGAGGAGCCTGGCTGGCTATAGTCCATGGGGTCGTAAAAGAGTCAGACACAACTTAGCAAATAAACAACCACAACAAAATAATTAAATAAGCTAGCAAGAAATTTTCAGATAGTGGTAAGAGAGTGGAGATATCTATGACTGCACTGCTACCTGTTGAGTTTAGTAGACATCTGGGGCTGAGATCTGAAAGATAGAGTGGTTCGCATGAGATAGATGGAAACTGCTTTCTGGGCATAGTGAACTGATGGCATAAACACCTAATGTGCAACCAAGCCTGAAGCTCAGAGAGACTTCTGTAACCAGAACAGGCTCACAGAGGTGAGAGTGGGAAGATAAACTGGCAGGAAATGAGGTAGCAACCAGGCAGTGTAAGCATTTTGAATATATGTGCATGTAAACACAAAACAAGTAAATCATAAGTGTTGCTCAGTGCACAGCAATGTAATATACATATGAATTTTGGCATTATTAAAACATTTTTAAGGTGACTTCACATTAATAAACTATAGTACTTTAAATGTGTTGCAGAAAGTTATATGTAAATAGCATGTTCTAAGTAATTTTAAAGGAACTGTAGTTTAATCTGCATTTGTTCAATCTCTTCTGAAGTAAACTATAACTTCCATTTTACTGTGACTAGAATGAACCAAGTGTAAGGAGAATGCTACTTTGTCAGGTGAGTAGATTATTTTAAAAGTAATTAGAGCACCTAAAGACAAAGTCTAAATTTTTGAAACTGAAATTTGAATCAAATAAAATTAAATGCTTAGAAAAACTTTCCAAGCTCACTTTAAGGTGCAAAAATAATTCCTTATAATGACTCAGTAGCTATTTAAATTTGCTCTTGGTCAAAATATTTGTATGCTCAGTATTAGGAGCAGTAATAGACTTATTTCTTTAAAAATAGGTGTAAGTTAGAATGACTAGTCTAGAACAAGGAGCAAATATTTGTAAGAAATTTGGGAATCTTATTTCTCTGTCCATTTCTTTTCAGTTACACTCCCAGGCCAGAAGCCATAGGAAAAACAAAATATGCCATGAGCTGGGAAAAATTAAATCATTTCTAGACAAATTTTAGAGTTGACCAAGTTGAAAATACAGTGATGAGGTCAATATCAACTTTTACCTGTTACCTGGTGTTTAATTATTTGCAGATAACAAGAAGCTGGGCATGATTTTGCTTTGTTAATGCACTGTAACACTAAAATATAATTGCTAATACAGAACACTGCATATTTTAAGCATGAAATTAACACAAAGGCTAGTCTAGTTTGAAATAAAGAAGAAGGAGGCCCATAAATATGTAGGAATTTGATAAGCAGCTTAGGAATTCATGAATTTATAGGTTGAACATCATTTTGCCTACAGAGTTGCAAGCTCTAGGAGCAACGTAGAGAGGCTGCTATGGAGGTCACAGAACTTGTTCTGTTTTATGACCTTTTTGTGCAGAGACTTGGTTCCTTTGAGCAAGAATCCTCTCTTTTCTGAACTTCAGATCTGACACTCCAGGATATTTTTATTATTATTATATCACATTATTTTATTATTTAAACCCTTCTCTCATATCACCTTCAATCAGTTCAGTTGCTCAGTCATGTGCAACTCTTTGCAACCCCATGAACCGCAGCACGGCAGGCCTCCCTATCCATCACCAACTCCCGGAGTCCACCCAAACCCATGTCCATTGAGTCAGTGATGACATACAACCATCTTATCCTCTGTTGTCCTCTTCTCCTCCTGCCCTCAATCTTTCCCAGCATCAGGGTCTTTTCCAACGAGTCAGCTCTTCGCATCAGGTGGCCAAAGTATTGGAATTTCAGCTTCAACATCAGTCCTTCCAATGAACACTCAGGACTGATCTTCTTTAGGATGGACTGGTTGGATCTCCTTGCAGTCCAAGGGACTCACAAGAGTCTTCTCCAACACCACAGTTCAAAAGCATCAATTCTTCACGCTCAGCTTTCTTTATAGTCCAACTGTCACATCCATACGTGGCCACTGGAAAAACCATAGCCTTGACTAGATAGACCTTTGTTGGCAAAGTAATGTCTCTGCTTTTTAATATGCTGTCTAAGTTGGTCATAACTTTCCTTCCAAGGAGGAAGTGTCTTTTAATTTCATGGCTGCAATCACCATCTGCAGTGATTTTGGAGCCCAGAAAAATTAAGTCAGCCACTGTTTCCACTGTTTCCCCATCTATTTACCATGAAGTGATGGGACAGATCCCATGATCTTAGTTTTCTGAATGTTGAGCTTTAAGCCAACCTTTTCACTCTCCTCTTTCACTTTCATCAAGAGGCTCTTAAGTTCTTTTTCACTTTCTGCCATAAGGGTGGTGTTATCTGCATATCTGAGGTTATTGATATTTCTCCCAGCAATCTTGACTCCAGCTTGTGCTTCCTCCAGCCCAGCATTTCTCATGATGTACTCTGCATAGAAGTTAAATAAGCAAGGTGACAATATACAGCCTTGACGTACTCCTTGTCCTATTTGGAACCAGTCTGTTGTTCCATGTCCACCTCTAACTGTTGCTTCCTGACCTGCATACAGGTTTCTCAAGAGGCTGGTGGTCTGGTATTCCCATCTCTTTCAGAATTTTCTAGTTTATCGTGATCCACACAATCAAAGGATTTGGCATAGTCAATAAAGCAGAAACAGATGTTTTTCTGGAACTCTCTTGCTTTTTTGATGATTCAACAGATGTTGGCAATTTGATCTCCGGTTCCTCTGCCTTTTCTAAAACCAACTTGAATATCTGGAGGTTCCCGGTTCACTTATTGCTGAAGCCTGGCTTGGAGAATTTTAAGCATCACCTTATATTAGTGTGTGAGATGAGTGCAATTGTGCAGTAGTTTGAGCATTCTTTGGCTTTGCCTTTATTTGGGATTGGAATGAAAACATATCACCTTGGCCTATCTCTATTTTCAACCCCAGCCTTCTGGGAGATTTTGTGCAAGTTTAGACCCATTCTACAGAGCTAGCCTTTCACTTAAAGAAGCTATGTCTCTCTGCATTCTGATGTAGGATTTTACCTTCTCCACTTTGGGCTCTGGCTGTAAGTACTGTCTGGAAATGTAGGGCCATTAAACCTCACTTGGGACTTCTCTGGTGGTCCAGAGGTTATGAATCCTGTGGATTCGATTCCTGGTAGGGGAACTAGGACCCCAAATGCTGTGGGACAACTGAGCCAGTGCACCACTGCTAGAGAAGGCTGTGCACTTCGATGAAGAGCTTCCATACTGCAGTGAAGACCCAGCACCACCAAAAACAAAAACAGCCTCACTTCCTCACTTAACCAAAAAGAGGTTGAACTGTCTTGTAGGATTTTTTTTTTTCCCGACTGTGTTGGGTGTTCATTGCTCTGGGGGGTTTTCTCTCATTGCAATGCTTGGACTTCAAATTGCAGTGGCTTTTCTTGTTGCTGAGCACTGGCTCTAGGATGTGAGGGCTTCAGGAGTACATGGGCTCAGGACATGGGCTCAGCAGGACATGGGCTCAGTAGTTGTGGCTCCCAGACTCTAGAGCATAGGCTCAGTAGTTGTGGCACACAAGCTTAGTTCTGCGGCATACAGGATCTTCCCGAATCAGGGATCGAACCTGTGTCTCTTACATTGGCAGGCAGATTCTTTACCACTGAGCCACCAGGGGAGCCTGTCTTGTAGTTTTGAGGGCTAATTCTCAGTGGTATTCTCCCCATTTCACAGGAGATCACAGAATTGGCACACACCCCCCACCCCTGGCGGCTCCCAATGATAATCTCTCATTGTGCACCCTTACTATTGACTTTCTCTCTTGCCTTCCCCACTCTCTACTCCCTTACTTATACTTCCTAAAATCATGTCTTGTATTAGAGTGCTATTGCTCCCTGCCAAATTACCACATCTCTATTACACGTAATAAATGTATCACCTATCCCATAGGTCAGAGTTCTGGGTGGGGTGCATGGATTTTCTAATTGCAGTCTCACAGGGCTGAAATCAAACTGTTAGCCAGGCTGAGCACTTAGTTGCAAGATTTGGAAAAGACTCCACTTCCAAGCTTAGCTCCTTGAAAGTGAAGGTCCCTGCTTCCTAGCTATAAGTCAGGGGGCCATTCTCAGCTCCTAGAAGCTAGTGTCAAGGCTATTCCAAGGCCTGTCTCCTTCCATTTTCACAGCCTATGATGGGGGCATGTCAGCTCCTTCTTGTGCTTTTAATCTCTTTGACTTTCCCTTCTGCAGCCAGCCAGCACAAACTTTCTGCTCCAAAGGACTCATGCTATTAGATTAGGCTTACCTGAATCATCTCCTTTTTGATTAACTCAAAGCCAAGAAATTAACAGGCTTCCCAGGTGACACTAATGGTAAAGAATCTGCCTAGCAATGCAGGAGATGTAAGAGGCATGGGTTTGATCCCTGGGTTGGGAAGATCCCCTGGAGGAGGCATGGCAACCCACTGTTAGTATTCTTGCCTGGAGAATCCCATGGACACAGGAGCCTGGCGGGCTACAACCCATAGTGGTGCAAAGAGTCGGATATGACCAAAGTGACTTAGTACGCACACAAGTAATTAATAACTCAAAGCTGCAAAATCCTTTTTGCCATGTAGTGTTAATGTAATCCTGGTCGTATTTCATCATATTCACAGTCCCAGGATTTAAGATGGAAAATCTTGGAGGAACTCTGCATACCAACTTCCCAAATAAACTAATTGTATCCAAATCTTTGCCCTCGGCTCTGCTTTCAGGGGGGTCAAAAGTAAGACATCCCATAAATAGCAAATGACTACTTTTCCAAATTCTAATATTATGAGCTTTCCATCATTCCAAGATTCAAGTTTCTAATTTCAAGATTCTAGAGATGTTTTCTAATTTAGCTGTCATTTTCATGACTGGAAAGTTGTAAGAAAAGTAAGTATAAAAATTAAATAATTTCTGGGACTTTCCTGGTTGTCCAGCGGTTAGGACTCCACGCTTCTACTGCAGGGAGTATGGACTCAGTCCCTGGCCAGGGAGCAAAGATCCTGGCATGCTAAACAGTCAGCTCCTCCACGGCCCCCCGCCCCCACCCAAAAAAACAGATTAAACAATTTTTCAAGCTTTCTTACAGATGTCTGAACTATTTAAACCCAAGTAATGTTAGTAGCTCCTTTCCTTTTGATCTTCTAACTTTACAGTACATCACACTTAATATTTGTATATTCTTCTAGCAATTTGTTGAATTTATTTCCTCTTCACAAGAAGCCTGAGAAACTTTATGACCCTAATGTTAGAAACAGAAACTTTCCATAAACAGAAATTTTCAGACAGTCACAGAAAATTTCTTAAGACTACATGGCTAGTCATGTCAAAAATAGATTGAAAGTCCAGTTCTCTCTGATGTCAGATACCCTCTCCTTCCATTTTACCTTACCAGTCTCCACTACTGAGCAAATAGATGGGTAATCTGGGGGAAGGAGGTACTGCTTAGCCCTACACAAAGACACTTCAAGTGACTGAGTTGGACAAAATTATGTTCAACACAGACTGGCTTTACAGAAATTACAGGGACTTACCTGGTGGTCCAATAGCTAAAACTCTGCACTCCTAATGCAGGCAGGCCAGGTGTGATCCCTGATCAGGGAACTAGAACCCACATGTTGCAATTAAATATTCCATGTGTTGCGGCTAAAAGACCCCACATGCTGCAACAAAGATTGAAGACCCCGTGTGCAGCAACCAAGACCCAGCACAGCCAAATAAATAAATATAAGCCACCTTAGCATTATATGTGTATAATTATATGTGTATAATTCACATATAATTATATATGTGAATCTGCCTACCAAGCCAGGAGACACCAGTTTGATCCCTGATTCAGGAAGATCTCACATGCCGCAGAGGAACTAAGTCCATGTGCCACAACTATAGAGCCTGTGCTCTAGAGCCTGGGAGCTGCAGCTCCTTAAGTCCATGTTCCCTAGAGCCCATGCTCCTCAACAAGGGAAGCCACTACAATGAGAAGCCCACACACCGCAACTGGAGAGTAGCCCCTGCTTGCCACAACTAGAGAAAAGCCCAAGAAGCAACAAAGATCCAGCACAGGCAAAAATAAATAAATTTATTAATATAAAAAAAGAAATTATAGTCATAGTACTGATCCAGATCATGGGCCTGATTTTCTCTTACAAGCCTCCTCCTTCCAGAAAATGTAACAAACCTCAGAGAACTCAAATATAGTACTATAATTGTTTCCATGATTGCATTTCAACTAAACCGTTCATTAAAGAGTAATTTAGTTGCTCAATCATGTCAGATTCTTTTGTGACCCCATGGACTGTAGCCCACCAGGCTCTGCTTTCCATGGGATTCTCCAGGCAAGAATACTGGAGTGGGTTGCCACTTCCTTCTCCAGGGTGTCTTCCTGACCTATGGATTGACCTGAGTCTCTTGCATTGGCAAGTGGATTCTTTACCCCTGAGCCACCAAGGAAGCCCAGTTTTATTCTACATGTAATCGTTTTATGCCCCAACTCTCTCCTCAATTCCAGTACACTCTCTCCTGAATGTTTTTCAAACTCTCTTTCATGAGAAGCATCATGGTGACCTGAAAAGTCATGGGCTGTATTCTGGAGTCTCAGTACTGCCATTACTCACTAGGGATAGACCTTGTGGAAAGATAGTCCTTTCTGCTTCCATTTTTGGATGTTCTCTATGCCCCTTTAGCAAGAACATCCTGGGAGTTCAGCATTTGGTTAACTTTATAGCTATCTATTCCCTTTCCTCTGAAGATTCCCCACAAATTCAACCAGAGTCAAAATAATCTAAAACATTGCTGTTCAAAGAGTTGCCCACAGACAATCAGCATGGGCATCACCAAGAAGCTAATTCAAAACCCCAGGCTGACCTCAGACCTGCTGAGTCAGTATCTGCTTTTCAATGAGGTCCTAATGATCGATTATACATTGAATTTTAGAAGTTCTTATCTGAACATATACTTAGGCATTGACTCCAGAGCTTGGGAGTACAGTTCGTGGCAGTCTGAGGGAACAAGTCTCGCTGGGTCACACGATGGAGGGTGTCCAGAAGATTCAAGGAAGCCTATTTTTTATGATTAGAGTTTTTAGTCATTGACGTCAGTGACCTCAGAACTTCTTCCTGGTGCTATACCTGGAATGATGTCACTGTAAGATTCAGGACCATGTCTTTCAGCAGTAACAAAGAGCCAAAAAGATTATGCCTCCAAAATAAAGGGAAAACCAGTGAGGAATGAGCTAAAAGAAAAATCCTCCTAGTTCTTCCTGCCTCGAGGAGATTTTATCCTCCTGTCTTTTTATGTCTTCTGTCTTTCTCTGGCCTCCCATTTCTCTATTCCTCTTCCAAGTGGGGATATGACTGAGATAAACTCTCTCTTCTGCTTCCTTTCTAACTTCTTTGAATCAAGCACTAACATTTTTCCTTGAAATAATACTCACTAAATAAGATAATTATCAAAAACTAGTAAAAGTTGCCAAGATATCTGGCTTAGAACCAAAGTCTGGCCTGGCTCTTCTCTTGAGACCAAAAGAATATTGCCCTACAACTCACTTCTGTGTTCTCCTCAAAGATGGCATATGTTGCTGTAGCTTCAGCTGCCATTGCTAATGTCAAGTCAAATGTGAAGGTGAGAGATTGAATTTAGCTAATAATAACAGCAATAAATTCTGAATTTTCCATTATCTCATAGCTTCAGCCTTCCTCTTTGCAAGAGAGAAGCAGAAGCTAATTTTTAAAGTACTCTGAGCTGAAAAAATAAACATTATATAAGCACCATGCATGAGAGTTGATGCATTTTATATTGTCTTACTCAGAATTTATGTACCCTTGCTTGATACTTTGTTCCAATAAGCTCATATATCTGATTTCCAAACCACAATAAATTAGAAAAGAGATAAACTATGTAAGTGCGTTATCACAGCTATTGGGGATGGAGGATGCAGTAAAAGGGAGAAACTCTGCACATACACACACACAAACAGACACACCAAAAGTAGTATGGACTATTTTATGTAGAGGCAAAGATCGATCCTTACGTCTGTCCTTTAGCCCTGAAAGCTATATTGTATTACAACTCAGTAGTCCAGTTAATATTCTTAATAACAAAGCTAAGTTATGCATAAAAATGTAAAATAGTCTCCATTAAGCTGAAAAACAAAAAGACACTTAAGCATAAGTTATGATTTCCCTGGTGGTTCAGACGGTAAAGATCTACCTGCAAAGCAGGAGACCCAGGTTCAATCCCTGGGTCAGGAAGATTCCCTGGAAAAAGGAATGGCAACCCACTCCAGTATTCTTGCCTAGAGATTCTCATGGATAGAGGGGCCTGGCAGGCTACAGTCCATGAGATGACAAACAGTTGGATATGACTGAGAGACTAACACTAATGCTAATGGTTTAACTATAAAAAGTGTAACCACAGCATAAGTAGAATTTAGACAATTTTTCATTTAAAATAGTCAAATAAAATCTTGTGGGACTATGCAAGGATTATGACTAAAGCTTCACAGCACCTTACAATTTGTATAATCTTAAAAGTTTTTTAAAGAGGTTCTCATATACATTATTCTTCTCTCATTCAAATTGGGCTAATGAAACTTGAAATGAGTTAGAGTAAATAAATGAAGGAAAATAAATGTATTTTTAAGAAAAAAGTAGAAGCCATGTCTGTGGAAGCAGAATGATTCCTATGGCTCTCTCTGAAATTACAGATAAAATGTTTTAGAGAAATGGAAAAAAAATATGTGTTAAAAAAAATCATACCTCTCTGGCTACAAGAAGTTTAGTGATTACATGGTCCAATCACCCATATAATACTCAAGGTCTTTCTACAATATCTGTGATAAGTGATTCTTCAATTAGAATTTAATCATCTTAAGAGACGTTTCCACTTCTTTTATCTTTAAGTAACTCCCTCAGAACATTCCTTTTTATACTGAGTCATTCATTGGAACGACTGATGTTGAAGCTGAAATTCCAATACTTGGGCCACCTGATGTGAAGAGCTGACTCATTAGAAAATACCCTGATGCTGGGAAAGATTGAGGGCAGGAGGAGAAGGGGATGACAGAGGATGAGTAGTTCGATGGCATCACCAACTCAATGGACATGGATTTGGGTAGATTCCAGGAGTTAGTGATGGACAGGGAGGCCTGGCGACCTGCGGTTCATGGGATTGCAAAGAGTCGGACACGACTGAGTGACTGAACTGAACTGAACTGAACTGAACTGATAATCTACCTCCTCCAGCCTCTACCAATAATATCTAGCTTAATCTGTTTTGGTGTTTGTTAGTAGGAAAAGGACTCAGGAATAGAGATAAAGAGAGGTGAGGCTCTTCTGTTCAAAGACCATTATGTGAAAGAGAAACTGGACTTGTGATCTATGGATAGAAGTTTTAAAAAGGCAAAAACAAAAGCCATTTAGGCAATCATTTCTGTCCATCAATGTGATAAACTTCCTTGAGAAATTCTGAGTTTCCCATTAATGGAAGCACTCTAACTGTAGTATGATGACCATTACCAGGATTCTATAGAAAATCTTCCTTCTATTTCATGGGAAATTAAGTTTTACTAACTCTAACTTAGTTTTACTTACTGCATTGTTTCAATTTCTTGGTTACAACTCAATGCTCAACATTTTACTCATTATTATCATCAGTAACATTTATTTTGTGCTATTAATGTGTCGGATATTTCATATTTTGTTGTTTAGTTGGTAAGTCGTGTCTGACTCTTCACAACCCCATGAACTGCAGCGCACAGGTTTCCCTGTCCTTCATTATCTCCCCCAGTTTGCTCAAACCCATGTCCATTGAGTCAGTGATGCCATCCAACTGTCTCACCCTCTGTTGTCCCCTTCTCCTCCTGCCTTCAATCTTTCCCATCGTCAGGGTCTTTTCCAATGAGTAATATTTATATAATCTTATTATTTAATCCCAGAAAACAAGTGATATCATTAATGTTTCCTTCGATAAATGAGAAAAACAAGGCTTACAAAGAGTCAGAATCCTGCCTTTAAACTACAGAGATTGAGAAAAGATCAGTGGTTTGCTAAGGACTAGGAGTGGGAGGAAAGGCTGACTACAAAGAGCATAAAGAGTTGGGGGAGGTGATGGAAATGTTCTGTATCACAATGGTGGTTACCACATGGCTGAATGCATTTATCAAAACTCGTAGAACTGTACAGTAAAGAGTGAATTGTACAACATAATGTTAGTCGCTCAGTCGTGTTGGACTCTGCGACTCATGGGCTGTAGCCCGCCAGGTTCCTCTGTCCATGGAATTCTCCAGGCAAGGATATTGGAATGGGTTGCCATTCCCTTTTCCAGGGGATCTTCCCAACCCAGGGATTGAACCCAGGTCTCCCATACTGTGGGCAGATTCTTTACCACTAAGCCACCAGGGAAGCCTGTACAACATAAAATATATCTTAATAAACCTGACTGTAAAAGCCTTGTCTTTGATCATACAGTTGATTAGTGCTCTTCTGTGGGCTGAGATAGTCACAAGTTTGGATTCTGTGATTATTTGCTCCTTGCCTGTGATCTATAATATGGGTAAGGTGACAAATTTGTAACTTTGATGCTCAGCCCAAGCCCAAAGACTATGTGGATATTATCCTATGTAAAACTCTATGTCTTAATAAGTTCTATTAATTTTTACTATATTTATCACTGTATTCACCTCTATAATTCATTTATCCTATTCATGGTTTCCAAATTTGCTACAATCTGATTATCTTGAAAGAGATCATTTTCTTTAGAAAGATACAGTTTCTTTACCTCTATAACTATAATAATTTCTACAAACCTAGTATCTTTCACAGAACCTTATTCAGGCACAGAGGGTATTTTTCCTTAATAAATAACACCAGGAAAACTGAGATTTGGATTCAGCATGAGGAAACATTTCAGATAGTCACTGCTGCTCAGAGATAGACCAGGTGCCCACTAGAACAAGTGTGTCTCTACATCAGAGAGCAAGTAGCAGTGTGTTAGGCGCTTAGTCATGTTTGACTTTTTGCTACCCCATTGGCTGTAGCCCTCCAGGCTCCTCTGAAGATCCAGTGATCTTCCCAACCCAGGGATTGAACCCCTGTCCCCTGTATTGCGGGCAGACTAACTTCTGAGTTAAGTATTTCTAAAATCACCTTTAACTGAATTTATCAAAGCTCCCACATTTAAAAAATGCTCAATTATTTCTCTAAAGGCATGAGGAAAATTGACTTTATAGATTTATAAATGCAGAATATTATGAGCGATAGAAGAGGAAGACCTTGCTTTACTTCTACTCCCACTTAGCTTCTGTGCTTGCTGTGTATGTGTGAGTGATCATGTGTCCTGTTGAGTGCAACTTAAAGGCAAGATTTTTAAGCAACTGATAAATGAAATCACTATGAGAAATCAGTTTCATAGTAGTCAATTTCATAAAAGAAAAATGTTTTTATAATGATCATATCTAAAGACATTGATCAGATGTTTTTATTATAACTGAAAATTGTTACAAGTGAAAATAATCTAAGTGAGGTCTTTTTTTTAGTAATAATAAGAAAAATGAGTAAGAGGTTAAATCCACCTAAATTGTAAACATTTTTGAAAAACACATAATATAGTTTGTATTTCATTCACACAGATCTCAGATGCTCAGGTCAGATTTGTGCACACCACAGTAATCTCTGAAAGTTTCTAGCCAATAGACTATAGACTTGCCAATAGACTAACCATGGCCGTAAATGCAAGATACTGAAATCCACGCAGCACCTCATCCTTAAGAAAGAGCTTGAATAGATACGTACTCGAGGACAGAGTCCTACAGGAAATAAGGTTGGCAACTCTCTGCAACAAAATGGGTAAAAAGCAGGTGATCCAACAAAGAGAAAGTCAAGTGGGGCTCCAGGGCTCTCCTCCCACCTGCATGCATGATCTTAAGTCACTACATGCTGGACTTTCGTTTCTTACCTACAACATGAGAAGTACACAACTGCATGCATAGATTACAGGACAAACTGTTATCATCTCAATAGCTAATGCAGTAAACATTTCAAATAAAAGTCTGATCTGACATTGAGAGTGTCTGGAAAACTCTTAACTTTCAATATTTGCATGAATTTTGAAATGCCAAGCCATTGTGAAAATGTCTTTTACAGCTTTCCTGTGTCTGGCCAATTGGGACAAACAGCAACCCATGTGAATTGAGTAAGATAAAGATTTATTTTAAAATAGAAAAATCTTGCCCCATAGAACTTGTGTCACTATGAACACTGAGAAATATCAAAAAATAATTTCTTATAGTTGCTCAATAGTGTTAGAAAAGGTTAAATAAAAGGGACAAATTGCCTAATACACACTCCTTCTTTAAACCATGAAACAAAATTAGACAATTACATAAAACCAGGAAGTCCTAAAACAAAAAAGTAAAAAAATGTCTACTGGAATAAAAAATATTATAAAGCAAGAAAACATGCATATTAAATTCTATAGAAGACAAAAAAAAATCAAAGAATTGCATAGCCCAGTGTGAAGTAACATTTGATAGCACGTACTTAATTTACAACATTACTAGTGACAACGTAAGATCACAAAGATCAGTTAATCTAACAATTTATTTAGCATATTTATTTATATGCTTTTTTGTATAGTGTTTCAACATTTTAAAAGAGTTTTCACACACACTATCAATTTAAGACTTCACAAAACTCTGATGGAAAAAGAGTAGCCTAATTCCATCAGGATACCTGTCCCTACCTTATGCCCAGGTGCCAATGGGAATGGCTTACATAAATCAGTAAGAAAATCCTAGAGATCAGGTATCCTTATGTACCTTGTGAGACCTGCTAGCCACCTTTTTACTTCCATTCCTGGATTTGAAAGAAGTAACACACAATCTCCTAATCAAAAGCTGTCACTTGCAGATAACTATGCATGTGTGCTCAGTTGCTCAGTTGTTTCTGACTTTTTGCAACCCCATAGACTATATAGCCCACCAGGTTCCTCTGTCCATGGGATTCCACAGGCAAGAGTATTGGAGTAGACTGCCATTTCTTCCTCCAGTGGATCTTCCCAACCCAGATATAAAACTGCATTGGCAGGAGGATTCTTTACCGTTGAGCCACCAGGGAAGTCCCACAGATAACTTTGGGTACATCCAAAAACTTGGTCTCTATCAACAGAAAGCTACATGTCTTAGCTTGGACATAGCAGATCCTGACAACTTAGAGGCTATGCCCTTATGCAAAATATTGGCAGCTGTAACACTACCACCAAGAATTGTTGTAAGAACTGCATCTAAAAAAAAAAAAAAAAGAACTGCATCTATCCATTCAATCAATACTTATTGAGGCCAGAGTGACATCACCAAGATCGCAGCATAGGAGACCCCAGTCTCTATCTCTCAACAAAGACCAACAATTAGATAGCTATCCATGAACAAAAACAGCTCTGGGAGAGCTTGGTGTCTGTTTAAGAAAATTTCAACAACCCAGTGAAATTAAAAAAAAAAAAAAAAGCACAATAAGATAATAAAGACCTCTTTATTTTCCCTGAACCATCTTGTTCCTGCAAACTGGCATTCCTCATTTCCAAAACGGAAGTCTCTGTTTAGAAAGCATTCCCTTCAACAGGAAAGGAAGAGAGTGGGATGAGGGACCAGCTTCCCCAGCATTTCAGGTACCGCATGAAGGTCTGGCTTCAGTTTTATCCTACCAAAGCTGACACTTACAGCATTGGCTAGAAAGGAGAAAACCAAGGGCTACCTAAAGCAGCCACACATGGAAGAGACTGAGGTTCACAGTAATCTGTTTTTACAAGTAAAACCACCACCTTCTGACAATAAGGAAGAAACCAATGGACAGCATAGCTGCTGCAATCTCCTTGCATATTTCACCAGGCATTCACACGGGTATTTGAATTCATTGACTCCAGCCACCTAAGTCCTTCCCTGATCCCTCCCTCCACCTCCCAGAGCCCAGGAATTGCACGAGCAGCCAGCCCAGGCTTCTGCAGCAATAAAATACAAGTATATAAAATGCAAATCTAGACCCCTGTGGCCGCACCCCACCCCAAGCAGTTGTGCACATGCTTGGGTCTAGCCCCTCTAGTTGTACATCTGCACGCTGCTGCCTGACATCCATCACCAGCCTTCACCGTAGGAAAGACTGTGCAGCCCCAGGAAAGCACATCTGACAGTCATAGTCACCATAACTGCTTGTGCGCCCAGTCAAGACCTTGTCTTCTGTCACTGCCCTTTACCACCCTGATTACCTGCAACCAGCCCCTATAGCTGAGCACCTGCAGGCTGTCAGCCCAAGCACCTTACCATGCTGCACTGCCAGGTACCTGGAGCAAGACCCAACAGCCAGAGTTGTACATGCCAACAGCCAGGGCCTCTGAACTATCAGTGCACCAGCAGTTGCCCATCCCGCCCTAACAACTACATAAATGCCGTATCTTATCCCTGTCACTACATAGGTAGCTTCAGCTGGCCTCCAGAGCCAAATGTGTGCACACTACCAGCTCTGGTCACCACTACTGCTTGCAGTGGTCCCTAACCGCTGGACCTGGAGGCACAGCTGAAAAACCCAAGAACCTTTGCAACTACAATGGACACCCAGTAATGCTCACAAGGACCACATTGTTATCAATGCCACGAACTCAATGGCCTGAGTTTAAGAGCCATTATGCCTCCTGAGCCACACTGCCACCACACACTTCTCACTTGGCACCCTGCAACCCTAGACCTAGGGCCACAGGGTGCACCAGTGTGTCCACACGTGCAGGTAAAAGCCTTTCTTACTGAAATCACTTCATAAAGTCTGAAAGTGGTGACTGCTTCAGCAAATGTGCAGAAATCTACACAAAACTACAGGGACCAAGGAGAATCAGGGAAACATTGACTCCACCAAAAGAATGCTGTAAACCTCCAGTAACAGGCCACAAAGAAATAGAGATAAAGGAATTACCTGACAAATAATTCAAAATAATTACTATCGAAGTGCTTAGAAGTCTACAGGAGAATACACAAACAATAATATCAGGAAAGCAATACAAGAACAATATAAGAATTTCAAAAAAGGTAATAGAAAAGATAAAAAAAGAACCAAGGAAATTTTGGAAATGAAGGCTACAATGGCTGAACTGAAAAATTCAATAGAGACTTGACTAAGCAGAAGAAAAAATTAGTGAGCACAAAGACTCAAATAAAATTGTAAGTGAAAAAGAACATGCTACAACTAATACCACAGAGACAAAGAATCAGAGACTACTAAGAACAGAAGCACTCAGTAAGTAAAGGATAGTCTCTGAAACTAATGTTAGGAGAATTAGATAGTCACATGCAGAAAAAAGAAACTGGACCCTTATCATATACCAATCACAAAAACTAACTCAAAGTGGATTAAAGACTTAAACATGAGACCTGAAGCCACAAAGCTCCTGGAAGAACACATAGAGAAAAAGCTGCTAATACTGACCTTTGTGATGATTGCTTTGGGGGTATTTGACACCTAAAGTATAAGCAATAAAATCAAAAGTTAGCAAGTAAGACTACAGCAAACTGAAGAATTTCTGCCCAGGAAAAGAAGCATTCCAAAAATGAGAAGGCAACTTGTGAAATGGAAGAAAGTACTTTCAAATCATATATCTGTTGAGTTAATTCCAAAAATATATAAATAACTCATACAACTCAATAGCAAACAACCATTGAAAAAATGGGCAAAGAACCTGAATAAAAATGTTTCCAGAAAAGACACCTGAATCATTAATAGGTACATGAAAAATTGCTCCACATCACTAATCATCAGAGAAATAAAAATAAAACCACAGTGGGCTAAAACCTCACAACTTTTAGAATGACTATCATTAAAAAGACAAGCAACGTCAATTGTTGGTAAAGATGTGAAAAAAAGATCCCTTGTACACTGTTAGTGGATAAATGGAGCATCCAGTGTGGAAAACAGTATGGAGGTTACTCAAAACATAAAAAAAAAAAAAAAAATAGAACTACTGTACAATCCAGTAATTCCACTTCTGGTTATATATCCAAAGGAAATTCAAATAGGAATTGAGAGAGATATACGCACTCCTAATGTTCATTGCAGCGCTACTCGCAGTAGCCAAGATTTGGAAACAACCTAGGTGTCCATTTAGTGATAATTAAATAAAGGAGATGTGGTGCATGTTTATTGATATGTGTGCATATAGACAATATTATTCATCTGTGAGAAGAAAGGAAATTCTGTCATTTGGGACATGGATTGACCTTGGGGACATTATGATCTGTGAGATAAGTCAAACAGAAAAAGGCAAATATTGTATTATATCACTTATATGCAGAATCTTCAAAAGCAAAACTATAGAAACAGAGTATAAAGTTGGTTACCAGGGGCTGAGGGGACAATGAGAAGATATTGGCTGAAGTGTATAAACTTCAGGTTATGAGTAAGCTCTAGGGATCAAATAGCCTCAGATATAATCTCCTGGTGAATATAATTAATAATAGTGTATTATATATATGAGAGTTGATGAGAGAGAAGATCTTAAATGTTCTCACCATGAAAAAGAAATTGTAATCATATAACATGAATAAGGAGTTAGCTATGGCTCTGCTGGAGGCTCAGATAGGAAAGAATCTGCCTGCAATGCAGGAGACATGGGTTCAATCCTTGGGTTGGGAAGACCCTGGAGAAGGAAGTGGCAACCCACTGCAGTATTCTTGCCTGGAGAATCCCATAGACAGAGGAGCCTGGCAGACTACAGTCCATGGGGTTGCAAAGAGTCAGACATGACTGTGCAACTACCACTTCACTTCAGTGGTGGAAATCATTTTGTAATATATCAGTGTATCAAGTCAATACACTGCCCATGCTAACTTTGCATAATAGAATATGTCAATTATATCTCAATAAAATTAGAGAATAATAATAAGTAAATGTTATGCCTTAAGAAAGGAAAAGTGTTTCATGAACAGTAAGGACTTATTTAAAAGATTGTATTCATTTAAAGGATATGAGAAAGATGGACTTGATTCAAATGTCACTAGTGAAAAAAAGAAAGTGGATTCCTAAAGCCTCCTGTCTTGGGGTCCTGGTTAAGGTTCCTGCATATAATGGTACCTTGAGTCCTAACTAGGACTTTTATGCGTAAAATATCTGTAGAATTGGACTAATGATTGCAACCATGTTATGTAAGAGAGACTTTTATATATAAGTGCAGCCAGAGTGTTTTCACACTTCAGTCATGTGAATGCTGGGGTAAGGCCCTCTGTGGTCCAAGGGATGATGCCGTGACAGCTATTCTCTGCCCACAACACCATCCCCTCAGCTTCCCATATAAGCTTTAGTTGAAATGAAAACATGGCAGGCAAAACACTTGTCAAAACTAGGGCATGCTGAAATGAAGACAAAACTGTTCTTTTGGTTTTTTGACAAATCGATTATTTTCTTCCAGTATGTCAAGTCCTCACAACACTCACCACACACAATCAGATCTTTGCAAATACATGGAAGTAGAAATGTATAAAGGGGAGGGAAGAAAAGAAGAGAAAGGTGTTGGGGTAAGATTTGTAGAGTCAGCTATAAAGGTGAGAGCAGTAAAACAAGAGATAAACCAGATAAAGAGCTGGAATGCCTGCTTCTTTCCATGAGAATGGTAACTGCGGTAGTTCTGGACTCCAGGCAAAACCTTGGATTATTGTTTTGCTGAAAATTTTACTCTCATTTTAGGTTCAAAGGATTCATTAACAAAAGAAATCACTCGTTACACACAAACAGTTTCAGTTTTTTATAGAGGACTGCTTGGCTTAATTTCAATATACGGTCATTAAAAGAAAAGAAACAGTAGAAGTAACAGCATAAATGTCACCGAATTGGGCCGACGACCTACATCCAGATTGGAACAGCACTGAGAAGACCCTCGTTAACAGCAATCTGGAGTCCCAATTGGGAAATGGTCCCAGATAGTGTGTTCATCCCACATCCCACAGGTGAGACTTCAAATTGCAGCTTTGGGGGCTCCTGTTTATAATCCCAGCCCAAAAACTGATATCATCATCAGTTAGCAGGCAAAAATGCAGCTCTTGATTTTCTTTAACTTTTGCAGTGGAGCTTGTCTCACCTTGTGAGTCATAAGACTTCTTAGACCCTGGGACAGGTCGGGGGGTCGGCCAGACCTCCAGCAACTCAAGAATTCCAAGACCCACTCCTCTTCTTATCTAAAGTGCCGCTGATTTGCTGTGCTTGCAGGCAGGCAAAGAATTCAGGCAGTGTCCAGGCAGGTCAGAAGCAGACTTCTGAAGCCTGAACAAGACTTCCTCCATATTAATTTTCCTAACATTCCTATATCCATTAACTTATTGGCAGCAATAGTAGTAATCACAGATGTTCTGCAAGGCACAATTCTGTTCATCTCTGAAATTTTGTAACACTGGTTCCTTGCAAATTCGTACCTAAGGATTCTAAGAGAAAGCTAATACTGGAGACAGAAAGAGTAGGAAATAACATTTGAGTCCATAATACCTGAGTTCTCATGGGGGGAAAGTAATAGGTGGCACCCTTTCAATATAAATGATCAACATGTCCTAGATATCAAAAAAAAAAAAAAAAAGAGTTCCTAACTGATACATGAACTAGTTTCTACATCATTGGCTACAATGCATACAATTCAAGGGGCTGTTTCAAAAAACGTATGATAGGATTTAGGGAAGATAGTCTATTCACAATAGTTGATGACCTCTAATAAGTAAGGTTCCCAAATTTGAGAGGTTGGTCCACACAGCAGTCCCTCAGTGCATTGTCATAATCTTTCAATAAGTGGGTATGATTATTAAAGTCCAGATAATTCCCAGTAAAATGTAGCAACCAATACTCTTCCAAATACAATATATAACACATAAAATAGGTACATAATACTTGTGTTAACTGTATTGTAATGCTATTCAGTTCCCTGCAACCAAGTAGCAGTGCATTTTGTAATGCCTTCAGGGATAAACATACAGGGGTTCTCAGGAACCCATTATCTAAAGAGTTTTTTCCATGCATATGCATTCAGTTCAGTTCAGTCACTCAGTCGTGTCTGACTCTTTGCAACCCCATGAATCGCAGCACTCCAGGCCTCCCTGTCCATCATGATTCCTGGAGTCTATCCAAATTCATGTCCATTGAGTCAGTGATGCCATCCAACCATGTGATTCTCTGTCATCCACTCCTCCTGCCTTCAGTCTTTTTTTTTTTTTTTAGTTTTTTAGTTTTTAAATTTTAAAATCTTTAATTCTTACATGCGTTCCCAAACATGAACCCCCCTCTCACCTCCCTCCCCACAACATCTCTCTGGGTCATCCCCATGCACCAGCCCCAAGCATGCTGCACCCTGCGTCAGACATAGACTGGCGATTCGATTCTTACATGATAGTATACATGTTAGAATTCCCATTCTCCCAAATCATCCCACCCTCTCCCTCTCCCTCTGAGTCCAAAAGTCCATTATACACATCTGTGTCTTTTTCCTGTCTTGCATACAGGGTCGTCATTGCCATCTTCCTAAATTCCATATATATGTGTTAGTATACTGTATTGGTGTTTTTCTTTCTGGCTTACTTCACTCTGTATAATTGGCTCCAGTTTCATCCATCTCACCACAACTGATTCAAATGAATTCTTTTTACAGCTGAGTAATACTCCATTGTGTATATGTACCACAGCTTTCTTATCCATTCGTCTGCTGATGGACATCTAGGTTGTTTCCATGTCCTGGCTATTATAAACAGTGCTGCGATGAACATTGGGGTACATGTGTCTCTTTCAATTCTGGTTTCCTCGGTGTGTATGCCCAGCAGTGGGATTGCTGGGTCATAAGGTAGTTCTATTTGCAATTTTTTAAGGAATCTCCACACTGTTCTCCATAGTGGCTGTACTAGTTTGCATTCCCACCAGCAGTGTAGGAGGGTTCCCTTTTCTCCACACCCTCTCCAGCATTTATTGCTTGCAGATTTTTGGATCGCAGCCATTCTGACTGGTGTGAAGTGGTACCTCATTGCGGTTTTGATTTGCATTTCTCTAATAATAAGTGATGTTGAGCATCTTTTCATGTGTTTGTTAGCCATCCGTATGTCTTCTTTGGAGAAATGTCTAGGTAGTTCTTTGGCCCATTTTTTGATTGGGTCGTTTATTTTTCTGGAATTGAGCTACATAAGTTGCTTGTATATTTTTGAGATTAGTTGTTTGTCAGTTGCTTCATTTGCTATTATTTTCTCCCATTCCAAAGGCTGTCTTTTCACCTTGCTTATATTTTCCTTTGTTGTGCAGAAGCTTTTAATTTTACAATACTTAGGAATATATCTACCAAAAGAAACTAAAGACCTATATATAGAAAACTATAAAACACTGATGAAAGAAATCAAAGAGGACACTAATAGATGGAGAAATATACCATGTTCATGGATCAGAAGAATCAATATAGTGAAAATGAGTATACTACCCAAAGCAATTTACAAATTCAATGCAATCCCTATCAAGCTACCAGCCACATTTTTCACAGAACTAGAACAAATAATTTCAAGATTTGTATGGAAATATAAAAAACCTCGAATAGCCAAAGCAATCTTGAGAAAGAAGAATGGAACTGGAGGAATCAACTTGCCTGACTTCAGGCTCTACTACAAAGCCACAGTCATCAAGCCAGTATGGTACTGGCACAAAGACAGACATATAGATCAATGGAACAAAATAGAAAGCCCAGAGATAAATCCACACACATATGGACACCTTATCTTTGACAAAGGAGGCAAGAATATACAATGGAGTAAAGACAATCTCTTTAACAAGTGGTGCTGGGAAAACTGGTCAACCACTTGTAAAAGAATGAAACTAGATCACTTTCTAACACCGCACACAAAAATAAACTCAAAATGGATTAAAGATCTAAATGTAAGATCAGAAACTATAAAACTCCTAGAGGAGAACATAGGCAAAACACTCTCAGACATAAATCACAGCAGGATCCTCCATGATCCACCTCCCAGAATTCTGGAAATAAAAGCAAAAATAAGCAAATGGGATCTAATTAAAATTAAAAGCTTCTGCCTTCAGTCTTTCCCAGCATCAGTATCTTTTCCAATGAGTCAGCTCTTCTCATCAGGTGTCCAAAGTATTAGAGTTTCAGCTTCAACATCAGTCCTTCCAATGAAAACTCAAGACTGATCTCCTTTAGGATGGACTGGTTGGAACTCTTTGCAGTCCAAGGGACTCT
Organism: Ovis aries; assembly: GCF_016772045.2. NCBI lineage: Eukaryota > Metazoa > Chordata > Mammalia > Artiodactyla > Bovidae > Ovis > Ovis aries. The sequence continues at coordinate 45,958,311 of NC_056055.1, read as the reverse complement.
CAAGAGCCTTCTCCAACACCACAGTTCAAAAGCATCAATTCCTCTGCACTTAGCTTTCTTTATAGTCCAACTCTCACATGCATACATGACTACCAGAAAAACCATAGCCTTCACTAGATAGACCTTTGTTGACAAAGTAATGTCTCTGCTTTACAATATGCTTTCTAGGTTGGTCATAACTTTCCTTCCAAAGAGTAAGTGTCCTTTATTTTCATGGCTGCAATCACCATCTGCAGTGATTTTGGAGCCCAGAAAAATAAAGTCAGCCACTGTTTCCCCATCTATTTCCCATGAAGTGATGGGACCAGATGCCACGATCTTCGTTTTCTGAATGTTGAGATTAAAGCCAAATTTTTCACTCTCCTCTTTGACTTTCATCAAGAGGCTTTTTAGTTCTTCTTCACTTTCTGTCATAAGGGTGGTGTTATCTGCATATCTGAGGTGATTGATATTTCTCCTGGCAATCTTGATTCCAGCTTGTGTTTCTTCCAGCCCAGCGTTTCTCATGATGTACTCTGCATAAAACTTAAATAAGCAGGGTGACAATACACAGCCTTGACGTACTCCTTTTCCTATTTGAACCAGTCTGTCATTCCATGTCCAGTTCTAACTGTTGCTTCCTGACCTGCATACAGGTTTCTCAAGAGGCAGGTCAGGTGGTCTGGTATTCCCATCTCTTAAAGAATTTTCCACAGTTACTTGTGATCCACACAGTCAAAGGCTTTGGCATAGTCAATAAAGAGGAAGTAGATGTTTTTCTGGAACTCTCTTGCTTTTTCCATGATCCAGCGGATGTTGGCAATTTGATCTCTGGTTCCTCTGCCTTTTCTAAAACCAGCTTCAATATCTGTAAGTTCACGGTTCACATATTGCTGAAGCCTGGCTTGAAGAATTTTGAGCAGTACTTTACTAGCATGTGAGATGCGTACAATTGTGCAGTAGTTTGAGCATTCTTTGGCATTGCCTTTCTTTGGGATTGGAATGAAAACTGACTTTTTCTGGTCCTGTGGCCACTTCTGAGGTTTCCAAATTTGCTGGCATATTGAGTGCAACACTTTCACAGCATCATCTTTTAGCAGTTGAAATAGCTCAACTGTAATTCCATCACCTCCACTACCTTTGTTCATAGTGATGCCCCCTAAGGCCCACTTGATTTTTCATTCCAGGATGTCTGGCTCTAGGTGAGTGATCACACCATCATGATTATCTGGGTCATGAAGATTGTTTTGTACAGTTCCTCTGTGTATTCTTGCCATCTCCTAATATATTCTGCTTCTGTTAGATCCATACCATTTCTGTCCTTTATCGAGCCCATCTTTGCATGAAATGTTCCCTTGGTATCTATAATTTTCTTGAAGAGATCTCTAGTCTTTCCCATTCTGTTGTTTTCCTCTATTTCTTTGCACTGATCACTGAGGAAGGCTCTCTTATCTCTCTTTGCTACTCTTTGAAACTCTGCATTCAGATAGGTATATCTTTCCTTTTCTCCTTTGTTTTTTGCTTCTCTTCTTTTCACAGCTATTTGTAAGTCCTCCTCAGATAGCCATTTTGCTTTTTTGCATTTCTTTTCCATGGGGATGGTCTTGATCCCTGTCTCCTGTGCAATGTCACGAACCTCCGTCCATAGTTCATCAGGCATTCTGTCCATCAGATCTATTCCCTTAAATCTATTTCTCACTTCTACTGTATAATCATAAGGGATTTGATTTAGGTCATACCTGAATGGTCTAGTGGTTTTCCTACTTTCTTCAATTTAAGTCTGATTTTGGCAATAAGGAGTTCATGATCTGAGCCATAGTCAGCTCCTGGTCTTGTTTTTGCTGACTGAATAGAGCATCTCATCTTTGGCTGCAAAGAATATAGCCAATCTAATCTCAGTGTTGGCCATCTGGTGATGGCCATGTGTAGAATCTTCTCTTGTGTTGTTGGAAGAGGGTGTTTGTTATGACTAGTGCATTCTCTTGGCAGAACTCTGTTAGCCTCTGCTTCATTCTGTACTCCAAGGCCAAATTTGCCTGTTAGTCCAGATGTTTCTTGACTTCCTACTTTTGCATTCCATTCCCCTATAATGAAAAGGACATCTTTTTGGGGTGTTAGTTCCTGAAGATCCTGTAGGTCTTCATAGAACTGTTCAACTTCAGCTTCTTCAGCGTTCCTGGTTGGGGCATAGACTTGGATTACTGTGATATTGAATGGTTTGCCTTGGAGATGAACAGAGATCATTCTGTCATTTTTGAGATTGCATCCAAGTACTGCATTTCAGACTTTTTTGTTGACTATGATGGCTACTCCGTTTCTTCTAATGGATTCTTGCTATAATAGTAGATATAATGGTCATCTGAGTTAAATTCCAGACTCCAGTCCATTTTAGTTTGCTGATTCCTAAAATGTTGATGTTCACTCTTGCCATCTCCTGTTTGACCACTTCCAATTTGCCTTGATTCATGGACCTAACATTCCAGGTTCCTATGTGATATTGCATAGGCATTCAGTTCAGTTCAGTTCAGTTGCTCAGTCGTGTCCAACTCTTTGCGACCCCATGAATCTCAGCACGCCAGGTCTCCCTGTCCATCACCAACTCCTGGAGTTCACTCAGACTCACGTCCATTGAGTCCGTGATGCCATCCAGCCATCTCATCCTCTGTCGTCCCCTTCTCCTCCTACCCTCAATCCCTCCCAGCATCAGAGTCTTTTCCAATGAGTCAACTCTTCACATGAGGTGGCCAAAGTATTGGAGTTTCAGCTTTAGCATCATTCCTTCCAAAGAAATCCCAGGGCTGATCTCCTTCAGAATGGACTGGTTGGATCTCCTTGCAGTCTAAGGGACTCTCGAGTCTTCTCCAACACCACAGTTCAAAAGCATCAATTCTTCGGTGCTCAGCTTTCTTTACAGTCCAACTCTCACATCCATACATGACTACTGTAAAAACTATAGCCTTGGCTAGACGGACCTTAGTCGGCAAAGTAATGTCTCTGCTTTTGAATATGCTATCTAGGTTGGTCATAACTTTTCTTCCAAGGAGTAAACATCTTTTAATTTCATGGCTGCGATCACCATCTGCTGTGATTCTGGAGCCCCCAAAAATAAAGTCTGACACTGTTTCCCCATCTATTTCCCATGAAGTGATGGGACCAGATGCCATGATCTTCGTTTTCTGAATGTTGACCTTTAAGCCAACTTTTTCGCTCTCCACTTTCTCTTTCATCAAGAGGCTTTTTAGTTCCTCCTCACCTTCTGCCATAAGGGTGGTGTCATCTGCATATCTGAGGTTATTGATATTTGTCCCGGCAATCTCAATTCCAGCTTGTGCTTCTTCTAGTCCAGCGTTTCTCATGATGTACTCTGCATAGAAGTTAAATAAGTAGGGTGACAATATACAGCCTTGACATACTCCTTTTCCTATTTGGAACCAGTCTGTTGTTTCATGTCCAGTTCTAACTCTTGCTTCCTGACCTGCATACAGATTTCTCAAGAGGCAAGTTAGGTGCTCTGGTATTCCCATCTCTTTCAGAATTTTCCACAGTTTCTTGTGATCCATACAGTCCAAGGCTTTGGCATAGTCAATAAAGCAGAAATAGATGTTTTTCTGGAACTCTCTTGCTTTTTCCATGATCCAGCAGATGTTGGCAATTTGATCTCTGGTTCCTCTGCCTTTTCTAAAACCAGCTTGAACATCAGGAAGTTCACGGTTCACATATCGCTGAAGCCTGGCTTGGACACATCTAACTGTTAGTAAATTGGGAGGTTCTTCTTTTTGTATTTTGAAAATTACACATGAAAGTATCCACAATTGGACAATTCAATCACGTTTATTAATAAATAGATCATGCTTTCCTTCATTTTGTAAAATTAGTTGGGTTTCTCCTTGGTAATCTGGACCTATGATTCCCCTACAGACACAAATCCCCTTTAACACTAAACTGGAGCATTCTTTGATTAGCCAAAGTGTCCAGGGGGCATTTTAATTCCAATACCAGTTGAGATAGCACATATAAATCCCTTAGTAAGTGTATGATCAGGTATAGAGTATGAATCCAGTCCAGTGACCTCAGGAATATCTCAGAAAGGATCTGGTGCTCTTGGGGTAATTTCCAAATACTCAATTGTTAAAGAAAAACTGGAGCTGCAGTTTTGCAAGCAAAGTGATGATAATATCAGTTTGCATCCCGCAATTATAAGCGAGAGCCTCCAAAGCTGAATTTGAAGTCTCACCCATGGGGTGGATGCACCGCCTATGACTCCTTCCCAATTGGAGGATTGTTCCCTTATCCCCATTAGAGTTCTTTGGCAGATGCCCCTCCCAGAGTTCCTATTCAAGTCCTATCAGAACTTTCACAGGGGACATTGCAGGTAGGCACCACAATGAAAGAAGGAGCGGGGTTCTAATCCAGCTGCCCAGCATGGCCTCAAGTAGGTCCCAAGCATCAGTGAGCTTCATTTTCCTCTTGTGTAAGAAGAAACTATAACTTCTTGTCCTGCCTAGCTCTGAAGGCTATTGCGGATCAGAGGATAACATGGAAAGTTTTTTGAACTCCGACGCACCATTCCAATGTCAGTGTGAGAGGAGAGCAGGGGATAAGAATCTGCACCATCAGATGCCTCTTGGTCACTGCTGGACAGCGACCATCAGCTCTCTTAGGTTATCACTTATCCCCAAGGGGTGTTAGGGAAAACTCAGGGCTCACGCATCCTCTAATTCACTTAAGAATTTGGGTGCTGAAGTTTATTCTTTAATACTCAGCACATGAGACTTTTAAGAGGGAACATTCTCTCATAGTGTTAGTTCTAGGGAAATTTATATCAATGCTGTCTTTCTTTTGAGCAAGCAAGTAGGAGAGTTAAGCATGTTGTATCATCTTGTGGGTCCTAAGTCGCTTCAGTTGTATCTGACTCTCTGTGACCCTATGGACTGTAGCCCCTCAGGCACCTCTGTCCATAGGATTCTCCTGGCAAGAATACTGTAGTGGGTTGCCATGCCCTCCTCCAGGGGATCTTCCTGACCCAGGGATGGAACCCACATCCTTATGTTTTCTGAGTTGATAGGCAGGTTCTTTACCATTAGCCCCACCTGGGAAGCCTGTACCACCTTACAGCACAGGTCATGTACCTCTGTACAGAAATGTTTAATTATTACATTATAGAAAGTAGGAGTACATATTTATAACTGTAGTATCAAAGGCTAAAGAAGATGGTTTTACTTTATTCTGATTCTCTGCTCCCTTTCTTTTCTGAAAGACCAATTGTGCTTCTAACAAGGAAAGCATGTTCTAAGAAAACACATGGAAAGAGTCCCAAGTTTGCCCCTTTATTATCTCTAGATCTTAACTCCATCCATTGTTAATTTTCCTCACCAGTTTCAATTCCATGGTTCTCAGCAGAGTGCCAATATATTCTTCATGCATGATCCTTGGAAAAAGTTACTACTTTTATTGATAAATGACAGATCACAAAAGAAGTTTGAAAGAAGCCATCATGTGTACTTCTGTCATTAGTTCAAATTTTTTTGTTCCTTTTAGGTACCAAGATAAAGGAGATTTGCAGTTAGGCAGTAGGAAAATAAGCAAATGATCAAAAGGATTTTGGACTTTTACAAGTGATGTCTGTCTCCTCATGTGTGTTCTTAGTCAAATATGGCAGGAAAATAAGCCCTAGGCAAAGTAATTAGATCTTCAGAACAACATAAAGAGGGCTGAGTACTCATAAAAAGAAGCCTAGAGTTCAGTCAGAATTGATGTCTTTACTTGACTGCCTTCTGTTTATTTTGACATTCCCTTTATATATACACATTTAAACCTCAGTGGAAATTACATAGTGATGATATAAATAGTGGCAAAATGTATAAATAAGGCATAGGGTCTAGGTTTGAAGTCATATAAAATTAAACATGTATGGTGACATGTCTGTGTTATGACATGAATCACCATCGTACAGTAGGGTTCTGATACTGGATTCATATACAGCAATGCATGTCTACACTGAAAATTTGAAAAAGAATTACCAAGCTGGTTGTAAGTTTGCAAATATTCAGATTTTCTTTATCATATAAACAACTTGTCTGAAAAACTTCTATATACTTTTTCTTCAAAAATTATTTATTTGGCTGCTCTGGGTCCTAGGTGTGGGAGATGGGATTTTTCTTTCGGACATGAGAACTCTTAGTTGCAGCATGCAAAATCTATTTCTCTGTCCAGAGATTGATTCTGAGCCCCCTGCATTGGGAGCACTAAATCTTAGCCACTGGACCACCAGAGAAGCCCCAGCTTCTATATATTCTTGATGGAATAAAGGCAAACTCTAGAAACCATAGCTGCTACACTGCTACAGAATTCTTTTAACTCCCAACTGCGCTACCAAACCAATGTGACAAAAAACAATATCTCTGCTTACCAATAATTCAGTTCAGTCACTCAGTCTTGTCCAACTCTTTGCGTCCCTGTGAACTGCAGCACACCAGACTTTCCTGTCTATCACCAACTCCCGGAACTTGTTCAAACTCATGTCCATCGAGTCGGTGATGTCATCCAACCATCTAATCCACTGTCATCCCCTTCTCATGCCTTCATTCTTTCTCAGCATCAGGGTCTTTTCCAACAATAACTAGGCACTCAAATATATTATACAAGAGCAGGTATTTTTTTACATCTTTCTATAGCATGTCTTTGCAAAGCATGGGCTAATCTTCACTGAGATGTAGCAAATGATCACAAGATTATGTATTCAGTCCCCTATTTTATATCACCACATAGCCATAGATTAAACATTTCGACCATTAAAAAAAGATCAACCCAAATTTTTATCATTTAAGAAAACAAATCCTATTTGACTAAATCTACAAGGGCAAACATATTTACAAGGAAATATTTCAAACACAGAATGATTCCATAAACACCATAAAAATAGCCACCAAATATGAGAGCTCTCCTACAAACTCAAAGAACAGAAAATCAAAACCAAAATCCAAAACAATAACCAAAGATTCTTACTGCCTCTCTCAAAATCTACAAATTTACATTCAGTGCAAACTCCTGTTTACAAAAACAAAACAACAAACGTTGTTTTCATCTTATACATTTATTCTTCACTTCTTAAAAATACAGCCATGTTTATAATAAAGACATTAAAATAGAAAAACTTTAATTCTTTCTCTCCAATCATGGTTTTTCTCTTGTTTAAGATGACTGAGATTTTCTGTTTTAGAAGAAAACAAGTACCCGAAAAGAATCTATGAGAGTGAGAAATAAAATATTAGACTTGGGAATAGAGTGTATAGTCCCGTTCTCTATAAAAACCTCACAGCTCTGATCTCTTTGTTGACAATTGAGATTCCAGGAATTTAGGGTTTGGAGTATTTGTATTCACTAGTTAGTTTGTAAGGGAAAGCAAAAGAGAAAGGAGAAGAAATTTGCGCACATGTCCAGTCCCAGCCTTCATGCCTACAGAATCCTGGTGTACGTGTTTCAGTCCAGGGAAAATGCCACCTCTCACCTAGAACCAGACCACTGGGCATTGGAAGCTGAGCTGCCAAAAGAGTGAAGAAACAGAGGTCAGTGATCACCAACCAGCTGCCACATCCTTCCAAAGTCTTCACGTTCTCAAATATCATCCATGCAGATGTCTTCAGAGCATCTTAAAGAAAATATAATTAGGAGCTAAGGCATCAGTTGGGTTTGCCTCCTGACTCTTCTAAGATGACACCACAGTAACAGAGCATGAGAGATAGCTCTCTTATAAAACTTCAGATGCAGGAAATTCACAAGCACACAAATCACTCCACTCAGGTACATGGAGTGGTAGACATTGAACACACAGGATGTACTGTCTCCCACACTTTTACTAGTAAATTCCCACAATGGAGAAGCGGCCTTGGGTTCTGGGTTCCAAAGACATTTCCTGGTGAACTTCTTAGAACTTTGACTTATGAAGGGTAAAATTCTAAGCATTAGGAAAAGCTCCTACTTGTTGCGATAGTACAAACTGAGCCAGAACAATTCTGAGTGGAATTCACTTTCCACTTAGACGTCAGCACAGTTTCAGAAACACCATCAAGTTGAGTAAGCATGAAACGAAACTTCTTTCTTGTTATGATTTTTAATTACCAACTTTGAAAGTCTACTTCTGGGGAGCAACATAACATTTCAAAATGCTCCTGTGTCATACCTTAGAAAGAAGCAATGTCAAGAAGCTATGAATAATCCTTAAACCTCAACATATGTAAAACATCCTTCATTTCACTAAGTCCTTTAAAAATTGACCTCATTTGATTTCAAAATCCCCTAGGAAGAAGCCAGGGAAGATACTATTATCTCATTTTCACAAATGAAGAATCTGAGAAGCTCAGAGGGGTTAGGTAAATTGCTAACCCCCAGCCCACATTATAAACTGGAAAACAAGGACTTGCACTTCACCCTCACGACAGCATGGAATAGTAATAGTCCCCTGTATCTCAACTTCCTTAACAAAATAATAGCAATAAGAAGAAAAAGAAAACTTCCATTCTTGACCTCTAGTGAGGTCAAGTTCTCACACACCACATCCCAGTTTCAGAGTGTGTGCGTTCTCAGTCGCTTCAGTTGGATCCAACTCTTTGTGACCCTATGGATTGTAGCCTGCCAGGCTCCTCTGTCCATGGGATTCTCCAGGCAAGAATACTAGAATGGGTTACTACGCCTTCCTCCAGCGGATCTTCCCAGCTCAGGGATCAAACCCTCATCATCTGTTTCTCCTGCATTGCAAGTAGATTCTTTACTGCTGAGCCACCGAGGAAGCCCAGATTCAGAGTAAATCTACATATAGGCAAATTGTAACATTTTTCTTTAATTCATATTCAAATATTGCACAGAAAAATATTATTAATAAATGTTTATTGAGGGCTTGTGATGCAGTCAGTATTTATGACAATAAGCTGAAAATTTACATTTTACTTACAATTTTTGTTTTGCTGAATATTCATATCTATCAAACTATATAGAATGTTTGATAAATTTATATGCATAAAAATACATAGGCAAAATATGTTGGTGACTGCATTTTTTTCATTTTTCATCTAAATATTTTAGCATCTTATCATAGAAAAATCAAAGATCAAAGGGGTAAAAAAAAAAATCTGCTACTCTGAATCCCAGGCTCTTCCACTGGGAACATGGTCTTAATAAAAAGAGTTCTAGATTTTCAGGCAGGAGACACAGATAGTAATATTAGATTTATCCCAATAAATGTTTTTAGAAGATTCCTTTAGTTCCTTACCTTCTGAATCTGGTAAATATAAATATGGGCTCTTATCAAGAGGGCAAAGAAACTCAATAATCTTTAAAAAAAAAAAAGTGAAGAAAGTTTTAATGGTGAAAAGTCAATTGGGAGTTGGAGGAACCTTGCAAGTAAAAAATTTTTAATACTGTTGCTGCTGCTGCTGCTGCTGCTGCTGCTGCTGCTGCTACTACTGCTAAGTCACTTCAGTTGTGTCCAACTCTGTGCAACCCCACAGATGGTAGCCCACCGGGCTCTCTGCCCCTGGGATTCTCCAGGCAAGAACACTGGAGTGGGTAGCCATTCTCTTCTCTAAGGGATCTTTATCCAAGGCTCCAACCTGGGTCTCCTGCATTACAGACAGATTCTTTACTATCTGAGCCTCCAAGGTTTAATAAATGATGGTACAACTTAGCCATAAAAAGAAAGAAAAAGGGGAGAACCCTTCTGCACAAGCTCATTTCTGCAAAACAACAACAACAACAACAAAGTTGTGCATGTGTGGATGAATAAGCACAAGCACACTTTTAGAAACACATGTATGCAGGCAATGTATGGCCTTTTCTAGAAATATACCCATGAAAGGAAACTATTAGCTTCTGGAGAGAGACTACAGGATTGGAAGTCTGAGATTACAGAATTTTCTGGTGTCTATAAGAAGCTCACAGGCAAGTATGTTGATTTTGAATTCCCAGAGTTTCAGTTGTAAAGAGAAACTACTAAATAAAATATTGCTTACACAAAAAAGAAATCCTGCTTTCTCCCATTTAGCACTAGATAATCTTTTGTTGTTGTTCAGTAGCCCAGTCGTGTCCAACTCTTTGCAACCCCATGGACTGCAGCACATCAGGCCTCCCTTTCCCTCACTATCTCCCAGAGTTTGCCGAAGTTCATGTTCATTGCATCTGTGATGCTGTCCAGACATCTCATCCTCTGACAGCTCTGTTCTCCTTCTGTCCTCAATCTTTCCCAGCATCAGAGACTTTTCCAATGAGTCGTCTGTTTGCATCAGATCCCCCTTCAAGGATCACTGCCTTGTCGTTTCCAAGGGGCTTGAGTAACTCAATGAAGCTATAAGCCATGCCGTGCAGGGTCACCCAAAACGGATGGGTCATAGCAGAGAGTTCTGACAAAACGTGATCCGCTGGAGGAGGGAATGGCAAACCACCCCAGTATACTTATTGTGAGAAACTTATGAACCCTATAAAATGCCAAAAAGATAATCTTTTCAGTTCAGTTAGTTCAGTTCAGTTGCTCAGTCGTGTCCGACTCTTTGCAACCCCAAGAACTACAGTATGCCAGGCCTCCCTGTCCATCACTAACTCCTGGCGTTCACTCAGACTCACATCCATCGAGTCCGTGATGCCATCCAGCCATCTCATCCTCGGTCGTCCCCTTCTCCTCCTGCTCCCAATCCTTCCCAGCATCAGAGTCTTTTCCAATGAGTCAACTCATTGCATGTGGTGGCCAAAGTACTGGAGTTTCAGCTTCAGCATCATTCCTTCCAAAGAACACCCAGGACTGATCTCCTTTAGAATGGACTGGTTGGATCTCCTTGCAGTCCAAGGGACTCTCAAGAGTCTTCTCCAACACCACAGTTCAAAAGCATCAATTCTTCGGTGCCCAGCTTTCTTCACAGTCCAACTCTCACATCCATACATGACCACTGGAAAAACCAAAGCCTTGACTAGACGGACTTTTGTTGGCAAAGTAATGTCTCTGCTTTTTAATATGCTGTCTAGGTTACTCAATGTTAATTCATCCACCAACGATTGATGGAGAACGTCCTAATTTCCCAGCACAGTTTGCTGCTGTGGGAGGTACCACAGAGGTGAAAAGAGCAAAAAAGTTCCTTCACCTTGTGTATAACTTAACAAAAGAAACAAGAAACCCCAAATAACAATACAAGAGCCTGAAGATAAGTCCGTTCTGTGTCAAGTCCCTTAAAATAGTTTTGATACTTTGCAGTATCACCAAGACGCCAGCAGGGGGCACTTTAAATATGTCTTTGGTGAGTCAGGCTCAGCTCATGTTCATTCTAGGCCTTTGATGTTCTGTCTAAAAGTATCGCAGAATGTGAAGCCCTCCCCGTAAAACTTTCATGCTCTCCTTTGATTTACTACATGGACTTAGATTTTTAACTTTGGTTTTTGTTTTTCTTTGAAAATGGAAAATAAAAATTGCTTTTAAACAAATAGGGATTATAAATCCATGGATTATGTTTGTGACATTCGTTTTCGTTTTTATGAGCTGTCCTCTAGGAAAGGCCTAAATCCTTCTCTCCCTCCACCCGTTGCAGCTCCTCTGTCCAGAATCTGTATCTCTGGTGGTTCTGATGCAACCCCTCACTGTAAAGCCTTCTCTGTGTGTGTATGTATGTGCGTGCTCAGTCGCTCAATCATGTCTGACTCTTTGCGGCCCATGGACTATAGCCTGACAGACTCCTTTGTCCATGGAATTTTCCAGGCATGAATGCTGGAGTAGGTTGCCATTTCTCTCTGACCCAGGGATTGAACCCGAGTTCCCTGTGTCTCCTGCGTTGGCAGGCGGATTCTTTACCACTAGTGCCCCATGGGAAACCCCAAAGCCTTATTGGGGCTTATGCCATTGCAGATGCCATTGCAATGCATTCTTTCTTTTTTTTTTTTTTTCAATTATTCTCTTTTTAAAACAAATCTTAAAATTAAAAAAAAAATCTAACTATATTTAAACAAATACTTTAATGTTGATATTAGCACATGATTTTTTTTCCTTTCTCTTCATTTTTTGTTTTCTTAAGTGTTTGGAAGAGGGGAAGAGATGAATATCTCCAACCCAATGAAATGAAAATCTTTAAAATGGGTCTGATTTATTTAACACTGTACTTTAATCATTTAAAGCAATTTTCCCTACACCTCACAATTCCTTTGCCCCAAAACAAAGAAAGTAACCCTGCTCCCTTTACTTGATTCTGATGGAGGAGAGAGATAGTAGCAAATTGACAAAATATAACATTTATTTGTACTTTAAGTTTTTGAGAGGATAACTCCCAGCTTTACCAATCAAGAACTAATTCTATCTGTCTGAGATTAATTCCCTCTTGGATAGGTAGCTACTTGGGTAGCTTTGTTAGGCAATGAATAAGAGAAGAGATGTACAAGACCATTATCTTCACTTATCAACTGCTCCAACCTCAAGTCCTAGATTCCAGAGCTATAACTTCAGCTTCATTCTCATCCTCATCCTTATTGTCATATCGTCATCTCTGTTTAGATATAGCTTGGGTTTCTCCCTCTCTACAATTCAATCCTAGGATACAGTTGGGTAGCAATGGGAAAGTCTTTTATAGCAATATTTAGTAACATTTTGTATTTGTTTGTATTAAAGTCAGTAGATCTAAATGTTTTTTCTGGGTTGGCTTTCAGTGTCTCAAGATGTTCCTTTCCTCTTGCCTTTGCTGACTTCTTTTGGTTCTCTTATTTTAAGTTGTGGCTAGCATCATACTCTATCCTTTAGGCGTGCATGCCTGCTTAGTTGCTTAGTTGTGCAGTGACTCTTTGTGACCCTATGGATCGTAGCCTGTCAGGCTTCTCTGTCCATGGGAAATTTCCCAGCAGGAATACTGGAATGGGTTGCCATTTCCTCCTTCAGTAAAGCTTTTTTAAATATTTAAAATTTTGAATTTATAAATTTTATTTGTATTATCCATGTTTTTTTCTAGGTTAAATATAATTTTGGTGATAGAGACCAGGTTCACTTCAATATAGATGCTCTTTCAGAGTCCACTTAGACATTTCATCATATTAATTTAGCAAAAGAGCCACAAAATAAAAGCTGCAATGAACCATGGATGTAGAAAAAATATCTGCTTCCCAGCTATTTTTGGTTTGGACAAGGTTTAGGCAAGCACTTTGTTAAGGCACAGACAGTCTGGACTTGGAGATCATGTGAGCCTGTGCAAGAGAACACAGAGCAATTGGCAATTAGAGCAATATTAAAATATAATGCATCAAATACATTTTCATTCTTTCTTTGGATCACAAAGAACACAAACAAACCCCAAAACACTTTGTGATTTGTGGTTACTTCATTTAATCTTTCTTGAGTTTCATATTTCCTCCTCTATACAACAGGAATGTCATTAAGTTCAGGCATTTTTAAATGATTAAGTGCATAAAGGGATGAAAAGTAGCCAGCGTGTGCAAACAACAGGACTTTAATTTAAATGATAGATATATAGATAGGTAAGTAGATAGAAAAAACTTTCCTACATGTGGAGTTCTGGAGCTTTCTGGTCATTTCTTTAGGCATGCCCATTTAACGTTTTACATTGTTTTAAGCTTTATACCGCAAATGTCCTCGCCTATACTTGTTTGTTAAATGTTTATAAAAAGCTTAGTATCTTTTAACCTGAAGCTTTTTATATCTGTTACAAAGGAAACGCCACTCAGGGAAAAAGTCAAGGCTCACACTATCAGTGATCAGATAACGTTGCTGAAGTTTGGGCGAGGCACTTTGTTAACGCACAGACAGTCTGGACTTGAAGATCAGGCGAGCCTGTGCAAGGGAACACATGCGCCTAACGCTCTGAGGGCAGCCAATCAAGAGAGCGTCTTGGCGCCACACCCACCTGCCCACTGCTTGTTCCAGGGACTGGAGCCAACCTGTCTCCTTTTCTACCACGCTGAGCTGCTGTGAGTGAATTCTTCCTGGAAATCCCTGCAACTCTGATGCACACGCAGTATAACCATACAGGCCACTACAAAGCCTGTTTCATATTTTTTAAAATTACTCTTAACTCCTGATTGCTTTAAGTTTGTGTCTGTCTGTTAACCTGAAAAATCAGTTCAAACATACATTATAAGCATCACACTTCCCTTTTGCAATTATTATTAATACTTAAAATTTTGCAGTTCTCTGAAAGGCACAGCAGTGCAGATTGATTTGGCTGTCTTGGCAAATATTTCTGGTAAAAATAGACTTCATTTGTATTCTATATAAGATAGTAAACATTTCTCCACTTTTGTTTATATGTTATTTACACCTTGAGCAATGCGATGCAAATGTACTCATCTTATATCTTTTTTAAAGTTAGACTTTACTATAGAATTTTTAGAAGACTGCCATGTCATAGTTGTTCATCCACTGCTTGATCGGTTTGACTACTTCTAAAGCTCTTATAGGCATCTAAGTCCTTTACATGTTTTGCAGGATAGAATGAATGTGCAGAATACTTTTTAGTAATTGTAATACAAGACAAATTGTGCTGTGGCATTTAACACTTTGAGGCTTCCCAGATGGCTCAGTGATAAAGAATCTCCCTGCCAGTGCTGGAGACCCAGGAGACTTGGGTTCAATCCCTGGATGGGGAAGATCCCCTCTAGAAGCAAATGGCAACCCACTCCAGTAATCATGCCTGAAAAATCCCATGGATAGAGGAGCCTGATGGACTATAGTCCATAGGGTCTCAAAGAGTCGGACACGACTGAGCACAGCACACATTTAACACTTAAAGATAGAACTCTATTCCATAGAATAACAAACTGAATTATTTGAGCACTATCAAGTATTTTGTTTTTGAGAAAAGCTTAAACTGTGAGCCTAATTTAAATTGTATGCTCTTCATCTGTCTAACATATAAATGTAGATTGTGCTTGTGTGTGTTTTTGTGTGTCTGTGAGAGAGGGGGATGGAAGAAGGAGGGATGAGTAGAAGGAAGCATTAGAAGTATTCAGAGAAATAATCCAATATAGACAGTGAATTGGAGGGTTTGGGTTATGAGCCCATTTCTCAGATGTAAAGTGGAGTGTATACAGTTAATTATCTCTCCTGGCTAATTCAAGTTCTTTACATTTAAAAAGACATTTGAAAGTATTCTGAGCATTTTGTCAAAGAAAATACAACATCCAAAGTGATTTCATTATTCGTGTTATTTTACTTGCATACCTGAACACATCTTTTTAATAGCTTTATTTAAAATATAATTTATGTACCATAAAGTTCTCCCATTTAAAGTGTATAAGTCCATGTTGCTAGTGTATTTACTCAGCTGTACAACCATCACCATAATGTAATTTTTGAACATTTCCATCACCATCCCCTCCAAAATCATCTCCATTCTCCTGCCTCCCCTAGTCCCCAGCACTAGGTAATCATTAATCTACTCTCTGTCCCTAAGGTTTGCCTATTAGTGGACATTTTATGCAAAGGAAATAATAGGATGTGCATCTTCTGTGACTGGCTTCTTTCACTTAGCATAACAATACACTTCCAGGCTGTCTGGCTTCAACATTCTGCCTCTGAGGATAAAATGTTACTTTGCATTTCTTGATGAGTTTGAGGATTGAATATAACTTGCATTAAGGCAAAAATTAGAAACTAGTTAGAGCAAGAGGGCTTTTCTCAACTACATAAGCCAATCCATTTCACCAAAGTTAAAATACCAGATTGTGCAAGCTCAAGCTGCAGAAAAACGTGTGTCCATGGGTCCTTAGATTGACGTTGTCCAGGAGAATTGGCGGGGGAGGGGGCAAACAGAAAACAAAACAGACACTGCAAGTTACAAACAGAAGCCATCAAAAGAAGCTGGGTATTGCCCAAATGTAGTTTAACAACTTAACTTCCCTTTCTTAGAAAACAGATGATTACAGAGTATTTCACATAAAGCCATAAAAACCTTTGTTTGGTGTTTGTATAGGGGACCCAAGAGAGCCAGACCCCTTAGGAAAAGCAAATTGCCCTCCTAGAGAAAGTAAAATTTTTCCTTCTGCCCTTTCCCCTTCTTCTCCCTTGCAGAGTTGAACCGCATTTCAGTTTGCTCAAATATTTGAAAGTGAATTTAGTATCCTCCCCCCAACTTATGATTTTATAGCCAATAGGTGATGAGGTTTATTTGCATATTTCCAATCACATAAGCAGCCGTGGAGTGGAAACAGTGTCAGACTCATTTTCTCCTCCCCCACCTCCTCCTCCTCCGGGGAAACCTGCCGCTTCTAGCTCCCCACCCTCCCCTTTAAAGGGTGACTTGCTCCGCGCCAGACCGCTGCTCCAGCCTGCTGCCGCCTCGGGCTCAGCGGCTCTACTGCTCTGTCCGCGCTCGCGCCCGGTGCCCCGCATCTCCTACGGAGGGACATCCCCCGAGATGGAGAGCAAGGTCCTGCTTCTGCTGGCTCTGAGCGTGTGGCTGCAGAGTCTGACCGTCTCCCGCGGAGGGCTGGTCGCCGCCGACAGTAAGTTTTTTGCGCGCAGACTCCCCACTTGCAGAATAGGCTCAGTGGCCATTTGCACACGTTGTGAGGATGAGAAGGAAAGAAAGTAGGAAGGGGCTGCGATGAGCACCGGGGCCTCTCCTAGCCCGAGCGCTTGCCTCAGATAGGGTCGCGGGGGTGGGATCTGGAAGGAGCACGGAGGAGACTTTTCCTCCGATCTCTTTGGGGCGGCTCCCAACTCCCCTTTCTCTCTTTCGCGCGCAGTCCTCTCTACTCCAGCTGCGGCTGAGTTCCCTGGAGCCTGGGCTCTACAGGGAAATGAGCCGGGTAGGTCCGGTAGAGTGTGAGGGGCGGGGCCCGGAGGCGGGAGGAAGGGCTCTGCCCGCGGTGACCTGCTTTAACCTCTCCTCTTGCAGGGGCCCTGGAATGAAATGAAGGGGGCCAAGGTGACCCTGGCTTGGCCTTGGTCGCAGCTCAGCCCCAGCCAGTGAGAGCGCGAGTAAAAAGTGGCCCCTTCTGGAGAAGCCGGCCCGTAGTGGAGCGGGGGGAGGCACTGACCCCAACCCTGGACACTCTTGCTCTCCACGTGGAGGGACGTGGAGGAGAGGACGCGGGGCGCGAAGTCCTGGGCACGCGGGGTCCTGCACGCACTGGCGCGTCGGGGAAGCTGTCCATTTTCCACTCTTGTACCCTCGGCTTTACTTAGCTGCCAGCAAACCTGGTGAAGGGTTGACCACCGCTCCCCTCACCCCCACCCCCCGCCGTGAAAAACGTGGCAGAGCGACCAGCAATCTGACCGCTGACTTGGAGATTGCCAGGTTTGCGCTTGGCTACCCTTACTGTCCTCGGACTGTTCTCGGAGCTGAGCCCGACTCGGGCGCCCTGCCCCGCGGTGCGGTCCGAGCTCTTGGGGCTTCTTGGGCGCCACGGGGAGGCCACTGGCGGAACCCCAGTCACCGCTCACCAGGGATAAGGCGTCCAGGCCAGATGTGAGTTTATTGCAGGGAAGAAGAGCGCCCAGCCCGAGACCTGCCCACAATAGAGGCAGCCTGTGTAACTTGAGCCTTGGTTCAGCTAACACACAGCAGAACTAAAAAGGTAGCTGAAGCAAGTCATAAAAAGAGGCAACGTTTTCTTTTCTCTTTGGTGGAATTGCAGTTGGGGCGTGTCTCCTGGATGTGCTTTCAGGCGGCACGTCCTGCAGTGGCTCATTTTATAGTGAAGTTTGTCTCTGACTTTGCTACTAAGTTTGTCCCTGACTTTGCTATTTCAGCACAGAGTTGTGAAATAACATTTTTAATTTATTTAAGTCGGAGTAAAGTTGCTTTACCATGTTTTGTTAGTTTCTGATGTACATGAAATAGCATTTTTCATAGGTTAAAAAAAGGAAAGCTGATAAAAGTATCTTTTCTGTCAGATCAGTTTGAGAACACTGGAGGTTCAATTTGTTGTTGTTCAGTCGCTAAGTCGTGTCTGACTCTTTGCAACCCCACGGACTGCAGCACACCAGGCTTCCCTGTCCTTCACCATCTCCCGGAGTTTGCTTATACTAGTGTCCAGGGAGTTGGTGATGCCATCCAACCATCTCATCCTCTGTTGTCCCCTTCTCCTCCTGCCTTCAGTCTATCCCAGCATCAGGAGAAAGGAGACTCAGGAGACATGGGTTTGATCCCTGGGTCGGGAAAATTCCCTGGAGGAGGGCATGGCAACCCAGCCGGGTATTCTTGCCGGGAAAATCCCATGGATGGTGGAATCCAGCAGGCTAGGGCCCATGGGGTCCCACAGAGTCCTACAGAACTAGGGCGACTGACCAGACACACAGGCAAACATCTTACCAAGTAGCATGTGTGTTTTACACTATCTGAGAAAATGGTTGGAACAAAGTCCAAATTCTTGTTTCAGATAGTACATCACGGGATAATGTTACTTAGACCAGAAACACACACAAATAAGTGTCATTCACAGTTTTACAGTTTTTGTCAGACTCCCTGAGAGATTCAGGACCCTAAATTACTGGGCTAGTAAGTGTCACCTGTCTGGATTTTGCTTCTTCAGTCCTAAAATGAGGAATTTAGACCAGACTCAAAATCCTCTTAGACCCTTTAATTCCTTACTCTTCCATGCAAATAGACACAAGTGATTAAGGAATTAAATTGGATTTTAATCAATCTGTTTTTCCTAGCTATAAATGCTTTGTAAGGGAGGAATCATTTGGAAATGGACTTGAAATTAATCCCCCCCATCCTTCCTTCCCACTCTCACTCTAACCCCCATCCCCTCTTTACATAATGCCTCTTCTATCACAGCAACTCTCTGCTCTCTCCTCCAAACTAATTTAGGTAGGAATGTAAGACATTCAGAGTAGAAACGAACAAGTGTGAGGAGGGAATGGTAAGTACCACCACCTCTGGGCTCTGACTATACTTCTCTGTTTTCGATTTCTAAGAAAAATATGAGGATATGGGCACTGCCCTCAGGCTCTTTTTTTTTTTCTTGGAGCCACCACAATCTCTGCATGGCCTCATTAGGAAATTTGAAGAGCTCAGTAGCTACAAGTCTGTTTGACTGGCCATAGAGAATTTCTAGGCTAATATCTGAGTTAAACATGATGAGTGATGACAGCAAAATAGCACATAGCACCTTCAAATGAAGCAGAGCTCAGCAAGAGCATGATTGATTAATGTATGGAAAGGTGGGAGTCAGGCACCGGGGAAATTTTGGCAGCAGGAAATGTTCACTTTCTTTCTGGCGGTGTATTTTTAGCTCAACCATCCTTTCTTGCTTTATTTCAGGAGGAGAAATTAGGCTGTAGAGTTTACAGCTGATATTTTTGCAAACATTTTTTTTTGTAAAATTGGAAAGTCAATCTGCTTGTTAGGTAAGCAAGCGGCTTGTCTACATTAGAATGTCTGAAAACTCCAATCAGTTCATTCAGATAGCAACACTGATTTTTTTCCCCAAACCTTTTTTTTTTTTTTTGGTGGGGAGCGGGGGGTCAGCATTCTATAGAAGCTGAGCTGATAATTATGACCATCAGCCTCAGAGAAGAAGTGAATTACTGATGACATTATTTAGGAGTGTATGTTTGTGTGTGTCAGAGAGGAAAAACAAACAGAGAAAGGAAGGAAGTAAAAACTTTAAGAGAATGGCATTATAATTGAGCTCATATACCTCATGTCTTCATATAAATGTTAATCTTATTTATCTGATAACTGTGAACTGCCTTTAGAGTCACTTTTCTGGGATGCTCAATGCTCCTCCTATAATGTACCTTCTATAAGTATACCTTTAAAGGGTTTGGACTTGACCTAATTTCATCTCTGTGAGTTATTATCTGTGTTAAGATAACTCCTAGCCTTTGTCAACACACTTTGATTTTTTGTTGTTTATTTAGGAATTTAGAGATGAAGATTACATAGTCA
This sequence comes from Ovis aries, assembly GCF_016772045.2. Classification (NCBI taxonomy): domain Eukaryota; kingdom Metazoa; phylum Chordata; class Mammalia; order Artiodactyla; family Bovidae; genus Ovis; species Ovis aries. The sequence continues at coordinate 45,938,458 of NC_056055.1, read as the reverse complement.
AGAAATGCATTGACTTGTAACTTACCTGATGCCCCCAAATCTCCCTTAGTGTTTGATGAGGACACATCTCATGGTGTGATGTTACTAATATGATGAGTCAAATTCAGAACAGAGGCCTTAAAAAGGATTAAATGTTAGGCAACTTCCCCTGTAACACACACTATTCTAAGGTGGCTTTACTTCTAAGGGGATCTAGTGAAAGGTCCTTCTATTATCATTTCCATGTATAAAAAACAATAATTTCCTTAGTAGCAGTTGAGTCAAATCAGTTCAATCTGCCAGCCAGGAGCAATCCCCAGGGTATATATTATGATGACTAAACATACTGTTGACCCACAGTCAGGGTCTATCCTTCTCCCTAACTCTTCCTGGCCTAAGTCAGTTGTATGAGGGCTGGTAGAAATTGGGAAACCACACTCATCTTTAGAATGCCAAGACATCCTTAAGTGATTACAAACAACCAGGTATGTGGAAATACCTTTGGTATGTGTCAGAACACCAAGGAGAGGGAAAGACTGATTAAACACCAGTAGCATCTATAATTTCATATACAGAATAGACAAAGAATTGAAAACATCACATAGCATATAGAGGGGTACTGTTTTCTTGTCAAAGGCTTCATTATGCTTTCTGTAACTTAAAAAAAAAATCCGTGAAAAGCAAAACAGAAGTTTCCAAATACAAATTTTCTTGTAAATGTATGAATTTTCTTCTATTTTTCTTTACAAGCTATGTAGCCCATAGAAATGATGGTGTGGGAAATTGGAGCTCTGAATGATCCATATGGTAATCTGGTACAACAGTTAAAGATTTAACAGACTTTTCTTTTTCATAGAAATATACAAATCCTGCCTTAATAATTTCAAAGAATATTCTTAGTCATTTCAAAACCACCAGCAACTCTAGGGCCACCATGTTGCATAAATCTAGAAAAAAAATAGACTAAAAGTGACTCTTATCCTCTGGAGTTATGCATAGCAATAATCTTAAATATCAGTTTAGCAACCAGGTGGTGGGCGAGATCTGTCTGCCAGATTGTTCAGGTTATTTCTGCTTTAAAAAGCTTGCTGATCGAACATATTAAAATAAGACTGTTAAGAAGGGAAACATAAATCATTTGATACAGAGTGATGTGGGTGAAACTAACCTAGCTTGAAATTTTCTAAGGCAGTTTCTAACAGTAAAATAACTTCTTGGGCAAAATCAAAAGTAAATTGCAATACAATTTACTTAAAATTTACTTAAGATGTTTACTATGATATAGTATGTACTTCCTACAAATACCCTGTGAAGATTCATCAACATTTAGAAGTATTGTCCAGAGACTCAAAAATAGGCCAGAGTTTTCTTACTCTCCTGACTCAGTCGGGGCTTAACAATGAAGAGTGGATTCTTTCCAAAACCGCCTCTGCTGTAGTATTTTAAGCATCGGTTTTGTGTGGAAGTCTGTGAAGACATAAGTGAGGAAAGAAATATTAGGGGAAAGAATTAATCATAATTCATACATAGCACAGATATTTCTGAACAAATCACTAAAGCAATTTTGAACTGATGTATCTTGCCATGTGGGGAGGAATAATTCCATACAAAATGTCCCCATGCTTCTAACTTTTCTTCTTGTTAAAATTTTTAAAAATAGTGTAGTGAAAAGGAAACAGTCTTCCCTCAAACAAGCTTTGTTGTTGCTTGTTTTTGTTGGTCGGTCATTATGTCCGACTCTCTGTGACCCCAAGAGCTACAGCATACCAGGCTTCCCTGTGCTTCGCTCTCTCGGAGTTTGCTCAGACTCATATGCATTGAGTTGGTGATGCCATTCAACTATCTTATCCTCTGCAAAGTGTCAGATACAACTGAGCACTGGAGCACTGTCAACTTTGAGTACCACTGGAGGATCAACCATTCTCTTGCAATCTACTTTTTTTTTTTTTTTTTACTTTAGAAACAAAAATAGCATTAGTGGTATTTGCTTGTGAATCTAAAGCACACTAGTCCAGCAAATAAAACAAACCACCCTCTAATTAACCTCCTATCCAATTTTTCATTTTCAGGGATTACAAGAGGAAAAGATTTTAGAGACATTGAAAGTAAATTTGCTCTCAGGACTCCCGAAGACACAGCTGAGGACACTTGCCACCTCATTCCTGGAGTGACGGAATCTGTGGCTAACTGTCACTTCAACCACAGCAGCAAAACCTTTGTGGTGATCCATGGCTGGACGGTAAGGAAGGCTCTTCTTTAGGTAGGAGTAGACTGGCATGAACTAAGCATTCTAACAGGCTTGTTGAGAGCCCAGTGAGTGATGTGGGTTCCCAGTGATAACTTTGCTTTAAACTGAATAAAAACAGTTCTGGCTCAGGTGGGGATTGAGAAATCTAAAGCAACAAGTTGCCTACTATACAGAGTGAAGTAAGTCAGAAAGATAATTCCATACGCATTATGTATGGAATCTAGAAAGCTGGTACTGATAAAATTATTTGCAGGGCAACAGAGATACAGACATAGAGAACAGACTTATGCACGTGGGAGAGAGAGGAAGAAGAGGGTGGGATGTATGGAGAGAGAAACATGGAAACATACATCACCATATGTAAAATAGGCAATGGGAATTTGCTGTATGACTCAGGGAACTCACACTAGGCTCTATAACAACCTAGAGGGGTGGGATAGGGAGAGAGGTGGGATGGAGGTTCCAGAGGGAGGGAGCATAGATATACCTATGGCTGATGCATGTTAATGTTTGGCAGAAATCAACACAATACTGTAAAGTAATTATCTTTCAATTAAAAATAAATTTTTAAAAAGTATATAAGAAAAGCCACATGGGTACTTCCTCTGGACAGTGCTAGCCTTCAGTTTACCATGGTGCCTAGCTGTGACCTCAAACTGGCCGTTCCCCTAGCCTTTGCTCAAGTACAGAGCAGAGTGTAGGTTAGAGGAACCGGTGGAGACTGATGCATCTGGTGCATCGCCCAAGTCCTTTCCTAAGGAAGATGACCTGTGAGAGGGAGGAGAGGGCTGGGGTGGAGGGAAGAGACTGTGTTCTGCTTTGCCATTCTCTAGCTCTGCGACTGGATCCAGCCACTTCTCGCCACTGGGCCTCAGTTTACTAATCTGTTAAAAAAATGAATTTAGACTGGACGTCCCTCCTCTCCCAACATTCTCCAACTGTAAACTTTAGGGAGCTTTTCTAGAGATGAAAGAGAGCTAGCCAGGGAACTGTCATGCAAGATGATTAGCAAAGGTGAAAACTGCTTATATTTACTTTTCAAGAATATGAAAAAAGTAGTTCTCTTTAAATATACCCGCTAGTCCCTTTATATGGTATAGTTCTTACCTAACTAATTTGTTTTCAATATTTTCAGTCCTTAATGAACAGATTTTTATAGCTCATTAAAAATAACTTAGATAAAATAGATGCTTAAAGAAATATTATCTTTCCATTATGTCCAGAGTTTGTGAATGTGGTAATAGATACTCAACTTTAATGAGATGAATCAACTAATGGTTGTTCTTTCTACTCCTGATTTTTTTTTCATACAGAACTTAAGTGCCTTTGTTATTGACAGTGTAGGACAATTGCTATTACTTTTATAAAGATGAAGGCAACAACTAACGGATTTCACAGGAATATTTATTTTAACAAAACACATATATTTGTTAGAGTTCAGGAGCATATTATATATCTTGCATTTTCAAATTTTTGACATAGATTTTTTTTTACATTTTAAGAGGTTTATGTTGGAAAATATAATCTTTGGTTATTTTAGACACATTTTGGCTATATTTAGAACTTAGCTTTTAATACTTTTCTAAAAAGTTTAAGCTTAACATTCATATGACAGAAATAAATTAAATATCTCAGGTATCTCAACTTAACCCTGAGAGAATTTTGTAGTTTAGGAATTTTTGAAAAATATTTCCTCCTCACACTAAGATGACATGACTCACCCAGTATCAGTAGATAGTGGTAATTTCTATCATTAGCCCCACTGCTTAATAAGACTACTTATATTCTTCACATGTGTCCTGACATTTTTGAGTGCCTGGGCTCAGAAGCTGGGCCACTGGCTATGGGACTGTTTCACTCTGCAGAACTAGGTGGTCTGTGCAACAACTCATGTAGGCATTGCAGTGAACAACCTGGCTTCTTCAGTGGGACCACCAGGTGCAGGTGGCAAGGAAGACTTCAAGGGCAGCTGTGTGCCTGTGCTGCTGCTGCCGCTAAGTCACTTCAGTCGTGTCTGACTTTGTGCGACCCCATAGATGGCAGCCCACCAGGCTCCCCTGTCCCTGGGATTCTCCAGGCAAGAACACTGGAGTGGGTTGCCATTTCCTTCTCCAGTTCATGAAAGTGGAAAGTGAAAGTGAAGTCGCTCAGTCGTATCCAACTCTTAGCTACCCCACGGACTGCAGCCCACCAGGCTCCTCCGTCCATAGGATTTTCCAGGCAAGAGTACTGGAGTGGGGTGCCATTGCCTTCTCCGTGTGTGCCTGTGAATCAAAGCTATTAAAAATTAGTACTGATTTAAGGAAACTGAGAAGGAAAAAAGCTAGGAAATATTACCTTTTTGGAACTGAAGAAGGTGGGTCCTTGTTTTCCAGTCCTTTGTTGGGTTGTTGTTACTGTTCACTCAGTCGTGTCTGAATCTTTGTGACCCCATGGATTGTAGCATGACAGGCTTACCTGTTCTTCAGTATCTCCCAGAGCTTGCTCAAACTCATGTCCATCAAGTCGGTGAAACCATCCAATCATCTCATCCTCTGTTGTCCCCTTCTTCTCCTGCCTTCGATCTTTCACATCATCAGGATCTTTTCTAATGAGTGGTCTTTTGTCTTCGCATCAGGTGGCCAAAGTATTGGAGTTTCAGCTTCAGCATCAGTCCTTCCAATAAATATTCAGGACTGATTTCCTTTAGGATTTACTGGTTAGATCGCCTTTCAGTCCAAGGGACTCTTAAGAGTCTTCCCCAACACCACAGTTCAAAAGCATCAATTCTTCAGCGCTCAGCCTTCTTTGTAGTCCAACTCCTACATCCATACATGACTCCTGGAAAAATCGTAGCTTTGACTAGACAGACCTTTGTTGGCCAAGTAATGTCTGTGCTTTTTAATATGCTTCTAGGTTGATCATAGCTTTCCTTCCAAGGAGCAAGCGTCTTTTAATTTCATGGCTACAGTCACCATCTGTGGTAATTTTTGAGCCCAAGAAAATAGTCTGCCATTGTTTCCCCATCTATTTGCCACTAAGTGATGGCCCTGGATGCCATAATCTTCGTTTTTTGAATGTTGAGTTTAAGCCAGCTTTTTCACTTTTCTCTTTCACCTTCATCAAGAGGCTCTTTAGCTCCTCTTTGCTTTCTGCCATAAGGGTGGTGTCATCTGCATATCTGAGGTTATTGATAGTTTTCTTATAATTGATAGTTTTCTTAAAATTGATAGTTTTTTCTTATAAACGTATCTTATGTTAAATTTTAAAAAGAAAGGATAAGATTGTTAGGCCGTTACTAAAAGTATCAGTCACTGTAGGGGGTAGCTTGGGTTCCTTGTCCTTTGACAGACTGCCCAACTCAGAAGCACTGATAGTACAGAAAAAACTTATAATAGGGGTTGAGAGAAAATAAGATTTTCCTGCCTTATCTGAGGTAAGCTGCTCAGCCATTTAAGGGTATGGGACTAAGTGAGGAGGTTCTGCAGCCTTGTCATGAGAAACCCAAGGGAATGCTTAGTATGCAGGGTGCCCAGGACACTTCCCAGGAGGCAGTGCAGCCACAGATGTCCTGGAGGTTGGCCACCTGCTTGTGTTTAAGTACAGGGTTCTAATTGTGATGTTGGAGCTCCTCACCCTAGCTAAAAGGAGGAGTGATTAGCATTGTGTTCTGGAGAAATGACATCATCCTCTCTGGAAAGGCAGCTGCAAACGGTGGTTAGCCTTCAACCTACAAGAGAGGAGAAAGATAGGGCAGCACCAATTCTTCAGGGTTTTATGCTGGGCGGGCATTGCATCTGGTTCTTCCAAAGACCCAGGCTCTGCACCCTGACTGGAAGCAGCCACACAGAGATGTGTTCATAGAAGATTCAAACATGTTCCTAGTGATCTCACATCACCTTTGTGCTTTTTTGGCTTTGCTTTCTCTTCGTGCTTGAGATAGCTTATCAGTTCAGTTCAGTTCAGTCACTCAGTCGTGTCTGATTCTGTGATCCCATGGACTGCAGCATGCCAGGTTTCCCTGTCCATCACCAACTCCCAGAGCTTGCTCAAACTCAATGTCCATCAAGTCGGTGATGCCATCCAACCATCTCATCCTGTCGGCCCCTTCTCCTCCTGACTTCAGTCTTTCCCAGCATCAGGGTCTTTTCCAATGAGTCAATTCTTCTCATCAGGTAGCGAAAGTATTGTAGTTTTACCTTCAGCATCAGTCCTTCCAATGAATTTAAGGACTGATTCCCTTTAGGATTGATTGGTTTGATCTCCTTGCAGTCCAAGGGACTCTCAAGAGTCTTCTCCAACACCACAGCTCAAAAGCATCAATTCTTCGCTGCTCAGCTTTTTTATAATCCAACTCTCACATCCATACATGACTACTGGAAAAACCATAGCTTTGACTAGACAGACCTTTGTTAGCAAAGTAATGTCTCTGCTTTTTAATATGCTGTCTATGTTGGTCATAGCTTTTTTTCCAAGGAGCAAGTGTCTTTTAATTTCATGGCTGCAGTCACCATCTGCAGTGATTTTGGAGCCTGAGAAAATAAAGTCTGTCACTGTTTCCATATAGCTTATAGAGCTGGCCTTTTATCACTGCAAATAGATTGGGAACCAAAGTGGTCACAAGAAGACATTTAGGAGTGGAGAGTAACTTCCAGATCATCTGATCCCTTTGTTTCATAGGAGCCCTGACAAGGTTAAAACAGTGCCTGTGTTCATAGACGTAATTAGGGGAAGAACTGGGATTGGAACCAACATCTCCTGAGTCCCAGGCTTGCTTTTTCCTTCTACAAAGCACAGCAATGTGGTGAAAATTTGTCCACTTTCTTAGTGTCAGGTGTGAATCGAGAGTTCATGTTTTAATGTTTTATCCTACAAAATAGATTAAACAGAATGGAAGTATTTGGCTGATTCATGTTGATATATTGCAGAAAACAACACAATATTAGGAAGCAATTATCTTCCAATTAAAAAATAAATAAATTTTAAAAAAGAAAACAAATACAAAAATAATAATAATAAAGGAAGCAGAGCTGAAAGGACCCACCATCTAAGATCAAAGTTTCAAACGAAGTCCCTTGGTTTGGGAATTCAAGAATCTTATTTTTTCTATTGGCATTACTCTAAGAAGAATACAGGTTTTACAGATTTCCCCTTAAAAGCAGCCTAAGACATTTATTTCAGAATTTTCTTTGTCTGTTGAGTCATAGCGTTTACTAGGGCTACAGTATGATCAGCTCTCAGGTTGTAATAGAGGTGGGTAGATTTAAAACAGGTTGTTGCTATGTATAGGCTCTTGGCAGGATGGCATGGAATTTTGTCATCTGTATTTTTTTTAATGTGTTCGATTATTTTAAAATAAGCATATTTGCCAAGATGTTCAGTGTCTCCTCTTTGATGGCATAAATCTTTCCACTTTGAATTTGGGGGCCTTTATCAACAAGAAGCAAAGGATTACAGATAGCAGTTTGCTTATCTCCAAAACAAGACCAATCTCATAATTTTGGAAATTTGATAATTAAACCTCATTAATTTGCACTCTGATAATCAAGAATTTGAAAGGATGGTGAAAAAGTCTGAGCTGAAACTAATAATTTTCTAATGTATTAAGAGATTGCTAAATAAAATTATCTTCTGTTAGAATAGTATGTTTAAAACTATTTTGTTCACTATCACATCAAATTTTGTATGTAAATAACCCTTTATAAGAATAAAGGTATGGAATCTAGAAAGACAGCAATGATGACAATCCTCCTTGCAGGGCAGCAAAGGCAACACATACAGAAAGAACAAACTTTTGGACACAGTGGGGGAATGAGAGGGTGGGATGATTCGAGAGAAAAGCATTTAAACGTATACATTACCATATGTAAAACAGATAGCCAGTGAGAGTTTGATGTATGACACAGGGAACCCAAAGCCAGTGCTCTGCGACAACCTAGAGGAGTGTGATGGGGAAAGAGGTGGGAGGGTTCAAAGCGGGGGGACCTATATATACCTATGACTGATTCATGTTGATGTATGGTCGAAGCCATTATAATATTGTAAAGTAGTTGTCCTCTAATTAAAAACTTAAAAAAGAAAATGAAAAAAAAAGGAAAAAGGATACTCACATTCCCCAAAATATTTCTGTTGGGAAATATTTATTAACCCAATTGAAAGTATTTAAACTAAATTTCTTTTAAAATAGTCTGTCATTCTACTGTAAATTTTATCTTATTCAGACTGATCTTTCCTTTCAATACTAGAAATTATTGAAGTTTTACTGATGAACCAATGGGCTTCCTATGGATTTTCCCCCCATTTAATCTATGAGGTCGACATATGTATCTATTGATATAACAAGCTGTAGGTGGGCATTTTAAGGATGCTTGTATCATCCTCCTCAGGTGACAGGAATGTATGAGAGTTGGGTGCCAAAACTTGTGGCTGCCTTATACAAGAGGGAACCAGACTCCAACGTCATCGTGGTGGACTGGCTGTCACGGGCCCAGCAGCATTATCCAGTGTCTGCTGGGTACACCAAGCTGGTGGGACAGGATGTGGCCAAGTTTATGAACTGGATGGCGGTAAGACTGAGGGAAGGAGCCTTGTGTATCCAGAACAGACCAGTTGGCTAGAGCTGAACTAACGGCTGGTTTCTGTTCCTTTGTGGAAAAAAAGAGAAAGTGTCACTCGCTCAGTCGTGTCTGACTCTTTGCGACCCCGTGGACTGCAGCCTGCCAGTCTCCTCTGTCCATGGGATTCTCCAGGCAAGAATACTGGAGTGGGTTGCCATGCCTTCCTCCAGGGGATCTTCCTGACTTAGGCATCGAACCTGGGTATCCCACGTTGTAGGCAGATTCTTTACCATCTGGTCCACCAGGGAAGCCCTTTATTCTTTTACATTTAGATATAGATATTTTGGGGATCAACTCATATCTTCAGAATAAGCATAGACATTATTTTTTTCAGCTAAAAGTAGCATTATGATAAAAAATGATAATGCTATAAAATCCATAAAGCATAGTCCTGCCCTGCACTGTCCTTTGATATTTCCATGGTGAATAGATTTGCTGAGACCAAGAACTAAGTGGGCAGAACAGACAAAAGCTTGTTATTTCAGGGCAGAGGAAAAATGTCATGTTCTGCCGAATCCTTCTCTACCAGTTGGCTGGCACATGGAAATTTTATCCAGGCTTTGACCTGTTAGAATACCAATCTTTTGATGAAAATTTTAATATTACTTATTCCTTAGTGTGGATTAAAGATCTGAATTTTTGTTGAGAGTTGGAGGAGTGATGGAGATGAGCTAGGGAAAAAAATGCAGGAAAAGTGTGTAGGATATGAAGTAGCTGAGGGTCAGGAGCTTTATTCACTTTGACTCTCTGAGGTCATCCTCTGAAAGTTACCTTTGGAAAGTATCTTGGGGTTGAAATGAAGATAATACTCTCACAGGCCATTATTTAAGCCAAGTACTTAAAAATAAGCTCGGTTTATTGAATCGATCATTAAAAGATAAAAGTTCTTTTCTTGACTCTTTTGCTAACCAGGAGAGTGAACTTGGGCAAATCAGATCACATTCCTGGAACTCGGACTTCTCATCTGTTGAATGAGAAGGCTGGCCCATATGTGTCCCATATTCTGTAACACTTTCCAATTTTAAGTCATTGCTAGAGTAACCTTAAAGAATAAAGTAACACAAGGTATTTGAGTAGAAAATGATGAGTTAAATATACATTTGTATGTGTGTGTCTATACATATATATATAGAGAGAAATACCTATATATAAATATGGTGCTTGGTCACTTAATCATGTCCAACTCTTTGTGACCCCATGAACTGTGGCCAGCCAAGCTCCTCTGCCCATGGAATTTTCTGGGCAAGAATACTGGAGTGGGTTGCCATTTCCTACTCCAATATATAAATATACACATATACATATATTTTCAGATGTATGGAAATTCAACATTTCTATTTCAGACATTTGGAAAGCTCTAATTGAAATATTAGTAAGGAAAGAGAAAATCTCAACAATATAGTCTATGTTCCTCTTACCTGTAACAAGAAATTAAAATAAATAATTAAGTTTCAGTATTGCCTCTATTTTGAAAATTATATTTATTTATTTGAAACACTATTCAACTTTTATTTCTTTTAGCATTGATATTTTGCAAAGAACTGTAAAACTCCTTTTTCTGTTCGTCTTCCAAAGGATGAATTTAACTATCCCCTGGGCAATGTGCATCTCTTGGGATACAGCCTTGGGGCCCATGCTGCTGGTATTGCAGGAAGTCTGACCAATAAGAAGGTCAACAGGATTACCGGTAAGAAAGCAGTGCCATTTTCTCTTAAAACAAAAGAACTGCATTGCCTGTTGCTCTGAAAGAGAATCAGGATGTTTGTCAAACAAGCATATGTGTGTTACCCTCCTGGGTATGCCTGGCCATTTGATTATCACATGGGAGGGCTCTTTTTCTGGAATAAAATAAAATTCAGACCCTTGCTCTCATGGGCTCACTATCTACTGGCAGAAGAAGAGAAACGATGCAGAGTTAAACACAGAAAGCCCAGTGGCATCTCAGAAACCTGTTTCCCTCCTCCGTTTGCTCTGTGCTTTGATAGTGTATTGCACACATGTCTGTCACCTCTCACATCAATACTGGAGAAAAGAAAAAAGGACCCACACCAGAGGCCATTTGGAAAAAGGAGACCTGTCATCCAGGCCAATGGCAATAGATAGTTTGACCTATGTAGAGAGGAAGAAAGAGCCCAGCCCCATTTACAGGCCTTCTAACCAGGCACAGAAATAATTCACAAAAGGGAATCAAGTCATCCTGTGTGAAAATTGTTATTTAATGATTAGTTTGAGAAATTCAAATTTTTATTTTTGAAGAAGAGATAAGCCTTCTCTTACGAATCTCAGTAATTTAAAACTCAGTCACTGCAGAATTGGAGCTGATAACAATCTGTGACTGCCAATTACATTCAAATGATGAGCAATGGAATGCTAAGGTGATACTGATGGAGACTAAAACTAATGGGAATTAAATAATCTCTGAGTGACTTCCCTGGTGGCCTAGTGGTTAAGAATTCACCTCGCATGAAGGGAACACAGGTTCCATCTCTCCATGGGGGAACTAAGATCCCACGTGCGGTGGAGCAACCGGCCACATACCTCAACTAGAGAATTCATGCAACCCAAAGGAAAGATCCCACGTGATGAAATGAAAGATCCCACATGCACAGCTAAGACCTCATGCAGCCAAATATATAAATAAATAAAAATCTCTGAGGGCTTTTTGCTTTCCCTCTAAGGCCTAGATCCGGCTGGACCTAACTTCGAGTATGCAGAAGCTCCAAGTCGCCTTTCTCCCGATGACGCGGATTTTGTAGATGTTTTACACACGTTCACCAGGGGGTCACCTGGCCGAAGTATCGGAATCCAGAAACCAGTAGGGCATGTCGACATTTACCCTAACGGAGGCACTTTCCAACCAGGATGTAACATTGGGGAAGCTCTCCGTGTGATTGCAGAGAGAGGCCTTGGAGGTAAATATAATTCAGAAGTTAACGAAACGTAAGTTGTTGTCTTAACTCTTACTGACCAAGTGCCCTGCCATTCTCCACAAGTACATAGTTTGAATATACATTTAGCCAAGATGTGTTTTTGAAGAAGTCTGTCACATTTTACCACGATCACCTTGGAGCCTCAATACTTCCTGGGGTCAGATAGATGTTTCATCTTGTATTATATTGTAAGCTGCACTGAAAACTGCACTTGCAGTAATAAAAGGGAAAAAAACAAACAGTGATACGGCAGGAAAACTGCCTTGCCTTTGATAAAGTATTATCGTGCTACACATTAAACTTTGAATACAGTGCAAAACCAGTAGAGTTATTTTTAGTTCTACTAAAAGTAAAGGACATGTCAATTAGTCCAGATTTCTTTTGCCAGCCTTTTAAAGAGATGTACAAATCAAAAACAAATCACCATTCCCTAACAATAAATATTCCAAAATTTTAAGAAGAAAATACAGTTTAATATTAGTTTTTAATGTTGAATAATCATGTTAAAGTGAAAGTGAAGTCGCTCAGTTGTGTCAGACTCTTTGCGACCCCGTGGACTATAGCCCACCAAGCTCCTCTGTCCATGGGATTCTCCAGGGAAGAATACTGGAGTGGGTTGCCATTATGATTTGTTTTAAGGGATCTTTGCATACCTCGTGGGCAATGGGACCTACCTATAACCAATATACTCCTGGGGGTGGGGCATACATTATAGAATTTACAGCATAATGTTACTAATTTTAATTGGTAAAAAAGCTTATGATAAAAAACTGTACTTTTATGACATTGCTGATTATTTCTATAATTCTATAATTATACATTTATAGAAATATATAAATAATATGTTTATAATTATAGAAATTAAAGAAATAATTATTAATAATTCTATTATTTCTATAATTTAATGTAAATATCATGAACAGTGACACACTCCTCAATTATTCTGTTAATATGGCAATTATACCTATGATGTGGTTTCTAGGGGTATACTTCCAGAATCATCTAGAGGTATTATATACTTTCAATATAAGCAAAAGGTGTCATGAACTGGGGGAAATCAACTTCTATCTTGGATGTCCTTATTACAGCTTCGTAAACATACTCACAAATATAAGACAGCAGAAGCGTCTAAAGTTCCTGATAAAATTGGCAACTTTAACATTCTTGGGGTAGGGAAGAAGCTACTATCAAGAGTGCCTCCTTAAACAGGACCTACAATCAAGGAGATCATTTTGTTCTAACACCACATCTCAGCTGTATTAGACATGCAAGATGAAACATTCATTGTGAACTGTCACAGAGTTGAAATGTTCCTTGTGTCTCTTTTTCCCCAGATGTGGACCAGCTAGTGAAGTGCTCCCACGAGCGTTCCGTTCATCTCTTCATTGACTCTCTGTTGAATGAAGAAAATCCAAGTAAGGCCTACCGGTGCAATTCCAAAGAAGCCTTTGAGAAAGGTCTCTGCCTAAGCTGCAGAAAGAACCGTTGCAACAACATGGGCTACGAGATCAACAAGGTCAGAGCCAAAAGAAGCAGCAAGATGTACCTGAAGACTCGTTCTCAGATGCCTTACAAAGGTAGGCTGGAGACTGCTATAAATAGGAAAATGGATTTGATCCTATTTTTTTATTATCATGCTTGTTGCATCACATGTACTGATTTTGTCCATTGCAATAGAGATGATAAAACAATGTTGCTAAGTTCTGAGCCCTCATTTGTGTTTCTGTTGGTAGAGGGGAAGTTGCACTAATCCATTTTGCTGGAGTTCCTAATTCCCACTGCTAGTAAGGCCCAGGGCACAACTGCACTGCCTTGTGCAGCAGTTCTGCCTGCCACCATCCTCTGTGCTTGTGCCCATTAGCATGGGCCACCACATTAGTACCAGGCTCTGAGTTCATTTGAAACCATTCATACAGAGTCATCAAACTATGGCCCTTGAACCAATTCCAGCCCATCATCTGCTTCTTTAAAAAAAAAAAAAACTTTTGTTAGAATGTAACCACATTAATTTATTTCTGTATTGACTAAGGGTGCTTTCATGCCTCCATGGCAGAGTTGAGTGGTTGAGACAGAGACTATTTGGCCCGCAAAAGCTAAACTCTTTACTCTCATCCTTTGCAGAAAAAGGATGCCAACTCCTAAAATCTGCTTTGGGCTTCCCAGGTGGCTCAGTGGTAAAGAATCTGACTACAATACAGGAGACGCAGGTTCAGTCCTTGGGTTGGGAAGATCTCCTGCAGAAGGGAATAGCAACCCACTCCAGTATACTTGCCTGGAGAATCCCATGGACAGAGGAGCCTGGTGGGCTACAGTCCATGGGGTTGAAAAAGAGTTGGACACGACTGAACTACTAAACAACAAACAACAAAGTCTGCTTTAAGTGAAGGCAGGAACCACCTGTATTTGAAAATGAAACTAGTCCTGAGAGGGAAGAATATACCAAACCTTCTAAGACACTCCCATTTTGTTAAGAATCTGAGTCTCCTGCATTGCAGGCAGATTCTTTACCATCTGAGTCGTTTAGGAAGCCCAGTGCCTGATCTTTCTGGGTCTGCTTACCAAGTCAGATACACCTGAATTCTTCCTATCCACTAGAACCACACTCTTCTGCAAGGGAGTAGAGTTCAAAGCCTGAATATTCTAGTAGTAAGCACTGCATAGATATGAAGCAGTCTTTCCGAGTCACATTTATAGTCATGTATGAACACTTCCTGTTGATCACTAGTAGGATGCAGTCTGCTGTTGAGAGTGCATGCTTGTTTGTGCTGCGGCGTTTCCATAAAGACTGATCAGAGCTTGTTCTGATTTTCTCTCTACAGTCTTCCATTACCAAGTAAAGATACATTTTTCTGGAACTGAGAGTAATACATACACCAACCAGGCCTTCGAGATCTCTCTGTATGGCACTGTGGCTGAGAGCGAGAACATCCCTTTTACCCTGTGAGTAGCCACAGGATTTTACCTTCAGCATGGGGGCTTATCATGACACTGTTACCTGCCCTGACCATCAGTTTGAGGAACAGAAAGGGCATAGGATAGCAGTCCCCAACCTTTTTGTCACCAGGGACCTGTTTTGTGGAAGACAATTTTTCCATGGACCGGGAGATGGGGGATGGTTTCAGGATGATTCAAGCTCATTACATGAATTGTGCACTTAATTGTTATTATTATTACATCAGCTCCACCTCAGATCATCAGGCATTAGATCTCAGACCCCTGGCATAGGACTCCTAAAAAAAGGTGTACACTCAACAGAAAAATTTTTAAAAAGCTTTAAATTTTTTAAAAGGCAAAAGATGTTCATTACAGTGGTACCCACAGTAGCATAAAATTAGAAGCAAAGTAAGTGTCCAAAACTGAGGCAAGGTTAAGTGAATTGTGGTTCAACAAATCAATAAAATCAATCTAGCCTCTAAAAAGTGTAGTTATAGAAAACTAGGTAAAGCATGTTAAAAAGTGGAAGGTAAACCATAAAGTGAATAAAGAAAAAATAGAGAATTGCATGTACACTATGATTGTGACAAAGGAAACACATGTTCACATATCAATACAAATAAGAAGGAAATATATGAAAATGAAAATAATATCTCTAAATGATGGACTCATGAATTTTTTCTCTTAGGAATTATATTACATAATTCATATTGTTAGGATAAAAGTTGGAATACTTTAAAAGGATGTAGCCATCTTTCAAAATACGCTAAGTGCCATTGACATTCATCTTGTGTATTTTGTTGGACATTTTTTGCATTTTTAAAATATTCCCCAAACAATAAAGCTATTTACCTTTTAGGAGGAAGAAAAAGGGAAAAAATTCTGATTTTCAGAACTAACCAAATATGTTGATCTTTTATTCAGGCCTGAAGTTTCCACAAATAAGACATACTCCTTTCTACTTTACACGGAGGTGGATATTGGAGAATTGCTAATGTTGAAACTCAAATGGATTAGCGATTCCTACTTCAGCTGGTCCAACTGGTGGAGCAGCCCCGGCTTTGATATTGGGAAGATCAGAGTAAAGGCAGGAGAGACTCAAAAAAAGTAAATAATTTTTCTCCATTCACTTCTGATTCACTCAAATGTCTTTACCTAGAAATAGTATTTCTGGAGCCTCCAACATTCAGGTGAAACTTTAGTAGGCTTTGTTTTTAAAGCTATATACCTATACCCAAGGATTGAACCCAGCTCGCCTGCATTGTAGGCAGATTCTTTAGCTTCTGAGCCACCAAGAAAGCCCCATTCAGTATAAAAGTTTTAAACCCTCTGAGGCTCTCTATGCAATTCATTTAAAACTATATACCTAGATAATTATTCTTATTTTTTAAGAGTATTATTTTATTATTATACTAGAGAAGTAATGGTATTTCTGCATTTCATGGAAAGAAAACATAAACAACATTGAGTTGCCACAATCATTGAGTAAAGCTGAGATTAGAAGTCAAGAATCTCAACTTCTCATTTAACATTGATTCCTGCAAGCACAAAACAGTTATGCAGAGAAACTTAGTGATGCCACTCGGACATTCAGAGATTAAAACGAATCTCAGGACTTCCTGGCAGTTCAGTTGTTAAGACTGAAAGTTTCCACCGCAGCGGGTGTGGGTTTCGTCTCTGGTTGGGGAGCTAAGATCCCACATGCCAAGAGATATAGCCAAATATTTTTAAAAATTAAAATAAAAACCAACCTCTTCAAGAAGCATGAGATTCCAAGATAATCTCATCCTCTCTCCCCTACCCAAATCCACATAGATCTATAAAATGAAATGCAAAGAGAGCCTGAGAGGATTTAAAACTTTTATACTGAATGGGGCCTCCTTGGTGGCTCAGAAGGTAAAGAATCTGCCTACAATGCAGGAGACCTGGGTTCAATCCCTGGGTTGGGAAATCCCCTGGAGAAAGAAATGGCTTACCTACTCCAGTATTCTTGCCTGGGGAATTCCATGGACAGAGGAGCCTGGCAGGCCGCAGTCCATGGGAATGCAGAGTCGGCCACGACTAAGCGACTACACTTTCACTTTCTTTCATACTGAATGTACAGGGATTTTGTAAACTTCAGTATACCATTATTGTAAATAAAAATGACTCTTTAAATTAGGATCAATAATATATTTCTCCTTTGTCATTTTCTTCTATAACCAAAGTAGGGGAGGGAAAGAAGTTGTGAATGGAGAGGCTATACAGAGTAGTGTTTCTCTAGCAGGGCCAGTTGAAGGCTGCTTTCTGAATTCCTTAATGCAGACACTGAGAAGTGGTAAAGTTGATCTTGTATCATCTTTTGGTAAGAGCCTGATGATTTTAAACCTGCTCCAGGCTATCTGTATGCCAATCTATACTAATGAATGAGCTTTATTGCCAAACAGTGCATTAGGCCCACAAATAACCATCTGATTCAGATGTGTTGCTGACTGGAATGGCCTGAGTATAAATAGTTAATTATTGGAAATATCAAAAGAGTCAGAAGAATCATGTAAGTTTCAGACAACCCTGAAAGAAGAATTTATTTTTGAATAGTCACTTTTATTGTTCCAATATGCTGTGTTCACATACATTTTCTTCCACAGGGTTATCTTCTGTTCCCGGGAGAAAATGTCTTATCTGCAGAAAGGAAAGTCACCTGTGATATTTGTGAAATGCCATGACAAGTCTCTGAATAGAAAGTCTGGCTGGTGAGCATCATGGGCTCAGGCTCTCTGGGTATCTTGAACTTGCTCTCCAAAGGATGCTGCTTCATGCTTTGCCCTTCACCCCTGAACTAGAGACTTGGACTGAGTCTTGTGTTGGGAACCTTCAGATGGTCTTTCTTAAAGTCTTCTATTTACACATTAGGGGGCTTCCCGATGGCTCAGTAGTAAAGAATCCGCTTGCCAACGCAGGAGATGTGAGTTCAATCCCTGGGTCAGGAAAATACTCTGGAGGAGGAAATGTCAACCCACTCCAGTATTCTTGCCTGGGAAATCCCATGGACAGAGGAGCCTGGAGGGCTACAGCCTATGGGGTCACAAAGAGTTGGACACAACTGAGCGACTGAGCATGCACACACACACGTGCACACACGCACGCACATTAAACCTGTCCATTTGCTTTTAGCAATACTTCCTCTATTTTCTTTTTCCTGTTCTTTTTGCCATCTCTGGTGCACTTCGAAGGTTTTATTTTACTTCTTGAATTACCACAAAATCTTCACTTCTGCTTTTTCCTGTACTGCAGCCCTGCTCCCTTTACAGACCTGTGTGCAGAGCATATATCACAAGTTTGTAGCCATCGCTGTGGCTATGGGCACAGCTCCTCCTGGGAGGTACCCAGGGGAGTGAACCATCAGCCAAAACCAGAGTCTGCCTTGATTCTGAGTGCCAGCAGATTCCAGGACAGGGAGCCAAAGGGGCAGCCACCATGCATCCGTCTCAAAACCCCCAAAGCTTATGGACTTAAGAGTTTAAAAGATGGTTCTCTTTTCCACCTCAAAACAACTGCCTGGCTCTTTTCTACCTGACCTTTTAATCCACATGGCAGCTGGCAGCTGAATTTTTCCAGAGCGTCAGTACTAAGTAGAGACTGAACATGTGACTGCCTCTCTCTCCACCATGTCCCCTCCTGGAATTCCCAAAGTATGCCACTTCCATTCCTCCACTCATCCCCCTGCCAGGTGCAAGTGCTGAAGGGTTGTAGGTATAAAGGGGGAAAGCTTAGATCACATCATACCAGCCAGTGACACGAGAAAACAATGGGAAAAGTTGGTCACAACATCATCCGGAAATAGAAGAGCTAATTGCTTTTGGTTTGTCTTCCCCAGTAACATTTACAGACAAAAGTACAGAAGAATTCTCTAATCAGAAAAAGCATATTAAAGGCTCTATGTGACATATCTCTTTTATTTTTAATTTCTATTTTATAATACAGTTTATCAATGGATAAGTATGGATTTCAGACTTTCTCTATACATGTATAATATTTACCTTATTTTAGTTTTTTACATTATGGCCTTATGACATATATACTTTGGACAAAATGAAGCCATCTGGATTAAAAACATTAATGTAAGAGCGTTCAAGATAAACTTGAAAGGGAGAATAGTTACTGGTGTTGAGCAAGGGAGAATAATTGAATTTTTATCCAAGTGTATACTTCTACTAAGAGCTTCATTGCTTTTTTTTCTTCGTCACAAATCTGAGGCGATTCATATTTGTTTTAACTCTTCAAAAGGGACTCTTATAAGAAGTTTTATATATGAATTTATATTATGTACAAACATACATAAACATTCTTATGTATATATTATCCCAAGGTCATCCACAACTTTAATCTGTAATGTGAATTAAAAAAAAAAATTGAAAAATTAGGAACCAACTCTTATCTGTCTATCAAGTATTTCTTGTCACATTTGTGTAAGTTATAAGACTTTATCTAAGATAGTCTAATGATATGTTCTTCATCTGATGATAAGATTACTGAAACAACAGATATTTAAGGAGTTTTGTTTTTTTTTTCTTTTTATTCCTGAACTTTATCTAGGAGGTAATTATGACTCAGACTAATAACCTTCTGCCGTTTTTCACCTCTGTGACTAAGTCAGTGAACTAAAAGCTTCTCTCTCATCTTCTGGTAAAACTCTTTAGAAGACTCATATCACAAGAAAAGGAAAAAAAATAGGTATTTTATTTAACAAGTTTTAGAAGTAAGAAATCTTGCTAAATTTTGAAATCATTCAATTCAGTCTTCTGAAAAGGATACTCCTTATCGAGACATGGCTAAGTAAATACTAGACTGTCTTTGACTCCTATGAGCCTGCCACTTCCTCTGATTAGATTTATTCTCACAACCTTTGTTCTGAACTTCTGGTTGACTGCTTTTTCATCTTGAAGGTGGTGAGGGACGGAAGAGGGTTATAAAACACTAAGCAGATAATAAATTGCCATTCTTCCTCTGTTTTCTCTCAGAAACTTGGCAAAGCTACAGAAGAAAGAACAGCATATGAATTCTATGAAGAATGAAGTAACTTTTACAAAAGACGTCCAGTGCTTTAGATGGTGAAAAGTGAATTTTCCTGAGTATTAACCCCAGCTCTAGTCTTATTAGTTATTTTAAGATACAGTCTCAAATACTAAAACTAATTCAATTTGAGGTGTATAGTGCCAAATAGCACATCTTCCAACATTAAAACAAATAACAGATATGAAAAGCACTGCATTCTGTCCTTGGAGAAAAAAATGAGTTATTTAAAATGGTAAAATAATCAGATCTCTGCATGTAGTAAGTTTAGCCATAGCCTAAAATTGATTAAAATCTCATTTTTAATTGGGATTCTGCATTTTCTAGGTTGATAACCTTCTCAAAGCTTTCTCCAAGTCTAAATATAGAAAGTAGGATTTTTTGCAGCATGAGTAGGACCCGTTTACTCATCAATCAAAATCCCTACTTCCTTGGAATTACTCTCCTCTTGCCATTGGAATGTAGTTCAAGAGTGAACCAGGAACTAGTGACTTGGAGATAGAAATGAAGAATAGAGTTGATAAAGCACTGAACCTTTAAACACCCTCTACGGTTGGTTGCATCATAACTAAGTTACAAATTAAAGGAGATATATAAAGTTGAGATCAATTAAATCTTAATAAACTTTACAGTTTATGGTTTAGTATTTCCCCTTCCTTTTCCTGCTTTGTCTCAAGATTATATTTTAATAGTTTTTCCCTAGATAGGCTTTTCAAATGAGCCTGTTATCATCAGCTGATACAGAATTTTAACTACAGAGAAAAAAAAAAGATACCATAATTGTATTATCAGATTTTCAAAATTATATTCATTGAAGTCCTTTAATGTATGATAGTTACTGTTTAATTTTAGGCTTATTTCAGCCATGCTTCAGTCAGACTTCGAGCATGTCTCTTTCTTCCCTAACTATGATAAGAAAATATGTGTTCAAGATGAAACTTTGCATCATGCAAAGTCCTACAGATTTTAGACAAAGGTTGTTTTTACTAAGTAAAGAAAGAGAAAAGTTACAGTCAGTCATATAAGTGCTTAAAACCATTGTGGACAATGAAAAGGATCAATTTCTATATCCACGTGAATTGTCATGAAAGTTGTTGTTTTTAACAACTAGTCAAGAGTGAGTGAACATTTATTTATAAACCAGATCTCATATTTTCAGAATGCTTTTCTATATATTATTATAAAATGATAGAGAAGTCAAATATTTCAGAGGCTATTACTGGAAATCCAAACTGTGAATGCGTGTGGGTGTCTGAACACATATTCACGTATGAAGCCCCACATATATGATTATTCCTCAGCATGGCTTGGAAGGCAAATGAAGAGGTGCATTAGAACACAGTGCAGTAGAAAGTGTTCCAGTGGTGCCGGAACACTCCTTCGTCTGAGAGCTACGATTGTGCCTGTACAAAGTAGAATGAATGCTGGGATTGACATCAGCCAGTTTGGAATGAATGCTCTCTAAAAATAAAATGTTGTGCGACCTGTTGTTGGCATCCCCCTTCATTGTTATAATTCATTAATTCTCGGGATTTGGGTTTTGAGCAAGGGTGCGTCAACTTAAGAAAGTATAAATTCGATCAGCGTATGGCCCTGGGAACTCTGACTTCTACAGACTTCACTATATATATATATCAGCAATGCTTTGACTTTCAATGTTATTTATTAGCTGTAAATATATGTGTGTATGTGTAAAGGGAGATTGTACATACTGCAAAGGTCCCTGTGGCTATCTGCATTTATAGATGTTTGGTGCTAATTTTGTACGTGTTTTTATCAGTGACAGTTTCACTGAGCCAACTTACTCTGATGAAACAATACAATAAAATGGGCTTTAAGAAAACACAAAACTTACTTGTGTGAAGAAATGGAATCTACTTTTAATAAAACTGACAACATTTTATTACAATGCTAAGTCATTATTTTGTATCATTTAAACTCCCCTTTGGAGAAGGCAGTGGCACCCCACTCCAGTACTCTTTCCTGGGAAATCCCATGGATGGAGGAGCCTGGAAGGCTGCAGTCCATGGGGTCGCTGAGGGTCGGACACGACTGAGTGACTTCACTTTCACTTTTCACTTTAATGCATTGGAGAAGGAAATGGCAACCCACTCCAGTGTTCTTGCCTGGAGAATCCCAGGGACACGGGAGCCTGGTGGGCTGCCGTCTATGGGGTCGCACAGAGTCATACGACTGAAGCGACTTAGCAGCAAACTCCCCTTAAAAGAAATTTATTCTTAGAGCCAGATTCATTCAGCAAATTTTTACTGAATAATCCCTATGCTCAGTAAAAAGTACAGCTTCTAAAAATAACAGTGCACAGTATATTTTTTTATATTTACATTTGTACAAAGTCTTAGAGATCATTTAAACTATAGCAAAAAATGATACAGAATTATTCCTAAATAAAACACACAGAACTTTTCTTGCCTGCCAGACACTTCTTCACAAGTAACATGTTAGACTAATAATAAATATTTTTCACCATTTCCTGGAATAATGTCTCTGTTTCTGAGATCTGATCATTAGCTATGAAGCGGATGGCATTTGTATAATAAAATGAACACTTTGGAAGTACATTTTTAGACCTTTTCATTGAATTGTTTTGATAATGGAAAAGAACAACATACAGCCCACCCATGTAACTAAGTAGGGATTGCTTCTTAGCACAGTCAGTACTTAGTATTCTTGAACAAATTTTTGGAGAATGGATTGTTGTTCTAAGACTTGGAATAGTTTACTATTGGTTTGACTTCCTGGCCCACACTTTCTTCATTTAAAGTGTTATGAATTGCATATTTTGTTTTTCTAGTTACCTTAAACTAAAATAAGTATCGTTTTATAAAATCAGTAGTGACCTCTTAAGAAATTTACACAGTTACTAATGTTTAGACACAGCCTCTATCTTGTTCATTAAGGAAAGTCTTTTGGAAAGCCAAATTATTACACTGAATCTAAATGACATGCATGCTTATCAGCTACTTCTGGACAACCCAAGCTTCTAATCTACCCTATTAGCATTCCAGCTGTGCCCACTGAGTTTTAGAAATGCAAGATCAATGCCTGATTGTTCTCATTTCCACTCTATAAGTGTTAAATGATTAAGGAACACAATCAATAATATTGTAGTAACTTCATATGAGAATGGATGATCACTAGACTTATTATGGTGATCATTTCATAATGAACTCTGGAGTTCAGTTGAGGATGCCCCTGAGTCTTTGAGTACTGATCACTAGGTGTCTGTGTGTGTGAGAGGGATGGGGAGGGGGATAGTGAACTACCAAAGGTTCAGGAAAGAACTCACCAAAAGGAACAAAGAAAATAGTACCTATACAGCTCACATAGAAATAAGATAGTGCCCGTTTCCAACTCACAGACAGGAAAAACCTCATAATTTGTGCTACCAAGTACAATGAACAAAAGAGCTTTGCTTCAATAATTCAACAAAAATAGGTCTAAAACACTTCACTGGTCCTGTCAACACAGCTTAAAAGAAAGACTCAGAAACTAAAGCTGTTTTCAAGAACCTGTATCCCAGAACAAGGCTAAAGAACATTTATAAGAATTTTGAGCATCCACAAAGGCAAAATCCACAAATGTACCTGATCAAAAACTATTAAGAATGCAAAAGGCAGAAAAATGTGACCAGTACCGACAAAGAAAAAGAAAATAAAAACCAACCCATACTACAGAATCAGTAGTTCAGGACCTTAAAACAGTTAAAATGACTATATTGCATATGTTTAAAGAGCTAGAGATAAGAATGAGTATGTGAAGTAGAATCTTGGAAGCTCTTTCAAAACAATGGATAAGAAAGCTGTGGTACATATACACAATGGAGTATTACTCAGCCATTAAAAAGAATTCATTTGAATCAGTTCTGATGAGATGGATGAAACTGGAGCCGATTATACAGAGTCAAGTAAGCCAGAAAGAAAAACACCAATACAGTATACTAACACATATATATGGAATTTAGGAAGATGGCAATGACGACCCTGTATGCAAGACAGGGAAAGAGACACAGATGTGTATAACGGACTTTTGGACTCAGAGGGAGAGGGAGAGGGTGGGATGATTTGGGAGAATGCCATTCTAACATGTATACTATCATGTGAATTGAATCGCCAGTCTATGTCTGACGCAGGATGCAGCATGCTTGGGGCTGGTGCATGGGGATGACCCAGAAAGATGTTATGGGGAGGGAGGTGGGAGGGGGGGTTCATGTTTGGGAATGCATGTAAGAATTAAAGATTTGAAAATTTAAAAAATAAAAAACTAAAATTTAAAAAAAAAAAATCCAGAGATGAAGCTATACTGTTTGAGATGAAAAGATAAACTGGAGGAAATTAATGGCAGACTAAGCATTGGAGGGAATGATGCTGAAGCTGAAACTCCAGTACTTTGGCCACCTCATGCAAAGAGTTGACTCATTGGAAAAGACTTTGCTGCTGGGAGGGATTGGGGGCAGGAGGAGAAGGGGACGGCAGAGGATGAGATGGCTGGATGGCATCACTGACTCGATGGACATGAGTCTAAGTGAACTCCGGGAGTTGGTGATGGACAGGGAGGCCTGGCGTGCTATGATTCATGGGGTCCCAAAGAGTTGGACACGACTGAGCGACTGAACTGAACTGAACTGAAGCACTGCAGAAGAAAGGATTAAGGGCTTGTAAGACATACTATGCAAAATGTAAAAGAGAATAGAAAGTATCAAAAATTAAACAAAGCCTCAGTGAACTGTGGGAAAACTTGAAGTGTTTTATTAAATGTATCATTGGAGACTTCAAATGAAAGGAGGACTTCTTAAGGAAGAGAAAAAATATGAAATGAAAAAATGGTGCAAATATTTTAAAATCTGATGACCACCAGAGATTCAAGAAATGAAACCTGGAAACAAGAAAACTACACCAAGGTTCACAGTAATCCAGTGTCTCAAAACAAGTGAGAAAGAAATATTTTAAAGTAGCTAAAGAAATAAGATATATATAGAGGAAGAAATATAAAGATGGTAGAATAATTCTTGTTGAAAAAAAATGCATGAGATACAATTGAGCAACATCTTTTAAGTACTCAAAGAAAAAAACCTGCTGCTTAGAAGTGTATACCTACTAAGAACATCTTTCAAAAACAGAAGTGGGTGGGGGAAAGAGCTTTTCAGACATTGTTGTTCAGTTGCTCAGTCGTGTCCAACTCTTTTTGACCCTATAGACAGCAGCATGCCAAGCTTCCTTGTCCTTCCCTGTCTCCTAGAGTTTGCTCAAACTCATGTTCATTGAGTCAATGATAAGATTCAACTGTTTCATCCTCTGTTGCTCCCACATATGAAAGCTAAAATAACTTATCAACAGTAGATTCACACTACAAGAAATGTTTCAGAAATATTAAATATTTCTTAGGTGGAAAGAAAATTGTACCAAATGGAAATATGGATCTACACAACATAATGAAGACCATTAGAAATGGTAACTATTTGAGTAAATATTTAAGATCTTTTCTTATTATTTAAATGTGTTTAAACAATCGAGCAATTAAAACAAAAAAATAACAAAAGAATAGTGGGGTTTCTCACATCTGTAGGAATAAATAGATGACAATAGACCAGAGATTGGGAGGGGAGAAATGAAAGCATACAATTGTAAGGTTATAATGCTGAAGTGAAGTTGTATCATATAACATCTTTAGAACAGAAGCTGTCATAAGGTAAAGGTTTACACCATGATTAGTAAGGCAGTGAGTAAAATTACAAAACAGTTCAAGCTCATAAACCAAGGAAAGGGAGCTAAAGTTTATGCTAACAAATTCATTATCTTCTATTTCTCCTTGTGGCAAATATCTTCAACAAGATACCTCTGAGTTGTTCTTCCTAATCAACGTTTTAGCATCTAGCTCACCCTCTTTCCCACCAATGCTAGTCCTATTATTACCGATTTCAATGTTTACAAAAGCAGAAGATTTTCTTTTCCAAAGATGGCCACAACAATATCTCTCATTCCACGTGTTTGTTCTTCTGCAATGTTACTTTGCCAGCCTTTTCAAGAGCTAGTCTCTATCCTTCACTCCCCCTTGAATCTATGTGGGCCCTGAGACTGCTTCTACTAATAGAATATGGGGAACTTCCAGGCAGTCCAGTGGTTAAGGCTCCAAGCTTCCAATACAGAGGATACAGGTTTGATCCCTGATTGGGAAACTAAGATCTTGCATACTGCATGGCCAAAAAACCAGATTATGGTAGAAATAACACTCTATCACTGTACCAGTTTGGGTGTAACCCTGTACTGGCTTTGTGGTTTCTGCTTTCTTCTCCTTGGAACACTCACTGTTGGGACACTTCCCTTTGTAACCCAGTGCTTGTGATGTGAGAAGTCCAAGTTACATAATGCAACCATATGTTGGCACTCTGGGCAACAGCCTAGCTGAGCTTCTGGCAAGCAGCCAGCATCGACTGTCAGCCCTATGAGTGAGCCATCTTGGACTTCCACCCAGTTGAGTGTTTGCTGCTGCTGCTAAGTCACGTCAGTCGTGTCTGACTCTATGCAACCCCATAAATGGCAGCCCACCAGGTCCCCCTGTCCCTGGGATTCTCCAGGCCAAGAACACTGGAGTGTGTTGCCATTTCCTTCTCCAATGCAGGAAAGTGAAAAGTGAAAGTGAAGTCGCTCAGTCGTGTCCAACTCTTAGCGACCCCATGGACTGCAGCCCACCAGGCTCCTCTGTCCATGGGAGTTTCCAGGCAAGAGAACTGGAGTGGTTAGAAGACGATTTCAGCTAACCACTGGAACTAACCACAGTGCTATGAGATAGTACATTGTTGTTTCACCTAAGTTTTGATTAGCTTTGTTATACAAAAATAGATAACTGGAACATATACAAATAATGTGTTCAATATAATGGCTTCATAATTTCTTCTTTAAAAAAATTTTTTTTGGATGCTCTGTGAGGTATGTAGAATCTTAGTTCCCAGATTAGGGACTGAACCTGTGCCCCCTGCAGTAGAAGTAAGGATTCTTAACAACTGGACCACCGGGAAAGTCCTTCTTAATTTCTTTACATCCTGTCCTCCCATGATCTTATCTTTCAATAGACTACTTTTATATAGACTTCCTAACTCATATTTTCAGTTTAGTTCAGTCACTCAGTCGTGTCTGACTCTTTGTGACCCCTTGGACGGCAGTACGCCAGGCCTCCCTGTCCATCACCAATTCCAGGATTTACTCAAACTCATGTCCATTGAGTCAGTGATGCCATCCAACCATCTCATCGTCTGTCGTCCCCTTTTGTTCCCTTCTTCAATCTTTCTCAGCATCAGGGTCTTTTCAAATGAGTCAGTTCTTTGCAGCAGGTGGCCAACTATTGGAGTTTCAGCTTCAACATCAGTCCTTCCAATGAATATTCAGGACTGATTTCCCTTAGGGTGGACTGGTTGGATCTCCTTGCAGTCCAAGGGACTCGCAAGAGTCTTCTCCAACACCACAGGTCAAAAGCATCAATTCTTCACCACTAACCTGTCTTTATAGTCCAACTCTCACATCCATACATGACCACTGGAAAAACCATAGCTTTGACTAGATGGACCTTTGTTGGCAAAGTAATGTCTCTGCTTTTCAATATGCTGTTTATGTTGGTCATAACTTTTCTTCCATGGAGTAAGAGTCTTCTAATTTCATGGCTGCAATCACCATCTGCAGTGATTTTGGAGCCCCCCAAAATAGTCTCCCACTGTTTCCATTGTTTCTGCATCTATTTGCCATGAAGTGATGGGACCAGATGCCATGATCTTAGTTTTCTGAATGTTGAGTTTTAAGCCAACTTTTCCACTCTCCTCTTTTACTTTCATCAAGAGGCTCTTTAGTTCCTCTTTACTTTCTACCATAAGGGTGGTGTCATCTGCATATCTGAGGTTATTGATATTTCTCCCAGCAATCTTGATTCCAGCTTATGCTTCATCCAGCCCAGCATTTCTAATGATGTACTCTGCATATAAGTTAAATAAACAGGGTGACAACATACAGCCTTGATGAACTCCTTTTCCTATTTGGAACCAGTATGTTGTTCTGTGTCCAGTTCTAACTGTTACTTCCTGACCTGCATTCAGATTTCTCAAAAGGCAAGTCAGGTGGTCTGGTATTCCCATCTCTTTCAGAATTTTCCAGTTTCTGGTGATCCACACAGTCAAAGGCTTTGGCCTTTGTTGCTGTTGCTGCTAAGTTGCTTCAGTCGTGTCTGACTCTTTGTGACCCCATAGACTGCCGCCCACCAGGCTCCCACGTCCCTGGGATTCTCCAGGCAAGAACACTGGAAAGGGTTGCCATTTCCTTCTCCAATGCATGAAAGTGAAAAGTGAAAGTAAAGTCACTCAGTCATGTCTGATACTTCACGACCCCATCAACTTCAGTCTACCAGGCTCCTCCATCCATGGGATTTTCCAGGCAAGAGTACTGGAGTGGGGTGCCATCGCCTTCTCTGTTTGGCCTTTGACCAGTCAATAAAGCAGAAATATATGTTTTTCTGGAGCTGTTGCTTTTTCAATGATCCAGAGGATGTTGGCAATTTGATCTCTGGTTCCTCTGCCTTTTCTAAAACCAGCTTCAACATTTGGAATTTCATGGTTCACGTATTGCTGAAGCCTGGCTTGGAGAATTTTGAGCTTTACTTTTCTAGATTGTGAGATGAGCGCAATTATGCGGTAGTTTGAGCTTTCTTTGGCATTGCCTTTCTTTGGGATTGGAATGAAAACTGACCTTTACCAGTCCTGTGGCCACTGCTGAGTTTTCCAAATTTGCTGGCATATTGAGTGCAACACTTTCACAGCATCATCTTTCAGGATTTGAAACAGCTCAACTGGAATTCCATCAGCTCCACTAGCTTTGTTCATGGTGATGCTTCCTAAGACCCACTTGACTACACATTTCAGGATGTCTGGCTCTAGCTAGGTGATCACACCATCATGATTATCTGAGTCATGAAGACCTTTTTTGTATAGTTCTTCTGTGTATTCTTGCCACCTCTTCTTAATATCTTCTGTTAGGTCCCTACCATTTCTGTCCTTTATTGAGCCCATCTTTGCATGAAATATTCCCTTGATATCTCCAATTTTCTTGAAGAGATCTCTAGTCTTTCCCATTCTATTGTTTTCCTCTATTTCTTTGCACTGATCACTGAGGAAGGCTTTCTTATCTCTCCTACCTATTCTTTGGAACTCTGTATTCAAATGGGTATATCTTTCCTTTTCTCCTTTACTTTTTGCATTTCTTCTTTTCACAGCTATTTGTAAGGCCTCCTCAGATAGCCATTTTACTTTTTTGCATTTTTTTTTTCTTGGGGATGGTCTTGATCCCTGTCTCCTGTACAGTGTCATGAACCTCTGTCTATACATCATCAGGTACTCTACCTATCAGATCTAGTCCCTTAAATCTATTTCTCACTTCCACTGTATAGTCATAAGGAAATTTATTTAGGTCATACCTGAATGGTCTAGTGGTTTTCCTACTTTTTTTCAATTTAAGTCTGAATCTGAGTCATATTTAAATACTACATTATATCATTACTAATAACTCATATACTCCATTTAAATTTCTCTTCTTTTTTACCACTACTTGTCTTTTTACTTAATAAATTTAATCCAACAATTCCTCAAATGCTCTAGGAATTCCAACTCATTCATTTATCCATCTCTTGCTTCCTTACAAAGTCTCACTTCAAGCCTTACTCAGCTTAGATTTCAAGGCCCAACATCATTATTACTCCACTGCCCAAACTCTCAAGGCCCTTGTTTCTCTCTCCCTGAATTGAGCTTTATAGGCAAAACACAAGCAAATCCAAACATCACTTTCTCAGTAACTGCATCTGAGAATTTGAAACAGCTCAACTGGAATTCCATCACCTCCACTAGCTTTGTTTGTAGTGATGCTTTCTAAGGCCCACTTGACTTCACATTCTAAGATGTCTGGCTCTAGATTAGTGATCACATCATCATGATTATCTGGGTCATGAAGATCTTTTTTTGTACAGTTCTTCCATGTATTCTTGCCATCTCTTCTTAATATCTTCTGCTTCTGTTAGGTCCATACCATTTCTGTCCTTTATCGAGCCCATCTTTGCATGAAATGTTCCCTTGGTATCTCTAATTTTCTTGAAGAGATCTCTAGTCTTTCCCATTCTGTTGTTTTCCTCTATTTCTTTGCATTGATCACTGAAGAAGGCTTTCTTATCTCTTCTTGCTACTCTTTGGAACTCTGCATTCAGATGCTTATATCTTTCCTTTTCTCCTTTGCTTTTCACCTCTCTTCTTTTCACAGCTATTTGTAAGGCCTCCCAGACAACCATTTTGCTTTTTTGCATTTATTTTCCTTGGGGATGGTCTTGATCCCTGTCTCCTGTACAATGTCATGAACCTCAGTCCATAGTTCATCAGGCACTCTGTCTATCAGATCTAGGCCCTTAAATCTATTTCTCACTTCCATTGTATAATCATAAGGGATTTGATTTAAGTCATATCTGAATGGTCTAGCGGTTTTCCCTACTTCCTTCAGTTTGAGTCTGAATTTGGTAATAAGGAGTTCATGATCTGAGCCACAGTCAGCACCTAGTCTTGCTTTTGTTGACTGTATAGAGCTTCTCCATCTTTGGCTGCAAAGAATATATCAATCTGATTTTGGTGTTGACCATCTGGTGATGTCCATGTGTAGAGTCTTCTCTTGTGTTGTTGGAAGAGGGTGTTTGCTATGTGGGTGTTTCCAGCAAAATTGGAAAACTCAACAGTGGCCACAGGACTGGAAAAGGTCAGTTTTCATTCCAATTCCAAAGAAAGGCAATGCAAAAGAATGCTCAAACTACCGCACAATTGCACTCATCTCACATGCTAGTAAAGTAATGTTCAAAATTCTCCAAGCCAGGCTTCAGCAATACGTGAACCGTGAACTTCCAGATGTTCAAGCTGGTTTTAGAAAAGGCAGAGGAATCAGAGATCAAATTGCCAACATCTGCTGGATCATGGAAAAAGCAAGAGAGTTCCAGAAAAACATCTATTTCTGCTTTGACTATGCCAAAGCCTTTGACTGTGTGGATCACAATAAACTGTGGAAAATTCTTCAAGAGATGGGAATACCAGACCACCTGACCTGCCTCTTGAGAAATCTGTATGCAGTTCAGGAAGCAACAGTTAGAACTGGACATGGAACAACAGACTGGTTCCAAATAGGAAAAGGAGTACGTCAAGGCTGTGTATCATCACCCTGCTTATTTAACTTCTATGCAGAGTACATCATGAGAAACGCTGGGCTGGAAGAAGCACAAGCTGGAATTAAGATTGCTGGGAGAAATATCAATAACCTCAGATAAGCAGATGACACCACCCTTATGGCAGAAAGTGAAGAGGAGCTAAAAGCCTCTTGATGAAAGTGAAAGGGGAAAGCGAAAAAATTGGCTTAAAGCTCAACATTCAGAAAACGAAGATCATGGCATCTGGTCCCATCACTTCATGGGAAATAGATGGGGAAACAGTGGAAACAGTGTCAGACTTTATTTTTGTAGGGGCTCCAAAATCACTGCAGATGGTGACTGCAGCCATGAAATTATAAGATGCTTACTCCTTGGAAGAAAAGTTATGACCAACCTAGATAGCATATTCAAAAGCAGAGACATTACTTTATAGTCTAAGGTCCGTCTAGTCAAGGCAATGGTTTTTCCTGTGGTCATGTATGGATGTGAGAGTTGGACTGTGAAGAAGGCTGAGCACCGAAGAATTGATGCTTTTGAACTGTAGTGTTGGAGAAGACTCTTGAGAGTCCCTTGGACTGCAAGGAGATCCAACCAGTCCATTCTGAAGGAGATCAACCCTGGGATTTCTTTGGAAGGAAGGATGCTAAAGCTGAAGCTCCAGTACTTTGGCCACCTCATGTGAAGAGTTGGCTCATTGGAAAAGACTCTGATGCTGGGAGGGATTGGGGGCAGGAGAAGAAGGGGACGGCCGAGGATGAGATGGTGGGATGGCATCACAGACTCGATGGTCGTGAGTCTGAGTGAACTCTGGGAGATGGTGATGGATAGGGAGGCCTGGCGTGCTGCGATTCATGGGGTCGCAAAGAGTTGGACATGACTGAGTGACTGAACTGAACTGAACTGCATCTGAGAATGTGACTGGAAGCACTCCAGTATACACGTGCACACAACATCCTGCTGGCTGTCTACTTTAAATGTGTTACCACTTCATTCAAACAGTACCTTATAACTGCCCAACATTCCTCCTACATTTACAAACATTCTTTTTTTCTCCCCGATGATTATTTCACCTAACACCTCCAATAATTCCCTACTTCTCCTCAGTCCCAGCTGATGGCTACAGTTCTAATTTTACAGAGAACATGGAGGCAATCATAAAGGCTTGTCTATGTGCACCATTCCTAATGGTACCAATTTTCCTGCTCCATTCCTGCCACTTTCCCTCCATATAAAAGAGATGTTTTCAAGCTTCCCTGGTGGCTCAGTGGTAAAGAATCCACCTGCAGTGCAGGAGACACAGATTCAAGCCCAGATCTGCGAAGAGCCCACATGCCTCGGAACAACTGAGCCCGTGCACACAGGGTTGAGTGTGTGCTCTAGAGCCAGAGAGCCCCAGCTGCTGAAGCCCGGGTGCCCTGGAGCCTGTGCTCTGCAGCAAGAGATGCCACCTCAAGGAGAAGCCTGTCCACCAGCTGGAGAGAAGCCCCCAACTGGAGAAAAGCCAGCACAGTGATGAAGACCCAGCCCAGCCATAAATAAACCTTTTTTTTTTTTTAAGAGAGGGATGTTTTCCCTGTTTCTATCCAAGGCCAATTCATGCACAGATTGATTGTTCAGGAAAAAGAATTCCTTCTTTCCTACTCAGACATCACTCTAAAGTTATCCCTGTTCTCCCCTGTCCTTCAATTTTTACTTCAGGGTGGGTCATCCTAAAATGTTCATCAGTGGCATATAGATGGTTTTACTGAAGAAATAGCCAATGCAAGAGGGACACTCTGACCCGCCTTTCTGTCTGCCTTAAAGTAGGAAATAAATCACTCATGTGAAAATTCTCTACCTGTATCTGGAGACAGAAGGACATCCTCACGAGAGACAGAGAATTCAGGTCAAGAAGTCTGTATAAACAAGATTTAGTCCTTTAATTTATTACGTAAACTCAAATTCTGTTTAGATTCTTCACTAATTGAGCACCCAAAACCTAACTTTCTTTGTCCTCTCAGTTTTCCATATAGATTTGTTGTTTCTTTGTCTAAAAAGGTATAAAACCTCCCTGTTCTGGTTACGTCTTAGGTCTTATTGATATGAGACCTCCATGAACAAAAATGAAATTTACTGTGCCATCATGGTAGTTTGAATCACTTTTATGGGGCATTTCTTTTAGGTTTCCTCTGGCAAATCATCTTGCTTTGCCTGGTTCTGAGTCCATATTTGGTTTATCTCAGGGCCTTCCCACGTATGCATGTGCATCTCTTAGCAAAGATAGATTCTTGTGAAGAGGGCTACGGTGGGTTGACATCACCTACTATGGAGTGTCACCCCCTCCTTTTTGACTTTCAGGGAAGGTCTCCTTGACCTTGAGAATGAGAAATATGTAGTTTCATATCTGGGCAGGGCTTAACTCCTCCTCCTCTTCATCTTGGAGTATTTATCCACAGGGGACAAACTCTACCTGTTCAGCCTCGGATCTATCTATCTCCTGCCTCAATTTCTACTTAACACCAAACAAAAGACCCATGATCCCACATTCATCTCCAACTACCATGCTATGTATACATTCTCCTTTACAGCAAAGTTGCCTGATGCGTCTCCACTTGCTGTCTCTTCTTCTCTCCAGTCTCAAATGCTAACGAAGCTGTCAATTTCACTCTACCAAAGTTAGTTTTGTTAAGGTTATTGGCAACTGCTGCTGCTGCTGTTCATTTGTTCAGTTGAGCCTGACTCTTTGCAACCCCATGGACTGCAGCACACCAGGCTTCCCTGTCCTTCACTACCCCTTGGAGTTGGCTCAGACTCATGTCCATTGAGTTGATGATGCCATCCAACCATCTCACCCTCTGTTGTCCCCTTCTCCTCTTGCCCTCAATCTTTCCCAGAATCAAGGTCTTTTCCAATAAATCAACTCTTCAAATCAGGGAGCCAAAGTATTGGAGCTTCAGCTTCAGTATCTGTCCTTCCAATAAATATTCAGGATTTACTTACTTAAGGATTGATTGGCTTGATCTTCTTGCTGTCCATGGGCTCTCAAGAATCTTCTCCAGCACCACAATAGGAAAGCATTATTTCTTCAATATGCAGCCTTCTTTATGGTCCAACTCTCACATCCGTACATGACTACTAGATAAACCATAGCTTTGACTAGACAGAACTTTGTTGGCAAAGTAGTGTCTCTGCTTTTGAATATGCTGTCTAGGTTTGTCATAGCTTTTCTTCCAAGGAGCAAATGTCTTTCAATTCCATGGCTTCAGTCATTGTCCACAGTGATTTTAGAGTCCAAGAAAATAAAGTCTGTCACTGCTTCCATTGTTTCCCATCTATTTGCCATGAAGTGATGGAGCCAGATGCCGTAATCTTTGTTTCTTGAATGTTGAGTTTTAAGCCAGCTTTTTTACTCTCCTCTTTCACCTTCATCAAGAGACTTTTTAGCTCTTCTTCATTTTCTGCCATTTGGGTGGTATCACCTGCATATCTGAGGTTAATGATATTTCTTCCAGCAATCTTGATGATAATGTTTATATCAACCATCAACTTAAAAAACAAAACAACAAAAAAACCCTCAGAGTATGAAAATAATTTTGCATGTATGTAACAACTCTTCATTAAATAGAAGCATAAATAAATGAATGATGACTAGCATAATTAAGTACTGTTAAAACTTTGGTGAATAATACAAATGAATAAAATTCTTCACTCCACTCTCTGTATTTCCACTTCTGTAGGTTTCCTTCAGCAGTAGGTGTAATTGAACTTAACCAGTATATGCATTCTTCCTGGGATGTTCTAAAAATACATTCTTCTTTGATTTACTAAAATAAATTGCTCGAGTGTAGCAAACATGAACATAATTAGCTCTAGAAAGAGATTTTCCTGTATGTCCTAAGAAGAAGAAAAAAGGAACTGAGATATGGATCCAGAAAAAGCTAAGGAAAGAGTGGGTGAGCTGAGTTTAGGTTAACAAAAAAGCAACAGAAAACAGAAGTTAGAGACAAGGAAGGAAGATAATTATGTCATAACACTGTTTTTTTAAATTAATTTTAAAAGAAAAAATAACTTTTGTTTCCATTGTATGTGCCAACATCATGTGAGATTGTGTTATACACAGAATGCAATGACAGTACAAGTTAAATAAAGAGTTGATTGAATTCATCACTGTGAACTCAGCACTTTGATATCCAAGTAAGGGCTAAAAAAAGTAGGCTCTCAAAAATCCCCAAGTTGGAGAGTCTAGGTTGGAAATGAGGCCTTGGGACTCCCCTATTATCACCACAGGTGACTTTTGGGCTAAGATATCATTGATTAGCATGCTATCAGAAGTAAGGAATATTCTATTTGAATCCAGACCACTAATCATTTCGAGGTGATCATGAGTCAAGGGCACATAACTCCATATGCATCAGACAGTATCACCCAGTTCCTTTACTGCTCCTCTAATACTGAAGAAATGATATGAATAAGTGAGGATAATAGCTTTTATCCACACCAATTAAAAAAGAAACAAGTTATAGTCATTACTTTCTGTGAAAAAAAAATTAGCAGCAATCAGCTCACTATTATTATGTTTTACTGCTGTGGACAACTTTCCACAAGATGATTTGTCAAAGGAATTGATAAAACTACAGTATTTCCCACATTTTCTCATAAGGTCCATTTCTAGCTCATCAGAAAAATTAATGGAAATAATGAGATTCAAGTTAAAATATCACCTTTACACACATATCAAAAGCAAAGTTAAAAAATCATAAATTGACTAATAAATATTGATAAACAAAATAATATCCTAAAAATCAATTTAAAAAGTCATTCACATACACACACACACACATATACACACAGAGTTTAAAAATGGGCAAAAGATGGGAAGAATGAATATAAAAAGTTTCTTAAATAGAAGAAAAGATATTTATAATCACTCATAAAAAGAGATGCAATTTATACATTTACTGAAAAGAGTTTTTACCTGATGGTAAAACTTTTTACCTGATAGTGGGAATATACATTTGTAAAGTTCCTAGGAAGGGCAATTATTTATACTTATCAAAATTATAAATATACATCCTTTTCAATATTCCTGCTCCTGGAAATTTATCTTTAAGATATTAGCCTGATGCCATTTATTATGATCATGTTTGTAATAGAAAATTTGTGAACAGCAGATATGTCCATTAATTAAGATTATTTTTTAACCATTAAAAAAAAAGAGGATAAAAAAACATTTGTCAAAATTTGATATCCATTCATGATTTTTAAAAGAAACTCTCAGAAAATTAGGAGTAGAAGGGGATTTGATGAAGGGCATTGGCTTAATCAGAATTCTCCAAGAGAAAAAGATAGATTATAGGATACATCCAATAGGATATAGATAGATTAGATGCAGATATAGATAGATAAAAGAAGAGATTTATTCATAGGAATTGACTCAAACAGTTATGGAGGCTGAGAAGTTCCACAATCTGCTGTCCACAAAGCAAGTAAACCCAGAAAATAGATGGTGCAATTCTGTCCAGTGGTGTAAATTAGTTCTGATCTGAATCCCAAAGCCCCAAAACCAGGAGTGACACTGTCTGATGAGAGATGATGGATGTCTCAGGTTGAGTAGACTGGCCTGCCTTTTGTTCTATCCGATGGGTTGGGTGATGCCCACCAGCTTTAGTGAGAACTATCTTGACTCAGTCTCCTAATTCAAATGCTAACCTCTTCTGAAGAAACTCTTACACACATACCCAGAAATAAGGTTTACCAGCTATGTGTACATCCCTTATCATGGTCAAGTTAACATACAAAGTTAACCATCATAGGCACCTACAAGCTTAGAGCTTGTAGAAAAATCTTAGAGCTAATACCATTTACTGGTAAAATATTAAATTCATTTTCCCTAAGATCAGGAACAAAGCAAGAATGGTCACCTCACCACTCTACTCAACATTGTACTAAAGGCCCCATTCAGTGCAAGAAGGTAACAAAAAAGAAAGTAAAAGGTATCCAGATTAGAAAGGAAGAGATAAAACTGACTACCAAGAGTAAGTTCAATTACAAAATGTTGCAGAAATATAGGTACAAACTCAGAAACCTTTGATTTTTGAAGGGAGATAGATAGGAGAAGGGTTTTTACATGATGTAAAATAACCAACTTTATTAAAAATTTTTCAGCTTTTCAGTAAAGTTTGTACTGCCTACAAACCCTGCTTTTGGAGTGGGCACAGAAATATATAAAATATAGTTGTATAAACATATAACATCTCATATCTACTTACTCTTTACTGTCTGCCAGTTTTGTGCTAAGTCTTTAATGCACATAGACTGAGTTAATATTTACAAGAGATGTATGGATAAAGTTCCTTTATTATTTATATTTCTTCTTTTTTTTAATTTGGCTGCACTGGGTCTTAGTTGCAACGCTCAGGATCTTCACTGTGGAATGTGGGTCCTAGTTCCCTGACCAGGGATTGAACCTGGGCTCGCTACATTGGGTGCATGAAATCTTATCCACTGGACCACCAGGGAATTGCCTATTATCTGTAGTTGATGAATGAGAAAATCAAGACATGAAAAATTAAATAACTAGGTTGAGGTGATGTGTTTAGTAAATAGAAAGTTGGTATTTTGTAGAACAGCAATCAATACAAAGGCTACAAAGAACAGAGTTTCATGTGTGGTCTTAGGAACTGCAATTTGGAAGACACAGATTTGGGTAAAACCAAGAGTGTACAGGGAAGAAAAACAGTCAAAAGTTTATAAAGGCAAAAGGCATATGACTGTTAAAAGTTACAAGAGTTATGACTGATTCTGATGCAAGCCTCTCAGCTCCATTTTATAGAGCTTTCTTAGCAATATCCATTCCACCTTGATCTTCCATCACAATTCCAAGCTCACGCTAGTGCCCTCCACACAGGTGAAGTCCATGGATGAAGGCAATAGGGTCATTGCTGAAGGTGTGGACTGGGCTCTGACACAGAAGGGACAAAGGGGCTGGGAGAAGTGTTGAAGGAATTTAGAGAATTCCTTCAGCAGTTGAAGGAATTTAGAGAATTCTGGCAAAAAATAAGATGGTGAGGTAAGAAATAGCAGCCAATGAAGGTAAAAGGTTGGGAAATCTGTGAAAACCTTAATTAACATAGCAAAGGGAGTGAGGAAAAAAATATTCTGGGATTGAACAGAGAGGCCTAGCAGAGGGAAATAGAACTTAATTTAGGACTTAACTACCACTGGAATGTTTCTTCTGAGAAGCACATACCCCCTTTTCTGGAGAAAAAAAAATAACTTAGCATAACAATGCTATTGATGCTGGGTAGCTGCTATAAATGGGTAAAAGTATTAGGGGAATCACTGACTAAAACTGCCCCCAACTCCCTCACCCCCTCATTCCACCCCTCACCCCTAGCCAAGCCCAATAGTAACCACTTGAATGAGTTATCTTACAACAGGAGGTCCTGGTAAGGAACATGGAACTATTATAACAAGCTACCACCAGCCAGAAGAATTCAGGAAATATCAAAAGGAGAGAGGAGATACCTGTCCATATATTCTACAAACCTCCCAGAATCCTTCTTGCTGGAATCCATCTTG
Source organism: Ovis aries (assembly GCF_016772045.2). Lineage (NCBI taxonomy): Eukaryota > Metazoa > Chordata > Mammalia > Artiodactyla > Bovidae > Ovis > Ovis aries. The sequence goes on along the minus strand of NC_056055.1, from coordinate 45,899,936 downwards.
GCTGAGAGATGTTTGTGCCACCAGGAAGGACTCTAAGTCAGAGTGATTGGCCAGAGACAACCTGGAAAATAACCCCAGGACTCTAAAACCTGGGACTGCAGCCATGTAACAGAGCAGTTCTGAGTTCTCTTACCCTGCTGCTCTGCACTTGGGCGCCCCTTCCCGATAAAGTCTGTTGCTTTGTCAGCTCGTGGGTCTCCTCAGACAATTCATTTCCAAATGTTAGACAATTTGAAAGATTGTCTAACAATCTTCGGGCCCTAGAGGAAGTCCCCATTCCTGCAACAAAAGGAGTCTATTGCCTGAATTTAAACACAAATTACGCAAAAAAGTCTCAATCTCTCAGTCAGTTCCCCCTCTTTCTTCTGACAGGTCACACTTTACATCAGTAATTGAAATGGGAAATGGTGGTTTACTTTCCTGTGTTTCTCACTTGACTGTGATAAGCAAGAACAGATCCTATTTCTTTTCTACAAATATGTGTTTTGAGATATTTGTCCCTCCCCTCCCCTCCAACACATTAATGATTTAAATACATTTATAGTACCATTAAAAACTGGTAGGGACTCAGTGCTATCCTTTTATCTTACAAATGAGAAAACTGAGACTTCCAGGAGTGAAGTGACTTGCTCAGGGTCACACAGTAAATTAAGGGATTCCAGATGAATGTGAAGTCACTCTCTACCCAATTCTACCAAAATACATCCTAGCGCTCACACTGTCCCCTGGCTGCTCCTCACTGTGCTGATACGAATGCACTTGTGTGCACACACACACACTTCCAACTGAGACAAGAAGGGAGGGGCATGGCACAACCTTTAAAAGTGTCAGGGAGTGTATGCTCCTCAGTTTTTGTCTCGTCACAACAAAGATTTGGAGTGACGGACATTAAAGCCCCCCTCGGCGTGTCACAGCTCTCGAGTCTTGGACAGACCATGTTATAGCTCTCAGGTCTCAAACAGACCATGTTATAGCTCTTAGACAAATCAGTGTTACAGCTCAGTATTGCAGCTCTATTTTATTTAGAAGATAGCAGGAAAATCCATCTTTGAGGCGTGAGGGCACGTCGATTCAAAGACACGAAAAGAAAGAGAGAGAGCAAGAGAGAGAGCTAGCTTTGTCTCCTCTTTTTATAGGTTTTTTTTCTTTCCCCTGGGCCTGCCCTATGCAAATTGCGCTTAGTCAGGAGTACTGTTCTACCTGAAGTCCTCACTCTGGTCCTCAGACCTTCCTTTGACCTTCATCTGTTCTATTTTTGCCGGCTTTTCCCTTCCTTGTCTTTTTGCCACTGCCATTTTGGACTCCTTTTCCCTATTCTAACTACGTAACAAAAGAATAACATAGACAAAGGACATGAAAAAAACTGGTTAGAACCAACTGGGTCCAAGATGACAGGCAAGTCAACTTCCAGGGGAACTTGAACCTCAGTGTCCGCTTATTGTAATACATCAGCACACTAAATGACACACCCACAGGCACCATGACAGTACTGAAGCCAGCCATCAAAGACCAAGAGGTGGGTTATGTCCCATTTCCTGAAAATTCCTGCCCCTTATCTAAGATAGTTGTAATAATCCTCCTATTCAGTCAGTTCAGTTCAGTCACTCAGTCGTGTCTGACTCTTTGCGACCCCATGAATCGCAGCACGCTAGGCCTCCCTGTCCATCACCAACTCCCAGAGTTCACTCAGACTCATGTCCATCGAGTCAGTGAGCCATCCAGCCATCTCATCCTCTGTCGTCCTCTTCTCCTCCTGCCCCCAATCCCTCCCAGCATCAAAGTCTTTTCCAATGAGTCAACTCTTCACATGAGGTGGCCCACTGGAGTTTCAGCTATAGCATCATTCCTTCCAAAGAAATCCCAGGGCTGATCTCCTTCAGAATGGACTGGTTGGATCTCCTTGCAGTCTAAGGGACTCTCGAGTCTTCTCCAACACCACAGTTCAAAAGCATCAATTCTTCGGTGCTCAGCTTTCTTTACAGTCCAACTCTCACATCCATACATGACTACTGGAAAAAACATAACCTTGACTAGACGGATCTTTGTTGGCAAAGTAATGTCTCTGCTTTTCAATATCCTGTCTAGGTTGGTCATAACTTTTCTTCCAAGGAGTAAGCGTCTTTTAATTTCATGGCTGCAGTCACCATCTGCAGTGATTTGGGAGCCCAGAATAAATAAATAAATAAATAAAGTCTGTCACTGTTTCCACTTTTTCCCCATCTATTTGCCGTGAAGTGATGGGACCAGATGCCATGATCTTCGTTTTCTGAATGTTGAGCTTTAAGCCAACTTTTTCACTCTCCTTTTTCACTTTCATCAAGGGGCTCTTTAGTTCCTCTTCACTTTCTTCCATAAGGTTGGTGTCATCTGCATATCTGAGGTTCTTGATATTTCTCCCGGCAATCTTGATTCCAGCTTGTGCTTCTTCCAGCCCAGCATTTCTCATGATGTACTCTGCATAGAAGTTAAATAAGCAGGGTGACAATATATAGCCTTGATGGACTCCTTTTCCTATTTGGAACCAATCTGTTGTTCCGTGTCCAGTTCTAACTGCTGCTTCCTGACCTGCATACAGATTTCTCAAGAGGCAGGTCAGGTGGTCTGGTATTCCCATCTCTTTCAGAATTTTCCACAGTTTATTGTGATCCACAGAGTCGAAGGCTTTGGCATAGTCATAAAGCAGAAATAGGTGTTTTTCTGGAAAACTCTTGCTTTTTCCATGATCCAGCCGGATGTTGGCAATTTGATCTCTGGTTCCTCTGCCTTTTCTAAAACCTGCTTGAACATCAGGAAGTTCACGGTTCACGTATTGCTGAAGCCTGGCTTGGAGAATTTTGAGCAGTACTTTACTAGCGTGTGAGATGAGTGCAACTGTGTGGTAGTTTGAGCATTCTTTGGCATTGCCTTTCTTTGGGATTGGAATGAAAACTGACCTTTTCCAGTCTTGTGGCCACTGCTGAGTTTTCCAAATTTGCTGGCATATTGAGTGCAGCACTTTCACAGCATCATCTTTCAGGAGTTGAAATAGCTCAACTGGAATTCCATCAGCTCCACTAGCTTTGTTCATAGTGATGCTTCCTAAGGCCCACTTGACTTCACATTCCAGGATGTCTGACTCTAGGTGAGTGATCACACCATCGTGATTATCTGGGTCATAAAGATCTTTTTTGTACAGTTCTTCTGTGTATTCTTGCCACCTCTTCTTAATATCTTCTGCTTCTGTTAGGTCCATGCCATTTCTGTCCTTTATCGAGCCCATCTTTGCATGAAATGTTCCCTTGGTATCTCTAATTTTCTTGAAGAGATCTCTAGTCTTTCCCATTCTGTTGTTTCCCTCTATTTGTTTGCGTTGTTCACTGAGGAAGGCTTTCTTAACTCTTCGTGCTATTCTTTGGAGCCTATTCATTAGCCTATAAAATTATCCACCCCTATAAAAACTGACCACCCTCCACCCTGATGGTACTCTTGCCTTCTGAGATGGCCCACGCTCTGCCAGTGGGATGTTGTTATTATTGAGTCACTAAGTCATGTCCGACTCATTGAGACCCCATGGATTATAGACAACCAGGCTCTTCTGTCCATGGGATTTCCCAGGCAAGAATATTGGAGTGGGTTGCATTTCCTTCTCCAGGAGATCTTCCCAACCCAGGGATCAAACCCATGTTTCCTGCACTGGCAAGCAGATTCTTTACCATTGAGCCATCAAGGAACCCCTTGTGGCCTGTGTATCTGAACCTATCTTCTCTTACTTTACTATGGCTTGCTCTTGAATTCTTCCCTGTGCAAAGTCAAGAAATCACACTTGGTGGCCATCCCAGGGACTTGGTTGAAAATTGGGACGTGACCATCCTCTCCAGCCCCACTTTCTTTCCTGCACAAAATTAGTTAATTGAAAAGAAGGGCAATATATAAAGCCCCTTCTTTCCAGCTATGATGTCCTTGATGGAGACTAAATTCTCCATATGTTTTTAATTCTTTCCTCGTTTTCTGCTAATCACTTTACAATTAAGTTTCACATGAAACAGTGAAGGAGAAGTGTTACTAACGCAGATTAAACCTAAAAGTAAGTTGTGACTGTTGCCATTACTTTGTGAATAACACAAAGAATTGAGGAATATTTTTCCAATATTTAAAAACTGTTATCTGATTTGGCAAAAATGTCCTTGTGTCATTAGAAAGACAAGTGAAATTTTGACATACATCATTATTTCACTTTCTTCTTACTTGTTAAAATAAAGGAAAATATCAACAAATATTTATGGCAGAAGTACATGTAGAGAGATTGCTAAATGTTTACAAGGGTAGCTCAGACAGTAAAGAATATGCCTGCAATGTGAAGACCTGAGTTTGATCCCTGGTTCAGGAAGATCCCCTGGAGAAGGAAATGGCAACCCACTCCAGTCTTCTTGCCTGGAGAATTCCATGAACAGAAGAGCCTTAGGGGCTATAGTCCATGGGGTCACAAAGAATCAGACATGACTTAGCAACTAACACTACTATTTCTAAACTAAGATCTGCAACCTCTTCCTAGACCTTTGCCCACGGATGAATTTCAGAATGTCCATTATATTATATTTAACATCCATAAGCACACAATATACTTTTCTATGAGGTAGTCCATAGCACTCATCAGATTCTGAAAGAATATAACAAACCAAAAAATGTGTGAATATCTAGTGTAACATATGGTGCACCAGACTGGCAGGAAAAATATTTTAGGCAACCTGTATTCTAAAATCCAGCTCTACTCCTTATGCATTTGGCCTAATCATTTAACTTCTCTGAATCCCATTTTCACATCTAAGTAGATTTAGGACTTGCTGCTTAGGTTATTAGAATCAAACAGGAGAGGACACACATTAGATAACCATTCTCAGGAGCCCTAAGGTCTCATCTATTTACTTCTTGAACTGTGTGACCTTGAGCAAGTCATTTAACCTAGCTGGATCTGAACTCTAGCAGCTTTGGCCTGTAATGGCTAGAAGCAGGATTTTGGTTCCCTGGCCAGAAACTGAAGTCAGGTCACAGCTGTAAGAGTGCTGAATCCTAGCCTCTAGAGCACCAGGGAAAGTGATCCTGGTCTGTCGGCCTTGTAAAAATGAATTTCCACAAAAAGCCAGAAACTAGTGAAACAAGTAAAGTGTTTATTAGGAGGAAAAAAGGGAAATACACAGGGAAAGCTCTGAAAACTGAGTATAAATAACCATTTTGTAAGGGAAATTTACATTTACAAGGGCAACTTTTACTTGTAAGGGTGTTTCCTTCTCAGTTCCCTGAAGAGAAAGATAACAAACATTTTAGAAACTCTTATCAATGGAGAGGATTAAGCACCAACTAAAATCTGCACTAGAGCCATACCCTTCTTTACTGTGCTTTGTGTGATAACCTCGAATAGCTAGCTACTCCCCAAACTCCACCCCACCTCAACTTTTTCTTTTGTCTGTGGACAGGGAATGTTCCCTGCTACTCCAGTAAATAAAGAATTTTGCCCACAATTGCAGTTCTACAAAGATCAAGTCATCAGTCTCTAGCTGCCCTGATGGTGGATTCTGAGAGAAATTCAGGATGGAAAAAAGCAGGAAGAATTTTGTGCTTTCGATACTGATCCTCAGACAGTTTAGTTGTATATCTAAGGAATACTTTCAGTGAAGCCAAACTCTTGTATCTTCTCATAGCACTAAAATCATTAACTTGAGATGCCTGTTCTTTGTGATTAGCAGTACAGTAAGTCCCCTACATACAAACAAACCTTCAAGTTATGAAATTTTCAGGGATGCACACCTGAGTTCCAACAAATTCTGACATTACTAAAGTTGGAGCTTGCCCTCCATCTCCTGTTGCTGTTGATCTTTCAGCTCTACCATCTCCCACCTTCTCTCTCTCCTCCAGTCAGTTACTCTTCTTGCTTGTTCACTTGATGCCAATCCCTGTATGCCAGCTGGTGCACTGTACCACTGTACTTTTCAAGGTGCTGAATGATTAAAAACATTTTCTTTCTGTATGGCTTTATTTATGGGCTTCCCTGGTGGCTCAGACAGTGCAGAATCTGTCTGCAGTTTCTTTCCTGCAAGGTTACTACCTGGAATAAAGAAACCTAATCTGCCTGGGTTCTATCCAAGGGTCAGAAAGATTCCCTGGAGAAGTGAATGGCTACCTAGTCTGGTATTCTTGCCTGGAGAATTCCCTGGACAGAAGAACCTGATGGGTTGCAGTCCATGGGGTCACAAAGAGTCAGACACGACTGAGCATGCATGCACACTATAAGATTAAAAATATTTTCTTTATTCTTTGTGTCTTTTTTGTTTGTTTGTTTTTTGACGTACTATTTGTGTGAAACAAACCTATTACATTAGAGTACTATTAGCCAACTGTGTTAGTTGGCTAACTTTGTTGGACTTACACGCAAATTGGACTTATAAACATGCCCTCGGAATTGAACTTGTTCATATATAAGGGACTTACTGTAATCTTTCAATGCTCCACTAAATGTTTGTTTTTGTTTTTTTTTTTTTCCAGAAAAACCTCTTATATATCTTTTTCTTCCTTTACCTGTCTGTTGTAGCTCCTCGGCGGTATCTGAGAGGATGTCTCCCCAGGTTATAGTCTTCAGTAAGATCCCTGAATAAAAGTTAACTTTTAGGTTGTGCATTTTTATTCAGTTGACAGTTTTGATGACCATGAAGGGATTCAGAGCAGACTTCTCTCCTTCACCTGAACTCTCCAAGGATCCAGAGCCTTGGTACCAGCAAAGGCCTCTTGTGTCCATTTACCTCGTTAGTGAGAACAGATGAATCTGGATAAGTATCTCCTGGTTCTCAGATATCCCAACTATTGGTTGATGAACCTGAGTGGGTTTTTTTGGTGCATGTGTGTTGAGTCATTTCAGTCTTGTCCGACTTTTTGGAACTCTATGGACTGTAGCCCGCTAGGCTGCTCTGTCCAAGGGATTCTCTCTAGGTAAGAATACTGCAGTGGCTTGCCATGCCCTCCTCCAGGGGATCGATGCAAAACAAATATGTGGTTCCCCAGTTTGGAAGATACTGAAGGAAGCCCCTCTAGTTGAAAAATCCTACTGTAGTGGGGAAACAGTGGAAACAGTAGCTGACTTTATTTTTAGGAGCTCCAAAATCACTGAAGATGGTGATTTCAGCCATGAAATTAAAAGACGCTTCCTCCTTGGAAGAGCTATGACCAACCTAGACAGCATATTAAAAAGCAGAGACATTATTTTGTCAACAAATGTCCGTCTAGTCAAGGCCATGGTTTTCCAGTGGTCATGTGTGAATGTGAAAGTTGGACTATAAAGAAAGCTGAGCACTGAAGAATTGATGGTTTTGAACTGTGGTGTTAGAGAAGACCCTTGAGAGCCCTTTGGACTGCGAGGAGATCCAACCAGTCTATCCTAAAGGAGATCAGTCCTGGGTGTTCTTTGGAAGTACTGCTGTTGAAGCTGAAACTCCAATCCTTTGGCCACCTGATGCAAAGAGCTGACTCATTTGAAAAGACCCTGATGCTGGGAAAGATTGAAGGCAGGAGGAAAAGGGGACAACAGAGGATGAGATGGTTGGATGGCACCGCCGACTCAATGGACATGGTTTTGGGTGGACTCTGGGAGTTGGTGATGGACAGGGAGGCCTAGCATGCTGTGGTTCATGGCGTCACAAAGAGTCGGACATGACTGAGCAACTGAACTGAGCGGAACTGAAGTATAGTCCAGTTGAAAAATTCTGAGATTTTGTTCAGTTTAAAGACATTTAAGTAGGTTAAGTAGGTTGAGAGACACTGGGAAGAATTCATTATGAATGTACAGTATTTATACTGACAAGTACTCGCTTAATTGCTTACTTGGGAATTAAAGGAAATCTTGCCCTAAAAGTGATAAAGTTGCTTTTTTTTTTTTTTGGACATTCCAAAATTAATTTTTTTGTGTGCACATCTAAAAAAACCTATTTTGGAAAAAATATATTTTCAGAATTCTGACCTTAAAAGAACAAAAGAACTCCACCTTCCTTCTGGGACAAATTTGTATTTCTCTCTCTCTGTCTTTGAGATGTAAATTTTCTTCCTAATCTTCTTAGACATTTTGTTCTGTGTTCTGAGAGCTTTATCTCTGCCATCCTGAAGGTACACATATGGTGTGCATTTGGCGATCAGTCAAATGGATTCAGATTCCAAGTAATCCTTTTGTCTGGTTATGCCAGCTCTCAGGAAAACCTGGCCGATGGGGTTGCAGTCCATGAGGAATCTTTGTTATCTTGGCTTCAGTTGTGTCTACCTGTATACAATGAAAATCTTTACTTTCTTAAAGTATTTTGGAGAGTAAACTTTCTAGATCTAATGAAGGTTGCATCTTTTGCACTTTCTTATGGGAATGCTTCTTGCTTTTTATTGGTTTGAATTGCTATTAAGATACTACTGGTCAATGGCAAGATGATAAATCTTTTAAGTTGGAGAAGTTTCTAAATTTGGTAAATTTTTAGAAAGCTCTTGCTATAAACAGCTGTCTTATTAGTATCTATAAAAAGATCAAATTAGAATGTGCATACACATAGATAATGACCAAGCTTAAGAGTTGACTCATTGGAAAAGACCCTGATGCTGGGAAGGACTGGGGGCAGGAGGAGAAGGGGACGACAGGAGGAGAGGATGAGATGGCTGGATGGCATCACCGACTCGGTGGACATGAGTTTGGGTGAACTCCAGGAATTGGTGATGGACAGGGAGGCCTGGCATGCTGCGGTTCACAGGATCATGGAGTCGGACACAACTGAGCGAGTGAACTGAACTGAAGCTTAAGAACTCCCCTTTTTTAAAACAAATAAAAACAATCATTTGGGAAACCTTATTTGTGGTCTTGGTTTCCCCTCAATGAACCTTACTGCTGCTAACTCGCTTCAGTCGTGTCCAACTCTGTGCGACCCCATAGACGGCAACCCACCAGGCTCCCCCGTCCCTGGGATTCTCCAGGCAAGAACACTGGAACACTATGTTATAAAAACATTAGATTAATGTTCATTAGCTTCACAGAGGAATAAGAAGAAGCTGAGAGAAAAATCCAGAGACTTCTTCCCAATAGGTGAAAATTTTAAAGAGATTTGTTCCAGAAGAATGGCAATCTTCAGATAGTTATTTAAAAATAGAGATTAAGCATATTCATATTCATGGAATTAAAACAAAGGTCTGATATAGTACTATATCTAAGGTTGTACAAGCCAAAGGGACCTCCTTTTGGTTCCCCCAGTCTTAAAGGACCCCAAAGAAGTCAACTCTCTTTGCCCTAGTTTAAAAAAAAAAAATAAGGATGGAAGACAATTACACTGAACAACAATTGCTTGGGTTAACAGTTAGGTCAATTAAGTTAAAAGATTGATAAAGGGATCCGCCTGAGTCCCTTGTCTCAATTCCTCATTGGGAGCTCTAAAGCCTTTTATACAAAAATACATAAAATGGCCAAAGGACAAAAAGAAAAGTTTGTGGGACTGCTTGTCAGATCAGACTTGTTGATGGAGTCTTAATGGAGGCTAAAATTAGGTATAAGAGTTGACACAAGAGAAACGAAAGCTTATAAGAACTGATATATTTAAAGGGGCTTTATATAAGATGGTTACATCTCTTTAGCCTAATTATATTTTGGGATAGCCATTATATTTCTCTAGGGATGCTTGCCCTGCCTGGTATTATAAGGGAGCGTATATAAATCTGCTTCCAACATAATATTAATTAAACATGCTAAGAGAAACCAATAGGGTTACCTGAGCCTAGAGAGTATGAAATAAAAATCAGGAGCTAATATTTGGAGAGTAATAAAAGCAAGATTTCCCAGGTGCCACTAATGGTAAAGAACCTACCTGTCAATGCAAGAGATGTAAGAGAAGAGCTTTTGATCCTAGGATCAGAAGGCATGGGTCCCCTGGAGGAGGGCATGGCAACCCACTCCAGTTTTCTTGCCAGGAGAATCTCATGGACAGAGGAGCCCAGTCTGCTCCATAGGCTTGCAAAGAGACAGACACGATTGAAATGACTTAGCATACATGAAATAAGAGCAAAAATTGAGGGTTAAGTTACTCTGGCTAACTTTTGAGGGCATTGTAAATTTAACCTTAAAGTTCTAGAACATAGAAATCTTGAGTTCCAGTTTAATTGGAAATCTTGCTAATATATACTTATATTTTTTAAAAAAAGACACAATAAAGTCTGTACAATTTTTTAACAACAAAAAATAAATGAATAAAAAGGAAATTAAAGAAAACGTGGCTAGGCAAATCAATTTTTTTATATCATTTAGGGAATAGACCAATTCTTTAGGGAATTAAAAAGCAACTATATTTGTCTTGAAAATCGCTACAAATCAGAAATTGAAATACAGCACACAATAAGCTGAGACTCAGTCTAACTAGTTCAATCAGGTAAAAACTGTAACCAAAAGAAAAAAAGGAGGAGGGGGGAGGAAACAGGAAACTACTGGAAAGACTCCCTCACTCAAAATCTAATTCACAGCCTCCTTAAAGATTTATCAAGGAAAATACAAATCTTGAAAGCCTTTTCTAAAAATATCAAAAAGCCTTAGTCATATCTGAGCAAATAACTTTAACTGATTCCAATTGTTGTTTATAAGTTAGCAAGTTTATATTGTAATACCTGATTCATGACTAAGTTTTGAAATGAAACTATGAGATTTCTAGTTACGCCTGTTTATGTATCTGTGTGTATATTATACATATGATATATCTTTACCTTCAAATAGTATTTTCAAAATTATGATTAATTTAAATTAAAGAATTTACAAAGTAATTATTTCTAAATGTAATAGAGACTAGCCCAAATTACTTTCAGGTTCATGCTATCTAGAAAATATTTAGTATTAAATTAATATTCAGTATTAAAGTTTGTTTGTTCATATAATTAAATTAGACATGTCTTATGTTTATTGCACCTAGGTTTACTAAAAGTCAGATAAAGTCATGTTATCTCTGTTGTAAAATTTATCAGCAAGAAAGTAGCTTGGAATGATGGATGAACTGGCCTAATATCTCATAAAGTTTTCAGGAACAAACGAATTCAACAGATATAAATGGGGTAAGAACTTTTAAGTTAACTCTTTAGAAATTATTACGTTTTATGGTATGTCTACTTGAAAAGAGTTTGTCCAAATTTTTGGTAATTTGAAATTTTAGAGTTTGCTAAATTAATTTGAATGACAGAAATTATTTAAATATCTAGGTCATTCCCAAATAAGATAGTGAAACTTTACCAAATATAAGCCTCCTTTTACAGAGAAACTAAAGATATTGAATCTTTTAATAAAAATGTTTGAAAATTTTTATTGAAAAATTTTCTATAAAAAAGCATGTTTTTTTTTTAAACAGTCCAATGTTAGACACACTTTAATTCATCTATCCATTCTCTATTATGAATCAAATTTTTTTTTTCTGTTTATCAGTGTTTTTATTTTTATTTTATTTATTTATTTTTTTAATTTTTACTTTTATTCTATTTTACTTTACAATACTGTATTGGTTTTGCCATATATTGACATGAATCTGCCACGGGTGTACATGAGTTCCCAAACATGACCCCCCCTCCCATCTCTCACCCCATATCTTCTCTCTGGATCATCCCCGTGCACCAGCCCCAAGCATCCTGTATCCTGCATCAAACATAGACTGGCGATTTGTTTCTTACATGATAGTATACATGTTTCAATGCCATTCTCCCAAATCATCCCACCCTCTCCCTCTCCCTCAGAGTCCAAAAGTCCACTCTACACATCTGTGTCTCTTTGGCTGTCTCGCAAAAAAGCATGTTTTAGAAATCACAAATAGTATTTACAATATTACAATCTATAGAATGCAAATGTAAAAGACTGTCCATAACTTCTGTCTTCTTAGTTTTCACCAGCTATTACAGTTTTAAAAGTTAAGAACTTAATTAACATATATAATTAAAACTACTAAAATTAATAAGGAAAACATTTTGTATGAAAAAAAGCATAAGGAATGGAAATCCATTTGCTAAGGAAAAGGAAGTAATTGTGTACTGGAGAGAAAAAGGAAAAAGAAAGCATAGGACAAAATCCAAAGGTAAAGTAAGATTTATAAAAGATTTGTGGGAATGGAAGGCTGAGAAAAGAGTTCTGTGCACGGTCAGGACTAAGATGAAGATAAAATTCAGCTGAGTAAATAAATAAATTTTAATATTAAAAGTAAGTTGATAAAAACTAGAATTTGATTTTTTCTCTGTGTTGAAAACAAAGTGTTTTGTATTTTTTTTTTTGCTTACTGAGCTGCTTTTGATAACAATATGTGAAATTTCTCTACCTTTTAAGTAATCTATTGTAACTTTCTGTATTTGCATTTAAAATATTTTACTGTCACTTTCGTTGAATGAAAAAGTATAGTTTCACAGTTACATATAATCCTCTTTGACCAAGTATTTTACAAACTTTTTATGTCTTTGACAAACTTCTCAAAATCAAATTTTAAATAAACTTCTTTTGACCTTTAACTAACTTTGAAATGCTTCAGTGGGCCACTGAAACATCCCAAAGAGAGAATTAGATCTATTTGATATGCTAAATTACATGGGAAACATTGTTAAATAAGCAATGATAAATCTTCTTTGATTGTATTGTATGGGTAAATGTGATTAATGTAGATATTCCAAAAACTTATATGGAATTCCTAAGAGTCTAATATGTCCTGGTATAATGTTGGTAGTCATAATTCTAGTTATTATCTTTAAATGTTGTATGACGCAGATATAATCATTTGTCAACTGCATTGCAATCAGATATTTAACTATGCCTTTTTAAATCTTTTGTCTTTTATAGACAGTTACTGTTTTGGTGTCTTCCCTGGTGGCTTAGACAGTAAAAGAATCTGCTATGAGGGAGACCCAGGTTCCATCCCTGGGTCAGGAAGATCCCCTGGAGAAGGAAGTGGCAACCCACTCCAGTATTCTTGCCTGGAAGATCCCATGGGCAAAGGAGCCTGGTAGACTACAGTCCATGGTGTCACAAAGAATCAGACACATACTCTGATGCATTTACAAAATTAAGATCTTCAAGAAGATCCATAGAATAACCAACAAGGACCCACTGTATAGCACATGGAACTCTGCTCAATCTTATGGTATGTGGCAGCCTGGATGGGAGGGCAGTCTGGGGGAGAATGGACACACGTATCTGTATGGCAAAGTACCCTCGCTGTTCACCTAAAACTATCACAACATTATTTGTTAATCAGCTATATCCCAAAAAGAGTCAAAAAAAAAAAAAAAAAGATCCATAGAAAGGACTTTTTGACAAATATAAGTTCTGATGACTTTTAGATCATGCCACTGAACTGAGAAAGAAATTACAAAACTAATAAAATATCTGATGGCTTCATCCAGGTAAATAAGGATTAATTACAAGGGATAAATAAACTGATCAATATCACTTATAATTGTATGGCTTTTGGTCTAAAATATTGTCTTTTAATCTTTGTTTTTCAGAAAAACTTCTCCCCTTATGCTAACTATGACCCACATGAAAAATTAAATTATTGCCTTAAGTGATCTACCTCCTAGTTTTGGTGAACTGGTTTTGTTCTGAGAGTTCATGACTTCTCAATGTGAAACCAAGTTTCTGACAAAATTAATGATGACTAAATGACTTGAGGCAACTGATCATATATATAACCCTATATTGGATAATTGTAATAGTACAACTCTAGATATGGAAGAACACAACAAAGGAAAATATTTCCTGGATTATAATAGACTAGAAAAACAGACAATCCAGAGAATTTTAGGTTATCAACATGGCCTAATCCAAGAATAACACATTCAGTGACCCATCAACAAAATCCTTGTCTGACCTAGGAATGAGGATTCCTAGCACTGTAGGACAAATTGATCATGAAATACCTCCCATGTGCATGCCCAATCACTTAAATTATGTCCAATCTTAGCAACTCTATGGACTGTAACCCTCCAGGCTCCTCTGTCCATGGGATTCTCCAGGCAAGATTGCTGGAGTGGGTTGCCATGCCTTTCTCCAAGATATCTTACTGACTCAGGGATTGAATTGGCATCCCTTGTACCACAGGCAGATTCTTTACTCACTGAACTGCCTGGTAAGCTCCAAAATACATCCCCAATTTTTTGACCAACAGAGGGCTCTGTGGACAAGGAATGTTACCTGTTATACCAGGAAATAAAAAAAAATTATTGCCTGCCATTCCAGTTCTACAAAGGTCAAGCCATCAGCCACTACTGCTACCCTCAATGGTGTGCCCTTAGGGAAATTCATGATGGAGAAAAACAGAAAGTTTTCTCTGCTTCAGATACTGGCCATGAGATAGTTAAGACACATATCTAAGGAATAATTTCAATGAGCCCAGACTCTTGCATCTTCCCATACATAGAAAAAGCACTAAAATAATTAATGTGAGATGCTTATTCTTTGGGATTCCCAGGTGGCTCAGTGGTAAAGAATCCGCCTGCTAAGGCAGGAGACACAGGAGAGGCAGGTTCGATCCCTGGGTAGGGAAGATCCCCTGGAGGGAGAAATGGCAACCCACTCCAGTATTCTTGCTTGTTATTAGCAGTAATCTTTTAAAGCTCCACTAAAATTTTTCCATTGAAAACTCCTGTATATCCTGGCCCTTCCCTTCTTCAGAGTAGTTCCTCAGAGCTACCTGAGAAGATGCCCTTCATACTAATCCTCAGTAAGATCCTTGAATAAAACTTAACTTGAAACTTTTAGGCCTTTTTATTCAATTGACGGTCTTTAGCTTGAGACGATGTTTAAGGTAGTGGCTTGGGTCGTTTTGGAGAGTTATTCAGTCTTCTGTATACAAGGAGTGATGGGGGTGGAGGTTTAGTTGCTAAATCATGTCAGACTCTTGCAGCCCTATGGACTGTAGCCCTCCAGGCTCTTCTGTCCATTGGATTTCTCAGGCAAGAATACTGGAGTGGGTTGCCATTTCCTTCTCCAGGGGATCTTCCTGACCCAGGGATTGAACCTACATTTCCTACATAGCAGGCAGTCTCCTGCATTGCAGGCAGATTCTTTACTGACTGAGTTACTGGGGGAACCCTAAAGGAGTATACATGTCATTAAGCTTCTGTTTGTTTTTCTCTTGTTAATCTGTCTTTTATTACAGGGAAGATTCAGCCAAGAACCTGTAAGTAAAAAGAAAATTATTCTTCCTCCCCCAGAGGGGAAAGAGCCAGAGGGGAAGTCTCCCTTGATGGTCCCTCAGGTTATTCTGGAACACGCCCAGTTCTCCATAAATATCACTGAAATAAATAATCTTTAGGAAACAGACATTCTAAAATCCCTCCGAGTGCTTTTTCCCTCAACACTGGCAAGAACCCCAGTGACAAGAAGAATACATTAGAGGAAATGATTCAGATCAAACCCATATTATCTCCACAGGTTAAGCAATGCCAGAAGTATCTCTCCTGGGAGGAAAATTTTATGCCAAAAAGACTGAAAAACATGGAGAGTGCTTTCTGAGGGATATTGGCTTTTTCTTACTGCTTGCACACTCCAGAGAAGCCTAACTGCCAAAATGACCTCAGTTGACGCCACAAGACACAGAACTGTCCTGTCAAGCCCCGCCTGAATTCCCGGCCCCCAGAATTATGGGCTATAGCAAAACTGTTGTAGGTTTAGGTCGCTGACTTTGGGGATATTTTGTTATTCAGCAATAGATGAAGAAAATTAAAACAGTAGTATTTCAGAAAAAGTAACTATCTGACTCTTACACCTGAAAAATCCAAGAGGAGTTCTGGTTTCAGATACAGCTTGATACAGGTGCTTCGATTTTTTAAGTTTCCTGGTCTGTGTTTTTACCACTCTCAGGGCAACTTCCAATCGTTATAAGAAGAGAGCTGGCTGGTCTTACATTCACAGCTCCAAGATCAGTGGAGAGGACCCTCCAAACATGTTCCTGATTACTTTCCAGCCAATATCTAGTTCTGAAATTCAGCTCATTAAGATTGGCTCAGGCCCCAAAACAAACACTAACTATACTGTTGTCAGAAAAATGGGATACGTTGACTGGATTCCAGCCTGAGCCTCATGCCTCACATTTGGATCCAGGATGCTATCCTGTATTAATATTTTTAAAATGTTTCTATATTTATGGTGATTTGAACACCATCAGGCCTTGCACACTTGAGATACTACCCTTCTAAGAGCTAGATAATTTCTAGAGTTAGGAAACAGCTTGCTTGTGAACGTGACTTTAATATATAAACCAACCAGAGTCCTCGCCACCCCCATCTACCTTCTTTTAACTGGTTTCTGTAGTTTAGACAAGCTTCCTTCCTTAAATCACACCAGAGCCTGGTACCAAATAACCAATACCCCTATAGCCTAGATCCCAAGAAAATTATTCAAAATTGCCAGTCTTAAACCTGTTCAACTTCTTACCTTGCCTCCCGCATTTCTTCTTGCATAAAAACACAATAAAGTCTTTTGGGGATATTTTCATCACACTTCTTCCGCTTCACGTAAACTCAGGTGCTTCCCCATGCGGTCCTGCATGGTATAGCATGCCTTCTCCTCTTGGAAACTGTGAGCAAAAAACGGCAATTGTCTTCTGATCTGTGGGCCTCAACATACCTAAATAAAAATAATGTCACAGGTACATTTTAAAACATAAATTTATCCAGACCATGTGTCCCATCAAAAACCCAGGAGATATTATTGGAAAGTTCATATGTCATGATTATCCACAATTTACTATAGTTATTATATTAATTTCCTTTTGCTATTGCAATAAATTATTACAAATCTAGTGGCTTAAACCAGGAGTATCCAACCATGGGCAATAGACTGGTACTGCTCCATGGCCTATTAAGACATTGGCTGCACAGCCGGAGGTGAACAGCAGTTGAAGGAGCAATGCTTCATCTGTATTGGCAACCACTTCCCATCACTTACATTACTACCTGACCTCGCTTCCTGTCACATCAGCAATGGCATTAGAGTCTAATAGGAGCAAGAACCCTTATATTTATATAATGCACTTGAGGCAAAATAATAGGATACTGAAAGAGGAACACCCCAGGTTGGTAGGTGCCCAATATGCTACTGGAGATCAGTGGAGAAATAACTCCAGAAAAAATGAAGGGATGGAGCCAAAGCAAAAACAATACCCAGTTGTGGATGTGACTGGTGATAGAAGCAAGGTCCAATGCTGTTAAAGAGCAATATTGCATAGGAACCTGGAATGTTCGGTCCATGAATCAAGGCAAATTGGAAGTGGTCAAACAAGAGATGGCAAGAGTGAATGTCTGCATTCTAGGAATCAGCGAACTAAAATGGACTGGAATGGGTGAATTTAACTCAGATGACCATTATATCTATTACTGAGGGCAGGAATCCCTCAGGAGAAATGGAGTAGCCATCATGGTCAACAGAAGAGTCTGAAATGCAGTACTTGGATGCAATCTCAAAACCGACAGAATGATCTCTGTTCATCTCCAAGGCAAACCATCCAATATCACAGTAATCCAAGTCTATGCCCCAACCAGTAACGCTGAAGAAGCTGAAGTTGAATGGTTTTATGAAGACCTACAAGACCTTTTAGAACTAACACCCAAAAAAGATGTCCTTTTCATTCTAGGGCACTGGAATGCAAAAGTAGGAAGTCAAGAAACACCTGGAGTAACAGGCAAATTTGGCCTTGGGGTACAGAATGAAGCAGAGCAAAGGCTAATAGAGTTTTGCCAAGAGAACACACTGGGTCATAGCAAACACCCTCTTCCAACAACAGAAGAGAAGACTCTACACATGGACATCACCAGATGGTCAACACTGAAATCAGATTGATTATATTCTTTGAAGCCAAAGATGGAGAAGCTCTGTACAGTCAGCAAAAACAAGACCAGGAACTGACTGTGGTTCAGATCATGAACTCCATATTGCCAAATTCAGACTTAAATTGAAGAAAGTAGGGAAAACCATTAGACCATTCAGGTATGACTTAAATCAAATCCCTTATGATTATACAATGGAAGTGAAATAGATTTAATGGACTAGATCTGATAGACAGAGTGTCTGATGAACTATGGATGGAGGTTTGTGACATTGTACAGGAGATAGGGATCAAGACCATCCCCATGGAAAAGAAATGCAAAAAAGCAAAATGGCTGTCTGGGGAGGCCTTACAAATAGCTGTGAAAAGCAAAAGAGAAAAGGAAAGATATAAACATCTGAATGCAGAGTTCCAAAGAATAGCAAGAAGAGATAAGAAAGCCTTCCTCAGTGATCAATGCAAAGAAATAGAGGAAAACAACAGAATAGGAAAGACTAGAGATCTCTTCAAGAAAATTAGAGATTCCAAGGGAACATTTCATGCAAAGATGGGCTTGATAAAGGACAGAAATGGTATGGACCTAACAGAAGCAGAAGATAGTAGGAAGAGGTGGCAAGAATACACAGAAGAACTGTACAAGAAAAGATTTTCATGACCAAGATAATCACGTTGGTGTGATCACTTATCTAGAGCCAGACATCCTGGAATGTGAAGTCAAGTGGGCCTTAGAAAGCATCACTATGAACAAAACTAGTGGAGGTGATGGCATTCCAGTGGAGCTATTTCAAATCCTGAAAGATGATGTTGTGAAAGTGCTGCACTCAATATGCCAGCAAATTTGGAAAACCCAGCAGTGGCCACAGGACTGGAAAAGGTCAGTTTTCATTCCAGTTCCAAAGAAAGGCAATGCCAAAGAATGCTCAAACTACAGCACAATTGCACTCATCTCACACGCTAGTAAAGTAATGCTTAAAATTCTCCAAGCCAGGCTTCAGCAGTATGTGAATGGTGAACTGCCAGATGTTCAAGCTGGTTTTAGAAGAGGCAGAGGAAGCAGAGATCAAATTGCCAACATCCGCTGGATCATTGAAAAAGCAAGCGAGTTCCAGAAAACATCTATTTCTGTTTTATTGACTATGCCAAAGCCTTTGACTGTGCGGATCACTGTGGAAAATTCTTCAAGAGATGGGAATACCACCTGACCGGCCTCTTGAGAAACCTATATGCAGGTCAGGAAGCAACAGTTAGAACTGGACATGGAACAGACTGGTTCCAAATAGAAAAAGCAGTCCGTCAAGGCTGTATATTGTCACCCTGCTTATTTAACTTCTATGCAGAGTACATCATGAGAAACGCTGGGCTGGAGGAAGCACAAGCTGGAATCAAGATCGCTGGGAGAAATATCAAGAACCTCAAATATGCAGATGACACCACCCATATGGCAGAAAGTGAAGAGGAACTCAAAAGCCTCTTGATGAAAGTGAAAGTGGAGAGTGAAAAAGTTGGCTTAAAGCTCAACATTCAGAAAATGAAGATCATGGCATCTGGTCCCATCACTTCATGGCAAATAGATGGGGAAACAGGGGAAACAGTGGCTGACTTAATTTTTCTGGGCTCTAAAATCACTGCAGATGGTGATTGCAGCCAGGAAATTAAAACACTCTTACTCTTTGGAAGGAAAGTTATGACCAACCTAGATAGCGTATTCAGAAGCAGAGACATTACTTTGCCAACTAAGGTCCGTCTAGTCAAGGCTATGGTTTTCCCAGTATTCATGTATGGATGTGAGAGTTGGACTGTTAAGAAAGCTGAGAGCTGAAGAATTGATGCTTTTGAACTGTGGTGTTGGACAAGACTCTTGAGAGTCCCTTGGACTGCAAGGAGATCCAACCAGTCCATTCTGAAGGAGATCAGCCCTGGAATTACTTTGGAAGGAATGATGCTAAAGCTGAAACTCCAGTACTTTGGCCACCTCATGCGAAGAGCTGACTTTGGAAAAGACTCTGATGCTGGGAGGGATTGGGGGCAGGAGGAGAAGGGGACAACAGAGGATGAGATGGCTGGATGGCATCACTGAATCGATGGACGTGAGCTTGAGTGAACTCCGGGAGTCAGTGATGGATAGGGAGGCCTGGCTTGCTGCAATTCATGGGGTGCCAAAGAGTAGGCGACTCAACTGAACTGAACTGAACTTGAATCATCCAGAAACCTTTCCACCCACAATCTCAGTCCATGGAAAAACTGTCTACGATGAAACCAGTCCCTGGTGCCAAAAAAACTGGAGACCACTGGCTTAAACAACACAAATGTATTATCTTACACTGAAGGAGGTCAGAGGTCTGAAATGAGTCTCACTGGGATAAAATCAAGGTGTCAGTATAGCTGTATTCTTTCTAAAGGTTTTAGAGAAGAATCTACTCTCTTGCTTCTTTCAGTTTCTAGAGGCTGCCTGCATCCTGTGACCCACTGTCCTTGTCCATCTTTGAAGCCATAATGGGAGGTAGATTCTTTCTACCATACCATTCCTGATTCTTACTCTTCTGCCTCCCTCCTCCCCATTTAAGAATCCTTGTGATTATACTGGGCCCATCCATATAGTCCAAGATTATTTCATTTTAAGGTCAGCTGAGTAGCAACGTTAATTCCATCTAAACCACCTGAGGCAAAGAACTGATTCATTGGAAAAAACCCTGATGCTGGGAAAGACTGAAGGCAGGAGGAGAAGGGGATGACAGGGGACGAGATGGTTGGATGGCATCACCGACTCAATGGATATGAGTTTGAGCAAACTCCAGGAGTTGATGATGGACAGGGAGGCCTAGCATGCTTCAGTCCCTGGGGCTGCAAAGAGTAGGACACGATTAAGTGACTGAACTAACTATAACCTTAATACCCTCAAGTGTGTGTGTGTGTGTGTGTGTGTGTGTGTGTGTGTGTGTGTGGTCAGTCATGTCCATCTCTTTTCAACCCCATGAACTATAGCCTGCCAGGCTCCTCTTGTCCATGGAATTTTTCAGGCAAGAATACTGGAGTGGAATGCCATTTTCCTACTTCAAGGGATCCTCTAGACCTGGGGGTTGAACTCACACCTCCTGAGTCTGCTGCATTGACAGGCAGTTTCTTTACCACTAGCACCACCTGGGAAGTCCTAATACTCTTACCATGTGACCTAACGTGTGACACAGAAGATGTTTCTGACTTGTAATGCTGAGGCACAGAGACTTGGAAAATTTACAATGTGGTATGAGCAGCAGAGAAAAACTGCCATCATCTCCTTTTTAATCATATCATTATAGCCAAATGCATGGTACCCAGCATTTAGTACACGCTGAATAATTGTTTGTTGAATTAATAAGCCAGTACTTCAGTTGTTGCCCTTTTAATGAAGTTTAAAAAACTATTCATTCCCTGTGACTAGCAGAGGGAGCTCAGTTCAGTGCTCTGTGGTGACCTAGATGGATGGAATAGAGGGGAGGGTCGGAGAGAGGTCCAAGATGGGGGGATATATGTATGTGTATAGCTGATTTACTTAATTGTATGGCAGAAACTAATGCAACATTGTAAAGCAACTATACCCCAATTAAAAAAAATTAATCAGTTAACTGAAAAATATGCATTCCATTCTGCAAAAAGATTGGGAATTTTAAAGGGGAAGACTAACGGACAGTACATTTTTTAAAAGAAGAGGCAGGAGGAATCTGAGTACTCTCAGGAGGCAGGTACAGTAAGCTCAGTATAGATTTAAGCTCCTCCTATGGAAGGTCAAAGATGGTTCCCCAAACAGTATTAATACAATCTGCTGGTGAAACAAAGTTGAGTATATTGCTTACTTCAGTGAGGAAGAATATCATATAGCAAGTTTTGGCAGTGTCTTGGAGCAGGGAATGATAAGGTCAGAATTTACTGAGAATTGAAAGTTTGATTTAAGATAGAACTTTAAAAGCAAAGATTTGGAGAGTATTCAGTAAGGATTGTGATAGGGTTCAGGACGCTCTGCCTCCCAGATATGGCACCTTAACATCTTGAATATTTTTAGTTGAAGGAGTTTGAGATGATGGCAGAGCAGAAAGGCCTGCTGACCTTCCCCTGTCCTCATCTTTTGCAGCAGGTCATAAAATGTCCATGTAACAAGTGCCCTTCCTTTACCCAAAGAAAAGGACCATCATTACCTCTGAAGACAAAAGAACATTGGAAAGAATCCCAACAAAAAGGCTTTGCTAAGTATTCCTCAGCTTATTAAACTTACCTCACATTCTGACCTACCATACTTCCATGTGAGTGCTCACCCTTCATCATACCTAGCCTAAAATTACTCAGGTCTATTTCTGTGGGTCTTCATTTTCTTATGATAGTCCCCATGTCATGTAAACTTACAACTAGTAACAGTGTATTTTTCTTCTGTTATAATAAATTGCCTTTGTCAGCTTAATTTTCAGACTCAGCCAGGGACCCTAACAGATTTAAGAAAAACTTTTTCTTCCCTTACAATCACAATCCAATCATCCAGGCTTGGAAACAGCAAAATAGGGAATATGTGGTGTATATTTGTTGATGCTTTTCACTGAAGAATTAATAAAACTTTTGGAAAGTTTCCATAGTGATCAATCAAATTGCCTTTGCAGGACACTCCTGGAAGAATGCATGCTTAAGTGTTTACTCGGTCACATCCAACTATTTGAGACCCTTTAGACTGCAGCCTGCCAGGCTCCTCTGTCCATGAGATTCTCTAGGCAAGAATACAGGAGTGGGTAACCATGTCCTCCTCCAGAGGATCTTCCCAACCCAAGGACTGAACCCATGTCTCTTGTATCTCCTGCACTACAGGCATTCTTTACCTCTGAGCCATCAGGGATGCCCTGGAAGAATAAGGCCATGCTGATATTAAAGACAGAGGAGAGCTGAATTCATGTAGATGATTTTATGGTTTTGGTTCTCAGTGTCTGGTTTAAGTAAGGATATAGACACTGTCTGTTCTTGGAGATTAGGCTTCCTTTGAGAAGAGGGGATAAAATCAAAGGGAAAAGTATGTCAGATGATCAGGCAAAGCCTTAAAGAGCCCCCATTTCTGGTGACTGAGTGATTTCATCCTTTTTTGTTTTAACATTAAAGATAGAAGGAAAACATTCCTTGGGGAATATGATGAACAAGAGATTATTTAGAGTGTTTTGTTCTTGCTTAAAGCTTATGTATTCATACAAATATAAAAACAACTTATTAGACAAGGAATAAAAATGGTAAGTGAAATGAAAGTGAGTCAGTGCGAAATAGGTTTGTGTGTGTGCTGTGCTATTTTATGATCTTGCTGATATCAAACCATGCATTGTTAGTGCTGGCAAAAAAAAAAAAAATGACTTCCTGATCAAGTGCTGATATTGATGAATAAGTCACACCACAAGTTATTGGCAATATTCTCTGTCCTTCCTGAAGAAGGAACAATGGTAAAGCCTTTCCAAAAAGGAAATATACCATGAAATGCCTCTAAGATTTGTGTGCTTTATGTAAATTATGCCTCAGTTTGGAAGAGAAAGGGGGAGAAAGAAGGAAGGAAGAGTGGAGGATATCTCTATTCCTCTGTATTCCGTAACTCTGGGACCAGCAAAAGGAACAAAATGCATAGTAAAACAATTCTCATCAGAGCCAGTTACATTCCCTGCCACCTTGGTGCTGTGAGATGCCTCTGATTGTCAACCAGACTTTTTCAGATCTATTTGAATTATTCTGCTGTTTAAACTATCTAGTCTAACAATGATTATGATTAAAACTGCTTTCCAAACATGTTTACAGCTCTATCATTCATTCACTGTTTGAATCAAGAAGTAGGGTGAACAGCCATTTGGGTTTACCTGGAAATTTCCATGTTTTAGCTGTGAAATCCAATAGTTTGGGAACTGCTTACTCAGTCTTGAGTTAGTCAGCCAACCTCATCATCCTAATTAGAATCAATCTTCTCTTTTGTCTTAAAAGATCTTGGGGATTCTAGTATCTTAAATAAAAGCCCTAAATTTATCAAATATCTACAAGTGAAGAAGACAGAAGACATTGTCCCTATCTTTAAGGAGCTCACAGATACAAAAAAAAATGAAAAAAGGAACATGATGGGACATTAATAGAATATGAGGCAGGTATGCTATAAGAAATACATAAACCAAATATTCCAAAAGCACAGAGAATGGAAAGATTTCTTCTCCCTCAGGAAATGAGAAAGTTTTCATAGCTGAAGGTAGTTGCTGCTGCTGCTGCTGCTGCTGTTGCTGCTAAGTAGCTTCAGTCATGTCAGACTCTGTGCGACCCCATAGACAGCAGCCCGCCAAGCTCCCCTGTCACTGGGATTCTCCAGGCAAGAACACTGGAGTGGGTTGCCATTTCCTTCTGCAGTTCATGAGAGTGAAAAATGAAAGTAAATATGGTCAGTCATGTCCGACTCTTAGCGACCCCAGGGACCGCAGCCTACCAGGCTCCTCCATCCATGGGATTTTCCAGGCAAGATTACTGGAGTGGGTGGCCATTGCCTTCTCCGAAGGTAGTTGAGCTGAGTCTTAAAGGATGGACAGATAGGTAACAAAAGACATTTAGAGGGTCTTCCTTGGTGGTCTAGTGGTTCAGACTCCTTGCTTCTAATGCAGATGGCCCAGGTTCAGCCTAGTGGCAAAGCTAAGGTTTTACATCCTGCATGCCATTTGGTGCAGCAAGAACAAACAAAACAACGACAGTAGCAACAAAAGGCATATAGAAGGGGTGGGGCAAACTCTCAAAAGTAGGAAAGAACCTGGAGTTGTCTGGTTTGGCTGTAATGTATGTGGAGTTCCTAAAGGGCTCAGTGAGAGATTCAACTGAAAAAAGTGGGCTAGTCAAATTCCAGCAAGCCTTCAAAGGCCATGCTGTTGCCTCTGTCTGGAAATTCACTTGCCCTTCCTTGAATATCTAAATTTTACATAGTATTTATCCATCATGGGGAATGTTAATTTCTTCAAATACTTCTTTGGCTGTCTTTCCTACTAGACTGTGAGCTACTTGAAGGCAGGAACTAAACCTATGTACAACCAACATATCACATGTCTCAGTTCAGTTCAGTTGCTCAGTTGTGTCCAGCTCTTTACAGCCTCATGGACTGCAGCACCCCAGGCCTCCCTGTCCATCACCAACTCCTGGAGTTTACTCAGACTCACATCCATTGAGTTGGTGATGCCATCCAACCATCTCATCCTCTGTTGACCCCTTCTCCCGGCTTCAATCTTTTCAGCATCAGGGTCTTTTCAAATAAGTCAGTTCTTCACATCAGGTGGCCAAAGTATTGGAGTTTCAGCTTCAGCATCAGTCCTTCCGATGAATATTCAGGACTGATTTCCTTTAGGATTGACTGGTTGGATCTCCTTGCAGTCCAAGGGACTCTCAAGAGTCTTCTCCAACACCACAGTTCAAAAGCATCAATTCTTTGGCATCAATCTGAAGAATTGATCAGATTCTTGATATGTCTACTAAATAATAAATGTAAAGGAAAGTGTGTGTGTTTAGTCGTGTCCAACTCTTTGCAACCTCATGGACTGTAGCCCACCTGGCTCCTCTGTCCATGGGATTTCCCAGGCAAGAATATTATAGTTCATTGTTATTTCCTACTCTAGGGGATCATCCCAACCCAGGGACTGAAGTTACATCTCTGTCTCCTGCATTGGCAGGCAGATTTTTACCACTAGTGCCACTGGCGAAGCCCATTAAACAGAATCTCAGTAAATGTTTGCTCAATTTATGAATAAACAAATGAATTAAAGTAAGAGATTCTTATAAGAAGTTGAGACTTTTTTAGTAGACATTCAGTTCAGTTCTGTTCAGTCGCTCAGTCATGTCTGACTCTGCAAACCCATGAACAACAGCACACCAGGCCTCCCTGTCAATCACCAAATCTCAGAGTCCACCCAAACCCATGTCCACTGGGTCAGTGATAGCATTCAACCATCTTATCCTTTGTCATCCCCTTCTCCTCCTGCCTTCAATCTTTCCCAGCATCAGGGTCTTTTCAAATGAATCAGCTTTTCCCATCAGGTGGCCAAAGTATTGGAGTTTCAGCTTCACCATCAGTCCCTCCAATGAACATCCAGGACTAATATCCTTTAGGATGGACTGTTTGGATCTCCTTGCAGTCCAAGGGACTCTCAAGAGTCTTCTCCAACACCACAGTTCAAAAGCATCAATACTTCAGTGCTCAGCTTTCTTTATAGTCCAACTCTCACATCCATACATGATCACTGGAAAACCATAGCCTTGACAAGATGGACCTTTGTTGACAAAGTGACATCTCTGCTTTTTAATAGGCTGTCTAGGTTGGTCATAACTTTCCTTCCAAGGAGTAACCATCTTTTAATTTCATAGCTGCAGTCACCATCTGTAGTAATTTCAGAGCCCAGAAAAATAAAGTCAGCCACTGTTTCCACTGTTTCTCCATTTGCCATGAAGTAATGGGACCAGATGCCATGATCTTAAGTTTCTGAATGTTGAGCTTTAAGCCAACTTTTTAACTCTCCTCTTTCACTTTCATCAAGAGGCTCTTTAGTGCTTCTTCACTTTCTGCCATAAGGCTGGTGTTATCTGCATATCTGAGGTTCTTGATATTTATCCCGGCAATCTTGATTCCAGCTTGTGCTTCTTCCAGCCCAGCATTTCTCATGATGTTCTCTCAGTTCAGTTCAGTTCAGTTCAGTTCAGTTCAGTTCAGTTCAGTCGCTTGGTCGTGTCCGACTCTTTGCGACCCCATGAATTGCAGCACGCCAGGCCTCCCTGTCCATCACCATCTCCCGGAGTTCACTCAGACTCACGTCCATCGAGTTGGTGATGCCATCCAGCCATCTCATCCTCTGTCATCCCCTTCTCCTCCTACCCTCAATCCCTCCCAGCATCAGAGTCTTTTCCAATGAGTCAACTCTTCACATGAGGTGGCCAAAGTACTGGAGTTTCAGCTTTAGCATCATTCCTTCCAAAGAAATCCCAGGGTTGATCTCCTTCAGAAGGGACTGGTTGGATCTCCTTGCAGTCCAAGGGACTCTCAAGAGTCTTCTCCAAGATCACAGTTCAAAAGCATCAATTCTTCAGCACTCAGCCTTCTTCACAGTCCAACTCTCACATCCATACATGAATACTGGAAAAACCATAGCCTTGACTAGATGGACCTTTGTTGGCAAAGTAATGTCTCTGCTTTTGAATATGCTATCTAGGTTGGTCATAACTTTTCTTCCAAGGAGTAAGCGTCTTTTAATTTCATGGCTGCAGTCACCATCTGCAGTGATTTTGGAGCCCCCAAAAATAAAGTCTGACACTGTTTCTACTGTTTCCCCATCTATTTCCCATGAAGTGATGGGACCAGATGCCATGATCTTCGTTTTCTGAATGTTGAGCTTTAAGCCAACTTTTTCACTCTCCTCTTTCACTTTCATCAAGAGGCTGTTTAGTTCCTCTTCACTTTCTGCCATAAGGGTGGTGTCATCTGCATATCTGAGGTTATTGATATTTCTCCCAGCAATCTTGATTCCAGCTTGTGTTTCTTCCAGTCCAGCGTTTCTCATGATGTACTCTGCATATAAGTTAAATAAGCAGGGTGACAATATACAGCCTTGATGTACTCCTTTTCCTATTTGGAACCAGTCTGTTGTTCCATGTCCAGTTCTAACTGTTGGTTCCTGACCTGCATATAGGTTTCTCAAGTGGCCAGTCAGGTAGTCTGGTATTCCCATCTCTTGAAGAATTTTCCACAGTTTATTGTGATCCACACAGTCCAAGACTTTGGCATAGTCAATAAAGCAGAAATAGATGTTTTCTGGAACTCTCTTGCTTTTCCATGATCCAGCGGATGTTGGCAATTTGATCTCTGGTTCCTCTGCCTTTTCTAAAACCTGCTTGAACCTCTGGAAGTTCACGGTTCATGTATTGCTGAAGCCTGGCTTGGAGAATTTTGAGCATTACTTTACTAGCATGTGAGAAGAGTGCAATTGTGCGGTAGTTTGAGCATTCTTTGGCATTGCCCTTCTTTGGAATTGGAATGAAAACTGACCTTTTCCAGTCCTGTGGCCACTGCTGAGTTTTCCAGATTTGCTGGCATATTGAGTGCAGCACTTTCACACATCATCTTTTAGGATTTGAAATAGCTCCACTGGAATGCCATCACCTCCACTAGCTTTGTTTGTAGTGATGCTTTCTAAGGCCCACTTGACTTCACATTCCAGGATTTCTGGCTCTAGATGAGTGATCACACCATCGTGATTATCTGGGTCGTGAAGATCTTTTTTGTATAGTTCTTCTGTGTATTCTTGCCACCTCTTCTTAATATCTTCTGCTTCTATTAGGTCCATACCATTTCTGTCCTTTATCGAGCCCATCTTTGCATAAAATGTTCCCTTGGTATCTCTAATTTTCTTGAAGAGATCTCTAGTCTTTCTCTGCATAAAAGTTAAATAAGTAGGGTGACAATATACAGCCTTGCCGTACTCCTTTTCCTATTTGGAACCAGTCTGTTTTTCCATGTCCAGTTATAACTGTTGCTTCCTCACCTGCATACAAGTTTCTCAAGAGGCAGGTCAGGTAGTCTGGTATTCCCATCTTTTCAGAATTTTCCACAGTTTATCGTGATCCACAGTCAAAGGCTTTGGCATAATAGACATTAGGAAAATATATATTTTTAAAAAAAAGACTCAAGAAGCTGTATTTAGGATGATTTTTCTGGGAGGAATGGATAGAAATAGTTTGAGTAAGGGAAGGGTTGAGACTGAGAGAACAGTCAATCCTGATACAATTAGAGAAGGAAAGACAAGTGTTTCATAGGGGAAAAAAAAAAAAAAACCCACAGTAATTCATCTAGAAGAAGTATGGTAAGCTTAGTAATTGAAAGGAAACATCCATAAATGGATTTCAAGCCTGAATGACAGAATAACCACACGTTAATAAAACTAAAAAACACTGGAGCAAATTCAGTTTTGTGCAAGACAGAGAGCTTAGTTTCAACAAATTGACCATGAAGGTGTGAAGGAACATTCGCATGGAGACGGATGTTAGGAGCATAGGAGAGGAGTCGTGGCTAGAGACATGGATTTTGGAGCTGAACTCATACAAACGTGAGCTAATTAAATAACTGATGTCTACTAATGTTGTAGGAAACTGATGTTTCCTAATGTCTACTATGCCAAGGACTTCCTTGGTGGTTCAGTGGCTAAGACACCGAGCTCCCAATGCAAGGGGCTCAGGTTCAATCCCTGATCAGGGAACTAGATCCCACATGTGGCAACTAAGAGCTTGCATGTGCCAACTAGACCCAGTGCAGTCAAAGAAATAAATAAATAAAAATAAAATATTAGAAATAAGTAAATAAGATAACTAAAGAAAAGATAACAGTGAGAAATAAATATGAAGCAAAAATGAAATCTTTGTGGGTAACTAAGTTTATAATAGAGGAGGTGGAGAAGATTCCATGGAAAGAGGCTCCAAGAAGCCTTAACTAGAAATTATAGTCTGATACACAGTGTTCCACAAGTAAAGAAAGCCAGTTAACAACATTTAAAAAAAGCTTCTAGATCTGGCAGTAGGAAATCTACAGATGACTGCTTAGTGTATAAATTCCGTGGAGTGACAAGGAACAAAAACCAGATTGTTAAGGGCAAAAAACACAAAGGATTTTCATAAATGGAGTCAATGACCTTTTGAGAAGTTTGCTGGGAACTCAAGGAGGGAAAGAAGTTTGCAATTCAAGGGGTAGAACAGAAGAGGTAATATTTCTGCTCTATTTTAAGAAAAAAAAGATATGTTTTTAGGCTTATGCATTAGTGGAGTGAAAGAGATTGATTTCAGGAAAGGATGGAAATAATTAATAGAGCCTTGGAAAACTGGATGACATGCAGATAGAGAGAAAATATTCAGATTTTATTTGGACTATAGATTTTATTTAAGTTTCTGGACAGACATTTTGACATACACACACATAGTTCATTCCCAACAACAACAACAAAAACTTAAAGTTTTAAAGGTACATTATTGCAACTCTTTTTCTTGTTATACACACAAATACACATGAAAACATCTGCATCAAATTTTCAACTAAAGTCAAAAATATATATGGTTACTCATGTTTATTCAAACAGATCTGGCTCTTATTAGTCAGTTATTTCATCTTTATTGAAGGTCTTTAGAACATATAACATTGTCACTAGCTTTGACTGGCTTTATTAGGCCTTCAAGAGACAAAATATATGTCAACAAAAAAAGCAGTGTATTTCCCTTTTTAATGGGTGTGAATATACATTTTTGTAGCTAAACACTGAACACCAATTCCACTAAGAATAAAAGAAGGAAATGAATAAATCATATTACATAACACTTATTATTCTACTTCTCTTGTAAAAGATAATCATTCATTATTCTAACTTAATCATTTGCCTTTCATAAAAAAATTTAATTTAGTAAGCATATCTGTCTGTTAGTTGCTTAGTCATGTCTGACTCTTTGCGGCCCCATGGACTGTAACCACCAGGCTCCTCTGTCCATGGGTTTTCCCAGGCAAGGATACTGAAGTGGGTAGACATTTCCTTCTCCAGGGCATCTTCCTGACCCAGGGATTGATCCAGGTCTCTTGCATTGCAGGCAGATTCTTTACCGTTTGAACCACCAGGGAAGCTGTTATTTAGTATCAGCTACAGATTTCTTTTTCTGTGAAATTCAAATAGGATGCTATACAGACAAAATTTAAGCATAAAAAACTCCAGAAGGACATAAAATAAATCGGCAAATGTTACCCATGGTGAGAGGGGTTACAGAACTGCATTCTATAGAATAATATAGAATATATTCCTCTAATATATCCTTTCTTTAAAAATATATGTATACATTTACTTATTTGGCTGCACCAGGTCTTAGTTGCAGCATGGGAGATCTTTTCATTGTAGCATGCAAGCTCTTCAGTTGTAGCATGTGAGATCTAGTTCTCTGACTATGGATCACAGCCATGCCCCTGCATTGGGAGTGTGGAGTCTTAACCTCTGGACCACTAAGCATGTTCCCAAATATAGCTTTTCAATGCTGTTTCATTTGTTGAACTATTTTGCTACACTATCTATTCATAAAGTAAATACAAAGTATAAAAGAAAACTGAACATAGTTATCCAGTTGAATTCTCATTAGCTCACCTTGCTTCCATCAAAGCACAACATTCTGGATAAAACAAATGATCATCCTTTGTAGCAGAAGTTAAGCAGGATCCTAGGTAACGAATGTATCAACTGACTTTTTTTTTTTTTTAATCAAGGTACAGCTTTACATAATAGCATGTACCCAAGTACTTTGTAATGTAATAATAAAAATTTTTAGTATGTTGGAAGCCCATTCCTTCAGGATGACTGTCTTAAATGTAATCATACATAGATTATTCAATTAAAAAATCATTGCTGTGTCTCACACATTCAAACCGTTAAAATGGACTTGGTATGTTGCAGTATAAGAAGGTTGAGCATTGAAGAACTGATGCTTTAGAATTGTGGTGCTGGAGAAGATTCTTGAGAGTCCTTTGGATAGCAAGAAGATCAAACCAGTGAATCCTGAAGGAAATCAACCCTGACTATTCATTAGAAGGACTGATGCTGAAGCTCTGATATTTTGGCCACCTGATGCGAAGAGCTGACTCACTGGAAAAGAACCTGATGCTGGAAAAGACTGAAGGCAGGAGGAGAAGAGGGTGACAGAGGATGAGATGGCTGGATAGCATCACCGACTCAACGGACATGAGTTTGAGCAAACTCTGGGAGATAGCAAAGGACAGGGAAGTCTGGTGTGCTCCAGTCCATGGTGTTACAAAGGGTTGGCTACGACTTCAGTTCAGTTCAGTTCAGTTGCTCAGTCGTGTCCGACTCTTTGCAATCCCATGAACCGCAGCACGCCAGGCCACCTTGTCCATTACCAACTCCCGGAGTTTACCCAAATTCATGTCCATTGAGTTGGTGATGCCATCCAACCATCTCATCCTCTGTCGTCCCCTTCTCCTCCTGCTTTCAATCTTTTCCAGCATCAGGGTCTTTTCAAATGAGTCAGCTTTTTGCATCAGGTGGCCAAAATATTGGAGTTTCAGCTTCAACATCAGTCCTTCCAATGAACACCCAGGACTGATTTCCCTTAGGATGGACTGGTTGGATCTTCTTGCAGTCCAAGGGACTTGCAAGAGTCTTCTCCAACATCACAGTTTAAAAGCATCAACTCTTCAGCACTCAGCTTTCTTTATAGTCCAACTCTCACATCCATACATGACCATTGGAAAAACCATAGCCTTGACTAGACAGACCTTTGTTAACAGAGTAATGTTTCTGCTTTTTAATATTCTGTCTAGGTTGGTCATAATTTTCCTTCCAAGGAGCAGGCATCTTTTAATTTCATGGCTGCAGTCACCACCCGCAGTGATTTACTGACTGAATAACATCCTTGCAGTATATACTCAAATGCCTACCTCTAAGAGACTAAGAGAGAACCAAAAGTGCATGGTGTTCATAAGGATGGGGTTGCAGCAAACACAAATGAGTGAAAAGCCTTTGGCATATATTAGCCAAGCAGTCTAGCAAGAGTTAATCTTGGTTATTCTTTAGCTATTGCTACTAAAAAACATTTGTAGCTGACTTGTCCTTCACAAAGCTAATTACTCTCTTACTCCATATAAATTATATCCTGGAGAAGGAAATGGCAACTCACTCCGATATTCTTGCTTAGAGAACCCCGGGGACACAGGAGCCTGGCAGGCTACAGTACGTGGGGTCGCAAGAGTCGGACATGACTTAGTGACTAAACCACCACAACCACAGTATAAATTAGACTCTGCACCTGGCATTCTTCTCCCTCTACCTTCCCTTGTAGGATCCCACATCTCAAAAGGTACACCAGACCAGCTTGCTGACCCATCTGACACCTGCTTTTGGCTATAAACCTGAAGGAAAAAAAAAAGACCTTCATGAAAATATGAAACCTCTCCTTATTCCCCAGGGGAGGGAGCACAGTTCTGGAGGTAATAGCCTTCTGTGTACTCCCTTTTTCCAGGCAAAGACAAAGCCATATTTCTATTTCTCCAGACTCTGTCTCGGTACATTTTTATTTGGCTCCAGGGGACAGGGGGCCAAAATTTTGGCAACAGTGGATGAATCTGCATAGTTTATTGTTGCTCTTGAAAACTGGGGGGAGGACTGTCCCTGACTCCACAAGAAAGGAACAGAGGGGCCAGAGGCTGGTAGGGAATGTCAGCTCTTGAGAGCAGAAAAATGGAAGAGAAATGTGTGACTATCAATCCCTAGACCATGTCCCTAGAGAGATCAGGACCATCATTAGAAAATTAGATTCCTAGCAGGTAATAGCAGTGTGCTTTTATTTTTATGGTTTATCTAAGAGAAGCCTGTTTACAATGACCTTTGAAGAAAGTCTTCCTATGGAAAGAAAGCATGTGGCAAACTACTAAAGAGCAAGGGAAGACCAAGGGGCATTTCCATTCCTAAAGCTGACTTTGTGTGGTTCTGATACTTCTTTGAATCTGGTACAGCCAATTGTCCCCTAGAAATAAAAGATCTCATAGCTCTGAACATCTCCCCATCACAGCTTCTTCTTTCTCCTTTCATTTCATAGACTTGTCCGACAAGCTGCCTCAGCCTTCAGAGACTATTTCAAGTAGTGGGGAAAGTATGTGCAAAGGGCTGATATAGGAGTTCATTTGGAGAATGAACAAAGAGAAAACTAATGTTTCCACCAGCATGCAAGACACAATAGGAGTCAGGTCAAAGCCATGCAAGCACTGTGTACCACTTAGACTTTATCCAAAAATCAACAGAAGTCACTAAATACTTTTAAAATGTTCAGCAGTAAGAATTCTTTCCCCCAAAGCTAGTCTTGAAAACTCATAGGGACAGAAGAAGGTTGAGGAGGTAAGTGGAAAGGTAAGTGGAGAAAAGTACAAGAAATCAACTTGGAATTTTCTTTTCTCTTCTCAGAAATCTACACCTAATGCACAGTTCAATTAATAACATTTATTAGTCTCTAGATCCCTAAAACTAAGTGTGTTTTTTTTGTTTAGTCACTAAGTCATGTCCAACTCTTTTGGGACTCCATGGACTATAGCCCACCAGGTTCCTCTATCCATGGGATTTCCTAGGTAAGAATACTAGAGTGGACTGCCATGGCCTCCTCCAGGGGATCTTCCTGACCCAGGGATGGAACCCAAGTCACCTCTTGCAGCTCCTGCCTTGGCAGGTGGATTCTTTGCCACTGAGCCACCAGGGAAGTGCCAAACTATTACTCAAAATGTATTTGCTCAGTCTATGTCTGACTTTTCTTGTGGTCAAAATGGCCCCTGCACACTTAATTCTGAGCTTGATTTTTTTCTGAAGTTGATAGCCTTGAGTCTGTTCACTGTCTTCACTTTTGAAAAGCAGTGCAGTCAAGCCTGGCAAAGGCTTATGCAAGTGGCCATGAGTGGAAAGTGACATGAAAGAAATTAAAAACATGTACTTTGCTTTCCTTTTAAAATTAGAATCAAATTCTAAATCTTTTATGTTCCAAAGAAGGAACATACATTGGTAAATGTGATATCTGTTTCTTTTTGGAGGTGTAACAGCACTGAATTAGGGCAAAATTGACCTATGTGTTTGTTCTGATGTTACTGGGTTTTCAGAAGGTACTGGAAGAAGTTTGTGGGTGAACAAATGAATGCAATGACTTCCTTTTAGCTGTTCAGGACAAAAGAATATGTGTTCAATGAGGAAATGACCAAAAACTAAATATCTCAAAAAAATGGCATTTCCCCCACTGTCTCTCTCTTTGTGCCTCAGCCTCTCTTTCCATCTCTCTGCGTGTGTGCTCCTGCATGTAAATAATGTACAATACTGTAAAGATACTCTACAATACTGTAAAGATAACTCATCTAGTAGCTTAGACAGGCTAAATGTTATTCCCATGAAATCCTGTTTGGCAGCTGCTCTATTCCAGATTGCAAGCCTCCCCTTAGTGCAAGTGCTCTTTCTCCTCTTGC
Organism: Ovis aries; assembly: GCF_016772045.2. Taxonomy (NCBI): domain Eukaryota; kingdom Metazoa; phylum Chordata; class Mammalia; order Artiodactyla; family Bovidae; genus Ovis; species Ovis aries. The sequence continues at coordinate 45,865,103 of NC_056055.1, read as the reverse complement.
TTCTTCAGCCAGTCCTCCCCAGTATATAAATTCTTGTTTAATGCACATCTCCTCCTCGCTTCAGACCGAGGCGAAATTCTTGCTTTCCCCTAGCTCAATGGATGCTATTGCTCTGCCACCATTCTACACTGGACATAACTTCTTTGCATTGTTTTGAAACACTAGCTTATACGTCTTGTTTGCTCAGACGCTAAAGTTAAGAGAAGTCTAACACTTCTTGGGAATTCTTCTCGTAATGGATGATATATGTTCAAAAAGTACCAGCTGCTTAATTGATTAAAATATAAATTCACTCATAGAATCAAACTGGACTACAAGCTGAGATAGATCTCTTCAGGTTAAAAAAAAATTTTTAAGCACTTGTTATTAAGTAAAAGCATTGCAATAAAACGTACAAGGCTTCAGAGGATTTTTTGTGACTGATAAGCGGGTTAAGGATACAGTATTTCACAGCCATCTCCATTTCCAAACTATATGGCTGTAATTGGCAAGCAATGAGCTTCACATGTTTAAAGTATACAGTTTTTAAAGTACAAACATAGATAGATATTGTCAGGGGAGGCGGAACATTCCCCATCTATCCCTCTTGAGTCCTTGTGGCTGTATTAATAATAACATTGACATGACACATTAATAGGAGAAAAAGAAATGTGAGTCATGTGCACAAATATCTTATAAAAATCTGATGAAAGAAGCAGTCAAAGCAGACTGCTTTTATACTTTTTAGACAAACAATAAATTGGTGAGGAATTGGCAAAGACACTTAGGCTTTGGGTACTTAATTAGAGAAGAATTTAAAGAGAGTTTGGGCTTGGATAAATTAAAGAAGTAACAAGGTTTGTTTAAATTGGTTTATTGGACTTCCATGGCGATCCAGTGGTTAAGATTTTGCACTTGAACTGCAGAAGGCACTGGTTTAATCCTTGGTCTGCAAGCTAAAATCCCACATGCCACAAAGCACAGTCCTCCCACACCCACCTCAAAAAAAAAAAAAAAAAAAAATTAAATAAGCTTCTCAGCCCTGAATTTCCTGTCTCTGGTGATAAGGAGGCCCTTCTACCTCCAGATGCAGGGAGGGCCCCTTTCTTGCTTTCAAGGAGACAGAGAGAAAGTCCAATGTCCCTCTTACATTGTCTCTTTCTTAAGTAACTTTGAAAGTGAAAGTGTTTGTCACTCAGTCATGTCTGATTCTTTGCGATCCCGTGGACTGTAACCTGCCATGATCCTCTGTCTATGGGATTTCCCAGGCAAGAATACTGGAGTGGGTAACCATTCCCTTCTCCAGGGGATCATCCCAACTCAGGGATCAAACCCAGGTCTCCCAGATTGTAGATAGATTCTTTAATGTCTAAGTCACCAAGGAAGCCTCTAAGCAACTTTAATGGAAAATAATTAATATCCCATTGATGCATGTTTGGGGTAGCCAGTCCTGGGACCCAGATAGATATAGATATAGATATATAAACACACATGTGTTTGGAGGTTATTCTTCTTCCTCTAAATATTTAAGGCAGAAAGTAAAGTAAGATCATTTATTTATAACTTGTCTTCTAATATAGCATTTAATTCCATACATTTCCTGCTAATGACTGCTTATATCTCTAGGAAACCATCTCCATAATCAATATAAAGGAGATATACATTACCTCCAAATGACTAATGATACTGCTGCTGCTAAGTCGCTTCAGTCGTATCTGACTCTGTGCGACCCCATAGACAGTAGCCCACCAGGCTCCCCTGTCCCTGGGATTCTCCAGGCAAGAACACTGGAGTGAGTTGCCATTTCCTTCTCCAGTGCATGAAAGTGAAAAGTGAAAGTGAAATGGCTCAGTCGTGTCTGACTCTTAGCGACCTCATGGACTCAGCCCACCAGGCTCCCCCTATCCATGGGATTCTCCAGGCAAGAGTACTGGAGTGGGTTGCCATATCCTTCTCCATGCACACACATAAATTTATTTCATTTGGGTTTGCTGCTCTTCATATAATTGGAAGCATATGTTATATACCCTTTTGTGTGGATTCTGGCTTCTTTCACTTTATGTCATATTTTTGAGAATAATCTATAGTATTCCACATATTAGTAATTCACGTTTTTATTTTTTCAATCATCAGTAAATAGAACTCTGCCCCAGATCTCTGGCCAAGTGCTTTGTCCCAGTCAGAACTCTTTTCTTTTCTAAAAAAGTATTTTCTTAACGTTATTGGTTTTAATTTTAATTTTAGTGGAGGGTAACTGATTTATAATGTGTTAGTTTCAGGTGTATAGCAAAGTGATTCAGTTATACATATGCATATGTTCATTCCTTTTTATATTCTTTTCTCATATAAGTTATCACAGAATATTGAGTAGAGTTCCCTGTGTTATTCAGTAGGTCCTTGTCAGTTATCTTATATATAGCACTATGTGTGTTTATTCATCCCAAACTCCTGATTTATCTCTTTGGCAACCACAGCTATGCTATGCCTGTGAGTCTGTTTCTGTCTTGCAAATAGGTTCATTTGTATCATATTTTAGATTCCACATATGAGTGATATCGTAAGATATTTGTCTTTATCTGACTTGCTTCACTTAGTATTACAATCTCTAGGTCTATGTTGCTGCAAATGCCATTATTTCATCCTTTTTTCTGAGTAATATTCTTTTCTCTCTTTCTTTCTCTTTCTCTGATGATCATCACCTAAATCCTTAGGGGTTGTAAAATGGTGGTAGTTTTTATCAATTTATTCTCATGAAATGCTTCCCTCATATACTATTTGATGATTCAGTAATACAGTTCATATATGAAAGGCAGGAATTATGCTGAATTCTTCCTTTCCCTTTGTCACAGTTTTCAAGATAACAAATTCATTTCCTGTTATTCTCAGAATGTGATTGATTATATTTTGAAATACATCACTTGAATTGAAACATATTTTGTATGCTTCAAGGCATATTTTTATTAACCCTCAAAGTGTTTCATCCTTGGCCAGTGGAACCTTCTTCAAGTTGGACTCTGTCTTTTTGACCTGTTCCTTTGACTCTTCCTTGCTCTCTGGTATATCCAGACATTCTGTTTCATGCCCCAGAAATGGAATGAGCCATTTCTCAAAAAAAATAAAAAAAAAAAATAAAAAAAACCCTTGGCTTCTTTTAGCATGAAACGAAATTTCAAGATGACAATATGAATGCCAGGGATGCTTACTGTTACCAAGTTGTCAGTGTTTCTAGACTTGTTTCATCAACTGCTACATTACAAACTATCCCCAAATATAATGGCTTAAAGCAACGATAACTGCTTATTTTCTCACAATTCTGCAATTTGGCTTGGTGTGGACTATGAATGTCTGGTCCACACAATCTCAGGTGAGCCATCTCCACCAGGGCTGGAAGATAACTCACATGGATGGAAAGCTGATGCCGTCACCTGGCAGCTCAGCTGGAGCTGTCAGCCAGCATCTTAGTTTTCTTCCTGCACAGTTTCTCCACATGTTGAGTAGAGTTGCTCACAGAATGGCAGCTGAATTCTAACAAGGAGCTAGCATTTCAAGAGGATAAACCTCAATAGGCAAGCACTTATTAAGCCTCCTCTTGCATGTCATTTGCTCATGTCTCATTGACTGGTCACAATGCTTAGCCTAGCCTTAATGTCTTTTAATTAATTTTAAAAATAGATTATAGTTTTGATCTAATGGTTACTTTTGGCATGCTTTTCCTATTCATAGAAATGTTATTCAGTTACTTATTCTCTCTTTATTCCTTTTTAAAAATATTTATTTATTTATTTATTTGGCTGTATCAGTTCTTAGTTGTAGGACTTGATATCTTTATTAAGTCATGTGAGATCTTTTGTTGTGACCCTTGGGCTCAGTAGCTCTGAGGCATGTGGGATACAGTTCTTGCACTCTAGAGCATTGATCCTAGAGAAATAAAAAACTATATTCACACAAAAACCTGTACTTGAATGTTCAGAGCAGCACCTTGATATGTAAAATCTAAAAATAGCCCAGATGTTCTTTCACATGGGAAATGGTTAAATAAACTGAAGTACATCCATGCTATGGAATATTACATAGTGACAAAAAGAAGGAACTCTTTACACGCATAACAACCTGGATGAATCAGCAACGAATTATGCTGAATGAGGAAAGCCAGTCACAAAAAGTTGTTGCTTACTGTATGATTTCATTTACATAGTGAGTCTGTTTATATAATGTCATAAAATGCCAAAAATCACAGGAATGGAGTGGTAGAAAAGGAGGAGTAGGCAGATTATAAAAAGGCACATGAGATATCTTTGTGATGTTGGAATTGTTCAGCATCATTGACTGCAGTGGTGGAAGCAACCCACACTTGTGATAAAAGTGTATATAGCTAAAATTGGTGCAGTTCCTATGGAAAACAGTATGGCAGGTTCTTAAAAGGCTAAAGATAGAATTACCAGATGACCCAGTAATTCTATTCTTGGATATATACCTGGAAAGAAGACTCTAATCTGAGAAGATAAATGTACCCCACTGTTCATAGCAGCAATATTTATGATACCCAAGACATGGGAGCTACCCATGTGCCAGTCAACAGATGATTGGCTTAAGAAGATATGGTATGTTTATGGAAAGTGAAAGTGTTAGTCGCTCAGTTGTGTCTGACTCTTTGCAACACCATGGACTGTAGCCTAAAAGGCTCCTCTGTCCATGGAATTTCCCAGACAAGAATACTGGAGTGAGTAGCCATTCCCTTCTCCTGGAGATTTTCCTGAGCCAAGGATTGAATGCAGGTCTCCTGCATTTCAGGCAAATTCCTTACCCATCTGAGCCACCAGAGAAGCCCAAAAGGAAATATATTGTTATATTACTTTAACTCTTATAATAGCTATCTCCTGAAAACCAATCAAGTTACTTATTGTAGTCTGAACATGAAAAATAGAGTTAAAACATTAAATTTCCAAGTTGGGGAGGGCTAGAGAAGTTTACTTTGGGGCAAATTTCTCCTCATAATTCCTAGCTATGATTTACACATGACTACAGCTGGCTATGAGAGCTGGACTATGAAGAAGGTAGAGCACCAAAGAATTGATACCTTTCAACTGTGATGCTGGAGAAAGCTCCTGAGAGTCCCCTGGACAGCAAGGAGATCAAACCAGTCAATCCTAAAGGACACCAGCCCTGAATACTCATTGGAAGGACTGATACTGAGCTCCAGTATTTTGATCACATGATGCGAACGGCCGGTTCATTGGGAAAGTCCCTGATGCTGGGAAGGATTGAGGGCAGAAGGAGAAGAGGGTGTCAGAGGATGACACTCTCTGACTGGGGTGGATGATACCACCAATGCAATGGACATGAACTTGGGCAAACTCCAGGAGATGGTGAGGGACAGGGAGGCCTGGCTTGCTGCAGTCCATGGGGTCAAAAAGGGTCAGACATGACTGGGTGACTGAACAACTACAGCTGACTATAAAGCAACATGTGGATTTGGTATTAGGGAGTTCCCTGCAGAATTATATTAACTAGCTTGTTTTTTCCACACACACACAAAATGCAGAGATAGACAAGACACCATTAAATCAATAATTGATATCAGCTGAAACATGTCTTACATGCTCTACAAAGGCAGTGAAGCCAAGCAAGACCCTGTGGGGCTCTCCAGGATACAAATCCTTCCCCTTATTTCTCCTTTGTAGAAAATAGGTTTCATTCAGTTTCCTTGATGTTCCTCGGTTTCCAAAGAGCAACTTGAAACAGTTTCTAATCACGGAAGGGAGGGAAATGCAGAAACAAAGGAGCAGCAGTCAAGAAACTATAGTGCAGTGATGGGGCAGGATACTGACGTGAAGAACTGACTCACTGGGAAAGTCCCTGATGCTGGGAAGATTGAAGGCAGGAGAAGGGGATGACAGAGGATAAGATGGTTGAATGACATCACCGACTCGATGGACATGATTTTGAGTAAGCTCCATGTGTTGGTGAAGGACAGGGAACCCTGGCGTGCTTCAGTACATGGGGTCGCAAAGAGTCAGACATGACTGAGCAACTGAACTGAACTGAACTGGGGCAGGATCCTGGTTCCCCCTCAAGGAATATACATAACAATATATCTCTGAGTTCTGTAGGAGCTATGGTCCTCATTCAGGTGGGAGATGATAACCTTAGCCTGAGCACAAGAGTCCTGGAGTACTGCCCTGTTATATCACCAGTAAGCACTCAGAAGAAAGTCTACACACAGTGGAAGATAATAAAGACTCTGAGTACTCAGTCATGTCTGACTCTTTGCGGCCCCATGGATTGTAACACACCAGGCTCTTCTGCCCATGGAATTTTCCTGGCAAGAATACTGGAGTGGGGTGCCATTTCCTACTCCAGGGGATCTTCTCGACCCTGGGATTGAAATCATTTCTCTTGCATCTCCTGCATTGGCAGGAGGATTCTTTACCACTATCGCCACCTGGGAAGCCCCAAAACTCTGACCCCTCTCCAAATGATTAACTGTGATTAACTCCTCATTTCTCCCCTTAAAAATCTTTGCAGTCCAAGGGACTCCCAAGCTTTCAAATTATAACGACTCTTGGAAGTCCCTTAGATTGCAAGGAGATCAAACCAGTCAGTCCTGAAGGAAATCAACCCTGAATATTCATTGGAAGGACTGATGCTGAAGCTCCAATACTTTGGCCATCTGATGCAAAGAGCTGGCTCATTGGAAAAGACCATGATACTGGGAAAGATTGAAGGCAAAAGGAGAAGGGGACAGCAGAGGATGACATGGCTAGACAGCATTACTGACTCAATGGGCATGAGTTTGAGCAAACTCTGGGAGATAGTGGAGGACAGGGGACCCTGGTGGGCTGCAGTCCATAGGGTCATAAAGAATCAGACACAATCTAGTGACTGAACAATGACAAAAATGGAATTAAGGGATGAAATTCAGGGGTGGAATGGCCTTCTCCCCTGATTCGGAGAGAAACCACGAACAAGAGAGAGAGAATCTTCAGCACAGATTACAATTCTAATCATATTACTAACCATAGGTACTCATGAGTAGTAGACAAGCACCCGCTTCACCTCCAGGGGTGATTAGGAAGGTCAAAGGTCATTAGGTTCCTAGGTTGTTCTGAATCATACAACCAATCCAAGTGTAAAGGATTATAGCCACAGGATTTTACCAGTTTTTGTTCCATTGAATGCAAAGATAAGAAATGCTCTTTGCCCTCTGGAAGGAGTTGATAAATTGATAAAAGACTTGAGATTAAGAATTGTGCAGAGGACTGAACTAATTCCCCAAGGACTCACTTGAGAAGTGACAGTCAGGGTTACATGAGGTTAGAGAAGAGACAGACGTCTTTGAGGGTTTTGTGGGAAAGGGCGTGAACTGAATTGGCATATTTTGGGAAGCAAGGGGATTTCCTGACCTGGGACTATTATTGATGCCTTTTATTCTGATGAGTGGAGGTTAAAACCCAGGTTATTTCAATAACTATTTACTGAACATTTCATGTCTGCCAGGGGCTTCCCTGGTAACTCAGCTGGTGAAGAATCCACCTGCAATACAGGAGACCCCAGTTCAATTCCTGGGTCAGGGAGATCCCCTGGAGAAGAAATAGGCTATCCATTCCAGTATTCTACGGCTTCCCTGGTAGCTCAATCGGTAAAGAAGCCGCCTTCAAGTGGAAGACCTGGGATCGATCCTTGGGTTGGGAAGATTCCCTGGAGGAGGGCATGGTAACCCATTCCTGTATTCTTGTCTGGAGAATCCCCACGGACAGAGTTTTGGGTGAGTTGCAGTCCATGGGGTCAAAAAGTGTTGGACATGACTGAGCGACTAAGCACAGCACAGCATGTGTGCCAGGCATTGTCCAGGGACCTGAAAACACAAAGTAAACAAAACATACAACTGACTCCCCTACCCTGCTCTTTGCCTTCAAGGATCTTAGAATCCTGCCTCTCCCACTATTACTCTAACATCTTTGGTCTGACTACTCAAATTATATTTAGTCATATTATAGTCAAACAATTACTCAGAGTGTCATCATTTTAAACTAAAATTTAAGTAAAATAAAAAAGATTAATCCTTCTTGATTCTCCTTATATTTTAAACTCATATAGATTCGGCATGATTGCTTAATAATGTTCATTTAAACTTTGAATTTCCAGTCCTAATTCAAAGATGTTTTATGCCCATTGAAACCCTCCTTGGAAAAACTTCAAGAGCCCGTGCCCCTGACTGAAACCGATTGGTGTCATTTCAGAGGGGTTCTGAAGGGCTCTGGCACCACAGTTCTTTATGTCTCAATGCAGAGAAGAATTCAGCAAGAGCAAAGTTGTGGATAAGATGTGATTTATTACTTCTGTGTCTCCTTTGCTGTCCTGCATGTAGGATCGTCAGTACCATCTTTCTAGATTCCATATATATGCGTTTAAATATGGTGTTGTCATCTCTTTCTGACTTGCTTCACTCTATATAATAGGCTCTAGGTTCATCTGCCTCATAAGAACTGACTTAAATGTGTTCATTTTTATAGCTAAGTAATATTTCATTGTCTATATGTACCACAACTTCCTTATCCATTCATCCGCCAATGGACATCTACGTTGCTTCTATGTCCTAGCTAGACGGTGGGATGATTTGAGAGAATAGCATTGAAACATATACACTACCATATATAAAACAGATAACCAGTGCTAGTCTGATGGACGATACAGGGCAACAAAGCCGGTGCTCTGTGACAACCTGGAGGCACAGGGTGAGAAGGGAAGTGGGAAGGGAGTTCAGGAGGGAAGGGATACATGTATATCTATGGCTGATTCATAGGGATGTATTGCAAAAACCATCACAATACTGTAAAGTAATTATCCTCCAATTAAAGTAAATAAATAATAGTTTAAAAAGAAGTGATTTATTAAAATAGGATGCTTATGAGGCTTACTAACAGGTGAGTGATAAATGCCTCACCCTGAGAACTTACTTGGTTACAGTTTTATAATCAAAGGAAAAGTGGGGAGAAGATCTTCTTTGTCTTTCTTGAGTAGCATCACGTTTCCATCATCAATTTCTCCCCCAGATAGAAAAGAGAAGTTTATTTGTCCCTCCCTATATGGTCAGGCCAGAACTGTCACAGCAGTTCGGAAAAATATTTTCAGGTCCCAGTACAATGAGAGTCTTTCATTTAGAAAAAATCATCTTCCCATAAATGACTGTTTTTTGTGTGTACAGAGCGTATATGGCGGGGGTGGGGGGCGGTCACTAACTTACTGAGCTCCCTGGACAGGATGTGGGGCTCATGCCACCATTGTTTTATTGTTTGGGGGCATGTTTCATGTTTCTGTTGCATGGTTTGTTGCTAAGCAAATGTGCTTAGTTTTGTGGTTAAGCCAACATGCTTTCTCGAGTAATTATTAATTAACAGAAGTTTCCCATGTTGTTTGATTTATAATCTCCTAGTGGGATTAACTCTAATCACCTACTTTGTCCCTTCATTCTGTCCCTATTATGACCAAGTCTTTCCCTTGCTGACACCTCTATTTTAGATAGCTAAGATTCCTGCTTCCAAAAATCCTAAGGGACTTAGAGTAGTGAATAAACAAGATTTTACTTGGCATATCAGGTTCATTTTCACAAAATTAACTTGAAAAATTTATAAGTATGGTACATAGAAATAGTTATCTTAGAGAACTACTTATATGGTTCAGACAACTTCCCTGAGATGTTAGTTAAAATAATGAAAGAAAAAATGTTCTTTATATATTTAGATAAAATACTTTAGCCCATGCCACACCTGCCTGTTGGCAGTGACAAAATCAAAAAACAATGAAAGTTCAAATAAGTCAGCTTTGACTATTTACAAAGTACTTTCTTGGCTTATGCAGAGGGAGAAACTGAGATAGGTATGACTAAAACAGAGTTCTCAACTTTAAGAAGCTTGCAATCCACTAGAAGAGATGAGACAGGTAAAGAAATATCCTTAATGTAAACTAATTATGATGTGTCAAAGGACAGGAAAAACACAGAGGTATAACATTTCAGACATAGGTAATAAAAATCCAGCAGGAAAAAAAAAAAAAATCCTTATCTTCAAAGAGATTGCATTCTACTGAGAGAGACAAATTGTATAACAAAGAATCTATATCCATGTCTATATTCGTATTTGCCTGTATGTTTACAAGATGCCAGGTGCATAGTAAGGAGGAGATAGAAGAGGGACACTATTTTAGGTAGGGTGTTCTGAGGAGGCCTCTTTCTGATACTGTGATATTTGAGAGTTGACAACAGTAGGAAATAAGCCAAGAGAAACATCTTGAGGACCATAGCATTCTAGGCTTTTGTCCTGGGGAAAAAACTCATTCCTGGGAAATGAGCTCCAGGAATGCTTCAGTGTGATTAGAGCTCTGTTCTGGAGGTGCTGGGAGGGCTCATGAGAGAGTTGGTTAAGAGATGTGGCTGGAAGGGTAACTAGGACCAGAGCATCACTGCCCAATGGCAAAGGCTTCGAAGGTCTTTGAGCAGACTTTGGCTTTTGCTTTAAGACGGGAGCCACTGGAGAGCTCTGAGTATAACAAAGGCATGATCTGACTTGGGTTCTGAAAGGATCACTCTGATGGCTGTGGGGGACAAGTGCAGGGGAAGGAAGCTCAACAGGGAGATGCATTAGTGTCCTAGGATGGCATAACAAATCATTATTGCGGGAAGGGAGACCCCTTCCAGGGCCTGAGTGTGGGTTCTTGTCTAACACTCAGAAATGAATTGTACGAGGAGACACACGTGCTAACAAAGCAAGAGATTTTATTGAGAAAGGGTACCCAGTGGAGAGCAGCAGGGTAAGGGAAACCAGGAGAACTGCTCTGCCATGTGGCTCATTGCCTCAGGTTTTATGGTGATGGAATTAGTTTCCAGGGTTATCTCTGGCTAATATCTTTGACTCAGGGTCCTTCCTGGTGATGCATGCAATGCTCAACCCAGATGGATTTCAGCCAGAATGATTCTGGGTGGTTGGTAGGACACGTGGTGTCTCCTCTCTCCTTTTAACCTTCCCTGAATTCTTCTGGTTGGGGTTAGCTTGTTAGTTTCACATTCCTTACTAGGACCTCCTGTTGTAAGATAGCTCATGCAAGTGGTTACTATTGTGTCTGGTCAGGCAGGTGGTTTCAGTCCGTGGCTGGTTCCCCTAACAACACCAAGAAAAACTACCAGGCAGCCTAAAAGAAAAAGAACTTGTTCTCATAGTTCTGGAGCCTAGAAATCTGAAATCAAAATGACTGTGGGTTTGGTTTCTTCTGGAGGCTCTGAGGGAAACTTTTGCGCCTTTGTTTTAGCTTCCGGTGTTAGCCAGCAATCCTTGGTATCCCTTACACTGTAGGCGCATTACTCCAATCTTGGCCTCCCTCTTCACATTGCCTTCCTCTCTGTGTCTATGTCTATTTGTACCTTTCTCTTATAAGAATACTTGTCAATGGATTTAGGGCCACTCCAAGCGGAAAAAGAAATCTCATCTCAAGATCCATTACTATGCTACAGTGGCAAAAATTCTTACTTCAGGTAAGGTTTCTTGTCGAGGTCCCAGAACAACATGTATTTTGCTACTGCTTGCTTGCTGTCATGTTTGACTCTCTGCAGCCCCATGGACTGTAGCCTGCCAGGCTCCTCTGTCCATGGGATTTTCCAGGCAAGAATACTGGAGTGGGTTGCCTTTTCCTACTCCAGGGGATCTTCCTGACTCAGGGACTGAACTTATGTCTCTTGCATCAACCTGCATTGACAGATTCTTTACCACTAGTGCCACTCTATTCAACCTAGTACAAAGAATGTTTAAGATTTTTCTTTGAAAAATAATAAAATAATTTTGTTGACTTTTGTTTCCACGTTTTAATGAGTGGAGAGATAACGTATTGAAAAGAAATATAGATTAGAAATATGGGATAGAAATTAGGAGTCTGAGCCTGGTCCTCAGTTTCCTCATTTGTAAAATTAGGGTTTGGAATGGCTGAGGTCTCCATCAGCTTTAATATTCTGTGATTTTATGTATTTATATAGAGTATTGGTTGGGAAATCTAACTTTCTATCATATTTGAACCCTTTGAAGGTTTGTCTGTTAAACTTAACATCTCCACTCTTTCCCCCCAAATTCAAAGTTAGATTAATCTCTGGATCTATAATTGAATACTTTCAGTTCAGCATATTAATCTAAAGACCTGTAATATGTAGATAAAACATAATTCAATTCAAAATTGATTTTAAGGCAGTCTTCATTTTGTGGTTGGTGGGACGTTCTGCAGGTGGCCACTGGGACCAGCAGCAAAGGGGGCTGGGGGTGGGTGGGGGGACATTATGAGAGCTTTGCCACATCTTTTACAGGTAATTTTACCCCCAGCTGAAGTTCCCTCCTTCCTAAACTTTGGTTTTCCTGGAAGTAGAATGGACACAGAGAGTTTCCTTGATCAGCCTTCATTCCACATTCCCAGGAGGCAGCTCCCAGTTCATATAGGGAAGACTGAGTCCCTGAGTGCCACCCTCAGCCACAGCCACCCTGCCCAGGGGTGTGGGGCAGGCTCAGATGAGCTCGTGAAGAGTTTTTAAAAATTGATTTTAAGTCATAAAAAGTAATGTCTTGGGCAAGTAACCTCTTGGGCATCTGATCAAACTGAAACTATTAAAAGCTTTATTTCAAATATGTATAAATTTCTCATTTAAGAGACAGAGGAAGAGAACGTTGAACTTTATCTAAGCCCTGTGCTCACAGAAAGCAGCAGTATTGGGATCACTTTCTGTGTTGTGAGAAACAGCCCACTGCTCAGTTCTCACATATTCCCCTCCTCCATAACTCCCGTAAGAACTGTCGGCTTCCTCCTTTTCCGACTGCTATAAAACTCCAGGTCTCTTCCTTTTCATTTGAGGCAGTCCTCATTAATGACTGCTCTTTCTGTTGTAATAGCCTGACTAAAACAGTCTCCTTCACTGTCTGGAGTATTCTGTCTTTGGTGATAGGTAGGTAGGTAGGTAGGTAGAGGATAGACAGATAGCAGGGAGTTCTGAGGACTAGGATGAAATTACAGACATGGTGCTATTTCAGTTTAGGGTCAAGGAAGGTTTCTGTGAGGAGGTGGCATTAAACTAAGATCTAAAATAGCAAGAAAGAGCATGCCATGGATGGAGCAAGGGGACGGGCCCTAGACGAGGTAGAAACAAGCTTGGTGTTTCCCAGAGGTCTGTAGCTGGGGAGTGGACTGGAGTTAGAGCAGGTCCCGCACTGATAGAAGAGGTTGGTCAAGAGAAGTAAATAGAAATGATCCTGAAGGCCTTGTTGCACATGGTACGAACATTAATTTTCTTCAAAGTACAAAGGGAAGCCCTAGAGGCATTTAAATAGGAATAACATAATCTGATTTACCTTTTTAAGATAATGTTGCTGCAGCACTATTTACAACCAGGATATGGAAGCAGCCTAGATACCCATTGACAGATGAATGGATAAAGAAGTTATGGTACATATATGCAATGAATATTGCTCAGTCATAAAAGGCACAAATTTGAATCAGTTCTAGTGAGACGGATGAACCTAGGACCTGTTATATGGAGTGAAGTAAGTCATAGAAAAACATATATCGTACATTAACACATATATGTGGAATCTAGAAAAATGGTACTGATGAACCTAATTGCAGGGCAGGAAAAGAGATGCGGACATGGAGAACAGATTTGTGGACACATGGAGGGAAGGAAAGGGTGGGACAAATTGGGAGAGTAGCATTGAAACATATATATTACCATATGCAAAGTAGATTACTCTTCGGAAGTTGCTATATAACGAACACAGGGAGCTCAACCTGGTGCTCTGTGACAACTTAGAGGGGTGGAATGGAATGAGGGTGTTGGAGGGAGGTTCAAGAGGGAAGGAACATATGTATCATTATGGCTGACTCATGTTGTATGGCAGAAACCAACACAATTTTGTAAAACAATTACTCTCCAATTAAAAATATTTTTTTAAAAAAGATGTTGCTGGAGAATGGATTTTATATAGAATAAAATAAGTAAATAAATAAAATCCATGGAAAACAGAGTCAAAATGGGAAATTTGTAAACCACTGCAATTGATCAGGCACGAGCTGATAATGTCTTAACAGTGGTAGTGATGATGGAGAAAAGTGAAAAGGCAGAGTTAATAAGACTTGCCAATGCACATGTGTGGTGAGAAATAAAGGACAAAGAAGAATTAAGAATGACTCCCAGGTTTGATTTTTTTTTTTTTGGCTTGAGCAACTAGTTAGACACTAGTACTAGCATCTCCAGTTGGGGAGAGGGGCAGAGATTGACTAGAATTTAAATTCGAATTCAGATATTGGAAGGAATCTTCTTGGGTAGGTATCAGACTTGCTGCTAATAAAAGCTAAATTCATCTGAAATCTTTATCTTCAGTCCAATGAGCTTTCCTGAGCTGTAAGGGTATGTGTGTGAGTACTTGCAAACACATACGACTGGATGTCTATTGGATCTCATACAGGTATACGGAATTGAACATGACACACCAAAAAAGCTGAGACTGGGACCCTTTGCTGCAGTGCTGCCGTGCTTACACCTGGACAAACCTCCCCTTGAGCAACAAAATACAAAGAAATTATAAAGGACTAAAAATAACTGTTGCATGCAAAGTTGGGGCAAATCGTGGACAAGATACAAAGAGATCAGGGGACTTCCCTGGTGGTCCAGTCCTTGAGAATACACCTTGCAATGCAGGGGCTGAGAATTCAATCCCTGGTTGGGGAACTAAGATCCCATGTGTCATAGAGCAATTAAACCCACGCACCACAGCTAGGGAGTCCAAGCACTACCATGAAATATCTGGCATGACGTATAGAAGATCCTGCATGATGCAACTAAGGTCCAAGGAAGCCAAATAAATAAATAAGTAAATAAATACTTTTTTAAAAAGATAGAAAGAGATTTTAAAAAGACCATACTGCCCCTTCTGAAGAACCTGGAGGAAAAATAGGGTATCAGGAGCAAAAGCTGGGTACTGTTCATGCCCTCTGCCCTCAACACCACCAAAGGGGTGGGGAAAACACCTACGCCACCCCTTGGGTATCCCTTGGACACACTGTATCCTCACCTCATATAAGAAACCAGCTTGCCCCCAACTCAGGGAGCCAGCAAGGAAACCTGTCGTTTGTTCTCGTTCCCCCTGCTGTGTCAGAGGCCCCAATAAAGCCTTGCCTGAATTTCCTGTCTGGCCTGTAGTCAAGTTCTATTGACTGGGGAAGGCCAAGAACCCTGTCTAATGGAAAAACCACATTGTCTTCTCTTAAAATATTTTGCTGCTCTTCCTCCTGTGTTTGACACTTTGGTGAATGGCATCAAAGCCCAGCCATTCATCCAGGCAGAAAGTTGATTGTTTCCCTGGTCTGTTCTTTATCAAATCTTCTCATCCACATACGACTAAGCTCCATTAGTGCAAACTTTATCACATCATTCGTATTTCTTCATCGTTTTTTTTTTTTATGACTTCAGACTGGAGGGGAATAAAATTCTTCTCGCTCTCTTAGGTACTCTCTTAGGACCTGTGAAATAAACTGAAAACAGAAAAATTAACGTCAAAAAACTTATGCATTTATTTGATGACAAAAGTTTTATGTGGCATGGGGCAGAATGGGGCAATCTTCACATAAAGAAGAGAAAAATTCTAAAGATATAGCTAAACATGGAGGCTTTTGTATCATTTGGACAAAGAAGGCTACATTTAAAGAGAAAATGATAATATGAAGAAAAGGAAATTTAAGCTTCTAGGGATGGCAAATTGTAGGAGGGCAAATATGGGAAGCTGATCATAGATAATGACAAGTTAGTAGACTCTCAGTGCCTTCTCATCTCCGTTGATAAGATTGCTATTCACTCCTTGGTACCTAAAGGGGAAGGGGGACATTGTCACAAGAGGAATTTATTATCCTGCTCTCAGGTACATTGTAGGAAGTAAGAGAGTTCGTCCTGTGCTCTTTTTCTCAATTGCCTTCAGCTTGAAATAATCATTATGCTAGCGTGGCATTTTGGGGGTTGGCATTTTCTGATCTCCTGGTGTCTCAGATGGTGAAGAATCTGCCTGCAATGAAGGAGACCCAAGTTCAATTTGGGGGTCAGGAAGATACCCTGGAGAAGGGAATGGCTACCTACTCCATCATTCTTGCCTGGAAAATCGCCTGGATAGAGGAGCCTGGCAGGCTACTGTTCACAGGGTCATCAACCGAATAACAACGGTAAAGAAAGAAGCACTGAACCCACAAACTTATAGGCAAGAAGTAAACAAGGAGACCATTCAGCTGCTGCTGCTGCTGCTAAGTCACTTCAGTTGTGTCCGACTCTGTGCGACCCCATAGACAGCAGCCTACCAGGTTCCTCCATCCCTGGGATTCTCCAGGCAAGAATGCTGGAGTGGGTTGCCATTTCCTTCTCCAATGCATGAAAGTGAAAAGTGAAAAGTGAAGTTGCTCAGTCATGTCTGACTCTTTGCGACCCTATGGACTGCAGCCTACCAGATTCCTCCGTCCATGGGAGTTTTCAGGCAAGAGTACTGGAGTGGGTTGCCATTGCCTGCTCCAATTCAGCTGCAAACACAGGCAACTTTTCATAGAAAAGATAGGATAACTCAGAGGATGGCAACAGTAGCCCAGGAGGCAAAGCCTTAGAGAGCTACAGGAAAGGAATAAAACTGAGTCAAGAGACTTCCCAATCAAGACAGTTCCAACTGGATTTCAGAATTGATATGCATCAATGACCATTTTTACCCTCTTTTAAAATGGAACTGCCTTAGTGGTTTTGGCTTCCCTGGTGGCTCAGCAGTAAAGAATCTGCCAGCAATGCTGCAGACTCAGAAGAATCAGGTTTGATCCCTGGGTTGGGAAGATCCCCTGGAGGAAGGCATGGCAACCCACTCCAGTATTCTTGCCTGGGAAATCCCATGGACAGAGGAGCCTGGTGGGTCAAAAGAGTCAGACACAACTGAAGCGACTGAGCTTGCATGCACTTAGTGGTTTATTCTGTGTCTGTCCCACTGTTGCATGTTTAATATGTGGGGCAAATAATTTGTCTCTTTAGTTTACAGGTATTTAGGTTAACAGGACCTGTACTTTGAGACCTATACACAAGTAATCACACCTGCACTTACACTGATTTAGAGGGCAAGATCCTAGACTTCCAGTAGATGCCACATAGGGTCAAGACATATGACTTCTGGAGAAGGAGAAAGTGTATTTTTGGGAAGGTGGGCCAGGGGGAGATGTCAATTATGGGAGGCCAGAGGTAAGACTGGGTAGGCAGCTTCGAAGATCACCCTATTTCTGTTATCTATGACCTTGTGCAGTCCCCTCCCACATGAAACAAGGCTGACCTGTATAATCAAGAGGACATTACAGAAGTGATACTATGTGGCTTTTGCGGCTAGGTTATCCAGTACACAGAAGTTTCTATGGCTGTTGCTTGGATTGCTTGCTCTGGGGGAAGCCAGTATCTTCTAGTAAAGACACTTAAACAGCCCAGCAGCCCTGTGGAGAAGTGTAGATGGCAAAGAACAAAGACCTCCTGTCAACTGTCAGTATCAACTCACCATCCATGTGGGTAAGCCATTTTGGAAGCAAATTCTTCAACCCCGGTCAAGTCTTTGCATGACTGCAGCTCCAGCTGATGACTTGACTACAATCTCATGAGCCAGGACCACACAGTTAATTTACCCTCAAGTTCCTGGCCTACAGAAATAAGATAATAAACATTTATTGCTATTGTGAGTCACTAAATTTTACTGTGATTGGCAGAAAGAAACAGCTAATTCAAGAGATAAAAGTGCTTTAATTAGTAACAAAGGTAATCAACAACTAAATACAGTGGAATGATGATAATGGGAGTATGGAGGGAGGCTGATGATGTGAAATGTAAAAGTGATTTAAAGTGGTTGCCTCTGGGGCAGAGAATTGCCCCTGCTCATTATAAGTCCTCTGTTCTGTTTGAGTTTTAAGCCAAACTCATGTTATACATTATATTTTTAAAAATTGGGAAATTTAAAATAGATCAAAAATTAAATATATCTCTCAATATAAATATATATGCTAACAATATATGTCTATGTCAGATATTTTCAACTCTCATTTAATTTAAGGGATACTTGAAACATTTAGCTTTGTTCTAAACATGAACATGAGAAAACTGAAATGGAATATGTCTCGGAATCCTCATAATCAAATACATCAAAATTGTTCTTCAATACTCTTGGGTAAAAAGCTTAGAACTGATGTGTTACAGCTTCTACACAGTAAAAGTTTGAATGTCTTTACAGAAACATTTATTTAACTACCTAGAAGTCTATCTTTCATGTTGCATTATAACTTCAGGAAAGGAAAATATTTGATATAAACTCCCTTATTAAAAGCAAATGACTCAGTGTTTGTCTTTGTCTGGCTTATTCCACTAAGCTAACAGTCTCCAGATATGTTTCACTTATATGTGGAATATAAAATAATAAAACAAATGAGTGAATATAACAAAACAGAAACAGACTCAAAATACAGAGAACAGACTAGTGATTACCAGTGGAGAGAGGACTAGGGGAAGAGGCAAAATAGACCAAGGGGATTAAGAAGTACAAACGATGAGGTATAAAATAGATAAGATACAAAGATGTAATACACAGCACATGGAATATAGTAAATATTCGATAATAACTTTAGAGTATGTCCATAAAATCATTGAATCACTGTGTTGTACACCTGAAACTAATATAACATTGTAAATTTTAAAAAAGGAAATGATTAGCTATGATCACAAAGTAAAATACAACCTTAAACAGTATGCTCAAGGAATATTTAAAACAAAAGAACTAAAAAATGCTGAGAACAAAAGAGTTGGCAAAGGCATACCATGCAGTTAAAAGCAAAAAGCGGGAGTCATAAGCTTAATGGCAGACTAAGTTATTTTCAGAGCCAAAAGCATGAAGTGAGATGAAGATACTATTTAATAATAAAATGCACAACCTAAAATAAAAATCTAACAGTTTCTAGTATATCAAACCATACAGTATTAAGATTCACATAGAAAACTTCATAGGAAATAAAAAATACACATAATCAAAACTTTAAATCACTGTCTCAACCTATCAATATTTTTAAGTGGTCAAAAATTAGATAGTAGCTGAGAAAGTCATAATTCAAAAAGACATATGCACCCCAATGTTCATTGAAACACTATTTACCATAGCCAGGACATGGAAGCAACCCAGATGTCCATCAACAGATGAATGGATAAAGAAATTGTGGTTCATATATACAGTGGAATATTACCCAGCCATAAAAAAGAATGAATTTGAGTCAGTTCTAGTGAGGTGGATTAACCTAGAGCCTATTATACAGAGTGAAGTAAGTCAGAAAGAGAAAAATAAATATCGTATATTAACACATATAAGTGGAATTTAGAAAAATGATACAGATGAACCTATTTGCAGGTCAGGAATAGAGATGCAGACACAGAGATGTGGACACAGCGGGAGGCGGGGAGGAAGGGTGGGATGAATTAAGAGAGTAGCATTGAAACGTATACACTATCATATGTAAATAGGGGCTTCCCTTGTGGCTCAGCTGGTAAAGGGTTTGGAAGATCCCCTAGAGGAGGGAAAGGCTACCCACTCCAGTGTTCTGGCCTGGAGAATCCCATGGACTGTATAGCCCATGGGGTAGCAAAGAGTCGGACACGACTGAGTGACTTTCGCTTTCACGTGTAAAATAGATAGCTAGTGAGAAGTTGCTGTATAACTGGTTGAGCACTGTAACTGGTTGTGCTGTAACTGGTTGCTGTATAACTGGTTGTGCTCTGTAACAACATAGAGGGGTAGGGTGGGGTGGGCGTTGGATAGGAGGTTCAAGAGGGAGGGTACATATGTCTACCTATGGCTGATTCATGTTGTTGAATGGCAGAAATCCACACAACACTGTATAGCAATTATCTTCACACACAAAAAAATTATATAATAGAATAAAGGCCCAAATAACAATGAAATGAGGCTATTCTTACAGTTATCTCTATAATTTTCTCCTTGATATAGGAAAAGTATCATCTTTTCAAGTACCCATGGAACACTATAAAAATAATTGCCCATAAATGCTGTGCTATTAAATCTGGATGAATTCCAAAAAGTAGACATGGTACAGATAACCATGATCATAGTAAAATAAAACTAAAACTAGAAAAGAAAGAGAAACAAAACCTACAATAAAGAGGTGAAAACAAAAAAAAAAAAACACTTTCTCACCGAATTCAGCTAAAGCAATGTTTGTACCTATCTTAAAAAATAAGAAATGAAAATAAATGAAACATCTATTCAGAGATGAGAAAAATGATAACAAAATAAATCTAAAGGTACAGAAACAAGGAAACTATAGAGATAAATGTTTTAGAGAGAAAGTGAGTATGAAACAAGAAAAAATAGAATAAATAAATCTAAATGCTTGGTTTTTAAAAGATTGAGTATGTAATTAGCTAACTTAA
Organism: Ovis aries; assembly: GCF_016772045.2. NCBI lineage: Eukaryota > Metazoa > Chordata > Mammalia > Artiodactyla > Bovidae > Ovis > Ovis aries. Next base: position 45,844,624 of record NC_056055.1, on the reverse strand, counting down.
TGTAAAAATGAAAACTCATAAATTCATAAGATAAGAAAGGACTTTGGAGAAATAACCACAGATCTAGAGGAAATTTAAACTATCATAAATAATCATGAGACTACTTTGCTGAACTCTATATAAATAAATTTGAGAACCTTGTTAAAAAAACAAGGCTATATAAATGCTAGAAATGAAGAGAAAATTATGATTACATGAAGATGAGAAGATTATGTATCTGAAAACCCTAACATTAAAAATTGAAATTTTATTAGACATGATACAGTATTCTGGCTGGGGTAAGATTAATATACAAAAAGCCTATAGTCTTCATATTTACAAACAACAAATTGAAATAAAATGAAATAAACCAATCTATTTACAACAGCAACAAAAATGATCAACTATCTAAGAACCACTTTAACAAGGAATAACAATAGACCTTATTATTATAGTCATTATCAATATCACTAAATTATTATTTTGGACACAAAAGAGAATGAACAAATGGAATGACAGAGCACAGTCTTGATTTGCACTGTAGATTTAAAATCATCAAAAAACATATTTTATCACTAAATTAATCAGTCAATTTTATGTGCAACCAGTAAATGTGTCAATAAGACTTTAAAAAAAAAACTGTCTTCACTGAGTCCTAGTTGCAGCACTCAGGGTCTTTCAGTTCAGTTCAGTCACTCAGTGGTGTCCAACTCTGTGACCCCAGAAAGCAAAGAGGAACTAAAGAGCTTCTTGATTAAAATGAAAGTGGAGAGTGAAAATCTGACTTAAAACTCAAGAACATTCGAAAAATGGAGATCATGACATCCAGTCCCACCACTTCATGGCAAATAGATGTGGAAACAGGGGTAACAGTGACAGACATTATTTCCTTGGGCTCCAAAATCACTGCAGATGGTGACTGCAGCCATGAAATTAAAAGACACTTACTCCTTGGAAGAAAAGCTATGATAAACCTAGACAGCATATTAAAAAGCAGAGACATTACTTTGCCAACAAAGGCCCATCTGAACTGCAGCACACCAGGCTTCCCTGTCCATCACCATTTCCTGGAGCTTACTCAAACTCATGTCCATTGAGTAAGTGATGCCATCCAACCGTTTCATACTCTGTCATCCCCTTCTCCTCCTGTCTTCCATCTCTCCCAGCATCAGTCTTTTCCAATGAGTTGGTTGTTTGCATCAGGTGGCCAAAGTACTGGCATTTCAGCTTCAGCATCACTCCTTCCAATAAATATTCAGGACTGATTTCCTTTAGGATGGACTGGTTGGATCTCCTTGCAGTCCAAGGGACCCTCAAGAGTCTTCTCCAACACCACAGTTCAAAAGCATCAATTCTTCAGCACTCAGCTTTCTTTATAGTCCAACTCTCACATCCATACATGACTACTGGAAAAACCATAGCTTTGACTAGATGGGCCTTTGTTGGCAAAGTAATGTCTCTGCTTTTTAATATGCTGTCTAGGTTGATCATAGCTTTTCTTCCAAGGAGTAAGTGTCTTTTAATTTCATGGCTGCAGTCACCATCTGCAGTGATTTTGGAGCCCAAGGAAATAAAGTCTGTCACTGTTACCCCCGTTTCCACATCTATTTGCCATGAAGTGCTGGGACTGGATGTCATGATCTTCATTTTTTGAATGTTCTTGAGTTTTAAGTCAGATTTTCACTCTCCACTTTCATTTTAATCAAGAAGCTCTCTAGTTCCTCTTTGCTTTCTGCATAAGAGTGGTTTCATCTGTATATCTGAGGTTATTGATTTTTCTCTCCCAGCAATCTTGATTCCAGCTTGTGCTACATCTAGCCTGGCATTTCACATGATGTACTCTGCATATAAGTTAAATCAACTGTACTTCAATGAAAAAAATAGCATTACCTCACTTGAATATTTGCCCCTCAAGAAACAAGTCCCCAAATGAGATGTTTACATCGAAAAAGACTGAGGATGAAAAATGAAACGTGGAGGAAATATTTATGTATTTGGCATTATTTCATGTGAGGAAGTGAAGTCTAAAGTAGTTGTTTTCAATTATGTGAAGAAAATAATGGCAACCAGCTATGTTTCATCTCAGCTAAGCCTAAAGCAAGAAGGAAATAGGGCAGAAGGAACTAGAATGATGAACTACAAGATCTTTACAGAGGTCCAGGTTCTGTTGTCTGGGCTCTGAAACTAGGTCACTGGGCCATGATTTTCTATGGAAATTGCTTAAAGGTCCCTTCATTATCTTACTTGCATATCATCTTCACCAAACACAAGACAAATGACAGTTTACTGATAGCTCTGATTTCTGTCTGATGCAAGAGAGCTGGATGAGGTTATTCCAGAACAGCAAGGCTGAGGAGACTTAGAGTTTACTGTGGGGCAACAGGAATTGATAGTCCTGCTCTCTCGATGGGAAGGACTCAGTTCTTATGATCCAATTACAATGGCTTCCAGATGGAAGGCCCACTTAAGACAGAGAGTCACACTGCTGAGCTTAGGAAGCCACCCTGGATTCTCTTCCAGTGGACTAGGGGGACCCTGCTGCAGGAATGTGGGTGAGATAACTCCAGGACCTTTTACCCAGTGGGTGGAGAAGCTAAAAGAAACTCTCAACAGGAAGCAAGGCGTAAAGAGAGAATTGGTAGAACCATCAGGGAAGTAACATGATGGCAAAACAAATCAACTTCTTACTATTTGGGATTATTTCACTTTTCCATGTCAAAATAGTCAAAAGGAGAAAACTTGTTTACCTTTAAATTCTCTGAAGGGATGTTTCTTCTTCCTCTGCTTCTTGGCTTGATTTTCCGTATGTTTCCAAGCATATAGATCACATGGTATTTTTTCCTTTGCTTAGAGCTCCAGAAAAGACTTTCCATGGTTGAGGGGCTTCTGTAGCCTCTTTGAGGGGTTAGTAAGGGCAAGACACTCCCTTCCGTTGGTGAAATAGGCCAGGATTATATGACTAAATGGTGTGATTTAAGAGGTAAAAGTGCCTTAGGGAAAATAAATGTTTCTCAGTTGCTGCGGGCATAGATATTTCTCAACTACATAAATTATAATCTGTCTAGCATGGGACTTCCATGCCAGTTCAGTGGTTAAGACCTTGCCATCCAACGCAGTGACTGCAGTTTCCATCCTTGGTCGGGGAACTAAGACCTCATGTGCCTTATGGCCAAAAAGCCAAAATATAAAAAAACAAAAATGACGTGTAATGAATTCAGTAAAGACTTTAAAGATGGTCCACATAAAAAAAAATCTGTCTAGCAACGAAAAGGTTCTGATGTACCTTAAAATATAAATGTTTTTACAACAAAGCATTTAATGGAAAGTAACCATGAAGGTCAAATTTCAACATGAAAGCAGAGGGCTGTGAGTAAACAGAAAGATCCAAACGTGAAGTCCTACAGGATTAGCAAAAGTGAGCCAAAATTCAGTTCTATTTCTTGGAGCCAAAATAAGACAGCTGAAATGTAATGCCCTTTGAGGTCATTTTCTGACACGGATTGTGTAAGTGACCAAGAGCAGATTGTTTTCTTGGAACTGGATTTGATTGGAAGAGAGGGAAAAAAAAATGAAAGTTTTCCAAGGACAATCAAGACTGTCTCTAATATTCTGTCCTTCCTGTCTCCCACCCCCAGGATCCAATCACAGAAAACTACTGTGACTCCTCCACTCCAACCTCTGCCCTGAACCACATCTATTTATAAGATGTATGTTACCAGGAGACCTGTCCCAAGACAACATTATGAAATAGTTTAGGTTTTGGTTTATGCTGTTATTTGTGCTTCTTTATTCAAACTCTTCTTTTCTCTCTTTTCTGTGTAGCCTTATACATCTTCATTTTCCCCCCAAAGCACAGTCCTAACTCCTTGGTCAACTGGTGTAGAATCATGTCCCAGCAGAATGGGACAATTGCATGGTGTATCTTTCCTGACATCCACAATGATTTTCAACATATCAATAAAATGAATGTTACAAGGAGCTTTGATGGGGGAAACAGGGGGGAAAAGAGTGCTGAAGTCAGGAGACATGAGTCCCAGTTCTGGCCTTTCTTCTCTTTACTAGCTGTGGATCGGTTAGGCAAATCATTTCATTTGTCTGGGACTTATTTCTGAAATTGGCAGTAAAGTTTAATTGCACAGGATCAGCATCATTTAGGGTCTATTTCTCTAAGAGATAGAGTGAAACAATAGCATATAGCCAAGAGGATTTGAGAAGGTTGGAAGGATAGTGACTGTATGTGTAAAACTAATCTAAATTGTTTTTCAAGGGAACTGACCAGTTCTCCAAGATGGTATTATAATCTGGGAGAGAAACTCATACTCCTATTTGTGAATCATTAAAATATCAGTTTGTCCTTCTCACATTAAATATAATATTTTATTTAAAACATATTTATACTTTACTTTTGATTTTTTGTGTGTAATTTATGATGGACTCTTGATTTGGCACTCATCATGCATTCTCAGGAATTCTAATAAAGTGGAAAAAAATTTGAAATAAAGTTTTCTTTAAACAGAATGAAATTTTAGGAGATTAAATCAGTCATTCCTAGAGGAAATCCCCGAGAAAAAGAAATGCAAAACAGCAAAATGGTTGTCTGATGAGGCCTTACAAATAGCTGTAAAAAGAAGAGAAGCGAAAGGCAAAGGAGAAAAGGAAAGATATGCTCATTTGAATGCAGAGTTCCAAAAAATAGCAAGAAGAGATAAGAAAGCCTTTCTCAGCGATCAATGCAAAGAAATAGAGGAAAACAACAGAATGGGAAAGACTAGAGATCTCTTCAAGAAAATTAGAGATACCAAGGGAACATTTCATGCAAAGATGGGCACAATAAAGGACAGAAATGGTATAGACCTAACAGAAGCAGAAGATAATTAAGAAGAGGTGGCAAGAATGCACAAAGGAATTGTACAAAACAGATCTTCAGGACCCAGATACTCATATAGTATGAACCTTCACCTAGATAGAGCCAGACATCCTGGAGTGCGAAGTCAAGTGGGCCTTAGGAAGCATCACTACAAACAAAGCTAGTGGAGGTGATGGAATTCAAGTTCAGCTACTTCAAGTTCTAAAAGATGATGCTATGAAAGTGCTGCACTCAGTATGCCAGTAAATTTGGAAAACTCAGCAGTGGCCACAGGACTGGAAAAGGTAAATCTTCATTCCAATCGCAAAGAAAGGCAATGCCAAAGAATGTTCAAACTACCGCACAATTGCACTCATCTCACATGCTAGTAAAGTAATGCTCAAAATTCTCCAAGCCAGGCTTCAGCAATACATGAACCGTGAACTTCCAGATGTTCAGTTTGGTTTTAGAAAAGGCAGAGGTACCAGAGATCAAATTGCCAACATCTGCTGAATCATCGAAAAAGCAAGAGAGTTCCAGAAAAACATCTATTTCTGCTTTATTGACTATGCCAAAGCCTTTGACTGTGTGGATCACAATAAACTGTGGAAAATTCTTCAAGAGATGGGAATACAGACCACCTGACCTGCCTCTTGAGAAATCAGTATGCAGGTCAGGAAGCAACAGTTAGAACTAGACATGGAACAACAGACTGGTTCCAAATAGGAAAAGGAGTCCATCAAGGCTGTATATTGTCACCCTGCTTATTTAACTTACATGCAGAGTACATCATGAGAAATGCTAGTTTGGATGAAGCACAAGCTGGAATCAAGATTGCCAGGAGAAATATCAGTAACCTCAGATATGCAGATGACACCAACCTTACGGCAGAAAGTGAAGAACTAAAGAGCCTCTTGATGAAAGTGAAAGAGAGTGAAAAAGTTGGCTTAAAGCTCAACATTCAGAAAACTAAGATAATGGCATCTGGTCCCATCACTTCATGGCAAATAGAGGGGAAACAGTGAGAGATCTTGTTTTGGGGGGCTCCAAAATCACTGCAGATGGTGATTGCAGCCATGAAATTAAAAGACACTTGCTTTTTGGAAGAAAAGTTATGACCAATCTAGATAGCATATTAAAAAGCAGAGACATTACTTTGCCAACAAAGGTCCATCTAGTTAAAGCTATGGTTTTTCCAGTAGTCATGTATGGATGTGAAAGTTGGACTATAAGGAAAGCTGAGTATCTAAGAATTGATGCTTTTGAACTGTGGTGTTGGAGAAGACTCTTGAGAGTCCCTTGGACTGCAAGGAGATCCAACCAATCCATCCTAAAAGAAATCAGTCCTGAATATTCATTGGAAGGACTGATGCTGAAGCTAAAACTCCAATACTTTGGCCACCTGATGTGAAGAAGTGACTCATTGGAAAAGACCCTGGTGCTGGAAAAGATTGAAGGCGGTAGGAGAAGGGAATGACAGAGGATGAGATGGTTGGATGCTATCACTTACTCAATGGACATGAGTTTGAGTAAACTCTGGGAGTTGGTGATGGACAGGGAAGCCTGGCATGCTGCAGTCCATGGGGTCACAAAGAGTCAGACAGGACTGAGTGACTGAACTGAACTGAACTGAACTGATGCTGAAACTGAAGTTCCAATACTTTGGCTACCGGATTCAAAGAGCAGACTCATTGGAAAAGACCCTGAGGCTGGGCAAGACTGAGGGCAGAAGGAATAGGGGATGATAGAGGATGAGATGTTTGGATGGCATCACTGATTCAATGGACATGAGTCTGAGCAAACTCTGGGAGACGGTGAACGGCAGGGAAACTGGTGTGCTGAAGTCCATGGGGTTGCAAAGTGAGTGAGTGAGTGAAGTCACTCAGTTGTGTCCAACTCTTTGTGGCCCTGTGGACTGTAGCCCACCAGGCTCCTCCATCCATAGGATTCTCCAGGCAAGAAAACTGGAGTGGGTTGCCATTTCCTTCTCCAGAGGATCTTCCTAACCCAAGGATCGAACCCAGGTCTCCTGCATTGCAGGCAGATGCTTTAACCTCTAAGCCACCAGGGAAGCCCACCAGGGGTTGCAAAGAGTCAGACACAACTGAGTGACTGAACAACAACTAAATTTAGCATCTGTTGTAGTTAACATGTATTTGTGAACATTTTATTAAATGTTTTTGCATTTTGATACTGTCACTTTCTCAGTATATTTTGAAGCCAATAATATATTCTGTAGGTTTCAAAACTCAGCAAGCTTAAAGTCTTTAAGTACTTTTGGCTCTAGTGTCCTTTGAGCAAAGCGGTCCTCTAGCTACCTGTTCTCTTGCCAGCAATGGGTAGGAGTTTAAGTGCTATTTATCTCAGGAAGGTCATATCTGCCCTGAACTGCTCATTTAGGATATTCTATAAATGGTCAGAGGCATGAGCCTGAACTTTTTTTAAAATATTAATTTTCTTTGGAGTATAGTTGATATACAATGTTGTATATTTCTGCTGTAGAACAAAGTGAATCAGTTATGCATATACATATAACCACTGTATTTTTTTTAATTCTATTCCCACATGGGGTCACAAAGAGGCAGACACAACTGAGTGACTGAACTGAACTGAACTGATTCCCATATAAGTCATTACAGAGTACTGAATAGAGTTCCCTGTGCTATACACTAGGTTCTTATTAGTTATCTATTTGTATATGTGCTGTGCTTAGTCACTCAGTCATGTCCGACTCTTTTCAACCCCCTGGATTGTAGCCAGCCAGGCTCCTCTGTCCATAGGGATTCTCCAGGCAAGAATACTAGCCTGGGTTGCCATGCCCTCCTCTAGGGGATCTTCCCAACCCAGGGATCAAATCCAGGTCTTCCACATTGCAGGAGGATTCTTTACCATATGAGCCACCATATATGTTATAAATAGAAATGTGTATATGTCAATCCCAACCTCCCAGTTTATTCCTCTCCCTCCCTTTCCTCCTTGGTAGTCAAGTTTATTTTCTACATCTATTACTCCATTTTTGTTTTGTGGGCAGGTTCATTTGTACCATTTTTTTAGATTCTTACTTAAGTAATATTGTATGATATTTGTCTTCCTCTGTCTGACTTTTGTACTGTTGCTTTGGAGCTTGACAAAGAAATGAAGAATCCAAACAGATGCCATTCAATTTCTTTGAAAATTGTAGTCTGGACTAAGGAAAAGAAAATATACAAATAAAAAGCAAGATCCAACCAAGATATGAAGGAAGTTGCTATAAACTTTCAGGCTAGGCACTAACTGACCCAAATTAAATCTGAAAATTTAGGAGATAGGATAAACTAGAATAATGGAACACTAATTGAAAAAGATGAACCTGGACTCCCATGTTATAAAAAACATAAAAAGGAGTTCAGTGTGTCCTTAGTGGCCCAGACACCTTGAAGGTGTTCAGTTATCTATTCCAGCATAATAAACTATGCTAAGATTTACTGGCTTTAAAAAAAATTGTTATTTTTATATTTCACAATAGTGTAGGTCAGAAATTCAGATGGTTTCCACATGGATGCTTTGATTCAGAAGCACAGTATCTGGGGCTCCAGCTGGAATGTTATTAATGGACGTGGACTGGACAGCTGGAGCTGGCCAGACATTGTCTATCCACACACAGCATATGAGTGTGACTTGTTTGGGTTTTCCTGTGGCATGGTGAACTCAGGGTCATCAAGCTTTTCACATAGCAGCTGGCTTCCTGTAGAGTGAATGTTCATGGAGGGGAGGAACAAGACTTCATCTCCATCATACTCTATTGCTTACCAGCAAGGAACAGATTCTGAGAGGAGGGGCTACACAAGGCTCCAAAGGGCATGGTTCATTTAAGGAGGCCATCTATGAAGACAATCTATCATACTAGGTTTCTTATCTCGACTGAAAGCTTATGGTTGGTAAATATCTCAGGTTCTGATGATGTCAACTCTAATTTACCTGGAAATAGAAAAACTTCTGGGAAGACTTAGAATTGAGTAAACAGAGATCATTTTTTTTTAATCAAATATTCAGTAATAATTTGGGGCTAAATTTAGAAACACGAATAATGAGAAAGTAGAAAAAGAAATTAAGGAAACAATTCCATTCACCATTGCAATGAAAAGAATAAAATACTTAGGAATATATCTACCTAAAGAAACTAAAGACCTATATATAGAAAACTATAAAACACTGATGAAAGAAATCAAAGAGGACACTAATAGATGGAGAAATATATCATGTTCATGGATCGGAAGAATCAATATAGTGAAAATGAGTATACTACCCAAAGCAATTTACAAATTCAATGCAATCCCTATCAAGCTACCAGCCACATTTTTCACAGAACTAGAACAAATAATTTCAAGATTTGTGTGGAAATACAAAAAACCTCGAATAGCCAAAGCAATCTTGAGAAGGAAGAATGGAACTGGAGGAATCAACTTGCCTGACTTCAGGCTCTACTACAAAGCCACAGTCATCAAGACAGTATGGTACTGGCACAAAGACAGACATATGGATCGATGGAACAAAATAGAAAGCCCAGAGATAAATCCACACACATATGGACACCTTATCTTTGACAAAGGAGGCAAGAATATACAATGGAGTAAAGACAATCTCTTTAACAAGTGGTGCTGGGAAAACTGGTCAACCACTTGTGGAAGAATGAAACTGGATCACTTTCTAGCACCGCACACGGAAGTAGGCTCAAAATGGATTAAAGATCTAGATGTAGGATCAGAAACTATGAAACTCCTGGAGGAGAACATAGGCAAACACTCTCAGACATAAATCACAGCAGGATCCTCTGTGATCCACCTCCCAGAATTCTGGAAATAAAAGCAAAAATGAACAAATGGGATCTAACTAAAATTGAAAGCTTCTGCACAACAAAGGAAAATATAAGCAAGGTGAAAGGACGGCCTTCTGAATGGGAGAAAATGATAGCAAATGAAGCAACTGACAAACAACTAATCTCAAAAATATACAAGCAACTTATGCAGCTCAATTCCAGAAAAATAAACGACCCAATCAAAAAATGGGCCAAAGAACTAAATAGACATTTCTCCAGAGAAGACATGTGAATGGCTGGCAAGCACATGAAAAGATGCTCAACATCACTCATTATTAGAGAGATGCGGATCAAGGCCACAGTGAGATACCACTTCACACCAGTCAGAATGGCTGCGATCCAAAAATCTGCAAGCAATAAATGCTGGAGAGGGTGTGGAGAAAAGGGAACCCTCCTACACTGTTGGTGGGAATGCAAACTAGTTCAGCCACTATGGAGAGCAGTGTGGAAATTCCTTTAAAAATTGCAAATAGAACTACCTTATGACCCAGCAATCCCACTGCTGGGCATACACACCAAGAAAACCAGAATTGAAAGAGACACATGTACCCCAATGTTCATCGCAGCACTGTTTATAATGGCCAGGACATGGAAACAACCTAGATGTCCATCAGCAGATGAATGGATAAGAAAGCTGTGGTACATATACTCAATGGAGTATTACTCAGCCGTTAAAAAGAATTCATTTGAATCAGTTCTGATGAGATGGATGAAACTGGAGCCAATTATACAGAGTGAAGTAAGCCAGAAAGAAAAACACCAATACAGTATACTAACACATATATATGGAATTTAGGAAGATGGCAATGTCCACCCTGTATGCAAGACAGGAAAGAAGACACAGATGTGTATAACGGACTTTTGGACTCAGAGGGAGAGGGAGAGGGTGGGATGATTTGGGAGAATGGCATTCTAACATGTATACTATCATGTAAGAATTGAATCGCCAGCCTATGTCTGATGCAGGATACAGCATGCTTGGGGCTGGTGCATGGGGATGACCCAGAGAGATGTTATGGGGAGGGAGGTGGGAGGGGGGGTTCATGTTTGGGAACGCATGTAAGAATTAAAGATTTTAAAATTTAAAAAATAAAAAAATAAAAAATAAAATAAAATAAAAAAGAAATAATTTATATATTGGGAGGATTTGTCATATTTGTGTATCTGATAGGTTAGCTTTGTGATTCTACACAATTTAAATTTTACACAACTTGAAATGTGTAATTAAATAATTGATTTTGGGTTTGAGTTTTTGGGTGAAGGGAAGACTAGAACAAGTTTTTAAACAATACTGCAATGTTTAAGGGAATTTGGAATTCACTATATTTTTTTAAATTTATTTAGATTTGGGAAAGAAGCTAGATAAGAGAGATTTTGCTTTCTAAGTTAGGCATTCCAAGTGCTTTGAAAGAAATCAATATTTTACATTTATAAAAGAAATTTTAAATGTTTGTAAAACTGTAATTAAGTTGTAAATAGGGCTGCTTATTTAGGGTATTTTGTTCAATACAAACTGATTAAATGGTAATCAAAAGCTTCTGTATTTATATATAGAATAATGAAAATGAGTTTAAAGCATGTGTTCAAATAAATAAAAAATAAAGAGCAAAAATAAATAAATAAATAAAGCATGTGTCCAACTAGGAATAAAGGGAACTAAGATTTTTTAATTTTTACATAAATAAATTAAAATATAGTTTTATTTGAGTAGCCACAAACAGCCTTCGATTTTCAGGGAAAAAATCCATGCCCAGGAAGCATACAAATTGATACTTTGATTCCATCCTATTCTTCCCCAGAAGTGCCTCAGAATTATTAACTCTAGTGCTAAATCCCTGTTAATCTATGAAAAATTAAAGTATCAGCCTCTTATTTAACACTCCAAGTAAGGAAGCCGCCTCAGAGGCAATTAGAAAATATATTTGAGGGCCTGCATAGTCCCACAGATCCAGTTTGGGGGTGTCTGAGCTTATAAAGGAAGGGGGCTCATTTTTAAAAAATAATATAAACACCAAATATAGAATAAGCGATGAAAATAAATAACCAGAATGAAAAAAAAATCATAGTAAATTACAGACTTTTAAAGTATTACAAAGTCCAGCTACTTCCCTGGTGGTCCAGTGGTTAAGAACCTGCCTTTCAAAGCAGAGGACTCAGGTTTGATTCCCAGTTGGGGAGCTAAGATCCCACATGCCCTGTGGCAACTAAGCTCAAGTCAAAACCACAGAGCTCACGTTCTCTGGAGCCTGTGGGCCACAACCAGGGAGAAGCCCTTGAAACACGAAGAAGATTCCACATGTTGCAGCAAAGACCTGATACAACCAAATAAATATTTTTTTTAATTACAAAACCCAAAGAAATAATATAATTTAATCAACTAACTGCCTGATCCACCCTGTAATATCTTTTTTCTACCTTTTTAAGCATTCATAGCTACATACTCTGATTGCCCATTCATACCACAGTGATTTTATAATACAGGGGAAAAAAAAAAAAAAAACAGAAAAAAATGTCAGCTACACCTTAGCACTTGCCATTGTCAGTTGTCATCTACTTCTGCAAGGATTAAATCACATGCTGCTGCAACTGCTGATTTTCAACACCCCCTGAAAGGAGTTCAGTGTAGAGATCAGAAATGAAGCACTCTGTGCTCTGGGAGAAACTGGCAGAACAGGTCTTCAGGTAGTTAGATATTTTTAGAAGCCAATTTTATGAGCCCAATTCTTGTATCTCTTCATATCTAGAAAAGCACTAAAATCCTCCATGATGACAACTGCTCTTTGTGACTAGCAGAAAACTTGTGCAAAAAATATGAACTTGATTATATGTACTCCCTGTTCACCAAAATCACATATATGCTTCCTCCCTACATCTTTGGAGCAGTTTCTCAGAGCTATCTGAGATGCTGTCTCCCAGTTTATAGTCCTCATTTTACCCCAGATAAAATTTGACTCACAATTCTTACATGGTGTATTTAGGTTGACAAAAGAGTATACATTCTTTCCTCTGGTAAGAGTAAACTGCTCTTCACTACTGAGTATTATAGAATTTTCATTCAGCTTCATGATTTTTGTTGATGATGTGAGTTTTTAAAGCTTTTGTCAAATTTGAATAACCCTCTAACAATTCTGTTTCATATGTAAACTTTAAGAGTTGGAGCACCTTTCCATAGGTTAGCTCCTGGATCCATACATTTTAAGCTTTTTCTGCCTTTACCTACAACCTCTTAAGTTAGATCATAGATATCACTTCAGTACAATCTTTAATCTTCATTTTTGGTGAAGCACAAATGCTGGATGGTTGGCACAGTGGGTGGTAGGGGTTTTCCTGGAAGCCATGATTATGCCATAATAGGTAGCAATAGCTAGACTATAACGGAATGAACCATGTAATGTGTAATCCATTGGGTTAAAATTAAATGTATTGCTAACTCAGCTTCCACTCAGCAAGATCTTAATAATATGCTATCTCTGTGTGTTGAAGTTTTTAAGAATAATTTGGGTTTGATTATATATGCAAAATATAATAACTAAATCATTTGAAAATTACTTAAAGATTTTTTTTTAAAAAAAGCAGAGAAGGAAGTAGCAACTCACTCCAGTATTCTTGCCTGGAAAATTTCATGAGCAGAGTAGCCTGGCAGGCTACTGTCCACGGGGTCGCAGAGTTGGCCATGACTGAGTGACTGAGCACATAAAGAAAAAACAGAAGCCACTCATCATTTTCTGACCAAGACATAATTGTTGTGAATATCTTTGAATGTTCCTTGTGACGTTTTGAAAAACATAGCTGTAGTCTAAGCTGCAACAGTTTGATAAGGCCATTGAAATAACTTCTTTGGCCACTTGGACCTTTTCAAACCCTGACTAGGATTGTATACATTGTATAAATATGGTTTCTCACTGCAAGGAGATCCAACCAGTCCATTCTGAAGGCGATCAACCCTGGGATTTCTTTGGAAGGAATGATGCTAAAGCTGAAGCTCCAGTACTTTGGACACCTCATGCGAAGAGTTGACTCATTGGAAAAGACTCTGATGCTGGGAGGGATTGGGGGCAGGAAGAAAAGGGGACGACAGAGGATGAGATGGCTGGATGGCATCACGGACTCGATGGACGTGAGTCTGAGTGAACTCCAGGAGATGGTGATGGACAGGGAGGCCTGGCATGCTGTGATTCATGGGGTCGCAAAGAGTCGGACACAACTGAGCGACTGAACTGAACTGAATTAAATGCAAAAGCACAATGTAAACAAAATACTGAGTAAGGTATGCAAAACCCTCTATCCTGCCTCTGACAACAGCCCACTCCTCATCCTACCCTTCAGCCTCACCTTTATCACCCAGAGTGCTTTTTATTCTCTCTTAGCTTTTTTATTTTGATATGATTTTAGACTTACAGAAAAGTTGCAAAAATAGTACAGAAAGTTTCCAAAACTCTTCACCAGTTTTCCTTAAATGTTAACATCTTCTCTAACTGTAGTGCTTTTTATCAAAACCAGGAAATTAACACTGATATGATGCTATTAGCTAAGCTACAAGGCTTTGCATTTCACTAGTTTTCCCACCAACATTCTTTTCCTGGTCTGGGAATCAACCCAGGATTCCACATTATATCTAACTGCCATGTCTGTACCAACTGTTTTATGATAATTCCTTTGTCTTTTCTTGTCTTTTATGACTCTGGTACTTTCAGCATACTGGCCAGTTAGTTTGTAGAACAACTTCGATTTGGATTTGTCTAATGTGTTCTCCTTATTTGACTGAATTTAGGCTTGATCCCTGGTGGCTCAGATGGAAAAGTATCTGCCTGCAATATGAGAGACCCGGCTTCGATCCCTGGGTCAGGAAGATCCCTTGGAGAAGGGAATGGCTACCCATTCCAGTATTCTTGCCTGGAGGATTTCATGGACAGAGGAGTCTGGAAGGCTACAGTCCATAGGACTGCAAAGAGTCAGACATGACTGAGCAACTAACACTTTCACTTTCTGGTGTATTTGGCAAGAAAACTACAAAAGTGATGTTCTTTTCTCAATATGTCATATTAGGAGATACATGATGTCTATATATTTTTAAATTTTTTCATTTAAAAATAAATTATTTATTTTTGACTCCATGGATCTTCTTTGTTTTGCTCAGGCTTCTCATTGCCCTGGTTTCCCTTGTTGCAGAGCACAGGCTTTAGGACACAGGCTTCCAGTAGTTGCAGCTCACAGGCCCTAGAGCATGGGCTCAGTAGTGGTGGCACATGGGGCTTACTTGCCCAGCAGCATGTGGAATCTTCCTGGACTAGGGATCGAACCCATGTCCCTTGCATTGGCAGGAAGATTCTTAACCTCTGGACCACCAGGGAAGTCCCTCAGATAATTCAAAAAGAAGGCATATACTAAAAAGCTATGGCTTTAAGACTGCACCCTTTCCAGGGCTGTTTCTGTCTTGTTCATTGTTTGTATTGATTTAATTGTAGACACTGCAGATGGTCCTTATCTCTCATAAGATAAAAGCTTTTACAACCTGTATGTTTTGAGCATTATTCCCTAATTCCTTTGAGTACAAAAATTTTTGATTATGTGATGGCTGATATGTACCATACCAGTCAGGATGCACTAGCTTATGTTATAATAACAGATGACTCCCACCAGGGCTGGGATTCATAATTCTGTTACAGAGAAGGGCTAATTTTGGTGAACACTAATACCAACTACAACTTATACAGTTGATCCTTGAACAACATGGGGATTAGGAGTGTCAACCATCCCCATAGCCAAAAATCCACATATAATTTACAGTTGATCCTCCGTATCCACAGGTCCTTCACATATGCATACTCCACCAACCATGGATCACACAGCACTGTAGTAATTATGATTGAAAAAATAAATCCCCCTATAAGTGAACCTTCACAGTTTAAACCCATGTTGTACAAAGATAATTGTGTGTGTATATATACACACATACATATAAGAGCCTCTTGATGAAGGTGAAAGAGGAGAGTGAAAAAGCTGGCTTAAAACTCAACATTCAGAAAACTAAGATCATGGTATCCGGTCCCATCACTTCATGGCAAATAGATGAGGAAACAATGGAAGCAGTGACAGACTTTGCTGTCTTGGGCTCCAAAATCACTGCAGATGGTGACTGCAGCCATAAAATTAAAAGATGCTTGCTACTTGGATGAAAAGCTATGACAAATCTGGACAGCATATTAAAAAACAGAGACATTACTTTGCCAACAAAGGTCCATCTAGTCAAACCTATGCTTTTTCCAATAGTCATGTATGGATGTGAGAGTTGGACTATAAAGAAGGGTGAGTGCTGAAGAATTGTTGCTTTTGAACTGTGGTGCTGGAGAAGACTCTCGAGAGTCCCTTGGACAGCAAGGAGATCAAACCAGTCAATCCTAAAGGAAATCATTCTGGAATATTCATTGGAAAGACTGATGCTGAGGCTGAAGCTCCTATAATACTTCAGCCATCTGATGAGAAGAGCTGACTCATTAGAAAAGACCCTGATGCTGGGAAAGATTGAAGGCAGGAGGAGAAGGGGATGACAGAGGGTGAGATGATTGGATGGTATCACTGACTCAATGGATGTGAGTTTGAGCAAGCTCCACGAGATGGTGAGGGACAGGGAAGCCTGGCGTGCTGCAGTCCATGGGGTTGTGAAGAGTCAGACACAACTGAGCGACTGAACGACAACAACAACATATATATATACACATATATTCATACATACACACACACATATGTGTACACACACACACACACACACACACACACACACACACACACACACACACACACATATATATATAATTTGGCTTCCCTGGTGGCTCAGATGGTAAAGAATCTGCCTGCAATGCAGGATACTCAGATTTGATCCCTGGGTCAGGAAAATCTCCTGGAGAAGGGAATGGCAACACACACCAATATTCTTGCCTGGGGAATTCCATGATCAGAGAAGCCTAGTAGGCTATAGTCCGTGGGGTCACAAAGAGTCAGACACGACTGAGAGATTAACACTGCTTTCATATATATAACATATATATTGATAGCTTACAGTGAACGATGTCAGATTTATGATCTCCAAAGAAGAAGATTTAGCTCTGGGACCAGGGACCAGACTTGATCACTCAATAGCTTTTGTGTAACAGAGTTTTATTAAAGTGAAAAAGGTACAGAGAAAGCTTCTGACATAGACATCAGAAGGGGGCCAGAGAGTGCACCACTCGCTAGTCTAAGCAAGGGAATTATATACTTTTTAATTGGTTATTACAGTAAATCAAAAGAATGTCTCAAGGTAGTAAAGATCTTACCAGACCCACTCCCATAATATACATTCTAAGATAACAGGATTAGTCAGAAGGTTCTCAAGGAGAAACATGTCCTCAAGAAGGATACGTTGTTATTATATAATCCTTACTAAGACTAAGGAATGTAGAAAAAAATTTGTCTTTTCTTCCTCCTTGAGAATTCCAGACCCCTACCTCCTCCTTGGGAACCCCAGACCTCTTATCAACTGGCCTAGGAATTGACTGTCTCAGTATGAATCATAGATGTATGTTATGAAGTAAAAACAGAATCTATCACCCAAAGTAAGATCTATGTATTACCAATAACACTAACTTTGCCTGTGTATTTATGCCGAATTCTTCTCTCTCTGACTTAACTTTATATAATTTTATATTTATAATTCCTTTGCTTTTTAAAATCGTGGTTAGCATCACATGTAAATATTTTCCTAATTTTTTAGTATTGCCTGTTGTCTATCATATTCATACTTTTACACATACATCAATATACAAAATTTTTAAGTTGTTGCTTACTGATTTGGGCTCCAAATCAGTTACTTCTGTTTTAGTACTATGTTCACCAGTGTTTGTGGACTTATAAGAATATTTTGGGGGCTTCCCTGGTGGCTCAGTGGTAAAGAATCCACCTCCCAATGCCAGAGATGTAGGTTTGATCCCTGGGTCGGGAAGATCTCCTGGAGAATGAAATGGCAACCCACTCCAGTATCCTTGCTTGGGAAATCCCATGGACAGAGAAGCTTGCAGGGTTACATATTCAGACTTTTATATATACATCAACATGCAAAATTTTTAAGCTATTGCTTACTAGTCTGGTCTCCAGGCCAGTTAAAACAAGTTATGCTTTAGTATTATGTGCAACAGAGTTTGCGGAATTATTTGAGTATTTTAGTTCATCCTGGGTTCATCAATGAAACAGAAAATTGGAAAAATGAAAGTGTTGATGCCAGTAATAATAAGTCTGAGAAGAACTGAGATGGGAGCAGCTACCATTCAGTGGGATTCTAGCCAAGGATGCATGGCCCAAGTCTGGTCATGGGAAATGTTGGATGGACCCAAATTGAGGGTCAGCTTACAGAAGGAAAAGCCTGCACTTTTTAATACTGTCAAGGACTACAACAGGTTGACGGAAACTGATGCAACATGATGTGTGTGTGTGTGTGTGTGTGTGTGTGTGTGTGTGTGTGTGTGTGTGTGTGCTAAGTCCTTTAGTCGTGTCTGACTCTGTGACACAATGGACAGTAGCCCATTAGGCTACTCTGCCCATGGGACTTCCCAGGCAAGAATACTGGTGGGGGCTACCATTTCCTTCTCCAAGGAATCTTCCCAACCCAGGGGTCAGACCCCGTGAGTCTTGTGTCTCCTGCATTGGCAAGAGGATTCTTCACAACTAAGCCACCTGGGAAAGCCTGGTGCAACATGATGCTATGGTATAAAGGAGTGTGTCTCTCTCAAATTCATATGTTGAAATCCTAGCTCCTGGTGTTATGATATTAGAAAGCATGGCCTTTGGGAGGTGATTAGGTCATGAGATCAGTGCTGTTCTAAAAGAGCCCAGAAAGAACTCCCTTACCCTTTCATCATGTAAGTGAAAAATAGCAGAATATGCCACCCCAAAATAAGCCTTTTGGCATACGCGGATTATTTTGAGAAATTGCAGACACAAAAGAAGTTCTGAAAATAGATTTGAAAGTATCCCTTTTCAATGGTAATCTAAATTTATAAAGGAAATTTACATTAGAAAGGGAGCTGTGTCAGGAACAGAGCTATTACAAGAGATAACTATTTCACCTGAGATACTTAGCTGCAGGGCAAACTTTTTGACCAAACATCTCTTCTTGGGGCTTCCCAGGTGGCACTAGTGGTAAAGAAACCACCTGCCAATGCAGAGACAGAAGAGACGTGGGTTCCATCCCTGGATTGGGAAGATCTCCTGAAGGAGGACATGGCAACCCACTCCAGTAATCTTACCTGGAGAATCCCATGGACAGAGGAGCCTGGTGGGCTACAGTCCATAGGGTTGCAGAGAGTCAGACATGACTCAAGCAACTTAGCATGCATGCTTGCAGCTAATCATACTAGTCTGAGATAACAAGGGATCAACAGAAAAGTGTATACCAATGAGTGCTCCTGTAGAGTTTACATTTCCCAAGGAGCATACTGCACATAGTCAGCAAAACCAAAGATAATTCGCTGGTAGTCCAGTGGTTAAGACTCTGCACTTTATTTCAGGCTTCCCTGGTGGCTCAGATGGTAAAGTGTCTGTCTGCAACGTGGGAGACCTGGGTTTGCTCGCTGGGTCCAGAATACCCCTGGAGAAGGAAATGGCAACCCACTCCAGTACTCTTGCCTGGAAGATCCCATGGACAGAAGAGCCTGGTAGGTTATGGTCCATGGGGTCGAAAGAGTTGGACACGACTTCACTTTCACTTTCACTTTCCATTGCAGAGGACACAGGTCTGATCCCTGGTTAGGGAACTAAGATTCCACATGCCACTCAGTGCAGCCTAAAAATTAAAAAACATACAAACAAAAATCAAAATCAATACATTAGGCCGAGGGAGTCCAGTGGTTTCAGCAAATTAGAGATTCTCAGTTTGAGAATCCTGTTAGTCCTTTCATCCTTGCCTGATGATTGAGGGTGACAGGGACAGTGATAATTCCAAGAAGTTTTCAACATTTTTTGTTCAGGCTTGTGTGATTTTCCCAGGGAGTAGATGCTTCAGTCACTGAAGACTGTGGAAGGTATACCCCGAGGGGGAAATATCTTCTACAAGTTTCTCTGGCACTGTGAGGGCATCAGCTTTGCATCAGAGGAAGGCTTCAGCCCATTCAGAAAACATAAATACAATAACAAGTACATATTGATAAAACATATTAAGTAACAAATGAATGAAGTCCAGCTACAGGTGTTCAAAGCATTCATAGGTGCAAGGTCTCAGGCCTCTAGGAACAAAAATAGTCTCTCCAGGATAGTGGATGTGTCAGGTCAAACATTGGTGGCTAACTGCTTTTGTAACTTTATAGGCGTTTCCCCATGATACTATTCATAATTTGAGTTGTTTTGAATGATCCAGGGACAGAGGAGCCTGCAGGCTACAGTCCACGGGGTCGCAAGAGTTAGACACGACTTAGCAACATAGTGGATAATGAAATGCAAAAAATATAAAACGAGGGTTTGCCAGGAATCTGGGAAGAACCAAGCAGCCATCTTGGGCTTCCCAATATCCAGACTGTTCATTGAGTTTACAACCATTGTTTGCCCATCTTAATTCCTCTGTCAGGAGCAGATGGCTGCCATGTTGCAAGGACATCAGGATGGCAAAAGTCTGGGAACCAAGGCTCATTTTTTGCCAAAAGATAGTGGATTTCATTCACATGTGCCACAGCTTTAAAGCTTCTGCTGCTGCCCTTGTTTATCAGGCATCTCCCTGGATAAGTCAGGTGCAGTCTTTTTACTGTGAGCCTCAGTTTTAATAATGGCAATTTCAGAAGGCAAAAGAATGGTAGTAAGAAGGTCATTTGCTTGTTCATTTTTTTAAAATACAGTGTTTATTTTATATTATGGCAGGTACACTAGAATTTCAAAATTTTAAAACATATAAAAAGAGATTAGAAACTAACACCTGTATCAACAGCTGATAAATGTCTAAGATTGTTTATTATAACAGGCAGTGCTAATGTCAACAGGGCACCATGGAAATTAGTCTAAAAAGTATCATTAGGCTTTATACAAGCATTAAAAGTATCACTAGGCTTTATACAAGCAACAACATCTGCTGCTGCTTTAGAATTTGGAGATATAGCCTGCTTCTAATGCTAAGCAGTCCTTTAACATTTTTAACGTTATATACTGTTTTACAGTAATTATTATTAGCTTGGCAAATGTTTCAAAATAAAGTAGACATGTATTCATAACATCACAGAAACGCACATCCTGTTTTGTTTCCAATAAGAACCATAATCCCTACAGCTCAGAGCCCCTAGCTGTGTGAGATAATTTACACACAGATGATTGGCAGCAGAGTAAACAAGAAAGCACCTTTGTTTCCATGTGCGCATGTACATGCCTGTGTGCTCAGTCATGTCCAACTCTTCTCAACCTCGTGGGCTGTAGCCTGCCAGGCTCCTCTGTCCATGGGATTTTTCAGGAATGCTGGATCGTGTTGCCACTTCCTACTCCAGGGGATCTTTGCTGCCCAGGGATCGAACCCACGTCTCTTACATCTCCTGTACTGGCAGGCAGATTCTTTACCACTGCGCCACCTGGGAAGTTCCGGTGGATGGCTGCAAAGGCACACTGGCTTTCAGTATAAATATTAACAGTTTGTCCCTCTAACAGCTGACATTCCCTGGGAAGGGCATGGAGCTCTGCTTACTGAACTTATTTAGCTTATGAGATGCTTTCCCTCTCAAGTAGTTCATATTGGACAGTAACAGCATAACCAGCTTAGAAATATCCTTGGTAATTTTTACAGTATGACCCATCAATGAAGATCAGCTCAGGGTTAGTCAAAGGGGCATGCACTGTCACTGAATGGGACATTATCACCTTGAAGCCCTGGAGCTCACCTTTGTCAGGCAGGTGTAACAGAGTAGCAGGATTAAGAGCATTGCAGTGTTTAAGATGAAGATTAGGTGGTGAAAGCAGAAGGATCTCATAGGAGCTTAGTCTGTTTGTGGAGAAGTGTTGAGTCAATTCAGGATTAAGGAGGCTTTGGATAGGGTGTGGAGCTTGTAAATAAATGTCATTTCCTAGGATTTAGTTTGCTGAGGTTTCTACTAACTCTGTAACTGCAGTTTATCCCTTAAGACAGTTGGCATAGGCACAAGGAACTGAATCAATTGCAAGCTATCATGCCAAAAGGCTTCTGTTTATTGCGAAGTGCTACATAGGCATTCCCAGGGCTTGGTTCTTCCTCGCATGCACAAATGAAAGGGCTAGAATAGTTAGGTAGCCCTAAGGCAGGTATTTCTTGCAGTACCTGTTTTAACTTTATAGAGGCTGCTCATGTTTACCTTCCCAAGGAAGGGGTTCAGGAAGTAAAATTTTAGAAAGTTCATAAAATTTGGAAGCTAATAGGAAAAAAAAAATCTAGGATCCCATAGTCTATAATAACATCCAGGCCCAGAAATCCACAAAGTTATCACTTTGTTGTGGACCTAGGAAATTCATGGATTTGCTCAGTGCATTTTGGAAATAACTGGATTCCTTCAGTGCTTAGATTATGACTTAGATAATACAGTTTCTAGAGATCATTGTAGGTACTTCCCCAGGGGCTCAGCAGTAAAGAATCTGCCTCAGTGCAGGAGACACAGGAGATGTGGATTCGATCCCTGGGTCAGGAAGATCCTCCGGAGGAGGGCATGGCAACCCACTCCAGTATTCTCGCCTGGAGGATCCTTTCGAGCCTGTCAGGATACAGTCCATAGGGTGGCAAAGAGTCAGACACAACTGAAGTGACTGGGAAGGCACGCATGCACAGATAATTGGAATTGTTTTTAGGCTTTATGTCCCTTTTAAGCTAACTGTAGTGGCAAATAAGTAGAATCTTTATGGATGTCTCTGGTAACAGACACACCACAGGGTTTCTCTACTACATATTGTGAAAGGGTCAATTTCTCAGGGAACTAGAGGGTACTTAAATCTTGGTGGAACACCTGGGAAAGTTAAAAAGGGCCACTCTTGAGGCTTGACTGTCCAGATATATTACTGATTTTTCCAAGAGAAGACAAATAAGTATTGGCTGCTGGTGTCTACAGGGATGCTGAGGAAGACTGAACAAAGGTCCGCAACATGGAACAATCCTAAGTCTGGTAGGACTCGTGAGAAAAGGATGTTTCTCTTGATCCTACCCGGAACAAGTAGGAAACAGGGAGAGAACTGTCTTGTTAATAGCTCTCAAGTTCTTGACAAATGGCCATCCCATGCATTAGGTTTTCAGACCAGCAAAATCAGCGTGTTATAATATATGGACTAGTACAGGAAATGATCACTCCTGGGTGATTTAGTCTCCTACTATTGGTGTGTGGCCTTGTCCGGGGCTTCTCAAGTGGTGCAGTGGTAAAGAATCTGCCTGCCAGTGCAGGAGATGCAAGAGATGAGGGTTCAATCCTTGGGTCAGGAAGATCCCTTAACCCATTGGAATGGTAACCCATTCCAGTACTCTTGCCTGGAAAATTCCACAGATAAAAGAGCCTGATGGGCTATAATCCATGAGGTCTGAGCACACACACACTTGTATAGCCTCAGACTTTAATGGATACTGAGGTAATTTAGGAAGAGGCTTAGTCATCTATTTGAGTTTTTATAGACACTGTATTTTGTATTCTCCCAAAGTCACTATGAGAAGTAGCCCAGAGATTTTAGGCACCTCCATTAAATCAAAGATTTTTTTATTGGAGTTCTTCTTCTTTTGTATCAAAGACAAATTGTAAAGAACATAAAAGATCAGGTTCAGATTGACCAGGAAATTCTAAAATGAGGTCTCCTTTGGATGTCAAAATATATTAGCCCTTTTATTTTATTTTATTTTATTTTATTTTATTTTTTTATTTTTTGCCCACACTCAGTGGCATGTGAGATCTTTGTTCCCCAACCAGAGATCAAAACCAGGCCCACAGAGTGAGAACATGGAGTCCTAACCACTGGAAAGTGAAAGTGTTTGTTGCCCAGTTGCGTCTAACTCTTTGTGACTTCGTGGACTGTAGCCTGCCAGGCTCTTCTGTATACTGGAGTGGGTAGCCATTCCCTTCTCCAGGGAATTTTCCCAAGCCAGGGATTGAACTCAGATCTCCTGCATTGCAGGCAGATTCTTTACTGCCAGGGCGAGCCACTGAACTGCCTAGAAATTCCCAGCCCTTTTAGTTCAGAAAGGAGAGCTCTGCATAAAAGATTGGGCTGTGTCACACAGTGAAAGAAATGCTTTTCAGTAAAAGGTCGCCATTTGTTTGATATAGAAACCCTCTTTGAATTTTAATAGATACCCCAGCTATCTAATTTTCACTCCTGGGGTGTTTGTTGTTCTATAAGGGTGAGATTTAAAGTAGAAAGTATGGCTCTGGTATCTATTACCAGAATTTAGCAGAATTTTCCATTAATTTTAGTTTTAGCTTCCTCTTGGCTATTTAAGGGAATTACTAGAGGCATGAGTTTGAGTGAACTCTGGGAGCTGGTGATGGACAGGGAGGCCTGGCGTGCTGGGATTCATGGGGTTGCAAAGAGTCAGACTCGACTGAGCGACTGAACTGAACTGAACTGAACTGAAGGGGCAGTTTTCTAGAGAACTTCTCAGAGTCCTGCCAATTCTGGGAGGGGCTCATGTAGGGACCCTCCTTTGAAGGTAGATATGAGGGCATTTGAGTTTCCCAGGTGGTGCTAGTGGTAAAGAACCCGCCTGCCAATGCAGGAGACATAAGAGATGTGGGCTTGATCCTTGGGTCGAGAAGATCCCCTGCAGAAGGGCACAGTAACCCACTCCAGTATTCTTGCCTAGAGAATCCCATGGACAAAGGAGCCTGGCGAGCTACAATCATGCTGCTGCTACTGCTAAGTCGCTTCAGTCACGTCCGACTCAGTGCGATCCCATAGACAGCAGCCCACCAGGCTCCGCCATCCCTGGGATTCTCCAGGCAAGAATACTGGAGTGGGTTGCCATTTCTTTCTCCAATGCATGAATGTGAAAAGTGAAAGTGAAGTCGCTCCGTCATGTCCGACTCTTTGCAACCCCATGGACTGCAGCCCACCAGGCTCCTCTGTCCATGGGATTTTCCAGGCAAGAGGACTGCAAAGAGTCAGCACAACTGAAGCGACTTAGCACGCACATACCCATGAGGGCATTTAAGTTGACTCTGTAGAATTTGCATAAGGCCTTTGAGGACAATCTTTTTTCCAGTGTCCCAGCTGATGACAACTGAGACATCAATTCTTGGGCCCATGTTTTGATGATGAACCACAAGGAGTTTGCAATTGGAGAAATCCAGATGTTAAATATGTCTCTGGCCTTGGAGCTGTTGTAGCTGTAAGGTTGATAGTTTGGTGATTTCCTGTTTACAATCTTATTCCAAAGTGCTTTCAAACTGCTCAGATATGGTCACAAGTTCAGTAAGATTCATGGCCTCCCATCCTATTTTCTATCTTTTTATCAATACGCTAATCCCAGGAGATAATCCATTCACAGTGCATCTGGAGCGAGTTGAATTCATTATCGTATGAATGAGCAGGAAGAAGGACCTTGTTTATTGTATGGAACCCAGAATGCCACAGGAAGAGAGTTTTCAGATGGGCCTAAAGTCTGCCCCATCCTTCTTCTGTCTTGAGGCTGTCTGGAAGCTTCTGCATACTAATGGGCTCAGACAGTAAAAACTACTCCTGCAATGCAGGAAACCCCTGTTCAGTCCCAGGTCTGGGAAGATCCTCTGGAGAAGGGAGTGGCTACCCACTCCAGTATTCTTGCCTGGAGAATTTCATGGACAGAGGAGCCTGGTGGGCTACAGTCCATGGGGTTGCAAAGAGTCAGACATGACTGAACGCCTAAGCACACATACCAATTAAAATAGGTTTCCCATTCCGTTTGTTTGACTTGGGAAAACTTGTTTTCAACTTCACTTCTTAAATAAACAATCTTATCTAGATTGGAATATTTCCATTTGTGGCCATTGTAATTCTAGGTGATTTTTAGTATGATTTTGCCATTTTTGTTGAAATCTACGGCTTCCAGGACTATAATTCTTAGACTTAAAATAAGTTGGTGTGCCTAAATGTAGCAAATTTAACTCTATAAAATTTAAGACAAACTAATACCTAAAAGGGATTTACTGCTGGATTGGGAATCACGCATTATTTTATTTTATTTTTTTAAAATATTTTTTATTGTTGTTATGTCAAGTCTCACTTGCTCAGTAGCATGTGAGATCTTAGTTCCCTGACCTGCATCCCCTGCATTGGAAGACAGATTCTTAACCACTGGGCCGCCAGGGAAGTCCCTCGCACAGTGTTTTAAAGTGCTCCAAGTTCTTTTAAGGTTTGTGGGTGACCTGTGTCAGTTGAGAAATGAAGTATTTCCTGCTGTATTAGTAAACAGGAATGACATGGTCAGTAGCGATTCCAGCCCTCCAATTTCTGAGCCCTGAGGGCACCCAGGAAGGAGAACAATATCTGCCGTTGGGTAGCAATTAGGCTGCAGCTGCTCCCTAAGGTGAGCCCTGAGGAACTCAGAATACTGGCCCCAGGTAGCTGAGATGCATATGATACAAATGATTTCAGTGAACCAGGACTCTTGCATCTTCCCATACATAGAAAAGCTCTAATTCCTTAACTTGAGATATCTGGTTTTCCTTAATTAACAATAAATTTTGTTGTTCAGACTACCTGCCCCCATGCTGCAAACTTCTATATAACCTGACTCCTCCCTCTGCCTCCTTGGAGCGGTTCTCTCAGAGTCACTTGAAATGCTATCTCCAGGGCTTGAAGTCCTAAAAATTTCCCCAGAATAAAACATAACTCTCAACTTTTAGGTTGTGACTATTTTTCTCAGTCTACACAATCTAACCTATTCCATGATCAATTTATCTCAACATGAGAGCTTTGACGTAGGTGGCAAGTGCTCCAACAGCTCTTAAATGCTTTTCCCCAGCCCATTAGTTTTGCATTCTTCTGAGATGCCCAGTAGCAACAGCTTTCTGAACACAGAACAGCTCATGTCAGACCCAGTCCTTCTTTTCCCTGGTTTTAAATTTTTTATTTGGATATTTTTAAAATGCACATTATAATAAGTAAAATCATTTGAACAAAACAGTGGCATTGTGATTAAACTTGCATTTTACAGGGAATTCTCTGGCCATCCAGTAGTTAGGACACCATGCTCTCACTGCTAGAAGTCTAGGTCCTATCCTCAGTCAAGGAACTGGGATCCCACATGCCCTGAGGCTAAAAAAACAACCCTACATTTTATAGCTTTCAGGACACCTTGCACCAACTTGGTTTTTACTCTAGGTTTCACTGTTGTCCCGTTCAGCTTTTTGTTTCACCAACAGCAAGACAGGCAGATGAGGGGGTTGGCCTGCATTTCAGCGCCAACAGTTCTTCATTCTTTGGTGTGAAAAGGGACAGTGTTGTCACTTCACCAAACTTGATCCAATCTCTTTGCATCAAATGAAGGAAAACAGCTATAAGAAGTCAAACAAGAAGGCAATGCTTGTGGAATGTACAGTTCGTATTGGTGGCTCCTGCCTTGTTATGACATTCCTGCTTGCTTCTCCTGTTCAAGCATTTCCTTTGCAGACAGAGGATTTTTCTTTCTTGCGCTTCTCTCTTCTTCAGGTTTCATTTGTTGGATTTCTCAAGGTCAGCCATACCAAGTTTGTCGGACATGGTTTCAGAGGAAGCAGAGCAAGGTATATGAGTGAGTGGAGTCTGATTTGACCAGTGGCTGCCCAGAGTCTTAGTCTGGTTAAGTTGGACCCAGTCCAGCTCCAGCCAGCATTTCCCACTGTGGAATCTGGGGAGAGTCTGGGAAGAATAGGGAAATCTTCCAAACAAATTGGAAATGGTGGCAAGCCAATTAGATCAGGACCCTGATGTAAAGATGGTGGAGCTCAGAACTGAGAGGAATTTATCCATGGCCCTTGGACATGGCAGGAAAGACAGAGAACTCTTAAGTGTTCAAGGGATGCCATGTCTGTGTTTCTTGTTACTGAAGCTGCTGGAAAGTCAAAGTGTTAGTCACTCGGTCATGTCCAACTCTTTGCAATCCCATGGATTATAGCCCACCAGGCTCCTCTGTCCATGGAATTCTCCAGACAAGAATACTGGCATGGGCTGCTGTTCCCTTCTTCAGGGAATCTTCCTGACTCAGGGATTAGACCCATGTCTCCCTCATTGCAGGCAGATTCTTTACCATCTGAGCTGCCAGGAAATCTGCTGAAAGTCTCCTTCAATCCCAGCACTGCCGCCAAAACTTTTTTTTTTTTTTAATTCAACTGAGTAAATTTAAAGATCAAGTTGGCTTTATTCAATAATAATGAATCAGGCACAATCCTAGGTAGCAAATAGAAAAGAGTTCTGCCAAGCAGCAGGAAAGGTGTTTATAGACAGAAAAGAGTCAAGAAAGGTAAATTTCTAGCAAAGAGTAGATAGATTGAGATTTAGGTCAAGCTCCTTTAGGGGAGGGAAGGGGTCTTGAGGGATTGCCTCACTCGTGCTAACCAGGAAATTCCAGACTAACCAGTTAAAACTACATTCTTGGAGGAGGTTGAAACTGCCATTAAGCTAGGTATTAAATCATTTGCTGACATGGGGCCTAGTACAAATGATGCCATTTGGGGCCTGCTACTTCTTTATCAAGTGTAGTAAATGGGAATCTAAATGAAGGAGAAGCTGAAATTCTTTATACTGCTTTTATAATTTTTCTAGAGTTGCAATACCAAAATATAAAGCTATTAAAAAACAACAACAACAACTTGCCTAGGGCTTCCCTGGTGGTTCAGTGGTAAAAAATCCACCTGCCAACACAGGAGACATGAGTTCAATCCCTGGTCTGGAAAGATTCCACATGCCAAGGAAGAACTAAGCATCATAACTATTGAGCCTGAGCTCTAGAGTCCAGGAGCTGCAACTACTGAAGCCTGGGTGCCCCGAAATGAGAAGCCTGCCCACTACAATTGGAGAATAGTAGTCTCTGCTCTCTGAAACTAGAGAAAAGCAACTAGAGAACAATACATGCAGCTATAAAGACCCAGCACAGCCATAAATAAATAAATAAATAAAATCATTTTTTTAATTGCCTAAAAAAAGCAAACAAATATTTGTGACCTCAAAACTAATTCTAATAAGAAATAAAAGAACAGACAGCTGAAGTTCCAAATTAAACAAGACATTTTAAAATGGTGCTGAGAAAAAGATTCAAATTTAAAAAAAATCATTCCATTCATCTAAGCATTTTTATTGAGCTCCACCATGCGGCAGGGATTGTGTCAGGTGCTGGACTAAATGTCAAGATGAATAGATATGAGCAATAGTGAAAGAGACAGAGATGCATAAACATGATTAAGAACTCCAGCCAAGGTGATACAAGGAATCCACAGATTAATATGGCAATTACTGGTGTTAAGCTAATTAAACAAGGTGGATATTAGAATGTGGTGGCTCTAATACCTTAGCAGATTATGCTAAGTGTCAATGAAAAAATGTTGCCTGCCATATCAGTAAACAAAGGATGCTGCAACCATTAGGCCATCACATTACAGCCACCTTCAATAGAAAGCCCTGAGAAAACTCAGGATGGAAACAGGATGCCTGCAATCAAGCTGTCAATCACTGCAGTCACCCCCAAGGACGCACCTTAAGGAGGCTCAGGATGGGAAAACTCAGGATACTGGGCCCAGATAGCTGAGAAGCATATCGAAGGAATGAGTTCAATGAGTTTCAACTTTTGCATCCTCCCTGCCCCTCCCTGTCCCACACACATAGTAAAGTTCTAAAGTTCTTAACTAGAGATATCTGATTTTCTCTAATTAATAGTAATTTTTTGATGTTCCAAGAACCTGACCTTGGTCACGAAAACATCTATATATTCTGGCTCCTCCCTTACCTCTTTGGAGTAGTCCCTCAGAGCAATCTGAGAGTCCTGTCTCCCAGGCTTGAAGTCCTGAGAATGTCCATCAAATAAAACATAACTCAAATTTATGTTGTGTATCTTTTTTTTTCAGTCAACAGACTATAATCTAAGCTTGTACGTGCCTCTATGTTAGGAAATCAAAACCTAAGGACAACCAATCACAACCAATTAGTCTTTTCCAAATAATACATTGAGCTGTAGCCAATCAAATAAGTTCCTTGCTTTGCTTCCACCTTTTCCTTATAAAATCTTTCCTCTAACCTCTGTCAGGGGAGTGCTCCTAACCACTTCTGGTTTGTTGTTGCTTCATTTGATTTAGTTTTTGCTCAAAGGAACTCAAAATTTTGAATAAACCTCAATTTATCTTTTAACACAGGTAAAATACAAAAAGAAAAAAACCAGGAAGACATGGCTGAGTCCCAGAACTGGACAAACATTTCTATGGGCCGAAGCCGAAGCAGTGAACAGGGCCGATAGGAATAAGTTCTGGGCCTGGAAACAGGCACTGTGACCAGAGTTGGGACATTGCCAGGAAAAGTTAACTGAAACCAAGCCCTATTCAAGTGGGAGGGGTGGGGGTCGGGAGAGAAGAGGGCTGGAGTGGAGATCCTCCCAATAGTGAAAAGAAGTTAAAAAAAAAGAAAAAGAACTTGGAATCCAGCAATTAGAAAAGTTTAAGATTGAGAAGACGGATAATTATGAACACTCACACTGTCTTAGGTGCTTTACACAAACTAACTTCTTTAATTCTCTCACAACCCTATGAGGAAAGTACTGGAGTACAGCAAGCTTAATCAGCTTGCTAATAAGCGGCAGAACTGGTTTTTCCATGCCCTCCTCCAGGGCATCTTCCAGGACCAGGGATCAAACCTGCATCTCTTCCATCTCCTGCATGGACAGGTGGGTTCTTTACCGCTAGTGCCTCCTGGGAAGCCCCTTCAGCATCACAGTTTCTCCTTAAAGCAGAGTGGTAGGAAGTCTAGCTTGCCTCCTCTTTCACTCTGAGTTAAAACATCTTGTGTGTGCTTGTTGTGCTAAGTTGCTTCAGTCATGTCTGACTCTTTGCCACCTTATGGACTTATGTTGTGTATGGACTGTTGACAACCAGGCTCCCTCAGGCCACGTGATTCTCCAGGCAAGAACACTGGAGTGGGTTAGGAGACCTTCCCCACCAAGGGACTGAACCCATGTCTCTTTTGTCTCCTGCCTTGGCAGGCAGGTTCTTTACCACTAGCGCCACCTGGGAAGCTCAAAAATGTCTTGGGTTCTATTAAATATCTTATTCTGGATAGGAGTACAATGAGTAATTACTACTTAAAAAATCAATTTCATGATGTGCATTTTTCATACTTCAATACATCTGAAAGTTTCTCAGAATTTCTGGTGGCCAGGAGCTCTCTGTGAGGCTGTCCTTGATAGATCAGAAGAATGAGGATCGGAGGCATGAAGAAAACCCTAAATACATTTTAAGAAGTGGAGGCGTCATCTATGCTCTAACTGGCACCAATGTGATGTGAAAAAATATGGACATCAGTGTCTGAATAGAAAAAAGTGAAGAAATTCTAGGAACACTGTTTACTTTTATGTATGTACACAGTAATGCATAGTAAAACTTGATGCCTACATCAAAAGAACTGTTTTTAATAAGTATTTTAATAAAATAAAAATTATATGTGAACAAAGCATTGTGGCAAGGTTTACTTGGCAGGCTTGTTTTTTCTTTTTTTCCCCATAAGTGGCACCACACAAAATAGTGTTGCATCCTCCTGCATTTCATACAATATGGTATCATTTCATATCTCCCAACTAGAGTTTGTTTCTGTGACACTATCTTTGATCCCCCAATATCAACCCAGGGCAGAAATAAGCCCCAAATTACCTTTCAAAGACCTGTAGTGACCGATATGGAAGACTTCAAAGGAGAAAATTTCAATTATTAATTATCCCTGGGGAGGGAGAAAGAGGAAGAAAGGAATAGAATGAAACCAAACCTTGAGAGTAACTATAATGTCTTATATCCTGAAAAAAATTTCTGAAGCAGATAATGCAGAATGTTAAGAATTCTTGGGCTTCTCTGGTGGCTCAGTGGTAAAAAAAAAAAAAAAATCCACCTGCCAGTGTAGGAGACACAGGTTTGATCCCTGATCTAGGAGAATCCCACATGCCGAGGAGCAACTAGGCCCATTTGTCACAACTATTGAGCTTGTGCCCTAGAACCCAGAAGCTGCAACTACTGAGCCCGTGTGCTACAGCTGTTGAAGCACGAATGCCCTACAGCCTATGCTCCATAACTGGAGAAGCCACCGTAGTGAGAAGCCTGAGCAGCACAGCTAGAGAGTAGCCCTCACTTGCCACAACTAGGGAAAAGCCCGAGCAGCAACAAAGACCTGCACAGCCAAAAATAGATAAATAAATAAAACTAGATATCTTTTAAAAAGAGTTCTTTAAATGCTGTAGTGGGTATATTCATGTAATATTATTCCCTGTTCTTATTTTTACATCTGAACTCTTTCACAATAAAAATACAAAATAAAAATAAATAAAATACTGCAGAGCCCTTTCCTATCAGAGTGGAAAGAGTATTCAAAAGAAAGTGTTATGACTTCCTGCTTGATTTTTGCTTTCCTATGAAGCCTCGGATGCTGTTGACAGACATAGTTTTACATGAGTGTGAAATCGGAAAGGGCTCTGGGAGTTGGGCGCGACTGACATGGAATCTGGCAGAAATGGCACAAATAATCCTTAAGTATGAAGGAAGGTGGATATGCTGGGTCTGAGGTACCAAGTGTTCTTCTGTAAGCTTCAAAGAGATTCTAAGGCATGACTCCAGCAAATATTTCCAAAGATTGCTTTATTTGTTTTGCTTTTTAAAATGCACTTCTTTTTCAGGTAACTTGGAAGAGATGGAGATGTTACCTGGACTCTAGTAAATGAGTCAGGTATGTGAGGATAGAGAAACAGATTCTAGATCAATGCTGCTGAAGAAGCTAAGTCGCTTCAGTTGTATCCAACTCTGTGTGACCCCATAGACGGCAGCCCACCAGGCTCCCCTGTCCCTGGGATTCTCCAGGCAAGAACACTGGAGTGGGTTGCCATTTCCTTCCCCAATGCATGAAAGTGAAAAGTGAAAGTGAAGTCACTCAATCGTGTCCAACTCTTTGCTACCCCATGGACTGGAGCCTACCAGGCTCTTCCATCCATGGGATTTTCCAGGCAAGAGTACTGGAGTGGGGGCCATTGCCTTCTCCCTAGATCAATGAGAGGCTGTCTAATATTAATATGAAGGGAGAATCAGAACCACAGTCAGGAAATTTGGTTCCAAGTCCAGGTCTACAGTTAACTAGCTGGGAGGCATCTATAGTTTTCATCACATATAAAATAAGGATATAGTGATTTCCTTGGTGGTCCAGTGATTAAAACCCTGTTTCCATTGTAGAGGGCATGGGTCAGGGAACTAAAATCCCATGTGCCACATGGTGGCCAAAGAATAAATAAATAAAAAGTAAGATGAGATAAATGTTGGCAACATGTGCTGCATTCCACGGGGTTACTAAGAGTCGGACATGACTGAGCAACTGAACGACAACCTCTAAGGTGATTGTTGGCATCATCATGCTATAGCTACTTCTCAGTGTTTTTATACTCTTTAATACTTTAGAGAAGCCTACCAATAAATGTCTTTCCCTCCTAAGATTACCCCGTAATGAATGAAAGGTTAAACACATCAATTTTGGGTTGGAAGCAATTTGTTTCTGCCTTTTGAATTAGCTTTGACATAATCATCAGGTTTGCCTTTGAGAAATGATGCAAAAATCTTCTGGGATGACAATCCCCCACCTTCAGAAATTAGGTTAGTAATTTCTTTTTACTAATTACTTTTTATATTTTAAAACTTCATTAAGAGACTGCTGAAGGCCTCTACATAGAGAAGAAAACATCTGAACAAGCATCATGAAAGAGAACCTAAGGAGATAGTTAGGGTAAGGAGATGAATTCACTTGTTCATGTATTGAGTCGTCACCATAGGAAAGAACAACCTAATGAATGACTGTGGTAGAAACCAGTAATGGTCCCTGAGTGTCCACGGTCTCCTTTCTTTTATTAATATAATTGCTAGAGATTTAGCTGGGCAATTGGCCTCCCAGCTACTAATTGCTTTTTTCAGCCTCCTTTGTGCCCAACCATTGAGTCTGGCCAATGAATACAAATGTAAGTAATAAGAGCAACTGTTAAGTCTTATCCTTTAAAAAATGAAATTGCATGCACTTTACTCTCTTTGGTTTTCCTGCAGCTGAAATGCAGACATGGGGCTAGCGAGGCAGCATTGACTTCATGAAGAACAGATCCTCGAGGATGACAGTGATGGAACAAGACGAAAGGACTCTGGGTCCCTGAATGACTTTATGAAGTATAGTCACTCTATCAAGACTGCTACCACTCACCTGTGGACTTTATATGAGAGAGAAATTAAAATCTATCTTGTTTCGGCTCTAAAGCTGTAGATTTCATTTTGTAGTAGCTGTGCCCAGATTAATCCAATGACTTGAAAGGAACTCAAGTTTTTAACAGAAGTCCTAGAGGAAATGGTAACTTTCCTCAAGGATCTATGATTGTCAATAAGACAAAGGACAAATACTAGCTTGAATCTAAACAAGGAGAAGCAATCAGATAAACCCATATTGGAAGGCATTCTGCACAACAACTTAACTGGATCGTTAAAAATTGTCAGTGTCATCCCAACTGGCATTAACTGACATGCATGTTGATGGCTTTATTATGAAGACCAAGGGCTACAGGCATTAAAAACTAGATTTTGTAGCACATGACAAATGATAACCAGCATGGCTGGGGAAAAGTATGTTTCTAAGAATGTAACCATGGACAGAGTTTGAAATTTGTTTCTCCTCTAGAATCCCTTTAAAAAGATTCTTTGGTATTCAGAATTTTTAAATGACAGAGATATATTTATAATGTCAATCTAGTGTATTTCTAACACTGTTCTTCATTCTCAGGATTTTTTTTTTTAATTCATAATCACTGGAAACATCTATCAGCAAAACCAGTAATTGTTACCTAGATTCTATTCAAAAGCAAGTTATTAATTTTTTTTAGACCAATGAAGTAATAATCTGGCTAGATCCAGTAATCAATATGACTTGTTTTTCTAGATGATGCTGATCATAGCTAATCAACTTAAGTGAAACAGAATGTACTTTATAAAGGATCAGCAAAATTCTTTGACTCAAATAGTATTAAAAATAAACATTTTAAATATAAAAAGTTGTTTGTGTCATAAAAGATAAAAAGAGGCTAGAATACCAAAGAAGCCTAAGGAAATAGGACAAATGCAACATGTGATTCTTGATTAAACCCTAAATCCAAATATATATACATATACACACACACACATATATATACCTACACATATATAGTCATATAGATGACATTATTAACATAACTGGAGAAATTAGAATATAAAATGCATATTGAAAAATAAAAGAGTATCAGTGTTACATTTCTTGAGTATTGTCATTATATAGTGATTATGTAGAATAACATAGGAAATATATGCTGAACTATGTAGGGGTGAGGTGATTAATATCTGAAACATATCCAAATGATTCAGTAAGCTAATAATAATTGTAGAAATAATCATTTGTACATATGACCAAATATTAATAATTCATGAATCTAGCTGAATCTAGGTGGAGAGTATATGAAGGCTCTTTGTACTATTCTCACAATATTTCTGTAAATCTGAAATTTTGTTTTAATAAAATGTTGGAAAATAACTAGTAGAAAACACACATTACTGTCTTTAGACATTAAAGTAGGGAAAATATTCTTAAATTGATAAGACAGGATTGATATATTTTACTATGTTAAAATTAAAGAGTTCTGCTCATTAAAAAAAGCCTAATCTTGTTTAGTACATTTTGTTAATTTTTATTAACCATCTGACTCTTCCCTTTAGAGCTGTAGATTCTGTGGAGGCATTTTTTTTTTTTTGCATTTTTTTTACTGGTTTATTCCTAGTTCCTACATTGGTGTTAGCACATAGTAGGCAGTCAAATATACAATGACTTGGTTACTAAAGAAATAAATGAATGAATTGTACAGTTAAATTCTAATATTAATTAGTAATCCTTTATAGCCAAATTATAAAACACTATGGTTCAGTGGACTTGTTTAAGGTCTCTTTTGACCAGCAATTCTGGAACCCCAGACAACATATTAAAAAGCAGAGGCATCACTTAGCTGACAAAAATCTGTATAGTCAAAGCTAGGGTTTTTCCAGTAGTTATGCATCGGTGAGAGTTGGACCATAAAGAAGGCTGAGTGCCGAAGAATTGATATTTTCAAATTGTAATGCTGGAGAAGACTCCTGAGAGTCCCTTAGCCTGCAAGGAAATCAAGCCAGTCAGTCCTAAAGGAAATCAACCCTGAATTGGATTGGACTGATGCTGAAGGACTGATGCTGAAGCTGAAGTCATTGAAAGGATGGTCATTGGAAGGACTGATGCTGAAGCTGAAGCTCCGATCCTTTGTCCACCTGATGTGAACAGCTGACTTATTGGAAAAGACCCTGATGCCAGAAAAGACTGAGGGTAGGAGGAGAAGGGCATGACAGAGGATGAGATGGTTGGATGGCATCATCAACTCAATGGACATGAGTTTGAGCAAACTCCAGGAGATGGTGAAGAACAGCGAAGTCTGGTGTGCTACAGTCCATGTGGTCACAAAGAGTCAGACATGACTGAGTGACTAAATAATAACAACTGAATTATGTCATTTAATCCTATCACTTAATCTTGAGAATTGCTCTGGTGACAGACTGTCTGGACTCAAATTCTAATACTCTCATTAATCAACTATATAACAGTGATCATAGACAAGTCACATAAATTCACTAAGCCACGATTTTCCTATCTTTAAAACTGGGGGAAAAGATAGTAACCACTTCCTAGGGTTGTTCTCAATAGTAAACAAAATCATATGCATAAAACAAAGTGCTGGGCTCATGCAGGTACTCAGCTGATACAAGCTGCTGGGCTGATGTGGCTTAGAGTACTGGATCTTGCCCTTTCCAGCTCCCCATCATCACCTATCCCATTTCCACTGCAATGTTTGGTACTCCAGTCACTGTGAACCTCTTTCCCCTGAATATCCATGCTCTCCCTCTCCTATAGGTCATTTCATATGCTACTCCCAGGACCTAGAACATTCTTCCTCTAATTTCTTATCTAAGTGCTATCATTGTGCATATCTAACCTCAGAAATCTTTCCTTTGGGGGATGAGTTCCCTCCTTCCTTTTTTAAAATTAATTTTTAATGGGGTATAGTTGCTTTAAAATGTTGTGTTAGCTTCTTGTTGTTCAGTCACTAAATCCTATCTGCCTCTTTGCAACCCCATGAACTACAGCATGCCATGCCTTCACTATCTCCTGGAGCTTGCTCAAACTCATGCCCATTGAGTCAGTATGCTATCCAACCAACTAATCCTCCTGCCTCTAATCTTTCCCAGCATCAGGCTCTTTTCCAATGAATCGACTCTTCCCATCAGGTGGCCAAAGGATTAGAGCTTCAGTATCAGTCCTTCCAATGAATATCCAGGATTGATTTCCTTTAGGATAGACTGGTTAGATCTCCTTGCTGTCCAAGGGACGCCCAAGAGTCTTCTCCAGCACCACAGTTTGAAAGCATCAATTCTTCTACCGCGCAGCAAAAATGAATCGGCCATACATATACATATATCCCCACCCTTTTGGACTTCCCTCCCATTTAGGACACCACAGTGCATTAAGTAGAGTTCCCTGGGCTACACAATATGTTCTCACCAGTTGTCTAGTTCTCATCCTTTGTTAAATGTAGGCAATCCTCATACCCACATAATTTCCTCATGGCCAGACACTATTGAATAAGAACTCAATGTGTATTAAATGAATGAATTGCAGCAGATCCCCAACATACCTACACAGGTACTTTGCACATTCCTAAAGTGCTCTATGGAGAAGTTGAAAGACTAGTAGAAACTTCAGAGTTGCTAAAGAGTGTTTTCCTTCCTTCTCATTTATTCTCTGGGCTAATACTGATCCTTCTCTGTCATGCCCTTGGGTTAGAGGGAAACAGTCAATTGCTCCTTGACCAATCCACATGTACAAGTCTCCTCCCTGACTTGAAAAATATATAGGGTTAGGTTTTCAGTGACTTTAAGCAGACTTCCTTCACAAAGAATACTCAGCAAAACTTTCCTGCCCACAATCAAAGCAGGATTGCACACCTCCAGGATTTGGACTGTTGGAAAGCTAACAACAATTCAGCACATGCGACTGTTTTGTTCCTTGGTGAATCACAGAGCTTGGCACCTGGGCTGATAATGTCCTATTAATATGAAGTATGAGTATCCATGGCATGCAGGAGTAAAGAAGGATTTGCCTTCTAGCACTGTTACCTTGACAGGAGGTGTCTTTGAAGATGACCCCTTGCCTAGAGAGGTAGAAAAACATTGGCAAGACAAAGTGTTTCCCTCTGGGCACTCTGTTCCCTCTACTCCCCTCTTGGCTTGATTTCTATTCCTTGTATTATGAACAGGTTGTCCTCTCTTCTGTCTGCGTAGAGCTGCTGTCACCTCTGTCCAGATTGCCTTCCAGGGCAGACACCCAAGCTTCAAGGACTCACAGTCAGTACTGAGACCATCCTATCACCCTGTGGCTCAGCAGTAAAGAATACACCTGTGATGCAGGAGACTTGGGTTTGATCCCTGGGTTGGGAAGATCCCCTGGAGAAGGGAATGACAACCCACTCCAGTATTCTTGCCTGGTAAATCCTATAGGCAGAGGAGCCTGGAGGACTATAGTCCACAGGGTCACAAAGAGTCAGACATGATTGAGCAACCAAGCATGCTGCACATATGTGTATCTGAGGTGGGGAATCACAGATTCACTTGGACCTGAGCTCTGCTGACTTTGAATGGTCTACATATCTGAGGGGTATGAAGCTGGTCTCACAGTGAGTTTGTGAGGGTAAACAATAACAAGCAAATCACCTAAACTGAACAAAATATCAAAGACAAAATGCTGCAGAAGAGAATATAGATGTTAGAGGCAGACAAAGCCATTCTTAGCCAGAAATTGACCAAAATGTCATATTATATCATCTATCCCATTATTCTAATTGTTTCATCAGGGTTTATAGAGGCAGAAAATTCTTACATTTGATTCAGTTGAAGAAACAATTAATAAGTGACAACTGTATGCTGGTAATCTGTAACAACTGTAGAAGAGAAAATAATACAAAGCCTGGTGCTGCCTTTGACAAATAAGCAACAACACAAAGAACCGTTACTCTAGTCATAATCCCATCTTTATCATTCCATTGACAAAAACTCTTTTTCTCTCCTAACTTAGCGTTTATCTATTTCATATGTGTGTGTGTGTGTGTGGTGTGTGTGTGTGTGTGTGTGTGTGTGTGTGCTTTTGCTGTCATTCAGTCATGTCCAACTCTTTGCAACCCCATGGACTGTAGCCTGCCAGACTCTTCTGTTCACAGGGATTCTCCACGCAAGAATACTGGAGTGGGTTGCCATGCCTTCCTC
The DNA here is from genome assembly GCF_016772045.2 of Ovis aries. Lineage (NCBI taxonomy): Eukaryota > Metazoa > Chordata > Mammalia > Artiodactyla > Bovidae > Ovis > Ovis aries. Next base: position 45,805,425 of record NC_056055.1, on the reverse strand, counting down.
CAGGGGATCTTCCCAACCCAGGTATTGAACCCAGGTCTGTATTGCAGGTGAATTCTTTACCGTCTGAGCCACCAGGGAAGCCCAAGAATACTGGAGTTGGTAGCCTATCCCTTCTCCAGGATATCTTCCCAACCCAGGATACATAGATATAGATAGATAGGTAGATATACAGTCTTCCCAGGTAGCTCAGTGGTAAAGAATCCACTGGCCAATGCAGGAGACATGAGTTCAATCCCTGGGTGAGGAAGATCCCCTGGAGAAGATAATAACAACCCATTCCAGTATTCTTGCATGGGAAATCCCATGGACAAAGAAGCCTGATGGGCTACAGTCCATGGGGCTGGAAAGAGTCAGACACGACTGAGCAACTAAAACACAACAAAAAGAAACAATAACACTATAGTAGACTTCACAGGTCTTAGATGGTGACTGATCCCCAATAGATGATAGTGAATGATATGATTAATCATGGGAAGCTTGGATTTCCTGAAAGATGGTCTAAGGCAAAGAATAAAAAACCCAAAATTCTCATTAAAATTTTCCAAGATTTTTTCTATGAGACCTTTAGCGATATTAACCTAAGAACATCCAAGTATTTCCTGTTAGATCCTCCTGACATCACACCTTTATGTACCATCCCTTGTCCTGAAACCATCAGCTGCCCCAGGACTTCCCTCCTTTCTCTCTACTGGCATGGCCACCCCTGCTGTCATTATGCCCATTAAAGAAGCACTCGCTTGGATTCCTAGACTGAGAACCCTATATTCCTAATGTTATAACCCTCAAGTCACCAAAGATACTATATAAGCCCTCAAGACAGAGTGTACATTCTTTTATTAGCGCTTGAGATCAGCTTCATCCAGAAGCTTACGAAAAAAATCCCTGAATGCGTCAGATCCCGTACTCCTATACACCTTGTCCACATTGTCATCACAACACAAAACAGGCTTCAAGATTATTCGGGTCAGCCAACAAATACTGCTGGAAGTAATTTTATCACACTCACATTTCTCAATAGTAACTCTACACCAGTTTCTATTAATACCAACCATTCTGGGCCAAGTGACCTTGGAGACCTCAAGGTCTGAGTAACTTGGGCTTCAGTAGTTTCAACCTCTCTGAACTCTAGTGAGTCCAGTCAGGAAGAAATGGCTCTAATTATGATAATTTCTTTGTTTATAGTTTAGAGCTTTGCCTTTATAGCCTAGGTAATTGGGGTTGATTTTGAAATATAGCAGTTGAAACAGAATAAATGGAAGATGAGTTTGCATACTTTACAAACCAGCCTGATCTTAAATTTTTCCAGAGATCCCAGAATAATGCAGGAAATGATTAGAAATTAGCCAGAATCTTGAGCAAGCATAAAAAATATTATCCAGGTGGACACAGTACACGTAGGCAAAACATATTCGTTGATGCCTAGAAACAAATAGGCATATAGGCAGTGAAGTCAGAAATAATAGAACACATAAGCTAAAAGGATCTAGAAATAAGCTAGATGACTGTTTGTTCTGCAGAGAAAACTGAAGCCCACGAAAGTGAACTGTCCAAAGGAAATCAACCTTGAACACTCATTGGCAGGACTAATGCTGAAGCTGATACTACAACTTTTAGGCTTCCTGATGAGAAGAACTGACTCACTGGAAAAGACCCTGATGCTGGGAAAGGTTGAAGGCAGGAGGAGAAGGGGCTAGAGAGGATGAGATGGTTGGATGGCACCATCGACTCAATAGACATGAGTTTGAGAAAGCTCTGGGAGATAATGAAGGACAGGGAAGCGTGATGTGCTATAGTCCATGGAGTCGAAAAGAATCAGACAGGACTTAGCAACTGAACAACAATAGAGTTAAATAATAACAAATCTCAGAACTGATATCTCCTGGCTCTCCTTCTAGTGCCCTTTCTGGCATATCAGAAAGTTGTCTACTGTCAGGGTAACTTAACTCCTTCCCTTGGAGCAACAGACCCTCAGGTAAGAAAAGGCATCTTCCCCTTCAAAAAGAGGTGATTTAACAAAACCTGGGGTTTCTCAGCAGTCCCACAGCTCAAAGGAAGGCAGCTGTGTTAGCAGACGTGTGGGTCGTATTAGCAGAGGCATCAGTACCTCCATCTACTGGTTCCACCATATCAAATTCAGGACCACCAGTGAGAACTGAGTATTCAGCTCCTCAAGGATGCAGAGTTTTCTAAGGAAACACCTGGGGACCATCAGACGATGCAGAAAATATTGTTGACTCTCTCAGGGAAGCATGATATAGTCACCATAACAGAATCCCAATTACTTGCATAGGAAGAAGCTTCTGACTTTCCCTCTGCAAAGGCAAATTCCTGCTACAGATTCAATACCCAGAGCACAGACATTAGAAACCAGAGTGTGTATCACATATTAGGGTATACTTCTGGCCATGAGGCTGGGAGAACACTTGAATATCAGGGCTAATATTTAACCTAAGAGCTGATTCATTCATTTCACAAATATTTCTTGAGTATATCATGTTCTGTTCTTATTACAAAAACAATGAAATCTGGACCTTATATAGTCCATCAGAAATATTTACTGAGTTCCAACGGTGCTCTGGATGCTAAAGATACAGTCTGAATGGTTTTGTTTTGTTTTGTTTTGTTTTTGTTTTTTGTGGGTTTTTTTTGTGTGTTTTTTTTTTTTGTCACTCCCACCTCTATAATCCTACACCTCACTGTTTGCAGCTCTATAAAGGCCCAGTTTGATTTTTTATATTTATTTGTATATATTTGTTTTCCTAGAATATTACTCCCCCAAGGTACAAAATGGAGATTTCTTCATGATAGCTAAATAAAGACAGGCAAATCTTTTAGCAATTGCCAGAGACCAATAAGATTGATGATGATCTGTTGATCAGTTTAACAAATACAGGTTGTTGTTGTTCAGTGGCTAAATTATGTCTGACTCTTTGTGACTCCATGGATTGCAGTACACCAGGCATCCCTAGCCTTTACTGTCTCCCAGAGTTTATTCAAACTCATGTCCATTGAGTTGGTGATGCCATCCAACCATCTCATCCTCTGTCACCCCCTTCTCCTCCTGCCTTCAATCTTTCCCAGCATCAGGGTCTTTTCCAGTGAGTTGGCTCTTCACATCAGTTGGCCAAAGTATTGGAGCTTCAGCATCAGTCCTTTCAGTGAATATTCAGAGTTGACTTCCTTTAGGATTGACTGGTTTGATCTCCTTGCAGTCCAGGAGACTCTCAAGAATCTTCTCCAGCACCACAATTTGAAAGCATCAATTCTCTGGTGCTCAGCTTTCATTGGTTGCTTATCTACTGTGTGTTTAGCATCGCGCCAGGTGCTTTGAGGTATTGCTATGGGCTGAATGTTTATGTCCTCCCCATGTTGAAGTCTAATCTCTAGTATCATTAAATGAGGAAGTGGGGACTTTGGGGGATTATTAAATCATGAAGGTGGAGCCCTCATAATGAGATTAGTGCTCTTATAGAAAAGGCCAGAGAACTAGCTAGCTCTTTCCACCACGAGAGGATACAACCTAAAGTCAGCCATCTGCAACTCAGAAGAGAGTCTTCACAAGAACCCAGCTGTCCCAGCACCATAATCTTAGGCTTTCAGCCTCTAGAACTGTAAGAAATAAATTTCTATTGTTGACAAGTCACCTACTTCAGGATGTGTTGTTCTAGAGGCCTGAGCTGACCAAAGTTGTACACCTAAAAGTTGGATACCCTTTCCTTCAAAGGTTTGCAATCTTTTGAAGGGTCTGGGAAGAAGGAGAAAAAAATGAGCATCACCATAATCCCATGCTAGCTTAAAGTAATTAAACCATAAAATGCAACAGTCCTACCAGATATTTGGTAAAGGAGAACATTGTAGCTGAAAAGACATCACAAGGAAGTGAGACTTCAGCTGGTCTTGAGTGGGTAATCAATGAATCAGAGAGAGGATTGGCAATTTAGGTGATAGGGTAAAAAGTATGAGGAAAGGCGCAGAAACAGGAAGGAAGAGGAACAGAATCTAAAGTGGAGGATAAGGTTTAAGCAGAGATAGAAGTTTCCTTATTTTTACCACTGTTGCTATTTCTGAGGTGCAACCAAAGTCAGATTGGGATTGCTTTCTATATCTCTCTGCATTTCTGGTTGTACAAAATTTTCCAATGGCCAATCTAGACAGATTCTATTCAGGCCCCTCCCAGTCAAAATCGGTTTTTGGAGGAATACCTTTACCTTCTGTAATTGCAGAAATTGGGGAAATGTTTTGGCATTCTATAGTAAAAGCAGTGATTCTCAAACTTTAGTTTGCATCAGAACTTGGAAGCTTGTTAAAAGACAGATTACTGGGCCGCTCCTTCAGAGTTTCTGATTCAATATGTCTTGGTTAGGCCTTTTTCTTTTCTTCTAATATTTATTTATTTATTTGGCTATGCCAGGTCTTAGCTGTGGCATGTAAGATTTACAATCTTCTTTGTAGCATGCAAATCTTTAGTTGCAATATGTGAGACCTATCTTAGTTGCAGCAAGTAAACTCTTAAGCTGCATGTAAAATCTAGTTCCCTGACCAGGATCAAACCCAGGCCCCCTCCACTGGGAGCGTGGAGTCTTAGCCACTGGACTACCAGGAAAGCTCCAAGAATATACATTTCCTACAAGCACCTTGTAATGCTGATGTTGCTGTTTGGAGACTAGGTGTTGAGAATCACTGAAAGCTGAAGTGGGCACTCCTCAGTTCAGTTCAGTTCAGTCACTCAGTCGTGTCCGACTCTTTGCGACCCCATGAATCACAGCGTGCCAGGCCTCCCTGCCCATCACCAACTCCTGGAGTTCACTCAGATATCCCTACTTATAAAAGGTGATAGTGATGCCAGCCACAGCCATGAGGAAACTTTGTATCAATGACCTAAGAATAAAAACAAAGTAAAAATGGGTTTAAAGGAGCTGAGTTTGTTGTTTGAGATCGTAGGATATAAAAAACACACATTACAATGTGACTTCTAGGAATACTAAGTCTTTTAAGTCGATAGGGAGCAGAGGCATAATCAACTTTAATCAGGTTAAAAGAAAGCAGTGTTATCACCACTGGTTTTCTGTTTGGTCTTTGGCATAGCAAGGTGTATTTAGTCAGTGCTTGTCAAAGAAATAGAACCGACAGGATCAGTTCATTTCAGCACCCAGTCATGTCCGACTCTTTGCAACTCCATGGACTGTAGCACACCAGGCCTCCCTGTCCATCACTTTGTCCCAGAATTTGCTCAAACTGATGTCCATCGAGTCAGTGATCCCATCCAACCATCTAATCCTCTGTTGTCCCCTTCTCCTCTTGCCTTCAATCTTTCCCAGCATGAGGGTCTTTTCCAATGAGTCACTTCTTCACATCAGGTGGCAAAGTATTGGAGTTTTAGCTTCAGCATCAGTCCTTTCAATGAATATTCAGGACTGATTTCCTTTAGGATGGACTTATTTGATCTCCTTGCAGTCAAAGGGACTCTCAAGAGTCTTCTCCAACAGCACGGTTCAAAAGCATCAATTCTTCAGTGCTAAGATTTCTTTATAGTCAAATTCTCACATCCATACATGACTATTGGATAAACCATAGGTTTGACTAATGGACCTTTGTTGGCAAAGTAATGTCTCTGTTTTTTAATACGCTGTCTAGGTTGGTCATAGCTTTTCTTCCAAGAAGTAAGCGGCTTTTAATTTCATGGCTGCAGTCACCATCTGCAGTGATTTTGGAGCCTAAAAAATAAAGTTTCTCACTGTTTCCATCTTTTCCCCATCTATTTGCCATGAAGTGATGGGACTAGATGGCATGATCTTAGTTTTCTGAATGTTGAGTTTTAAGCCAACTTTTTCACTCTTCTCACTCACTTTCATCAAGAAGCTCTTTAGTTCTTTGCTTTCTGCCATAAGGGTGGTGTCGTCTGCACATCTGAGGTTATTGATATATATATTTGTAGCCTATTGGTTCTATTGCTGAAGCCTAGCTTGGAGTATTTTGAGCATTACTTACTAGCATGTGAGATGAGGGCAATTGTGCAGTAGTTTGAGCATTTTTTGGCATTGCCTTTCTTTGGAATTGGAATGAAAACTGACCTTTTCCAGTCCTGTGGCCACTGCTGAGTTTTCCAAATTTTCTGGCATATTGAGTGCAGCACTTTCACAGCATCATCATTCAGGGTTTGAAACAGCTCAACTGGAATTCCATCACCTCCACTAGCTTTGTTTGTAGTGATGCTTTTTAAGGCCCACTTGACTTCAATTTCCAAGATGCCTGGCTCTAGATCAGTGATCACATCATCATGATTATCTGGGTCGTGAAGATCTTTTTTGTACAGTTCTTCCATGTATTCCTGCCATCTCTTCTTAATATCTTCTGCTTCTTTTAGGTCCATACCATTTCTGTCCTTTATTGAGCCCATCTTTGCATGAAATGTTCCCTTGGTATCTCTAATTTTCTTGAAGAGATCTCTAGTCTTTCCCATTCTGTTGTTTTCCTCTATTTCTTTGCATTGATTGCTGAAGAAGGCTTTCTTATCTCTTCTTGCTATTCTTTGTAACTCGGCATTCAGATTCTTATAGCTTTCCTTTTCTCCTTTGCTTTTCACCTCTCTTCTTTTCACAGCTATTTGTAAGGCCTCCCCAGACAGCCATTTTGCATTTTTGCATTTCTTTTCCATGGGGATGGTCTTGATCCCTGTCTCCTGTACAATGTCACAAACTTCATTCCATAGTTCATCAGGCACTCTATCTATCAGATCTAGGCCCTTAAATCTATTTCTCACTTCCACTGTATAATCATAAGGGATTTGATTTAGGTCATACCTGAATGGTCTAGCAGTTTTCCCTACTTTCTTCAGTTTGAGTCGGAATTTGGTAATAAGGAGTTCATGCTCTGAGCCAGTCGGCTCCTGGTCTTGTTTTTGTTGACTGTATAGAGCTTCTCCATCTTTGGCTGCAAAGAATATAATCAATCTGATTTCGGTGTTGACCATCTGGTGATGTCCATGTGTAGAGTCTTCTTTTGTGTTGTTGGAAGAGGGTTTTTGCTATGACCAGTGCATTTTTTTTGGCAAAACTCTATTAGTCTTTACCCTGCTTCATTCCACATTCCAAGGCCAAATTTGCCTGTTACTCCAGGTGTTTCTTGACTTCCTACTTTTGCATTCCAGTCCCCTATAATGAAAAGGGCATCTTTTTTGGGTGTTAGTTCTAAAAGGTCTTGTAGGTCTTCATAAAACCGTTCAACTTCAGTTTCTTCAGCGTTACTGGTTGGGGCATAGACTTGGATAACTGGGATACTGAATGGTTTGCCTTGGAGATGAACAGAGATCATTCTGTCATTTTTAAGATTGCATCCAAGTACTGCATTTAGGACTCTTTTGTTGACCATGATGGCTACTCCATTTCTTCTGAGGGATTCCTGCCTGCAATAGTAGATATAATGGTCATCTGAGTTAAATTCACCCATTCCAGTCCATTTTAGTTCGCTGATTCCTAAAATGTTGACGTTCACCCTTGCCATCTCTTGTTTGACCACTTCCAAATTGCCTTGATTCATGGACCTGACATTCCAGGTTCCAATATGCCAGCAAATTTGGAAAACTCAGCAGTGGTCACAGGACTGGAAAAGGTCCGTTTTCATTCCTATTCCAAAGAAAGGCAATGCCAAAGAATGCTCAAACTACCACGCAATTGCACTCATCTCACATGCTAGTAAAGTAATGCTCAAAATTCTCCAAGCCAGGCTTCAGCAATACGTGAACCGTGAACTCCCTGAGGTTCAAGCTGGTTTTAGAAAAGGCAGAGGAACCAGAGATCAAATTGCCAACATCCACTGGATCATCGAAAAAGCAAGAGAGTTCCAGAAAAACATCTATTTCTGCTTTATTGACTATGCCAAAGCCTTTGACTGTGTGGATCACAACAAACTGTTGAAAATTCTGAAAGAGATGGGAATACCAGATCACCTAACCTGCCTCTTGAGAAATCTGTATGCAGGTCAGGAAGCAGCAGTTAGAACTGGACATGGAACAACACAGTGCTTCCAAATAGGAAAAGGAGTACGTCAAGGCTGTATATTGTCACCCTGCTTATTTAACTTCTATGCAGGGTACATCATGAGAAACGCTGGGCTGGAAGGACAACAAGCTGGAATCAAGATTGCTGGGAGAAATATCAATAACCTCAGATATGCAGATGACACCACCCATATGGCAGAAAGTGAAGAGGAATTAAAAGCCTCTTGATGAAAGTGAAAGAGGAGAGTGAAAAAGTTGGCTTAAAGCTCAACATTCAGAAAATGAAGATCATGGCATCCGGTCCCATCACTTCATGGGAAATAGATGGGAAACAGTAGAAACAGTGTCAGACTTTATTTTGGGGGCTCCAAAATCACTGCAGATGGTGACTGCAGCCATGAAATTAAAAGATGCTTACCCCTTGGAAGAAAAGTTATGACCAACCTAGATAGTATATTCAAAAGCAGAGACATTACTTTGCCGACTAAGGTCCATCTAGTCAAGGCTATGGTTTTTCCTGTGGTCATGTATGGATGTGAGAGTTGGACTGTGAAGAAGGCTGAGCACCGAAGAATTGATGCTTTAGAACTGTGGTGTTGGAGAAGACTCTTGAGGGTCCTTTGGACTGCAAGGAAATCCAACCAGTCCATTCTGAAGGAGTTCAACCCTGGGATTTCTTTGGAAGGAATGATGCTAAAGCTGAAGCTCCAGTACTTTGGCCACCTCATGCAAAGGATTGACTCGTTGGAAAATACTCTGATGCTGGGAGGGATTGGGGGCAGAAGAAGGGGACGACCGTGGATGAGATGGCTGGATGGCATCCCAGACTCGATGGATGTGAGTCTGAGTGAACTCCGGGAGATGGTGATGGACAGGGAGGCCTGGCATGCTGCGATTCATGGGGTCGCAAAGAGTCCGACACAACTGAGCGACTGAACTGAACTAAACTGGACTGATTGGTTCTATTTCTTTTTTCTTTTAATTTTTTATTTATTTCTTTTCATTTTGAGGAATGGACTCATGCTGTTGTGAAGGTTTCACAAGCCCAAAATCTGGGGGAGGCCAGAAGGCTGGAGACTCAGAAAAACGTTGCAGTTTTATTTCAAAGCCAGTCTGCTGGTGAATCAGGAAGAGACAGTATTGCAGATGAAATCTCTGGGTGACCTGCTGGCAGAATGCCCCCTGGAGGAGAGGTCAGCATGTTGTTCTAGTGGATTGGATGAGACCCACTCCCATTGCGGACTGCAATTTGCTTTACTGAAAGGCCACCAGAACTGCAGAAGAAGGTAAACTTCCAAACTCATTCTTTGAGGCCACCATTACCCTAATACCAAAACCAGACAAAGATACCACACAGAAAGAAAACTACAGGCCAATATCACTGATGAACATAAATGCAAAAATCCTTAACAAAATTCTAGCAAAGAGAATCCAACAACATAGTAAAAAGATCATACATCATGACCAAGTGGGCTTTATCCCAGGGATGCAAGGATTCTTTAATGTCCACATATCAATCAATGTAATACACCACATTAACAAATTGAAAGATAAAAACCATATGATTATCTCAATAGATGCAGAAAAAGCCTTTGACAAAATTCAACATCCATTTATGATAAAAGCTCTTCAGGAAGCAGGAATAGAAGGAACATACCTCAACATAATAAAAGCTATATATGACAAACCCACAGCAAACATTAAACTCAATGGTGAAAAATTGAAAGCATTTCCAGTAAAGTCAAGGCAAGGGTGCCCACTCTCACTGCTACTATTCAACATAGTTTTAGAAGTTTTGGCCACAGCAATCAGAGCAGAAAAAGAAAAAGAATCCAGATTGGATAAGAAGAAGTAAAACTCTCACTGTTTGCAGATGACATGATCCTCTACATGGAAAACCCTAAAGACTCTACCAGAAAATTACTAGAGCTAATCAACGAATATAGTAAAGTTGCAGGATATAAAATCAACACACAGAAATCCCTTGCATTCCTATACAGTAACAATGAGAAAACAGAAAGATAATTTAAGGAAACAATTCCATTCACCATTGCAATGAAAAGAATAAAACACTTAGGGATATATCTATCAAAAGAAACAAAAGACCTATTATAGAAAACTATAAAACACTGGTGAAAGAAATCAAAGAGGACACAAATAGATGGAGAAATACACCATGTTCATGGATCAGAAGAATCAATATAGTGAAAATGAGCATGCTACCCAAAGTAATCTATAGATTCAATGCAATCCCTATCAAGGTACCAATGGTATTTTTCAGAGAACTAGAGCAAATAATTTCACAATTTGTATGGAAATACAAAAAAACCCAAATAGCCAAAACAATCTTGAGAAAGATGAACAGAACAGGAGGAATCAACTTGCCTGACTTCAGGCTCTACTACAAAGCTACAGTCATCAAGACAGTATGGTACTGGCACAAAGACAGAAATATAGATCAATGGAACAAAATAAAAAGCCCAGAGATAAATCCATGCACCTATGGACTCCTTATCTTTGACAAAGGAGGCAAGAATATACAATAGAGAAAAGACAATCTCTTTAACAAATGCTGCTGGGAAAACTGGTCAACCACTTGTAAAAGAATGAAACTAGAACACTTTCTAACACCATACACAAAAATAAACTCAAAATGTATTAAAGATCTAAACATAAGACCAGAAACTATAAAACTCCTAGAGGAAAACATAGGAAAAACCCTCTCTGATATAAATCACAGCAGGATCTTCTATGACCCACCTCCCAGAGTAATGGAAATAAAAGCAAAAATAAACAAATGAAACCTAATTAAACTTAAAAGCTTTTGCACAATGGAAGACACTGTAAGCAAGGAGAAAAGACAGCTTCAGAATGGGAGAAAATAATAGCAAATGAGGCAACTGACAAAAAAATTCATCTCAAAAATATACAAGCAACTCCTGAAGCTCAATTCCAGAAAAAATAAATGATCCAATCAAGAAATGTGCCAAAGAACTAAACAGATATTTCTCCAAAGAAGACATACAGATGGCTAACAAACACGTGAAAATATGCTCAACATCACTCATTATCAGAGAAATGCAAATCAAAACCACAATGAGGCACCATCTCATGCCAGTCAGAATGGCTGCTATCCAAAAATCTACAAATAATAAATGCTGGAGAGGGTGTGGAGAAAAGGAACCCTCTTATACTGTTAGTGGGAATGCAAACTAGTACAGCCACTATGGAGAACAGTGCAGAGATACTTTAAAAAACCGGAAATAGAACTGCCATTTGACCCAGCAATCCCACTGCTGGGCATACACACAGAAGAAGCCAGAACTGAAAAAGACATGTGTACCCCAATGTTCATCGCAGTATTGTTTATAATAGCCAGGACATGGAAGCAACCTAGATGTCCATCAGCAGATGAATGGATAAGAAAGCTCTGGTACATATACACAATTGAATATTACTCAGCCATTAAAAAGAATGCATTTGAATCAATTCTAATGAGGTGGATGAAACTGGAGCCTATTATACAGAGTGAAAAAAGCCAGAAAGAAAAACACCAATACAGTATGCTAACACATATGTATGGAATTTAGAAAGATGGTAGTGATAACCCTATATGTGAGATAGCAAAAGAGACACAGATGTATAGAATGGTCCTTTGGACTCTGTGGGAGAAGGCGAGGGTGGGATGATCTGAGAGAATAGCACTGAAACATGTCTATTATCATATGTGAAACAGATCACTAGTCCAGGTTCGATGCATGAGACAGGGTGCTTAGGGCTGGTGCACTGGCATGACCCAGAGGGATGGGATGGGGAGGGAGGTGGGAGGGAGTTCAGGATGGGGAGCACATATAAACCCATGGCTGATTCATATCAATGTATGGCAAAAAAAAAAAAAAAAAAAAACACTACAATATTGTAAAGTAATTAGGCTTCAACTAAAATAAATAATTTTTTTTTAAAAAAGGCCACCAGTTTACACATACATGTCACCCAACACACCCTCATACAAACACCTAGAATAAAGTTTGGCCAAAGAGTACCATGACCCAGCCAAGCTGACACACAAAATGAACCCTCATGATGGGTTTATTTCATTTCATTTCATGTGTCTATTTCATTTTTATTTTGGTTCAATTCAGTTCACCAAATATTTCACTTAATCAGTAGTTTCAGTAGACTATATTTCAGTAAAAGGAATTATAAAGATTTAATTGTGAAAGCAATAGCTTATGGTTTATTCATTTCTCCATTCAAGAAATATTTTTTGAGTATTAATTTTGTGAAAGCCTCTTGGTATGGTTTAATTCTGGAGAGAAACAGTTATCAAGACTTTTTTTTTATGGAAGCATAGTTGATTTACAGAACTATATTGTTTTCAGGTATACAGCATAGGGATTCAGCATTTTTGTGTGGTTCAGATGGTAAAGAATCTGCCTGCAATGCAGGAGAGTCACATTTGATCCCTGGCTCAGGAAGATCCCCTGGAGATAAATGGCAACCCACTCTAGTATTCTTACCTGGAGAATTCCATGGACAGAGGAGGCTGGTGGGTTATAGTCCATGGGGTTGCAAAGAGTCAGACATGACTGAGCAACTAACACTTTCATTTTCACTTTCATATTTCATTCTCACTTATTTCAAGATAATGGCTGGAATTCCCAGTGCTATATAATATATCCTTATTGTTTATGGCTGGAGAGAGGTCCCTGGCTTTGCCTTGGTTGTGTTGATTCTGGCAAAACCATCCATCTAGGCAGATGGCTGCCTGTGGGAAAACACCAGAGCTTCTACCTTGCTAGCTTCCTGAGGGTTTTGGCAAATGATGTGAAGGAGCCATGGGAGAGGAAAATGGGGAGACTAGTAAGATATCAATCTTAGGGACTGATCTTTTATTCCAGCATAGGACTTATCTGGTCCCTGGGAAATAAAGATCTTTGGACTAAAACGGTGCTTGGGAGAGAGAGGGTTGCTTGTTTGCTTGGTTTCCATTTAAGGCCAAGAGACCACCTTAGTGCCCAGGTTAAAAAAATCATATATGACTAACCTCCCTGGTGATCCAGTGGGTAAGAATTTGCTTCTAGAACAGGGGACACAGGTGCAACTAGGAATGGGAACTAAGATCCCACATGCTATGGGCATGTGGGATGACCCTCCCCAAAAGCCATGTCCATGTCAATTCCTGAAGCCTATAATGTGACTTTGTTGAGAAAAGGGTCCTTGCAGATGTAATTAAGTTAAAGATCTCAAGGTTAGTTCATCCTGGCTTAGCTGGGTGGATTTTAAATCCAATAGCAAATGTCCCTATAAGAAACACACAGAGAAGAGTCACACAGAGGAGAAGGAGATATGAAGATCAAGGCAGATATTGGCGTGATGGGGCCACAAGCCCAGGAAATCTTGCAGTCACCAGAAGCTGGAAGAGACAGAGAAAATTCTCCACCAGATCCCCTGGAAGAAGCTCAGCCCTGCAGGATTTCAGACTTCTGGCTTCCAGAACTTTGAGAGAATATATTTCTGTTGGTTTAGCCAGCATGTGTATGGTAATTGGTTATGGGAACTTCAGGAAACAAATACAGAGTTTTCCTATCAACTGGCTTTGACTTCTCAGGGTCCTGGGAAGGGTGGCACTGGAGCACAACAGAGGATCTATGGGTGTAACTAGTGGAAGGCAGCTGTGCTCAGCAAGAGCAGCTGGACAGTGAGAACCAAAAGCATTGACGAGGCCCTCTATTCTCCTTCCTTAACAACAAGTGATGCTGCTATTATTGCCTCAGCACCAGAAGATTCTTTAACGGGACCTTTTAAGTAACACTAAAAAGAGAACTCAGGACTTCCCTGCTAATTCAGTGGTTAATAATCCACCTGCCAATGCATGAGGTGCAGCTTTGATCCCTAGTCCAGGAAGATCCAACATGCTTCAGGACAACTAAGCCCAAGTGCCATAAATACTGAGCCTGAGACCTATAGTCTGTGCTCCACAAGAAAGAGGAGCCACAGCAATGAGAAGCCCATGTAACACAACTAGAAAGTAGCCCCTGCTCGCTACAACTAGAGAAAGCCCACATGCAGCTACAAAGGCCCAGTGCAGCCAAAAATAAATTAAGTAATCAAATAAAAAGTGAAGTCAAACAATTCCAACTCCTGGATATAGCCCCTTTCTCCTGGGGTTGTATCAAACCAGATGGAGATGAGTTTGCCCTATGTCTGACCACATAGACTCACATCTCTTTGGGAAAATGAGAGAAAATAGTTGCCAGGAAGAAACAAGAAAATAGAAAGCAGGTATGGAGAGAAAGAAAATCTGGCCTGCCCCATTGAGGGGGTGTCTGCTCCTGACTTGTGCTGTGCTATACTGGTATGGTATGTGATTACCTTATATTTCTATTCATATGTTCTGGAGCCGATTATACAGAGTGAAGTAAGCCAGAAAGAAAAACACCAATACAGTATACTAACACATATATATGGAATTTAGAAAGATGGTAATGATGACCCTGTATGTGAGACAGCAAAAGAGACACAGATGTGTAGAGCGGACTTTTGGACTCTGAGGGAGAGGGTGGGATGATTTGGGAGAATGGCATTGAAACATGTATACTATCATGTAAGAAACGAATCGCCAGTCTATGTTTGATGCAGGATACAGGATGCTTGGGGCTGGTGCACAGGGATGATCCAGAGAGATGATATGGGGTGGGAAGTGGGAGGGGGGTTCATGTTTGGGAACTCAAGTACACCCGTGGTGGATTCATGTCAATGTATGGCAAAACCAATACAGTATTGTAAAGTAAAATAAAGTAAAAATAAAAATTAAAAAAAAAAATAAACAAAGGATGCCTTTTTTTCCCTCCAAAGGAAGCTGCTTATTGTTCTATGTTAAGAGAACAATGTTATCGAAAGAGATCCAGGAGTGAAGGGTTAGAGGAAGGAAAAGAGGTTTCATTGAGAGAGAACAGAGCATCCTCAGCAGAGAAACAGAACACAATGCCAGAAACCAGCTCTCACAGTGGCTAGGAACATAGAGGCAATCTGCTGCTGGAGGTCTCAGTTCTGCAGCTTCAAGGAGTCTAACATTCACTCGCAAACCCAGGAGTCAGGAGACGGAGCGTGGGAAAGTACAAGGCTGTGGTCACCCCACTATAAATTGCAGCGGTGACTAGGGACACAAAGACCCTTGAGAAAGCAGCTGCTTTCTTCCCAAGCACAGCTCACTCTCATGAGAGAAGATTACATAAGAGGAAACTTGCTCAGCCCATAACAAAGTGCATTAGCTTAGCAGATCTGTTTGTTTAATGAGTACCCATTTCTGAAGAATCCCATTTATCAAAGTGGCTCAGGCTTACTGATCAGCAAAAAAGCCTGTCAAAGACCCTTCAAAGATAGCATATAAAAAGTAAAAGCAAAAATATAGTCTAGAGCTTTGGGAAGTTTGGAATAAACACAAGAATCAAAAATAAATAGCAACTGAGAGGATGAACTGATTTTCTCAAGGCTGCATAGATGGATGTAGAAGGGGGCTGCCTCATTTCTCATTCAGCATGGCTGGGACAGGAAGGCAAGAAGAGCTGCCTAGGAGAAAAATGCCAGATGAAATCTCAAGGTTGGCCTGGGTTTAGGCAAATTATTTGCCAAAATATCAGTACAAACCATAAACTAGGGGATGCCAAGCATCAAAATTAAGTATATGGAATTCTGCCATTGAGTTCAGAGGGCAAGTGCAGGCCTAGAAAGAAGAGACAAAGTCAAGATGAGAAAACCTGCTAGATAATAGCAGGGTCAGTGCTTGGCTCAACCCCAGGGGGCACCATTCACACTGCGGTCAATATAAATTGCGTCCCACGTGGTTAGTTTGTGTGTAACCTGCAGTCCTTTGCATCTGTAGATAGTGAAATGGACCAGGGAACAAAATAGAGAGCTGCTGCTGCTAAGAATGGAAGTTCTGCATTGTTTTCTGCTCTCTATTTTAAAAGCATAGATATTCTGGGATAGAATCAAGATAAGGCACTAACAGAAAGAAAAATGGTCTAGAAATGAGGAGTGCCTGCGTGCTCAGTTGTTTCAGACTCTGCAATCCTATGGACTGTAGCCCACCAGGCTCTTCTGTCCGTGGGATTCTCCAGGCAAGAGTACTGGTGTGGGTTGCCATGCCCTCTTCCAGGGGATCTTCATAACCCAGCGATCAAACCTACGTCTCCTGCATCTCCTGCATTGCAGGTAGATTCTTTACCCACTGAGCCAATTGGGAAGCCCCAGAAACGAGGAGACATAAGGTCAAATCACTCTCTGAGTAGCTGGTAATTCATTCAGTATTTTCTGAGTCTGACTCTTCATCTCTCAGAGGAGTTCAACAATACCTGTTGTGTTTCTCGGTCTTGCAAGATCAACTCAAATTTGATCGATGATAAATAAGTAAGTAATGCTTTACCAATGATGAGGTTACAAATGATGCTCTGGTCATGGTTAAGTAGGATGCTAAGAACTTTTAATGACCTACAAAGTCCCACAGTACATGTCTCCTTCCACCTCTCTGATCTCACCTCCTTACACCCTCACATCCTTCTCTCTGCTGTAGTCACTCTGACCCCTTCACCATTCCCTTAGTGCCCACTCCTCACACCTCTCCAGGGCTCTACAGATTACTCTTCGTTCTGCTTGGAAGGCTCACCTCCTGGATCAGCTTGCCTTTCTCCCTCATCTCCTTTAGCTTTGCTCGAAATGTCAACTTTCCAGTGAAGTTTCCCCCAAAGACACACTATTTGAAACTGCCCATACTCTAGCACTCCCTAACACCATCCCCTATTTCATTTTGTCTCCAAAACACATCACTCTCTAATACAAAATTTAGTTTACTTGCTATTTTGTGTATATTCTTACTTATTCATTTATTTATTTGTCTGTGCTGGGTCTTGGTTGTGGCACACAAGATCTTCATTGAGGCATGTGGGATCTTAATTTTCAGCAAGTGGGATATAGTTCCCTGACCAGGGATAGAACCCTGGCCCCCTGCATTGGGAGTGCAAAATCTTAACCACTGGATTACTGGGGAAGTCTGGCTACTGTGTATATATTCTATCTTTTCTCACCTGGAAATCAGGGATTTTTAAAATATATGTTTTGTATCCTAAGCCAAAAATAAAATCTAGAAAGTTGGTAGGCACTCAAAAAATACTGGATGCACCAAACCAGCTTTACAACAAATGCTAAAGGAACTTCTCTTGGCAGGAAACACAAGAGAAGGAAAAGACCTACACAAAATAAACCCAAACAATTAAGAAAATGGTAATAGGATCATTCAGTTCAGTTCAGTCGCTCGGTCTTGTCCAACTCTTTGCAACCCCATGAACAGCAGCATGCCAGGCCTCCCTGTCCATCACCAAATCCCAGAGTTTATTCAAACTCATGTCTATTGAGCTGGTGATGCCATCCAACCATCTCATCCTCTATCATCCCCTTCTCCTCCTGCCCTCAATCTTTCCCAACATCAAGGTCTTTTCAAATGAGTCAGCTCTTTGCATCAAGTGACCAAAGTATTGGAGTTTCAGCTTCAACATCAGTCCTTCCAATGAATATATCAATAATTACCTTAAATATAAGTGGATTAAATGCACCAACCAAAAGACATAAACTGGCTGGGAGGATGAAAACGCGTGCATGTATGCACTTTCACTTATCACATCACTCTGCTTGACCTCCCCAATTGTATGTAATTATTTTATATTGTTAGGTTAATCATGTTTCCATTATGGCTTGCAGTTGTAATTATCTTTTATTTTTCGTCTGGCTATTGATTGTGAAAACTTATAAACATCTTTTACTATAGTGATTATGAAGCTATTATTCTCTTAATACTATTGTATCATGATTGATCAGCAGAGAGTAATAGAATTCTATATCACCAAAACTATCATTTAGTTAAAATCCAAATGTATATGAGAATCATCTTGGAATTTTTTGAAAAATACAAATGGCCAGGTATTGCTTTTTTTTTCTTCAAAGCTCCAGATGTGTTTCTAATGAGCAGCCACATTTTAAAACAACTGGACTATATGATGACCATTTACTTTTATTTTAGTTTGTTTCATTTTTTCTGTCTCATATCCAGTGCTCCCATTGCATTTAGTTTGTTTTGCAATTTCTCCATCTCTTCCTTTTTTCTGATGTTCTTTCTCAGGCCTTTATCAAGGATAGTATAAAAACTTTTGTATACGTGTGTGTGCTAGTCGCTCAGGTTGTATCTGACTCTCTGTGACCCCATGGACTGTAGCCCACCTAGCTCTTCTGTCCATAGTATGTATAATATAAATATTTTGGAAAACTTATGAATTTTTGCCAGGCTAAAAAATGTATGACATTTTTATTCCATTTGTTTGACTTAGCGTGAATAGAATGCTATTCTAATTTTAAAAACATAGCTATGCAACAAGTAACAAAGGTTTACTGACTATCACAGGGAACTATAGTATATAGACTCTAACAATAGTTTAATAATAGTAACTATTAGACTAATAATATATCAATAACTTCAGATATGCAGATGACACCACCCTTATGGCAGAAAGTGAAGAGGAACTAAAACGCCTCTTGATGAGAGTGAAAGAGGAGAGGGAAAAAGTTAGCTTAAAGCTCAACATTCAGAAAACTAAGATCATGGCATCTGGTCCCATCACTTCATGGCAAATAGATGGGGAAACAGTGGAAACAGTGGCTGACTTTATTTTGGGGGGGGCTCCAAAATCACTGCAGATGGTGATTGCAGCCATGAAATTAAAATACGCTTACTCCTTGGATGGAATGTTATAACCAACCTACATAGCATATTGAAAAGCAGAGACATTACTTTGCCTACAAAGGTCTGTCTAGTCAAGGCTATGGCTTTTCCAGTGGTCATGCGTATGTGAGAGTTGGACTGTGAAGAAAGCTGAGCGCTGAAGAATTGATGCTTTTGACCTGTGATGTTGGAGAAGACTCTTGAGAGTCCCTTGGACTGCAAGGCGATCCAACCAGTCCATTCTAAAGGAGATCAGTCCTGGGTGTTCTTTGAATGGAATGATGCTAAAGCTGAAACTCCAGTACTTTGGCCACCTCATGTGAAGAGTTGACTCATTGGAAAGACTCTGATGCTGGGAGGGATTGGGGGCAGGAGGAGAAGGGGCCAACAGAGGATGAGATGGCTGGATGGCATTACCAATTCGATGGACGTGAGTTTGAGTGAACTCTGGGAGATGGTGATGGACAGGGAGGCCTGGAGTGCTGCGATTCATGGGGTCACAAAGAGTCAGACACGACTGAGTGACTGAACTGAACTGAACTGAACTGATTACTACTAATATTAATAGTCATAATAATCTATAATGGAAAATAATCTGAAAAATAATATATGTGTATATCTATAACTGAATCACCTTGCTGTGCACCTGAAATATTGTAAGTCAACTATACTTCAATAAAATGCATATATTAAAAAAAAATACTGGATGAATGAAAGGGAGAAAGTCATTCAAAAACACAAATTCTCACTCATAACAGGATGGCTTTTGCCCTTCAGTTTTTTTCTGCATTATTTAAAATTTTTTTATTGGAGGATAATTGCTTTACAATGCTGTATTGATTTCTGCCATACAACAATGTGAATCACCCATAAATATATGTATATCCACTCCATCTTGAACCTCCCTCCCACCTCCCATCCCACCCTTAATTGAATTGACTCCACCCAAACAAATGTTTGTGTCAGCACTTTGTTATCTGTTCACTTGACTTTTGCTCCGGTTCCTTTTAATGCTAGAAAACATTTCATTAAAATTTTAACATATCCCCATTGGTTATTTCCCCAGGAAATAAAATTTTTAAAATGTATGCTCAGTTATTCACCACATTTGCTGATGAATGAATTGAGACATATGATAAGTTTATGGTAGTAAATAAGAATGTATGGTAAGAGTCTCACAAGGCAGTGAAAACAGGTAGCATCACACTCTATAGAATGGAATGTTTACCAGACATTTAAGAAACATGTGTTGGTTATTGTAAAAGCAAAAAAAAAAATTGAAGTCCACTGACTTATCACTCATGCTTTGGGTTTTTCTTATAAAACGTGTTGTTTGGGGACTTCCCTGGTGGTCCAGTGGCTAAGAATCTGAGCTCCCAACACAGGGGGCCCAGGAATTAGGTCCCACATGCCGCAACTCACAGTTAGAATGCCACAACTAACACCCAGTACAGCCAAATAAATAAATACATGTTTTTTAAAAACTATTGTCTTAACTCAGTAACTAGAGAAATCTGCTATTGCCGTAGAACTACAAAGCATATATAGAGCTCTGCCAACAAGATATCTATTTCCCCTTGGGGGTTATGTTCTCATTCAGAGTTATTATCTCTTGGCCTAGAACCTGGTGCAAAATTATTCTTAAATGACGTGCTTCTGGCTCAACTTTTTATGTAAGGACACAATTACCTTACTGTACGGTGGTTAAAGAAATTTTCCGACCTTCTGGGAACAGGAGAGTGTCTAGAAAAGAGGACACCTCTTCATCATCTGAAAATACATACTCGTAGCTTATTTTCTCAAACTGGTGAATACAGCAATGATAGGATGTGAATGTTCCCACTATATGAGTTCAGTTCAGCTCAGTTCAGCTGCTCAGTCATGTCCGACTCTGCAATCCCATGAACCACAACATGCCAGGCCTCCCTGTCCATCACCAACTCTCGGAGTTCACCCAAACTCATGTCCATTGTCGGTGATGCCATCCAACCATCTCATCCTCTATCATCTCCTTCTCCTCCTTCCCTCAATCTTTCCCAGCATCAAGGTCTTTTCAAATGAGTCAGCTCTTCACATCAGGTGGCCAGAGTATTGGAGTTTCAGCTTTAACATCAGTCCTTCCAAAGAACACTCAGGACTGATTTCTTTTAGGATGGTCTGGTTGGATCTCCTTGCAGTCCAAGGGACTCTCAAGAGTCTTCTCCAACATCACAGGTCAAAAGCATCAATTCTTTGGTGGTTAGTTTTCTTTATAGTCCAACTCTCACAACCATACATGACAACTGGAAAAACCATAGCCTTGAGTAGACAGATCTTTGTTGACAAAGGAATGTCTGCTTTTGAATATACTATCTAGGTTGGTCATAACTTTTCTTCCAAGGAGTAAGCGTCTTTTAATTTCATGGCTGCAATCACCATCTGCAGTGATTTTGGAGCCCAGAAAAATAAAGTCAGCCACCGTTTCCACTGTTTCCCCATCTATTTGCCATGAAGTGATGGGATCAGATGCCATGATCTTCATTTTCTGAATGTTGAGCTTTAAGCCAACTTTTTCACTCTCCTTTTTCACTTTCATCAAGAGGCCCTTTAGTTCTTCACTTTCTGCCATAAGGGTGGTGTCATCTGCATATCTGAGGTTATTGATATTTCTCCCGGCAATCTTGATTCCACCTTGTACTTCTTCCAGCCCAGTGTTTCTCATAATGTACTTTACATATAAGTTAAATAAGCAGGATGACAATATACAGCCTTGCCGTACTCCTTTTCCTATTTGGAACCAGTCTGTTGTTCCATGTCCAGTTCTAACTGTTGCTTCCTGACCTGCATATAGGTTTCTCAAGAGGCAGGTCAGATGGTCTGGTATTCCCATGTCTTGAAGAATTTTCCATTGTTAATTGTGATCCACACAGTCAAAGGCTTTGGCATAGTCAATAAAGCAGAAATAGATGTTTTCTGGAACTCTCTTGCTTTTTTGATGATCCGGTGGATGTTGGCAATTTGATCTCTGGTACCTCTGCCTTTTCTAAAACCAGCTTGAACATCTGGAAGTTCATGGTTCACTCACTGCTGAAGCCTGCCTTGGAGAATTTTGAGCATTGCTTTACTAGCATGTGAGATGAGTGCAATTGTGCAGTAGTTTGAGCATTCTTTGGCATTGCCTTTCTTTGCGATTGGAATGAAGATTTACCTTTTCCAGTCCTGCGGCCACTGCTGAGTTTTCCAAATTTGCTGGCATATTGAGTGCAGCACTTTCACAGCATGATCTTTCAGGATTTGAAATAGCTGAACTTGAATTCCATCACCTCCACTAGCTTTGTTCATAGTGATGAACAAGGCCCACTTGACTTCGCATTCCAGGATGTCTGGCTCTAGGTGAGTGATCCCACCATCATGATTATCTGGGTCCTGCAGATCTTTTTTGTATAGTTCTTCTGTGTATTCTTGCCACTTCTTCTTAATATCTTCTGCCTCTGTTAGGTCCCTACCATTTCTGTCCTTGATGGAGCCCATCTTGGCATGAAATGTTCCCTTGGTATCTCTAATTTTCTTGAAGAGATCTCTAGTCTTTCTCATTCTGTTGTTTTCTTCTATTTCTTCGCACTGATCACTGAGGAAGGCTGTCTTATCTCTCCTTGCTATTCTTTGGAACTCTTCATGTCACAGTATGATTATATCTATAATACATGTTCCCACCCAGGAGGGAGATTCTAGGGACTTTGATTCGAGACAGGTTCAGCACAAGCATCCATCTGTATCATCACTGCAGAGAATAAGCATGACTGTACATCCCAGGAGGCGCTAGTGGTAAGGAGCCCTGCCAAAGCAGGAGACATAAGAGACGCAGGTTCGATCCCTGGGTCAGGAAGATGCCCTGGAGGAGGAAATGGCAACCCATTCCAATATTCTTGCCTGGAAAATCCCATGGATGAGGAATCTGGCAAGCTATCATGCATAGGGTCACAAAGAGTCAGACACAACTGAAGTGACTTAACAACATTTTACATTTCACAAGACAATGGGAACATGTAGAATGTAGCCACCCAGGCCAACAGACAAGGTCAAGTGCCCCAGTGCAGCATAGCATGGTACAAAGAAGTCAGTCTTGAGAGAGGAAACTCAGGTTATGTTCCAGCTTTGTGTTAATGCACATGAGATCTGGTGATTTGTGGATAGCCGAGGCTCAATTTTCTCAGGTGCTATTTTTTTCCCGGCTCGGCTGGATCTTTGTTGCTACTGTGGGGGCTTTCTCTAGTTGTGGTAAGCAGGTTTCTCATTGGGATGGCTTTTCTTGTTGCGGAGCACAGGTTCTAGGCATGTGGGCTCAGTAGCTGTGGCCCACGGTCTTTGTTCCTCTGTGGCAAGTGAGATCTTCCTTGACCAGGGATCAAACGTGTGTCCCCCAGATTAATAGGAGGATTCTTATCCCCTGCGCCATCAGGAAATTTCTCAACTATTATTAAATGTCGATAACGAAACCGACTTTGTTTTTTGCCTTAAAAATTGAAGGAGCAATGATACAATGTAGAGAGAACAAGGAAACAAGTACTTTGTAAAGTATACAGGCTCTACAAATGTTCATCACATAATTAATTTCCTTAGAACTTCAGCACATGGAAAACCTCAAATTCCTGAGTCTTCCTTAAAAGATATGAACTTCATTTTATTTTTATTCTTGGTTCTTTGATGTTATTTTTTTAGTTATCACTATTAAGCAATACATTCAAGTACCTCAAAAAGCATTTAAAAAAAGAAAACACACAAAAAGTTATAACAGTGAAACATCTTCCTTCCCCATCCTCAAATTCCAACCACATCCTGTTACTAGGTTTGTTGTGTGTGTGTGTCTGTGTGTGTCTGTGTCTGTTTGTGTGTGTGTGAACTCTCAGAGCTCATGGGTACACACACAGGCAAAGACATTTATACATTTCAAAATAAAGCTTTGCATAGTGGCAGTATCACAGTCATTGAGTTTTATCTGAGTTGTGATTATTGCTAATTGAAACCTTTTCTCAAAATACATTCTCTGCCCTCCCCCTTTTTAACCATAAATGATGATACACTACATCTATTATTCTGTATTTTGCTTTTTTCTTAGAGAAACTTCCATATCAGTACATTAAAAGCTTTCTCATTTCTTTGAAAGTACCATATCTCTACTGTGTGCTTGCCAACAGAGGGTGTTATCAAATCTTGAAGGTTTTGCCAACTTGAGAGGTGAAAATGCTGTCTCAGTACAATCTCAAGTTATGTATGTGTGTTTAACAATTTAGTTCCTAAATGGACTAATAGGAGCTATTTACTATTTCTTTTTTTTTAATTGTCTCATTTTAAGTTATTATCTTTTTTCTTACTAATTTTAGAGGTTTCTTTATGTGTTAGGGAGATTAACCTTCTGTCTGTGATATGATTTGAGAAGTATTTTTTCTCAATTTGTCATTTGTCTTTTGAAATTGTCTATGGCATATGTGAGGCTTCCCTGGTAGATCAGCTGGTGGAGAATCCGCCTGCAATGCAGGAAACCCCTGGGTCGAGAAGTTCACCTGGAGAAGGGTTAGGCTACCCACTCCAGTATTCTTGGGCTTCCCTGGTGGCTCAGGTGGTAAAGAATCCACCTACAATGCAGGACACCTGGGTTCAATCTCTAGGTTGGGAAGATCCCCTGGAGGAGGGAATGGCAACCCATTCCAATATTCTTGCCTGGAGAATCCCTTGGACAGAGAAGCCTGACAGGTTACAGTCCATCGGGCAGCAAAGAGACATGACTGAGTGACTCAGTGCAGTAAATGGCATATGCTTGTATATACTTTATCATAACAGTTTTCTAAACTTTTACAAAGTCCAATTTATCAACCTTTGGTGTCTTATTTATTTGAGTTATGCTTAAAAAGGCTTTTCACTCCAAAGACCCAAGAATAATTTTCCAATGCTTTCCTCTAGTCCTTTAGTGAATTTGATTCTTACAGTTTAATATTGGGCTTATGCGAAACTTATGTGAGTGTGTTTAAGGAATAGACCCAATATTTTTGTCCCAACTAACTACTTATTGTCATTTGTAAAGCAGTACTTTTCCCCTACTGTTTCTGAGATGCCAGCTTCATCATATACGGAGTTCCCATGTGCCTTAAGTCTGTCTCAGGTGTTTGAGGACCAGAACTTTCAGTAAGTGATTCCATCAAAGGGAAATATCATTGGTTGGGGGAAACAAAAGGAGCATGATACTTTGTTGGGATCACTGTCACCAATTTGATCCTGTTCCCTTGTTCCTGATAATTTAATTTCTGTTGTAATACTCTGGAGGAACTGTGCTACAGGAGGTGGTGGTCTCTGGGCAGGTGCCACTTCTCCCTTTTTAGAGAGTAATTCATTATGAAATCGTATAGACATAACTTTGAAAGATAACAATGACTGGCCTGAGACTCTTTGTGCCTATTTATAGAAGGTATAAAAAGAGGCCTGATCCTGAAACCCATTTCAGCCTCAGTTTCAAAGCTCCTAGTATCCCTGGGAACAGAAGTAAGAATCTTTAGTAACTCTTTTCTCTCTAGTCAGCCCTTCAAAGTTCCAATCACTGCAGTCAGAGTATCTAAATGTATTGACATTTTTCTATGGGTCTAAACCATGGAATCACAATAAACTGTGGAAAATTCTGAAAGAGATGGGAATATCAGACCACCTGACCTGCCTCTTGAGAAACCTATATGCAGGTCAGGAAGCAACAGTTAGAACTGGACATGGAACAACAGACTGGTTCCAAATAGGAAAAGGAGTCCATCAAGGCTGTATATTGTCACCCTGCTTATTTAACTTATATGCAGAGTACATCATGAGAAACACTGGGCTGGAAGAAGCACAAGCTGGAATCAAGATTGCAGGGGAAAATATCAATAACCTCAGATATGCAGATGACACAACCCTTATGGCAGAAAATGGAAGAAGAACTAAAGGGCCTCTTGATGAAAGTGAAAAAGGAGAGTGAAAAAGTTGGCTTAAAGTTCAACATTCAGAAAATGAAGATCATGGCATCTGGTCCCATCACTTCACGGCAAATAGATGGGGAAACAGTGGAAACAGTGGCTGACTTTATTTTTCTGGGCTCCAAAATCACTGCAGATGGTGATTGCAGCCATGAAATTAAAATACGCTTACTCCTTGGAAGAAAAGTTATGACCAACCTAGACAGCATATTGAAAAGCAGAGACATTACTTTGCCAACAAAGATCCATCTCGTCAAGGCTATGGTTTTTCCAGTGGTCATGTATGGATGCGAGAGTTGGACTGTGAAGAAAGCTGAGTGCCAAAGAATTGATGCTTTTGACCTGTGATGTTGGAGAAGACTCTTGAGAGTCCCTTGGACTGCAAGGAGATCCAACCAGTCCATTCTAAAGGAGATCAGCCCTGGGTGTTCTTTGGAAGGAATGATGCTAAAGCTGAAACTCCAGTACTTTGGCCACCTCATGCGATGAGTTGACTCATTGGAAAGACTCTGATGCTGGGAGGGATTGGGGGCAGGAAGAAAAGGGGCCGACAGAGGATGAGATGGCTGGATGGCATCACCAATTCGATGGACGTGAGTTTGAGTGAACTCCAGGAGACGGTGATGGACAGGGATCGCAGGCGTGCTGTGATTCATGGGGTCCCAAAGAGTCAGACATGACTGAGCGACTGAACTGAACTGAACTGAAACCATGCCAAGTGCTTCATTTGCATCATTTCATTTGATCCTTATAGCTGCCCTATGAAGGAGCTATTCATACTGAAGTTCTTTAAATGTAGGCAACAGAAACCAAATCTACCCAAGTCAAGCACAAGGAGAAATTGTAAGAAAGGTATAAGGATGATCACAGAATCCAAGGAATAGCTGAAGAAACTAAACTAAATAGGTAAAACTAAATGTTTGGAAGGGCAGGAAATAGCATGTAGGATCTAGGTAGAAGAAATGAATTAATATACTGTCTCGTTGGAATTTCCCTAAGAGATGTACTAACCTAACTAACGCTATTGGAGTCAACAATGCAAATGACTAAAAGTTTCATTGCTGTTCTCAGTGGTATACCTGAACTATTCTACCTGTTTCAAAATTTGGTGAGAAGAAAAAGAAATCCCCCAAACAAAACCTACACGGGGTGAAAATGGATTCTTTTTATTTTAGTTCTCCTATACCTGTGTTTCTCAAACTTGACATACACCTACTTCACCTTGGGATCGGATTAAAATGAAGATTCCGACTCTGAGGTCTTGGGTCAGGGAGTCTGATAGTGTGCTTTTCCAAAACCTCCTGAAGGAGGTAAAGCCTACTGGTCCACAGAGCATACTTTAAGCAGCTTGAACCTAGAGAGACCCAGCGGTAAGGGTGCTAGTAAAACATGAGCAAAAATGATCATAAAACTTGGGATACACTTATCTCAGGGTTCATGGATTTGCTTTGGGGTCATCTATGGCTGGTTTTCCAATCTGATTGCCTAACAATTGCTTGCATCAATTGTGAATTGGGAAATGGGAGAGTGTCTCTTTTGCCCATTTGTCTCAGACTGTTCAGAGCAGAAGCATAGGGAGATGAGCCTTAACACATGGATAACTTTGATAAAGCCACACATGTGGACAGAGCAATGGACAGCTGCCCATGTGTTGTTTGTTACATCAATGTCCTATGTTAAAGCCCACATTTTTGGCAATTAAACTGAATTTCTTAACTGAATTGGGAAACCTTTGACCTAATGACATTTTTCTGTCTGATTTTAACCTGAAGATACAGCAGCTATTATAATCAGTTCTGTCTATGTGAGTTGATGAGACAAGTCTTTAATGAGCACCTAACATTTATTCAAACTGTAAAGGAGAAAGGGGGCTTCCCAGGTGGCTAAGTGGTAAAGAATCCACCTGCAATGCAGAAGACTTGGGAGATGCAGGTTCGATCCCTTGGTCAGGAAGATCCCCTGAAGAAGGAAATGGCAAGCCACTCCAGTATTCTTGCCTGGAAAACTTCATGGACAGAGGAGTCTGGAGGGCTGGATTGTAGTCCATGGGGTCACAAAGAGTTGGACACTACTGAGCAGTGAAAGTGAAAGTGTTAGTCGTTCAGTTGTGTCTGACTGTCTGCGACAGTAGCCTGCCAGGCTCCTCTGTCCATGGAATTCTCCAGGCAAGAATACTGGAGTGGATAGCCATTCCCTTCCCCAGGGGATCTTCCTGACCCAGGGATCAAACCCCAGTCTCCCACATTGCGTGCATATAAAGGAGAAATAGGGGGTTCTACCCATAATGAGTTTGGCAAGAAGGTAACTCAAGTATAGAGGGATCCATGAGAACTGTGTTAAAACAAAAACAATTTAGTACTGAATTGTGTGGCACAAATCCACATTAAAATGCCAATGGCTTAGAATTAGTTTAGTTTTGAGACTTTCAGAGTTTTATGATAAGGTAATTAAAGATAATGAAGGAAGATGACCCTGGTGTGCTTGCTACAGTCCATGAGGTTGCAAAGAGTCAACACAACTTAGCAACTGATCAACAACAGCAGCAATTAGAGATAACCTGAGAGATCACTAAAATGATGAAAAATAACCTGTGAGTCACTTTCAAAGGGCCCAGCCCAGTCTCAAGGGCAGGAATAGTCTGAACAGGGTAATAACTGGTCCCCAACAGCATCCTCAGACCAGTAGAAGGGGCTCTTCCTCACCCAGGATATAATATTCCAGGTAGGGTGAGCACTGCTGTTGTGGAAAGGAGGGCACCATGGGGTTAGGGAAGAGGCAGCAGGGGCACCAGTGGACCTCAGCATGGTGCAGACAGAGAATTCATCTCATATCCACCTTGGAGAGGTAGCCATGAGGCTCTTCATTTGATGAGCCTAAAAGGTAGATTGCCCAGGCATTATTTTGTTGTTTTAGTTACTAAGTCATGTCCTTCACTTTTGCAACCCCATGTACTATAGCCCACCAGGCTCCTCCAGGATTCTCCAGGCAAGAATACTGGAGTGGATTGCCATTTTCTTCTCCAGGGGATCTTCCTGACTCAGGGATCGAACCCACATCTGCTGTATTGGCAGGTGGATTCTTCACCACTGAGCCACCAAAGGCATTATGGCCTAAGTTTTTTAAAAAGGTCTTATTATCATTTAAATACTGTAAAGCCAATAGATCAATTATATTGGGATGATTGTTACACTCACAGATTCCAAGAGAAGAGGGCATAACATGGGGTAGTTCCAGGGTTAGTCAAAATGTTCAAGGAGTTGGGAAAAATGGGGTAAGAGCCTTTACTGTGGTTTCTTTGGGAGGAAAAGGCAAGGCAGGATAAACAAGCTTAAATTGGCTGGTTTGAATCATTTCAGCAGGCTGTGGGGCTTAGAGGCTATCCCTTGTTGTCTGGTAACTGGCCCAGGGGTGATTAGGGCAGGTAGAAAGTCTGAAAGCTTGATAGAAGAGGTGACTGGGGCCATGGGCTTTGGCTAGGTTAGTATGCCTGTTCAGGAAGTTGTTTACTATCTCTAGAAATTTGATAGACCTAGAAGGGGCAGTATGTTATTAATAGGGTGTCAGATTGTTTGCCAATTAAAATATCTGTGGATTAGGTTGGAACTCCAGCATTTGCCTGCAGAAAGACCCTCCAGTCTGGCCAATTGCTATGACCTTTAGTCTCAATTGTTGGTTTCATCACTGAAGGTCTTTGGGTCACAGGGCTTGTATCAGCCAAACTTGATAGTTTGTGGGTCTCAGCATTGTCATGTCTGATTAAAACAATGGCTTCTAGGAGTTCCCTAGTGGTCCAGTGGTTAAGACTCCATGCTTCCACTGCAGGGGGCACAGGTTTGATCCCTAGCAGGGAAACTACGATCCCAAATGCTGTGCAGCCAAAACACAAGAAAAAAAAAACAACAACAAAGCAAACAAACAAAAGAGTAAACTTCAAACAAAACAAAACAATAGCTTTCTTGGAAGTTTTGAGCCTCCAGATTGCAAGCCATCTAAAGCACCCAGACCAAAGGTGTGCAGCTGCACTTGACGGTTTTTGCTTTTCTTTCGTTTGGTGAAAGTTTCTGCTCAAATGTGCCCCATGTCATATGAGCAATTGCCTGACTCATGGAACAATCTATGGTTAATGAGTCCCAGAAGAGTATGCATCTCAGATCCAGCTTCCAGCCCTTATGGGCTTCCCTGATAGCTCAAATGGTGAAAAATCTGCCTGTAACATAGAAGACCCTGGTTCAATCCCTGGGTCAGAAAGATACCCTGGAGAAGGAAGTGGAAACCCATTCTAGTATTCTTGCCTGGAAAATCCATGGACAGAGGAACCTGGCCGGCTGTAGTCCATGGGGGTCACAAAGAACTGGACACGACTGAGCGACTAACACTTTCATTTCCAGCACTTATGGGATGAGGGTATCATCAAATGCATATAAAGATAAGGGGAGACATTATTAAAGGACTTCATGTATACTGAGTCTTTATACGCAATGAAATTCCACTTTCAATATAGGGAAAGGTGATGTGAAAATTCTTGAAGTTGATATCTGATGTAAATCAGCCAAGATGTCTTGGATTAAGAGAGTCCTGGGCAAGATAGACCACTTTTTAAATGTTTATTTATTTGGCTGTGCCTGGTCTTAACTGCAGCATTCAGGGTCTTCGAACTTTGTTGTGACTGTGTGCTCTTTAGTTGCAGCATACAAATTCTTAGCTGTGGCATGTGAGATCTAGTTCCCTGACCAGGGATGGAACTCACGGTGCCTACATTGGGAGCGCAGAGTCTTAGCCACTGGACCATCAGAGAAATCTTAAGATAGAGGAATTTTTAAAGGGAGTCCAGTGCTAAGATAACTGACTGCTGAAGATTTGACCGATAGTGTTCATCCTTGGATCCCATCCTTTATCAGGACATCCTGACTAAAGGGTAAAAACAGCAACGTTCCACTGAGCACCATCATTTTTGATGTTTGGCAAAGCCATCTGTACAGTGTGTGAACTCCCACTGCTGTTCATTCAGTTAACCCAAGGGGCTCTCCAGGTAGCCAAGGAACAAAGAGCAAGGATGCCCTCCTCCAGCATGGCATTTGGCAAGAAACTGGAGACAGAGGAGGCCAATTTTTCCTGTAGGTGGAATATGCCAGAGGGTCCAAGTTTGGCTCCAGTATGTATTAAAGAGGCCTTAATAGCCATGCTGAACATGTGGGTGATGTTTCCATGAGACAAAGCTTAATGGGCAATGGGGGATGCAAAGTTCAGAGACTCAGAGTCTGTGAGAATCTCTATGTCCAGGAGAGCCCAGTAAGTGACCCGTCATTTATTCTTTTAATGGTATATTGCACGAATCTGGGGAGGGCAGTTTCTTGCATCAGAAGCCTCCAGCTGTGTACTTAGAGAGTTATAGCAGCCTTTCCCTGGATGGTACAACGGCCCCCTTGCCCAACGTACTAGCCGCTTCTCATTGTTTTTCTTTCTTTTTTGGTCTCCTATCTCCCCTAGCTGTTGTCTATCCCTTCACTGTTTACTGGATAGATTCCTAGTGGTTACTAGTGGTCCTGTCTGTGGGTGTGGCCCCCTCTCTAGGACGTCTCCATTACACTATAATGGTCTGGATCTGTTTCCAAGGACAGTGACAGTGGTCTTAACAGCATGTTGAGGCTCTGTGCTTTGAGCATGCAGTTCTTGGTGTGCTGGTGAGCAGCCCATGCACGTCACTCCAGAATTGTCCATGCCTGAATCAACTGCATGACCTCCTTGGGGGTTTTAGTTGGGTCAAGGAAAGCATGTCTCTGCTTTGTTTCCTTTTTGACTAAGCATTATGCCATCTGTCTCCAAGCATGTGATCCTTTATACCACACTGGTTCAGGAGACAAGCCAGCAACAGCACCAGGTTTAACCCAAAACAGCACCTTATGCAGGAGCCCTGGTCTCTGGGGTGGATGCCCTCATACTGACCCTGTGCCTGGCCGGCAATTCAGAAGAGCCTCCGAAGAGCATGCTGTCTCTACTTGAGCAAGATGGGCAAGATGAAGTGCAAGGGGAAATAACGACTTATTGCCTTCCTCCTCCCCCTGCACCCTCCAATACACACATACACCAGTGCTGACTGGTCCCCTAGCGCATGGAGGGAAGTCACACCTTGTTCCCTCCAGAGGATGCTTTGGTGAGCCTGGCTGGTTAATACATAAATATATATTAAAAAGGTGCCCCTGGGGTATCACCCCAGGATCTAAGCAGATAGTTCAGCTCAGATCAAAATACGGGGAGGACCCAGCTTTTGACTTCTGAATTTAGCGTGAGAGTTAATGGCAACACCCAACAAACGCAGCAAACAGGTTTACAACCCACAGCCAAAGTGCCCACCAGCGAGCAGGGGCACCCTCCCGGGCTACTGCTGCCCTCTAGTGGAACCAGTTAGTATGTCAAGAATCGTCCGTCGGCATATCACTGAAGTCTGAAGTCATATCGCCCTGCTCACTGCAACAACTGCTTTAAACATAGGTTTCAGTATTATTTAGAGGGGCTTCCCAGGTAACTCAGCAGTAAAGAATCCACCTGCCAATTCAGAAGATGTGGGTTCGATCCCTGGGTGGGGAAGATCCCTTGGAGAAGAAAATGGCAACCCACTCCAGTATTCTTGCCAGGAAAATCCCATGGACAGAGAAGCCTGGTGGGCTACATCCATGGGGTCACAACAGGGTCAGACATGACTGAGTGACTAAACAACAACATAATTATTTAGATATGACAAAGCCAACAGAGCCAGAGATGACTGCCATTGAAAAGAGAGTTTGTTATTCCCACAGATCCCAAGAGAAGGGGCACGTGACACCATGGATGGACACAATGGTGAATGCCAGTCAGTCAGAAGGCAGAATGAGTAGGGAGGGTGTGGGCCAGAGCCTCGACTGTGCGCAAAAGTTTTCTCTGTACCTCCTGTAAGGACATTTGTCATTGATTTAGAGCCACCCAGATAGTCCATGGTGATCTCCTTGTCTCAAGATTCTTACAGTAACTGCTTCTTCAAAGACTCTTTGTAAATAAGGTAACACTCACAGATTCGGGGACTTGATGTGGACATATCTTTTCTTGGGGGGGTGAGGGTCCATCATTTTTATCTACTACAATCACTTTTTAAATACATTGCAGAGGGGGTATATGTGTGCATCTAGCTGATCTACTGCGCTGTACAGCAGAAACTGACACCACTGCAAAGCGACTGCTGCTGCTGCTGCTGCAAAGTCGCTTCAGTCGTGTCTGACTCCGTGTGACCCCATAGACGGCAGCCCACCCCGCGCCCCCGTCCCTCGGATTCTCCAGGCAAGAACACTGGAGTGAGTTGCCATTTCCCAACTATACTCCAATAAATTTTTAAAAAATAAACTAAAAATAAATACATCACAATTCTGACCCAATCTCACCACCTTCACTGTTACCACTGGGGGCCCAGATGTCCTCGCCTCTCCATAGGACCAGTGCAAATTCTCCTTACCTGTCTCTGCTTTCAATCTTGCCTCTTCACAATGTGTTCTGCAAAATGTAGCCAAGATTATCGTTTAAAAAGTTAAATCAGCCATGTTACTACTTGGCTCAGAACCTCCATAGGCCTCCTTCCTGTGTATAATAAAATGAAACAGCCTTGGTCTGGCTTATGTAATTGTGCCTCTGGATTCCTCTCCACCTTTTATCTTCTGCAGTTTCCTCCTGTGACCCAACCTCTCCCAGCAAGGAAAGAGTGTTCCAAAATGCCCTCTTCTCCAGCAGGACCTCTTTCTTTCATATGCACCCCTGGCTCATTCCCTCACTTCATCCAAGTCCCTACTCACTCAGATCTCACCTCCTTACACAGGCTTCCCCTGAACACTCAGCTGAAATAACACCTATTCTAATTCTCTATCCTGTAACTCTTCTTAGCATTTATGACACATGGTGTTGGCATAAACATTCATTGTTTATTCCCTGAAGACAAGGGCTTCTTTACTCCGTAATAATGCCTGGCAAGGTAGACAATTAAGGAATATATTTATTGGGATGAATAAATGAATGGATAAATCTGCTGAGGATTTTCCTAACTAAGATCACCTTATTATATTTTCAAATTACTCCCAGTGGCTGCCCCATAAGAGCACTTTTGGACCCAAAGCCCACATAACTACTGTCTGTGTTCTAGGGAGAAATGAGCACTTTTTTTTTAATTATTGAAGTAAAATTTTATTGTTTTTATTTATTTTTTTAAACAGACTAACTGGGCTTATGTTGAATGAACTGTGCTACGGGAATTATATGATTTATTGCTCAAGAAAGTTTTGAGTTGATACTATCATATTCCCACAAAGACAAGGAAGAAACAGTCACAGGGATAACTCTTTTAACATCTCACTTTCCAGGGATAGAGAAATGGCCATTTCTGACAATTGCTTTGAGTTCTTCATAATGGCTAACCTTGTTAAAATGAGTTATCAACAATTTCCTGGGACTTCCCTACTAGTCCAGTGGACTGGGACTCTGCACTCCCAGTGCAGGGGGCCTGGGTTCAATCCCTGGTCAGGGAACTAGATCCCACATGCTACAACTAAGACCTGGCACAGCCAAGTAAATAAATATTTTTTAAAGAATTCCTGAGCATTTAGGGGGCTTCCGCAGTAGCTCAGTGGGTAAAGAATGCCTGCAATGCAAGAGACACAGAAGATGCGGATTCAATCCCTGGGTTTGGAAGATCCCCTGGAGGAGGAAATGACCCACTCCAGTATACTTGCCTGGGAAATCCGATGGACAGAGCAGCCTGGCAGGCTACAAGTCCATGGGGTTGCAAAGGTCAAACACACACAAGCACACACACACCTGAGCATTTACTGAAAGGGGTGGGGAGGGGGGTGTCTTGCTAGACAAATGTATATAAACAGCATGCAAATTAAAGTAATGAAAGCATAAGCGAGTGTTCAGTGATACAATACAGTCGGAATAATTAAGGGAAGCAGCTGGAGGTCAGCTGCTCAGATCCAGGTAAAAGTGTTGAATATTATGGAATGAAGGAGCCAGGGGCTTGCCTTAGACCCAGATCCTGCCCTGCCACTCTCCTCTGTTAGGGCCCTGCATCCTTGTTCACACTGCCCAGCTCCCAGGGTCTGACCAAGAATAGGCATAATTCTTAGTCACAAGGTGCTTCCACTTTTCGGCTCTCTTAATCATCCACTGCTTCGAATCCCTAGCCAGCTTCCCCACTGGCTGGACTGGCTTCCTGCGGTGCTTTTCTGAGCCATGCCTGAGCTTGACATCTACCTGGGTGGGGCCTGGGGCTCTGACTGCCCGTGCTGGGACTGGCCTCTGCAATCGTATCCGCTCCCTGGCTCTTCTATGTCCCCTGCTCCCCCACAGGAGGGGTTCTGTCTCCATCCACCTTTGTCCTCCTCCTCCCAGGTCCCTCCACTTCTCCTGCGTGTGTCACGTTCCTGGCTCTGAGCAGAGCCAAACTCCCTTTTGGCTGTGGACCCAGCCAGTCTCATGTGTTTCCAGGAACTTGGCCAAGCCCTGGAAGGCCCTCCTCTCCATGTATCCAAGACAGACGCACAGGCAGACTGCAAGCTGGCCGTGCCCTGGGGCATGTGGGGCACGTGTGTGCTCAGTCACTCAGTCGTGTCCAACTCTTTTGGGACCCCATGGACTGTAGCCTGCCAGGCTTTTCTGTCCTTGGAATTTTCCAGGAAAGAATAATGGATTGGATAGCCATTTACGACTCCAGGAGATCTTCCCCATCCAGAGATCGAACCTGTGTCTCTTGCATCTTCTTCACTGGCAAGTGGATTCTTTACCACTGAGCCACATGGGAAGCCCCTAGAAGTTTCTATTCATAGCATGGATTGGTGTGTGAGTGACTCAGCGCAGGAATAGACACAGAATTTCCACTTGCTCACTTCCTTTTCACTTCTTAAACCTCTCCTCTGGAATACCCCTTGCTAAGACCTCTAATGAACTATATAAAAAAAAAAAAATACCAATAACTCAGTAAGTCAAACAAGAAATCCTCAGGATTTACAGTTTTTTTTTAACAGTTTATGAGACCCCAGATCTGAAATCAAGGTATGAGCAGGGTGGCTTCCTTCAGGAAATCTGAAGGAGAGTCTATTCTATGCCTCTCTCCTCACCTCTGGTGGTTGCAAGGAACATGAATCCTTGGAGTTTCTTGGTGTGAGCAGCACCCTCTGATCTCTGCCTCTGTCTCCACGTGGACTTTATCTCTCTGAGACTCTTTATGTCCTTCCCTTTTCCCATAGGAACACTAGTCATTGGGATCTCATCTTAATCCTTGACTAAATGTACCTGCAAAGACTCTATTTCCAAATAAGATCTCCTTCTGAGGTTCTGGGTAGATGTGAATTTGTGGGGCATGGGGGGACACTCTTCAACTCAGTACATCTTCTTAATTTGTTAAATGCTTTTGTTGTTGTTCAATTGCTAACTTGCGTCTGACTCTTCTAGACCCTGTAAACAGTAACCCACCAGGCTCCTCTGTCCACGGGATTTTCCAGGCAAGGATACTGGAGCTGGTTGCCATTTCCTTCTCCAGGGAATCTTCCTGACTCAGGGACCAAACCTGCATCTCCTACACTGGCAGGCAGATTCTTTACCACTGAGCCACTAGGGAAGCACATTTTAAACTTTGTTAAAAACACACTTTCTCCATTCCTTTCCCTCATCTTTTTGGACAATCCTCTCAGTATTTTCCCTATTAATAAAAAATCACTTTAAAAATTCACACATATGTTTCTCTGAAAAATCACTAAGCATATATTTTCCGTAGCTGCTCCCTTAAGATAATGGTGTCCCTATCATGTACTGTACCTGCCTGGTCCTAGAAGATTTTGAGTTTGTGATTTCATCACATGTAGAAGGCTTTCTGTGGTCAGAATAAAATTGACTGAAATAGTAGTAACATTACAATTTCTACCATGCTGGGCAAATCTACTTATTGATTTCTTTCATCTATCAGATAACACTTGAAAAATGAGTACCCAGACCTCCCTGGGGGTGCAGTGGATAGGAATCTGCCTGCCAATGCAGGGGACGTGGATTTAATCTCTGGTCTCTGAAGATTCCACAAGGCTTGGAGCAACTAAGCCCGTGGGCCACTGCTACGGGGCCTGTGTGCTGCAACTACTGAAGCCCAAGTGTCTAGAGCCGATGCACCATGGCACCAAGCCACCTCAATGAGAAGCCCTCACACCACAGCTAGAGAGTAGCCCCTGCTCCCCACAACTAGAGAAGGTCCAAGCAAAGAAATGAGGACCCAGTGCAGCCAAAAATAGATACACAAATAAAAATTTTTTAAAAAAGAATGCCTACTCTAGGTTAGGCAGTATTCTTAGCAATGAGAATACAATTTTGAGCAAATATACCTGCTTTATGGATATTACTGCCTAGTGAGAAAAAAAAAAAAAAAGATGTGACTCACACAACTAAATGAAAAAGATAATTATGCTAAATCTCACAAATGAAAGGTCCATGGTACTGAGAAGACAGAAGGGGAGTTAGGGAAGGCCAAGATATAAAGGATGACTGATTTAACTGCACAAGGGAAAGGAACAGTCTATGCATAGGAAACAGTATGTGCAAAGGTCCTATGGCTGGAGGGACCATTATATATAATAAGACTAAAGAAAGAAGCATGTAGTTGAAATGGGAGGAAAGTTTGATAGAAAAAGAGGGAGAGAGGCAGCAGCCAGACCAAGCAGAACCTTGTCGACTGTGCCGAGTTTGTCTTTATCCTAAGAGCAATGGGAAGTCGTTAACATGTTTTAAGAGACAAAGTGTTCCCAACCCAGGGATCGAACACAGTCTCCTGCATTGCAGGCAGATTCTTTACCATCTGAGCTACAAGGGAAGCCCCATTTAAGAGATTACCCTGGATGTAATTTGCAAAACAGATTTAAGCGGTATGAGAATAGACGGGAGCAGACCTATTAAGAGGCTTTTGCTAAAATCTAAGTGAGAAATGATGTTATTTTGGATGAGGGTAATTTGATGAGATGGAGAAATATGGAAAGATCTAAGAGAGGAGCTAGAGTGTTGGTGATGGATGGAAAGTGAGGAGCTAGGAGAGCTACGGAGAAGAGTCAAGGGTCAGTTCTTGGTCCAGGAAGTGTAAATAGATGCTGTTGTCTGAGGCAGGGAGCTGCTACACTTCCCAGGTGACGCTAGTGGTAAAGAACCCACTTGTCAATGGAGGAGTCATGAGTGACATGGATTCGATCTGTGGGTCAGGAAGATCCCCTGAAGAAGGGCATGGCAACCCACTCCAGTATTCTATCGAAAGAATCCCATGGACAGAGGAGCCTGTTGGGCTATAGTCCATAGTCCAACTTGCAAAGAACTGGACATGACTGAAGCAACTTAGCACGCACACACACACGAGGCAGGGAGTACACATCTGAAATGGAGGGCAAGAGGTAAGTAGGTAATTTGCTTTAGGAGTCAAGGTGCTGCTGAAATACTCAAGAGGAGATGTTGAAGTGGGGGGTGGTGATTTGAGTCTGGAGCTCAGAGAAGTATGGTTAAATTAGATCACATTATAAAATGCTTAACAGCATCTGTTCGTAAGTGCTAGCCAATGTTTATTATTTTCCAACAATATTGTTAATGTGGTAGAAATTGACATGATAGAATGTATAAAATTAAATGTGTTAACACATTTTAAAGTACTTAAAACAATGCCTAGTATATAGGGAGAGCTTAATAAAAATTAAGGAAGAAATAAAAGACCTAATCTCTGAAAACACTTTTTCTGTTTTTTTTATTAAATTTATTTTAATTGGAGGATAGATAGTTATTTTACAATATTGTGAACTTTTTGCCACACATCAGTATGAATCAACCTTAGGTATACAGGTGTTCCCTCCCTCTTGAACCTCCCTCCCACCTTCCTCCCCACCTCGTCCCTCCAGATTGTCACAGAGCGCCAGCTTCAAGTGCCCTGCGTCATACATCGAACTTGCACTGGTCATGTATTTTACATATGGTAATGTGTATGTTTCAGTGCTATTCTCTCAAATCTTCCTTCTCCCACTGAGTCCAAAAGTCTGTTCTTTACATCTGTGTCTCTTTTGTATACCCTCAGGAAACCAGAATTGAAAACACTTCTGATTTCTGTGTATCAGTCAATATAAGAGATTACGATGTACTCAAAGTCTGACCCAGGGTTTTAGAATTTCACAGAAAAGGAGTGGGTATCTGCACCTATTACTTTGAAAACCTGATTTCACTTTTCAGAAATGTCGCATTTCTGAAAACAGCCCTTCACACTGTCGCCAGTGAAAGCACTGAACAGAGACAAGTGACCTGTTCTAATTCTTGGTCCCAACTTCCCTACTTGTGTGACCTCCCTTGGGCTTCCTGAAGGGATTGTATCAAATGACCCCTCTCCATTTGAAGATTTCAGAGCTGATGTCTAAACCTCCTTGCATAAGACCGCTTCTCACCCCTGGAATGAGAAGCCCACAGGAGGGTCACATAGAGGCTGGAGTCCAGCAGAGAGCCTGACCTGCAGGCTCTGTTACTACATCTGAAGCTGGACGGTCACATAGAGCAGGCATGATCATCGAATTCACAGGAGTCTTGGAAGCCTCGCTCAGTATTTCCATTTAAGTCAAAGGTCAGTGATTTCCACACTTTCTGCCTCTGAGACATGGGAAGATGAGAAACACAGAAGCAACAGAGTTTGGGACACCGGCGCCTGGAGGCAAATCCGTTTAGGGGGCAAGGAAGTGGGCTTATCGAGGTTGGGTTTCTAAACCCTTGGGACACTTCAGCCCTGAGAAACAGATGAGAAAGCTGAGTAAACTGATGAATGCGTATTCCACCATAAAACCCCTTCTAAGAGGAAGCACACACTCAGAAAGATGCTTGGGAACATGTATTGCTCAGAGCAACTACTGTGTTTCAGAGAAAAGCTATAGGTCACAGAACTTAGGAGAGAGGAAAAGTCTGTTTGGGGAAGTGTGAGTGTTAGTTGCTCAGGTACATCCGACTCTTTGTGACCCCATGGATTGTAGTCCACCTGGCTCCTCTGTCCATGGGATTCTCCAGGCAAGAACACTGGAGAGGGTTGCCCTTCCCTTCTCCAGGGGATTTTCCCAACCTAGGGATCAAACCCGGGTCTTCCACATTGTAGGCAGATTCTGTACTGTCTGAGCCACCAGAAAAGCCCTTCCCTGTTTGGGGAGGAGATGAGTATAAACTCCAGCTCTGGGACTACCCTGGTGGTCCAGTGGCTAAAACTCCTACGCTCTCAAATCAGGAGGCCTGGGTTTGATCCCTGGTCAGAAAACTAGATCCCACATGCTACAACCAAGACCCAGTGCAGCCAAATAAATAATTATATAAGATAAATATTAAATTTTTGTTAAATTAGATAGAAATTAAACCCCAGCTCTGCCACCAACTCTGCAGCCATAGACAAGTCACTTTCTTTAAAATCTTCATTTCTTCCCTGACTTACCTCACGCGATTGTCATAAAAATTACAATGAAGAGAGCAAAGCACAGTACCTAGGACACAGTAAGGACTAATTTTTCAACATGCCTACTAGATTCTCTCCAAAGCAGACATGAGCTAGGTTTTATCCCATTGCATGCAGCAAGAAAGTTCACCATGCAAGGAACTCATCAGGGAGAAGGTAGGACATGTTCTTCTCATGGTCCTCGTTCCCCTGAAGTGATCCTCTCCCGGAATCAATTATGGGATCAATTATGGAAAAGAAGTAAAGCAAAGAGGCAGAGAGAGGCAGGCTCTGAACCAGTAAACACTCAACCCAGGGGAACTCGAAATATCTGAGTTCAGTGGAAAGTTTCTTTGTGTGTTCTGCCTGTACTTTCAACCAAGCTGTTGTTCAGTTTCTCAGTCATGTCCAACTCTTTGTAGCCCCATGGTCTGAGGCATGCCAAGCTTCCCTGTCCTTCACTGTCTCCCGGAGTTTGCTCAAACTTATGTCCATTGAGTCAGTGATATCATCCAATCATCTCATCCTCTGTTGGCCCCTTCTCCTCCTGCCAAGCAGGGTCCCAGAAATGTTTTCTGGATCATGGGCCTTTTGGAATGTATCTGTAAGAAACTTGTTGCTACACACAAAGCTAGTCTGAGAGGGTGCCAGATCACAGAATATGAGCAGGGCCCCCAAGAGATCCAGGAAAACATATCTGATCGATAAACAGTGATTTTGTCAATTGCATATAATCTTTGAAGACAATTTCTGCCATTGATACACAGAAGAAAAAAAAGTTGTTTTCAGAGGCATCATTTTAAAAATTTTCTCCTTAACCTTGACTAAGCTCTTGCTACATGTAAGGTATTCTTTTAAGTACTTTAAAAGTGTTATGTATTTATCAAGTACATTAAATCATGTTTCCATAACCACACTCCCTTGTCCACTCTTACTAGAGTAAAAGGGTAGAATATTTCCCCTTTCTGACAGAGAGCGCCATCAAGCTCCCTGTATTTCCTGTGCCAACCTCACAGCTGTGAGAGAGGCTTAGGGAAAGATCCAGAGAGCTCCATGAGCTTCTGTCAGGACCCCTGCCCCAGCACTCACAGCTAATTTCCTCACGGCCCATAAGGTCAGCTTGCAAAAACTCAAAACTACTTACTACCTTACCCTGTACCCCGATGACTCTCACCCCTGCAGCCTGGCCCAGTGCCCTCTGCAGCAGCTGCCGCTCGTCAGAAAAATGCCACTTCATCTTCAGCTCATCCTGAACTTCACTCTCCCTTTCTTGATTTTACTCAGTGGGTTTCATCCCTGGCTGCACATTAGAATTGCCTGCAAAGCATGCATTTCCATTTTTAATTTAAAAATCCATACTCTTCTCAGATAATTAAATCAGAATTGTTGCAGGATAGGGGTGGGATGGACTTAAGACTCTTTTAAGGTAAAACAGAAAGAGGATTATTAACAAGTTTTAGGTAGTGTATAGGGCCTCTAGGAGAGTAATATGATATTACTTACATGTGGAAATTAAAAACAAAAAATGATACAAATGTTTGTGTGTGTGTGTGTGTGTGTGTGTGTGTGTGTTTGCACGCGCGCGCTCAGTTGCTGTGCTCAGTCATGCCCAACTCTTTGCTACCCTTTGGACTGTAGCCCTCCAGGCTCCTCTGTCCATGGAACTTTCCAGGCAAGAATTCTGGGATGGCTTGTCATTTCCTCTTCCAAGAATTCTTCCCAACCCAGGGATTAAAACTGTGTCTCCTTCATCTCCTGTACTGCCGGCAGATTCTTTACCACTGAGCCATCAGGGAAGCTATATATATATATATACACACACACATATATATACATATATATTCATATACATATATATACAAACATATATAGATAGATAAATTTACATATAACGGAATCACTTTGCAGCTCACCAGAAACTAACACAATATTGTAAATCAACTACACTTTAATTTTTTAAAAACCGTCTCCCCCCCAAAAAAATTCATATTCTCTTCCTAAATATTTAAGTCAGAATCAGGGGAGGATGGAGTTAAGGCCTTTATTTTAAGATCAAACAGGAAGGGACTTATTAACAAATATTAGGCCATGTACAGGGTCTTGAAAACAGCCAGAACTCCAGCTGGGTCAGTGGGGAGGCCAGAACAGAGCTTAACCCTCCTTCCCGGGGGCTGCCCTGGGTAGAGGGAGGTCTCCACTGCCACTTTCACCAGGAATTGGAGTCTGTTCACCACACGTTCCCCTGTGTGGCCCTCGTTGCCAGAAGGAAGTTTTGGTTTTGTTTCTGATAATTAGCACACAGTAAAATCTACTTTTTGACTTTTTATTTACTTTTTTATTTCGGCTGTGCTGGGTCTTCACTGCTGGGCAGGCTTTCCCTAGTTGCAGCAAGCAGAGGCCACTCTTCTAGCACAGTGCATGGGCCTCTCATCGCATCATGTTCCTCTTGGTGCAGAGAACGGGCTCTTGGGCACTCAGGCTTCAATAGTCGCAGTGCCTGGACTTTTAAGCACAGGTTCAACAGTTGTGGCACACAGGCTTAGTTGCTCCACAGTATGTGGGATCGTCCCAGACCAGGGATTGAACTCATGTCTCCTGCACTGGCAGTCAAATTCTTTAACACTGAGCCACCAGGGAAGCCCAAAATTTTACTTTTTTAAAATTATGTACAATTTTGTGTTTTAACACACATAACTGAACAGCTCCATCACTCTGAATAACTCCGGTACCCCTCCCTAGTTAAACCCTCCTCCCATGACCAGTCATCAGTTTCCCAATGCTGTAAATTTGCCTTTGGGGCAATGCGATATAAATGAAATAATACAGTTTGTAACCTCTTCAGACTGGATTCTTTCACTCAGCATAAGACCCCTGAAATCAGTCCAAGTGCTGTTTACACTGTGTTCCTTTTCACTGTTGAGTCATGTTCCATTGTACAGATGGACCAATTTATTTACCTGTTGAAGAGATATTTAAATTGTTTCTAGTCTTCAGGCACCAGTAATGGAACTGCTATGTCTAGGTTTCGCTAGGTTTTACTGTGAACATAAATTTTCTTTCTCCTGGGTCAATACCTTGGAAAGGGATTGCTAGGTCTGATAGGAAACAAACTGTTTTCCCAAAGAGGCCATCCAGACTCCCCATCAGTGCATACTAGTTTCTGCTGCTCCATATCCTTGACAGAATTTGGTATTGCTTTTATATTTCATCTTGGCCATCCATTTTCACAGGTGTGTGGTTGTTTTTTCTATTTTTTTTTTAATGTTTTGGCCACACCACGCTGCATGTGGTATCTTCCCTGACCAGGGTTTGAACCAAGGCACCATATGTTGGAATCATGAAGTCTTAACCACTGGACCATAGGGAAGTCTCTGTATCTTTCATTTTTTAATTTTTATTAGAGTATAGTTTCTTTACTGTAGTTGCAACTTACTGTGGGGTTTTTAAATACGCATTTCTCACTGGTATTTCTTTAATGTCTCCACGTGACTCTAATAGGTAGCTGGAGTTGCAAACTGTTGAAAAAACTAAAGCTTGGCTGTCCAATGAGGCCAAGCCTCTGCCGCTAAGTCCACTAAAGTACCTGCATATTTATGCTGTGTTCCTACCTATTTCAGGGGTGAGCCTCCTTGTTCTCACCAGCAGTTCTACCTGGGTTCTGTCTCCACGTTCTGTTCCCAGGCCAGTAGAGCTGTTTGTGGAACTGTTCGTTTTCTTTCATCATTTTTCCTTCCCCTGGATATTATTGTCAACACCATACAATATACTGTAGCAAAAGAAAAAAAAATTTCTTTAGCCTACATCCGTCTCTGGCAATCACCATTTCTCTGCTCCTCCTTCAATTATTAAAAAAAGCTGTCTAGTTTAGTATCTCCACATCCTTCCCCCACTCCAGCTTTCTGCCCTCCCATCTTCTTTCATATTGACTTCAGTCAGATTTTCGCCTCCAC
Organism: Ovis aries; assembly: GCF_016772045.2. Classification (NCBI taxonomy): domain Eukaryota; kingdom Metazoa; phylum Chordata; class Mammalia; order Artiodactyla; family Bovidae; genus Ovis; species Ovis aries. The sequence continues at coordinate 45,761,255 of NC_056055.1, read as the reverse complement.
CAGTCCATGAAAACTGTCCTTACAAGTTCACTAATTGCCTTCACGCATCAAATCCAAAGTTTAGACACTCTCAGTCCTTAACTTATTCAACTATAATCTGCAGACTTGATCACTACTTCGCTTTCTTAATTTTCCTTTGACCTAGCCTCAAGGTTATCCTCCCATCTCAGTAGCTCCTTTGTCTCAAACTCCTGGCTGGTTCCTCCTCATCTTTCTGATTCTACAACTTGGAGTGGTCCTGGGCTTGGTCCTCAGATAGCTTCTCTTTATATTCACTTCCTGGGTGATCTTATTCTATCCCATAGCCCCAGATACCATCTACATAGTAAGTGACTTTCAACTTTCTATCTCTCGTCTAGACCTCCCCACTAAATCCAGAGTCCTATAGCAAACTTTCTACTTGGCCTCTGCATTTGCAATTCTAATAGGCATTGAAAACTGCATGTGCTTAACCGAATAATTTCCAGATTATCTGTTACCCATCTGATCTTCTTCATCTCAGAAAACAACAATTCCATTTTTCCAGCTGTGCAGGCTAAAAACCTTGAAATTATGCTTGATTTCTCTTTCTCTCCGATGTTACATCCACTCAACTGGCAAATCTTGTTGGCTATTTCTTTGAATATATCCAGAAGGCAAATAATGCCTTCAATTCCTTCTGCTGCATCCTAGTACAAGCCACAATCAGCTCTCACTGAATTATTGCAATACCCTATAAATGTCTCCCTGCTTCCACCTTCCGTCATCAGTTTATTCTGCATACAGCTCAAGAGTAAACATTCAAAATGTTCAAACAAAATTAATCGAGACATATCATTCCCTTTAACCAGCTGCAGTGCCTCTCGCACCTCATTGTGAAAGTAAATTGAAAGATTCTATGCTGATATTTCCAGAATCTTTCCCTGGCTGCCTTGCTGACCTCATTTCTTATTTCCTTTAATTTTAAAGATGTATAGTTGATTTACAATGTTGCATTTAATTTCTGCTGTACAGCAAAGTGACTCTGTTACCCACATTTGTGCATTGTTTTCCATCTTCTTTCCCATTATGGTTTATCATAAGATATTGAATATAGTCCCTGTGCCATACAGTGGGACCTTGTTGTTTATCCATCCCATACATAATAGATTGTATCTGCTAATCTCAGATTCCCACGCCATCCCTCCCTTACCCCTTGCTTTGGAAACCACAAGTCTGTTTTCTATTGTCTATGAGTCTATTTCTGTTTGATAGATACTCTCATTTGTGTCATATTTTAGATTCCACATGTAAGTGATATCATATGGTATTTGTCTTTGTCTTTCTAACCAAACTTCACTTAGTATGATAATATCTAGGTCCATTAATGTTGCTCCAAAGGGCATTGTTTCATTCTTTTTATGGCTGAGTAAAATTCCATTGTATATATATTACATCATATTTATTCATTCATCTGCCTTCTGACCTCATTTCTACCCCTCACCCACCTTGTGCTCATCCTGCTTCAAGCATGTATGCTAAGTTGCTTCAGTCCTGTCTAACTCTTTGCAACCCTATGGACTATAGCCCTCCAGGCTCCTCTTTCCAGGGGATTCTCCAGGCAAGAATACTGGAGTGGGCTGCCATGCCCTTATATTTCCTGTATTGGCAGGCAGGTTCTTTACCACTAGTGCCACCTAGGAAGCTGCTCTGACTCATAAGTATTTACTACGGCTGGCAGCTGACAACAGACAGAACTGCAGTTGTGTTCTCAGTGATATGATTTAGGAGAACAGACTTGAGAGAGTAGTGTAATCATTGGGGATTTGGAGCAAGCTTCCACTTTGGAGCCCTTCTCCTTGCTCTTCCCTCTGCCCTGATACCTCTGAACATCTGCCTGATTCTTCCCTCCCTTTATTCAGGTCTCTGCTGGAAGCTGTCTTGCCCACTCTCTAAAACAAGATTTCTCCCTTGTCACTCTTATTCTGCTAAATTTTTCTTCAAGGCACATATCACAAGATCACCTAGAATTAACTCATTTATTTATCATAAGGCCCCCCTCCACTTCCCCCTGGAACATGAGCTTCGTGTGTCAGGATCTTTCTACTGAATTCCTTGCTGTATTCATGTGTCTACAACAGTGCCTACAGCACATTGAAGTGGTTCATTAGGGGTTGAGGGAGTAAGTAAATGAATCTTTCCTTACATAACCATTACTGACATTTTTTCTTTCTAAGGCTTCCCTAAATATCTTTTGAGCTGGGTTTCCTCTGGATAATAACTCCTGGAGGGCCCCAGTACAACATGTTTTTTTTTTTTTCCTAACCACATTTCCTAGCGATGACTCTGAGACTCTGAAGGCCTCTGGTGATGTCCTGCTCTAAATCAGTTTATAATAGTATCACACACTATTTGAAAATGTCATATGAGTGGAAATTAACCATAAATGGAATGCCCTGGGACAAGGGTTCACATACACGATCTAAATATAAATAGTCACACATGCTTTCTTGCATGCATGCATAATCACACACACATAAACAGCCTGGTTTCTTTGGTATATTTTCTCACCAAGTCGAAAATATGTTCTGTTTATCCTCTGGAACATGTCTTTTAGCTTTTAAAATGTTTTAAATAAAAACCAAGAAGTTCAATTCCATAGAGTTCCTTACAAAAACTAATTGTCAGCCTCAGTCTCTAAAATTAGCTCATTTACAATGTAGAAATGACTAAGCACAAAGTAAAACAGACTAGAGATCTCTTCAAGAAAATTAGAGAGACCAAGGGAACATTTCATGCAAAGATGGGCTTGATAAAGGACAGAAATGGTAGGGACCTAACAGAAGCAGAAGATATTAAGTAGAGGTGGCAAGAATACATAGAACTGTACAAAAAAGATCTTCACGACCAGTATAATCATGATGGTGTGATCACTCACTTAGAGCCAGACATCCTGGAATGTGAAGTCAAGTGGGCCTTAGAAAGCATCACTACGAACAAAACTAGTGGAGGTGATAGAATTCCAGTTGAGCTATTTCAAATCCTGAAAGATGATGCTGTGAAAGTGCTGCACTCAATATGCCAGAAAATTTGGAAAACTCAGCAGTGGCCACAGGACTGGAAAAGGTCACTTTTCATTCCAATCCCAAAGAAAGACAATGCCAAAGAATGCTCAAACTAACGCACAATTGCACTCATCTCACATGCTAGTAAAGTAATGCTCAAAATTCTCCAAGCCAGGCTTCAGCAATACGTGAACCGTGAACTTCCAGATGTTCAAGCTGATTTTAGAAAAGGCAGAGGTACAAGATATCAAATTGCCAACATCCGCTGGATCATGGGAAAAGCAAGAGTTCCAGAAAAACATCTATTTCTGCTTTATTGACTATGCCAAAGTCTTTGACTGTGTGGATCACAATAAACTGTGGATCTTTTGGACTCTGTGGGAGAGGGAGAAGATGGGATAATTTGGGAGAATGGCATTGAAACATGTACAATATCATATATGAAACAAATCGCCAGTCTAGGTTTAATGCATGATACTGGATGCTTGGGGCTGGTGCACTGGGACGACCCAGAGGGATGGTACAGGGAGGGAGGAGGGAGTGGGGTTCAGGATGGGGAACACGTGTATACCTGTGGCGGATTCATGTTGATGTATGGCAAAACCAATACAATATTGTAAAGTAATTAACCTCCAATTAAAATAAATAAATTATATTTTTAAAAAACTGGAAAATTCTGAAAGAGATGGGAATACCAGACCACCTGACTTGCCTCTTGAGAAACCTATATGCAGGTCAGGAAGCAACAGTTAGAACTAGACATGGAACAACAGACTGGTTCCAAATAGGAAAAGGAGTACGCCAAGGCTGTATATTGTCACCCTGCTTATTTAACTTATATGCAGAGTGCATCATGAGAAATGCTGGACTGGAAGAAGCACAAGCTGGAATCAAGATTGCCAGGAGAAACATCAATAATCTCAGATATGCAGATGACACCACCCTTATGGCAGAAAGTGAAGAGGAACTAAAAAGCCTCTTGATGAAAGTGAAAGAGGAGAGTGAAAAAGTTGGCTTAAAGCTCAACATTCAGAAAACGAAGATCATGGCATCTGGTCCCATCACTTCATGGGAAATAGATGGGGGAACAGTGGAAACAGTATCAGACTTTATTTTGCAGGGCTCCAAAATCACTGCAGGTGGTGATTGCAGCCATGAAATTAAAAGACTCTTCCTCCTTGAAAGGAAAGTTATGACCACCCTAGATAGCATATTGAAAAGCAGAGACATTACTTTGCCAACAAAGGTCCATCTAGTGAAGCCTATGGTTTTTCCAGTGGTCATGTATGGATGTGAGAGTTGGACTGTGAAGAAAGCTGAGCGCCGAAGAATTGATGCTTTTGAACTGTGGTGTTGGAGAAGACTCTTGAGAGTCCCTTGGACTGCACGGAGAGCCAACCAGTCCATTCTGAAGGAGATCAGCCCTGGGATTTCTTTGGAAGGAATGATGCTAAAGCTGAAGCTCCAGTACTTTGGCCACCTCATGCGAAGAGTTGACTCATTGGAAAAGACTCTGATGCTGGGGAGGGATTGGGGGCAGGAGGGGAAGGGGACGACAGAGGATGAGATGGCTGGATGGCATCACAGACTCGATGGACGTGAGTTTAAGTGAACTCCGGGAACTGGTGATGGACAGGGAGGCCTGGCATGCTGCAATTCATAGGGTCGCAAAGAGCTGGACACGACTGAGTGACTGAACTGAACTGAACTGAACTGAAAACAGAATAAGACCCAAAATTTGTTCATTTGTATAACAAATGGGTATAACTTGATAAATTTTTAATTACTTTGATTTTTTAAATGTCAAAGTTCTAAGATGGCATCATAACAAGTTAAAAGTTAGCTGTGTGCAAAAACATGGTATGTAGGTAACAATGCCATCACTCAACTGATGCTATCATTTTGACATATTCCTACATGGAGTTAAATTTTATAAATTAAGTGCATCTTGAAACTCCACATTTACACCATCACTCAGCAAACTTATTCTAGATATAATTACAGTTGTGTCTACAGTATTTACATTTAGAAGAATGAAGGTAAAAATAAATTTGCCTGAATACTTGCACCTTTCTCTTGTTTGAGGGGTTTTTTTTTTTCCTCTTTTTTTTTTTCTCTTTTGCTAAATTGTTCAAGTATCTTTATTTTTTTTTTATTACAAAGTCGAATGGCTTTATTTATGCCATTACCATACATATTATGTACTGGAAATTTTTTAAGAAGGTATGTTGTGTTCTTTCACAGAATTAATAACCAAAGCAAACAAAAATCAAAGAGACACAAGGAAGATTTGAAATTGATGGATATGATTACATATTACATTGATTTTGGTGCTAGTTTCACTGGTTCATTCATCTGTCCAACATCAGATTGTATACATTCTGTGAAATTTTTTGAACATCAATTATACCTTAATAAGAAGTTTTAAAAAGGAAAATACTTTTATATAATTAACCTGAAATCTATTTGTGGATTAATTCAGGCAATGGATCCAGATATCTGACTGCTTCTTATGGGAGTCCCTAGATTCACTGTGTCTGCAATCCATATTGGTGAGAAGCCACTACTTAAATTGTATTAAAGAAAAAAAAGAAAGCAATGAGACGGTAGCCATACTTACTGAAGTAATGGTGTTCATACAGATCATATTATATAGTTGCTGTATTTTGAAGATGCAGGCAAGTTATTTTTAGCATAGAGCCAGTGACTCTTGAGTAGTTTTTTGTTGCTGTTGTTATTGTCATCTTTTCCCTCTTCAAGTATCTTTAATCAAGACTAAAGCCTTTCCAATAGGCTTATTTCTTCCTGCATTCAGTCAATAAATATTTATTGAAGACCTACTATGTACCTGTTCTAGGAGTTTGGGATATATCAGAGAACATAATTAGATGAGATCTCTGGCCTCATGGAACTTGTTTTTTATTAAGGAGAGACACATAATAAAATGTATACATTTTCTACTGTTGCATAAGAAATACCTCAAATTAGCAGCTTAAACCAAGCACGTTTACTCTCAGCTTCAGTATCTCAAGAGTCAGTGCATAGTCTTTGTTTTCTAGGAGTTTCAATGTAGCTACAGAAAAGAAACATGTGAAAAGATTATTAATGATTTGAGACATTAGATACTGAAATCATCAACTGAAGAAAACCAAAAACAAAAAAAAAAAACACTTAAAAAATAGTTATGTCGACTTAAGGTCATTTAATTTTAGTAGGGACAAAAAGATCATCTCCATTTTCAAGGAGTTCCATTAATTATCCAATATCCATTGGACCTCCCTGATTTCTTCAGTATCCCTCTTATTTTCTTTCTCTCTTTTTTGTTGTATAAAAAAACAACACAAAAAGTTATTGGATTTGATTTGTTAGCTATTGGATTTGACTTTTTAAAATTCATTCTAATTGAATAATAACTTGTGATGGTTTTGCCATACATAAAAATAGAAGGAATTTATCAGATCTGAAGGATATGAGTATCAGAACTGAATTGTTCATCAGGTGATCAAGCATAATCAATGAAATTAGGAACAATCAATAGACAGTTCATTAGGAAATTTCAAAATGTCAAGGATAAAAATAATCTCTTTGACCTTCTAAAGCAGAAGTAGGCAAACTACAACTCATGTACTGAGTCTGGCCTGCCATTTGTTTTTGTAAATACAGTTTTATTGGAAAATAAAAGAAAGGTCATCTCTGTAATTTCAACATACTTCCTTAGGCCCTGACTGGAATCAGTCTTGACACAGCAACCTAAAAAGACTCGTATTTCTGGTGATGACTGTTAGTCATGGGGGAAAACTTGAGTGTGTTCCATGTAGTCTGTACAAAAGACTGCAAATATGATATATTTTAAGCTGATTTCTATCCAAAATCAGGAAGCTCAGTGGTGAAAGAATCCACCTGGCAATCTAGGAGTTGCAGGAGATATGGGTTCGATCTCTGGATCAGGAAGATCACCCTGGAGTAAGAATTGCAACCCACTCTGGTATTCTTGCCTGGAGAATCCCATGGACAGAGGAGCCTGGTGGGCTACAGTCCACAGGGTGACAGAGTTGGACATGCCTGAGCACACATGCATGCATACATCCAAGACAGGTAGAATGTGTTCATATTCTGGTGTTTAAAGGCATAGATCCTCAGGTGTTCAAATAAAGTTAGGCCTTCAGAAATGGTTAATTTCCAGAGGGGAAAGGTAAATTAGGAGGTTGGATTAACAGACACATTGACTCATTGGAAAAGACTCTGAGGCTGGGAGGGATTGGGGGCAGGAGAAGGGGACGACAGAGGATGAGATGGCTGGATGGCATCACTGACTCGATGGACATGAGTCTGAGTGAACTCTGGGATTTGGTGATGGACAGGGAGGCCTGGCGTGCTGCAATTCATGGGGTGGCAAAGAGTCGGACACGACTGAGCGACTGAACTGAACTGAACTGAACTACTACATATATAAAAAAGATAACCAACAAAGATTTACTGTATAGTACAGGGAACTCCTTGGAAGAAAAGTTATGACCAACCTAGATAGCATATTCAAAAGCAGGGACATTACTTTGCCAACTAAGGTCCGCCTAGTCAAGGCTATGGTTTTTCCAGTAGTCATATATGGATGTGAGAGTTGAACTGTGAAGAAGGCTGAGCGCCAAAGAATTGATGCTTTTGAACTGTGGTGTTGGAGAAGACTCTTGAGAGTCCCTTGGACTGCAAGAAGACCCAACCAGTCCATTCTGAAGGAGATCAGCCCTGGGATTTCTTTGGAAGGACTGATGCTAAAGCTGAAATGCCAGTACTTTGGCCACTCTTCTTTGGGAAGAGTTGACTCATTCAAAAGACTCTGATGCTGGGAGGGATTGGGGGCAGGAGGAGAAGGGGACGACAGAGGATGAGATGGCTGGATGGCATCACAGACTCGATGGACATGAGTCTGAGTGAACTCCAGGAGCTGGTGATGGACAGGGAGGCCTGTCGTTCTGCGATTCATGGGGTTGCAAAGAGTCGGACACGACTGAGCAATTGAACTGAACTGAACAGGGAACTAGACTCAGTATCTTATAATAATCTATAAGGAAAAAGAATCTGAAACAATACATACATATATATATACATAATAGAAAGATATATAAATTTATATATATGTATATATACATATGTGTGTGTATATATATATATATATATATAAAGTGAATCACTTTGCTGTATACCTGAAACTAACACAACATTGTGAATCAGCTATACTTCAATTTTAAAAAATGCTTAAGTTAAAAAAAAGGAATGGCTAATTTCCTAAGATTCTTAGGAAATATTAAATACTTAAGTATGGCTCAGACAGTAAAGAATATGCCTACGATGTAGGAGACCTGTGTTCGATCCCTGGGTTGGAAAGATCCCCTGGAAAAGAGAATGGCAACCCACTACAGTATTCTTGTCTGGAGCATTCCATGGACAGAGGAACCTGGTGGGCTACAGTCCGTGGGGTCACAAACAGTCCGGCACAACTGAGTGACTAACACTTTCACTTTCACTTTTCTTCACTGTAATTGGGAAGGAAAGGTCCAGAAAGGGTCCTTGGAGAAATGAATAGTGAAGAGTTTCCTTCAGTCCAAGTAATCCTGATCAAGTTTAGCCTGTAACCTCTCTCTCCCAATTTCTGACTGACACGTGTAGTTTCGAGGCACTACTTCTTCTTTTCTCCTTATATATATATATATATATATATATATATTTTTTTTTTTGTCCATAAGACTGGCAGTATGATTCATGTAATTACTTCCCCCTCCTACTATGCCTTAGAAAAGGTCTTCCAAATGAGAAAAAAAATGCTTCCTACAGCAATTTAGTGACAGGCCAGAATTAGCTTATTGACTTGCAAAACTTTCCCCTTCCCTTTTCATTCCGTATTTTTATTCTAAAATGGGAAGAGCTGGGTGGAATTTATGCAAGCATTTATATTCTGCTCTATATCCACCCCCAGTTGTTTTCCTTCCTCATGACTTAAAGAATGGGCTTGTACACAGTGGTACAGTTATGAGTGGCAACTTTAATTAGGATTCTAATAGTTTCCTTTCTAATGGCAGAAGTGAATAATGATCATGAGTTAGATTATGAAAGAGATAAAGATATATTATTAGTAAAATAAATGTTGGGAACTTCCTTAGTGGTCCAGTGGCTAAGACTCCACCCTCTCAATGCAGGGGTCCTAGGATCAATCCGTGGCTGGGGAACTAGATCCCACATGCCTCAACTAAAGATCTCACTTGCCACAACAAAGATCAAAGATCCTGCATGCTGAAAGTAAGACCCAGCACAGCCAAAATAAATATATTTTTTAAAAAAGAATAGATGTTCATCAACAGGTGAATGGATAAAGAAGATGTGGTATATATACCAATGGAATATTATGCAGCCATAAAAAGAATGAAATAATGCCACTTGCAGCAACATGGATAGACCAAGAGATCATCATACTAAGCGGAGTAAGTCAGCTAGAGAAAGACAAATACCATATGCTATCACTGGTATGTGGAATCTTAAAAAATGATACAAATGAATTCACTTACAAAACAAAAATTGACTCACAGATATAAAAAACAGACTTGTGGCTGCCAAGAGGGAAAGATGGGGGAAACAATAAATTAGGAGTTTGGGATTAAAATACACGTATTGTGCATATGAGCTAAGTCGTTTCAGTTGTATCTGACTCTTTGCCACCCTATGGCCTGTAGCCCACCAGGCTCCTCTGTCCATGGGGTTCTCCAGACAAGAATACTGGAGTAGATTGCCATGCCCTCCTCAGGGGATCTTCCTGATCCAAGGTTCCAACCCACATCTCTATGTCTCCTGCATTAACAGGCAGGTTCTTTACTACTAGCACTACCTGGGAAGCCCAAAATATACATACTACCATATATAAAATAGATAGCCAAGAAAGACCTACTATATAGCAGAGGAAACTATATTTAATATCCTATAATGGAAAAGAACTTTTAAAAGAAAAAACACACACACACACACACACATATATATATATATATATATATATATATACATATATATATATATATATATATATATAATTCCTTGGAAGAAAAACTATGACTAACCTAGACAGCATATTAAAAAGCAGAGACATGCAAATAGAACTACCTTATGACCCAGCAATCCCAATGCTGGGCATACACACCGAGGAAACCAGAATTGAAAGAGACACATGTACCCCAATGTTCATCGCAGCACTGTTTATAATAGCCAGGACATGGAAACAACCTAGATGTCCATCAGCAGATGAATGGATAAGAAAGCTGTGGTACATATACACAATGGAGTATTACTCAGCCGTTAAAAAGAATTCATTTGAATCAGTTCTGATGAGATGGATGAAACTGGAGCCGATTATACGGAGTGAAGTAAACCAGAAAGAAAAACACCAATACAGTATACTAACACATATATATGGAATTTAGAAGATGGCAATGACGACCCTGTATGCAAGACAGCAAAAAAGACACAGATGAGTATAACGGACTTTTGGACTCAGAGGGAGAGGGAGAGGGTGGGATGATTTGGGAGAATGGCATTGTAACATGTATACTATCATGTAAGAATCGAATCGCCAGTCTATGTCTGACGCAGGATACAGCATGTTTGGGGCTGGTGCACGTTGATGACCCAGAGAGATGTTATGGGCAGGGAGGTGGGAGGGGGGTTCATGTTTAGGAACGCAAGTACACCCGTGGTGGATTCATGTCAAGGTATGGCAAAACCAATACAGTATTGTAAAGTAAAATAAAGTAAAAATAAAAATTAAAAAAAAAGAAAAAATAAATTAAATAAGCAGGGTGACAAAAAAATAAATAAAATCAAATAAATAAAAAAATAAAAAGCAGAGACATTACTTTGCCAACATAGGTCCATCTAGTCAAAGCTATGGTTTTTCCAGTAGTCATGTATTGATGTGAGACTTGGACTATAAAAAAAAAGCTGAGCACCAGGGAAGTGACTGTTTTGAACTGTAATGTTGGAGAAGACTCTTGAGGGTCCCTTGGACTGCAAGGAGATCCAACCTGTCAATCATAAAGGAAATCAGTCCTGAATATTCATTGGAAGGACTGATGCTGAAGCTGAACCTTCAATACTTTGGCCATCTGATGTGAAGAACTGACTCATTGGAAAAGACCCTGATTCTGGGAAAGATTGAAGGTGGGAGGAGAAGGGGAAGACAGAGGATGAGATGGTTGGATGGCATCACAGACTCAATGCACATGAGTTTGAGCAAGCTCCGGGAGTTGGTGTTGGACAGGGAAGCCTGGAATGCTGCAGTCCATGGGGTCACAGTCAGATATGACTGAGCGACTGAACTGAACTGATGTATAACTGAATCACTTTGCAGTACACCTGAGATTAACACAACATTGTAAATCAACTATATTTCAATAAAAAATTTTAAAAGATGTAATGTCCCCCCAGTAAACAATATTCAACAATGAAAAGAAATGTTGGGGCTCAGAAATATCACTCTGCGGTTAAGGGAGAGTCACCTAAACTCAGTGAGGCTCAGGTTCCTCACCCATAAATATTTTACAAGCTTACTTTGAGGGTGAAGTGAGCAGGATTTTTTAAGAATTCTTAATTACAAGAATTACTTGAGTTGCTTATTAAAAAACAATTGTCATTATCCAGATTCCTGTTCTTTTCAGAGAATTCTATAATTCTTATCATGAGATAAGTTTGGGAAACAGTGATATAACAGAAGTAGAAGTACTTATGAGCTGAAGAAAATGAAAGAAATAGAAGATTGCTTTTCTATTAGTACCTTACAGCTGTACCAAAACCAAAAAAAAATCCTTTTAAAATTATTTTGCTACTTATTACTTTTAAATTATGTCATCATCTTCTTGGAGTAGAGATTGGTTTGCCATAGCTAATGTTGTGGTTTGAGACCTGGTTCCTAGTCTCAACTCTACCACTAATTAGTTAAGTAAATTGGGGTGACTTGTTTCTTTCCTCTGGGGCTCATATTTTCACCTGCAAAGTAATGAGATGGAAATTGTATGGAAATAAAAATCACTTTTAAAAAAGTGATGACACTCCTATATTCAACACGGATAACCAATAAGGACGAATTATATAGCATATGGAACTCTACTCAAAGTTATGTGCCAGCCTAGATGGGAGGGGTGTTTGAGGGAGATATGTGTATGGCTAAGTTCCTTCCTGTTCACCTAAAACTACTACAACATTGTCAATCATCTATACCCTAATACAAAATAAAATGCTTAAAGTTTGAAAAAAAAGTGACTAGATGTTTTCCATGACTGTTATTCTATCTTTCTTTGATAATCTACTTTTCAGTTCCAAGTACCTAGTACTGTAAGGTAGTTGATTATCTAAACCTCTCATTTGAGGAATTATTTTTAAGACTCTACATCAGTATTGTAGAGAACAGAAAGGAACTAAAGACATCCAACAGTTTACTAGGGGAGAATAGAGATGTATAAGTAATTGTATGTGAAGTCACAAAAGGACTCTTTTTTTTTTTTAACTACCATGACTATTAATTATCATGACTATTTTTATTTATTTATTTTTACTTACTTTATTTATTTTAATTGGAGGCGAATTACTTTACAATATTGTAGTGGGTTTTGCCATACATTGACATGAATCCGCCATGGGTGTACATTTGTCCCCCATCCTGAACCCCCCTTCCACCTCCCTCCCCATCCCATCCTTCAGGGTCATCCCAGTGTACCAGCTCTGAACGCCCTGTCTCATGCATCAAACCTGGGCTGGCAATCAATTTCACAAATGGTAATATACATGTCTCAATGGTATTCTCTTAAATTATCCCACCCTCGTCTTCTCCCACAGAGTCCAACAGTCTGTTCTTTACATCTGTGTCTCTCTTGCTGTCTCGCATATAGGGTCATTGTTATCATCTTTCTAAATTCCATATATATGCGTTAATATACTGTATTGGTGTTTTTCTTTCTGACTTACTTCACTCTGTATAATAGGCTTCAGTTTCATCCACCTCATTAGAACTGATTCAAATGCATTATTTTTAATAGCTGAGTAATAGTCATACATTGTGTATGTATACCACAACATTCTTATCCATTCATCTGCCGGTGGAAATCTAGGTTGCTTCCATGTTCTAGCTATTGTAAACAGTGCTGCAATAAACACTGGGGTACACATATCTTTTTCAGTTCTGGTTTCCTCGGTGTGTATGCTCAGCAGTGGGATTGCTGGCTCATAAGGCAGTTCTAGTTCCTGTTTTTTAAGGAATCGCCACACTGTCCTCCATAGTGGCTGTACCAGTCTGCATTCCCACCAACAGTGTAAGAGGGTTCCCTTTTCTCCACACCCTCTCCAGCATTTATTATTTGTAGACTTTTTGATACCAGCCATTCTGATAGGCATGAGATGGTACCACAAGAGGACTCTTGATTATTAAAATTGAGAGATAGAAGTGAATGTGCCATGTACAAAATATTCAGCAAAAAGCAGTCTCAGAAATGAAAAGAGCGTGGGCAAGAGCAGTCACAAAAAGCTTTATCAAAGCTTTCTTTTTCTTCTTTTTTCATTTTGTCTGATGAGGAAAATTTTATTATTTTAAAGAGACTCAGGAGTCACAGGTTCAATCCCTGGGTTAGGAAGAGGAAGATCTCCTGGAGGAGGAAATGGTAACCTGCTCCAGTATTCTTGCCTGGAGAATCATGGACAGAGTAGCCTGGCAGGCTATAGTCCACGGGTGGCAAAAGTGGGACATGACTCACACACACACACACACACACACACACACACACACACAGAGTCCTTCAGAGACTACCCTTGCACAGTCTTTGCATGTATCATATGCATTATCTGTAGGATAAGTTTCTGTAAATGGAAGGACTGCATATGTGCATGAAATTTTGAAAGATGTTTCCAAATTGTTCTCCTTTGAAGTTATATCAGTGTTAGAGTGCGCTAGTCCCCTACACTCCAGAAATTCCATTTATTAACAATTTTTGACCTTTGACATTTTGATAGATAAGAATGGAGTCTCATTGTTTTTTCTTCATTTTTTTGTAATAAAGCTGATTTTGAAACTATTCTGAGATTTTTACTTCCTTGTGTTCTCCAATTCATGCCTATTGGTCATTTTTCTATTTGATTCAATTCTTATTTAATCATAAACTCTTCATTATAAGAAATTAGTTCATGTTGATGTATGGCAGAAATCAACACAACGTTATAAAACAATTATCCCTCAATTAAAAGTAAATAAATTTTTTAGAAAAGAAATTAACTCTCTGTTCAACCACATGTCTTACAAATATCACAGCTGGTTATTTTTATCTTTTTCTTTAATGGCGATTTTGGTGATGCACAACTTTTAGTAAGTATAGTTATCAATATTTTTCTCTCATGGTCCTTGGGGTTTGCTTCTTACTTACAAATTCCTAACAAACAATCCCATTTTTTCTTAGATGTCTATAGGTTTTTCCATGTTTACATTTGTGAACTACCTGGGAAATAATTCAAAGTAAAAATTAATGTAGAGGTTTATTTTTTCCAGATGGCTAGCTTGTTGCTGCTAAACCATTTATGGAATAATCCATCATTCAATGATTTGAAATGCCCTCTTTATCATATATTAAATTCATGCTTATACTTGCTCATATTTTTGGAATATCTACTTTATTTTATTATTTTATTAATCAATTTGTAATTATACAACACCCTCATGATTCTTTTAATTATTCTATTTTATATTTTAATAACTAGTAGAATTTGTACCTCAATATTCTCAAAATTTTTCTAGTTGTTCTCACATGTTTATTTTCTATACTAAAATTTGGAAAAAACTAGCCTAACTTTTCAAAATAATTCCTTTACCAGGGTCATATTAATTATAAATTATTTAAGAGAGACCTCGGAGAAGGCAATGGCACCCCGCTCCAGTACTCTTGCCTGGAAAATCCCATGGATGGAGGAGCCTGGTGGGCTGCAGTCCATGGGGTCGCTAAGAGTCAGACACGACTGAGTGACTTCACTTTCACTTTTCACTCTCATGCGTTGGAGAAGGAAATGGCAACCCACTCCAGTGTTCTTGCCTGGAGAATCCCAGGAACGGGGGAGCCTGGTGGGCTACCGTCTATGGGGTCGCACAGAGTCGGACATGACTGAAGTGACTTAGCAGTAGCACCAGTAGCAAGAGAGACCTGATCTCTTTACAGTATTGAATCTTTCTACCCCAAACCAGGTTACATCTTTCCACTTATTCAAGTCTTCTTTCAGTGATTGGAGAGGAGAGAAATGGAGATTTAAGGCAGAAAAGTGGTGAGACTGAAGAGCTGTGAAGCACTCTGGGAACCTGGGCAGATCTAGTGTTTGGAGTCCGAGGGAGAGTAAGTAAGACTAGAGGTTATAGAAGGAATCAGGTTGTTGAAGAGTCTTGAATATCAAGAATGTGCACTTTTTTCACTCTGGCAAAAGACTTGCTTCCGGAAGATTCTTTAGGGCTATCAGTGGTCCTCAGCAAAGGGTGATTTTGCCCCCAGGGGACATTGACAACTTCTGGAGGCATTTTTGTTTGTCCGAGGGGAGAAGAAGGTGCTTCTGGCATCTAGTGAGTACTGGCCAAGGATGCTGCTCCATACCCTGCAAGGCACAGGAAGCTCTCACAACAAAGAATGATCTGACCCCAAATATCAGTAGTGCCAGGCTGAGAATCCTTTCATTACAAGGTTTGAAAGGCAAAAAGGCTACAATCAGGGAAACAATTTAGGAGCCCAGTGAGGGCACAGTGGACTCTGAGTGTGCCCTTAATGTAGCTCCAGTTGGCCTCCCCTCTCAGCATCAGCTATACAAAAGCAGAACAGAGTCAGTGAAGCCTACAGGGTCCTGGGTTGGCTCTCATACCACTTCCTTGCAAAGGAATCGTTATGTAGTGGTTTGCATACATCATACTGGTCTCCCTACATCATACTGGTCTCCCTCATAACTCAGCTGGTAAAGAACCCCCCTGCATTGCAGGAGACCCCAGTTCAATTCCTAGGTTGGGAAGATCCCCTTGAGAAGGGATAGACTTCCCACTCCAGTATTCTTGGGCTTCCCTGGTGGCTCAGATGAGGAAGAATCTGCCTGCAATGCTGCGTTCAATCCCTGAATTAGAAAGATCCCCTGGAGGAGGGCATGGCAACCCACTCTAACGTTCTTGCCTGGAAAATCCCCATAGACAAAGGAGCCTGTCAAGCTACAGTCCATGGGGTCACAAAAAGTAGGACACAACCGAGCAGCTAGCATACGCATACAGCACAGTTTACATCAGGCTACATTTTAATTAAAACAAACACGCAGAAAGACCTCAATCCTGTCATCCAGAAAGTGTTTTGAGAAATTCTTCTGCAAAAATTTCTTTGAAAATTAAAGTTTGCTTCGAGTTTTAAATGCTCAGAATCAGGGAAACCACATTGGGTTGATTTTAGAAAAGGCCATAGTTCAAGTAAATACTGGTGGCTTTTCTTCTCTTGAGAAAAATGAACAGCATTTCTTTCCAAGGAACCACATCCTTGAAAACATTATACCTCCCACTTCTCTGAGTGGTCTCTATTCCTGGCCTCTAAAGCAACACTCAACATAATGCCTACAGATAGTAGGCACTTGATAAATAAAAGTAAGTGAATACATAATAAGGGGGAAATAAACATATAAGTGTTTATATGAAGGCTTCCCCAGTGGTTCAGACGGTAAAGAATTTGCCAATGCAGGAGACACTGGTTTGATCCTTGTCAGGAAGATTCCATGGAGAAGAAAATGGCAACCCACTCTAGTATTCTCACTTGGGAAATCCCATGGACAGAGAAGCCTGGCAGGCTACAGTCCATGGGGTCGCAAAAGAGTCAGACACAGCTCAGCGATTAAACATTTTATTTGAAGTAACTATAAAAATATGAGTAAATAACAGCAACATTTATTTCACACTTAATGTGTGCAAACTCTATATCATCTCATTGACTCCTCAAGATAATGGGGTGATGAGGTAGCTGTCATCATTACACATAAGGAAACAGAGCTCAGAAGTAAGTGGATTACCCATGGTCACCCAGCTGGTGAGTGGACAGCAGGGATTCAGGCAGTCCATCACAGAACCCATCATTTAACCCATCATGTGAATGTTGCTTTCACTCTTTTTAACTAATAACACATTTCTACCCTCTATCTTATTTAATCCTCACATTGACCTTGGGGTATGAGTATATAGGATCCCATTCTGCAGTCATGGAGTTTGAGGCTTGGAGATGGGGACATGCCTGGGGCCCCATGTCTAATTGGTCACAGAGCTGGGTCTAGAGCCCCATGCTTCTTGTAACATGCCAAGGTCTGTGTGTCAGTTATCAACTTATACCCTTGGCTCAAAATCCACCTCATTTCTCTGTGTAAATGGACCTAGATCCTACAAATATTTCTCCTCCACCAGCTGGCACAACATTAACCTTTGTTAGTAGAGGATGCTAGAGGGATGCTGATGGAGGAAGGAGTTCTTCTCTCCTTGATTCCAGAGCACTCCCTTTTCCAGGCACAGGTACTGCATGGTCTGTCCAACATCCGACTCCCGCAGTGAACATCCTCTCCTGCCTCCAGCTCCTGGAGGGCTCAGTGACCAACTGTGATCCTCAGAAAACTTTGCAGTGAGTTTTGAAATGTGGCACACCCCAGTGGCTCACCCTAGTGGCTCATTGGTAAAGAACTCATCTACAATGCAGGAGATCCCTGGGTTGAAGTTTCGACTCCCTGGGTTCGATACCCTGGAGAAGGGCGTGGCAATTCATTCCAGTTTTCTGGCCTGGAGAATTCTGTGACAGAGGAGCCTGGTGGGCTACAGTCCATGGGGTTGGTAAAGACTGCCTGCAATGTAGTAGACCCAAGTTCAATCCCTGGAGGGAAGATCCTCCAGAGAAGAAAACGGCAACCCATGCTTTATGTTCTTAAAACAAGTCAAAAGATTTTTTGAAATTATTTTTTCTTTCTTTATTTTTATATTTTCAGTTGAACGGGGTCTCATGTCTCATGTCTCCTGCATTGGCAGGTTCTTTACCACTAGCCCCACCTTTGGTGTTGTTCAGTCACTCAGTTGTGTCCGACTCTTTGTGACCCCATGGACTGTAGCTCACCAAGCTTCCCCATCTTTCACCATCTCCCAGAGCTTGCTCAAACTCATGTCCGTTGAGCCGGTGATGCCAGTTAATCACCTCGTCCTCTGTCGTCCCTTTCTCTTCCTGCCTTCAATCTTTCCCAGCATCAGGGTCTTTTCCAGTGAGTCAGCCCTTCACATCAGGTGGCCAAAGCATTAGAATTCCAGCTTCAGCATCAGTCCTTCCAATGAATATTCATGGTTGATTTCCTTTAGGACTGACTCGTTTGATCTCCTTGCAGTCCAAGGAACTCTCAAGAGTCTTCTCCAACATCACAGTTTAAAAGCATCAATTCTTTGGCACTCAGCCTTCTTTACTGTCCAGCTCTCACATCCATACATGACTACTGGAAAAACCATAGCTTTGACTATATGGACCTGTGAAGGTGAAGTAGTGTCTCTGCTTTTTAATATGCCATCTAGGTTTGTCATAGCTTTTCTTCCAAGGAGCAAGTGTCTTTTAATTTCATGGGTGCAGTCACTGTCTGCAGTGATTTGTGTGCCCAAGAAAATAGTCTGTCACTGTTTCCATTGTTTATCTATTTGCCATGAAGTGATGGAATCAGACGCCATGATCTTAGTCTTTTGAATATGGAGTTTTAAGCCAGCTTTCTCACTCTCCTCTTTCACCTTCATGAAGAGACTCTTTAGTTCCTCTTCACTTTCTGCCATAAGGGTGGTGTCATCTGCATGTCTGAGGTGACTGATATTTCTTCCAGCAATCTTGATTCCATCTTGGCAATCTTGCAATGCTTGACATCCAGCCCAGCATTTCTCATGAAGTCCTGTGACAGGGACTTCCCTGGTGCTCCAGTGGTTAAGAATCTGAGTTTTAATGCAAGTTAAATAAGTGCCACCTGGGAAGCCCTCCAAAAATAGATATTCCCCCCTCTCCAAATAAAGTGTTATTGTGATGATCTAGAATATATATGGTTTGATTGCTAGAATTCATTCTAAAGTATGTGTTGCTAGAATTGTATTTCCAGGCTGGAGATGGAACAGAGCCTCTCTGCAGAGACCTGGTAAAAGAAACAAATCCTATGAACTCAGTGTGCGTGCTTAGTTGGTTAGTCATGTCCTACTCTTTTCGACCTCATGGATGAGCCTGCCAGGCTCTTCTGTGCATGGGATTTCCCAGGCAAGAATACTGAAGTGGGTTGCCATTTCCTACACCAGGGGATCTTTCCAACCCAGGGACTGAACCCACGTCTCCTGTGGCTCCTGCACTGGCTGGCAGATTCTTTACCACTGAGCCCATGAGAAGCCTAATAAGAGAAATGAAAACATGGCTTCACATTCTGCCCGTCAGCCCCTTCTTCCTCTGGACTGTGCAGTCTTGAGGGGGCATGTAAGTCAGCTTTATTCAGGTAAATGATTTCAGAATGGTTCCAGATATGTTTTGAATATCTAGGGTAAACATACAGGAGCTGATGGATGATTTTGATAGCAAGCAGAAGAGTGAAGGAACGAAAGAGCTTAGCTACAGTTTAGCACAGTATTTCTCTGTTTTCCTCCTTCCCCAGCCCACATTGGAAAGAGCAGGAAATCTGGTGCTTATTGCCTTTAGACATAAGTGATGATTGTCAACCAGATAAAAATCAGGTAAAACATTTATTATGAGTGAATATTATTACCACTATTGTTACAGATCCCCTGCTCAGAAAATGAACTAGGTCCATTTTTCAGAGCCTTTGTTTTACTGTTCAGGAAGTCCTGTGACAGGGACTTCCCTGGTGCTCCAGTGGTTAAGAATCTGAGTTCTAATGCAAGGGACATCTGTTTGATCCCTGATTAGGGGTCTAAGATCCCATACGCCTCGGGGCAACTAAGCCCACCAGTCACAACTACTGAGCATGCTCTAGCGCTCGCCACAACTAGAAAAAGCCCTTGTGCCCCAACAAAAAGCCCACAATGAAGACCCAGTGCAGCCAAAATAAAAACAAAGAAAAGAAAGTCCTGTGGGCAGGAGTCAGGAGACCCGTGTTTCTGTTCCGACTCTGCCACCCACTAGTTAAATGACATGAGCATTACATTGAACCTCACAATGTCTCCACCTACAAAGTGGAGTGAATAATACCCATCTTGTTCATAGAGGATCAAATGAGAGTTCTATATGCTGCAAGGTGCCGCATAAATTTAAGATGATACTATTATTATTAGTGACCACTAGAAGTTTTCCCTTACATACCCTACACTAAATTTTCATCTCTCCCAAGACCAGAGGAGAACTTTCTGTGGTATAATGTTGTCTCAGACCCACAAGGAGGTAAGTGGTTGCCAGAATGCGCCCTTTCTCCCTCCCCAAGACTGAACGCGCTGTGTGGATCAAGACGCTTCAGCACAGATGGCCAGAAATGGGACCCTCTGGTTGTCTGGACACAACTTGACACATATTATAATGTTATTGGTCTGACAGACCCAGTTTCCAGCCAGGAGGCTTGCCAGCCGATTTCTGGTCCTGTGGCCCTCTGGAGCAAGGCCAATTCAACCACAGACCTCACTCTCCAGGAACCGCTGGACCTTGAGGCAGGAATGGCAGCATCTGGACCATACCTAAGCTCTGAAGTAACAGCCTTGTTGGATCAATCAAAGAAGATACTGCTTGCTGTTGGCTTGGACTTTTTCTAGATTTGGGCTTACAGAACAGCGTACAGAGTCTGGCTGATACAATTTTTATCACGTCCTCTTTCACCTAAAAGGATTTGTCTGTAGCTTCATGAAATTCCTTTACCAAGGCTCTCAGGGGAGGAATGGTCATATACTCGAGGAGCATTTGGCCCAGCTATATGAATTGTGAAATGATTTTCAGAGAACTATCCAGTAATATCTGGTCTGGGTAGAAAGTGAATATCTGTTGTTATTGCTGGGTTTTTTCCATTGTTTCTTTATAGTGGAAAAGTGAGTCTTACAAAACCAGACCTATTCCCCATTCTCTCTCCAGTTCACTTGCAATGTGGATACAGGAGAAGGCATAGGAATACCATTGTGTCTTTGTGCTTCCTAATAGACAGGAGAAAATAGATTTTTACCAGTGAGTGTTTTGATTTTGTGACCCCATGGTAATCCCTCTTATTCAGTATAACTCATCAGGATGGCATGTCTCCAACACCTTGAGATGTTCACTCGTGGTGCCTCTGGGCTGGAGGATTCTTCCTGGCACTGCTCCTGAGGCTCTAGTATTTCCTTAGTCCAAATAAGACAAAGATTTTTGAACAGTCCCTTGAGCATCTGCACACTCCACTAGATTGTGCAAGCTTCTAACTCGGAGCCAGGAATCGCCAGTGGCAACCTGACAAGAGAAACGCCTGGTTCAGGCTCCAGATCTCTCCAGTTCAGGGCAGTCCTGCAGCCTCCTCACCTCCCTGCCTCCCACCTGCTGCCCCTGCCATCAGTCCTACAGAGCTGGGACAAAGTATTCTTCCTGGATCTGCATTTGCATTGGGCCTCTTTCCCTACTACCAGGAAGTATGAAAGGCAGCTCCCCCGACACAGTCTTTGAGATTTCTCATAACACAGGCCAAGTGGGTCTCTCTTTCTTAGCTCCCACTTCTGCTCAGCATGAAATGAACTTCCAGTCCCCCTGTCACGTGTTACTTTGCTCAAGGTGCTGGTTTATGAGCCTCTCTGCACAGGTAGACATTAGTTCTTTCTTGGGAGTGCCAAAGGGATCTCTCCAGTCTTGGAACTGCTTCAGGAATTTCTGTATTTTTCATTTTAATCAATTAATCTCCCACAATTGCGACTTTCAATAATGTTATGGACTGAATGTTTTGTGTCCCTCCAAAATTCAGATGTGGGAGATTTAACTCTGTGTGATGGTATGTGCAGATGGAGCCTTGGGGAAATAATTAAGGTTTGATGGGTTCATGAAGGCAGGTGCCCTGGTCTGATAAGATATAAGAGAAGACACCAGAGCATTCTCTCTTTCTCTCTCTCTCCCTGCAAACAGACAGGCACCAAGGAAAGGCCATGTGAGAACAAGGAGATATAGCAAGAGATAGCAAGCCAACCATCAAAACCCAACCATGCTGGCACCCTGATCTCAGACTTCCAGCCTCTAGAACCATGAGAAAATAAACACCTGCTATTTAAGCCACCTGGTTTATAGTATTTTGTTATGGCAACTTGAGTTGACTAAGACAGATCATATTTCAAGTCTTTTGCTGGATAATTTTTTTCTCTTATGTTACTTTCTACCTTCCCAACAGGATAGCTCACTGTCCTGGAGAT
Organism: Ovis aries; assembly: GCF_016772045.2. Classification (NCBI taxonomy): domain Eukaryota; kingdom Metazoa; phylum Chordata; class Mammalia; order Artiodactyla; family Bovidae; genus Ovis; species Ovis aries. The sequence goes on along the minus strand of NC_056055.1, from coordinate 45,738,821 downwards.
TAAGATCTTAAACAACTCAGCCTCCCCAAGGGATTTGACATTCAAAATATGAATGAGTCTCATTTAAATTCAACTTCACTTTTCAGGCCACTTGAAGAAAGATTTATCTACATTTACAGAAGTATACCTTTTGAAAATATTTGAAAAGGTCCCATTTTTAATAATTTTATTTATGTATTTTTGGTTGTGTTGGGTCTTCACTGCTGCATGGGCTTTCCTACAGTTTTGGGGAGCGGGGTCTAGTCTCTAGTTGTGGTACCAGGACTTCTCACTGTGGTGGCTTCTCTTGTTGCAGAGCACAGGCTCATGGGTGATGGGATTACAAACCTAGAAAGCATATTAAAAAGTGGAGACATCACTTTGCCAATAAGGGTCCATCTAGCATCCCACTCCAGTACTCTTGCCTGGAAAATCCCATGGACGGAGGAGCCTGGTAGGCTGCAGTCCATGGGGTCGTGAAGAGTCAGACACGACTGAGCGACTTCACTTTCACTTTTCACTTCCCTGCATTGGAGAAGGAAATGGCAACCCACTCCAGCGTTCTTGTCTGGAGAATCCCAGGGACGGCAGAGCCTGGTGGGCTGCCATCTATGGGGTCGCACAGAGTCGGACAAAACTGAAGCGACTTAGCAGCAGCAGCAGCAGTCAAACCTATGGTTTTTCCAGTAGTCATGTATGAATGTGAGAGTTGGACCATAAAGAAGGCTGAGCGCCAAAGAATTCATGTTTTCAAACTGTGGTGCTAGAGAAGACTCTTGAGAGTCCCTTGGACTTCAAAGAGGTCAAACCAATCAATCCTAAAGGAAATCAACCCTGAATATTTATTGGAAGGACTGATGCTGAAGTTGAAACTCCAATACTTTGGCCACCTGATGCAAAGAACCAACTCACTGGAAAAGACCCTGATGCTAGGAAAGAATGAGGGCAGGAGGAGAAGGGGACAACAGAGGTTGAGATGGTTGGATCACATCACTGACTCAATGGACATGAGTTTGAGCAAACTCTGGGTGATAGTGAAAGACAGGGAAGTCTGACATGCTGCCACCCATGGGATCGCAAATAGTCAGACTCGACTGAGCGAGAGAACAATAGCGACAACAAAATACGCATTTCATAAAATACAAAATATGCATTTTATAAAATAAGGTCTCTCCCCCAATCAGTCCACATTTTGCGAAGGCTTTATCTTTCCTTAGTACACTCACTATTATATGGGAAAGGAGAAAAAGCCAGAAAATGTTTCTGAGAACTGATTTCTCAGTCCTCCCATGCATCTGAGATGGGCTTCTGGCTCTTTCTCTGAAATATGTCCTGATTAGTTCTAAGAAGAACAAGAAGGAGGGACAAGCTTCGGGGACCTCACTCCGCCTCCGCCTAGAAATTCAGCAGCTGATGAAGGGAAGTGTGTGAACGTGTCAGATAAGTGATGTGCTCAGTGAGGCTGCTGTACCCTCATTGGGAAACAGGATCACAGTTCATTTCCTGCCCTCAGGTGGACGTTAGTTTGTCAGATATTATTCACAGAAAGTGTATTATTAACATGCAGTTTATTACCCCGGAGGACCTTAGCTGTGTTGGAGTGCTCGTTTATTCTTCCAGGTCCCTTGCAGTGGCTGCCCTCTGGTGATTCTGTCTCTTGTTTCATTCTCTCCGACTAGTGCTCTCTCCTTCCCCTCAAGTAACTGGCCCCAAAGACTGAGCTCAGAAGCATTTGATGGTCCCTTATGTGCCGACAATAGATACGATTGTATTTCAGGGCAGTACAGAAAGCCCTCCACAATCTCTCCACTTTCTAAACTTTTCAGCTCTCTCTCTCTCTCTCCTATTACCATTTCTCATACATGATATTTATAATTTCTCCCCCTACTCCCACCACCCACCCCACCCGCCGTGGGTCTGAACATGCTTTGGTGCCTCCTATCTTTGCTCAGATATGCAGATGACACTACCCTTATGGCAGAACATGAAGAAGAACTAAAGAGCCTCTTGATGAAAGTGAAAGATGAGAGTTTAAAAGTTGGCATCCCATCACTTCATGGCAAATAGATGGGGAAATAGTGGAAACAGTGGCTGACTTTATTTTTGGGGGGACTCCAAAATCACTGCAGATGATGACTGCAGCCATGAAATTAAAAGACACTTACTCCTTGGAAGAAAAGTTATGACCAACCTAGATAGCATATTTAAAAGCAGAGATATTACTTTGCCAACAAATGTCCATCTAGTCAAAGCTATGGTTTTTCTAGTAGTCACGTATGGATGTGAGAGTTGGTCTATAAAGAAAGCTGAGCACTGAAGAATTGATGCTTTTGAAGTGTGGTGTTGGAGAAGACTCTTGAGAGTCCCTTGGACTACAAGGAGATCCAACCAGTTCATCCTAAAGGAAATCAGTCCTGAATATTCATTGGAAGGACTGATGTTGAAGCTGAAACTCCAATACTTTGTCCTCCTGATGTGAAGAGCTGATTCATTTGAAAAGACCCTGATGCTGGGAAAGACTGAGGGCAGGAGAAGAAGGAGATGTCAGAGGAAGAGATGGTTGGATGGCATCACCAACTCAATAGACATAAGTCTGGGTAACCTCCGGGAGTTAGTGATGGACAGGGAGGCCTGGCATGCTGCAGTTCATGGGGTCGCAAAGAGTCAGACACAACTGAGCAACTGAGCTGAACTGAACCTTTGCTCAAGCTGCTCCTTGTCCATAAGTCCTCCCTTCCTTCCCAACCTGGCCAGGGCTGTGCTATGGCAAGCATATTGGAGCTGAGGCAAAAGGAAAACTACCTGCCCTCATGTATACTTATCAAAATATGCTCTCGTATTTGGAATCACATGTAAAGTTAACAAAAAGTCTCCCAGTATTAAAAAAAAAAGTGACTATCTATAAATGTTGATAGGGACTTCCCTGATGGTCTAGAGGTTAACACTCCATGCTTTCAATTCAGGAGACAGGCTTGATCCCTAGTTGAGGAACTAAGATTCCACATGCCTCACAGCCCTGCCAAAAGATTTAAAAATCATAATAATAATTCTTTTTAAACTGTGTGCTGCTCCATCTATTCTCAGCTTGCTGTCAACCCTCAGAAGCTCTCCTGATAGGAGACTAGGAATGGAGAGGTGATTAAAAACAACTGTTCAAGTCTAACATGTATACTATCATGTAAGAATTGAATCGCCAGTCTATGTCTGACGCAGGATGCAGCATGCTTGGGGCTGGTGCATGGGGATGACCCAGAGAGATGTTATGGGGAGGGAGACAGGAGGGGGGTTCATGTTTGGGAACGCATGTAAGAATTAAAGATTTTAAAATTAAAAAATAAAATAAAATAAAATAAACTGAAAATATCATATAAGAAAATTTAAAAAAAAATAAAAACAACTGTTCAGGGCTTCCCTGGTGGTTCAGTGGTAAAGAGCACTCCTGCCAATTCAGGAGACAAGGTTGGATCCTTGATCCAGGAAGATCCCACATACTGCAGAGCAGCTAAGCCTCTGCACTACAACTGCTGATCCCGTGCTCTAGATCTCAGGAGCCACGACTACAGAGTCCACCTGCTGCAACTGCTGAAGCCTGAGTGCCCTGGAGCCCGTGCTCAACGAGAGAAGCCTTGGCAATGAGAAGCCTGCCTACCTCAACTAAAGTGTAGCCCCCACTCGCTGTGACTAGAGAGAAGGCTACACAGCAACAAAGACCCAGCACAGCCAAAAATAAATAAACAAGCTTAAAAACAAAAGAAAACTGTTCCCATTCTACAAGAATGCAGGGTCACAAACACCGTGTCTTTATTAAAATTCTATGTTCTATTCATCGTATGTTTTTGTAAGTTAATTTTTAAAGCTATTTTGTTAAAATATTAATATTTATATCAATATGATTGATATTAGTGTATGAACATAAATGTATCCATATTAATCATATTAATATAAACATCATTTATTGTATTAATATTAATGTCTTGATTATGGGGTGGTTTTTTTAGCACTTCTTTACATTTTGCACCTTAGTCAAAAGCCTCACTTTCCTCACCCTCACCTCCACCTCAAATCTGGCAAAACAGGGAGTTGAGGATCCTGTTGAGATGCTATTTCCTCTAAGCCTCAGGGTTTCCCTGGTAGCTCAGTCTGCAAAGAATCTGCCTGCAATGCAGGAGACCTGGGTTTAATCCCTATGTTGGGAAGATCCCCTAAGGAAGAAAATAGCAACCCACTCCAGTATTCTTGCCTGGAGAATCCCATGGACGGAGAGGCCTGGTGGGCTACAGGGCATGGGGTCGCAAGAGTTGGACACAACTTAGCGCCTAAACCACCCAACCACCACTAAGCCTAAGTAGGTATATCCCTCCATGTCTCCACCATCCACGGCATGCTGTTTGGGCCCAGATCTTGGTCTCAGCTACTCTGTTCTTTACCGGGTTAGTGATGAGTGGGTCTTCCTCTCTTACCAGTGAAGGGCTCTTGGGGAACAAGGAAGGTTCACACCTCTTTTCTCTCCATGCTCCGTACTTGCTCAGCACAGTGCTCTGCATCCACGAGTGTGCCATAAGGTATCGATTCAGTAGGTCTTGGCTTGACTGGATAACAATTCCAAGCCCCTGCCTTTGAATCTCAGTTGTTATTTGTTGTAAAATAGAAGTCCTTCTATTGCAGCTCAGGAAGATTTGGTTCCTGAAGACCTGAGGATACTAGATATAAAGTAACCCCACTATATGGAGGCTGGAGTGGAGATGGATAGCACTGAAATGCCTCACGGTGGCCTCCCGATCTTCTTCTTCAGTGTCTCTTTCAAATGAACCTCTTTGTATCTCCCTGTTAAATCAGCAAGGACTTCCCCTACAATGTGGGCTGCCAAAATTCCTTACTCTGGGGACTTCCCTGGTGGTTCAGTGGCTAAGACTCTATGCTCCCAATGCAGGGGGGCCCAGATTTGATTCCTGGTCAGTTCAGGTCAGTTCAGTCACTCAGTCGTGTCTGACTCTTTGCGACTCCATGAATTGCAGCACACCAGGCCTCCCTGTCCATCACCATCTCCCGGAAATCACTCAAACTCCTGTTCATAGACTCAGTGATGCCATCTAGCCATCTCATCCTCCGTCATCCCCTTCACCTCCTGTCCCCAATCCCTCCCAGTATCAGAGTCTTTTCCAATGAGTCAACTCTTCGCATGAGGTGGCCAAAGTATTGGAGCTTCAGCTTTAGCATCAGTCTTTCCAAAGAATACCTAGGACTGATCGCCTTTAGAATGGACTGGTTGGATCTCCTTGCAGTCCAAGAGACTCTCAAGAGTCTTCTCCAACACCACAGTTCAAAAGCATCAGTTCTTCGGTGCTCAGCTTTCTTCACAGTCCAACTTTCACATCCATACATGACTACTGGAAAAACCATAGCCTTGACTAGATGGACCTTTGTTGGCAATGTCTCTGCTTTTGAATATGCTATCTAGGTTGGTCATAACTTTCCTTCCAAGGAGTAAGCGTCTTTCAATTTCATGGCTGCAGTCACCATCTGCTGTGATTTTGGAGCCCAAAAAAATGAAGTCTGACACTGTTTCCACTATTTCCCCATCTATTTGCCATGAAGTGATGGGACCAGGTGCCATGATCTTCGTTTTCTGAATGTTGAGCTTTAAGCCAACTTTTTCACTCTCCTCTTTCACTTTCCTCAAGAGGCTTTTAGTTCCTCTTCACTTTCTGCCTTAAGGGTGGTGTCATCTGCATATCTGAGGTTATTGATATTTCTCCTGGCAATCTTGATTCCAGCTTGTGCTTCTACTAGCCCAGCATTTCTCATGATGTACTCTGAGTATAAGTTAAATAAGCAGGGTGACAATATACAGCCTTGACATACTCCTTTTCCTATTTGGAACCAGTCTGTTGTTCCATGTCCAGTTCTAACTGTTGCTTCCTGACCTGCATACAGGTTTCTCAAAAGGCAGGTCAGGTGGTCTGGTATTCCCATCTCTTGAAGAATTTTCCACAATTTATTGTGATCCATTGTCAAAGGCTTTGGCATAGTCAATGAAGCAGAAATAGATGTCTTTCTGGAACTCTCTTACTTTTTAGATGGCCCAGTGATTCCTGGTCAAGGAGAAGAAAATGGCAACTCACTTCAGTATTCTTGCCTGGAGAATCCCATGGACAGAGGAACCTGGCAGACTACAGTCCATGGGGTCGCAAGAGTCAGACACAACTTAGTGACTAAACCACCACCACCGCCACCAAGGAATTAGATCCCACACGCTACAACTGGGAGTTCACATGCTGCAAGTAAGACCCAGAACTAATACAGCAATATAAAGCAATTATACTCCAATCATAATAATAATAATAAAGACCCAGGGGGCTCTGCTGGTGACTCAGTGGTAGAGCATCCCCCTGCCAGTGCAGGAGACATCAATTTGATCCCTCACCCAGGAAGATCCCATGTTGCAGAGCAGCTTAGCTCGTGAGCCACAGCTACTGGGCCCACATGTCCTAGAGCCCGTGCTCTGCAGGGAAAGAAACCACTGCAATGACAATCCTGCACCCTGCAACTATTACTCTCTAAGTAGCCCGTGCACAGTAACAAAGACACAGCATTAACAAAAAATCCTTACTCTCCTTGATATAGGACCAGGCATGGGGTTCAATGCTTCAGATATTTCTCATACTGACACTTATGCCTGACTCTTCCAATAAATCTCTCTCTTTCTGGGCACTACCTCTCATGTGGGTTGGCCCACTGTCTTCGCAAACCACTGGGGGAATAAAGAAGTTTTCATCTTTCTTGCTGAGGCTTATTGAGCTTCTGCTTGGAATTCACTCTGCTACAGAACAGGCTCTGGAATGGAGAACATAGGGATCCCAAGACTCAACTATTCCTTGGGCCTACTGGCATTTTTCCTTTGGTAATTTGAAGACATATCTCCATGCATTTAATGGCATACTTTTACATGCTCAAATGAAGTTGCTATGTATAAGAATTAAAGCAACTCATAACAGTGAAAGCGTATTTCTAAACTAAGAAAATGAATTAGCAGCTGAGATAGTCAAAGCTAAGAAACCTCAGTGATTTCTTTACCTCCTTGAAGGTAAAATATCCTAGACTCTTGGAGGGGAAAGAAAGTGAACGTGGGCCCAGTTCTTCCCAGGGTATGAGGTTTTGTAGGCTACTTCTGAAAAATCTCAATTGGTCAAAGCTACAGAAGAATAAAATTGAGGATGAATTCCCCAAAATCAGTAACACTGGCCTGATTCTCCTGGGAGCCCAAGAAGCCCGCTAGCTGTTTGAGGCTCCTTCTAAACTCTGTGACCTGTTTGGGCCAGACACCCACTACCAACTCTCTTGGCTGTGTGACACAGCTTCCTGGTGGCCTCCAGCCACCAGACACAGCCCAGTCCACTGAGCAGAGCCTGGAAACGTCTCAAGGGAAACAAACCACAGCCCCATAAACAGATTATAGTAGCTTTTAACTTGAGTTAGCACCATGTTTGTTCTATTCAAACTTCGCAACAGTCAATTCTGCAGACTCCCAGAGAATGTCGCATGGATGCTCTCATTCTCATTCTGGGTTTAAGTGTCTCAGTTGAGCAAGCCCCAGGGGTGGTTTTGCTAGAATAATTCCCTACTGACCTCTCCAAGCCAGAGACAGGCCCTGCAAAAGTTCTCTCTAGGAAATGATTTTCCCAACATTCTAGAATCCACTTTTCCTGCATTGTGTTAATGGGTGTGGAATGAAAGCGACACAAGGGGACTTCCCTGGTGATCCATTAGTTATGAACCCGCCTCTCAACACAGGGGACACAGGTTCAGTTCCTGGTCTGGGAAGACACCACATGCCACAGAGCAACAAAGCCCGAGGGTCTCAGCTGCTGAAGCCCATACGCCCAGAGCCTGTGCTCCAAAACTAGAGAAGCCACCACAGTGAGAACCCTGCGCCCTGCAACAGAGAGTGGCCTCTGCTCGCTGCAGCTAAAAAGCAAGCCTGAGCAAAATGACGAAGACCCCGTACAGCCAGTAATAAACACACAAGAAAGTGAAGTGAAGTCACTCAGTCATGTCTGATTCTTTGCGACCCCATGGACTGTAGCCTATCACGCTCCTCCTTCCGTGGGATTTTCCAGGCAAGAGGAGTACTGGAGTGGGCTGCCATTTCCTTCTCCAGAGGATCTTCCTAACCCAGGATTGAACCCGGGTCTCCCGCACTGTAGGCAGATGCTTTACCATCTGAGCCACCAGGGAAATACATAAATAAATACAATTTAAAAAAAGAATGCCCACTCTAGGTTAGGCACCACTAGGGAGTCCATGCGGCACAATGGAAGATCTGATGTGTCCCAGGCAAGACCCAGTGCAGCCAAATAAATAAATACATAAAAATAAGTAAATAATGGACATGAGCTTGAGTAAGTTCTGGGAGTTGGTGATGGACAGGGAAGCCTGGTGTGCTGTAGTCCATGGGGTTGCAAAGAGTCAGACAAGACTGAGCAACTGAACTGAGCTGAACAACAAAAAAATATGCAATAGAGACCTTATTTTATTTTGTTTATTTTTTTAATTTAAATTTATTTATTTTAATTGGAGGCTAATTACTTTACAATATTGTATTGGTTTTGCCATACATCAACATGAATCTGCCACGGGTGTACACGTGTTCCCCATCCTGAACTTCCCTCCCACCTCCCTTCCTGTACCATCCCTCTGGGTCATCCCAGTGCACCAGCCCCAAGCATCCTGTATCCTGCATCGAACCTGGACTGGTGATTAGTTTCTTATATTATAGAGACCTTATTTTAAAAACAGAAAAAGAAAGAAAGTGACACAGGCATTTGGAATGCTATGAAGTTGTGGCTGCCAGCTTCCGAGGCTGGAAGGTGCTTTAAGGACACGCTGAAACATACAAGCTGATCCACGTGCTCGCCCTGCCCCCTAGCACTGTATGACCTACCGGTTTACCTCTTCCCAAGACCATTTCCGGTGCGACCCCATGTTCATTTCAGCCTCTTAGTAAATGAGCCAAATCCACTCATTCATACTCTCCTTTGTGTCATTTGCTCATCAGATGCTTTTTGAGCACCTTCTATGTCCAAAGCACTGGCCAGGTGCAGTGAGGAACTCGGGGGTGGTCCCCCAAGCACCAGAGAGTCCTGCCAGCTTCACCATCTCCTCCCTATTAGGCTGCAACACAGCCAGCACCATACCCCCTGCTACTGTCCACAATTCCCTGTCTGAATTAAGTTTATCTTTGATAGGAGTTTTAGAGACTTTATCCTTACTAGAAGGGTAAAAGGGGCATTCCTAAAATCAGCAGAGTGCTGTTCTAGGAAAATAAAAGTCCAGGTTAGATAAATGCTGCTGGGTGTCAGGAGCTGTGTGCAGGTAGAGAAATTACCCGGAGGGAAACGTGCTCCTCAGCTGTTCACAGGGGGTCAATACAGGCCCATGTGCTGACTTACCAAGGCGGGCTTTCCTTTTTTTAATGTTTATTTATTTGGCTGTGCCAGGTCTTAGGCATCCCAGGTTGCACTAGTGATAAAGAACTCACCTACCAATGCAGGAGATGTAAGAGACTCGGGTTCGATCTCTGGGCCAGAAGATCCCCTGGAGAAGGGCATGGAAACCCACTCCAGTATTCTTGCCTGAAGAATCCCACAGACAGAGAAGCATGGCAGGCTACAGTCCATGGGGTCACAAAGAGTCAGACACGATTGAAGTGTCTTAGCACGCATGCATGCCAGGTTGCAGCATGTGGGATCTAGTTCCCTGACTGGGGATTGAACTCAGGGCCTCTACACTGGGAGCACAGAGTTCTAGCCACTGGACCACCAGGGACCTCCCAAGAGTGGGCTTCCTAAGAAAGATGGTGGGGCCAGGAATTTTCAAATCGGACGCATGCTGTTTGTTCCAGACCTGACTTCCCCAGCTCCTTCTCCTGAGCCTACTGGATGACAGAGTTATTTGACAGTTTTGATTTTTTTTTCTTTTAATTGGAGGATATTTGCTTTATAAAATTGTGTTGGTTTCTGCCACACATCAACATGAATCAGCCAGAAGCATACATATGTCCCCCTTCTCTTGAACCTCCCTGCCACCTCCCACCCCATCCCACCCCTAAAGGTGATCACAGAGCACCAGTGTGAGCTCCCTGCATCATATGGCAAAGCTCTACTGGCTATCTAATTTTACACACGGTAATGTGTATGTTTCAGCGCCGCTCTCTCAATTCATCCCAGTCTCTCCTTCCCCTACTGTGTCCATATGTCTGTGTCTCCACTGCCGCCCTGCAAACAGGTTCATCAGTATCGTCTCTCTAGAGCCCATATATATGCATTAAGATATGATACTTGTCTTTCTTTTTCTTACTTCACTCTTCATAATAGGCTCTAGGTTCATCCACCTCATTAGAACTGAGTCAAATACTCCCTTTTATATTCCTTTTTATGGCTGAGCAATATTCCATTGTGCATACATACTGCAACTTGTTTATCCAGTTATCTGTCATTGGACACAGAGGCTGCTTCCAAGTCTTAGCTATTGTAAATAGTGCTTCAGTGAACATTGGGCTACATGTGTCTTTTTCAAATATGGTTTTCTCAGAGTTTATGCCCAGTAGCGGGATTGCTGGGTCATATGGTGGTTTTATTCTTAGCTTTTCAAGGAATCTCCATACTGTTCTCCATAGTGGCTGTACTGATTTGCATTCCCATCAACAGTGCAAGAGAGTTCCCTTTTCTCCACACCCTCTTCATTGGCTGGATTTTTGAGTGCTCAGGCTATCTACCTCTAAACTAGATACCAAGAAAATTTCAGCAATTAGACGTCCCACTTCCAGGCTGGGAAGAGCCCAGACAGTGAGGTGTACAGAGAAGATCCACAGGTACATATAAACTTGCAATCAAACACGGGGGCTGCCGGCAACCCCAAGAAGAAGGAAATCTCATTGTCAGGAACGCTTTGTTGGGAATAACTGCAAGTGAAAATCTTAGAATTCAGTTGGGACTGCTGAGGCAACACCGTGGGTGTTTTTGCATGTATGATACCATTAAACCCCAGCACATGGCCTGAAGGAAGATGTTACCCCTTTTCCTCAGGAGAAAACTGAGGTGCAGGGGACTTCCCTGGTGGTCCAGTTGTTAAGAATCCACCATGCAATGCAGGGGATGTGGGTTCGATCCCTGGTCGGGAAGCTAGGATCCCACATGCCGCAGGGCAACTAGTCACACACACGGCAACTGCAGAGCCTGTGTGCTGAAAATAAGGTTCGACGCAGTCAAATAATTAGAAACAGGAAAACCTACAAACTGAGGAGCAGTTTAAAAAAAAAGTTTGCACATTTCTGTCTCCCTACTTATAGCCTTCTCTTCAACACTCCAGCCCTTAAAGAGAGGCATCAAGGTGCTGGTGAGTTTCTTCATCATCCTGTAGCCTGTCCCCATGTCCACTAAATCAAGCCTTCATATGGTCCTGGTGACCCCAACATGTCCCTGTAATGATATCCTTTGGCTCTTCTTCCTGCCTGGCCTTTCCATGGCATCCGATGTCCTGACTACCACTTCCTTGAACTGTCTTCTTTCTCAGCTTCAGGCAAACTCCATGTTTTCGGGGCTCACTTATGCTGTTCTATTTCCCCCTCTTTGCCTGTACGACTGACTGGCCTCTAAGGTAAAATCCGCACCGCCCCCTCATCCTGCTCCTCCTTTATTTTCACTCTTGGTCAAAGGCTTCACCATAGAAACCATCTCCCAAATTGAAGACACACGGCCACATTTTTGGACACCTCCTTCTATTCCTCACTAACGGTGTTCATCTTAACAAAGTCCCATAATTCTCCTTTCACTCATCCCATCTCCTCTGTCATCTTTGCTTCTGCCCCCTTTCAGGTCCTTCCCCTTTCTCACGTGTAATGAAGACATTCCAAGCAGGTATTCCTGCTCAGAGGGTCTCCCCACCTCATAGAACCTCCACATGTTTGTCAGAGAGATCTTTTAAAAATGTAAACATGGCCATGTCAGGATATGAATAAAACCCCTTAATAATCCCAGCTGACCATGGATTAATGTCCAAACTCCCTGGTCTGGCCTTTCAGGCTCTTGACAAAGGAACCCCCCTGTGCTTTGCTGGTTGCCTCTAGCCTCTCCCACCACTCACCTGGCCTTCCTGACCATCAGAAGGACCTGACCCTCCTCAAAAGCCATGTCCCCTTGCTCTGCTGCTCACCTTCCCTTTATGAGAAACACACTCCTCACCCTCTCCCAGGGCCAACTCAAATATCACCTCCCCTGGCCAAGTCTCCCTCTCCAAGGATGGTTGAACTTGGGTGCCTTTCCTGGCCCCATAGCACTTTCATCCTTCCGCTGATAGAGCCCCACTCCAAACTCCACTTTAATATTGAGTTAGTGGGGGGACTTCCCTAACGGTCCAGAGGCTCAGACTCCAAGCTCCCAATGCAGCGGGCCTGGGTTCAATCCCTGGTCAGGGAACTAAATCCCACATGCCGCAAAGAAGAGTGATGATCCCTTGTGCCGCAATAAAGACCCATCAGAGCCAAATAAATAATTTAAAATAATAATAATATTGAGTCAATGGACAGGTAACAGCCAAGTTTTATCTAACATTGTTTTTCTAGAACAGTAACCAATTCCTCTTAGGAACTTGAAAGTGAAAGTGTTAGTCACTCAGTCAGGTCCAACTCTGCAACCCCATAGCCCATCAGGCTCCTCCATCCAGGGAATTCTCCAGACAAGAATACTGGAGTGGGTTTCCATTCCCTTCTCCAGATGATCCTCCCAGCCCAGGGATCAGACCTGGGTCTCCTGCATTACAGGAGGATTCTTTATTGTCTAAGCCACCAAGGAAGACTGTTTTTGTTTTTCTAGAACAGTAACCAATACCCCATAGGAGCTTAATAAATAATAATGATGACCAGGAAAATATATCCAGGGGATATTCCCAACCCAGGGATCAAACCAACATCTCCTGTGCCACCTGGGAAGTCATAAATTAGCTTATTAGCTTATAAATATGGTTGTATAAGTACAGCTGGATCTCCAGTTATATTTATTTTTTACTGAACTATAATTGACTTACAATGATGTGTTAGTTTCAGATGTGTAGCAAAGTGATTCAGTTATACATGTGTTTATCTATCCTTTTTCAGATTCTTTTCCCTTATAGGTCATTACAGAGTATTGAGTAGAGTCCCCTGTGCTATACAGTAAGATCTTGTGGTTTATCTATTTTATGTATAATAGTGTGTATATCTGGAGAGGGAAATGGCAACCCACTCCAGTATTCTTGCCTAGAGAATCCCGTGGACAGAGGAGCCTGGTGGGCTGCTGTCCATAGGATCGCACAGAGTCGGACACAACTGAAGCACCTTAGCATGCATGCATGCATTGGAGAAGGAAATGGCAACCCACTCCAATATTCTTGCCTGGAGAATCCCAGGGACAGAGGAGCCTGGTGAGCTGCCGTCTATGGTGTCGCACAGAGTCGGACACGACTGAAGAGACAGCAGCAACAGCAGCAGCAGCAGTGTGTATACGTTAATCCCAAACTCTTAATTTATCCTCCCTCACCTTTTCTCTTTGGTAACCATAAATTTGCTTTCTGTGTCTGTGGGTCTACTTCTCTTTCGTGCATAATTTCATTTGTACGCTAGTCTTGTTTAGATGGAAGGGCTGCTGCTGCTGCTGCTGCTGCTGCTGCTGCTGCTGCTGCTGCTGCTGCTGCTGCTGCTAAGTCTGGGTAGGCTTTATTTGGTGGGTTGCTGGCTGGCAGTGCAGCCGCTTTGGGCGCTGTCTTTGGATCCCCAGGTCAGGTAAGAAGCAGCAGAGAGCAGACCCCACCCTGGACGTGGGGAGGGGCTATTCCTGGCCTCCAGAAGGCCTCTGCATTCTGACCTGAAAGGGATAAAAGAATGATCAAAATTTCCACTTCACAATTTTCCCTTGAACCTTTTTGTGGAGTAACAGCTTTTTGTGCCTGAAGAAAACTGCCTGCTTTGGAAAAAAACGAGGCGCTTCCGGAAAGGAGCTGTTTCAATAGTGTAGTTAGAGCGCCACCTAGTGGAACTATATACAAACGAACAGTTCAGTCGCTCAGTCGTGTAGCACTCTGGGACCCCATGGACTGCAGCACACTAGGCTTCCCTTTCCATCACCAACTCCCCTAGCCTGCTCAAACTCATGTCCATCGAATCGGTGATGCCATCAACCATCTCATCCTCTGCCGTTCCCTAGTCCTCCTGCCTTCAGTCTTTCCCAGCATCAGGGTCTTTTCCAATGAGTCAGTGTTTCGTTATTGGGTGGCCAAAGTATTGGAGTTTCAGCTTCAGCATCAGTCCTTCCAATCAACATTTAGGACTGATTTCCTTTAGGTTGGACTGGTTTGATCTCCTTGCAGTCCAAGGGACTCTCAAGAGTCTTCTCCAACACCACAGTTCAGAAGCATCAATTCTTTGGCTCTCAGCTTTCTTTATAGTCCAACTCTCACATCCACACATGACTACTGGAAAAACCATAGTTTTGACTAGACAGACCTTTGTTGGCAAAGTAATGCCTCTGCTTTTTAATATGCTGTCTTTGTTGGTCATAACTTTTCTTCCAAGGAGCAAGTGTCTTTTATTTCATGGCTGCTGTCACCATCTGCAGTGATTTTGGGGCCCAAGAAAATAAAGTCTCCTGCTGTTTCCATTGCTTCCCCCATCTATTTGCCATGAAATGGTAGGACCAGATGCCATGATCTTAGTTTTCTGAATGTTGAATTTTAAGCCAGCTTTTTCACTCTCCTCTTTCACTTTCATCAAAAGGCTCTTCAGTTCTCCTTCACTTTCTGCCATAAGGGTGGTGTCATCTGCATATCTGAGGTTATTGATATTTCTCCCAGCAATCTTGATTCCAGCTTGTGCTTCTTCCAGCCTGGCATATCACACGATGTACTCTGCATTTAAGTTAAATAAGCAGGGTGACAGTATACAGCCTTGACGTACTCCTTTCCCAATTTGGAACCAGTCTGCTGTTCCATGTCCAGTTCTAACTGGTACTTCTTGACTTGCACACAGATTTCATCTGGTATTCCCATCTCTTGAAGAATTTTCCAGTTTGTTGTGATCCCCACAATTAAGCCTTTGGCATAGTCAATAAAGCAGAAATAGATGTTTTTCTGGAACTCTTTTGCTTTCTCGATGATCCAGCGGATGTTGGCAATTTGATCTCTGGTTCCTCTGCCTTTTCTAAATTCAGCCTGAACATCTAGAAGTTCATGGTTCTCATACTGTTGAAGCCTGGCTTGGAGAACTTTGAGCATTACTTTGCTAGTGTGTGAGATGAGTGCAATTGTGCGGTAGTTTGAACATTCTTTGGCATTGCCTTTCTTTGGATTTGGAATGAAAACTGACCTTTTCCAGTCCTGTGGCCACTGCTGAGTTTTCCAAATTTGCTGGCATATTGAGTGCAGCACTTTCACAGCATCATCTTTTAGGAGTTGAAATAGCTCAACTGGAATTCCATCACCTCCATTAGCTTTGTTCGTAGTGATAATTCCTAAAGCCCACTTGACTTCGCATTCCAGGATGTCTGGCTCTGGGTGAGTGATCCCACCATCATGATTAATCTGGGTACTGAAGATCTCTTTTGTATAGTTCTTCTGTGTATTCTTGGCACCTCTTCTTAATATCTTCTGAACAAAGAAGCCTAATTCTCTTATTCATTTATTCAACTTTCTCTTCATCAGTTTTTGTATCTGTATTTTTTTCTATTGATGAGTTACAAGGTATGACAAACTTAATGACTTAAAACAGCATAAACATTATGTTATGGTTCTATAGGTTAGAAAGTCAAAATGAGGCTCATTAGGCTAATATCAAGGAGATGAAAGGGCTGCCTTTCTTCTAGAGGCTGGGAAATTTTTCTCAGTTAAAATGGATTGAGGGTAGCATTTCCTTAACTCTTTATCCAGGACTAGAGCCTGCTCTATCACTCTTTATAGACCATTTTGCCATCTCCTTTCCAGAGAAGAAGGAATGCTGTTTAAAAAGCAGGGGATGCTTAAATGTTCACAGAAAACTGTCATTCCTAGAAGGTATGGGAGCCATTGGAAAAGTAGGTTTTAATTTTTTTAAGTTATGTTTACCCTCAAAATTTTTACCTGGATATTCAATAAGCAAAACAAATGAAAACAGAGCCTCCTTAAATAATGGTACCACTATACTGGTGGCTCAGGCAGTAAAGAATCTGTCAGCAATACGGGAGACCCAGGTTCAATTCCTGGGTTGGGAAGATCCCCTGGAGGAGGAAATGGCAGCCCTCTCCAGTATTCTTGCCTGGAGAATCCCATGGACAGAGGAGCCTAGCAGGCTACGGCCCATGGCATCAAAAAAAGAGTCAGACAAGACTTAGTGACTAAACAACAACAAAATAATGATCACCCTTGGACTCAACGGACTGAGTGGGGCAAGAGGGAGCCTTCTGGGGTGCCACAATTCCTTTATATCTTGATCTAGGGGTGGCTCCCCATGTGCTAGTGAAAGTCGCTCAGTCGTGTCCAACTCTTTGCGAGCCTATGGACTATACAGTTCATGGAATTCTCCAGACCAGCCCACTGGAGTGGGTAGCCTTTCCCTTCTCCAGGGGATCTTCCCAACCCAGGGACTGAACCCAGGTCTCCCGCATTGGAGGTGGATTCTTCACCAGCTGAGCCACAAGGGAAGCCCAAGAATGCTGGAATGGATCTTCCCAACCTAGGAATCGAACTGGGGTCTCCTGCATTCCAGGTGGATTCTTTACCAACTGAGCTATCAGGGGTACCTACATATGTAAAATGGTTACATAAAAACCCTACTCTGTGGCCCTGGGGCAATACTGCAGAAGTCTTTGTCTTGGAACGTGGTTTGAAGTCCACCAGCTTGTTTTGAAATTAAACTTTGGAGAAGGCATCCTATGCAAGGTACAGAGTGGGTCCACAGTAAGGGCAGATCCAAGCTCTTTGATGTGATTAAGTCTAGAAGGGAGAACACAGCCCAACCCTTCATTCCCTCTTGAGTAAACATCTAAATAAAATATCATATACACACAGAATCATGAATAAAACCTAAATGAATGCACCCATGAATCCGCTATCAAAATCAAGAAATAGAGCATCACACACACACACACACACCATGCCCCACCCACTGTTCAGCCACGCCTTCCTTCTAGAATAACCACCGACTTCTAACCCCATAAATCAGCTTTGTCTGATTTTGAACTTTATATAAGTAGACTCTTGCAGAATATATTCGTTTCCATCTGGTTTTTCTTTTCTCTTAATATCATGCTTTGGGATTGATCTATATTGTTGAAGATAACAGTAGTTCATTTATTCCTAATGCTGCGTAGTATTTCTTGTATAAGAATGGTGCTGTTTATTTATCTATTTTTGCTAATGATTTGTATCTGGATTGTTTTCAACTTTTCTATTGCCCCTGAAACCTAGAGAAAGTGATGCTTTTGAGAGCATCAGGTAGAAGCATATGTATATATAACTGAATCTCTGTGCCGTACACTTGAACCTAACGCAATGCTGTAAATCAACTACACTTCAATTTTAAATGCAGCAGGTAGGACTGGAAGCTGAGTCCAGCATCAGGCTTCCACAGCACCCTCAGGCCAGATGATAGCCACAGCATCAGACGCAACTTACTGACTTAATGTATCCACCTGCACGTGTATGTACCCAGACCTCCCAGCCAGGCTAAGAGCCCCTGGAGGACCAGATCAATTTCTCTCTGTCACACCAGCTCCCAGCACAGTGCTGAGCACCTGTAGACGCTCACAGGTGTCTCTGTAATGAAGGCCTGTTCCCCACTACTTCCCACAGCAGGCTTAGGACTGAACCCTTTTGCCTTCCAACTTTCTCCTGCCAATTTGCAAAAAAAAAAAAATCAAAAAAAGATAAATTTCTGTTATTATAACGGAAGAGCCTTGGAAGAAGGAGGCCCTGAAGCTGTCTGCAATCCCTTGCATCTCAATGTGATGGTTGATTTACAATGTTGTGTTAATTTCTGCTATATGCAAAGTGAATTCATTCATACATATACATTTCTTTTTCATATTCTTTTCCCTTATTATCTATCATAGGATACAATGGGATTTTGTTGTTTACCCAAGTGCAAGTGAAGTTGCTCAGTTGTGTCCGACTCTTTGCAACCCCATGGACTAACCTACCAGGCTCCTCCGTCCACGGAATTTTCCAGGCAAAAATACTGGAGTGGGTTGCCATTTCCTTCTCCAGGGGATCTTCCCAACCCAGGGATCGAACCTGGGTCTCCCACATTGCAGGCAGATGCTTTACCATCTGAGCCACAGGGAAGCTGTTTACCTATCCTGTATATAATAGTTTGCCTCTGCTAAAATCCCAAACGCCTGTGGATGGACATTTAGACTGTTTACATTTCTTGGCTATGATAAATAGACTCAGCGTGAGTATTTATCAGAGAGCCCTGCTCTCTACAGACAGCTCGCTGAGACCCTTCCGAGAGGCTCTTGGCTACAGCCCTCGCTCTAATCCAGACCTCATTCTGCTGCATGGCAGCCACTCTGCTGTAGGACATCCCCTCACTGTAAAAATGAGCCATGTCTCTGCCTGGACAGGCAACCTGATCTGGGCAATGTCCATCTCTATCACTTCTGCAACCATCCCCAAAGGGAGCGTTTAAGAGGCTCACATGGAGCCCAGACACCATGTAAGGGAGTGAGTCCCAACCTTGTGTCTTTGGTCTTTAAGCAACACAATCTTTTCTTGAAACAAGATTTTAGGTGAACATTTTGGGGAAACACTGACTGTACCTACCCATCTTTATAGATTGGCCTAGAGCTCTGGGAGGGCAGGTAAAAATCTCTACTTTCTTTGACCAAACAAAGAAGTTAACCAAAGTCCAGAGAGTGATCAGTGGACTTTGCTGGTGGCTCAGATGGTAAAGAATCTGCCTGCAATGCAGAAGACGCAGGTTTGATCCCTGGGTCAGAAACATCCTCTGGAGAAGGGAATGGATATCCACTCTAGTATTCTTGCCTGGAGAATTCCATGAACAGAAGATCCTGTTGGGCTACAGTCCATTAGTTTGCAAAAAGGTGGACCCAACTGAGCGACTAACACACACATACATACGTCCATAGAGAACGGCTGCTACTCCTGTGGATGGGACCATAATTCTTCCTCGTGTTAAAGCTTGGGGCACATTCGAGGGCTGGACCAGAGGAATGTGTTATGCCTTGTGTAACAATCCTGAAACGAAAAGATGCACAGAACTTAATTCCAGAGGACGCTGTTAACAGGCTGGCCCATCAGATTCCCTCCAGTGAAGATTAGTGAAATTCTTCTGATTGGAGCTACAGAGAAGTTCAAGACCTTCCACTCACAAGAAGATTGCTCCTCTCTGATTCTGAGGGAGCCAAGAGTTTCCTTGGACGCAGAGCCTCTCCTGAGCTGCAGGCAGGTCGGGGTGCCACCTGCTGGCCAGACTACCGCAGAGCACTCTGGGTTTCCTCCAAACAGCAAAGGAACGGAGGGGATGAGCTCTTTATAGCCCTAAAGATTCAAGCTAAGTCTGGAAATTAATTTCTAACAAATTAGCAGGAAGTTTTTTTCACTCTTGGTTTATTGAAAAGTGCATGGATTACAAAAATATGTCTTGCAGAGTGGGCCACACACAGCCATGGGACGAAAGAGGGGCCGTGGGTGGAGTGTTTCCCACGCAGGCCTTCTCTGATGCCCCCTCATGAATCAACCTCAGAAGACACTTCTGGGTACAATATGGTTTGGTGCACCCATCGACGTACTTATAATGTAAAGTCACTGAAGAGCTATAAAATGAAAAGATTTCTTGTCTGTTTTCATGGCCACAACTATTGAGGCCATGACCTGGAGCCCAGGTGGTGCAACTGCAGAAGCTCGTGAGCCCTAGAGCCCGTGCTCTGCAACAAGAGAAGTGAGAAGCCAGGGCGCTGCAACCAGAAAACAGCCCCAGCTTGCCACAGCTAGAGAAAGCCTGCACATAGCAAGGAAGACCCAGAACAGCCAATACTGAGTAAATGAATACATTTTTTAAACAGTGAGTTTGTTTTGAAAAAATAAAAATAAAAACACGTGGGTAAAGCGTTTACCTTTTGATCCTATCACTCGGAATTATTCTGCACTGCAGTTCAAGGAAATCTATGTCCAATACTTTGATCTAATGACTGGAGATGCTGCATGGAAAGCAAATGAGGCATCTGGCAATGAAATTATGGATAGAAATGTAGAAACACTGTGCCAAGTTTGAGTAGAAATGCAGCATACATCACACCAGCAGTCAAATACTTCCTGTCTCTGACTTTTAAAAGGCATCAGTCTTGTTGGGAGATGTACATTCAAGCCTTTCAGAAGGTATACCGATGCGCACCTACTAGGAATACGTCTCCTGGGACTTTCCATATCGGTCCAGTGGCTGAGCCCACACTTTCAGCGCTTCCACTGCAGGGGGTGCAGGTTTGATCCCTGGTCAGGGAACCGAGATCCCACATGCTGTGGAGCACAGTCAAAAATAAAATGAAGAAGTGGATAGCACCATTAAGAAATAGATGCCTAGAGTCAAACCTTAAAAAAAGGAAACAGATAAATGGTACATTTAAAAAATAAATAAAAGGATACCTTTCCTGAAATCCTCCCAGGAAGGCAACTTCCACGAAACTAGTTCTAACAGAAAGGGTGCACAAAGGAGAATTTCATTGCAGGGTAAAATTTTTTTCTTTACAGATCAGAAAAACACAACCTAAAGAGAGCAATCGGAGAAGGAAATGGCAACCCACTCCAGTGTTCTTGCCTGGAGAATCCCAGGGACGGCAGAGCCTGGTGGGCTGCCATCTCTGGGGTCGCACAGGGTCGGACACAGCTGAAGCGACTTAGAAGCAGCAGCAGCAAAGAGAGCAATGGATTCTCATTTTCTGTCCCCTATAAAGAACACAAATATCAGTTCTTCTGGACTCTAACATGCTGGCTTCATTTTTCACATGACCACTTTCTTTTCCCTGTGAGGCAGCCATGCATTACCCACTTTAAGTAGGGAACAGTCACATGACTTCTTCGATTAGCCCTGGAGCCCACAGGCCGAGTGGTCCTGAGGAGTCAGAGAGAAAAGTTTTCTCCACAGCTACGTGTTCCTGTAGTGTTTGGGCTACTGAACACACACTCACTGGATAATTTGTCTTCAACGTATCCATGTCCGTTTCTAAAGCTGTTAATTGTGCTTTCTTCTTTTTCTCTTTTTAAATTTTATTTATTTTTTAAACACCAAAAGCATTTTGTACTGGGGTATAGCCGATTAACAATGTTGTGCTAGTTTCTGATGATCAGTGAAGGCACTCAGCCGTACATACACATATATCCATTCGCCCCCAAGCCTCCTCCGTGTAGCATCCCCCTGTTGTGTTTCCTTCTTGATGAACATGCTGTCTCCGGCATTGGAGGTGGATTCTCTACCACTAGCACCACCTGGGAAGCTCTACTGTGGGAGTTGGAAAAACAGGCCCAGAGAGGTCGTGTGATTTGTCCCAGGTCACGCAGGTCTGGTCTCCTCAACTGGACTTCACGATATCCGGGGCTGGCTCTTCTCTTTGAACTCTCCTTGACATATTTGTTTGCTGGTTTCTTAATTTGGCTGCAACATGCAGCATGCCGGATTTTAGCTCCCCAAACAGGGATGGAACCCTCACTCCCTACAGTGGAAGCGTCAGGTCTTAACTACTGGACTTCCAGGAAATTCCCTCCTTGCCGTCTTTGGTAAAGACACTAACGCTGAACACTAACCATATGACGCATGTGTGTGACTCACAGGCTATCCTTCAGCCCTGCCAGTCTAGACCCTACTCCAACACAAGCATGAAGTGTTTGTGTGGACACAGATCAGGGCATCGTGAGCTGGGTCCTGACTTCAAAACCGCAGACAGAAGGTCCCTGCTGGAAATAGGTCACGTGTGTATGTTCACTGTGTTCCTGGCTTTGTCCAAACACATGCTGATCAGATGGTTCAGGCTGAGCCGGCTTCCTCTCTTCCCAGCTGGACTTATGACTAGTCAAGGAGTTTACAGGGATAGGTTCAGCATTTGAATATGCCAGCTTTCCTCCTTCCTGGTTCTTGCCTCCTAAAACAAGATTCAGGTGCTCAGACCCTGGCACTTCTGTTAACCCCAGTCGGTGCTGAAAACTGAAGTGCTGGGCCTTCTTCTCCTCCTTCCCACAGTCATCCCTTCTGTGGGTTAAAATCCAGCTTTGGGTTTCCCTGGTGGCTCTGTGGTAAAGAATCTGCTTGCCAATGCCAGAGACACAAGTTCGATCTCTGGTCCACGAAGATCCCACATGCTGTGGAGCAGCTAAGCCAGTGCGTCACATCTCCTGAGCCTGAGCTCTAGAGCCTGGGGGCCACAGCTATCGAGACCGTGTGCTGCAACTACTGAAGCCCGAGCACCCTAGAGCCTGTGCTCCGCAAGAAGAGAAGCCACTGCAATGAGAAGCCTGCACACCACACTAGAGAGTAGCCCCCAGTCGCCACAACTAGAGAAAAGCCCGGGCAGCAACAAGGGGCCAGCGCAGTCATAAATGAATACGTTTAAAAACCCAGCCTCCACAAGCCCCAGCTGATCTCAAGATGTTCTAGAAAGGGGGGAAGTTTTCCAAAGTCCTTGAGGCCTGAGACATGTCCGTCACCATTTGGGCAGCACTTTGGGGCCCTCAAGGTGACTTCCCATGTGTGACCCTACTTGGCCCTGAGGTTCTGGTGCAAGTATTAGTTACGCCCCCAGCATCCAGACCAAAAACCCAGACCCTGAAACTTGGAGCCTTTTCTACATTGTCTAGATGGTCTATGGAGCAAGGCTTGGCTGTCCCTTGGCAAAGGGGTGAGCAAGACACTGAGGGCTGAAATCTAGAGACATGAGTGGTGGGATGAGGGAGTTCCAGGGCAAGCAGGTCCTGCTCAGATGCACTGGGCAGATGACAGCACATCGTGGGGACCAAAACTAAACTTTAGAGCTCATGATGGCCACACCTGGGTGCTGAATCTGAGATGGTAGCTTGTCGGAATTAAAAGTGTTGAGGACACAGCTCAGTGTGGATTGTGTCTTGTCTCATGGGCCTGACCCAGGTCTAAGGGGTCCTGACCTGATGTCACTATCCTTACCCTGATGCCTGCAGAGCCGAACCACGGACATGGGGCCACCCCAGGCAAGGCTGTCAGGGGACAGAGACCACAGGGCAGCTGTACGGGCACGAGTGCCCTCTGGTGAGAGCACTAGGAGACCAGAATCAAAAATGGAGCAGAGCTGGTAAAAGCCACCCAAACAGACAGCACGTCGCGCTGGACTAGAAGTGCAGCATTAAGTGCTCTATGAGGGGAGGAAATGTGGCCGGATGACGGTGTGAGTCCAGCTCCATCTTCTAGACCCCTTCATCCCGTATGACACAGCCAAGCCCCTCTTTCCCACAGGCTTTGACCTTGGATTTCTTTCTTTGATTTCTGCCTGCAGAAGACAGGTGATAGACCCTGGTTTGTGGCTACCATCTCCTGTCACGACCTCACCACCTTTCCATCCTGGTTGTCCCCTCTTCCCTAAACTGAAGGCCCCTTGCACGCCCTGCAAGGTGACCTGCTCACTCACTTGCCCAAGCCAGCCTGACGTGTAAGACATGAGTCTCACACTCAAGGGAGCGGAATTCAACAAGGTGAAGCCATCACCTCCCTTGGGTTCCCAGGGGATTCTGAACAGGCCTTCATTTTGAAGCTCAGGCCTGTTCCCACGTTTGACAATTATTTTAGAAAATGAACACACCAAAACTAATGTTTTGAGGTTTTTAATACCCACGAAGTGTGCCCATCACTCTTAATAAATAATCCCTGACCTTCACATTAAAAAAAAAAACCCTTTGTTTATACTTTAATTCTTTTTTCTTTACTTTTTGTTTTGTATCGGAGTGTAGCCAATTAACAATGTTGTAATAGTTTCAGATGGACTGAGCCCTACATGTACATGTATCCATTCTCCCCCAAACTCCCCTTCCATCCAGGCTGCCAGGTAACATTGAGCAGAGTTCCCTATGCTACAAAGTAGGTCCTTGCTGGTTATCCGTTTTAAATATTACAGTGTGTACCTGTCCATCTCAGACTTCTAACTATCCCTTCCCTCATCCTCCCCCCCCCGCCGCCCCCACCAACAACCATAAGTTCCTGTTCTAAGTCTGTGAGTCTGTTTCTGTTTTGTAAATAAGTTCATTTGTATCATTTATTTTTAGATTCCACATATAAGGGATGTCATATGATGTTTCTGCTTCTCTGTCAGACTTATCTCATTCAGGATGACATTCTCTATGACCCTCCCATTTTTCATGATCTCCTTTGTCCTTGGCATTGAATACCATTTCAAGTCTGATCAACAATGAATTAAATCTTTTAATGGAACACAAATTATGTGAAGCAATGTCATCAACTGTAAGATAACATTACATACCAGATTCATATGACATCATTGTGTTTCGTAAACAAATCTACTTTTTGTTGTTATTTTTGTTCAGTCACTGAGTCATGTCCGATTCTGTGACCCCATGGACTGCAGCACCAGAGGCTCCTCTGTCCTCCACTGTCTCCTGGAGTTTGCTCAAATTCATGTCCATTGAATCAGTGATGCTGTCTAACCAGCTCATCCTCTGCTTCCCTCTTTTCTTTCTGCCTTCAATCTTTCCCAGCATCAGGGTCTTTTCCAATGAGTCGGCTCTTTACATCAGGAGGCCAAAGTATCTACTCAGTGAGCCATTTATTTGAATGCAGATTTTTCTTCAATTTAGTCTTATGCCAAGGAAAGCTCTGCTGGTGACCGGCTCTCCTGGCCCTTTGGGGGAGCTTTGTTCTCCGTTTCTCTGCAGCTTTTTAGTGATCTAAATGTAATGCTTCTATTGTTTCTGAAGAGCAAAGCTGACGCCAAAGCAAATGCAGAACTCGCATCTAATGTGGTGAAACTTCCCAGGGACGTATTCAACCAAACCGCCTTGTCCCCCTTTGACTTCTGAGAACTGACCTGATATTGACATGCGCCCCGCCCCCGGAGCGCCCCCCCACCTGCCCCCACCCCCGCGTCACCAGCTTCCCCCACCAAGTAACTAGCTGATTTCAGCCACTCAACATTTCTTTATGCAGACCTTAAAAAAGACAAAAGTGAGGTCACTCAGTCGTGTCCGACTCTTTGCGACCCCATGGGCAGTAGGCTCCTCCATCCATGGGATTTTCTAGGCAAGAGTACTGGAGTGGGTTGCCATTTCCTTCTCCAGGAAATCTTCCTGACCCAGGGATCGAACCCACGTCTCCTGCATTGTAGACAGACGCTTTACCATCTGAGCCACCAGGGAAGTCCAAAAAAAGACAAAGGATACACAGAATTCCAGAATGGCAGGATTGGTAAGGATCAATCTTTCTGTTTAACACATGAGGACACCATTCCCACACTGGGGAAATGAGAGCTAGTAAGTAAGCTAGTGGAGGTGATGGAATTCCAGTTGAGCTATTTCAAATCCTGAAAGATGATGCTGTGAAAGTGTTGCACTCAATATGCCAGCAAATTTGGAAAACTCAGCAGTGGTCACAGGACTGGAAAAGGTCCGTTTTCATTCCAATCCCAAAGAAAGGCAATGCCAAAGAATGCTCAAACTACCGCACAGTTGCACTCATTTCACACGCTAGTAAAGTAATGCTCAAAATTCTCCAAGCCAGGCTTCAGCAGTATGTGAAAGGTGAACTTCCAGATGTTCAACCTGGTTTTAGAAAAGGCGGAGGAACCAGAGATCAAATTGCCAACATCCGCTGGATCATCGAAAAAGCCAGAGAGTTCCAGAAAAACATCTATTTCTGCTTTATTGACTATGCCAAAGACTTTGACTGTGTGGATCACAACAAACTGTGGAAAATTCTGAAAGAGATGGGAATACCAGACCACCTGACCTGCCTCTTGAGAAACCTATATGCAGGTCAGGAAGCAACAGTTAGAACTGGACATGGAACAACAGACTGATTCCAAATAGGAAAAGGAGTCCATCAAGGCTGTATATTGTCACCCTGCTTATTTAACTTATATGCAGAGTACATCATGAGAAACGCTGGGCTGGAAGAAGCACAAGCTGGAATCAAGATTGGCGGGAGAAATGTCAATAACCTCAGATATGCAGATGACACCACCCTTATGGCAGAAAGTGAAGAGAAACTAAAAAACCTCTTGAGGAAAGTGAAAGACGAGAGTGAAAAAGTTAGCTTAAAGCTCAACATTCAGAAAACGAAGATCATGGCATCTGGTCCCATCACTTCATGGAAAATAGATGGGGAAACTGTGGAAAGTGTCAGACTTTATTTTGGGAGGCTCCAAAATCACAGCAGATGGTAACTGCAGCCATGAAATTAAAAGACTCTTGCTCCTTGGAAGAAAAGTTCTGACCAACCTAGATAGTATATTCAAAAGCAGAGACATTACTTTGCCAACAAAGGTCCATCTAGTCAAGGCTATGGTTTTTCCTGTGGTCATGTATGGATGTGAGAGTTGGACTGTGAAGAAGGCTGAGCACCGAAGAATTGATGCTTTTGAACTGTGGTGTTGGAGAAGACTCTTGAGAGTCCCTTGGACTGCAAGGAGATCCAACCAGCCCATTCTAAAGGAGATCAGTCCTGGGTGTTCTTTGGAAGGAATGATGCTAAAGCTGAAACTCCAATACTTTGGCCACCTCATGCAAAGAGTTGACTCATTGGAAAAGACTGTGATGCTGGGAGGGATTGGGGACAGGAGGAGAAGTAGATGACAGAAGATGAGATGGCTGGATGGCATCACCGACTCAATGGACATGAGTTTAGGTGAAGTCTGGGAGTTGGTGATGGACAGGGAGGCCTGGCATCCTGCAATTCATGGGTCGTAAAGAGTTGGACATGACTGAGAGACTGAAATGAACTGAACTGAAGTGCTAGTGTCAGTGAAAGATTGATCTGGCAATCTATGAAAGAAGTGGAACATTTTATTCAAGTCAAATTTCAGTATTATAACCTGGGAAGAGCATCTCAGAAAACTCTGAGAACTGTTTCAAGTCAAGACACAGTTTATGTTTATATAAGATTTTTTTTAAGACAGAAGGCTGTTAAAGGTACATTAAACAATGTATTCAATATTATTGACAGTTTACATAATCCAGATCTAATCACCATTGTGGTTCATCATGTGACTCTTACAAGATCAAGAAGGAATGTCATCTTTTAAGGAGTTGTCTTGGTGCTGGACAAAGTTGCTGTTTACGGTTAAGCAGGTATTCATTTCTGTCTGTGGGGGAGGTCTGGTGATACATAATGCAGATACCAAATGCACAGTGTGGGGAGAGGAAGCCAAACGGCAGAGAAGATTTTCTGTTTAAATTTTGCTCATCTTGCCATAAAAAAAGAACTTTTATTTCACACGAGCAACAGGACTCTCCATCCTAAGTTTCAACAAGACTTTCTAAGTTAATGTACTTGGAAAGTTACAAGAAGGTCAAAAATTGTGCAGCATGGAAGGATCCTTGAGGAACCCATAATGTGGCTCAGGGAGGTACCATTCATATAATCAGAATGTGTGCATATGTGCTAAGTCACTTCAGTCGTGTCTGACTCTACAACCCTATGGACTATAGCCTGCCAGGCTCCTCTGTCCATAGGATTCTCCAGATAAGAATACTGGAGTGGGTTGCCATGCCCTCCTCCAGGAGATTTTCCCAACCCAGGGATCGAACCAGGGTCTCTTGTGTCTCCTACATTGGCAGGCGGGTCCTTTATCACTAGTGCCACTGGGAAGCCCATAGTCAGAATAGTAAAGATGAACACAAGGCAATGTAGGCAACAATCCAGGTAAGGGATACAGCCATGAGGTCTACGTGACATCGAAGGGAGAAGGAGTCAATTGCATTCGCTGAGGGCTGAGTAGGGGAGCAGAGGCTTTTCTCCACCAACCCCAGATGAATGGCAAGTGTGGCACTAATGTAAGCTCTTTGCTGCTGTTTAGTCACTCAGTCATGTCAGACTCTTTGTGACCCCATGGACTATAGCCCACCAGGCTCCTCTGTCCGTGGGATTCTGCAGGCAAGAATATTGGAGTTAGGTGCATTTTCTTCTCCAGAAAGTAAGCTCTTAAGTTACAGGAATTAGACTGTCAGTGGTCCTCC
Source organism: Ovis aries (assembly GCF_016772045.2). Taxonomy (NCBI): domain Eukaryota; kingdom Metazoa; phylum Chordata; class Mammalia; order Artiodactyla; family Bovidae; genus Ovis; species Ovis aries. The sequence goes on along the minus strand of NC_056055.1, from coordinate 45,710,624 downwards.
TGACAGGGGTCTAACTCCTGCAGTCTCTTGAATCTGGACTCACCCACATGTGCACGGCTACATAGGGGCCTTCAAAGACTCGTGTGGGCACCTGGGCTTAAAAAGTGCCAGGCACTTAGTAAAGGCACAGTAAGTGTCAGGTATTTTTGTTTCTGGGCTTCCCTGATGGCTCAGTGGTAAAGCATCACCCTGCCAATGCAGAAGACTTGGGTTTGATCCCTGGGTCAGGAAGAGCCCCTTGGAGAAAGAAATGGCAACCCACTCCAGTGTTCTTGGCTGGAAAAATCCCAAGGACAGAGAAGCCTGGCGGGCGGTAGTCCATGGGGTCGCAAAACAGTCAGACACGACTTAGCAACTAAGCAACAATAGAACTGTTACTTGTAGCTTCCAGTTTTTTTTTTTAACTCTCTTATAGATTTGGCCAATACTAACCAGATGTTAGGCCATGCTTGTTAGCTGGAGTCAGCCATTAGCAGTCACTTTGAGGTCAGCCATAAACACAAGCCACCAAACATCTTTCTAGGACTGACTCTGGAAGAAAACAGAGCCCAAAGCAAGCAGAATCCTCTCTCACTCACTTTTGCAGCTGGGAGGAGGTCAGGAGCAAGGAAAGTGAAAGGCTTCAGTAAGAAAAAAGAAAAAAAGAAGAAGGTGCAATCTGTTTGTAGAACATGAATTAACCTTAAAATGCATTCTAATATACATTAGGTGCAAACAAATACTGTTTGATTCCACTTATGCAAGGTTACCCGCATATATGCTATGTCGATTCGGTCCTGTCTGACTCTGTGACCCCATGGACCGGAGCTTGCCTGCCAGTCTCTGTCCATGGGATTCTCCAGGCAAGAATACTGGAGTGGTTTGCCATGCCCTTCTCCAGGCAAGGTGCCTAGAATAGTCAAATTCACAGAGTCAGAAAATATATTGGTAGGTGCCAGGGGCTGGAGTGGGGTGGCAATGGAAGTAGGGGAATGGAGTGCAAGTTAATGTTTAATGGGAACGGAGTTTCAGTTTAGGAAGGTGAAAAATTCGAGAGATAGATGATGATGAGAGTTGCCCAACAGCGTGAATGTACTTAGTGCCGCTGAACTGTTCAGGTGAATATGGTTAAAATAGTATGCTCTGTAGTATGTGACTTTAGTTTCCCAGATGGTTCAGATGGTAAAGAATCTGTAAAGGAAGTTTTAAAAGGAGACCTGGGTTCGATCCCTGGGTCAGGAAGATCCCCTGGAGGAGGAAATGGCAACTCAATCCAGTATTCTTGCCTGGAGAATAGACAGAGGAGCCTGGTGAGCTACAGTCCATGGGGTCCCCTAGAGACAGACTGAGCAACAAACACTTTCACTTTTCACCGCAATTTAAAAAAGAGAGAATGTAAGGTTGTCGATGCTGCTGCTGCTGCTGCTAAGTCACTTCAGTCATGCCCTACTCTATGCGACCCCATAGACGGCAGCCCACCAGGTTCTAACCAGTTCAGTGTGGGCGCTGCTGCCCTCTGCTGGAAAGAATAGAGAATTGACCATTACTCTTGGGATACGGAGAAGGCAATGGCAACTCACTCCAGTACTCTTGCCTGGAAAATCCCATGGAGGGAGGAGTCTGGTGGGCTGCAGTCCATGGGGTCGCTAAGAGTCCGACACGACTGAGCGACTTCACTTTCACTTTTTCACTTTCATGCATTGGAGAAGGAAATGGCAACCCACTCCAGTGTTCTTGCCTGGAGAATCCCAGGGACGGGGGAGCCTGGTGGGCTGCCGTCTATGGGGTCACACAGAGTCGGACATGACTGAAACGACTTAGCAGCAGCAGCAGCAGCAGCAGCAGCTTGATGGTATAAGTTGGCCAAAAAGACTAGAAACCTGAAACCTGTTGTTGCACCGTGGAAATCGAGACAGAATTTGGTAGGTGTTTCGAGAGGAAGGAGAAGCAGGGTGGGAGCAAAAATGGTAATGTAGCATATTTCTCAAAATATACAGAAAAGATTCTACAGTCCCTCCAAACTTCAGTAATAATTCACTGTTGTGAAAAAGGGCCCTGTGCTAAATTTTGTTCATGAGTAGAAGGTGTTTGTTGAGATGCTAGTTTGTAGAGGAAAGAGCTCAAACTTTGGAGGCAGGCTAACGTGAATTTAAATCTGGACTCTGCTGCTTGTTCTGTGAGAAGGTGAGCTCAAGCTGATTATTTAACCTCTCAACCTCAGTCTTTCCTCTATAAAATGGGGACAGTAACACCTAACCCAGGAAGATAAAGTGAGATGCCATGTTTAAAATGTCCAAAATGTCATAGATTTTCCTTTAAGAAATGTAAGGGACAAGATGGTGGTGTAAAGGATTAGAAGATACAAACTACTATGTATAAAATAGATAATCAATAAGGATATATTGTACAGCACAGGCTTTCTTCGTGGGTCAGATGGTAAAGAATCTGCCTGTAATGCTGGAGATCCAGGTTCAATCCCTAGGTCAGGAAGATCCCCTGGAGAAGGGAATGGCTGCCTACTCCAGTATTCTTGCCTGGAGAATCCCATGGACAGAGAAGCCTGGTGGCTACAGTCCATGGAGTCACAAAGAGTCAGACACAACTGAGCGAATATCGCCTTCATGGGGAAATATAGTTATTATTTTGTAATAACTTTAAATGGAGTATAATCTATAAAAATATTGAATCATCATGTTGCATATCTAAAGCTAATTTAACATTGTAAATCAATTATACATGCATCAAGAAGAGGAACAAAAGGAAATTTACTTGAGGAAAACTATAAAATCATCTTGAGAAAAATAAAGAGGACATGGAGAAATATATATGAAGTTCAGAAACAGACAAAAACAACTGAAGGGGATAGAAGTCAGAATAGTATTTATACTTGGGTGCGAGGGGGGAATTGCTTGAAGAAGGAAAGCCTTCTGGGGTGATGGACGTGTTCTATATTTTTATCTGAGTATTAGTTACCCAGTCATACATACATTTATCCAGCATAGCAGAGGGTGTAGACAAAAAGGAACCCTCCTACACTATTGGTGGAAATGTAAATTGGTACAGCCACTATGGAGAATAGCATGGAAGTTCCTCAAAAAACTGAAAACAGTAACAATATAACCCTGCAATCACAATCCTGGGCATATATCTGGACTATAATTCAAAAAGATACATGCACTCCAATGTTAATAGCAGCACTGTTTACAATAGGCAAGACATGGAAGCAGCCTCAACAGATGAAAGAATAAAGAAGATGGATTGCTTAGCTATAAGAAAAAAATGAAACAAAAAAATTTGCAGCAACATGGGCGAACCTAGAGATTATCACACTAAGTCAGTCAGAAAAAGACAAATATTATATGGTATCACTTACATGTGAAATCTAAAATGTGATACAAATGGACTTATATACAAAACAGAAACAGATTCTATTCAGACACAGAACAGATTTGTGGTTGCCAGGAGGGAGGAGGGGTGAGGAAGGGATGGATTGTGAATTTAGGAGTAGCAGATGCAAACTATTATGTATAGAATGAATGGACAACAATGTAGTATTGTATAGTACAGGGAGCTATACTCATTACCCTGCAATGAACCATAATGGAAAAGAATATATGCATGTGTGTGTATAAGTTAATCAATTCACTGTACACCGGAAACTAATACATTTAAATCAACTATTATACTTCAAGAACAAATAAATTTTAAAAACAAAGGAAAGGAAAAGTGCTCAGGGCTTCCTTAGTGGTCCAATGGTTAAGAACTCACTTTGCAATGCAGGGGACACCAGTTCAACCCCTGGTCTGGGAAGATCCCATATTCCATGGGGCAATGAAGCCTGTGGATCATGACTACCAAATGAAGCCTGAATGCCCTAGAGCCCACGCTCCACAGCAAGAGAGGCCACTGCGATGACAAGCCTGTGCACTGCAACTAGAGAGCAGCCCCCTGCTCGCCACAACTAGAGAACGCCCATGCACAGCAACAAAGACCCAGAATGACCAAGAATAAACAAATACTTTTAAAAAATATATACTTCTTCCAGGGCTTCCCAGGTGGCTCAGTGGTAGAGAACCTGCATGCCATTGCAGGAGATGCAGTGTCAATCCTTGAGTTGGGAAGATATTCTGGAAAAAGAAATGGCACCCACCCCAGTATTCTTGCCTGGGAAATCCCATGGACAGAGGAGTCTGGAAGGCTACAGTCCATGGGGCTGCAAAAGAGTCAGACATGACTTAACAACTAAACAACAACAAATATTTCTTCCAAGCCCCCAAATACTGATATAAGAAAAAGGAAAAGCTCTCAGAAATAAATAAATAAATGTATCCAGTATACCCTTATTAGTACCTGTAGGGTCAGGCCACTCAAGACAGCTGTTCCCTTGGTGTCTGTGCATTTCCTTCTGGGACCTGTGCTTGCTCCACCTTTATCCAACTCCTGTGACTGAACTTCTACATGGTTATTCCAGACCCCAGCTAGTGATTATTCTAATCAAAGGGGCACTGAAGGGGCCTGCCGCTCTGCTGGGTTCCCTGGTAACAGTGAGCCAACCCAACATCAATTCCCTCTATAACTGATAGTCACCCTCTCCCCCGGTGACAAAGACTGCCACCATGCTCTGCCCACTGCCCACTGCACATGGTAAGCTGTCACTCCAGGATCTTGCCATGGATGTGTAAGATTCCACATCCATTAAAGCCCTGACATCTCTGCTGCTGATTCAGGGCTCTTTCTCTGGTCTAAAAGCTGGGCAAGTGCAACCCAACAGTGCACCTTACTATATATATAGTGAAAGGTTGTTGCTGAACCATGAAAAGATGCCGGGATTCTTGGCCTCCGGAGGAGAAGAATTCAATCCAGGGCCAGAGACGAGACTTGATCGCTGAGAGCCTTTGTGTAATAAAGTGTCATTAAAGTATAAAGGAGGTAGAGAAAGCTTCTGACATAGGTATCAGAAGCGGGTAGAAAGAGTACCCCCTTGCTAGAGTAAGCACTGGAGCTATATACTCTCCAATTAGTCATTACAATGAATCAAAACAATGTCTGGAGGTTGTAAAGACATCACTAGACCTACTCCCATAATTTACATTTTAAGATAATAGGATTAGCCAGAAGTTTTAATCCAGAGGCTGTCCTCAACAGGATACATTCAGTTCAGTTCAGTTCAGTTGCTCAGTCGTGTCCGACTCTTTGCGACCCCATGAATCGCAGCACTCCAGGCCTCCCTATCCATCACCATCTCCCAGAGTTCACTCAGACTCACGTCTATCGAGTTCGTGATGCCATCCAGCCATCTCATCCTCTGTCGTCCCCTTCTCCTCCTGCCCCCAATCCCTCCCAGCATCAGAGTCTTTTCCAATGAGTCAGCTCTTCACATGAGGTGGCCAAAGTACTGGAGCTTCAGCTTTAGCATCATTCCTTCCAAAGAAATCCCAGGGTTGATCTCCTTCAGAACGGACTGTTTGGATCTCCTTGCAGTCCAAGGGACTCTCAAGAGTCTTCTCCAACATCACAGTTCAAAAGCATCAATTCTTCAGCGCTCAGCTTTCTTCACAGTCCAACTCTCACATCCATACGTGACCACTGGAAAAACCATAGCCTTGACTAGACAGACCTTTGTTGGCAAAGTAATGTCTCTGCTTTTCAATATGCTATGTAGGTTGGTCATAACTTTCCTTCCAAGGAGTAAGCGTCTTTTAATTTCATGGCTGCTGTCACCATCTGCAGTGATTTTGGAGCCAAAAAAAAAATAAAGTCTCACAATGTTTCCACTGCTTCCCCATCTATTTCCCATGAAGTGATGGGACCAGATGCCATGATCTTCGTTTTCTGAATGTTGAACTTTAAGCCAACTTTTTCACTCTCCTCTTTCACTTTCCTCAAGAGGCATTTTAGTTCCTCTTCACTTTCTGCCATAAGCGTGGTGTCATCTGCATATCTGAGGTTATTGATATTTCTCCTGGCAATCTTGATTCCAGCTTGTGCTTCTTCCAGTCCAGCGTTTCTCATGATGTACTCTGCATAGAAGTTAAATAAGCAGGGTGACAATATACAGCCTCGACGGACTCCTTTTCCTATTTGGAATCAGTCTGTTGTTCCATGTCCAGTTATAACTGTTGCTTCCTGACCTGCCTATAGGTTTCTCAAGAGGCAGGTCAGGTGGTCTGTATTCCCATCTCTTTCAGAATTTTCCACAGTTTGTTGTGATCCACACAGTCAAAGGCTTTGGCATAGTCAATAAAGCAGAAATAGATGTTTTTCTGGACCTCTCTTGCTTTCTCCATGATCCAGTGGATGTTCGGACACAACTGAGCGACTTCCCTTTCACTTTTCACTTTCATACATTGAAGAAGGAAATGGCAACTCACTCCAGTGTTCTTGTCTGGAGAATCCCAGGGACAGGGGAGCCTGGTGGGCTGCCATCTATGGGGTCGCACAGAGTCAGACATGACTGAAGTGACTTAGCAGCAGCAGCAGCAGCAATTTGTCTCTGGTTCCTCTGCCTTTTCTAAAACCAGCTTGAACATCTCGAAGTTCACAGTTAACGTATTGCTAAAGCCTGGCTTGGAGAATTTTGAGCATTGCTTTACTAGCGTGTGAGATGAATGCAATTGTGTGGTAGTTTGAGCATTCTTTGGCATTGCCTTTCTTTGGGATTGGAATGAAAACTGAAAACTGACCTTTTCCAGTCCTGTGGCCACTGCTGAGTTTTCCAAATTTGCTGGCATATTGAGTGCAGCACTTTCACAGCATCATCTTTCAGGATTTGAAACAGCTCAACTGGAATTCCATCACCTCCACTAGCTTTGTTCAGAGTGATGCTTTCTAAGGCCCACTTGACTTCACATTCCAGGATGTCTGCTCTAGGTGAGTGATCACACAATCGTGATTATCTTGGTTGTGAAGCTCTTTTTTGTACAGTTCTTCTGTGTATTCTTGCCACCTCTTCTTAATATATTCTGCTCTGAAAGGTCCATACCATTTCCGTCCTTTATCGAGCCCATCTTGGCATGAAATGTTCCCTTGGTATCTCTAATTTTTTTGAAGAGATCTCTAGTCTTTCCCATTCTGTTCTTTTCCTCTATTTCTTTGCATTGATCGCTGAAGAAGGCTTTCTTATCTCTTCTTGTGGTTCTCTGGAACTCTGCATTCAGATGCTTATATCTTTCCTTTTCTCCTTTGCTGTTCACTTCTCTTCTTTTCACAGCTATTTGTAAGGCCTCCCCAGACAGCCATTTTGCTTTTTTGCATTTCTTTTCCATGGGAATGGTCTTGATCCCTGTCTCCTGCACAATGTCACAAACCTCCGTTCATAGTTCATCAGGCACTCTATCTATCAGATCTAGGCCCTTAAATCTATGTCTCACTTCCACTGTATAATCATAAGGGATTTTATTTAAGTCATACCTGAATGGTCTAGTGGTTTTCCTTACTTTCTTCAATTTAAGTCTGAATTTGGCAATAAGGAGTTCATGATCTGAGCCATAGTCAGCTCCCGGTCTTGTTTTTGATGACTGTATAGAGCGTCTCCATCTTTGGCTGCAAAGAATATAATCAATCTGATTTCAGTGTTGACCATCTGGTGATGTCCATGTGTAGAGTCTTCTCTTCTGTTGTTGGAAGAGGGTGTTTGCTATGACCAGTGCATTCTCTTGGCAAAACTCTATTAGCCTTTGCCCTGCTTCATTCCGTATTCCAAGGCCAAATTTGCCTGTTACTCTGGGTGTTTATTGACTTCCTACTTTTGCATTCCAGTCCCCTATAATGAAAAGGACATCTTTTTGGGGTGTTAGTTCTAAAAGGTCTTGTAGGTCTTCATAGAGCTGTTCAACTTCAGCTTCTTCAGTGTTACTGGATGGGGCATAGACTTGGATAACTGTGATATTGAATGGTTTGCCTTGGAAATGAACAGAGATCATTCTGTCATTTTTGAGATTGCATCCAAGTACTGCATTTTGGACTCTTTTGTAGACCATGATGGCTACTCCATTTTTTCCAAGGGATTCCTGCCCGCAGTAGTAGATGTAATGGTCATCTGAGTTAAATTCACCCATTTCAGTCCATTTTAGTTCACTGATTCCTAGAGTGTCAACGTTCACTCTTGCCATGAAGATATACCCCACGTCCAAGGTAAGAGATAGTGATCTAAGTGCTTTTAACTCTACCCCACCCCACCCCTCATCCATGGCCCTCCAGACATGACTGGGCAACTGAAAAACAACAACATCCCAGTCTTTCTAAGGGCTCATTAAATGGCCTGTGTCAGTCCTGGAACCAATGGGAAGAGACGATGAGGAATTTCTGCTGATACGGTGTAAGGAGACAGAGCAACAGCAGACTGGCCTATGAATCACCCAGGTGAAGGGAAAGCCTGTGAAGCATGCAGGAAAGTGATTTCTGTAAGAAACTCCTTGGCTCATGATGGCCAGGATTGGAGGCCAAGATAGACCAAGAGGCCAGAGTAGAGCTGGGTATGGTGAAATTGGCTGCTACCACAAGTTCTGGGGGCTTCCCAGGCACTAGTGGTAAAGAACCCACTGGCCAATGCAAGAGACATGAGATGCAGGTTCTATCCTTGGGTCAGGAGAGTCCCCTGGAGAAAGGCATGGCAACCTACTCCAGTATTCTTGCCTGGTCAGGAGGGTCCCATGGAGAAGGGCATGGCAACCCACTCCAGTATTCTTGCCTGGAGATTCCCATGGAGAAGGGCATGGCAACCCACTCTAGTATTCTTGCCTGGTCAGGAGGATCCCATGGAGAAGGGCATGGCAACCCACTCCAGTATTCTTGCCTGGAGATTCCCATGGACAGAGGAGCCTGGCGGGCTACAGTCCAGGGGGTCATGAAGAGTCAGAGACCACTGAAGCGACTAAGCATACAAGCACAACTTCTGGAAAGTGCTCAGGATCAGGGGTCAACATAGTCATTCACCCACAGCCTTCTGTCAACTATAGATTGGCACTTAGCCAGAGCATTGCCAATGACTGAACAACAAAGGCATCTGCCATCTGCCTCTATGGAGACTGAACCCCATGCTGCTACAGCTGTTGACCTTCAACAACCCCTGAGGGAGTTCAGGGTGGAGTGAGGCACCCTGTGCTCCAAGGAATCTGGTGGGACAGGTCTTTAGATAGTTGGATATTTTCAGGAACAGATTTTGTGATCTCCATCCTTACATCTCCTCATATCTACAAAAGCACTAAATCCCTTCATGGTGATATCAGATCCTCATGACTAACAAAAAAACAAAAAACAAAACCTTTTGTAAAATGAGTACTTCATGGTATCGAACTCCCCCTTCACCAAAACCTTATATATTGGCCTTCCCCAACTGCCGCTTTGGAGCAGTCTCTCAGAGCTATCTGAGATGCTGCCTCCCGGGCTGCAGTCCTCATTTTGCCCCAAATAAAACTTCACTCAAAACTCTCAAGTTGTACATCTTTTTTTAGTCAACACTCGCATGCCAAAAACAAGTTCTACTGTGGTTCTGCCCCAGCTAATTGCTAACAAGAACAATCAGGCCAATTACAAAAAAAGGCTTAACTTCAGACTACTCCAGCAAATGTGAAAAATAAAGTGCACGCACAGACCAAACTCTCTTCCAAACTTGTCTCAACTCTGGCTCTTTTCAATGTGTTTATAAGCAAACTGAAACTATGAGCAATTTTTTCCTCTTTCTTTAAATGAGCTAGAAAAATTTTAATTTTCATAAGCTTCCATAACTACCCTATGAAAGGATTCAAAAGAAAGATTTGGGGAAAGTAGATGAAACTACATGAAATAGTAGGAAATTTTTGGAAATCATTGGGATGAAAATGTTGGATAAATAAATATAGGTGGCAAACAGGCGCATGAAAAGATACTCAGCATCACTGATCATCAGAGAAATGCAAATCAAAATCATAATGAGATATCATCTCACACCTGTCATAATGGCTAATACTAAAAACACCAGAATGTTGGCGAAGATGTGGAGAAAAGGGATTCCTTTTACACTGTTGGTGAGTATGTAAATTGATGCAGCCACCATGGAAAACAGTATAGAAGTTCCTCAAAAAACCTAAAAATAAAGCTACTATAGCTATTGATATAGTAATTTCACTCCTGGTTATATATCTAAAGAAAATGAAAACCCTAATTGGAAAAGATAAATGCACCTCAATGTTCGTAGCAGCATTATTTACCATAGTGAAGATATGAAAGTAATTTAAGTGTCCATCAATAGATGAATGGACAAAGAAGACATAGCATAAATACATGGTGGAATACTATTCAGCCACAAAAAATGAAATTGTACCATTTGTAATGACATGGATAGACCTGGAAGGTATTACACTTAATGAAATGAGTTATACGGGATAGATAAATACTGTGTGGTATCACTTAATACAGGAAATCTAAAAAATAAAACACAGTAATAAATATAACAAAAAAGAGATAGATTCACAGATACAGAGAACAAACTGGTGGTAACCAGTGGGGAGAGGGAAGAAGGGAGGGGCAATATAGGCGTAAGTGATTAAGCAGTACCAACTACTATGTATAAAATAAACAGGCAACAAGAATATATCATATAGCACAGGGAATTTAGCCAATATTTTATAATAACTGTAACTGGAGTATAATCTATAAAAATATTGAATCAGTATGATGTACATTTAAAGCTAATATAATATTGTATATCTACTATACCTCAGGTTTTAAAATCTCAATTAATGTTGACAGAGACCACCTTACCCAAGTGATCATGGTTAAAATTGCCAATAATATGAGATATTATGTATTCCTTGATGTGATGCATTGGGAAGAGTTGATCATCTCTGTAGTGCATGTCTCAAAAATGCAAAACCTCAATCTAATCATGAGAAGACATCAGAAAAACACAGATTAAAGGATATGATGCTAGTGACAAAGGACCCACCTGTCAATGCGGGAGACATCATAAGAGACATAGGTTCAGTCTCTGGGTTGGGAAGATCCCTCAGAGGAGGGCATGGTAACCCACTCCAGTATTCCTGCCTAGAGAATCCCATGGACAGAGGAGCCTGGCAGGCTACAGTTCAAGGACTTCATGATTGATAAAGTGTATTCCTATTTCATGTATTATTATCTCATTTAATCTTCATCACACACAATAATTGTATTGCTATTATTTTCACTTTACAAATAAGGACTTTTCTCTTGTCACATTGCTTCTATGCAGTGGAGCTCTGCCACCAGCTTTGCTGCCCTGTCTCCAGATCCCCGACACTCCACTCTTCCATGGTTGATCTCGGGTGAGCGCCAGACCACCTGCACACTGTCACGTCACTCTATTATACTGCACCTGGACACGCAGAGCTTCTTGCTTTCCTGCGAGGATTTGCTCAGCAATCAGTTGTGGCATCCGCCCTGTCTGGCTGGCCCTTCAACACCCAGGACCATGCAGTTCTCCCTTTAAGAATAACTGTCAGGGGACTTCCTGGAGGTCTGGTGGTTAAGACTCCACTTCCGGTGCAGGCGGCACAGATTTAATCCCTGGTTGAGGAGCTAAAGATCCAGTATTTCACTTGGCACAGCCCAAAATAAATAAAATAAAACTTAAAATAATAATTAAAAAAAAGAATAGTTGTCAGTCACTGACCTGGACCAAGAGTCTGAGTAGCCAAAACAAGCAAGATTCGACCCAACAACCTCAATCTTCTCCCTTGTGACTTCGGGAGACTGTGTATTGACTCAGTTTGAAGGATAAATGCAAACAGACCTTGATCAGGCCACTTGCCTCTGCTTACCCTATGCCCTTCACCCTTCAAAGAAGAACAAAGAAGAAAGGGGGAAAGGGGAGGAAGAACAGGTGGGTGAGGAGGATGGGGAGGAAAAAAAGAGGAGGAGGAGGAGGGAACAAATTCTATTTCCCATAATCTCCTGAATACAGGAACTGAAGCCTCAAGTCACATTTGTATTTCTGAGTTGCTGCTGGAGCGATGGATGGACTGAGTCTCTGACTCAGGCCCTTCACACGGGCCCCACTTTTGGCACTCACTGCAGATGGCCCCCAAAATAAGCCCGTAGTGAGATGGAACCACAGAAAGCCAGATTTGCAGGGTGAGGGCATGCTAGAGCCCAGAGGTGTGAAATGACCCATCCCAGGACACATAGCTGGCTAGTGGCCAAGCAGGACTAGGATCAGGTCTGTTTACTCTTGATCTGATCTTCCTTCTATCACCTTATGACCTCAGCATTCCTCTCTCAAGACCCTCACAGCAAGGGAGGAGGCTGCTGTGTGCCAAAGCCACTTGTTTCAATGCTCCCTTTTTCCAGAGAAAGTTGTGCTCCTCTCAACAACATTGCACAAGTGAACTCAGCTTGACTAATTGGTGTGACACAGCGACCCTGGTGCATCACCCATAAAGCTCAGGCTACAGGTGAAGGACAAACAGGTACTGGAGATGACAGAGACAGATTCCGGCCACCCAGGAATGCTGTATGTTGAAAGGACTATGTTGCCCTTTCTTCAGGTCAGCCTCAGAGAACTGACTTACACGAGTATTATAGGGTTGCCTCCAGAAACACTTAAATTTTCCTAGAAAATATATTGTTTTCAGTTTGGGCTATATCTTGGAGTTATGATACTCCATAAAGTAAAACAACCCAGTACGGATAACATTCTCCAGTATTAACTCTTGCCTTAAGCTCTGTAGTGGTTTTTTTGTGTGTGTTAATAATTTTTATTTATTTTATTTATGTAGTTATTTTTGGCTGCTCTGGGTCTTTGTGGCTGTGAAGGCGCTGCTCTCCAGTTGTGGTGCATGGGCTTTTCGTTGCAGTGTTTTCGCTTGTTTCCGAGCACGGGCTCTAGGCTCGGGGGCTCAGTCACTGTGGCACTTGGGCCTAGTTGCTTCTCAGTATGTGGGATCTTCCTGGACCGGGAACTGAACGGGTGTCCTCTGCATTGCAAGCCAAACTCTTAACCACTGGACCGCCAGAGAAGCCCTCCATAGTGTATTTGAAATGGCCCCTTGTAGAAGTGTTCTGAGACGCAATGGCCACCCAGACGGGGTCTCTCTTAAAATTTTTAGCTATTTTACTGACTACCCTTTGGGTTTGGTCCCTCCCTACAAGAATTTTCCTGTCTGTCTTCACACCACTCTCCCTGCCACTCATTTATCCTCGCATGTGCCTCTTCTGTATTTTCTCCCACTTCACAGTTACTGCCTTAATTTGTGGAGCTCTGGCTTCCACTCAGTTTTTGTACTTTGGAAATAAAATATCGCCTGACTTGTTTCCAACACTCTGAGAAACCCAGTATTTTTCTGGCCTGTTGGTGATTGGATAGCATCACTGATTCAATGGACATGAATGTAAGCAAACTCTGGGAGATAGTGAAGGACAGGGAAGCCTGGCTTGCTACAGTCCATGGGATTGCAAAGAGTCAGACATGACTTAGTGACTAGACAACAAATTGAGCACAATAGTTTGAGTTCCACTGTCTCCTTTGTTGCATCTAATTGGTAGTTTGAGCTTCTCACCCTATAAATATGTTTATAGTCTCTGCCTCTTCAGCTCCTCCTTTTCATAAGACTCTTCAACCTGGCCATGGTAGAGGCCATCTAAACTTTATGCTACTTTTACACACACACACACACACACACACACACACACACACAAAACTAAAAACCAAACAAAAAGAAGCTTCTTATTGCTTATTTTTGCTAGGTTGGTATTTTCATTTTTAAAAGAATTTAATGTCACCTGTGAATGTGAAAGTTTACCATGAATTCTTTTCCTAATATCATTTGTAAAAGCATGAATAAAGACTAATTAATTTTCTATTTTTATAAGATTCTCTTTCTTTAAATAATCTTCCATATATAGGCTATATTTTTACCTATTTCTGATCTATAATTGTTTTAAAAAATGTGTCCTGACTTATTTTGTAGTGTTTGGCGTTGACTGTTTTCAACATTATTTGAAAGCCTGACTAAATTGCATCCATTGTTTTTCCTTAAATGTGTTTTAAATTGCTAAATGTTAACTGGCAAGTTAAAGATGGATTACTCCTTTAAAAACTCTTCTTATTTCTTTTTTTTTTCTTCTTATTTATTTATTTTTCTTCCTTTTTCTTTAATGCGTGAACAATTTCTGTAACAAGCCTGTCCTTTATTATAAATTGTCCTCCTTGTGGATGTGAGAATCAGCAGCGTATTATTGTCATGCTTCCCTGGTGGCTCAGATGATAAAGAATCTGCTTGCAATGCAGGAGACCTGAGTTTGACCCCTGGGTCTGGAACATCCCCTGGAGGAGGGCATGGCAACCCACTTCAGTATTCTTGGCTGGAGAATCCCACGGACAGAGGAGCCTGGTGGGCTACAGTCCATGAGGTCACAGAGTCGGACGCGACTGAAGCGACTTAGCACACATGCCCGCGCACACCGCCGTCAGTGCCCCTGATGCCTCCACACCCTACCCTGTTCCACTCTCACCTTGTATAAGAGTCACAGTGGCCACACACTCAGTCTAAATTTGCAGTCTCCGATTCCATATTTTGACAAATTATTTCCTAATCTTATCTTTGAGCTCCTTCAAAATCGAGATAATATTATCCTGACTAAATGGTGATATAAGTATGATGATATAAGTAGTGTTTTGCAAATCAAGTAAGTCTAGTTAATGCCAAGTCCCTAAAAACACATCCATAAATCACATACCCATTATCCAAGTGGTATGAATTCATTGAGGTTCAGCTAGAGTGTGTTCTGATGATTCAGGGCTTGCACTAAACCCACCAAACTCTTGCAGAGGAGTTCCATCATCAGAGCCAGGCGTCATTCCAGAGTAACGTCTGACCACCCCCAATCTAACATCCAGGAACCCCAAGTCTGTGCCTGTGGGTCTTTCCATTCCTGCCTCTGCCTTCATCTCCACCATTATTCCCCACCCAGAACATGAGCATCCCTGCCTCTTTATTCTGGAATATAGAGTATATACAAACTTGCAGCACTGATATTTTTATTTGGTGTATACCCACTCTGTAGCTTCCCAAGTGGCACTAGTGGCAAAGAGTCTGCCTGCCAATGCAGGAGACAGACACAAGAGATGTGGGTTTGATCCCTGGGTGAGGAGGATCCTGTGGTGGAGAAAAGGCAACCCGCTCTAGTATTCTTGCTTAGGCAATCCCAAGGATCGAGGAGCCTGGCGGGCTTCAGTCCATGGGGTTGCAAAGAGTTGAGCACAATTGAGCAACTGAGCATGCACGCATATATCCAGTTTGCCTGAAGGGATAGGAAGCTACTTGAAGGTAACTGCTGTGTCTCCCATCTCTTTGAAATCTTGTTTTAGCAACTATTTCAAAAAATTTTTTGCTATATGTCAAAATATTTATAGGACCTACTATATTTCCATCCACACTCTCCTATGCTATAAAAGTTTGCCATGTCTGCATTAGGGAATAATTTAGTCATTAGCAAATGTGAACAATGCCTCATTATAACCCTTGTGTTAGGAAACCCACAACTGGAAGGGATTTCAGCACAGCTGCTTTACTTCTTCCCATGAAATTGCATTTTCTCTCCTATTTATTTCTCAGAATCTAAGAAATTTAAGGTAAGGAAGAAAAAGCCCACAGGGGACATCATGAGAATGTCAGTAACTCATGCATAAGAGAAGCAGATTTTTTCCAGTTCCCCTTGGTAATGAGGAATATAGGAGCCCTCCTGTCACTGAAGACAGACTCATTTCAGCAGCTGTAGGTCTGGCCACAGAGAAAACACTCAGCTTAGAAAACAAACACCCAAAGGATGTCCCAAGCTGGCCATGTAGCAGCAGTACAGGGTTGAGGACACTTTAACTCATCTAGAGAAACTCAGGGAAGACCACGTCGAGGAACAGAGAACAGAACTCTATTATAGACTGTTGGGAAGTTGCCAGAGAAAATCAGATAACAGATGAAATGAGGTTTGTCAGCCACCCCGCTGGTTTCAGGGAACACAGTGCTCACTGCCGCCTCCATGAAATGAGTCACTCCTTGCAGAACCCATCACAGCCTTACAGAAGCCGAGGAAGAAACAGCACTCTGTCCTCCCACCACAGGTGGACCAGCTGAGGCATCAAAGCTTAGAGAGAGAGCTGTGAGTGACACAGGAGAGGAGAGAACCTGGGGGCAGCACCCATGGGAGGGGAGGAAAGGAGACACCAGGGGAGATAGAAGTGAAGCTTATTGAACAGTCCGTCGTGATCTAGGTCCAGGAACAAAGTAGTCACTGAAGTCTGAGCTTCACATGACGAGGTCCAGGGGCTGGTTTCTGCAGCTACTCCTCACAGCCAGGCTCCTCATCGCTGTCCTCTCCCAGAGGAAACTGCCTTGTGTGCTTCTTGGCTGCATACATCCGGGTCTCCATGGGGCAGTCCTGGCTCAGAACTGCCTGCAGCAAGAAGCAGGAAGAGAAATCACTGCCTGTCTCTCACCAGCTTCCCCTTCCCCCTCCCAAACTAGCTCGTCCAAGTCTAGGGCTGCTCAGAAAAGACTCAAGGAACCAGAAAAGGACCCTCGTTCTGCTTCATATACGTGCACAGTCCACCCAAAGCACCAGGTGGAGTCATGCTGGTTAGGACAATCATGTGATAAGCTTTTCATTGAATCCTAATAGCAGTAGCACAGGCTACAGCTGGGAGCCAGCTGAAATGGGCATCGCCCCTCATCAGACTTTCCTGTCTTTTTCTGTTCCTTTAAGCAGCCTCCACATCCACACCCTTGGGCTTACCAGGTGGCATTAGTGATAAAGAACCCGCCTGCCAATGCAGGAGATGTAAAAGACACGGGTTCAATCCTTGGGTCAGGAAGATCCCCTGGAGGAGGGGATGGCAACACACTCCAGTATTCTTGCCTGGAGAATCCCATGGACAGAGGAGCCTGGCAGGCTACAGACCATGGGTTGCAAAGACTCAGACACGACTGAAGTGACTTAGCATGCAGCACACACATCTGCCCCCAACCCACCCAGACCCTCAAGGTGCTCCTGTTGCAGTAAGAAGAAAGCGTCTATTAACTAAAATAATCTGTTGTGGTTCTCTCCCCTGGGCTGTTGGTACTTTAGGAAAAGACCTGGTAGGGATAATGATGGATGTGAGTGAATGAATGAATGCATGAATGTGCCCAGTGGGATTCTGTCCATGCTGCGGGCGTGATTTGGCAATTCACACTTTGCTATAAGCACCGCAAGTACATGATGCCTTTGATGGTCCTTGACCCCAACGCATTACAAGCCTCCATTTTCCTTCTGTACTTAGGACCCTTTCTAACTGACCAGTGTAAGAGAGAGAGTGGTTGTGTAGAGAAGGAAGAAGGAAGGAAGGGGACAAAGGAAAGAGAGAGATGAAAGGGGAATCAGAAAACATGACGGAGCAGAGAGCCTACCAAAGAGGGAGGAAATAGGAGCACGAGATGGGGATTTCCCAGGTGGCCCAGTGTTAAGACTCAGCGCTTCCAAAGCCGGGGGCCTGGGTTTAATCCCTGGTCATGGAACTGGATTCCACATGCCACAACTAAGGTCCCGCATGCCACAGCTAAGACCTAGCACAGTAAATAAATAAATAAAAACAGATATATAAAAAAAGAAGCACAGAATTCAAAGGAACGAGAGAGACATGAAAGAAACAAAGTATTTCTTCAGCAGTAGTTAGAGCCCCTTACGAGCTTCTCCTCCTTGGCAGGGGGGCTCCTCAAGTAGTAGCAGAGGGGAGCGTAGAGGATGTTCGTGACCCCAATGATGACCATGAGCCAGGGGAAGCCAATGGCCCGCACGATGGCACCCCCGGTGGACGGACCTGTAAGGAATAAAGCAAATCTGCAAGCATCTATTGATTCTTAACCGCTTGGAGGACACCATGCTAGGGGCCAAAGGTGACCCAGAGGATGCCCCAGGGCCAAATATCTCAGAACCCTAGGAAGACCAGCCTCCTGGCTCCACTTCCGGCAGGTAAACAGTCCATAAAGGGAGATTTGGGTTACCAGGTCCTGGTGTTCCCCTGTCTCTCTGCCAACATACCTATTGCAAAGCCCATGCAAAAAGCCACATCAGCGATGGCATAGACACTGCCATAGACCGGGGCATGGCGCAGGTCCACCAAGTGTCCCATGATGGGCATCATAGAGGAATCCACCATGCCTGTGGTCACAGTAAGCAGGGCACGGCCGTCAGTCCTACACACAGCCCCCTCCCTGTCTGTAACATCCCCTTCCTCCCCTCCCGCTTTACTCCACTGTCTCTGCCTGCTGTCTGTCCTCCCTCTTCACTGACACCCGTTCCCACCAGGAGTCATGAACCTGTCTCTTGACACCCCTGCCGGCTGCTCTCCTATCCCCCCTGCCTTTCCATGTACCCCCTCTGATCTGACCCTAAGCCAACATTCAGGGGCTTCCGGTCTCCTTTAAGAGTACTTCTTACCTATGGAAATGCCAAGCCCTACATTGGGACCAATGAGACCAAAAATATCATGAGCCAGAGGAACCTGCAGGAGGAAAGGAGGAAGAATTATCAGGAATCCGGTGGGGGCAGGGGCTGGCGTGTCAGGTAGGACAGCACAAAAACAAAGGGTTTCCCTATGAAACGCATTTATCAACCAGGTACTATGTGCCGCATGTGTTATATCTTGATTCTTACACCTCTGATGAAAAAGAATCTTTATCTCTATTTACAGCGATGAAATCTAAACTGGTGTCATTTGGGTTCCCACCGAGAGTTTCAGAATATAAGCAGTGAGATCAAGTGTGACCCTCAGGTTTGACTCTCAAGTCACTGCAGTGAATGGCCCATGGACTCTCCCTCCCCTTCCTCTACCCCCTCCACCCAGACACACACTTCTGTCCTCATTATACCTAGAGTGGAGTTTCCTCTCTTTTCAATCCATAGGTGGTGGTGGTGTTATTTTTTTATTTTTTAAATCTTTTTTTAAACTGGTGTATACTTGCTTTAAAATGTTATGTTCGATTCTGCCGTACAATGAACTGAATCAGCCATATGCATGCATACATCCTCTCTCTCTTGCACCTCCCCGCCATCCCACCCCTCTAGATCATCACAGAGCACAGAGCTGAGTTCCCTGTGCTATGCAGGAGCTTCTCACTAGCGAGCTGTCTTACACACAGTAGTGTGTATATGTCAATGCCAATCTCCTAATTCATCCCACCTTCCCCTCCCCCCATCCCTAGCCCTGTCTGCGTCTGCGTCTCTGGACCTAGAGTCTGTCATACAGAGTGAAGTAAGTCAGAAAGAGAAAAACAAATACTATATATTAACGCATATATGTGGAATCTAGAAAAATGGTACAGATGAATCTATTTGCAAGGCAGGAGCAGAGACGCATACAGAGATTTTAGTAAAACCCTGACTTGAAGCCAGTGGAGCAAGAAGACAAACAAAGAGTCGTCAACAACCAATTACCCACAAGCTAGAGGGGCAGGTGGCGTGGTTTGTGTTGCTGCTTCAGCGGCTTGTGACATTCACTCTCTTACCCTTCCGATCCCCAACGGAAGCCTTGTTTTCCTCTATTGCTGGGTCCTACCTCCCTCCCTGGCCATTTGTCTCCCACACCTGCTACACTAGCATACTCACCCCTGAGAGGTTTTACATACCATTTAGATGTCACTAGCTAAAAACAGGGTCTTGGGAATAAATTAAAATTTTTTAATGATTTCTTTTAAAATTTTATTTATCGATTGATGTGCTGGGTCTCTGTTGCCACGTGCGCTTTTTTTTTTCTCTAGTTACAGTGAGCGGTGGCTATTCTTCATTGCAGTGTGTGGGCTTCTCACTGTGGAGGTTTCTCTTGTTGTGGAGCACAGGCTCTAAGCGTGCAGGCGTCAATAGCTGCGGCACATGGGCTTAGCTGCTCCACAGCATATGGGATCTTCCCAGACCAGGGATCGAACCCACGTCTGCTGCATTGGCAGGAGGATTCTTTATCACTGAGCCACGAGGGAAGCCCATGGGGATATTTCTACTTTAGTACTAGTACTGGTTAAGATTCACAGTGGGCTCCCTGTGAGCCAGACACCACTGCAGTTTTGGTCTGGGTAATCCTTCGAGATGGCAGCAGAATCCCCTCTACACAGATGTGGATGCTGAGCCAAGGGAGGTGATGTAGTGGACTCAGAGTCACACAAGCAACAAATGGCCGAGCTGGGACTGGACCCTGCCCCCCGATCAGGACTCTCTGCCTTTCTTGAGCACTGTACTCAGGGCTTTGCGGCCATCTCATTCCCCCTCAAGCCTCGGAGGCAAGGGTGCTTCTGATCTCCATGCTGGAGAGGAGAAAATGTAGGTTTAGAGGGCTTGGAGGGGACTCCTGAAAATAGAAAAGCCCTTCTTTTTTTCTTCCTCTACCAAACGCTCTGGTGCTAGAAATGAAAGCACAGATAATGCAGGTTCCTCTAGTGGCTTCTGGGATCCTGTCACTGTGAGGTATGTAAGTGAAGGCATAAAATGCACCCTTCTACAGACCCCAAAAATAGATGCCAACGTGTATTCCTTCATGTGCACGCACCCTAAGTCACTTCAGTCATGTCCGACTCTGCGTGACCCTGTGGACTGTAGCCCACCAGGCTCCTCCATCCATGAGATCCTACAGGCAAGAATACTGGAATGGGTTTCCACTTCCTCCTCCAGAAGATATTCCTGACCCAGGGATCGAACTCCCATCTCTCTCATCTCCTGCATTGGTAGGCAGGTTCTTTACCACTAGCGCCCCCTGAGAAGCCCATTGTTTCATGTGGCCATCCATAAAGGCTCAGATTTCTGTCTTCAGCTGCCCCCACTGCCCTCTCCCTCTCCTTACCCACCTCCTTTCAGTGGGATGGCGTAGCATCTCCCCTAGGGGTAAATTCCTACCTAAATTCCACAGAAACAGTCTTTCTGACAGTCCTTGCCAAGTTAATCCTCTGCTCATTTCAAAGGAAAGTTGTCTTTAAGTGTCTGACACTCTCCCCACCCTTTGACTCTCCCCCAAAGACCTTATTATACTTACACAAAGTAAGCTGGTACCTACTACCAACATCCCAATCAGGGAGCATAGCCACCTAAAAAAAAGAAAAAAAAACAGCATTTTTCAAACAGTGCTAAGGGTTGAGATTCCTTCCAGTTGCTACCCATCACCAACTCACTGGCCAGTCCTACTATCCCTAATTCCAGGAACCCTTTGGGATGTGAGAAGATAAACACATCTCTACAGGACCAGTTTATACTCAGGTCAGCCCTTCCCCAGCCCCTTATTCACCCCTCATCTCTTCCCTGGCTCCACACCTCTTCCCAGAGTACAAGCAGACAAGGAGCAATGGGACACGGTCCTCCTTCCCTTAGAAGAGGAATCAGTTGACTCAGAAGGTCCTTTCTCCTTGGGAATAATGCTCTAACTTAATGTTTCTGTTGCTTAACTCAGCCTATACCTCTCATCAATACAT
Source organism: Ovis aries (assembly GCF_016772045.2). Classification (NCBI taxonomy): domain Eukaryota; kingdom Metazoa; phylum Chordata; class Mammalia; order Artiodactyla; family Bovidae; genus Ovis; species Ovis aries. The sequence goes on along the minus strand of NC_056055.1, from coordinate 45,689,208 downwards.
ATTCTATCTGGTCTTCAGGGTCCATCTCAAAAACCACAAAACATACCAAACTTCCTTCCTTCTCTGATTTCCTATGGAAATGGCTTTTTAAATTATTTTTCAAATCTTTACATCACACTCCAAAGGTAAAATTAAACCTGTTCTCGCTGTAGTTGGAGGAAAGAAATTCAGACTTATACCTCTTAGCCCCCAACCCTTTTTACACTTGGTGGCCTCTGGAGAGTTCCCTGGGGCTCCATGGATAACAGTTTGACAACAACGGCCTCTGGGTACTGTTTTCTCCATACCTGTTCTCTGTGAAGTTTATTTTATCTCTTCAACTGGACAATAACATCTGGAAAGTAAAGGTTTCCCCTCATATATTCACCGCATCTTCCATAACAACAAGCTCAGAACCAATCCTTTCTCTATACTGCCCTCACCAGCTATCCATTCCCACCCTTAGAACAAGCATCTGCCAGTACTTGTTCTAAATTTTCAACCTCAGACAAGCTATCATCCATCATCCCAGGTGCAGGGAACACCTCAGAAGACTCTCCCATCTGAATTTTCCCAGATCCCCAGGCTACATACCGACCCATCTTGTTGGCCAGCACACCAAAGAGGCTGGTGCCAATGAGGTAGGACACACTGGCGGGCAAGAAGGCTAGACCTGCAGAAAGACACAGGTCCTCACCTTAGGCTACTCTGAAACACCCTGGGTCTTACAAGACAGTGTAGTTTCCCCATTACCTTCAAGGATCCCAAACCACTGTTTTGTGGGTTAGAGATCCTTGTGCAAACCCAGAGCAGATGACATAGGGCTCCCACGCCTCTGCTGTCCTCAAGGGCAGGGCTTTGTTTAGATTTTCTTGGGCTCCAAAATCACTGCAGACAGTGACTTCAGCCAGGAAATTAAAAGACACTTGCTCCTTGGAAGAAACACTATGACAAACTTCGTGTATTCAAAAGCACAGACATCACTTTGCTGACGAAGGTCCATATAGTCAAAGCTAAGGTTTTTTCAGTAGTCATGTACAGATGTGAGAGCTGGACCATAAGGAAGGCTGAGCATTGAAGAATTGATGCTATCAAATTGTGGTACTGGAGAAGACTCTTGAGAGTCCCTTGGACTGTAGGGAGATCAAACCAATCAATCCTAAAGGAAATCAAACCCCTGAATATTCATTGGAAGTACTGATGCTGAATTTCCAATGCTTTGGCCACCTAATGTGAAGAACTGACTCATTGGAAAAAGCCCTGATACTGGGAAAGAATGAGGGCAGGAGGAGAAGGGGATGACAGAGGATGAGACAGTTGGATGGCACCACCAACTCAATGGAGATGAGTTTGAGTAAACTCTGGGAAACAGTGAAGGACAGGGAAGACTGGCATGCTGCAGTCCATAGGGTCGCAGAGTCAAACCAACCTAGCGACTGAACAAACACATTTAACGTCACGTCCCCCTCCAGCTCCCCTCTTAGACTTCCTGATGAAAGACTTTGCTGAGCCAGTCTCATGTATAAAATACCCGTGATTATCAACATAAGAGCATGAGCTTTAGAGAAAGACATACAGTACATACTTCCTAGGAAGTAAAATTTCTACCTTATTATTTACCTGCTCTTCTATTGCTCTGACAGTGCCTTTTATTTTTGGCCACACCACACAGCTTGCAGAAACTTAGTTCCCCAACCAGGGACTGAACCCATGCCCTCTGCAGTGGAAGCATGGAGTTCTGGTCCAGCACTGGACTGCCAGGGAATTCCCTCTGATGGTGACTTTGAATAAGTTACTAAACCTTTCTGATCTTTGGTTTCCACATCCAGTAAACACAAACCTGTGATTCTATCACACTAGATTACATGAAGAAGCAAATTAAATATTAATAAATGTATATAAAAGAATATTGTAAACTGAAGCCCTTGTCCCATAGTTTTTTGTGAAAATAGAGTCAAGCACACTGGATTATGGGCTTCACTGCTGGGTTCAGACTGTGGCTTAACCACTCTGTGACCATGGGAAATTTACCCTCTCTGAGTCTTATTTTTTCTTTCATTTTTTCAGTATTTTTAATGAGATTTTACTATGTAACAGGTATTCCAGGAACCAGGATTAAAGGAGTGAATAAAATAGACAAAATCCTAGCCTCCAGGGAGCTTACATTCCAAGGGAGGGAGATAGACAATAAACAAGTAAATAAATAAATGAAAAAAGATGACTTTGACAGTGATAAGTTCTGTGAAGAAAGTTTAAAGCAGTGATAAGGAAGAGTGACCAGGAATAAGGGATAACTTAGATTCAGGGGGTTAGGGAAGACTCCTTTGAGGAGGTAGTATTTAAACTGAGAACTGAATAACCAAAACAGGTTTTTTTAGCGAGAAAAACAAACAAAAATACCTAATGCAAATCGGAAGGCTTATTGAATGGACAAGTCTAGAGTTCTGAAGAGAGATCCTAAAGAAAAACAAAAGGGTTCAACTAATTGGCTTATGAATTTGTTTTCTTTTTAATGTTTTAGTATCTATTTATTTCTCTGTGCTGGGTCTCAGTTTCGTCATGGGAAATCTCCGCTGCAGTGTGCACTGTCTTTAGCTGCAGCTTGTGGGATCTAGTTCCCTGTGTCTGTGTATGTGTACTCAGTTGTGTTGGACTCTTTGCAACCCCATGGACCATAGCCCTTCAGGGTCCTCTATCCGTGGAATTTTCCAGGCAAGAATACTAGTGAAAGTGAAAGTGAAGTCACTTAGTCGTGTCCGACTATTTGCAACCCCATGGACTGTAGCCTACCAGGCTCTTCCATCCATGAGATTTTCCAGGCAAGAGTACTGGAGTGGGTTGCCATTTCTTTCTCCAGGGGATCTTCCCAACCCAGAGATCGAACCCTGGTCTCCCACATTGCAGGCAGACGCTTTAACCTCTGAGCTACCAGGGAAGCCCTAAGAATCCTAGAGTGGGTTGCTATTTCCTTCTACAGGAGATCTACCCAACCCAGGAATCTAACCCGAGTCTCTTATATCTCCTGCACTGGCAGGCAAATTCTTTACCACTAGCGCCACCTGGGAAGCCACCTGACCAGGGATCAAACCTGGGCCGCCTGCATTGGCAGGGTGGAGCCTCAGCCACTGGACCACCAAGGAAGTCCCTACCAATTCAACTCTTAAAGCCAGGGGAATGGCTGGGGTGACCCATGAAAGATCAGAGAGAGAACACGCATCTATGGTCTGAGTCTTCAGGGACTCCTTCCTTTAAAGGTTAACAAAAGATGAGGTGATTGCAAAGGTGATAGTAGCCAGTTAAATAGATGAGAGGAGATGGAATCCAGACAGGAAAGGAAAAGAAAAGGAAAGAAAATAAAAAAGTTTGGCCCCTGAAGGAGTTGGAACATTTCAACCATACAGAGAAGGCCCTAGATGTGCACACAGGTCCAAGTACATCTAGTGACGAGAACATGCAAGGTCCCTTTTTGTTGCTTCTATTTCCTCAGTGAATGACTAGGAGTTGAAAATGATGAGGCGAAGGGATGAGAATGTGGAGGAGGTTTGAATGGGATAGTGTAAGCCAGTCCTTTCAGAAAGTAGGAAGAATGAAACTAGGGACTTAAAAGAAAGATTATTTTAAATGTCATAGTGTGAGAGTCCACTTTAGATTCAAGGCCTTTTTTTTTTTTTTTTTTTTTTTGCTTGTCCTTTTTAAAATTTTTTTCATTTCTTTTTTTTTTTTTTAATTTTAGATTTATGGCCATCGATACAAGGTGAGACCAATAGCCAAGTATGTGTTTTCTATAGCCCCATTTCACTGCTCAGGTGCAGGCAAGGAGTGGGCAACCAGATAGACTTAACGAGACTTAAGGCTTCTCATGTGACAATCTCAGAGGAAGAGCAGATGGGGCAAAGGCATTAACAATGCTTTCAAAGGAGTGACATTAATGATGGATGCAGATTCATCATATGAACTCCAAACTGAGTAAAGAAAGAAGGGCAGGGACTTCTCTGGTGATCTGGAGATTAAGACTCTATGTTTCTGATGCCGAGGATATGAGTTCAATCCCTAGCTGGAGAACTAAGATCCCACATGCCTCACAACCAATAAAGAAAGAAGTGAACACACGAGTAGTGATGTAAACAGAGAAAGAACTGAATAGACTGCTGATCTCAGTGTAGCCAAAATGTGTTAATATAAGGATATTAGAAGACCTAACACCCTGGTGGTATTGGAAAAGTCTCTTGAGAGTCCCTTGGACTGCAAGGAGATCCAACCAGTCCATCCTAAACAAAATCAGTCCTAAATGTTCATTGGAAGGACTGGTGTTGAAGCTGAAACTCCAATACTTTGGCCACCTGATGCAAAGAGCTGATTCATCTGAAAAGACCCTGATGCTGGGAAAGATTGAAGGCAGGAGGAGAAGGAGATGACAGGATGAGATGGTTGGATGGCATCACCGACTCAATGGACATGAGTTTGAGTAAACTCCTGGAGTTGGTGATGGACAGGGAGGCCTGGCGTGCTGTAGTCCATGGTGTCACAAAGAGTCGGACAAGACTGAGCAACTGGACTGATACTGATTAGAAGACCTGAGCAGGGAATACAGACAGTGATAACCTGGACTTGACATTTCAGAGATGTTTCAATTAATGTTGATTTCAAGGTCCATATTACAGAAACATTTGATCGGTTATGGTGGAGAGAAGATCATTGCAAGAAAGTAGATTAAGGAATAGGCTGAGATGTTGGTAGAGTTATCCACCTGGATACTAAAGTCATCAATAGTGGTGACAGGAGTAAAGGTGAAAAGAATATGAACCAGGTGTTGGTGGATTTAATGAAAGAGAAGGGATACCTCAGGGATCAATAGATAATTGCAATGAAGAGGGGTGGGGTGGTACAATCTGATGACATGATCTTCAATGGAATTAGGGCCTTTTTTCCTTCAAGGCTGTACCAGGCAGCATAAACCAGTGGGATCTTGGTTCCCTGACCAGGGATCTATCTAACCTCTGCCCTATGGCTTTAGAAGCACAAAGTCTTAACCATTGGACCACCAGGGAAGTCCCTGGGAATCAGGGTTGAAGGAAAATGAGGAAGAAATGACTTAGAAGCAGCAAAAGAAAGCCAAGTCTGAAGGAATGTGTGTGTGTGTGTGTGTGTGTGTGCGTGCATGTGTGCACGTGCTTAGTCACTCAGTCATGTCTGATGATTTGTGACCCCATGGACTGTAACCCACCAGTCTCCTCTGTCCATGGGATTCTCCAGGCAAGAATACTGGAGAGGGTTTGCCATTCCCTTCTTCAGGGGATCTTCCTGGGTTTCCTGCTTTTCAGGTGGATTCTTTACCATCTAAACCACCACGGAAGCCCCAGAACTTCCATCAATGGGAGTGTGGGAAAATGGTGTTCTCAGAAAACATTTAGGTCTTAGGGCAAGAAGATGAAAGAAGTATTCAGAGAAGAGGCTGAGAGCATAGGTATCAGGGAGTGCTCAACAGGATTCCTATGTGCTGTTTCTCATAAGTCCTCTGTTCCTTATCAGTGGAACAGCAAACTGCTCCCAGGACTGAGGTCATTATGTGAGACAGGCTTGAATCTCCTTCAGTAAACTTTATTCTCTTTACAACAAAAGTGCTTAGTCTCGATCCTCTTTCTTGAGATATGGATGGTCTCCTGGCCTGGTGACCATTATTAATCCCTCGTTCCCTTGCTAACGGTTGCTGATCTTTATCATTGTGGAAAGAAAGTTCTTGTACAACAGCCTATATGTACTCACAGAAAGATCATTAAAGCACCTTTGCTCCCTCAGAGCTTGGGTCCCCGTGTCTTTCTTTCTTTCTTTCTCTCTCTCTCTCCCCCTCCCTCCAGCTCTCTTTCACTTTCTTATCGTCGACTCCAGACCACCAGGTCCTGGTCCATTAAAGGACCCCAACAAGTGGCCCCCAGAACAGAGACTCTGGTATATCTGGCATTTCTGACAGAGTGACTCAAGAGACCTATTGATGTCGGTAAGTACTAAGTCACGGGTCAAATGGCTGGAAAGCCCCATTATTTCTCTACTTTACTTCACCATTTGTTTACAGCTCAGGGACTTTTGGTTTCGTGCCAATGAATAGAGGCTTGCTTTCAAACAATGGTTGAGTGTAACCCTTGGTTCCCTTATAAAGGTAGTTTTGATTCAGAAATTTGGCACTCGGTCAAAGAAAATGTTGAATGAGCTGCCAGGCAAGGATAAAATATTCCAATTGATTTCTGGCCCCTATGGGCTCTCATTAAAGCTGTAATTCTGCCATTTCAAGGTAAATTCTAGCCCTCCCAATATTCGACAACAGACAGAACACTTATTACATGAATATAAATTAAATGATAAAACTTTACAAATGCCCAATTAAAACAACATAAAATATTTCAAAATTTTCCTACAAGCCCTGCCCCAGCTGCTCCAAGTGCTCCTTCTCTGCCAGCAGGCACAAATCCAAAAGTCTCTCCTTTGCTAGAACCTAATGATTCTAACAATGACTCTCTTGAGACACTTTTGACACCAAAACCAGCAATACTTTTTTAGATAATAATGATAAGTCCTTATCACAGACTCATATTTGCAAAAAAAATTAGCACTTACTCTCTCTCCTCCACAACAGAGGCTCTCTGAATTACTGGCTTTGCAATCACAAGTTTCTGACACTGATGGTTTCTCCATCTTTCCAGTTTGAAGAAGTCCTGAGGCTCAAGGGCACATAATACCTCAATATGATGGTATTAATCTTTTTTACACGCAACAAATGAAAAAGGCTGTAACTATGTATGGCCCACATTTGCCTTTTACTAAAGAGCTTCTAAATGTTGTGGCATCTTCTATTGGAAACTTTATTCCCTATGATTGGTGAACTTTAATAAAAGCTCGCCTTAAACCAGGAGAATATCTTCAATGGACAATGTGGTTTACGACATAGCCAGAGATCATGCTAACAAGAATGCTCGAGCTGGCACTCCCCAAAACCAAATTACTTTTGAAATGTTAACTGATGCCAGACAAGTTGATACCATAGAAGCTCAAATACAATGCCCTCCCTTATTGCATGAATAATTAAAAACAGTGGTCCTTGAAGCCTGGGATTGAATTACTCCTCAAGAAGAGCCTATAGGTAGCTACACTAAAATATTACAAGGACCTAATGAAAATTATGCTGATTTTTTAACTAGATTAGAAATTGTTATTTCCCATACTGTAACTGGAGAAGAAACCAAAAAAAAAAAAAAAAAAAACAGCTAGAGAAATTACTTGCTTATGAGAATGCAAATCAGGAATGTCAAAAAGCTATCGCTCCAATTCGTGAGACTGGGACAATTATTGATTATTTGAAGGCTTGTGGCAATCTTGGATCAGAAACTCAAAAGATGCAAATGCTAGCTGAGACAATGGCTGCTGCCTTTATAAAGGGAAATGAAGGATGCTTTACATGTGGAGATAAAAACCATTTAAAAGGGGACTGTCCTAAGACGGCTAATAAAAAACTTCCAAGAATCTGCCCTCGCTGCCATAGAGGAATGCATTGGGCCAAAGATTGTAAATCTAAATTTGATATTGAAAGAAAACCTATTCCAGGAAACTCCAAGCAGGGGAACCCCCAGGTCCCCTTCAAAAAAAACCAGGGGCAAATTCTATCTTTTCCTTTAAACCCTCAAGATCTGACGGTACTGCCATTGATATACCAGCCTTAAGTGATTTTTTTCCTTTACCCTGAAGCAGTCCCTTCTAAAATACCTACCGGACTTTTTGGACCCCTGCTCCCGCAAACCTTCGGTCTTTTACTTGGCCAATCTAGTTTGACTTCTAAAGGAATTACTGTTCATCCTGGAATAATTGATTCAAATTATAAAGGAGAGATTCAAATTATGATGTCATCTCAGATTCTATGACAATTCAAAAAGGGAGACAAAATTGCTCAATTACTTCTTTTACCTTACATTTCTATTAACTCCTCTAATAATATACGGACAAGCAGATTTGGCAGTACAGATCAAAAACAATCCTTATGGACATCATTGGTATCTGAATATGCCCAACCAAATATAAATATCAAAGTTAATGATAAAAAATTTTCTGGTCTCCTCGACACCGGATCTAATATTAATATTACTATAATTTCCAAACACTTATGGCCCAAATTCTGGCCTATACAAAAAAATCTCTTGCCAAATTGCAGGAATTCTCAAACCAAAGTACAAGAAATTTATCAAAATGTTCAAATCTACCCATATGAAGGACCAAAAGGCCAGCCTGCAACATTAAGACCTTATGTGATAGATGCACCCCTTAATCTAATAAGAAGGGACTTATACAATGGCAAATTCAGATATACATTCCACATTTTTCCTAAGGGCCACTGCTCATTTAACAAACAAAGCAATTATTAAAATAACTTGGAAAAATGATGAGCCTATTTGGACAGAGCAATGGCCCCTTATGAAAGAAAAATTACAGGCTGCTAAAGAACTTAGAGGCACACAATTAGAATTAAAACATATTGAGGAATCTTGCTCTCCTTGGAACTCTCCTATTTTTGTTATAAAAAAGAAATGGCATCTCTTAACAGACCTTATAAAAGTTAATGCATCTATAAAACTTATGGGTGCTTACAACCAGGGATCCCATCACCTACTACTATTCCTCAAAACTGTCACACTATTATTACTGATTTACAAGATTGCTTTCTTAATATACCTTTTTAAATATACCTTTACACCCTTTAGACTGAGAGAGATTCACTTTCTCTTTCCCTTTCCCTAATCACATAGGGCCTCATAAAAGATTTCAATAGACTGTGTTATCTCAAGCTATGCTTAACAGTCCTAAGTAAGTAAGTGAGTAAGTGAAGTCGCTTAGTCGTGTCCGACTCTTTGCGACCCCGTGCACGGTAGCCCACCAGGCTCCTCCGTCCATGAAATTCTCCAGGCAAGAATACTGGAGTAGGTTGCCATTTACTATTTGTCAAAATTTTGCAGCCAAGACTTTACTTCCAATGTGACAGCAATTGCCTCATGCATATATCGTTAATAATATACTGTAACTACAAAAAGGAGAAATGATATTTTGACACTGAATGGCCATGATATTTTTTATAATCCAGAAAAAAACTGATTAAAATAAAATCTTTTTGGAAACTGCAAAACCAGTTCTTCTTACACGTGCAGTTAGGAAAAGGTTAACTTGTTAAAATACTTTTTTTGGAGCTCCAATTCTGCCTGGGAAACAAAAACAGGCCTAAGAAAAAACCTAAAGTTAACTCTTATCATGTCCTTGGGATACACAGCCCACTCTGTCTGGGACTCCAGCCGTAAACAAATTGGTGGAACTCAGGAAAAAAAAAAAAAAATATATATATATATATCAAAAAGATTTTTAAATTTCAAGCAGAAAACTATGTCTGCCTGTCTATCTAAAATTATGTATGTCTCAATGTATGTCTTTGTTTTTGGATAATATGAAGTTAATGAGCTCTATTTAAATTCAAGTTCACATGAACTGAAAAAATATTCAATATTAAATATAATGTTTATTTAAATATAAATATAATTTAAATATAATTATTTGCCAATCTAATTAAGACATGTCTTAAGTCATCAACATTGTATAATACTTTTATTATGCCTAGGTTTAAGGTAAAACTAAATTTGTCAACAAAAAAGTAACTATATATATATAAACATATAAATGAGATGAAAACTTTTAGATAAACTCTATTAAAAATAATTATATTTTAAAAAATACCTAAAATAATCTCTTAGGATTGGGGTAACTTAAATTTCTAGAATTGTACTAAACTAAATGATAAAAGTTTATTAAATAGCTACGTCATTTCCAAATAAAGTAAGATTTTAAAACATTAATTACTGAACACTAACTTCCTCTTACAAAAAGTTTTTCTTACAGGAAAACTAAAGAGATTTTAGACTATTAATAAATATATATATAAATATATATTATATAGAAAAAATATATAATATAATATATAATAAATATATTCACCAATCTATAAAATGCTAATATACAAGACACTTCATAGTGGCTAAAGAAAAGTAAGATATATGCTTTTAATAAAAAGATATAAGAAGTGGCAAATAAAATGATGAATACAAAAATATAAAAAAGGTTTATGACATTGTAACATGTATACTATCATGTAAGAATCGAATCGCCAGTCTATGTCCGATGCAGGATACAGCATGCTTGGGGCTGGTGCACGGTGATGACCCAGAGAGATGTTATGGGGAGGGAGGTGGGAGGGGGTTTCATGTTTGGGAACGCGTGTACACCCGTGGTGGATTCATGTCAATGTATGGCAAAACCAATACAGTATTGTAAAGTAAAGTAAAGTAAAAAATAAAAATAAAAATAAAATAAAATAAAAGGTTTATGACAAATGAAAGAGAATCTTATGTCAAATGGATGTAACTCATTGCCCTGAACTTTCTTCCTCTTCCTTCTTACTTGTCTCAATTGATACAAATTTTTCTTTTATATGGGCCACACCTCTCCAAGGTGAAACTACACGACATGTTATAACCCACCTGTTACCTTACTTTGCAATAATGAGAACACCTAATTCTATAAAAACAGACAATGACCCTGCCTATATTTGTAAGCAGTTCAAGCAATTTTTACACTCATTCTCTATTAAACAGATTACAGACATTCCTTATACAAGACATAGTTAAACAAACACATTACACACAGAAACTACAACTAAAAAATTAAATAAGGGGGAATACACAGGAACACTTTTATCTTCCTTATCCAGAGCAGACTTTACTAGATTCCAACGCAATATATTCTTTAAGCCTATAACTATTGTTAATATAGCTTTATTTGTTTTAAAATTTTTTAAACTTACCGCAAGGAGATATTTTGACAAAAGCAGAAAAACATTTCAAGACATTGAAGGACACCTCCCTTCCTCTGCTCATTTGGTATCAAGATGGGTTAACTAATCAATGGAAATCTAGGAAACTAATCTTACAGGGAAAGGGGTATGCTTCTATTTCTCCAGATGGATCCAACGAACTCACATGGCTTCCTCTTCGGGAGATTTGACCTAAGGGGGCCCCCAACATTCAAACTAGATACGAAACAACAAAAACCCCAGGAGGAAGCAATTCCAGTATAAGCCATGGCGGCTTTAAAAATTTCCAAAAAACGCCCCACTTGACGTTATCGACCTTATGAACTCCCTACTTGGAGACAGATAAAAACCCTTACTAACCAGGTTGAAAATCTGATTTCTCAGTAGGGAATGCCTCGGAATCCTGAAAATATTTTTGTTGCTATGCTTGCTTTGCTTGCTTTTGCTTCCCCCGCTCAGGCTGACTTGATTGATCACACTTATTGGGCTTATATACCAAACCCCCCCCCTTTTTTTGGTTGTTTTTTTTTTTAAATTTAAATTTATTTATTTTAATTGGAGGCGAATTACTTTACAATATTGTATTGGTTTTGCCATACATCAACACGAATCCACCATGGGTGCACACGTGCTCCCCATCCTGAACCCCCTCCCACCTCCCTCCCCGTACCATCCCTCTGGGTCATCCCAGTACACCAGCCCCAAGCATCCTGTATCCTGCATCAAAACTGAACGTGTACCCCAAACCCCCCTTTTTATTGTAGGTTATAGAATGGATATAGGACCAATTGCATCCACTAATGACTCAACACTTATGCCCCCTCCATGGAGCTTGGAGGGGCCCACCCATCCTGAGAAAGAAGGAAGGCTAATTAATTAACATTTCTCTAGGCTATGAAATCCTTCCTTTATGCATGGGCCCAACAAAATTTTGTATTAATGTTAGCCGACAAACATGGGCTTTCATCTTGCCCCCAAAAAAGGAACTTCTACACATTGTTTGGACTGTTTACTGTCCTGTCCTTTTATAAAAACCATGTCAATACTACCAAAACTCTAGGAAAAGGGCAAAAGTTAAAATGTAAGGGGTTTACTTATAAAGACTTTAGATATACTTCTGTTTATTGAGATAAATGTCAAGCTAAATCAGGGAAATTAATGTTTATGGCCAATTATACCATTGTTGTTTGGGGACCCCATGGTATGTGGGTATCTAGCTGCTCAGATGATATTGACAGCACTATGTGTGACTATGCTACTCAAGTAGCATAGAAGATTACCAACAGTTCAATGAAACACTTCCATGAAAAGGACTCCTTGGCTGGCTTGATGGTGAAATACCACCTTCTCGCCCTCAAATCATCCTTGATAAACAGATTGGGCCTAAACAATGGGACATCTGGAAACTTGCTGCAAGCACCAAAGAACTTGGGACTTAGACTGGACATTTCACAGGTACCAATCATAATCATAGTAATTATTTCTTTCCCTATAATCAATCATATTTCATACAAGCCTGTGTTCTACTTGCTTTTGTTGTAGCTACAGGAAATTTACAATTCAAGAAGACTTTATGTTCTGTAACTTGTATAAATTGCAAATTATATACTTGTCTTAACTCTTCTATTTCCTTAAGAATTGAAACCCTTTTGATTCTTCAATCTTGACATAGTCTGTGGTTACCAATAAATCTCCAGCGGCCCTGGGAAGAAGGTCCCATGGCTGGACTTGCTTCCTGATTACTTACTAAATTGCTTCAGCGATCTAAACAATTCATTGGATGGCTGATTCTTGGCATTTTGGGATTGATAGCTATTTGCACGACTGCTGCCATCACTGGTGTTGTTTTACAAACCTCAATTCAAACACATAATTTTATCCAAAACTGGACTAAAGATGCTCATACTATGTGGGCCACTCAGGCTCAGATAGATGAGGATATTCAAGATGAAATACAGGAATTAAAAACAGCCATCAAATGAGTTGGAGATCAATTAACAGATGTACAAAAACAGGTGATGCTAAAATGTGATTGGAATTCTACTCAATTTTCTGTTACTCCTGTTCGATTCAATAATAGCGCCTACAACTGGGGACAAATCAAATTTCATTTATAAAACGTACATGATAACGCCTCTCTGAATGTACAATTATTACAAAAAGAAATCTTTGAAACCTTTTCTAATAATCTGCCCTCTTCCACTAATTTGGAAACTTTAGCTGAACAACTAGCTGATCAACTATCTGGGCTAGATGCACGTGGATGGTTTCAAAGCATTACTCAGAGCATCGGGTCTGGAACTGTAATTTTGGTGATTGTCTTGACAACTATATTTGTCATCTACTGTTGCCTTCATGCGAAAATTGTTAAAACTAAACAAACTCTAATGGTCAGAACCCTTTTTACAAATATTATAAATAAGGAGGAATTATCAGGGAGTGTTTAACAGGAGGATTCCTACGTGCTGTTTCTCATAAGTCCTCTGTTCCTTATCAGTGGAACAGCAAGCTGCTCCCAGGACTGAGGTCATTATGTGAGACAGGCTTGAATCTCCTTCAGTAAACATTCTCTTTACAACGAAAGTGCTTAGTCTTGATCCTCTTTCTTGAGATATGGATAGTCTCCTAGCCTGGTGACCATTATTAATCCCTCGTTCCCTTGGTAACGGTTGCTGTACATTTGGTTTTCTGATCTTTATCATTGTAGAAAGAAATTTCTTGTACAACAGCCTATATATACTCACAGAAAGATCATTAAAGCACCTTTGCTCCATCAGAGCTTGGGTCCCCGTGTCTGTCTTTCTTTCTCTCTCTCTCCCCCTCCCTCCAGCTCTCTCTTTCACTTTCTTATCGTTGACTCCAGAACACCAGGTTCCAGTCCATTACAGGACCCCAACAAATAGGGACACTTGCCTATGGCAGAGACTTCCACAGGGCTCAGGATTTAGGAGGGCAGTGGAAAATTGGTTCAGATTAAGAAATCTCTGAAATGTGAGAATAATAATTCCTACCAGACAGGCTAGCAACCAGGCATAAGTGACCATTAACGTAAAACAATCGTTTGGCAAGGCTTCTGGAACAGAGTAAGTGCCCCCCTTAACTAGCACCACCATAACCAGTGGGTAGCACACTCGAGACTTGAACCCAGACCTTCTCCCTCTGATGGCAGGTGCTTCTACCACCCACACCAGTAGTGTAGCAGCACAGACGGCTCTAGCATAAAGAGCTGCATGGAGTCGGCAGCATGAGTTTCCTTCAGTCTTACTAGCTTCCCTCTGTCTCTCTGTATGAAGAGGAAACAGTGCTAATAGAAACTGACATGATGATTGCAAATAAACCAAAAGTCAATAATTCACCAGTTACTGGCTGATGTCTTGTTTGCTTTTAATATCCTCTTCTATGGACTGGAGGCGAAACACACTTTAATATATTTGTCTAGTCTATCTGTGCAGGTGGGCAATCTGTTTCAAACTGTAACCATGAAACCATGTATTTATGTTTCATTGCTTTAAAAAAAAAATTAATGGTATAGCTACTCAATTGTTTGAGGCTTCCCAGGTAGCTCAGTGGTAAAGAACCTGCCTGCCAATCCAGTAAATTTGAGCTTGATCCCTGGATCAGGGAGATCCCTTGGAGAAGGAAACAGCAGCCCACTCCAGTATTCTTGCCTTAGAAACCCCATAGACAGAGAAGCCTGGCGGGTTACAGTCAGGGGTCAGAAAAGAGTCAGACATGATTTAGCAGCTAAACAACAACCACTCAATTGTTTCATATCTGGAAATGGGCGCTAGGCAGGAAGACCACAGGCCTACTAGATCCATCTGCCTGACATCATTTCAAGTGATGTGGGATTTCCTGAATGAGATTTTTCTCAACCAACGTGGTTTGTTCTTTAGGATCTGAGTGTAACTTGCAATTCAGTAGCATTTTGTGCAAATGAGGCATTCCATACTGTATCTCTACAGATATATTTCACAGTGTATCTTGAAGGGTTGGGGATTACACATAGCTGTGACTGCTAAAGTGATTTCAACAAAAACAATGATGAAAACAGAAATGGGTTTTATTTCCTGAGTATATACTCTATCCCAAGCGCCATGCTAATGCCTTTAGAACATGTGTGTGTGCGCGCTAAGTTGTGTCTGACTCTTCGCAGCCCCATGAACTGTAGCCTTCCAGGTTCCTCTGTCTATGAGATTTTCAAGGCAAGAATATTGGTGTGGGTTGCTGTTTCCTACTCCAGGGTGTCTTCCCGACCCAGGGATCGACAAATCTCTTGTGTCTCCTGCATTGGCAGGCAGATTCTTTACCACTAGCGCCACCTGGGAAGCCCTTAGAATACATAAGTCTATTTAACCCTGAAAACAACCAGAAAAGTGCCTCCATTTTTACAAATAAAAAAGAAAAAGTGGAGTTTGAAGACATTAAGTAACTTATCCAAGGACACACCCAGTAAGTGGTCGAGTCAGGATTTCAACGCAGGTGGGCATATTTCCAAAGCCTGAGCTTTTTCCTCCACTGGGTGAGAGTAGTGGGCACATAGCGGGCCACTGGGAGAGTGTTCAGACACAGGCTACGAATTGTTCCTCCCAACAATTTGGAGAGGGGTCTGCATGGAGAGCAGTCTTTTTCTGTGTGGTCACTGACGCCATATCAGCATCATCAGAAAACTTACCAGGAATGCAACTTGTTTCTACTGAATTGTTGGAAGGGAACTGCAATCTGAATTTTAATACACTCTCCCGGTGAGAACCTCTGTATTTAGACTTACAGATGCAGAGGGCACTGAAGAAAGTTGTAAGGGATGGTGGAGGACAAGACCTCCTCAGTCTTTCACTCACTCTCCTGAGCACTTTCTACTGCAGCCTTGCCTGCACAGGGCACTGTCTGACATCAAGCCTGTGCACTTCACTGGGTCTCACCAGCCTCTCTCTCTGTTTTTCTGTATCCAGAAACTGTCAGGGTGATTACAAATAAACCCAAAGTCAGCAATTCACCAGTTACTGACTGATGGCTAGTTTGCTTTTAATATTCCTGCGGGGTGAAGAAGGGTCGGGGAGGGCCCATTCTGAGCTGTGGTTGGTGGCCCGTTTGCCCAAGAGCCCCAGCGTCTGGAGTGTTGGCACAGGAGATGTTTATTTGCATTGAGCACCGACTCAATTAACTGTCATGGTCAAAGGCAGCTGCAGCTTGGAAAAATCCAGTTTGGCACTAGGAGTGCAGCTGGGAGCCTTGCTGAGCATGGTCCCCTAAAAAATTAGATTTAGTGCTTGCCATTGCACATTAAGCTATATCAGGCCCTTATCAGTTCCCCTTCTGGCCACATAAGCTCTCCTCCCAGCCGTGACTGAGCGATTAGCACATAACCTTCTCTGTTGCCTTTCCTTAGGCTTCCTGGAAAGATCCAGGGCCTCCTCCCTCAGATGAGTCATGAAGACATCTGTCCGTGGAGCAGAGGAAGCTGGAGGGCCCCCTCACAGTAGATTGTCCTCCATTAGCACCTTTCTGGAGGTCAAAAAAAAAAAAAAAAAGCAAAAGGGTAATCTGGGGGACAGTGAGTGGGAAAGATGAAACTGTAAGATTGATCAAAAAGTCCATTTGGGTTTTTCCATAACACAGAAAAACCCAAACTAACTTTTTGGCAAGCTCAATATCAATGATGGTGATGGTGGTACTTGCTAATATTCTACAGGTAAAAAGCATTTTCACAGATTATGTCACTTATTCTTCAGTTGTTCATTCGCTAAGTCATGTCTAACTCTTTGTGACCCCGTGGACTGCAGCATGCCAAGCCTCCTTGTCCCTTACTATCTCCTGGAGTGTGCCCAAGTTCTTGTCCACTGAGTCAGTGATGCCATCCAACCATCACATCCTCTGCCGCCCTCTTCTTCTTTTGCCATCAGTCTTTCCCAGTATCAGGGTCAGATTTACCCCCTGAACTCTTAGTATTCTGATAGCCATTTTAGTGATAGGAAAGTGAAGCTCAGAAAGCTGATGTGATTTGTACAAGTTTGCATAGCAAATTAACGGAGCTGAAAGGAAAGGCCAAAGTCATTTGACGAGCAGTCATTCATCCACACAGCTAGGTGAGTTGCCCCTCCATCACCCCTGTCAAGCCCTCCCACTCTGTACTGGGGACTGCTTCTTGAAGGAACTGCCTACCCAATCAGGCTAGATTCACAGATACAGACAGGGGAGGTAATTTGATGAAGGAAGAATGCTGTCCCTCTATGACTCTCAAGATCTGGCCCTGATGATGCTTACCAATGACCTCAAAAAGGGTCCCTGGCCCATACCTCTGCCAAAGTTCATGTTGCGGACCAAGGTCACTTACCTAACTGCCACTGAGGAGCACACATGGTCTGCAGCATCCAGATAGGCAGTGTGGGCTCCAGCATGGCTACCCCCATGTTGGCAAAGCAGATGGAGCCTGGGGAGACAGTCCAGTGAGCCCCTGAGGCAGTCCTGAAGCTCAGATCCTTCCTCCCAAAGGGAGGCAAGGTCAGCTTACCTGCAGCCACCAGCATATAAGGGTCTCTGAGAAGCGTGAGGAGTGGAGTCCCCTTGGCACTCTGAGAACACGGACAAAAAAAACACTTCATCTATACAGTGTATATGCCTCTCCTGTTTCACAGAATGGGAGAGCATGCAGGCAGGACCTTAGAGACCACCTACATCAGCTCCCTTACTGCAGAGATCAGCCACCCACAGGTCACAGATGGAGAAGTGATGTACCAGTGTCACAGAGTGAGCTGGTGGCAACCACATGGCCCCTGTGTGAAAGGCAGTCACAAAGGGTGGGACAACATAATCCAGACATAAGTCCTGCCTTCAGATGACCACCAAGCAGGTCAGAATGGGTTGTCAGCAAGGCTGCCACTGGACAACAGGTGTCTGGATGCCTAGCCCCTCCACTTGATCACCACAGCACTGACATTTATCCAGGGAGACCCACAGGCAGATCACTGAGCTCCAGAGGTGAGCCCAGAGGTGACAGCTCACAGAGCTGCTCAGGCCTTCTGAACGCTTAGTTCTAACAATGTGGAGCCATACTGGACTGGCATTGCCAAAGAAGCCTGGACATATAGATTAAAATGTCAGCCTGAATTTCCAATTACAACACGGCCTGTCCTTCAGAAAACTCCATTCCAGCTATATTTAGTCATCTACCTTCCTTCCAAGCATACCAGCAAGCCCTTGGTCATCATGGTTACCTTTCCCTAAACTCCCTTCCTCCTTTTTCCAGTAGGTCCAAACCTCAGGCATTCATCAAAGTCAAGCTTAAATGGCCCCTTCTTATCCACAGTGTTCCCTAACTCAGTAGCTGGAACTTTTCTCTCTTAAACTTCCTAAGCACTATGTCATAATCCGTGGTCGGGGATTTACCACTTTCTATCTTGATTTAGTAGTTTATTTACTTCAGTGTTCATCGCAGCACTATTTACAATGGCCAGGACATGGAATCAACCTACATGTCCATCAGCAGAGGAATGGATAAAGAAGATGTGGTGCATATATACACAGTGGAATATTACTCAGCCGTAAAAAGGAATGAGAAGATGCCGTTTGCGGCAATACGGATGGACCTAGAGATTGTCAGACTAAGTGAAGTCAGAAAGAGAAAGACAAATACCATATGATACCACTCTCATGTAGAATCTAAAAAGGGGTGCAAATGAAGCTATCTACAAAACGGAAATGCAGTTGCCGATGCAGAAAACAAACTTATGGTTACCCGGGTATAAGGGGTGGGGGAGAAATAAACTAGGAGGTTGAGATCACCACATATATAAAATAGACAACTAATAAGGACCTACTGTATACCACAGGAAAGTCTACTCAGTATTCTCTAATGACCTATATGGGAAAAGAATCTAAAAAAGAGTGGACATATGTATATGTATAACTGATTCACTTTACTGTACACCTGAAACTAACACAACATTGTACATCAATTACACACCAATGAAAGCTTTTTAATAGCTTAATGGTTGACTTGATAAATAGGTTTAATAGTTTTGATACGATAACCCTCTCTGCATACACAGAGGGATGGATTATGATATTCAGAGATACTACAACTAAAAAGATCATGCCCTCTCCCATATATAATTCAAAGGAAAGAGGCAGATCTAAATCATAAAATGTACCTAAAGATGTTCAATAAAACTTTTGACTCAACAATCTTACTTTTTGAAATTTACTCTAAAGATTACTTCCAATTTTAGGAAAATGCATATATACAAGATTATCAGCAATACATGAACCGTGAACTTCCAGATGTTCAAGCTGGTTTTAGAAAAGGCAGAGGAACGAGAGATCAAATTGTCGACATACCCTGGATCATTGAAAAAGCAAGAGAGTTCCAGAAAAACATCTATTTCTGCTTCATTGACTATGCCAAAGCTTTTGACTGTGTGGATCACAATAAACTGTGGAAAATTCTGAAAGAGATGGGAATACCAGACCATATGACCTGCCTCTTGAGATACCTGTACACAGGTCAGGAGACAACAGTTAGAACTGAAAGTGGAACAACAGACTGGTTCCAAATAGGAAAAGAAGTACATCAAGGCTGTATATTGTCACCTTGCTTATTTAACTTCTATGCAGAGTACATCATGAGAAACGCTGGACTGGAAGAAGCACAAGCTTGAATCAAGATTGTTGGGAGAAATCTCAATAACCTCAGATATGCAGATGACACCACCCTTATGGCAGAAAATGAAGAGGAACTAAAAAGCCTCTTGATGAAAGTGAAAGAGGAGAGTTAAAAATTTGGCTTAAAGCTCAACATTCAGAAAACGAAAATCATGGCATCTGGTCCCATCACTTCATGGCAAACAGATGGGGAAACAGTGGAAACAGTGTCAGACTTTATTTTTTTTTGGCTCCAAAATCACTGCAGATGGTGATTGAAGCCATGAAATTAAAAGACACTTACTCCTTGGTAGGAAAGTTATGACCAACCTAGATAGTACATTAAAAAGCAGAGATATTACTTTGCCAATAAAGGTCCGTCTAGTCAAGGCTTTGGTTTTTCCAGTGGTCATGTATGGATGTGAGAGTTGGACTGTGAAGAAAGCTGAGCGCCGAAGAATTGATGCTTCTGAACTGTGGTATTGGAGAAGACTCTTGAGAGTCCCTTGGACTGCAAGGAGATCCAACCAGTCCATTCTGAAGGAGACCAGTCCTGGCTGTTCTTTGGAAGGACTGATGCTGAGGCTGAAACTCCAATACTTTGGCCACCTGATGCGAAGAGTTGACTCATTGGAAAAGACTTTGATGCTGGGAGGGATTGGGAGCAGGAGGAGAATGGGATGACAGAGGATGAGATGGCTGGATGGCACCACCGACTCGATGCGTACCAGTTTAGGTGAACTCTGGGAGTTGGCGATGGACAGGGAGGCCTGGAGTGCTGCGATTCATGGGGTCGCAAAGAGCTGGACATGACTGAGCAACTAAACTGAACTGACAAGATTATTAGGCTTCCCTTATAGGTTAGTTGGTAAAAAATCTGCCTGCAGGAGATCCCAGTTTGATTCCTGGGTTGGAAAATCCGCTGGAGAAGGGATAGGTTATCCACTCCAGTATTCTTGGCTTCCCTTGTGGCTTAGCTGGTAAAGAATCTGCCTCCAGTGCGGGAGACATGCGTTCAATCCCTGGGTTGGGAAGATCCTGGAGGAGGATCCTGGAGGAGGGAAAGGCTACCCACTCCAGTATTCTAGCCTAGAGAATTCCATGTACTGTATAGTCCGACAAAGAGTCGGACACGACTGAATGACTTTCACTTTCACAAGATTATTAATTGCAGCACTATTCCTATTTGCAAAATACTGGAAATTACTGAAATGCTCAAACATAGATGATAGCATAAAACATGGAATGCATACAATGGTATGCCAGCCAGAAAAGGAACCACTTTTAAAAAATATGCAAAACGTTACCATCCGAAAATCAAAATTATTCCAAAAAGTACTAAAAGGCAATCATTCCCCTAGTCATACTTTTGATACCACAAGGGTGGGGATTTCATACCAAGGAATTCTCCAGTTCTCTGGACCAACTGAATGTCCTGACAATTCAATTCAATTCCGACACTAATTACTTGCCTGCAATTCAGGAAACCCAGGTTCGAACCATGGGTCCAGAAGATCCCTGGAGAAAGGAATGGAAACCCATTCCAGTATTCCTGCCTGGGGAATTCCATGGATAGAGGACTCTCGCAGTCTACAGTCTAGGGTGTTGCAAACAGTTGGACATGACTGAGCAACTAACACTTTCACGGTGTAGACCCCACAGACTGAATCCCACTTCAGACACCAATCACAAGTAGCGCACCCAAAGGATACCAACAGTACTGTCTGACTTGGCTACAAAATCAAGATCTTTGGATCAAACTTTCCCATATTGTCTGTACTTTCTTACTTCTCTTCATGGTCTGATATGAATTTCTCAGAGCCATCTCTGTCTTGGAGTCAGATAAAGACCAACTCTGATATTTAACTGCTACAGAATGACAGTCTGTAAGGCTGCTCTGGGAGAAAATGTTGTTTGGATGGCCCCCAAGGTCTTCTTTACCCCTGAGACATTAAGATGTTATAACTATGAATACTCAGGTCCCAATGTCATTGTCATCCTGGTTCTGAATTACTATATATGACTCAGTAGTAGTAGTAGTCATCATCGTCATTGTCGTCGTGAAAGGTTTCTCTGACTCTTTATAAGGCCCTTCCTCCATCTCGGTCCAATATCAAGCCAGACTTCCCCCCCTCCCCGACACGATCCTAAATACGACCCTCTTGGGAATCCAGGACACTTCTAGCTTTCTCCAGCTCCACTCCCCTTTCTCCTTGTGGCTTAATAGGGATGGTCCAGGCAAGCCTGGATCACTGCATTCGGCCATTCTCTCTCTGTCGGCAATGGAGCTTGGTGTTCACTCACCTCGGGAGAGACTTTAGAAGGCTGTAGGATGCAGAGTTGGAGTGCTAAGAAAGGGAGAGAGAGAGAACTAGTTCAGTGGGTCCACTTACTAGTTGGAAGATCCAATGATGGTCACTTTGTCAGTACTCTGCTGCCTACAGATCTAATTCCCTGAGCTGCCTCCCTCTTTCTTACAATGGGGCAGCCCCCGATCCACCCAGACATGTCTACCCAGACACCACAGCATAATCCATTTCCAACCTAACTGGGACTCTCACCTGTGCGGTGCCTCTTATGGTGACTCACCTCCATCCAGAAGAGCCAGGAAGGCCAAGATGAGGAAGGGTACAGTCTTCCCCAAAAACACATACGTCACACTTCCAAAGGGAGCTCCTACTGAAAAGGAAAACAGCCATGGATTCCAGAGGTGAGGAGCAGTCCCCCCATTCATGTTCATCCAGTGAGCACTTCATGAGGGCCTACAAGGGGCTGAGCATTGCAGGAGAGCATAAGCCTCTGAGGATTCAGAGATGAAGAAAGCCTGCTTTCAAGGGGTTCAGTTTCTAGTGGAAGAAATGTGTGAGTAGGCATGGGGGGTGGGGGTGTGACCCAAATAATTAGAACATGATGAAAAGTAAAGGTTCCATGTAAAGAAATTAAACTCCAATAAAAATAATAATAATTAAAATTTTTTTAAAAGGGAAAAGAAAAGTAAAGTTTCCATCTTCAAAGTGCCAAGTAATCAGTTGCTTCAGTCATGGCCAACTCTGTGATGCTATGGACTGTAGCCCAACAGGCTCCTCTGTCCATGGGATTCTTCAGGCAAGAACAATATAATGGATTGTATTTCCCTCTTCAGGGGATCTTCCCAACCCAGGGATCAAATCCACATCTCCTCCATTGGCAGGTGGGTTGTTTACCACTAGCACCACCTGGGAAACCCATGTAATCACAGTAGAGTAAGTTCAAGTGGCCATAGGGGCTTTGTTAAGTAGTTAATACAGGTGGACATAAAACATGTGTGAAGAACACAGAGGTGTCAGAAAAAAGAAGAGTAGATCAAGATAGAAGAAACTGCCTGTCACTAGAATAGAAGTATTTGGGAGACCAGGAGAGTGGGAACTTCTGGTGGCTCAGCAGTAAAGAATCCACCTGCCAGTGCAGGAGATGTGGGTTAAATACTTGGGTCAGGAAGATTCCCCTGGAGAAGGAAATGCAACCCACTCCAGTATACTTGCCTGGAGAATCCCATGGACAGAGGAGCATTGTGGGCTACAGTCCACGGGGTCACAAAGCGTCAGACACAACTTAGCAACTAAACAACAACAACCCTGTTACTAAAATAGGAGTGTTTGGGAGACAGGAGAGTGGGGAAGGTTGAGACTGAATACTCAAGGGCTCCATATATGCAAATAAAGCATGTATTTGGTCTTGTAGGCAAGAGAAACACCAGTGCTTTTCTGGTGGGGGAGGACCACAATATCTGGGCATAGGAAGCTTCTTCCGGAGGCACCTTGAAGGAAGGAGGCAACACACAGATCAGGCAGGCAGCTGATGCCATGTTCTAAGAGAGATGTGAAGAGGAACTGGCCTTGAGCAAGGAGGATATAGTGGACTTGTTCATTTGGGAGTGAAAGGTGATAAAGGAGATAAGGAGGCACCCAAGTTTTAGCTTGGGTATTTGGGGAACTGGATACTAAAACAGAGTAGAACTTTGGTTCCCTGTCCTCACCATGGGGGTAAAGAGTAGGGCCAGGGGAGAGATGCTTGGTGTCTTCTTCTCAATTAGCTTGCAAACCCTTAGAGGGCAGGAACCACATCTGAGACTTCTGAGCTATACGCCCTTTGTGCTAGCATTGTACTTGGCATGTACATAATGCCCTAGGAAAGACTGAGGGCAAGAAAAGGGGTGACAGAGGATGAGATGATTGGATGGTATCACTGACTCAATGGACATGAGTTTGAGTAAACTCAGGGAGATAGCAAAGGACAGGGAAGCCTGGAGTGCTGCAGTCCAAGGGGTCACAGAGTTGGACACAACTTGGAGACTGAGCAACAACACAGGGTATATAATAGGTACTCAGTAAAAGTGTGTGTCTTGTTGGACTAATTGAGTAAACTAGATTTCGAATGAACCTCAAAGAAAGTACAACCTCAGGATTTGGAGCTTGGGATTCGAGCCTAGAAAATCTGAGTTCGTATTCCGGCTCTGGCATTTCTTGGCCATGTGACCTTGGATGGCTATGAACCTTTTTAATCCTCATCTGTGTAATGGGGACAATCATTCCTCCTTCACACTGTGGTGGTGAGGATTTTAAAAAGATTCAGTATATATTTAGCACAAAATCTGGAAGATAGCATGGTCCCCAGTTGAAAGCACTGGCCGTGTATGGAAGCGGAGATGAGGCAGCAGCTGCTAACATGTGAAGATTCACTTCCTTGAGTAGACTAGGTGTCTGGACCATCCCCAGCCCCTTATAGGATACTCAGCTTCTTAAAGGGAAGGAGATTCTGCTTTCCCTGGGCAGAATTTCAGAAGGAGTCAAAACATGGTTGGACAGAGAAGGAAGGAAAATACTATTTTCCAAGACCTTAGAAATACCTGCCTCCTGGAGATATCTCCCAGGTGCCACTCACCCAGCACTCCCAAGGCCAGGCCCCCCAAGGCAATTCCCATGGCCCGCCCTCTCTCGTGGTCATCAGTGTAGACACAGGCCAGCATCCCAAGTCCTGAAAGGAGAAAGGCAGGCAGAATTAGCATACTGTCTCTGCCACGCTCACTGAGTCCTTGGTCTTGGCCCGATTATATCTCCAGGAGTCATCTTAACTAGAGTTTCAATTGGAAGGGTTTTACAGAACCTAACTCATAGTATTTTATACATACTGTCCCCAAGGGTCCCCCAAATGCCCACATGACTCACCTCTTCTGCTCAGAATATTATTGGAAGTGCAAAAGTCTCTGAATGCAGAATACCATTATCCAATGATCCTGTATTTCATATCACTTTATCATTTCCTGGTACATTTCCCTGAATCCATGGATAGGGAGTAGGTCAAGGGAATGAAAACCCATGGACACAGAACACTGCTCTGTTCGATGAAGGTGCCCATGGAAAAGCATGAAAGCACCTGGGAGAGAGTATGGGCTGGGCTCTTACTTCCACTTACTTACATGTACAATGGCATAAAACCTCTACTTCATAGGATTACATGAAGTCACGTATTTGATAATACTTTGCAAACTGGGATGTTGTTACCAATAGTATCAATATTACTGTTTCTATAAAACATTAAGAGGGGGACAGAGAAAAGACCACAAAATGGCATTAAATTAAAACCTTGCTGACTGTACCTTTTGCCTTGGGCTTGGTCTGACCTGAGCTAACTCCACCTAAATATTACCAGAGAAACTTACATCAGTCTTAGGGATTTAGAGGCCCTGCCAGCAACTCTATAATTATCTTGTTTTTGAATCACAATTTCTGCATTTTCTGATGATAGTTTCCTTAATTTCTTCATATAAACTTTACAGGGTCTGAAGGTATCAATAGCAAGAGATTGGTAAGAAATGTGTGTGTGTTTAAGATGTCAGCATTACCTGCAACAGATGAAAATGAAGATCCAATGCCTTGAAGAGTTCGGGCCACAAAAAGCAGAGTATAGGTACCAGAAAAGGCAAACACTGGACAAAGAGAACAGCAAGAATTCCTCAGTTAGCAAATGGTCTGACCACCAGTAGATGGGCTCATGATATTATAGATATGAGCCATTATGCTCATGTTTTAATAAAGAGGGATCACTGCTCCCTGTTTTCAGAGCTGCTTTTCTAATCCCTCCCTTAATTAGGATTGCATTATAATTGACATGAAGACTGAGAAACAAAAGAAGCATAAATTGATGCACCATATGGTGGACAGAAGGCTGGGTGCCCACATTTCCTGCTTAAAGCCCAACATCCTGCCCACTGGAGTCAGGGCTGAACATGTAACCCAATGCCCTGGACTGAGAACTAGTCCCTAGACCCTACTTTTGGATTCTCCGTATGCCACAACCTGATTTGATCTTTGCCATAGCTGGGTCCTATTGGGTCATCTGGAGTGGGAGACAAAAGCTATGTGTACTTGAAGGTCCATGGGTATTGGGTAGAAAAGAATATCTTGTGATTCAATTGGATCCTTCCTCTCATATTGGAAAATCTTTTCACCAAGTCAGATCAGTAAGTATTTATTAAGTAATACTGAGCATGCAGCTGTGCTGGACTCTGCAGCCATGTGAAACAAAGAGACCACCCAGTTCATGCCCTTAAAGAGATGCAGTCTACTGAGACTAACAAGCACGCATGAAACTGAGGGCCAAACAGGAGTATGTTATCAGAGACTAAATTACAGAGTGTTGGAGGTAAGGTTGATGAGTCCAGACATGTCTCATCCCAGATTCTAAGACAACACCGCAGAAAGGGAGAAGACTTGCTCCCAAAGTGTCTGCATCAGCAACGTTGAACCCCTTTGCCCATTCATTACAATGGCTCTGCTTATTATCTTCCCCCATTACTTCCCCCACATGATCACACCGTCTCCCAAACATGCAAATGATTGGCCTCTCCCTGCCACACTTCCAATGATCTCTCCCAGGCTTTCTGATTTCAATCTGTTCAAGGTCTGCTACCCCTGTGTCCTCTGAGAATAGTTAGACCAACTCATCCCTGTTTGCCCAGGACCTTCATGATTTGATTTTATTTTTATTTATTTATTTTATTGGTGTATAGTTGCTGCCTTACAATGTTGTGCTAGTTTCTGTCGTACAATGAAGTCAATAGGAGATATATACACACACGTATATTTCTTCCTTCTTGGACCTCCTTTGCACCCACCCATTCCACCCATCTAGGTCAAGAGACATGTGAAAAGATGATCAACATCACTAATTATTAAAGAAATGAAGATCAAAACTTCAATTGAGGTATCACCTCACACCACACATCACACACACAATGACCATCATCAAAAAATCTACAAACAATAAAGGCTGGAGAGGGAGTGAAGAAAAGGGAATCCTCTTGCACTGTAGGTGGGGATGTAAATTGATGCAGCCACTGTGGAGATCAGTATGGAGATTCTTTAAAAAACCGAAAATAAAACTACAAATCTTATTTTATGTTTTTGGCCACACCTCACAGTATGTGGGACCTTAGTTCCCCAACCAGGGAATTGAACCTGTGCCCCTTGCAGTGGCAGCATGGATCCTAACCACTGGACCACCAGGGAAGCCTCTAGGACCTTTGAGGTTTTAAAATCAAAAGTCTCACATCCTGGGAAGCCCCTCAATCCCAGGCAAACTGGAGGGTTGGTCCCCCCTGTTTAGGAAGACCAAAGTAACTTTGCACCCCTAACACAGGCCACCATGTAACTCCTAATTACATTAAGTTTGTTTTCCAGCTAGGGGGCCCTTAGGGAGAGTGATGGGCATCAGAAACCTCATTTAGTATTTAAAAACCCTGACGGGGACTTCCCTCGTGACACAGTGGATAAGAATCTGACTGCCAATGCAGGGAACATGGGTTCAGTCCCTAGTCCAGGAAAATTCCACTTGCTGGGGCACAACTAAGCCGGAATGCCACAACTATTGAGCCTGTGCTTTAGAGCCCTGGAGCCAAAACTACTGAGCCTGCACGCCTAGAGCCTGTGCTCCACAGCAGGAGAAGCCACAGCAATAAGAAGCCTGAGCACTGCAATGAAGAATAGCCCCCTCACTGCAGCTGGAGAAAAGCCAGCACAGCAACCAAGACCCAATCCAGCCAAAAATAAAATAAATAAATACTTGAAAAAAAAAAAAAAAGACAAAACCTTGAAGGAATGCTACATAGGATCCCCTAAACACCAAATGTTTGCTAGAGTTAGGCCAACTCAGCATAGCAACACTGGTTATGGCATCGAAATAATAATTATTATTTAATACACACAGTTTGGTAGATAAGAAAGCTTTCAAAACATGAGTTCTTGGCAGAGAATCAGGCTAAAAAAGTATGGGATCCACTAGCACACTGCATTATCTCATTTTGCAGCGTGTTTGTCCTGTTGTCCCGGCAACCATCAAGTGCCCAGGGAAGCCCCTGGGGTCCAGTGGTGAAGAATCACTTGCCAATGCAGGGGGCATGGATAGCATACCTGGTCCAGAAAGATCCCACATGCTGGGGGGCAGCTAAGCCTATGCACCACAACTACTGAAGCCTGTACGCCTAGAGCCTGTGCTCTGCAACAAGAGAAGCCACCGCAATGATGAGACTGAGAGAAGAGCCCCCACCCACCACAACCAGAAAAAGCCCGTGCACAGCAACGAAGACCCAGCACAGCCAAAAGTAAAGCAAATAAATGAATAAATCTTTTCTAATGGAGTTTATTCAAAAAAAAAAAAAGAATCTGCCTTCCAATGAAGGGGACATGGATTCAATCCTTGGTTAGAGAACTAAGATCCCACATGCCACGAGGCAACTAAACTCACGTGTGGCAATGACTGAACCCATGCTCTGCACCTAGAGAGCCCGTGTGCTGCAAACTACAGAGCCCATGCACGCTGGAGCTCGGGCACCACAGCTAGAGAGAAGCCATGCAACACAGTGAAAGATTCCGCTTGCCACAATGAAGACTCAACCTTGCCAAAATAAACAAGAACTCTTGGAGTTCTTAGAACTCCAAGATGTGTAGAACCACATCTTTTCATTCTTTACATTCCCTCAGTGACTTTTCACCATCAAGGCATCATACATATGCACCATAGATATGAATTATATCTATCTCATTTGATGAAACAGAGCACCTTATTACTTTTTAATACTCGGCTGGTAAAGAATCTGCCTGCAATGTGGGAAACCTCAGTTCAATCCCTGGGTTGGGGAGATCCCCTGGAGAAGGGAAAGGCTACCCACTCCAGTATTCTGGCCTGGAGAATTCCACAGACTGTATAGTCCATGGGGTTGCAAAGAGTCAGATACGACTGAGCAACTTTCACTTTCATCACTTTCAGCCTAGGTTGAGCTCCTAGAAGTTCAATAAAGATTTCTTAACATTCTCAGATAGAACTTCACACACGGAGCTCCTGCACTTTGTCCCTTCTAGCCCTGACTGAAACAAGTTCCTGTTAAGCACTGGTAGAAAGGAGTCAAGTTCTCTGCTGGAATGGATGGAACCTTCAGGAGGAACAATAGGAAAAATAGAAAAGTAATAGAAAGGTAATAAGAAAAATAACAGAGAGGGACTTCCCTGGTGGTCCAGTGGTTAAGAATTCCCCTGTCAACGCAGGAGACAGGAGTTCCATCCCTGAGCCAGGAGGATCCTACATGCCTCAGGGCAGCTAAGCCCCTGCACCAAAACTACTGAGCCCATGAACTCTAGAGGCTGTGCCCTGAAACAAGAGAAGCCACCACAATGAGAAGCCCTCGCACTGCA
The DNA here is from genome assembly GCF_016772045.2 of Ovis aries. Taxonomy (NCBI): domain Eukaryota; kingdom Metazoa; phylum Chordata; class Mammalia; order Artiodactyla; family Bovidae; genus Ovis; species Ovis aries. The sequence continues at coordinate 45,659,973 of NC_056055.1, read as the reverse complement.
CCTAGAGAGTAGCCCCCACTCACCGTAACTAGAGAAACCCCACACACATCACCAAAGGCCCAGCACAGCCACAGATAAGTAAATAAACAAATAATTTGGAAAAGAGAAACAAGAGGGAGAATGGGTGTGCTACTTGGAGGAGAGGTAGCAGAGGCATCAAGCTGCCTTCCCTTCATTAACCTCTCCCCATCCCCTCACCCTCGCCCCATTTTCATTCTTTCTTATTTTTTCAGGGTCAATTTCCAGGTATATTTTACTTCATTTAATATTCTCATTTTATCTCCATTTTATTGGGAACATTTATCTGATGCTGGGTAGACTATTTGTCTGTCTCTTTCTTGTTTCCTTAGCAAATTTATTCTCTAAATCTATAACCTTTCATGGCCTTTCTTGAAGGAAGTAAACTTTTTCGAATTTGCCAGTTGCTATTGACCAATTTGGAGAGGGCAATGGCAACCCACTCTAGTACTCTTGCCTGGAAAATCCCAGGGACAGAGGAACCTAGTGGGCTGCCATCTATGGAGCTGCACAGAGTCAGACATGACTGAAGCGACTTAGCAGCAGCAGCAGCAGCATTGACCAATTTAGATTTTTTGTTAGTTGCCCTTTACCCTTGTAAATCAAAATACTATGATCTATTCTCAAAGATGAGAGGTTTGTACTAAACTCATTCAAGGGATTACTCACACACACACACACACACACACACACACACACACAAACACATATACAGATACACACACACACACACACACACACACACACACACAACATTATACATATTAAAACAGCCTTCACAGTTATCCCCAGCTGAATGAAGTGAACTATCTGTTCTTTTACAGTGAAATATACAAATGCCGGGCTTGCCAGTTGGCTCAGTGGTAAAGAATCCACCGGCCAGTGGAAGGAGGTACAGAAGATTCAGGTTTGATCCCTGGGTCAGGAAGATCCCCTAGAGGAGGAAATGGCAACCCACTCCAGTATTCTTGCTGGGATAATCCCAAGGGGTCACAAAGAGTCAGGTACAACTGAGCAACTGAGCACATAGTTGCTGCCACATAGACTAAGTTGTCTCTCCTGCTCTGGTCCCCATAACAAAACTGTAAAGCATTTAAATCAGTGTCATAGGCCACTTAGTCAAATGACTAATTAGCTAACTTGACTCTGCTATCTTCCCTATAATGCATGTGATAAAATCAAAGTTAATCAATGAAGGGAAGAATAGCAGGAACAAATTACTTACTAACTGTGGAGATAAACATGATAACAAAGCCAGCAAACATGGGGATGTGATATCCGATCCTAAAAGGGAATTAAAAAAACAAAAAGATACAAGTCCAATAGCCATCCATATACTTGCACTATATTGCTTCATGCAATTGGGAACAGAAATGTGGTTATTTGAGTGTTTCTGAATGCAGGTATAGAGATGGAATATTACACATGAATACATACAAATAAACAGGCAAATTTACCTGTCAGCCAGGACCCAAATCCTCTTTTCCAGAAAAGATAACCTAAGCAGAGTACAAATCTTTTTGAAACATCAGAATAATCCCAAACCATGAAGTACTAAGAGGCCAGCACTCTAGACTGCAATCGGCTTGTCCTATTTCCACCCTTTCCCCATTTAAACCATGTTCCAGGGCACTGAAATAACACCAATAGAATACTTCTGTTCACTGGTTCTCTTCTTGCTACTCAACAGTCATGATGTTACAAAGAAAACCTGAAACTCATGGTATTACACCAATATTGCATTGTCCTTCCCAAACAGCTGACTGCCTGGGATGCAGACAAGTAATCACCTTTATCCCTTCTAACCACCTTTATGATATCTTAGCCCATCCTCCTATTTCTGAGTCTCTGAGTTCCCTATATGGCACTGCGCCCATCAAGATACCTGTTGGTAAGAGGTCCCATGAAGGGGTTGACCAGAAGTTGCATCAGAGCCTTGGAAGCAAATAGAACCCCGACCCATATGTTCTCTTCCTTCAGGAATTCTGTGGCTTGAAAGCAGTTGTTTCCATGCACTACATCAGTTTCAGTGACTGGAGGGGAGACGGTACCATAAATGCCACTTGTCCTTGCTGTGCCACTGGGCACACTTTCTTGAATAGCCACGGTGTTGTTTTCAAAGAAGGAGAAGATGGTGGAAAAAGCGGGAGTGAGGGCAGGCTGGGAAGTTGTGGTGGAGTCGAGGTATCGAGAACCGTTGATGTCTTTGAACTCTTTGGCATAGAGGTAGGTGGGCACAATGGGCACTGAAAGTGAAGTACAAGTCATGAGGGCTAAGGCCAGATTGTCTTTTGACTGTTAGTCAATCCAGGGACATTACCACGCAATCCAGATTTACATTCATGGAGATGTCTAAGTGATATGATCTGAAGCCTACCCAAAGGCTGTGCCGGGACTTCGCTGGTGGTCCAGTGGTTAAGGACCCACCTTTCAGCTGAGGACACGGGTTCGATCCCTGGCCCGGGAACTTAGGTCCCACATGTTGTGGGGCAACTAAACATGTGTGCCACGACTACTGAGGTCCTAGAGCCTGTGCCCAGCAACAAGAGAACCCACCACAGTGAGAAGTTCATGTACTGCAACTATAGAGTAGCCCCTACAACTAGAGAAAGCCCGGGTGCATCAGCGAAGAACCTGTGAGCCGCAAAAAGAACCCAGCACAGCCAAAAAAAAAAAAAGGACTGTGCCTGCCCAAATTATCCTATTAGCTCAAGTGCCTGAATTCCAACCATCATACAACTGGTCCTCATTATTCACGGATTCCATATTGGCTCATTCATTCACTGGCTCACATTTATTTGTAATCACCAAAATCAATGCTCACAGAGCCAGCATGGTTTTTCTTAGACACACATGCAGAAAACACTGAGTCATCAGATGTTCGGTTTTGCACCTGAGGCTGAACAAGGCAGACTCTGCCTTCTTGTTTCACTCTCACACAGATATGCAGAGCATGAGGTGGGGAGGAGCAGTGCAAGGCAAGAATGTGCAGCTCTGGGGCCAGTTGTGCAGAGCTTGAATCCACTTGCCACCTGTTAGTGGAGCCGCCTCAGGCAAGTAAGTCACTTAACACTTCTGAAGCTCACTATCTCTTCTGTTAAAAAAAAAAAAATATATATATATATATAATCTACCAGGACAGATAACGTTTTTTTTAAATTTAAGATTATAATCTATTGGGGTATGCATGTATATGTGTGTATTTTCCCAAGGAGCGATTATTTGTCATTAAAATATTAATTGACTAAATGCATGCATGCATGAGTGTACACCAAGCCAATTCTGTTGTGCCCAGCTCTATGGACTATATAGCCCACCAGACTCCTCCATCCATAGGATTCTCCAGGCAAGAATACTGGAGGGGGTTGCCATGCCCTCCTTCAGGGGTTCTTCTCAACCCAGGGGATTGAACCCGAGTCTCCTATGGCTCCTGCACTGCAGGCAACCAACTAAATATTAATTGACTAAATCCAGTGCTCAGGGACTTTCCTGGTGGTCCAGTGGCTAAGACTCTATGCTTTCACTGCAGGGTCATGGGTTCGACCCCTGGTCAGGAAACTAAGACCCGGCATGCCCCAAGTGAGGCCATAAATAAATGTGAATATAGATAAATAAACCCAATGTTCACAGAAACTTTATAGAGCATAATTACCACACATAAGAACTGACTGTACTGGATTTACAATTTGTCTCAAGAAGATTCTTGTTTGGAAGCATATATTTTACCCAAGGGAATTCCCAGGTGGTGCTAGTGGTAAAGAACCGCCTGCCAACGCAGGAGACATAATGAGACACGGCTTCAATCCCTGAGTGGGGAAGATCCCCTGGAGGAGGGAATGGCAACCCACTCTAGTATTCTCACCTGGAAAATATCAAGGACAGAGGAGCGCAGTGGGTTACAGTCCAGAAGGTCTCAAAGAGTCGGACACAACTGAAGCGACACAGCATGCATGCATGTATTTTATCCGAGGGGAAATATGTTGGCACCCATTTATATACGAGCATAACTAAATGTAAAAATTAATATACTACCAACTTAAAAAGAAGAACTGGGAGGGAATGAGCCACAGGAAAGTAAGATTTGAATAAGGAATTGGAAATCCACATAGAATATGTTGGGCTTCCCTGGTAGCTCAGCTGGTAAAGAATCCACCTGCAATTCTGCAGTGCAGGAGACTCGGCTTTGATTCCTGAATCAGGAAGATTCCCTGGAGGAAGGCATGGCAACCCACTCCAGTATTCTTGCCTGGAGAATCCCCATGGACAGTGGAGCCTGGCAGACTACAGTCCAAGGGGTAGCAAAGAATCAGACATGACTGAGCAACTAAGCACAGCACAGAGTGTGTTATTTTGACAGAACAGACAAAAGTAGCACAGTGAGAAAATACTCACTATCCCAGAGGCCTTTGGAATAATTAGCACCCTGGAAAGGAGTAGGGGGAGGAAGAAAAGGATTTCCAGTTCTGGCCCCAGGTCAGCCTCTTTGATTCGGTCAGATGCTGTCTGAACCTCCTTCTCTTTGAACCTCTGGGGTCTTTCAGCAAAGGTTGGTAAGTTTCAGACTCCATTTCCTGCTGTTTCCTCCAATCCCTAGCAATCTTGGTGTCTTCAAGCACAAAAGGAAAAAGTCTCCAGTCCATTCACTGCAGAGTTCTAACAGGGCACATGCTGCCCCCTGGGGCACAGAGCAAATTAACCCCCAGCACCAAGACCCCCAAACGTACCCACCACAGTGAGCAGCATGTTGTCCAGGAGCAGAGCAACAAACACCACCAGCAGCACCAGCTTCTGGGATTCTCTCCCCTTCTTCAGTAACCGCTGAGGAGCATCCAAGACTGTCCTGAGCATGCTGAGGGCTGGCCCAGGGCAACTTCACCAGGTTCTCAGGGAGGATCCTATTACAGTTACAAGTCTTTGCTGAAAAAAGGGAGAAATTCTCTGCAGAAAATTGAAACTCATGATTAAAATGAGAAGCACAAAGAGTTCAAGTGATAGGATGGTATTTGTTTTGTTTTGTTTTTTTCATTTAAAAAAATATTTTCTTGAAGTATAGTTGATTTACAATGTTGGGTTAATTTCTGCTGTACAGCAAGGTGATTCAGTTATACCTATGTCTATATTCTTTTTCATATTCTTTTCCATTATGGTTTATCACAGGATACTGAATATAGTTCCCTGGCCTTGTTTATCCATCCTATATATAATAGTCTGCATCGGCTAATCCAAAACTCCCAAAGATCAGACGGTATTTGAACTTTTCCGTGCTCGCATCTCTGTTCTCTTCTTATCCATCTCCATAACCCACTCCCAGAATGCCTTCCAAGAAAGCACTGCTTATCAGCTTTTTATATCTGGAACTTTACCCTGCACATGAAGCAGGCTTTATAGAGTATCATGGAGTTCTATGTTTCTCAAACATCAGACATTTGCCCACCACCTTGGTAGTTTATAGCATATCTGAGGACTACTTGTATTGTTATTTACTTAATCTTTTCCTCTATAGCCACTTTTAAAAGCTGAAACACTATTGTGTAAAAACATAAATTTATGTGCCATGTCAAAAAAATAATATTCTATGTCTATGTACCACCTCAAAGTAGCCCATGTGCCGCATGCAGTGTTATTAAAACTTTTGCTGCCAGCGAGAAACACTGACTTCGACCAGCCTTTTCATCTCACAGATGAGAAATCTGAGATTCAAGAAGCTAAGAGGTGTGTCTCAGGTCACACAATTAGTAACAAACTAGAACAAAATCCCAAGTTTTTTTTTAACTTGCAGGAAAGTACCCCACCACCTTTCCTTGTTCTGTGATACTAGAAACACACCTATTTTTTTGTTTAAGCTTACAAATGCCGCTTAGAAATGTGTGCTACTCTGTGTAAGTAAAATCCTAGCTTTGATGATTCATTTTCTACTTAGGACTTCACCTCTTTAGTCAGCAAGAAGTCACAGTACTTTGTTAAACTTCAGGTAATAACAGTTGCTGGGAAGAATTCCATTTTCTTTTATGTTGTTTCTGTTGTAGCATCAACAATTCCAATTTTATAATGTTTGAGATAGATTACTGTTAAGAAACATATCAGGCTCAAAAAATTGTGTTCCTCTTAATTTGAAACCTGTCTTAAGAAAATAATCAGAAATAGTAAAATATTTTCAAGTAAAAATTAAATGTTTAAAATAAATAATCCTATTTATGTTAGTGAAGAAATGATACATTTTGATGGTAGAATATAAATAGTTCTCAAAAATAATGTTTTCAAATAATTTTCATGATTTAGAAAATATCATTGATATGTTAAGAAAAAAATGATATTAGACTGTATTTATAACCTGATCTCAATTACATAAAAAATATAGATGCACCATTTTAAAAGAATAGAAAGATACACACACAATCACACGAAAGTTATTATAATCAATGACAAATTATCTTCTTTTTGAGTTATTCTATAACTTAATTATTCTACAATTAACTAATTCCATAATATAAGAAATAAATGATTTTAAATGATGATCATTGGGGTTCAGTAGTCAACTTCACATGCTGGAAATATCCAAGCAGTGAGCTGCTCTGTTCTAAGGCAAGGGCTGGAGGGAAAATACCGTCCACACTAGAGATCCAAGTGACTGAGGAGTCCCCATGGAACCAAATTTTCAGATCAGAAGCTAAGAAATAAGCAGAAAATGCCTGCAAATCATTTAAGAACCTTCATTTCTCTGAATATAAGGAAAAGCTATTTCTAAACACAAATTGACTTACAATATATAAGAAATGCGTACATAAGAAAAAACTAAAAGAAAAACAATGGAAAACTCAAAGATGTAAAATGGAATAAAATAAGTACTCTGAGAGCAGACCAAAAATATATAAATGATCAAAACCAAACGGAACAACAAACCAAACAAAACCAGGAATTTGTCAACAAATCAGCAGTAAATTTTAAAGTCATAATTCTCTATTCAGAGATACAAATTATAAAGAAGGATTAAATGTGGCCAGAGAGAGAAACATCTTACCTTAGAATTCACCTGGTATGAGATACTCAGTGAGGTATTGCCAGCTGTTAACAGTTCAGCAGGGACTTTTCTCATAAAGTGTGCCTGCTGGTGGATTTATTGCCACAGGTTATCTGAGGAGGCCATGTGTGCCCTTTGTCCACAAAGATTTAATTGGAACCTTAACTCCCTGCGTCACAGGGAGGAAAGCACCACTGAAGAGCACAAAGAGCGGGGAGAAATTATCCTAAACAAAGATGCACTAGGCTACACTGTTTTCCATCCATGCTTATCTATCATCAAACCCATTAACTTTTGTCTGGTCTGAATACAAATTGGAAGACACAGCGGAACCAGGGTATAGATCCTGTCCCTTGTTACTTAGTCAAAGGGCTTCACACATCCGGTTGCTTTCTGGAAATAAGCAAATATTAGAACACCCACAGGACCAATAAAAAAAAGAAAACACCAAAAAAAATGCTGCTATTCTCAAGTTTAAAAATCCAACTCCCATGGTCTCTTTGGAGGCATGGATTGTGCAGTTCCATCTTTATATCCCAATGCTAGCTCAATGCTTAGCACATAGCAACCTCCAGTAAATATTTCTTGTGTTGATGACTGGATGGATGGGTTACATGAGAGAGTATGGCTCATTATGGAAGCTTGGAGTGGCCCTATAGGTCTATACTTTCACAACATTGAAGAGTCATCATTAGGGCAAAGAACATGCATGCTAAGTCACTTCAGTCATGTCCGACTCTATTTGACCCCACAGATTGTAGCCCGCCACACTCCTCTGTCCATGGGATTTTCTAGGAAAGATTACTAGAGTGGATTGCCATTTCCTACTCCAGGGGATCTTCCTGACCCAGGGATCTAACTCTTGTGACTCTTGCTTTAACAGGCAGGTTCTTTACCATTAGCACCACTTGGGAAGCCCATGCAAAGAACATAAATAATTTATAAAAGAGCAAATACAACTTTTGAGCAGAGTAGTAGCAGAGCTTTCCTAATTATGCAAGTTGTAGCCCCTCCTAATTGTCTTAATTAACTGGGGAACTTTCGACTTAGGGCTTAAAAAAAAAGAGAGAGATTTAAAGAAAAACTAGAAAAAGAAATAGGAAGGAAGCAACAGAAACAGCAAGAGGGGTATATGAGTTCGCTGTTGCTGATGTAACAAATTATCACACACTTAATGGCTTATAACAACACAAACATATTATCTTAGAGTTCTGGAGGTCAGAATTCCAATATAGGCCTTACTGGGCTAAAACTCAAGGAGTTGGCAAGATTACAATTATATATTTTCAGTTAACTATAGCCATACTAATACTACAGACTAGCCAAGTTTGGAATGTTCTCATAAATGCTCATCATTGTTAATAACAGAGCGTTGTCTATCAAACAGAGGTGAGTTCTTATCTTCCTCCTGTTTAAATTTCTAAAGTTAGGGGGGAAAAAGCTGGTGTGAGTATATGCTCAATCACGTCCAACTCTTTGAGACCCCATGGACTATAGCCTGCCAGACTCCTCTATCCATGGAATTTCCCAGGCAAGAATGCTGGAATGGGTTGCCATTTCCTACTCCAGGGGATCTTCCCAATCCAGGGATCGAACCCTTGACTCCTGCATTGGCAGGAGGATTTTTTTACCACTGAGCCACATGGAAGGTTCATTATGAATACACGGAAATATAAATTCAAGTACACTATTAGTGTGCAAATAGATACAGTTCTTTTAATAAGTAATTTGGCTTTCTATCTCTTGTCTTTTTTCATTTTCTGCTTTGGAATAATTTTTTAAATGGACGTATAGTTAATTTACAATGTTATGTTAGTTCCAAGTTTTGAATGACTCAGTTATATATTAATATGTATATATAAATTTTTTCAGACTCTTTTCCATTATAGGTTATTATTGAGTACAGTTCCCTGTGCCATACAATTAGTCCTTACTGTTTACCTATTTTATATACAGTAGTATGTATATATTAATCTCAAACTCCTAATTTATCTCCCCCATCTCTTGTCTTTCAAATCATAAAATATCCATATCTTTTAAGCTAGTAATTGTACTTTTTAAGAATCTATTCTAAGAAAATAAGCTAAAATGTAGGGGAAATATCACAGGTACAAAATTTTTATCAGCAGTGAGGGAAAAATTAGAAACATCTCAATGTCCAACTGTAGAAAAAGATTTAAGTGTATGAATTTTAAGGACTGACATGTTGATGCTAAAACAAGGAAAAAAGGTTTATTATGAAGGCTATATGTCAACCTGGAAAAAATATATATGTTTATACCTAAATATTACATTGGGAGATAAGAAAGTAGAATATAAAACTTCATGTAAATTCACAGTAATATTGTGCACAATTGTCAAAAGGGAAAAGCAAACCAAGCATTCACTGATGAATGAACAGATGAACAAAATGTGATATTTGCATACAGTGGAATATTATTCAGCCTTAAATATGAAGGACATTCTGACACATGCCACATGGATAAACCTTCAGGATCTTAGGCTAAGTTTAATAAGCCAGTCACAAGAAGACAAATGCTGTTTGATTCCACTTATCTGAGCTAACTAGAGTAGTGAAATTTATAGAATCAGAAAGTAAAAAGGTTTCAGGGATCTGGAGGGAGGAGGAAGTAAGTTTTTGCTTTGCAAGCTGCAAAACTTCCAGAGATTGGTTGGTTGCACAACAATATGAATATACTTAAAATGCTACTGAACTGTCACTTTAAAATGGCTAAGATTGTGAATTTTATCATAATCAATTTTAAATTTTACATGCATTGCAATTTTTATCTATAAAAATTTCATATGCATCAGACAAATGCATGATGCGTGCTCAGTTGCTTCAGTCATGTGCAACCCCATAGCCTGTAGCCCACCAGGATCCTCTGTTCATGGGATTCTCCAGGCAATACTGGAGTCGGTTGCCACGCCCTTCTCCAACATAAGACAAATACACCTAAGTTATTAGTGGTTATGCTAAATGGCATAACAGTCCCATCATCTAAATGCTAAATGGAGTCTGGTCCCATCACTTCATGGCAAATAGATGGGGAAACAGTGGAAACAGTGACAGACTTTATTTTTAAGGGCTCCAAAATCACTGCAGATGGTGATTGTAACCATGAAATTAAAAGACACTTGCTCCTTGGAAGAAAAGTTATGACCAACCTAAACAGCATATTAAAAACCAGAGACATTACTTTACCTACAAAGGTCTGTCTAGTCAAAGCTATGGGTTTTCCAGTAGTCAAGTATGGATGTGAGAGTTGGACTATAAAGAAAGCTGAGAACTGAAGAACTGATGCTTTTAAACTGTGCTGTTGGAGAAGACTCTTGAGAGTCCCTTGGACTCAAGAAGATCCAACCAGTCCATCCTAAAGGAAATCAGTCTTGAATATTCATTGGAAGGACTGATGCTGAAGCTGAACCCCTAATACTTTGGCCACCTGATGGGAAGAACTGACTCATTGGAAAAGACCTTGATGCTGGGAAAGATTGAAGGCAGGAGGAGAAGGGGTCGACAGAGGATGAGATGGTTGGATGGCATCACTGACTCAAAGGACAGGAGTCTGAGTAAGCTCCAGGAATTAGTGATGGACAGGGAAGCCTGGCGTGTTGCAGTCCGTAGGGTCACAAAGCGTTGGACATGACTGAGCGACTGAACTGAACTAACTGATGCTAAATGGCAAAAACTATAGATTTTTTGTTTACTAACATTTAAAAATAAAAAGTCACCAGTAAAAGTAAGAACTCAGTCTGTGTGTCATTAGACTTGTAGATGCTGAGTCCCCAGGACTAATCCATTTCCAGCCAGAGCAACCTGTTGAGAATAATCTAGAACTGAAATAGAACTTAGAGGCTCTTTGACAGTGGTTCTGTTATCACTCCAGTTAAAGTGGCTGGAACACAGCATCATCAGACAGACAGCTTTTCTCTCCAGGCCAAAGAACACATATAACCCAACTGCACTTACATTTGGCTGTGGTCAGTGTGGCCTGCCAGAGTAGATGGTCCTGTGACTGCGACACAGAGGGTGTTTTTGTTTCTCATTGCTTCCTCTTTCTCTTGCTGTTCAGATATTTAACAATCAGTCCCAACTTCCTCTTATATCAAGTATAGTTCAGCGTTCCAGCCTCAGACTGGAGAGGTTTGGTTCTTGTCAGAGGCTTCTGAAAAGGCAGCCAGGGGACTGTTGCATTAATGGCTGTGATCTACATGGCATTGTGTGTGCATGGTCAGTCGCTCAGTCACGTCCAGCTCTTTTTGACTGCACCAGTAGGCCATCAGGCTCCTCTGTCCATGCAATTTTCCAGGCAAGCATACTGGAGTAGGTTGTCATTTTTTTCCTCCTGGGGATCATCCCGATTCAGGGATCAAACCTGTGTCTCCTGCTTCTCCTGCATTGACAGGCAGATTCTTTACCACTACGCCACTTGTGGGCCCTGCAAATGGGATCCGTGTCCCCAAACATAGGAATGTCTTTGTCTTGTAAACTTGGGGAAGAGCCTGTTTCAGATAAATGGAAAAGTGATGTTTAAAAAACCAAACTCAAAATAATCTGGAACCTCATTGAATGTATTATAGCAATAAATAAGTAGACTGAGGATGGGGACATTCAACCACCTCCCCATGTGCCTACTAGCATCCTTTCTCCCTCAGTGCTCTTAAGGCGAAAGCCTTGCCTATGAAGGCAGCAGACTCTGAGAAACTAGCTCCCTTATCCCTGCAGCCAGGTCCCTTCAGACTCAGTCTGGATCTCCTTTAGCCAGTGCCACCAAGGGGAGCCTGCAGCTGTCCTATTACAGTGCAGAACGTGGTAGGAGAATGCCCTGGTAGGACTTGTCCGTGGTGGGTGCTTCTGCCTGTTGCTTCTCATCTGCTTGTTGCTGTTGCCCAGTCACTAAGTCGTGTCTGACTCTATGCGACCCCATGCTTCTTTGTCCATCACCATCTTCCGGAGGTTGCTCAGACTCATGTCCCTTGAGTCGGTGATGCCATCCAACCATCTCATCCTCTGTCACCCCCTTCTTCTCCTGCCCTCAATCTTTCCCAGCATTGGGGTCTTTTCCAATGAGTTGGTTATCTCATTCTTTTTCCTTTGATTCTTCAATACAGTCCTAAGCCCCATGTCTATATGCTTGGCTATCTGGAACTCTCTACCTACTATCAACACCCCTTCACCTTCTCTTCTCTGGTCAGGGCCCTCCTTTCTAATTCTTTACTGCCTCTCGTTATGTCATTTCAAAGTCCTCCCTTAACTTGGCATCTTCCCCTGATGACCAGGGGGTACCACTTCTTCCCAATTTGACTCAAGCCTGCTCTTCTCAGGACACACAGCCCCCGCTACCCCTTACCAGTCAGTGTTCCCACCTCCTTTCTTTTAATATCCATTGTATCTATGCAGGAGTTGGTTAAGAACAAAACTGGCCAATATAGGGAGGGGGAAGGATTATTATGGGATCATATGAAATTATCTGTGTGCAACTTGTAAAAATTGTAAGAAAGAAAGAAAGCGAAGTGCTCAGTTGTGTACAACTCTTTGCAACCCTATGGACTGCAGCGTGCACCAGGCTTCTCCATCCATGGGATTGTTTAGGCAAGAATACTGGAGTGGGTTGTCATTTGCTCCTCCAGGGGATCTTCCTGACCCAGAGATCGAACCTGGGTCTCCTGTATTGCAGGTAGACACTTTACCCTCAGAGCCATCAGGGAAACTATCCCCAAAATTGTAAAGCACTATAGAATTTTAATTATTTTATTTTCTTGGGCTCCAAAATCACCGCAGACAGTGATTGCAGCCATGAGATTAAAAGACACTTGCTCCTTGGAAAAAAAGCTATGACAAAACTAGACAGTGTATTAAAAAGCAGACATCACTTCGATGACAAAGGCTGGGATAGTCAAAGCTATGGTTTTTCCAGTGGTCATGTACAGATGTGAAGTTGAACCCTAAAGAAGGCTGAGAGCTATAGAATTGATGCTTTTGAACTTCAGTGCTGGAGAAGACTCTTGGGAGTCCCTTGGACAGCAAGGGGATCAAGCCAGTGAATCCTAAAGGAAATCAACCCTGAATATTCGTTGGAAGGACTAATGCTGAAATTGAAGCTCCAATACTTTGGCCACCTGATGTAAAGAGCTGACTCATTAGAAAAGACCCTGTTGCTGGGAAAGATTGAAGGCAGGAGGAGAAGGGGATGACAGAGGATGAGATGGTTGGATGATATCACTGACTTGATGGACATGAGTTTGAGCAAACTCTGGAAGTTTGTGAAGGACAGAAAATCCTGGCATGCTGCATTCCACGGGATTGTAAAGAGTTGGACCTGACTTAGCTACTGAACAACAACAATAGAATTTAAATAATTTGGGACTTCACTGGTGGCCCAGCGGTAAAGAGTCCACTTGACAATATAGAGGAAGTAGGTTCAATCTGATGAGGAAACTAAGACCCCACATGCTCTAAGCTTGCACGCCACAGCTAGAGAGCCTGTGCACCACAACTACGGATCGCGTGTGCTCTAGAAACTGTGCACGACAACAAGAGAAGCCCATGGAGCACTCAATACACCAGCAAGTCTGGAAAACTCAGCAGTGGCCACAGAACTGGAAAAGGTCCGTTTTCATCCAAATCCCAAAGAAAGGCAGTGCCAAAGAATGCTCAAACTACCGCACAATTGCACTCATCTCACACACTAGTAAAGTAATGCTCAAAATTCTCCAAGCCAGACTTCAGCAATACGTGAACTGTGAACTTCCTGATGTTCAAACTGGTTTTAGAAAAGGCAGAGGAACCAGAAATCAAATTGCCAACATCTGCTGGATCATGGAAAAAGCAAGAGAGTTCCAGAAAAACATCTCTTTCTGCTTTATTGACTATGCCAAAGCCTTTGACTGTGTGGATCACAATAAACTGTGGAAAATTCTGAAAGAGATGGGAATACAGACCACCTGACCTGCCTCTTGAGAAACCTATATGCAGGTCAGGAAGCAACAGTTAGAACTGGACATGGAACAACAGACTGGTTCCAAATAGGAAAAGGAGTACGTCAAGGCTGTATATTGTCACCATGCTTATTTACCTTCTATGCAGAGTACGTCATGAGAAACGCTGGGCTGGAAGAAACACAAGCTGGAATCAAGATTGCCGAGAGAAATATCAATAACCTCAGATATGCAGATGATACCACCCTTACGGCAGAAAGTGAAGAGGAACTAAAAAGCCTCTTGATGAAAGTGAAAGAGAAGAGCGAAAAAGTTGGCTTAAAACTCAACATTCAGAAAACGAAGATCATGGCATCTGGTCCCATCACTTCATGGCAAATAGATGGGGAAACAGTGGAAACAGTGTCAGACTTTATTTTGGGGGGGGGGCTCCAAAATCACTGCAGATGGTGATTGCAGCCATGAAATTAAAAGACGCTTACTCCTTGGAAGAAAAGTTAAGAGCAACCTAGATAGCATGTTGAAAAGCAGAGACATTACTTTGCCAACAAAGATCTGTCTAGTCAAGGCTATGGTTTTTCCTGTGGTCATGTATGGATGTGAGAGTTGGACTGTGAAGAAGGCTGAGCGCTGAAGAATTGATCCTTTTGAACTGTGGTGTTGGCAAAGACTCTTGAGACCCTTGGACTGCAAGGAGATCCAACCAGTCCATTCTAAAGGAGATCAGTCCTGGGTGTTCATTGGAAGGACTGATGCTAAAGCTGAAACTCCAATACTTTGGCCACCTCATGCGAAGAGTTGACTCATTGGAAGAGACTCTGATGCTGGGAGGGGTTGGGGGCAGGAGGAGAAGGGGACGACAGAGGATGAGATGGCTGGATGGCATCACCAACTCGATGGACATGAGTTTGAGTGAACTCCGGGAGCTAGTGATGGACAGAGAGGCCTGGTGTGCTGCGATTCATGGGGTCACAAGAGTCGGACACAACTGAGTGACTGAACTGTGAAGAACCCAAAGGCCACAGTAAAGACCCAGCAGAACCAAAATTTTTAAAAAAAGTTTTAATATTTCTTCCAATAAATAAAAATAAAATGTAAAAAACCTCCAAACAAAACAAACAAACAAAAAAGAATAAGGCTGACCAAAAGCCAGATGCAGAGATATAACACTTGCGACATTTTCCCTTGAATTAAGTTGTCTGTTTCTAGACTATAAGCTACTTAAGCACAGTTTCTTTTCTTTTTAATCTTAGTCAACTTTGTATTGCACACAGCAGCTGACATCTTGCCCGGTAGAGATGCTCTGTAACTATTTATTACTGTTGTCCATGATGTCTATGAACATTCTTGCCTCATAAGACTGGCTGGGATATTGGAAGCCCCAAAGGAGTTTTGTTGTTTCCCAGAGCCTCATTGCTTAAGAATGAGAAGAAGGAAATTCAACCGTCCATTCAGAATTCAGCTACCAAATGTACCCATCCTTGAGAATGTGAGCAGAATTCCACAACCAGGACTAAGGGTTTTTAAATCCACCGCTAACCCTTAGAATCAGAGCCTCAGTCATGGCCCCTTATTAACTTTATTTAAAAAAAATTTTGTTTAACCTCACTGCGAGGTACATGGAATCTTAGTTCCCCAATCAGAAATCGAACCCATAACCCCTGCTTTGGAAGCACAGAGTCTTAACCACTGGACCACCAGGGAAGTCCCTTCTTATTAACTTTAATTCGTAGACCAGAGTTGGAAGAGCTACCAACCTACAAACCATTGATCAAAGGGCCTGCGGAGATATCCAAGACTTCAGTGTGGATATGAAAGGCCTATTGTAATTTCTCATAGGAACAAAAGCCATGTTCTCTATAAATATCTTTCTACAAATACCAGGAAACAGAGAAGAAGCACCTAGATTAGCAGAGTTTGGGTCTTACTTCTGCCATTTATTTGCTGTGAGACTTTGGAGAAACTATCTAATTTTTCTGTGCCTCAGAGAGTTTTTGCTAACTTTGCTAATTTATAGTGCTTTGTTAATTTATTGAGTTCCTGTGAAGATTCAGTGAGTAAATTAATAGCAAGCACTTAGAAGAACAGCCGGCACATGGAAGGTACATATTAGATCCTATGCACTTATCAGAAAAATAATAACATTGACTCTGCTTTGACTTAATTCCTCTATTTTGGGGGGGAATTTCCAAACTCTTAAGTTCCCTAAAATCAATTCCTCTTCAAAATGCGCTACCCACCATGAACTGCTTCAGAGCTGTTACATCTTGCTAACCATGAGAATTTATGCAACCTTACTCAACAATCACATGGGACATGCAATATTGCTCCCTAATTCAAAGTTAACCCCAGATTCTGTCTAACCAAAAAGATCTGCCTTCCTGTGGAGACTAATTTGACCTCAGTAAGCCCTAGATGACCTTTCTTTTGCCACTTAGGCAGTCCAGCAAGTCATCCCATGCTCTCTTACGTGTTCTCTCTGTCAAATCGTATGTGTTAATCTTGTCTCTACAATTTAGCCTTTAGCTCCTTAGAAACAGGGCTTCCCTTGTGGCTCAGCTGGTAAAGAATCTGCTTGTAATGCAGAAGACCTGGGTTCAATCCCTGGGTTGGGAAGATCCCCTGGAGAAGGGAGAGACTACCCACTCCAGTATTCTGGTCTGGAGAATTCCATGGACTGTATAGTCCTTGGGATCACAAAGAGTTGGACATGACTGAGCGACTTTCACTTCACTTCACTTCCTTAGAAGCATTCTTTATAGCTAGGTTTGTTATTGTTTAATCGCCAAGTCGTGTCTGACTGTGATTCGGTGGACTGTTATGTAGCCTGCCAGGCTCCTCTGTCCATGAGATTTCCCAAGCAAGAATAGTGGAGTGAGTTGCCATTTCCTCCTCCAAGGGAGCTTCCCAACCCAGAGACTGAACCCAGGTCTCCTGTACTGGCAGGCAGATTCTTTACCACTGAGCCACCAGGAAAGCCCCATAGTAAGGTTACCTTCACTTTAAAGATGGGACACAGTGTGCAGCAAAAACTAATGTAACTTTGTGAAGCAATTACACTTCAGTTTAAAAAAAGAATCTGTCTGCCTGATGTTACAGAGCTTAGCCCAGTGTTCTCTAGTTCCTCGGAGGCTTTCCAGTGTCTAGCACGATCCTGAGTGCGCTATCAGTGCTCACTCAATATGCATGCCTGCATGCTCAGTCACTTCAGTTGTGTCAAACTCTATGCAACCCTATGGACTGTAGCCCAACAGGCTCCTCTGTCCATGAAATTTTCCAGGCAAGAATCCTGGGGTGGGTTGCCATGCCCTCCTCCAGGGGATCTTCCCAACCCAGGGATTGAACCTGAATCTCCTACATCTCCAGCATTGCAGGCAGGTTCTTTATGCACTGAGACACCTGGGAAGCCTCATTCGATATGCATTGCTTGCTAAAAAACGTCATTCAAGCTCTCAGCCTTAACGCCATCTTTTGAGAAACCTCTGTGATGTGAGAGCCTCGTGGAGGAAGAAGCGAGTGCGCAGGCTGAAACACAAAAGAAGATGAGCAGAGGTTCAAGTGAACTTGCGCACCCAAGGAAGCAACAGAAACAAGGGAGGCCAGAGGCCAGGGACACTGGTACTCATTGTTGGACTGCATGCCTACCATCTAGAACTTGTCCCAGTGGATCTGGAATATCTGTGGCCATTCTGATTACCCCAACCACCTTTGAGAGACCCACCTTGCTCATATCAAAGTGGTCCCTTTTGGTCCTTTGCCCTGGACCTGTGATATTATACACTAGTTTTCTTCTCAGTTGTGGCTGAATGTAAACTGTGTCCAATAAATCATCTCTTGTGCTGTCTTAGCTAAAGAAAAAACAATTTCACTCAAGCTTTCACTGCACCTCCCATCATATTATAAGTAAGCCGGGAAATAAGGCCTTTTTCTGGCAACGGTCAGACTCTGACGTTGAGACAGTATGTGCACATTGCCATGACAACTGATGGAAAAGTGGAAATGATCCAAATTAGAATGAACCCCTAGAATTTTTCCTGAGAATCCCCGATGTTCCAAGTCTAGCTTGTCCCCAGGTCATCTTTGCAAGCAAAGAAGGGGCTTCAGACAGACACCAGGTCAGAGCTTGGTCTGGAATCCTCATTTCAGATCCTCAGGAGCACCCACCTGTCTTAGAAATAATTTGGTCTTCCAAAGTTCCCCTACATGGAGATAAGAGCAGCTCATCTAGAATTAGCCTGCATCAGAGGGAATCTTCCAGATTTATCCAAAAGCATAATAAGGGACAGACGCAGAACTGGGCAGCTATGGATGTTATAGAGCCAAAAACAAAACAAAAAAACAACAACAACAACAAAAAAAGCATGGTCTAAAGTCTAGGAAGGTTAGGACTTCCCTGGTGGTCTAGTGGTTAACAGTCTGCCTGCCAATGCAGAGTACATGAGTTAAATTCCTGGTCCCACAAGTTCCCACATACTGTAGAGTGACTAAGCTTATGTGCCACAATTATTGAGCCCTTGTGCTGCAACTATTTAAGCCCATGCACCCTAGAGCCGGTGCTCCAAAACAAGAGAAGGCACTGCCATGAAAAGCCTGAGCACCACAATGAAGAGTAGCCTCCGCTCTTTGAAACTAGAGGAAGCCTGCACACATCAACAAAGACCCAGCGCAACAATAAATAAATAACAAAAAATTAAAAATAAAATCTGGGAAAGTTAGATTGTCTTCCTAGCCTAGCTACTACCTTGCTTCTGGAACTTGGGAAATCACCTTACTTCCTTGAACTTCAGTTTCCTCATTTGTAAATTGGAGAGATTAGGTCTAGTTGATCCCCAAGCAGGAGATGCAAGAAATATGGGTTTGATCCCTGGGTCAGGAAGATCCCCTGCAGTAGGAAATGGCACCCACTCCAATATTCTTGCCTGGAAAATTCCATGAGCAGAGGAGACTGGTGGGCTATAGTCCATGGGGCAGCAAAGAATTGGACATGATTGAACAACTAAACACATATACACACAAGGTCTACAGTTTTAACAATCAAACTAGTCTCAGAGGTAAAACGACAAGCTCCCATCAAATGTTGAGTCTATGTTTTCCTTCACCACTTTCTTTGTCCCAAATTCCTTCCAGATTTCTGCAATACAGAACTTTTAATTTGCCTGATTACATGCTTATTTTACCATGTGTTGAAACTGCTGCCTATTAAAATGAAAACCATAATATTCTAAACAGGTGTATCTTAATACTCCTAACTATTTCTGACTAAAAAGTATAATTATATACTAAAAAGTAAGATTATATCAATAAAATGACAATTATAAAGAATGCAAATATCCCATAACTCCAAGATAGTCACTGTTAACATCTATATCTATATCTATTATATATCTTTCCAATATTTTCTCAAAGGGTGCATGTACATCTATAGATAATAGATATTTTACTGTGTATGACATTTCCTATAGAATTTCTACTTAACACTGTATTGTGAAGAATTTTCCCATATTTAAGATATTTTTCTGTCTGTCCAAGAGTCTGAATAATATTTCATCGAATAGATGTATCCGCATTTACAGAAATGATTCATTTTGTTTGAAACATTTGGGGTGAGAAACAGCTGTCTTTGATCTAGCAACAAAAGGAAGTCTTTGACACAGGGCACCTAGAGTTTCAAGGTCACTTTTTCCCATGACCATATCATGATAAGGCCAACATCTTATTGCATAAACATTGGTGCAATATGTTTAAACACTGCTCACTCTTAAGTAGTCATGTTCTTATCATAGGGGGCCCTCTGTTGTCTCCATCCTTTCCACAACACAACAGTGACCCCAGTGACAATGAAAGTAACATGAAGTAGAACCAGAGATCTCAGTTTTCAGAAGGCCAAAGTACAGTTTCAAGCTTATAAAGCTCTCTCTGCATCTGATATTCAGAATTAGAAAATACCCAACACAGAAAGAAAACACACACACACACACACACACACACACACACACACATACACACATATATATATAATATATAACTATCTATCAGTTCAGTTCAGCCGCTCAGTCATGTCCAACTCTTTGCGACCCCATAGACTGCAGCACACCAGGCCTCCCTGTCCATCAACAACTCCTGGAGCCAACTCAAACTCATGTCCGTCACGTCAGTGATGCCACCCAACCATCTCATCCTCCGTCGTCCCCTTCTCCTCCCACCTTCAATCTTTCCCAACATCAGGGTCTTTTCAAATGAGTCAGTTCTTCCCATCAGGTGGCCAAAGTACTGGAGCTTTAGCTTCAACATCAGTCCTTCCTGTGAATATTCAGGACTGATTTCCTTTAGGATGGACTGGTTGGATCTCCTTGCAGTCCAAGGGACTCTCAAGAGTCTTCTCCAACACCACAGTTCAAAAGCATCAGTTCTTCAGTGTTCAGCTTTCTTTATAGTCCAACTCTCACATTCATACATAACTACTGGAAAACCAGTAGCTTTGACTAGACAGACTTTTGTAGGTAAAGTAATGTCTCTGCTTTTTAACATGCTATCTAGGTTGGTCATAACTTTTCTTCCAAGGAGTAAGTGTCTTTTAATTTCATGGCTGCAATCACCATCTGCCGTGATTTTGGAGCCCCCCAAAATAAAGTCTGTCACTGTTTCCACTGTTTCCTCATCCATTTGCCATGAATATATATATATATAAATATATAAATATATGTAGATATATATTAATTAGCTTCTTCTCCCCTCTCAGACTGAAAATTTCATATTGATGATCTTACTGTTGTTTATGCCTTGTTACATGGAAATGTATAGACCTAGTGATTTGATTTGCTGTGATTTGTCTCTATAATGTTTTCCTTGACCTGGATTTTCCAGCAAAGAGAGACACACATTATATGGGAAAAATTAGGTCACTGGCATGAGCTTTTCTTCCCCTGCCCTTCTATTTATATAATTTTCTTCCTTTAATTGTTTGTGAAAAAGAGTAAGTTATATTTACTTTTACAGTAAATTTACATTTCTGTTTGCAATGTTGATTTCTGGAAGTCTTCTTTTAAATCCTTGAAGACAACGACATGAAATCTTCCCAACTGATATAAGGAGACTCAGAGACAAAAGGAATTGAGGACTGATCCAGGGTCATACTGTTCACAGGGGGACAGTCAGCACTGAGACAGGAGCTGGTGACTCTGAGTCCCATGTTCCAACCACATTCCCTGCTGCTGAGATCCACTGGTCTTGCCTTCCTTGGGGTAAAATAAGGATAGGATTTCAACAAACAACAAGAGGATAGTAACCAGCATACAGTCTCACAGGGTGAGTGTTCCTTAGGAAAAACCCTTCATTTAGAAGTATAATGTTAGTGGAGAACTGTTCATCCTTAGGAAAGGAGAAACTTACTAACTCCAGGAGTTGGTGATGGACAGGGAGGCCTGGTATGCTGCGATTTATGGCATCGCAAAGAATCGGACACGACTGAGCGACTGAACTGAACTGAACTGAACTAGATATTTTGGAGAAGGAAATGGCAACCCACTGCAGTATTCTCACCGAGGGTAATCCCATGGACAGAGAAGCCTGGTGGGCTACAGTCCAAAGAGTCACAAAGAGTCAGACATGACTGAAGCAATGTAGCATGCACACACTAGATATTGATTACGTTTATGTGCAAGTTACCTTGCACTAGGTACCACAGATAACTACTACAGATAATGCCTACAGATATCTAGGCACTACAGACAGAATACACAGGATATTTATAAGATGTGTGTGTGCGTGTGTGCATGAGTGAGTGTGTGTGTGCTAAACCACTTCAGTTGTGTCTGACCCTTTGCAACCCTATGGATTATAATCCACCAGGCTCCTCTGTGCATGGGATTCTGCAGGCAAGAATACTGGAGTTGGTAGCCATGCCCTCCTGCAAGGGATCTTCCCGACCTAGGGACTGAATCCACATCTCTTAAGTCTCCTGCATTGGCAAGCAGGTTCTTTATCACTAGTGCCACTTGGAAGCCCAATTATAAGATATAGTCTCTGCTTAATACAAACTAGTCAGGGAGATGGGCCATTTATCAAGTTGTGAGAAAAGAGCGTGAGACACAGGAATTAATATGCACATGATTGATCAAACTATACAATAATAATGCTACTTAAAACATATTTAGCACTTGCTATTTGCCAAACACTTTGCAGTAATCTCTTTTAAGGCTTACAACAAGTTTATGAAGATGGTAGCATTGTGATCTTCAGTTTGCAAATGAGACCTAGAGGCAATAAATAAGCAAATGAATTTTTCCTCAAGATCACAGAACTAAGCTGTGATCAACTAAGCTGTCTGGGTCCAGAACCTGTTAAACATAATACTGGATTCCACCCCCTCCCCAGGTGATGCTCTGTGTGTGAGTGTATGTGACTTTGAACATTTAACATTTATTTTAGCGTGCCGGGTCGCAGCCGCTCGCGCTTAAGAGGAGCTACCCAAGTCCGAAGTCAGGGGCGGTGGCTAAGAGGAGCTACCCCGTGTCTGAGGCCATCTGAGGCCAGGGGCGGCCAGGAGAAGCCACCTCGCACCCAAAGCCAGGGGCAGCGGCAGGGAGGAGCAACCCGAGGAGCGGTGGCTGTGACAGGGCAGGAGGGCCTAGAGGAGCTATCCCACGTTGAAGGTCAGGAAGGGCGGCGGTGAGGAGATACCCCCTTCCAAGGTAAGGAGCAGCAGCTGTGCTTTGCTGGAGCAGCCGTGAAGAGAAACCCCATACCCAAGGTAAAAGAAACCCAAGTAAGATGGTAGGTGTTCCAAGAGGGCATCAGAGGGCAGACACACTGAAACCATACTCACAGAAAACTAGTAAATCTAATCACACTAGGACCACAGCCTTGTCTAACTCAATGAAACCAAGACATGCCCTCAGGGCAACCCAAGACGGGCGGGTCATGGTGGAGAGGTCTGACAGAATGTGGTCCACTGGAGAAGGGAATGGCAAACCACTTTAGTATTCTTGCCTTGAGAACCCCATGAACCGTATGAAAAGGCAAAATGATAGGATACTGAAAGAGGAACTCCCCAGGTCAGCAGGTGCCCAATATGCTACTGGAGATCAGTGAAGAAATAACTCCAGAAAGAATGAGCCAAAAGCAAAAACAATACCCAGCTGTGGATGTGACTGGTGACAGAAGCAAGGTCCGATGCTGTAAAGAGCAATATTGCATAGGAACCTGGAATGTCAGGTCCATGAATCAAGGCAAATTAGAAGTGGTCAAACAAGAGATGGCAAGAGTGAACGTCGACATTCTAGGAATCAGTGAACTAAAATGGACTGGAATGGGTGAATTTAACTCAGATGACCATTATATCTATTACTGCGGGCAGGAATCCCTCAGAAGAAATGGAGTAGTCATCATGGTCAACAAAAGAGTCCGAAATGCCGTAACTGGATGCAATCTCAAAAACTACAGAGTGAGCTCTGTTCGTCTCCAAGGCAAACCATTCAATATCACAGTTATCCAAGTCTATGCCCCAACCAGTAATGCTGAAGAAGCTGAAGTTGAACGGTTCTATGAAGACCTACAACCTTTTAGAGCTAACATCCCCCAAAGATGTCCTTTTCATTATAGGGGACTGGAATGCAAAAGTAGGAAGTCAAGAAACACCTGGAGTAACAGGCAAATTTGGCCTTGGAATGCGGAATGAAGCAGGACAAAGACTAGCAGAGTTTTGCCAAGAAAGTGCACTGGGCATAGCAAACACCCTCTTCCAACCACACAAGAGAAGACTCTACACATGGACATCACCAGATGGTCAACACCGAAATCAGACTGATTATATTCTTTGCAGCCAAAGATGGAGAAGCTCTATACAGTCCACAAAAAACAAAACCAGGAGCTGACTGTGGCTCAGATCATGAACTCTTTATTACCAAATTCAGACTCAAATTGAAGAAAGTAGGGAAAACCGCTAGACCATTCAGGTATGCCTAAATCAGATCCCTTATGATTATACAGTGGAAGTGAGAAATAGATTTAAGGGCCTAGATCGAATAGATAGAGTGCCTGATGAACTATGGAATGAGGTTTGTAACATTGTACAGGAGACAGGGATCAAAACCATCCCCATGGAAAAGAAATGCAAAAAACCAAAATGGCTGTCTGGGGAGGCCTTACAAATAGCTATGAAAACAAGAGAGGCGAAAGGCAAAGGAGAAAAGGAAAGATATAAACATCTGAATCCAGAGTTCCAGAGAATAGCAAGAAGAGATAAGAAAGCCTTCGTCAGCGATCAATGCAAAGAAACAGAGGAAAAGAACAGAATGGGAAAGACTAGAGATCTCTTCAAGAAAATTAGAGATATCAAGGGAACATTTCATGCAAAGATGGGCTCGATAAAGGACAGAAATGGTATGGACCTAACAGAAGCAGAAGATATTAAGAAGAGGTGGCAAGAATACACGGAAGAACTGTACAAAAAAGATCTTCATGACCCAGATAATCATGATGGTGTGAGCACTAACATAGAATCAGACATCCTGGAATGTGAAGTCAAGTGGGCATTAGAAAGCATCACTATGAACAAAGCTAGTGGAGGTGATGGAATTCCAGTTAAGCTGTTTCAAATCCTGAAAGATGATGCTGTAAAACTGCTGCACTCAATATGCCAGCAAATTTGGAAAACTCAGCAGTGGTCACAGGACAGGAAAAGGTCAGTTTTCATTCCAATTCCAAAGAAAGGCAATGCCAAAGAATGCTCAAACTACTGCACAATTGCACTCATCTCACATGCTAGTAAAGTAATGCTCAAAATTCTCCAAGCCAGGCTTCAGCAGTAATTGAACCGTGAACTTCCTGATGTTCAAACTGGTTTTAGAACAGGCAGAGGAACCAGAGATCAAATTGCCAACATCTGCTGCATCATGGAAAAAGTAAGAGAGTTCCAGAAAAACATCTGTTTCTGCTTTATTGACTGTGCCAAAGCCTTTGACTGTGTGGACCACAGTAAACTGTGGAAAATTCTGTAAGAGATGGGAATACCAGATCACCTGACCTGCCTCTTGAGAAACCTATATGCAGGTCAGGAAGCAACAGTTAGAACTGGACATGGAACAACACAGTGCTTCCAAATAGGAAAAGGAGTATGTCAAGGTTGTATATTGTCACCCTGCTTATCTACCTCCTATGCAGAGTACATCATGAGAAACGCTGGGCTGGAAGAAACACAAGCTGAAATCAAGATTGCTGGGAGAAATATCAATAACCTCAGATATGCAGATGACACCACCCTTATGGCAGAAAGTGAAGAGGAACTAAAAGCCTCTTGATGAAAGTGAAAGAGGAAAGTGAAAAAGTTGGCTTAAAGCTCAACATTCAGAAAATGAAGATTATTGCATCTGGTCCCATCACTTCATGGCAAATAGATGGGGAAACAGTGGAAACAGTGTCAGACTTTATTTTTCTGGGCTCCAAAATCACTGCAGATGGTGACTGCAGCCATGAAATTAAAAGACGCTTACTCCTTGGAAGAAAAGTTATGAGCAATCTAGATAGCATATTCAAAAGCAGAGACATTACTTTGCTGACTGAGGTCTGTCTAGTCAAGGCTATGGTTTTTCCTGTGGTCATGTATGGATGTGAGATTTGGACTGTGAAGAAGGCTGAGCACCGAAGAATTGATGCTTTTGAACTGTGGTGTTGGAGAAGACTCTTGAGAGTTCCTTGGATTGCAAGGAGATCCAACCAGTCCATTCTGAAGGAGATCAACCCTGGGATTTCTCTGGAAGGAATGATGCTAAAGCTCAAACTCCAGTACAGTGGCCACCTCATGCGAAGAGTTGACTCATTGGAAAAGACTCTGATGCTGGGAGGGATTGGGGGCAGGAGGGGAAGGGGACGACAGAGGATGAGATGGCTGGATGGCATCACTGACTCAATGAACGTGAGTCTGAGTGAACTCCGGGAGCTGGTGATGGACAGGGAGGCCTGGCGTGCTGCGATTCATGGGGTTGCAAAGAGTCAGACACAACTGAGCGACTTAACTGAACTGAACTTAGAACAGAAAAATAGACCTCTGCGGTTATCAATTAGTTATATAACTGCACTATGTCTTCTCACTTTTAGCAGTGTACAAAAGTGTTTTACACTGTTGCAATTGGTCAACATCTGTGTTTCAGTTCAGTTCAGTCGCTCAGGCCTCCCTGTCCATCACCAACTCCCGGAGTTCACTCAGACTCGCGTTCATTGAGTCAGTGATGCCATTCAGCCATCTCATCCTCGGTCGTCCCCTTCTTCTCCTGCCTCCAATCCCTCCCAGCATCAGACTCTTTTCCAATGAGTGAACTCTTCGCATGAGGTGGCCAAAGTACTGGAGTTTCAGCTTTAGCATCATTCCTTCCAGAGAAATCCCAGGGTTGATCTCCTTCAGAATGGACTGGTTGGATCTCCTTGCAGTCCAAGGGACTCTCAAGAATCTTCTCCAACACCACAGTTCAAAAGCATCAATTCTTCGGTGCTCAGCCTTCTTCACAGTCCAACTCTCACATCCATACATGACTACTGGAAAAACCACAGCCTTGACTAGACGGACCTCAGTTGGCAAAGTAATGTCTCTGCTTTTGAATATACTGTCTAGGTTGCTCATAACTTTTCTTCCAAGGAGTAAGCGTCTTTTAATTTCATGGCTGCAGTCACCATCTGCAGTGATTTTAGAGCCAAAAAAAAAAAAAAAAAAGTCTGACACAGTTTCCACTGTTTCCCCATCTATTTTCCATGAAGTGATGGGACCAGATGCCATAATCTTCGTTTTCTGAATGTTGAGCTTTAAGCCAACTTTTTCACTTTCCTCTTTCACTTTCATCAAGAGGCTTTTTAGCTCCTCTTCACTTTCTGCCATAAGGGTGGTGTCATCTGCATATCTGAGGTTATTGATATTTCTCCCGGCAATCTTGATTCCAGCGTGTGTTTCTTCTAGTCCAGCGTTTCTCATGATGTACTCTGCATAGGAGGTAGATAAGCAGGGTGACAATATACAGCCTTGACGTACTCCTTTTCCTATTTGGAACCAGTCTATTGTTCCCATGTCCAGTTCTAACTTGCTTCCTGACCTGCATACAGATTTCTCAAGAGGCAGGTCAGGTGGTCTGGTATTCCCATCTCTTACAGAATTTTCCACAGTTTACTGTGATCCACACAGTCAAAGGCTTTGGCATAGTCAATAAAGCAGAAATTATGTTTTTCTGGAACTCTCTTGCTTTTTCCATGATCCGGTGGATGTTGGCAATTTGATCTCTGGTTCCTCTGCCTTTTCTAAAAACAGTTTGAACATCAGGAAGTTCACGGTTCACGTATTGCTGAAGCCTGGCTTGGAGAATTTTGAGCATTACTTTACTAGCATGTGAGATGAGCGCAATTGTGCAGTAGTTTGAGCATTCTTTGGCATTGCCTTTCTTTGGAATTGGAATGAAAATGGACCTTTTCCTGTCCTGTGGCCACTGCTGAGTTTTCCTAATTTGTTGGCATATTGTGTGTTTAGCTCACTATTATTTTATATAAATAGTTCCATATACTTAAATTCCACTAGCTTATACATTATATGCATGCCACTAAATATAGAATCCTTGTCTAGATCACTATTGCTATTTAGGTTAGTGCTTCATTTTCTCTATGAGTATTGATTTTGGCATAACAATCTATAAACATATTCCTTTGGTTGATAATCCCACTACGGAGATTGCTAAAACAAATGATTGGATCAAACATTTGAACATATGAACAGTTTTATGATCCCCAAGCCTTACCAGGTTGCTCTCCAGAAGAACTGGCTAATTTACAAAGTCAGGAGTGATGTGTTGGTGCCCTTCTTCCTCCCTAATCCTGCCAGTGCTTAAAAAAGAATCACTGGGTTAGTTTTGCTAATTTAACAAACACGGTAGAACCTCATGATATTCCAGGTTGAGTTTCTTCATTATTAAGAAAGCTAGGATTTTCCTCATGATTTCCTATCTATATTTTTCTATGTGTACAATATTTGTTTCACTTTCTCTTTCTTATATGTTAAGGAAATACTTTAAAAAATGAGGAACAGTGTTCAAATATTAACACTCTAATAACTGGGAAATTCTCATATTCAATTCACTTGACTAAGATTTTTTAATTACTTGTACTATACACATACCATCATAAGACTCTAAGAAATTGCAAAAAAATTAATAATAATTGTAATTGTTTAAAAGTTGGAGATGGGACTTCCCTGGTTGTCCAGTAGGGAAGACTCCATGCTCCCAATGCAAGTTTGATCCATGGTCAGGGAGCTAGATCCCATATGCCACAACTAAAGACCCAGTGCAGCCAAATAAATAAATAAATACTTATTTTTTAATTTTATTTAAAATCATTTATTTTATTTTAAAATAAATTTTAAAAGTTGGAGATGGTGCCAAGTAATACCAGATATCTGATACTACCATTCAGAAATACGATGCTATAAATGGAAATACCACTTTTTCAAATAATGACACTTAGCTATTTTGTTTTCTTTAAGAGTTTCAGGCTTCTTTGAGATTCTGACAAAGGGTCCTTCTGATCTATGGGTCATCTCCGTGAAAGATACCCATATGCATACACTTTGCACAAGGTCTCACAGATTTCCATGGGTTCCCAGTTAACGATTCCTGTTTCAGCAGTATTATTTGTATCATTTTTTTTCCTTCAAAATGTTTCTCCTAACTACCCTCTTCACTATATCCCATTGCTGATCCCCCTGGTTTGTATCTGGGGTTACAGAGAAGAATATCAGTGGACACTAACCCTAATGCTGTCATGACAGCGATGAGTTCTGTAACGGAGGTAAGGCCAGCGTGCAGTGGAGGTGTGCTGAAGGAGAGCCATCAGTCTAGTTTGACTCACCACTGCTCACCCCAGACAATTTCAATAGCTTCCTAACTGGTCTTGATTTCTCCTTTGCCTTTTGCCCCAATTCACTTTTTGCTTACTAGAACAAAATGTCCTCTTAAAGCCTAACCAGACCACATCATCCCTTTGTAAAACTCTCTAATCACATGAAGAATAAAATTCAAACCTTTATCCATAGCTTCCAAAGCTCTACTTCATCTGGCCCAGTCCTCTCTCTTATTACTCTCTGTTAAGTTGAATCCATCCTAGCACCACTTCCCTTTCACCTAAGGACTTTTGCACTTCTTTCCCTACCTGAATCACACATCTCCTGGAGCTTCCATGACTTTCTTTCTCTCTTCATTTAGATCTCAGGTGGCTGAGAGGTGCATTCCCTGAACACACTGTCTAAAATCTTCTCTCAGGACTTCCCTGGTGGTCCAGTAGTCAAGACTGCACATTTTCAATGCAGGGCCTGCAGGTTGGACCCCTAATCAAGGAACTAGATCCCACATGCAGCAACTAAGACCTGGAACAGCCAAATAAAGAAAGAAATATTTTTAAAAACTAAAATAAAATCTCCTCTCCACCCTGATCATTCTTTTACTGTTCACTCTGTTTCATAATTTTTCATCACACTTGTCATCACCGGGCACTTTATTAATATGTGGTTTGGTTTCTGATTTTTCCATTCATAAATGCCATGAGTACAGGGACTTTGTTTAGGTACTGGTGTAACCGTATGTAACAGTGTCTGCCCAGTACACATAATAAGTTTTTCCAATATTTATTAAATAAATGTTGGGATTCATACTTTGTTTATGCACTATAGATCATACTATTTTCTGTTTACAGAGTAAAAAGTTAAAGAAAACTTTTTAAAAGTTAAAAATCTTCAACTACTATAAAAGGATAAAAGGTGTAATGATAGCAGTCTAGTATTCATATCTTAAATGTACCTATTATTGTGAAAAATTAACATGAGAAGACCAGATTTGTAATTTTTATAAAAAATAAACTGTCTATAAAAAGGAATGCATTTCAGTTCTAATGAGATGGATGAACCTAAAGCCTATTATACAGAGTGAAGTAAGTCAGAAAAAGAAAGATAAATATCATATATTAATGCATATATATGGAATCTAGAAAGATGGTACTGACTGTTCTATATGCAGAGGAGCAAAGGAGACACAGATATAAAGAACAGACTTTGGACACAGTGGGGGAAGGAGAGGGTGGGATGATTTGAGAGAATAGCATTGAAACATATACATTACCCAATGCAAAGCAGATAGCCAGTGGGAGCTTGATGTATGACACAGGAAAACCAAAGCCTGTGCACTGTTACCACCAAAAGGGGTGTGGTAGGGAGGGAGACGGGAGGGGGGTTCAAGAGGGAGGAGACACATGTGTGCCTATGGCTGATTCATGTTGATGTATGGCAAAAGCCATCACAATATTGCAAAGTAAGTATCCTTTAATTAAAAACAAATAAATAATAAAGCTGTCATGCACTGTATTTGAAAAAATTCAGTGTAAACACATATTAAAGGGTTGAAACTACATAGAAAGTTTATGTAATTAAAAGTAGAATTCTCTCCTATTTATATTCAAATATCTGTGTGTGCACCAAGTTGCTTTAGTCCTGTCCAACTCTTTGTGACTCTATGGACTGTTGCCCGCCAGTCTCCTCTGTCCAAGGGATTCTCTAGGCAAGAATACTGGAATGGGTTGCCATAACCTCCTCCAGGTGATCTTCCTGACCCAGTAATGCAACCCACATCTCTTACATCTCCTGCACTGGCAGGTGGGTTCTTTACCACTATTGCCACCCAGGAAGCCTTCACACACACACACGTGCACGCACGCACACACACGTGCGCACACGCGCACACACACACACACACATATATACTTAAAATGTATACAAATTAACCTACATACCATCTTTCAATTTCTTTAAAAAATGCTGAATTTATCTTGGAGGATTTTTAAGGTTTCAACACTTAAGGCTACACTAAGGACTTCCCTGATGGTCCAGTGTCTAAGACTCCATGTCCCCAATGCAGGGGTCCTGGATTGGATCCCTGGTCAAGGAACTAGATCTCCCATGCTACAACTAAGAGTCTGCATGTCTCTAAGAGCTCATATGCCACAACTAAATATTCCACATGCTGCGACTAAAGATCCCACATGCTGAAACTAAGACCCTGGGGCTGCCGAATGAATGAATAGATAAATAAATATTAAAGCAAAAGAAGGCTACACTAATTCTTCTAAGGCTGAGGAATACTTTTGACTAAACAGGTCATAACTTATGAATGGGAATTTAATTTAGATTAATTCTAAAATTTTTTATTTCTAAAATGGTTCAGTAGATATCTCTGTATGCATGCTCAGTCATTCAGTCATGTCTGACTCTTTGCGACCTCATGGACTGTAGGCCACCAGGCTCCTCTGTCCATGAGATTCTCCAGGCAAGAATACTAGAGTGGGTTGCCATTTCCTTCTCCAGTCTCTGTATAGATACATGTAATAAATATAGATTAATAAGGATCATACATATTATACAATATGTGATATTTAATATATCATTGAAAACATTTGTCATATATTATATAATTTTACTGAGGATAAATAAAGTTCCTGGAAATAAAATATTTGAATTTGATACCATCAAATTGCTCTTCTAGATATCAATTATCCTTTAAGAAATAAAATGTGAAAATTCTTGTTTTCTTATACTCTTGACAACTTTGGACATTAATTAAAAATTACAGTCAGTTCCATGAATTAAAACAAAATTGTGCCTCATATTGTTTTGCCTTTTTTAAAAAAATTATAAGACGTACTAAATGATGCTCTATCTGATCCAAAATTATGGAGTACTTGCTTCAGTGATTTGGTTCAAAAAGGTTATGAGTATTTATGCCAAAAGGAAAACAGACTTTAAATAACTTAAGTAATGATCACTTCATTTGTAATATAACACCATCACATTCAGTTCAACTCCTACAATTTCCATCTATGTAAAAAAGTCTATTATTACGCATTAAGCATCTATCTTTCCATTATACTACAATGGTCTTCTAAATGTCAAATACAAGGGGTACTAGTACTACTTTTATAATTTGCCTTTATTATTTGCTTCTTTAATTTTTGCCATTAATAGTACAATAACCCCTCAAAATTTCCTCTTCTTTTTTGCTTCTAGGACATGTGCTCTGGGTTGTCTCTAACTCCAATATCATTCCAGGTTTGATTACAGCATACTCTTCCTTGGTACATCCCCTCATCTTAGGGATCTCTTAAAAGTTGGTCTTTAGCATCTTCACAATACACACACAATCTGCCTTACCTCTTATATTTTCATATTACCAGCATGGTGATAAGTTATTAATTTTGAGCTCAGTTCAGCCCAGATATCTTCTCCGGGGATATTCACCTATTTAGTCAAATAGAAATCTCATTCTGAACATTCCACAAGAAGCTTAAAACTGAACAGATCCCCAGACAATCAGCTTTCTCTTTTCTTTCTCCATCATCAGCAATGTTTCTCACTTCCTTCTCTCTGTCCCACCCAGTAAATAGCACCACAACCAATCACTCAGGCAGCAAGCCTTCACAGATACCTTCCGCAACCAACTACTCATACCAGCATTAGTGCTATTGTTACCAAATCCAAGCTTGCTCTGCTCGCCCATCTGATAGGCCAATGAATCCAAGAGATGAAATGTTGAGACAAGGAAGAGACTTTAACTGGGAAGCTGGCAGACCAAGAAGATAGCAGGCTAGCACCTCAAAATAACCATCTTATTGGGGTCTTTTATAGATCAGAGAGAAAGAAGCAATGAGTTACTAAAGTCAAAAGGCAGAATAGAGAGGGAGATGCAGTGGTGAAGTAAAGCGAAAGATCTTTGGTCTTGCAAAACATCTCCAAGGGAATGGCCAGCCTTTGGAAGGGGGTGTGTTAATCTCTTCTCTTCACAGGTGGGCAGGGACAAACTCTGCAAGTTGAACTAAAGGCACTTTAGCTTACAGTCAAGCAGAGGGGCAGGGTCCTCCAGGCAAGCCATTGAATATGATTATAATAATAAAAGCAAATCAAAGAAAGTTTCCCACATGAAGTCAGAATTGGCTTCCTCCCTCCAACACTATCCTTTAAATATCCTTTCCAAATACATGAAAGCTTGTCTTTCACACTCTAAAACAGTCCAGTATACCTTTTGAATGGTCAAATGAGTGAATACATTGGAACGGAAGATAATAAAGAGAAAGAAATGATGGCACGTAGCGCCCTATGTTAATATTCAATGGAATAGGTTTTATATTGGTTTTCAAAGTGTTTTTTTTTTTAACTTGAGGTCTCTTCATTCAGCGTTATGAAATGCCTATTGACTTTTTCTTGTACGAAGTTGCCTTCCTTCCTTCTCCCTCTTTTCTTCTCTTTCTCCATTAAATCTTGCCTTTCTTTGGGTCCCTCTCCCTGTCGGGGAACCCTCCTCCCAGCACGCTGGTCAGCTCCTCTCCCAACTTGCTGGTTTAGCCCCGCCCACGCGGAGCTCAAGTCACGAGGCCGCGGGCGGGGCGCAGCCAAGGGGGCGGGGGCTCCACAGCGCGCATGGGCGGAGCGGGGAGCGGGCCGCCCCAGCTATATCTGCGCCTGCGCGGTGCCGCTGCGGGGCCAGTCGGGACGGAGGAGACAAGATGGCGCTGCGGGCGATGCGGGGGATCGTGAACGGAGCCGCGCCTGAGCTACCAGTACCCACCAGCGGGCCCCTGGCGGGGTCTCGAGAGCAGGCGCTGGCAGTTAGCCGGAACTACCTCTCCCAGCCTCGTCTCAGTAAGTATCAGAGAGCAAGACGAATCCTGTCTTTGCTCTTAGCCCCTTGCTCCCACTCACCTGCTTAACCAAAGGGGTGGGTGGGGTGGGGAGGGTTGTTTTTCGGCCTCGC
Source organism: Ovis aries (assembly GCF_016772045.2). NCBI lineage: Eukaryota > Metazoa > Chordata > Mammalia > Artiodactyla > Bovidae > Ovis > Ovis aries. The sequence continues at coordinate 45,626,178 of NC_056055.1, read as the reverse complement.
GCCCCTCTACCCCGACCTCCGCGTCTCTCTCTAGAAGGAGATTTTCAGTGTCTCTTAATTTCCGTGCCAGCGGTGAACTCAGGGGAAGAGCACCATCGGAACTTTTTCCTGGGTTGGTGGGCTCCGGTCTGTTGCCCTACCCTGTGCAGCTTCCCGAGGCTGGAGCCTGCTCAGGCGCTTGCTTCCTGTCCTGGAGGCAAGGCCGCTCCTTGCAGCTCTTATCCTGATCTTCTGCTGGCCTCATTTGGATCTGCGAGGGTCGAGGGAACACCCCTCCCCATCCCTCTGCCTCGGGTGTGGACTTCAGGGCAGGTTTTGAGCTCCTGCCGAGGGAGACGGTGTAGTGTCATCGCTGACGTGGTCAGGCTTTTCTCGGATGGAGGTCAGGCCCGCAGCCAGAGGGAGATGTTGTTCGGTGGAGAGGCAGCCCCGCAGGACACCTAGATACCAGCGAAAGCCAGACCTGAAAAGTACCCCGCAGGTCATCCCAGTGTAAGCCTCTCATTTTACAGTGAGAAGCCTAAGGTTCTGAGAGAGACAGGGCATGCCAGGCTTTAGATGCCTAATTACTGACAAAGCAGGAAAATTCAGATGTCTTCATTCCTGCTGGACCTTTTTCCTACCATTAACTTGAGTGCAAGGTTGTCTTAGGGAAGACAAGCAGTTTTGCCTGTATATGTCGAATATATGCAAAACATATGCAGAGGCATGTTTAAAATGTTGTTATTCTGAAAAAATCCTGATAACCAGGCTTAAATGGACTGCTCAGCAATTCCAAATAAATGGTTCTTGATTACTAAACAGTGAGATTGTGTATCATCAGACCTTCTTTAGGCATTGGGGATGAGCCCTGAAAGTAGACCCTTTACAGTTTAGGAAAGCACCTGATGTTTCCCAACACTGCTTAATGGCTAGAGTGCCTATTTGTGGGTGGCTCTTCGGTTGGAAAGAATTTCAGATGAAGGGTTTCAGTCTGGCGGCTCTCCTCCTGACTAATCCCATCCTGATCAGTCACTGGGTCATGTGACAGCACTGCAGTGTGAAGGAGGAGGAAAGACTTGATCATAGGTTTGCTGAGATGTGCTCTTTTTTCCTTGTTTGAGATACAGTTGATCTATAACATTGTGTTTCAGGTGTACAGCAAAATGATTCAGTTATATGTATGTGTATATGTGTGTGTTTCCCTTTTTAGATTCTTTCCCATTATAATGTTAAATTAAATTATAATTATAAAGGTTATTACAAGATATTGAGTATAGTTCCCTGTGCTGTGCAGTATGTCCTATTGGCTACTGGTGTATCAATTGTAATTCCAAACTTCTAATTTTTCCCGCCCCCCCCCCCCATGTGCTGTTTATAATGGGAATTATTTGCATTAGAGAATGCCTTTTGGGAGTTTGAGCTGAAGTAAATATTTCAAGAAATTGACAGAAGTTGCATTCATAAGAATACGTTTGTGCCTAACAATTACAGATAACTCTTACTAATTGCATTTGTATGCATTGATGTTCTTTGGGTAGAACAGATAAGACATTAGTGGTGCTTCTAGGGAAAGATTAGAAGAAGCAATAGTCATTTTTCCATATAATTATTCACTCAATCTCAATTCAGAGTATCAACTGAAACGAAGTTGAAAGAGTACTCCATGAGTAAGGTTGTGACCTCTTAAGGGAGGGATGATTTCTGGACATTCTGTGTGTGCTTAGCGTGGCTGAAGAACTTCAGGAGATGAGATGCCCCTGATAAGATACAAGATTGCAACAGAGTGCTTAAAACTGAAACTTTGTGGTTCAGGAATCCTTTTTGTATCCTCAGTGCCTAGTCCTGTGCCTTCTGTTGTGTAATTGTTGTGTAGCTTGTATTTAAGCTCCTTATTCTGATCGTTTAGTGTTTGAATCCTTAATGTGGATGGAACCCGAGTAGGGAGTTGGGGTACTTGGTTGGAGTTTTCCTTCTGTGTCTGGATTATTCTAAAAAGCACAAATGATACCATACTTATGCTAACAGCAAACAGCATTTGAATGTCATTTTTTTCTTATATTGCTACATTCTTGGTTCTGGTTAACACTTTAATCACTTCTGAATAAATATTGATTAACCTTGTCACTTTTCTAATTAAAGATGTTACCATCCTTAGTGAAAAGTTATAGTTAATGTGTGTTGTTTGAATAAAGGAATGGAATATTGGCAGTTCCACTGTACAATAGGATGCTGATTTTGAAAAATTAGGGGATTATGGGGCTGTTAACAAGGTCTGGAAAAAGATCTGCAGACTTGAAATAATCTTGAGCACATTGGTTGAATTTCTAGTCACAAGGAAAGAAAGCTTGATTTTCTTTTACACTTTGAGCAAGATTCAGTAATACACTTAGAGCTTTTGGATGTTAAACATTTTGAATTAATCTCCTGTGTAGAGCTTTTGGATGTTAAACATTTTGAATTAATCTCCTGTTTCTTGAGATCCTAGGTCCTCCTCTCTTGCAGTTCTTATGTCATAAAGTAAACCTAACCTCAGTGAAAAGTCCAATAAAGGAATCATTGGCCTGCCCTTTTTCTAGACCCTCTCTCTCCTTGCCCCCTGCAAGGTGTGGGTCCCTACTTTTCTTGCACAATAGATGATGATTGTTCTGGTTTTGTTTTGCTAATAAGGTAGAGGCTGAAGGACTAGATCCATATTGTGCAATGGTTGTTGAATTTTCTCTTTGAAAGTTTCACAATCATTAAGTAGTGTTAGATCTGTTGAACAGTCTTGTATCCTGTAGGAGGAAGAGGATGTCATCTGACCAAGGATGTGCTTCTTAAAACCTTTGTAGATTTGGGGTTTAAAGTGTTGTTGTCTAAATATTTATCACCTCCCTAAATATTCAGGATCAAAGATGTAACCATATCTGCTTTGTTGTCAAAAGTTCTAATCATTTCATGCAGACCGAAGTTCTTGTTTGTTTGGAATTTTACACAGGCATATTTATGTAATTTGTGAATGGATTTTGATATTTTGAAGAATAGCTTAATGTCTTTGGCAGCTTTACTCTAAACAGTTGTCTTTGGTTTGGGCTGTTAATAGTAATGGTGAGGTGTGCGTGCGTGCTTAGTCGCTTCAGTTTTGTCTGACTCTTTGCGACCCTATGGAGTGTAGCCCACCAGGCTTCTCTGTCCATTGGGATTCTCCAGGCAAGAATACTGGAGTGAGTTGCGGTGCTCTCCTCCAGGGAATCTTCCTGACCCAGGAATCGAACCTACATCTCTTACATTTTCTGCATTGGCAGGTGCGTTCTTTACCACTCGTGCCACCTGAGAAACCCAATAATGATGAGGAAAGCTGGGCAAATGCTGTTGAGAGATAAAAGGTGGTGTTTGATGTTGTTTTCTCTGCTTGTCTTCCACCCTCCCCCAACCCCACCATTTTATTATTATGGAAAGGTGCTATAGTTTGTATATAAACTGTCTTCTCCCTGTTTGTAGTCCAATGCTATAAACTGTCTTATCTCAATATTTTTAAATTACACTGGAGACTAAGGGTTAACAAACTTAGAATTAGGAGAAGGGGGACACAAACAAACAAAAGTAATTTTAGCCCTCTCTCTTTGATTTAGTAACAGGTTTCTCAGAGATGTAGTTCAAGTGTGGAATATGTATGTCAGCCTTGCCTGCCTCCCAGTGTGTTTGTGAGCTGAAACAAGGTAACCTATCTGAAGATGCTCTGCTAAGGGTGAAGCAGTTTGTTTTGGTAATGTGTTTTGTTTAGTTTGGATTGTGCCATGTGTTAGTTTCTTTTGTATCCAACTTTAATTTAAATCAAGCATGTTGCTTAAACTCTGCTTTTTATCTGAAGTGGTCTCCTGGTGCTTACCAGTGAGAGCAAATTGCTGAAACATCTCCATCAGTTTCTCCCTTTTCTGTTTCAACATTTCTAATGCTTGCACTCCATTGGAGAAAGATTATTTTTCAGTAATGATAGAGTGTCCCAGATCACAGAAAAGGACCAGTTCAGTTTTAGAATTTGAGCTGTAGCACAGAGTTAAAGAAAAAGTGACTGGAGGTGGACTGTGTAAGTTCAGATCCTTAGGGAAGTTACTTAATTTTGGGGGGGGGGGGGACTTGGGATAATATTCATTAACTCATAGACCTGTTATGGAGATTAAAAAAGAATTCCTGGCAAGTACTCATTAAATATTATCGGCGGTTTTGGTATTAATCAATTTGAATGGTTCTTGGCTTTTTTGAAGGCTACGTACATTGTTTTAAATTCGGAGACTGTGATGAAGTAGAATCTTGTCTTCTATAGTAGCAATCAACTTGGTTCACTATTTCCAGGAAAAGCAATCATTAGTGTATTTTTTTTTCATGGTCATACTTTTGTCTTGTGACTGGCAAAACTTCATAGTTTTGAATGAGCTTGAATTTAAACATGAGATTCTAAAGGATCATTGTTGACGAGGTTAAAAATTCAAAGAAATTGCAAATCTTTTCCAGAAAGTAAAGAGAATTTCAGAACCTGAAGTGTTTAAGTTGCCTATAAATCTCAAAACTGAATTCCCTTCACTGGCCCACTCTCTCCTCCTGTTCCCAACTGTTAAGGTTTTTGAAAAAGTCAGTGTTTTAAAAGCCAGGTGCTAAGAAAATCTGTTTCTAATGTAGTTCACTTTGCATATCCACATAGCAGTTTTAGAAAATCATTGAAAATTAATATTTGGAATTTTAAAATGAGAACAATGAGGAAAAAAATCTAAAAAGAGTAAATGTGTGTTTGTGTGTATAACTGATTCACTTTGCAGTACATCTGAAACTAACACAACATTGTAAATCAACTATATGCCAATAAATTTTTTTTCAAAATTACATAAAAAAGTATTCTTAAAAAATGAGAAAAATTAGGGAATTCCCTGATGGTCCAGTGGTTAGGACTCTGCACTTTTAACTCCCTGGCCTGGGTTCAGTCCTCGATCAGGGAACTACTATCCCTCAAACCAGATGACACTGCCAAAAATAAAATAAGAACAAGGAAGAAATTGTTTCAGGGGTAGGAATTATTTTTAAGAGTATTAGGTTGTTTTAAAACAGTAGGGAGGATGGATCAGTAGTATGTTAACTGTCTTTCAGGTTGGCGGCAGTCAGTTATAACGTGTAATATTCTCTACCTGGCAAAGCATAAATGTGATGTACAGGCAAAGCATAAATTAAAAAAGAACTTATGAAAACAAATAATGCAATGATACTAGGAAATGCGCTTTTGTATTTTTATTCTTGTATTAAGTTATTTGCTGGCTATTGTTGGCCTCTAGTTCAGTGAGTTGGGAGGATTATCATAAAAGTAGTAGAAAATATAACAATTGAGATCTTTCTAATAATCTTGAATTGCTTGCTTGCTTAGGTGTGCAATCATATCCTACCTACTCTTTGTGACCCCATGAATTGTAGCCCCCCCAGCCTCCTCTGTCCATGGGATTTCCCAGGCAAGAATACTGGAGTGGAATGCCGTTTCTTCCTCCAGGGGATCTTTCTGACCCAAGGATCAAACCCACACCTCCTGTGTCTTACATTGCAGGTGTATTCTTGACCACTTGAGCCATTAGGGAAAACCTTGGAGGCATGATTAACTTGTTTACATGGACATCCATTCAGGTTGTGACTTCCTTTTTATCTAAAGTTGAAGAAAAAGGAAAAATAGAGTACTTTTAGGGACCTCTGTTCGGAGAAGGCACTGGCACCCACTCCAGGACTCTTGCCTGGAAAATCCCATGGATGGAGGAGTCTGGTAGGCTGCAGTCCATGGGGTCGCTAAGAGTCGGACATGACTGAGCGACTTCACTTTCACTTTTCACTTTCATGCATTGGAGAAGGAAATGGCAACCCACTCCAATGTTCTTGCCTGGAGAATCCCAGGGACCGGGGAGCCTGGTGGGCTGCCGTCTGTGGGGTCACACAGAGTAGGACACAACTGAAGTGACTTAGCAGCAGCAGCAGGGACCTCTGTTGATCATTACAGTTATAAATGTATTCAAGCAAATATTTGGTGTCAGGAGTTAAATGTCCTCAGAATGAAAAACAGGTGTCTTAATAGTGCTTGCTCTCTCTCTCTCCGGAGCACTTGCTTCCTGGCTAAAGAAATTGTGGTTTTAAATTCTGAAGCTCCTTGAGTGATCAGACTGCTTGTTTAAATGGTTTCCTTATTCTTGGGCATCTACATTCATGCAGAAATTTCTGTCTAAGACCCCATAAGAAATCATGCAAGTGAAAATTTCCCAACTGATTGACAGCTTTTTATAAATTATTTATTTCATTTGTTTATTCAGCTTTTCTGATTATAAAATTTAGTTAATTCTGACATTGTTGGATTTGCTCTCCTGAGTTCTGATTTACACGATTACTGTTAATTACGCTTGGCAGGTATGGAGCTGTGTTGTGGTTCACTGATGGCTACACCTTTTCTAAAATGAGGGATTTGGGTAGCTTGATTCTATGCATAATTTGCAGTAGAAAATATAAGCTTCTACAATGACAGTAACATTTGACTTTTTTTTTTTATAGGATACTTTTATGTTCTCTGGCCTTTTATCCCCCTGCATAAGCTCTTTTTTTGCAGTTTTTATGGTACCGTTTAATGATGGCTTTTTATCTTAACAGACTACTTTTTCTCGGATTTCTTCCATGAGTTTTGTCACTTTTGCTTAAAAAGGCTTCCCTTCCCCTTCTCTGTCTACTTTGCTAAGTGCCACCTTTTCTACAAAGCCATTTCTCTTCTAAATAAGAACAGCTGCACTGTCTTCCCCATGCTCCACAGATCCTCTGAACACCTCTGTTAGAACCCTTAACTCCCCTCCTCCTCATAAAATTGTGGACTCTTAGGAACTCTCTCTCTTGGCCTTTGTTTTCCTAGCCTAGGTCCTTGAAGCAGTGTGATTTATAGTAAGAATTCAACATGGTTTGGGTTGAATGAAGGGGAATTATGAAAAGTTGTACAGATAGGGGCATATTTTATGAATTCAGTGAAAAGTTTCATACTGTTTGAGTGCTCCATATAATAATGGATGTGACAAAGTAGAGGACTTTTGGTGATACCAGAGAAGTAATGGAGACTGTTGTCGTATTTGACTGGCACTGACTGTTTCTGTTTCTTTCCAGCATACAAGACAGTATCAGGAGTTAATGGTCCACTAGTGATCTTAGATCATGTTAAGGTAATACCACTGTCCTTATCATCTAACCATTTATGCAGTTAAAAGTACAGTACTGAAAACTCTAATTTTTTGTAATTAAAAATTACAAATTTTAAGCCTGCCTTGGTCTGAATGTCATTGCTACATAGGAGATAAGAATTTTAGAGCAGAAGTCAGAAGATAGGATTCTAGTATTGGATCTATTGTGGATTCTGTTTGTGGTCTTGAGTCCCTTATCTGCAAAATTTTTAATTTTAAAAAATAAATTTTTAATAAAATTAAAATTATTTTAATTAAAATTAAATTTTAATGAATTAAAAATTTTAATTTAAAAATTTAATTCTTCCTCCTAGGTTTATTAGGGAAATAATTGTAATATTTGTAAGTATGTTTTATGACTTGTAGAATATTAGATATACAGTATCTTATGGCTCTTGTCATAGACTACCATGTATTATAACTCCTTGTTACATATTTTTTTTATCTTCTCTACTAAATTTTAAGGTCTTTAAGTGAATAAACAATAAACTTTATCTTTGAGGACCTGACACTAGTGTTCAATTAATGAATAAACGACCGGTTATCTCAACAGCGGCTAAAACCATAAAGTGAAGAATAGCTTTTACCTATTCAGTTTGTTGAAAGACTCTTTTGTTACCTTTTTTTTAGCTACACCTATATAATAAGAATTATCTTAGAAAAAGAGGCACGTAATATAGTTTATAATTGAGTACCTTGGGTGAAGCCTCCTGAGTTCTGTGTTAAAATACCTTCAGAGGAGATAATTTGTGTAATATGCTCAGTAATTCTGCTTTGGTTGTTGTTGAGAGTGGATTGGGGGAAAGGTACACATTTATTAGTTTGTTGGGAGAAGTAATGATGAAAGTACGTTTGGCATGTGGCCCTTCTAGATGCAGAAAGTAATCAAAAGACATTTCCTAAAAGAGTGCAAAGTGCATTATCTGTTCAGCTTTATTTAAGTTAATATTTTTATGCATGACAGGGTACCTATACAAATCAGATTGAGCACATAGCTTGCTCCTGGCCGTGGCTTCATGCTAGTGTGCAGTTTGATTCAGAGCTTCAGTATGTAGCACTGAAGTTGTACAACATACATGCAGATGTCGATTAATGTTTTGTGAAAGGATGGAGCATACACTTTTCTTTTTTGAGAAAGTATTGAAAACATTATTTGTTTCTTTATCCTTTATTCTTTTTTACATACTTCTTATTAGATAAAATTGGGGGCTTATATTTTAAAAATATGAAGCATATTAGTAATATACTTTCAAACAGTTTAAAAATATTCAAGTTTCAACTATATTAAATGTTGAACTCAGCACCAAAAATATACAATACAAATATGTAAATGTCTAATTGCTAAGGGCTGTGAAGGATAAGTACAAGATACTGTGAGAGTCAGTAACGGGAAGGACTTCGAAAACATCTTGGAGGAAGTAATTTTAAGAAAGCTGAGAAAGTTTTATTGAATGTTTGGGGTATAATGCCAACTGAGAAAAAACTGGTAAATAAAGTTGTAAGAATATATATGCCATAATGCATATATATAGGATCAAGGAATAGATAATTTTATACAAATTGTATCAGAATAGATGATGATGGAGACTTCTATGTTTAACTCACTTTCTGAAGGTAGCACATCTTTCAAACCAGACAAAAGATAGTATCAGAAAAGAAACAGTGTAGCTATTCTCACTCACAGGTACAGATTCCAAAATGTGAGCATAAATGTAAGCTCACATTGGATATTAGCAAGAGCATATTTTAAAAAGTCAACAGAATTATGACAAAGTAGAATTTATCCTAGTAATACAAAGATGATTTGATATTAGAAAATGTCAGTATAATTCAGGTCATTCATAGATTAAGCTAGAGAAAGCTTATGCTCTTTTCAGTAAATACCAAAAATATATCTGATAAAATTACTTGCTGCTTAAAAAAAAAAAGAAGAAGAAGAAAAAGAAGGTGGTTTTAGAAATAAGGGATAGAACAAACTTTCAAAACCTCTCAAATGCTATCCACTATAACCTACCACAAACAGCATCCTTAAGGGGAGACTCTGGGAACATTTCGCATTTAAGTCAGGAACAAGATGAGGGGGCCCGTTGTCCCCACCACTCTCCATCTTTGTTTATCCTTTTGCTTGAACCCTGATCAGTGTTGTGGGAAAAAGAAATTAGGGGCTATAGGGATTAAAAAGGAAAAGGCACAACTATCATCATTTCTTGGTACTGTGATTAAACAGAAAACACAAGTCATTCAGTGGATGGACTATTAGAAACAGTGGTGTTAAACAGTGTTGCTGGATTCAGAAGGTCAGTCTGTAGAAACCAGTAGTGTTTTGTATGCCAGGAGTAACTACTGGAATAACTAGTAACTTTTTACAGAAAACTTTGTTGAGAAACATAAAAGTCAGCTTCAAATAAGAGGAGACTCCACACCCATGAATGAAAAGACTTAGAATTCTCCCCAGGTGACAAAATCAGTTAGAAGCAGATCATAAAGATTTGGTGCAAGAGTGGGCAGGCATTTCAGTGGAACAAAACTAAGATTCCTAAAACCAGCTCTTCTCACACCTGAGAATTTGACTTGATAAATGATAAAGGCTACATTACAAGTCAGTGGGGGCTATTTTGTGTTACTCAGTAAATAAGAATTGGGGCGTTTGGCTTCCTGTATAGAAAAAAGAAAAATGAGAAAAATACAATTACTTACCAGAAATAAATCCAAATGGATTAAAGACCTAAACATGAAAAACCTATCAGAAGACAATATAGAAGACCATTTTTCTTTGTGATTTTAGATTGGAAGGTTTACCTACAAAAAAGAGGCAAATCGTAAAGGAAAATAAGTCATTTTATTGTAAAAACTTCTTTCAATTAAGATTACCATAAATAAAATTTAAAAAACAGACTGGGAGCAGATTCTTGGAAAAGGATTAATATTCAGAATCTATGAGACTTATCTAAAAGTAAATTAGAATAAGCAGATTCAGTTGAAAAATGAGGAAAATATGTTAATAAGCCAGTTACAGGAAGTGAAGTCAGAATTGTCAATGAACATGAAAAGATGCTTAGTAGAATCAGAAAAATGCAAATTGAAAGATACTATTCTTTATTTTATCAAAATGGTAACAATTAAAGTTTGATAATATAAGATTGGCAAAGATGTAGGGAAAAGATACTTTTCTGTGCTACTAGGAAATTGTAAAGATTACTCCTTTGCAGAGTAATTTCACAGAAAAATGGACACAACCTGTAACCTGCCACTAGGTAACTAAATACCTTAGGGAAACTTAGGCCCACTTGCATGAGGCCCATATGTGAGACTGTCCATTGAAGTATGTTTGTACTAGAATAAATTTGGAACAACCTTGAACACCAGTGGTAGAAGAACAGCTGGGTGAAATGTCACATCACTTGATTTTATTTTAAATATTATCATGACAGACCCAAAATATTCAGGCAAGTGGGAAAAAGATGATATGTTTAGTATGTTCCCATTTAGGTAAAAGAAACATTAATGGTATATTTTTGGAAATATGCAATTTAAAATATTAAAATGGACTAGAGGAATGCACTTCTGGTTAGGAGAAGTGTATATTGAGGGGGGTATATTAGCATTGTTTATAATGAGTAATTACTTTATTGTTTGGTTGCATTTTATTCCTGTTCTCTGACAGCACGAGGTGATTAGTGTTTAAACAGCCCAGAAGCAAGCATCATTGCTGAGTAGAGGGAATATAGTTATTTGTTAGTTTTATCATCTTTCTATAGTCTGAAAACTTAAAAATATACATGGAAGAAAAAAAATAATTAACTGCTGTGTTCCCATAGAATCAAGATTCTTCTTTCTGTACCTTTCGCTGTGTTTGTCAGAATGTGTGCCAACAATGAGCGTTTTAAGGACTGAAACTACCTGAGGATATTTTAGCCTCTTGATATACACCTGCATGTATAGGGGATGTGTAGGGATTGCACACGCGTGTGTGCTGTGGCAGAGTCTGTAGAGCATTTGGCCTTCTAAAATGTCGGTTTATTGAGCCTTTGTTTTCTTCCTATTTAGTTTCCCAGATATGCTGAGATTGTGCACTTAACACTACCTGATGGGACGAAGAGGAGCGGGCAAGTTCTAGAAGTTAGTGGTTCCAAAGCTGTGGTTCAGGTAAGCATTACTTTAAAAATCTGGCCAGTTGAACATTTTGCTAATCACAAAAAGGCATAAAAAACACCATTTCTTATGATTTGTAGTGGTTTTTAGTTATTCTTATGTTTTCTCGTGATTATCGCATAAGTATACAGATCTTTCTTGACTTACTTGTGGGATGACAGCTTGATAAACCCATCAGTAAGTTGAAAATACCATTTAAGTTGAAAATGCATTTAGTACATCACAGCTTAGCTTAACTTCCATTGAAGATGCTCAGAACACTTAAGATTAGCACGGAGTTGCACAAGACCGTCTAATGCAAAGGCTATTTTACAATAAAATGGTACATATCGAATGTATTTCTACCATATGACCCCTCTGTTTTTTTTAGAGATTGATTACTGACTGTGAGGGAAGAAAATGAATTTTCCTTGTTTCTTGCCAAATGTCTGCCACCTATGTGCATTCTAGCCCAAGAGCTCCACTGGTATAATGGCTTTTTTTTTTTAATTGGTAAAATGAAGCAGATAATCACATAGAAGGAAAGAGACAAAAAAACAGAATGCACAGCTTGTGGGTTGAAACCAAAACAAGATCTGAGTCTTCGACTTTAAATTGTCTCTGATAAGTCTAGTTTTTAATGTTACTGACTATAGAAAGTAGCAGTTTTCTCGAATAACATATTGCCCTAAAAAGTAGTATGGATGGCATCACTGACTCAATGGACATGAGTTTGAGCAAGCTCTAGGAGATGGCAAAGGACAGGGAAGCATGGCGTGCTGCAGTCCACGGGATTGCAGAGTCAGACACAGCTAAGCAACTAAACAACAACTAAAAAGTAATCTAGAGCAGAGGTCAGCAGAATTTTTGTAAGGGGCCAAATAGTAGATTTTCTTAGGCTTTGTGAGGTTTTATCTAGGGTTTCCTCTGTTGCAAGGTCTTTACACTTTCTTTCCCTTCTTTTTTTTTTTTTTTTTTTTCTTTAAGAAAAACCACCCTTTAAAATTGTAAAAAAAAAAAACAAAACCAAAAAACACATTCTTAGCTTGCTTGATAGGTTTGGCCTGCAGGCATGACCCTGGTTAAGAGGTGGAAGTTTGGTTCATCACCCACCATGAACACTTGTTAGTGATATTAAAAGTAGTCTATACATTTATGTATTTTACTTTTTAAGGGCCATTTAAGAGGCAAATAAATTTTAAGCACTTATGATCATATTTCTTTTACTCTTCTGTTTACTTTTCTTTCTTGATAGGTATTTGAAGGGACTTCAGGTATAGATGCCAAGAAAACGTCCTGTGAGTTTACGGGAGATATTCTCCGAACGCCAGTGTCTGAGGATATGCTTGGTAAACAGATATTATTATTCATTCTGAGCAGAGATCTGTTTCCTTTTTAACATATTTCCATGTAGTTTTTTTTTTAATGAATGTTTAAAAACACGGTTTAAAAAGTGAATATTTGAGTCATTGTACTCTCTGTACTGTCTTGTCATTGTTTAACAGGTCGGGTATTCAATGGATCAGGAAAACCCATTGACAGAGGTCCTGTTGTCCTGGCTGAAGACTTCCTTGACATCATGGGTAGGGACATGAAATGGATTTTGTGTTTAGAGGAGATAGCATCTGTCTTATACCTTTGTCAGAGAAAGGATGATTTTTATGATACTTAAGTAGATAACCAACATGCTTCATATTTAATTAGTTATTTTGTTACTTAGTAATTTTATTTTTCCCAGTTTATCTTAATTTTTTATGTCAAATACTGCAAGATATTGTAAAATATTACTAGGATATATCTGAAATATAAGTAGTAGAGCCATAATGGCTTTGAAATTAGGGTTTCTCTCTTGCTACACTGTATAATTTATGAATCTACAAAAGATTAATGGAAAAAAGTTTCAGATTTCAAAAATAACTCATTTTTTAAGAGTAGAAAGAAATGCTTTATATGACTGTAGTCTTTATATATAGATGTATTAAAATATTCTCTTTTGGAAATGCATTAGGCCAGCCAATCAACCCTCAATGTCGAATCTATCCAGAGGAGATGATTCAGACTGGCATTTCGGCCATAGATGGCATGAACAGTATTGCTCGGGGACAGAAGATTCCTATCTTCTCTGCTGCTGGCTTACCGCACAATGAGGTGAGAACTAGAATCTGTTTGATCTGAAATTTAAGAAGAAAGGATCTCCAAATGTTTTACTGTTAGTGAGAAACCAAATAAAGGATTTTCAAGGTAAATACCCAGTGTTACTGTTTATATAATCCAGTTCCATTGACTCTCTTACCCATGTATATCTGACTTCTTCCTTACTCTTAGGAATCTTTGCAAAAATCTAAGGGAAAGACCTTTTAAGACATCCCAATTTCATTTATGATTTAATTCCCAAAAGTTTAGGTTAAAGGCTATTTTGTTATAGAAAATATTATTTTAGATTTCAACTCAGTCCTTTTATACTCTCCATCAGATTGCAGCTCAAATCTGTCGCCAAGCTGGTTTGGTAAAAAAATCCAAAGATGTAGTGGACTACAGTGAGGAAAATTTTGCGATTGTATTTGCTGCTATGGGTGTAAGTATAATCTTTTCCTGTTTCAGAATGAAATGTAAAATTGCTTATGTTCTTAAAACAGTGTAGAGAAATACACATGTATCATTCAATTTATTGCTAGGTAGAGAAGTTTCAACTTGGTATTTTGGGCAACCCATGTATTAGTATTTAGCAGTTGACTGGAATATAAGAATAATTCTTTTTGTGCCCAAAGCTGACTGTTTACTCTCCTGGCTTTTGTGAATGTTTTGGGAGTACCTGAAGCTTTAAAAGAAGGAGCAGTACATATCTATAGCTTGGCCTTCATTAGAAATAAATGCTGGGGGGCCGGCGGGGGGAGGGGGAGAAATACTAAGAATCTTGCGTCTCTGAGCACTGATGAAGTCATTGCTATTTAGGTAAACATGGAAACTGCCCGGTTCTTCAAATCTGACTTTGAGGAAAATGGCTCAATGGACAACGTCTGCCTGTTTTTGAACTTGGCTAATGACCCAACGTAAGTAAATGAATATGCTGTTTCTCTCTGTTTACACGGGCTTCTGGTCAAAAATGTTATCTTAGACTAGGGAGGTAAAACATTATAATGAAAGCTTCATGGGCCTAGGAGTAAGATAACCATATATGTAAATTCCAGCTCTGGTTTTTACATGTTACTTGGTTTTGGGCAAGTCATTTAAGCTCTGAAGTTCAATGTCTTCTTTCATAAAATGTGATAAATAATACTTGTCTCACAGAGTTGGGGATATTAAATGAGATAATAAGCTACTTAGCACATGGCCTATACTCAGTAAATGACCTTTTCCTTTTACCTGTAAAATCTGGCCCCTGTTGTTTCCTCCTTTCTCCTTCTTGCTCGCTTCCTTTCTTGCTAAATTTTGAGAACTATGTAGTTCTGAGAAATTATGGGGCATTTATAACATAATCAACTTAGCTGTGTAACACTGAGTAAATACATAAAAGAACTCTGCCTTACTTAAGAATTTTAAAGTAGTAATTGCTTCACCTTCCTCAGTTTGTGTGAAACTTTAAAAGGGAGATGGTACTGTTATTTCCGGAATCATTTTATCTTGCTTTTGGCCTTTTGTCTGCGTGACATAGTACTTAATGTTTCCTTTCAGTATTGAGCGAATCATCACTCCTCGATTGGCTCTAACCACGGCCGAGTTCCTGGCCTATCAGTGTGAGAAACATGTATTGGTTATCCTAACAGACATGAGTTCTTACGCTGAAGCACTTCGAGAGGTAATTTTTCTCTTAACTACAGTAGGTTATCTTGTTAGGGTTATCTTGTTGCTCTGCAAGTTTTCATTTTTTTTAAATCATTTTTAAAAATTCATTATTCATATATTAGTGTAACACCTTAATCAAGAAAGAAAATATTATTTTTGTCAGCCTAGTTGAAATGATTGAAAATGAGATTTAAATTATTAGCCTATTTATCATACTGTCACTATCTCCATTGATTAAGACTGGGTTCTCAGGACTTTTCCTGGTGGTCCAATGGTTAAGAATCCACCTTCTAGTGCAGGGGTTGTGTGTTTGAAACAGGTGAGAGAACTAGGTTCCCACGTGCCACGGAGCAGCTACGCCCGTGTGCTGCAACTAAGATGTAACACACCAATGAATGAATGATAAAGTGAATATTAGAAAAAGGTCGGATTCTTAAAGAGAGTAAATCATGCAAGCTGTTCAGTCAGCTCCTCTACCAGGAAGTTCTGTCTCTGTCCAGACAGTCCATTTTTAGCCCTTTTCAAGAATTTCATTTTCAGTGATGTAAATTTTTATTTACATAAATAAAGACTATACTCTGGTGGAACCCTCTTCAGAACTTTTTTCCCTTCAGAAAACTCAGTATTTAGAAACAATATAAGATTCTAGCATCCAGAAGTGTGGGGTGTGTTCTGATGCAAGTTAGGAAATTTTGAGTAAGTTGCTCTTTTAAGTATGTAAAAAAGAGAAAAAGACTTCTGAAGAGACTTGCTATATAAATATCTAGCTTCTTAAAATTCCTTAAGATCTGTCACCATATCTCACTTCGCTTTGGTGCTTTTCCATTGAAGGACTTTTTTTCTCCCATCCATCCATCCATACTCACATAAAAGGCAGTAAAAATAAGTATCAGTGAAAATTTTTAAGAAAGACAATTTAAAAGCCCTTTTAAAAAAATTATTAGATTCAACAGACAGCTATTCTGTTAAATAGCCACTTAAGTTTTCTATATGTTTATCTTGCGTTCTACATGATCTCCTTTGATGTTCGGTTGCTAAGTTATGCATGACTGTGACCCCATGGACTGCAGCATGCCACATTGATAAAAACTGGTCTGCAGGCCACAGTTTGAGTAGCTCTGATGGAGCATGCTCTTGGAGGTGCCAGAGTAGCACTTAGAAGTTGGGCTTCATGCTTTAGGGTTGTAGATTAATATGTGTACATAATATTCTAGTGTGCATGTCTCTGAGAGAAAGACCTTGTATTACTGTTCTTGTGCAGTGATCTAGGGAAATTATCTGGTCCTTGATTCCAGTTGTAAATTGGGGTTAATATTAACTTCCTCATTAGAGTTCTTGTGAGGATTAAATGATGTATGTAAAGTATATCTGGAGAAGGAAATGGCAACTCACTCCATTCTTGCCTGGGAGATCCCATGGACAGAGGAGCCTGGCAGGCTACAGTCCATGGGTTTGCAGAATCAGACGCAACTAAGCACACACGCATAAAATGCATCAAGTGATTTATGTATATATATTTATTTTTTCCCTTTTGATATTTTCAGAGTTTATATAAATCTGCAGGATACATAACATGAAATAAATCTTGTGAACTGAGAATGTTCTCTTGGTTTTAAAATGGACTTCCTTTGATTTATAAAATTGCAAGCTAGATTTTCTTCTGGCAGGCTATTCAAAGATTCTTGTTATGGCAATAATGATTTTAACAAAAAGCTTCTGGTCTCCAGTTGTCAACATTTCTGTTGTAGAATAGTCTGAAATTTTGTTGCTAGATTTTTCTTAATGAGACAATACTTAAAATGAACAAGATGATATTTCTGACTTTGTAATTTGGCCTGTTCAAACAAATGTGTTCTAACCAAGCGTTAGTTCTCATATTCTGGTATGTGATACTATTCTCCTTGACTCACTGTCAGGTTTCAGCAGCCAGGGAAGAGGTTCCTGGTCGACGAGGTTTCCCAGGTTACATGTATACAGATTTAGCCACAATATATGAACGCGCTGGTCGAGTGGAAGGTCGAAATGGCTCTATTACTCAAATTCCTATTCTCACCATGCCTAACGATGGTAAGTTTTGCGTCTTTGGATTATAGCAGGCCTGATCATTGTAAGGGCTTTAATTTCAAGAGAGATCATCTATTGTTTTGAGAGTATTAGAAGTTGAGTTTACCTAATGATTTGTTTCTGATAAAATTTTTTCATTTCAAAACTACCTATAATTATTATTTAGTAGAAAAAAATTTATTGTAATTTTAATTTTTATTAAGTAGCTAGTATTTAGTGTCTGCTTTTTGCAGTCCACTGGTCCAGATGTAAGGAAATTTTTTAAAACGTATGAGCTCTTCTTATTGTAAGCTACTCATTCTACTTGGATGTTTTCTTTATGTATGTGGACCAGTAATTTAAGGTAGCTTAAGTGCCAGATAAAGAGCACAAGTAAATGCCGCGAGACTGGAGGTGGAACGACTGGCAAAGGCTTGTTAAAGATGGCCTGGTTCTACCATGTGTGTGAGTGCCCAGTGCGGTGCCTGCCTGGCTGTCTGCCCGGGAGCTCCTGGGTGAGACTTT
Source organism: Ovis aries (assembly GCF_016772045.2). NCBI lineage: Eukaryota > Metazoa > Chordata > Mammalia > Artiodactyla > Bovidae > Ovis > Ovis aries. The sequence continues at coordinate 45,608,500 of NC_056055.1, read as the reverse complement.
CAGCATCCCCCTTTCGTTAGTGTCTTTTTGTCTTTATCTCAGTTTTTTTTTAATACTTTTACAGAATATTTTCAGAAACAGTAATAACTGTAACTGAGCACTATTTCAAGTGTGTTGTAAATACTGACTCATTTGATCTTCATGGTGACTTTGAGGTGTCTGCTCTGCTGTGAGGCACGGGGAGGTAAAGTGTCCCAAATAGGAAGAGGTGGCTTTAGAACCCAGGCAGTCTGAGTACTACCTCAGATGTGACAGTGATTTGTTCCAAGGAAGTAGCTACAAGATTACTCTCCGTAGTTGAACAGACCAGGGACACCTTGCTCTGTAGGGCCTGTTTGGTGCTGCCTGTAGTGTTGCTTTACTTGTTTAGCCTCTTTGTATTTCCCATGTTGAAATGTTGGGTACCCATCTGGGATAATTGATGGAAGAATGCTGTCTCAGTATACATCAAATGGTCAAATCCCTGCAAGCGAACTTTTTGTTTAAATGGAACGTTATTTACACTTGGGGGAGAGGCAGCGTATCTAGGAGAAATAGTGCTTTTTTACGAATGTAGCTAATTTAACTTGTGTCAACACATATCTGACTGTGCTGCAGCCGAGTAAGTTAAACTGGCCATTGTAACCTCTAACCATTTTGGCTGTTTAAATTCTAAACTTTATTAAAATCAGATAAAGTTTTTAAATAAAATGTTTCAGTCACAGTAGCCACATTTGACCAGTGGCTGCCATATTGCACAGCACAAATAAAGAATTTTTCCATCATCACAGAAAATTATTTTATATAGCACTGTTTTAAGTAGTACAGATCGACTTCCTGTGGTTTTGTTTATATGAGATGGACAGTAACTAACATCAGATGTCTTCCTCTGGTAGATATTACTCACCCAATCCCTGACTTGACTGGATATATTACAGAGGGGCAGATCTATGTGGACAGACAGCTACACAACAGACAGGTATTGAGCACTTGTGCAGTGCTATAAGCTTACACATCTATTCTTCAATTATTCTGTAGTGTCTCTGACTTTGCTCTTAGGAATTATTTATTTAGATAATACCAACTTGAATTGTTTTTAATATGACTATGAAACTGTCATTTCTATAATACTAAAACCCTAGTTTGGAAAAGACTGCCAGAATTAAGAATTAAATTTCTACTTTCCTTATTATGCCTTAAAGTAGAGTCCATTGTCTTAACTCTTTTTGGGTCTTTATTCCAAAATGGTATGGTGCACCAATTTTGTTACTAATATAAAAATAGATTTTTCAGATTATTTTCCTTTTTATTGTTATTTTTAATTGAGGTATAATTGACATAACATTTCATTAGTCACAGGTGTACAGTGTAATGGTTTGATATTTGTATTTGTCGCAAAATGATCACCACAATAAGCCCAGTTAACATCTGTCACCTTACATGGTTAAAGTTTTTTTTTCTTATGATGAGAATTTTGGCAATCCAGTCTTCTAGCTACCTTTAAATGTGCAACGCAGCGTTACTAGCTTACACAGCCACCGTGCCGACCGTTCCTTCCTGTGACTTAACTGACTTCACCACTTACCCTTTCATCCCCCTCACCCATTTTTCCCACCCCCACCCCTTGCCTCAGGCAGCCACCAGTCTGTTCTCTGTGAGCTCAACAATTTGTTTTTTAAGATCTCATGGATGTGAGATTATACATATTCTCCTTTTTTATACATTATGCATATTTCTCTTTTATCTTTTTCTCTCTGACTTATTTCACTTAGCATAGTGCCCTCAAGGTCCATCCATGTTGTCACAAGCAGCAAGATATCATTCTTTTCTATGCTGAGTAATCAAAAATGGAATCTTTTAATTATTCTTTAATAGGTGCCAGCATCTAATAATCAGCTTTTTGATGAAATTGTTAAATCTTTTTATGTGTAATTTTATGAGAGTTCAGAACCATTTTGGATTTGATATTGCAGACAGATTTTGAAAATTCAGTTTTTTTTAATCTTGTACTGTTTTGTAGATTTTACTTTTTGGATTTGATTTATCAAAAGAAGTTAAGCTTTAAAAAATTTCTTCCTTATCAGGAAAAGATATTAAGACTCATCCAGGAAGCAAATGCAGCAGCTTTATCCAATTTAAATAATAATAATGAGCTTCACAATCCTTTACTAACAGTAAAGCTTGAATTTTGTACTTAAATATTTTTTCTCCCTTCACATTTTACCCAAGATTTACCCACCCATTAATGTGCTGCCCTCCTTGTCGCGGTTGATGAAGTCTGCTATTGGAGAAGGCATGACGAGAAAGGATCACGCCGATGTGTCTAACCAGCTGGTACGTGTGCTCTCCAGAATGAATGCTTTCTTCGTTCATTCCTTCTGCTTTCTTAACACCTCTTGTCTTTTTCCCACATCACTTTTCTTCTCCCCCATCAAAGCAGGAGTGTAATATAGAATAGTGGAATATCAGTAGATTCATTAGAGCCTAGTAATTTTCTCATAAGGGTAAATAAATGCTCGTGACAAAGATAAAAAATCACATGCCTTGGAGAAGGAAATTTTGGCAAACCACTCCAGTGTTGTTGCCTGGGAAATCCTATGGACAGAGGAACCTAGCAGGCTACAGCCCAAAGGGTCACAGAGAGTCGGACATGACCAAGTGACTAAGCTCATAGCTACTTAGGTCTTAGAAGCTGGCCCTTTGGTGTGGCTCACTGCTCCCATCTGGCGTTGGGCCCAGGGTCTCTCCCTGAGTTGCCAGTTGTCAGCAAAGAGGGTATCTTTCCCCTCTCCGCTCAGTTCGTCCACCTGACAGCTGTGTAACACAGGACTCATGTGTCTTGAGTGAGATAGTGCCTCCCACCTGCTCCTCAGATCCTTGATCCCTCCCACCCCATCCCCTCTCCAGTCTCAGATGCAAATAAAGTTTAAAGACAAGAAAAAAAAGAACCACATGCTTGAGACCTGCCTCCCATAGTGTATGAATTAGTTTTTAAATTAAAAAATCAAGGCCTAAAGCCTTTAAGTTTTTATTAGTAATCTTAATAGTAATTATACAGTATTTCTGAAAGCATATTCTATCTTATTTTTGTTTAACATAGTAGGCAATCACCAGAACACTAAGGGGTACATATATATATATTCTGTGAAATCTTGATTTCTATAGCTCTGAAATTGTATAGCAAGCATAATTAAAGGAAAATGCATTTGACCTTAAAATCGGTATGATAAACCTACTAATATCACAAATATTTTTTGAATAGAATTTAGAGATGGATTTCTCCCATAGTGTAAGTTATATGAAAATGCTCTACAAAATGTAAGCTCATTGATATGTTGAGAGAGCATTTTTTTGTACATTGTTAGTAATGCTGGTGTATTGTGTCCCTGAAGACTCCTTTCTGAGTGAGACTACTGTATAATAAAGTCTGACTTGCGTATGAACTTTGTGAGTTACGTTTGAAAGTGGTATGAAATCCTGGGAAGGTAGCTGCAGCAGTACACTTCTGTAGCCCAGATCACTGTTGCCATTCATGGAACCTGTCTCTGCTTTTGTCTCTGCAGTATGCGTGCTATGCTATTGGTAAGGATGTGCAAGCCATGAAAGCTGTCGTTGGAGAGGAAGCCCTTACCTCAGATGATCTTCTTTACCTGGAATTTCTGCAGAAGTTTGAGAGGAACTTTATTGCTCAGGGTAAGATGACTGTTTTCCCATGAACATAAACAGCATCCTAGGTAGTTCTGAGGACTTCTTTCCTAGTCTGAGAGAAATTACATTCGTCTCCATGCAGTTTTCCTTCTGATCGGAGAAGAGGTTCTCTCAGCCTCTGCCTTCAACTTCTTGATCCGGTTATTGGCTCCTGTCTTACTCTTTCCCTTCTTAAAACCAGCCTTCTGCTCTGCTGCCTCCCTTGTTGCTGCTGCTTCTTAACCTCTTTGCAGTGCTCTCCTCTGGTTTTGGGGCTTTCAGACTTTTCCAATCCATCTATCCTCATCTTCCTGATTGCCTGTCTTCTTGCTTCTTAATTGTTAATGTTTCCAAAGGCTTAATTACCTCTTCCTTCTGTGCTTTTCCCCTACACTGACTGACTTTCTATTATGAGCCTTTAGCCTCTTTCTGAAGCTCTAATGCCACGTCTCTAACTGGGATAACTTTGTTTATGCCACTATCTTCGCAGACTTCGCATAGTGAGAAGCAGAGGATTTTCCCAACTGACCACCTGCCTAGCAATTAATTCCCTGTCTACCTCTCACATGACCATTGTGCCATTAGCCCAGGCTCAGGAATTAGGGATTCTTAACCTTTTTCATTTATTTTCCATCATTAAATATTGGCTAATTTGCATTGTTCTCCTTTAAAACATCCTGTTCTGTTTTTTTGTTGTTGTTCCTAATATAACTTAGGCCAGTATTTCTCAAAATTGAACACAGCTTTGAATCTACTGGGGATCTTGTTGACATGCAGATCTGATTCAGTAGATCTGGGTGGGGCCAGAGAGTCTGCTTTGACATGTTTCTGGGTAATGTTGAAGCTACACTGATCTCTGTCCACTCTGAGTCGGAAGACCTAGTCTAGTCCTTCTCGCATCGTCCGTGTCTGGTGTCTTCACCAGTTTCCCCAGCTCTCTATACCACTGCTGAGTAAATTTACTGTTAACTATATTGATTGTCCTTCTGTTAGAAAGTCTGTAGTGGTTTTAATCACATAGCATATGTAATGTAGGGCTTTTGAGCGGTTTTGTTTGGTCTCTCCCCTGCCACTCCTACTAACGCTGATGAACGATATTTTTTACCTCACTGGTACTTAAAAAAGATGTGTTTATTTTGGAATAATGCTTCAGCTATGCACATAGGATTTGTGCAGTTTTCAGTTTACTTGATACAGTTTTTATTAACATTAAAAATCCCCCATATATGATTGCTGGGTTTTCTTAAAAAAAAAAAAATATATATATATATATATATATGTAGAACCTTACTATAAAGGATAACAATTATTCTGGTAGAAAAAAGGATCAAGAACTCTTAACTCCTTAGCCAAAATATGAGATTCATTTGCAGGATAAGGATGACTCTGCTATTAAAAATAATAATGGCAATAACGACTTTGAAACCCACTGCCCTATTCAGGAGCTTAATTGGCGTTCAAGGCTTTTTATGTGTCTGTACTAGACTCTTTCAGGTTGGCCTCTTTTTTCTGGGGAACAGTTTTCTCATTACTCCCTGGATAAAACCCTGACTCTAGTTTCCGTTATTCCATGGAATGTATTTAGAGCCCACCCAGTTATCAGAAAAAGGCATGACTCTCCCTGTGGCTTTCTCCCTTTTCACTTATTCTTATGTCTAAACCCTCATTTCTACATTCAGTCACATCCAGTCGAGGGGGACCTAGCTATTTGTGTCTCTTTTTTATACATCACGCTCCCAGTGCTAGGCCGATAACAGAGTAAATTTTGAATAACTCTGGTAAGTTGACAGTAGTTGGCCTTTTACTCATCTGATCTCAATTTTTTGTAAGGTCCTTATGAAAACCGCACTGTGTATGAGACTTTGGACATTGGCTGGCAACTGCTCCGAATCTTCCCCAAAGAAATGCTGAAGAGGATCCCTCAGAGCACCCTGAGCGAATTCTACCCTCGAGACTCTGCGAAGCATTAGCTGCCGCTCCATCGCTGGCTCGATGCCCTTGTGAAGTACTGGTTCTGTTTTCTTTATTCCTTTTGCACTCCCCCATCCCCACCTTTGTGTTGGAGTTTACTGTGTTACCCTGTAATTAAAAACGAAGACTAGGTAACTTACTGTGCCAGTGTTGCAATGTTTTAAACTGCTAACAGACTTTAAAATATCCCCTGTTTAGAAAGACCTGGATCCTTCCAACGCTTTCTTTAAAGCAGCTGAGAGTTGGAGGTGGAGTTTTTCGTCGACGTGTGTATTTGTACATAGTGGTGTACCTGACTGCCTAGTGTCCTCATTATTGGGGTCTCTTAGCCCTTGCCTCTCCACCCTGGCAATAGTATCACTATCTGAAGTTACAGTGCTTTGGTCTCCGAGCTAGGGACAAGAGAGGGGTCTGAAAGACACTTCTCAGAGCCAAGAGGCTTTCCTGAGCGCTGGTTTTAGATTTTGGTGTGCCTCGGGGTCTGTGCCGCTGCTCTCAGCAGATGGTTTTTACTGCCCGCCTGCTCTTCCCTGTCTAATAGATAGATTAGAAAAGGAGTTTCCTTTTCCTCTTCGGTATGGATTATCTTCAACCCCCGTGTCTTACTGCTCTTCCTCCCTATGAGTAACACAGAATCATGCTACTTTTGCCCTGCTGGCATCGCTCTGAGCAGCAGGATGCCCTGTCCTCATGATCCTTACTGGGTTTCCATGCAGAAGAATCATCATTACAATAATTAATAGAACTGTTGCTTGGAAAGAGTTGGGGTACAATTTTTTAAAAGTAAAAAAAAAAATCCTTTCTACATTTGGACATGCCAACAGTGGTTTTAAGTTTGTAGAATGTTGACCAGATACTAAAAAGGCAAGTGGGGAAGAGAAAGCACTTGTGTTTATGGATTTTTTAATTTAATGTATGGATATTTTAAACTCTGTTAGATAGTAGCCTTTGGGAAATCCCCTATTCGGTCCTGCTTTTTGACCTCTTTGCCTTTTCAGGGTAATCTTGTGGCACAAGTGACAGCATTAAAAGCTTTAGCCTTTTAATTCCTCCTCCTTCCTGCTGCGAGCCCTGGGCTGTCTTCTATGCACTTCTGACATGTCTACTGTCGGGTCTCTTTGTGTTCTTTGTTCCTTGGGTGCAATAGCAGCTTCTCCGTGCATTCCATCTTTCTTTCAAGTTGTGTAAAGGTCTTCACTTTTTTCTCTGAAGGTGTAGGGGGTGGGGGTGGGGGAGGTCAGCATGATTATATTTTAATGTAGAAAATGTGACCTGGATATAAAATGAAAATAAATACTAAATTAAATGAAAGTTACCTGCAGTGACTCTGTATCTTCTCATCAAAAAGGTAGTAGCAACGAGCAAGTATATAATAATAATGCACCTCTTTGATTCACAGTTTTGAGCATCGTAACCAATGTAGTGAACCAGGTCCTCTTACAGGGGAACCATGTTTTGTATACCCGTCTGCGTTGTAGGTTGCCCTTTCAAGCTCTTTTCTGTAATACCTCTTCCGCTGTATTATAGTTTGATTCAGGGTCGGGAGCCTAAGGTTATTGTAGCATTGTTTGTTGCAAACATTCTCCAGGTTTTGAGAGCTTGTCTGCCACGAATGAAAGAGGATAATAAATAGAAAGTGAAAGACGTACTGAAGCAAGCTGAAACTTATTTCCAATAAAATCTGAAACAGATGTCCAGTATATAAAGAAAGCATAGTGGTTAAAGCACAAGAATGTGGCATCATGGTAGCCTCCCACTTCTTTCCCCTCCTCAACTAAAAGCAGCATTCAGATGTGGAGGAAAGGCTCAGTCATGGCAAGAATAGGGAGACCTGGGTTCTGAGTCTGGTGCTGCCTAAGCATGTGACCTTGCTAAGTCACTTAACAGATCTGTGTTCCTTTTAGGGTTGTTATATGGACTTGAGGTTTTGTATGTGAAACACAAAAACAGTGCCAGGTCCACGTCAGGCACTCTTATAGTAGGCCACTTTTAATAACAGACTTTATTAAGGCAGACTTAGCTGCTCTTAAATGATACTTGAGATCAGGTAGTTAAGTAGCGCTCTTGTTAGTTTGTTATCTTTTAGTGAAAACATTTTCTTAGTGTACCTCTTTGTGCCAGTGATAAGACTTAATTAAAAGAGCAGCTAAAGTTATGCTTTAATGTGGACTCTCACTACAAGTGAATTTTTTAAAGAGAAAAAGTTTTTTCCGCAGTTGGCTTAGAGTATTTGGGAGGTCTCTTCAGAGTTCAGGCTAAGTCATTAAGCATTTACTGCTTGCACTTGACTGTCACTTCAGTCTGTAAGGTTTCATGTAAGTGGAAATATGTTTTCTGGCTAATAAATGCCTCACTGAGATGTTTTATTCTCAGCAGCTGTGGACGGTGTCCGATGTCTGGGGTGAACAAAGCATTGTCTGCTTTTGAAATTTTCTCTTATACCAGTAATGGAAAGTTAGCTTAGTCCAGTACTAGGGAACAACAGAAAATAGTTTCCTAGGCCTAACTAAAAATACAGTTTAAAGATGACAAGAAAAACTCAGCAAGGCAATTCTTGAAGGACAGAGAACTTAAGTACAAAGAAATGGGTTTTGGGGACTTCCCTACTGGCTAAGACTCCATGCTTCCAATGAGGGGGGGTCAGGGTTTGATCCCTGGTCAGGGAACTAGATCCCACGTGCTGCAGCAGATCCAATACAGTCAAATAAACAAAGATATATAATTTAAAAAAAAATTTTTTTTTATGAAAATCATATTCCTTACTCAGCGACCAAATGTAGTTTTATTCCAAACTTTGTCCAGTCTGGAGTTGAACAGCACTAAAGCAAATGATGTGGGGTCCTAGCCTGTATTCGCCCTGCAGTAGCAACAGGGAACCGATGTTGAGAAACAGAAATCTCGCCAGTGACTCATCAGTCACAGAGCTTTGTATCTTCGGCAAGAATGGCAAAACCTGCCCAGAAAATGTGGTAAATACTTTTAGACAGCTGGGCGACTTGGGCATTGTTGATCCCCCTCCTGATCAGTCTGCTGCTGCTCCCTGTTGAGGAAGGAACAGCCTCTGCCTGTGGCTGCCCTCGAGGCTAAAGACAGATGACCGTTGTTCAGTGGCTCAGTCGTGTCTGACTCTTTGCCACCCCATGGACTGCAGCACACCGGGCTTCCCTGCCTTTCACCATCTCCCCAAGTCTGTTCATACTCATCCATTGAGTCAGTGATGCCATCCAACCATCTCATCCTCTGTCACCCCCTTCTCCTGCCCTCAATCTTTCCCAGCATCAGGGTCTTCCAGTGAGTCAGCTATTCCCATCAGGTGGTCATAGTTTTAGAGCTTCAGCTTCAGCATCCATCCTTCCAATGAATATTCAAGGTTAATTACCTTTAGGATTGACTGGTTGTCTGGGCTAGGTCAGTCCCCTGGCAGACCTAACCTTGAGTGAACACACGGCAGTTTGCTGTGATGAGTAGCAAGAAGTAGTACACATATGACAGACCACTTGTATCCAAACTCTAGAGCATTTTATACATTTAATAAATTTGTGACTTGTTCAGTGTCCTGCAAGAACAGCAGAACATGAGCTAGAACCAGGATTTCTCCTCCTGCCCTCAATCTTTCCCAGGATTGGGGTCTTTTCAAATGAGTCAGTTCTTCACATCAGGTGGCCAAAGTATTGGAGTTTCAGCTTCAACATCAGTCCTTCCAATGACTGTTCAAGACTGATTTCCTTTAGGATGGACTGGTTGGATCTTCTTGCAGTCCATGGGACTCTCAAGAGTCTTCTCCAACACCACAGTTCAAGAGCATCAGTTCTTCGGTTCTCAGCTTTCTTTATAGTCCAACTCTCACATCCATAAATGACTACTGGAAAAATCGTAGCTTTGACTAGACAGACCTTTGTTGGCAAAGTAATGTCTCTACTTTTTAACATGCTGTCTAGGTTGGTCCTAACTTTTCAAGCAGTTGTACTCTCCATTCCCTCTAGAGGGCAGCAGCTCCTGAACAGTCAAGTACATGCAGACACTCCTTGAGGCAGAAGGGCAGTCAGGGTTCACTGAATCACGTAGTATTTTTTTGGAGCCGCATGTTAGCCTGGGTGCCATAATGGAACACATTCTAATAAAAATAAACCAAAACAAACCAAAACTTGTACAAAGAGGCTTACATTGTAGAATCAGATCTAGAAGTATCGTAAGGGTTTTCTTCTCCAACCCTCCTGAAAACTAAAAGTCCTTTTAAGCCTCTGCAGTGATAAGACCCAGCTTCTGGTGAGTCTGGAACTATCTCAGGAGGCAGTCCATTTGAGGGATGGACCTCTCTCATGGTTGAAATCTTCCTGCATCAAGGTAAAACTTGTCTCTCTGTAAGCCTTCCCAGATGGCACTAGTGATAAAGAACCCACCTGCCAATGCAGGTAGATGTAAGAGATGTGAGTATGATCCCTTGGTTGGGAAGATCCCCTGAGGAGAGCAAGGCAACCCACTCCAGAATTCTTGCCTGGAGAATCCTATGGACAGAGGAGCCTGGCAGGCTGCAGTCCGTGGGGTTGCAAAGAGGCGGACACGACTGAAGCTACATAGCACATATGCATCAGGCCACATAGCGGTGTCCTTGACCTTCCCAGGGCTCTTCCATGTGAAAACACACCACCGCTCTCAGCATAGTTGCCACTTCCATATCTTCAGTCTAAATATTTCTAGATCCCTCAACCATCTTTCACTTCATGGGTGATAGGATTACAAACCTAGGATTACAAACCTAGAAAACATTAAAAAGCAGAGACATCACTTTGCCTACATAGGTCTGTATAGTCAAAGCTGTGGTTTTTCCAGTAGTCATGTATGGAGGTGAGAGTTGGACCATAAAGAAGGCTGAGCAGGGAAGAACCAATGCTTTCAAACTGGTGTTGGAGAAGACTCATGAGAGTTCCTTGGATAGCAAGGAGATCAAACCAGTCAATCCTAAAGGAACTCAGCCCTGAATATTCATTGGAAGGACTGATGCTGAAGCTGAGACTCCAACATTTTGGCCACCTGATTCGAAGAGCTGACTCACTGGAAAAGACCTTGATGCTGGAAAAGATTGAAGGTGGGAGGGGAGGAGGATGACCGAGGATGGAATGATTGAATGACATCATCGATTCAATGGACATGAGTTTGAGCAAGCTTCAGGAGATGGTGAAGGACAGGGAAGCCTGGTGCGCTGCAGTCCATGGGATCACAGAGACATAACTGAGCAACTGAACAACAACAATGAGGATTATTTATCCCTTCAGTAGCTGACCCAGATCTAATATAGAAAAGGAAATTTGTACTTCAGTTTTAGCTTTATGTTGCAGCTTTATGTCTGTAGATGGTCTCCAAAATGTAGAGGCTTAACCCATGGAAGTCAAGTTCTCTCCTAAGCGAGGAGTTGTAGTTGATCTTCAGGACCAGTTCTCACTGAGGCTAAGGTTCCTGAAAACCTCAGTATGCTCAAAGCTAAAACATTTTAATCTCGGGTTCTATTATACTTTCCTCCATGATCTGCCACTCAGCAGCAATCCCAAACAAAGGATGTTTTCTTTAACAGTTTACTTAATAAATACATTACTCACTGTACAGATAAGACTCAAGTACAGATAAGTACAAAGATATAAGAATCCTGTAAACCTATCACTCAGAAAAACTATGAACATTTTGTGCTACGGAATCCCCTAACAGTCATGCCTTTGGCAACTGTGGCTTATCCCCACCCATCTTTCTAAGCCAAGTGAAAGTGAAGTCGCTCAGTCGTGTCCGGCTCTTTGCAACCCCATGGGCTGTAGCCTACCAGGCTCCTCCGTCCATGGGATTTTCCAGGCAATAGTCCTGGAGTGGCTTGCCATTTCCTTCTCCAGGGGATCTCCCCAACCCAGGGATCGAACCCGGGTCTCCCGCATTGTAGACAGATGCTTTACCACCTGAGCCACCAGGGAAGTCGACTTCTAAGCCAAAGCCCTTGGCAATTATGGCTTCTTTCTCCTACAGACTGCGTATACTTAATGTGGGACTTATGTCAAGAAGAGATGTGTTTAAGCTATAAATTCTCAATGTGCTGTGCTCAGTCACTTCAGTCGTGTCCAACTCTTTGTAACCCTAGGGACTGCAGCCCACCAGACTCCTCTGTCCTTGGGATTCTCCAGGTAAGAATTCCTGGAATGGGTTGCTGTGCCCTCCTCCAGGGGATTCCCAACCAAGGGACTGAACCCTCATCTCTTGCTTCTCCAGCATTGGCAGGTGGGTTCTTTTCCACTAGCACCACCTGGGAAGCCCCTTAAATTCTCAGTACATACATTCACAAAACAGTGAGCCGCATGGCTTAATCAGAGTGCCATCAGAGTTAAAGCAACATAGATCATGGATTTCTCCAACCTCCGTGAAGGGAATCATGGTCCCCTAGCACCACTACTCGGGCTTCCTAAGGGCTTCAACAGCCTGTGAAAACATCAGGCAGTTATTTGCGTTTTTGCCAAGGATTCTGAGAGAGACAAGAACACGAATGTGAAGGATGTTCTAAGCCAGTAAGGGCTGGCATGAAGGAATGTAATCACAGGAGTTCTTTGGGGGCCTAGTGGTTAGGATTCTGGGCTCATTGCCATGGCCTGGGTTCCACCCCTGGTTAGGGAACTGAGATTCTGCAAGCCAAGTGGTGAAGCAAAAAAGAAAAAAGAAATGTAATTACAGCTTCCTTCTGCATACCGTGCTTTCCAGGAGAATCTGACAAATCATTACCTGAAGCAGAAACACTGAAGGTCTGGCAGAAGTGTGGTTATGACTGTGCATTTTTCTAAAAATAGCAACTTTATTGAGATATTATTCACATACCATACAATTCATCCATTTAAAGTATGCTTTTCATTTTTTTTTAATATAGTTATAGAGTTGTGTAACTGGCCCTACAATCAATTTTAAAACATTTTGATATTCACACTCTCACCCCCAAAAAACAAATCCTGTACCCATCAGAAGTTATCCCCTATTTCCCCCAACCCTGTTAGTCCTAGGCAACCACTAACTTCTCTGTCCCTGTGGTTGTGCCTATTCTGGCCGTTTCATATAGATGGAATCGTATATGCGGTCCTCTACTGACTGCTTCTTTCACTTAGCCTAATGTTTTCAAGCCTTATCCACAGGGCAGTGTACATACGTCAATGCTACTCTCTAATTCATCCCACCCTCTCCTTCCCCTCTGCCAACCGCCCATGTTCTCAAGTCTGTTCTTTACATCTTCATCTCTGTTCTTGCCCTGGAAATAGGTTAATCTGTACTACTGGACTTCCCAGGTAGCTCTAGTGGTAAAGAACCCAGCTGCCAATGCAGGAAACATTAGACATGTGGGTTCGATCCCTGGGTCAGGAAGATCCCCTGGAGAAGGGCACAACAACCCATTCCAGTATTCTTGCCTGGAGAATCCCATGGACAGAGGATCCTTTCAGGCTACAGTCCCTAAGATCGCACAGCGTAGGACACGACTGAAGTGACTTAGAACACACGCGCGTACCATTGTTAAGTTATCACAAAATTCTTAACCTTTTCCACCATTTGTTTCTTTTGATAATCCAGGGCCTGTGCTTTGCAAAGGTAGCTTTATTTCCAGGTCCCCACCGGGTGGGAAAAGAGAACAACATGATATCTGATCCCAAGGGCTCAGACTTGACCTCAGCTCTGTGCTGTGCTTACATGCCCAGCATCCCTCTTAAGTCTTCGTCCTTCCTGTCTTGCTTATGAAATGATGGGCGTTTGTTTGCCCTTCATACATTATCAGACAAAACTCTAGAGGATGCCGTTCTAGGATTTTATGACAGCAACAGAATTTTCACACGATGGGTGAACCGTTTTACTCAAGGAAAGACCACTGTTAAACCCACAGTTCTGCTTCCAGACCAGTTTTTCTACTGGAAATGATCTTTTCTAGAACAAGAGCAAGTTCGTTAGGAATCCACTGCTCTTTCTCCCACATACCTGGCAGAAGCCTGGAATGAAGGAGCTCTTGTTTTTCCGGGGCTGGGAACTACAGGACTTTTTTTTTCAGCCTGCCTGGTCAGCTCTGTTCTCTGGTCTTCCCTTTACATCACAACCTGAAAACTTACACACGGGAAGAGATGGCATCACAGACTCAGGTGATGAGAGCTTTTGGGGAGCACGTAGTTCTCTGCTGCTGCCACTTGGAAGAGAAGGGATGTGAAACAGGATTTTACTGAGTCTCTTGGAAGATTCCAGCTGTATTGCTATTTTCAGCCCCTGCCCCTCGACCTCGCCTCAACCCAGCGTATTATGTTGTTTACAACCATCCCAAGTTAGGCTGAGATAACATTGTTCGCCTTCACTGGAGAATCACGGCAGCCAAGCAACAGACCCGGATTTGATGGCAGAATTGGGATTGGAACTTGGGATCCTGAAGTCAAGTTGAGTGTCCTGTCATTCTGTATCTCTGTTGTGGATAGAAGCCTTCGGATGGTGGCGGCCTAAGTGGAAAATCGTGCGCTTTGGAGCACAGCAGACCCAAGCTGAAATCTAGGGTCTATACTAAACTATGAGAATGTAGGCAGGTCATTTACCAACTCTGAATTTTATCATACAATAGAGACAACACCTACTCTAAACTGTTAAGGATTAAGTGAAAACACTACAAAATACCTAGTCGAATACATGGGTTTGAAAAAAAAAAAAAATCCTCCTTATTTTACTAATGGTAACTGATCACAGCTATGGAGAAATTAAATGCCTGCTTCTCAGTGATTAAGTCATTTAACCTTAACCTTACTTTCTTCAACTATAAAACAAAATGAGCAAGGAATAATCCTTATACTGTAGGGTGGTGGTAGAAATCAAAAGTCATTAAGAGGACTTCCCTTGTGGGCCAGTGGTTAAGAATCTGGCTGCCAATGCAGGGGACAGGTTCAGTGCACAATCTGGAAAGATTCCACATGCCTCTGGGCAACTAAGCCCATTTGCCACAACTGCTGAAGCCCACATACCCTAGAGGTGTGCTCAGCAACAAGAGAAGCCACCGCAATGTGAAGACTGAGCACCGCAACTAGAAAAAGCCCACTTGCAGCAACAAAAACCCAGCACGGTCCCCCCCAAAAAAACAGTCATTAAGAACCATCTAAAAACTCATGATCTCAAAACAAGGAGGAATGTTAAGGCTCCATGTTTCTTGAAATAATTTCTGATCTTAAGATGCTTTAAGGGACTTCCCTGGTGGTCCAGTGGTTCGGTTCAGTTCAGTCGCTCAGTCATGTCCGACTCTTTGCAACCCCATGGACTGCAGCATACAGGCCTCCCTGTCCATCACCAACTCCTGGAGCTTACTCAAACTCATGTCCATTGAGTCAGTGATGCCATCCAGCCATCTCATCCTCTGTCGTCCCCTTCTCCTCCTGCCTTCAGTATTTCCCAGCATCAGAGTCTTTTCAAATGAGTCAGCTCTTCATATCAGGTGGCCAAAATATTGGAGTTTCAGCTTCAGCATCAGTCCTTCCAATGACAATTCAAGACTGATTTCCTTTAGGATGGACTGGTTGGATCTCCTTGCAGTCCAAGGGACTCTCAAAAGTCTTCTCCAATGCTACGCTTCAAAAGCATCAATTCTTCAATGCTCACCTTTCTTTATAGTCCAACTCTCACATGCATACATGACTACTGGAAAAACCATAGCTTTGACTAGAGATTTGTTGGCAAAGTAATGTCTCTGCTTTTTAATATGCTGTCTAGATTGGTCATAACTTTTCCTCCAAGGAGCAACCGTCTTTTAATTTCATGACAGCAGTCACCATCTGCAGTGATTTTGGAGCCCCCAAAATAAAGTCTGTCACTGTCTCCACTGTTTCTCCATCTATTTCCCATGAAGTGATGGGACAAGGTGCCGTGATCTTAATTTTCTGAATATTAAGTTTTAAGCCAACTTTTCAACTCTCGTCTTTCACTTTCATCAAGAGCCTCTTTAGTTCTTCACTTTCTGCCATAAGTGTGGAGTCATCTGCTTATCTGTAGTTATTGATATTCCTCCGGGCAGTCTTGATTCCAGCTTGTGCTTCATTCAGTCCAGCGTTTCTCATGATGTACTCTGCACATAAGTTAAATAAGCAGGGTGACAGTACACAGCCTTGATGTACTCCTTTCCCGATTTGGAACCAATCTGTTGTTCCATGTCTAGTTCTAACTGTTGCTTCTTGACATGCATACAGATTTCTCAAGAGGTAGGTCAGGTGGTCTGGTATTCCCATCTCTTTAAGGTCCAGTGGTTAAGACTGCAATCCCAATGCAGATCTGGATTCAATCCCTGGTCAGGGAAGTAGATCACACATGCAGAAAGTAAAGAGCCTACAAGCCCTGATGAAGAACTAAGATCCTGTATGCTGCAACTAAAACCCGGGGCAAAGTTAAAAAAAAACTATCAAAAAAGTCTTAAATACTTTGTGTATCCAGGGGAAGTTACACTGTACTGTGTCTATTATGTGTATGTTGAGATACTTTCCATTTTGTTACGGTCAATACTGAGGCAAGATACTAAGTAACTTGCCCGAGGTCACAGAGATGGTATGATTGACTTGGCTTTGACTCACAGCTTGTTCTTCAAAGACTGTTTTTTCCAGAATATAAAGGTCATGTCCAGGCCGTTAAGTCTTGTTATAGAAATGAGACCTCTAGCCATAAAAATGGGTCACACAGAGACTTGGAAGAGCCTCATAGGGCTACTGGAAATATTTGTTGTTCAGTTGCTCAGTCATGTCCAGTTCTTTGTGACCCCATGGACTGCAGCATGCCAGGCATCCCTGTCCTTCACTGTCTCCTGGAGCTTACTCAAACTCATGTCTATTGAGTCAGTGATGCCATCCAGCTATCTTACCCTCTGACATCCCCTTCTCCTCCTGCCCTCAATCTTGCCCAGCATCAGGGTCTTTTTCAGTGAGTCAGCCCTTCGCCTCAGGTAGCCAGTACTGGAGCTTCAGCTTCAGCATCAGTCCTCCCAATGGATATTCATGGTTGAGTTCCTTTAGGATTGACTGGTTTGGTCTCCTTTCCAACACCACAGTCCAAAAGCATCGATTTCTTCTGTGCTCAGTCTTCTTCATGGTCCAACTCTCACATATCCATAAGCAAATCTGAGAGATGATGGGCTCAGGATTGACACCTTTTCCAGAAAAGCAAAACAAAATAGCAAAGCCTACTGACCCTGTACTGCCTTCTCTCCTTATCCACCATCACTGCCCCCAAATGGATCAGGAGAGAAGCCTCCAGAGTCCTGGTGCGAGGCTGGTCACCTGGCATCTGTAGGGTCCCATCCTTCTCACCCACTGGGAGTATGTCTCATTTCTGCTGTGTGGTATCCACCCAGGAGTGGATCTCAGAGGACAGGGTGGCCGTGATGAGGGAACCCTTGAAGCCTCAGGACAAGACAGGCCCCCGTGCTTCCAAGAAAGCATAACCCTGCAGTCTGCGGAGTCTCAGTGGCACATCCCTGTCCTCTCCAAGAGAAGTTCTCTTGCCCAAGGCGAAGCTCAGGAAGACAGCCCTGGCATCACCCTGGCAGCAGCTGAATGGAGAGAGGCGTCCTGAGACAGGCACATCTGAGAGCCGAAGCACTCCTGAGCTCAGTGCCCCAAAAGAGGGGAGGGCTTGCCTCTCCTCACCCCAGCCTGACCAGTGTGTTGAGATGTGATTGACATACAGGGCTTCCCTGGTGGCTCAGTGGTAAGGAATCCACCTGCCAGTATAGAAGATGTAGGTTTCATCCCTGCATCAGGAGGATGCCCTGGATAAGGGAATGGTAACCCAATCCAGTATTCTTGCCTGGAGAATCCGGTGGACAAAGGAGCCTGGCTAGCTACAGTTTCATGGGGTGGCAAAAGAGACACAACTTTGCAACTGAACAACAATTGACATATAACATTGTATACATTTAAGTTATAACAAAGTAAGAATTTATGTATCTATTGTAAAACCATTGCCACAATAAGAGATCCTTCACCTCACAGGGTTATAACTTTTCTTCCTTGTGAGAGAGTTTTGAGAGTTACTCTTTTGAGAACTTTTTGTTTTTTAAGCAACTTTCAAATATGCTGCTGTTGACTACAGTCATTATGGTACTCGTTGCATCCCCAGGACTTACCCTGAATGGGAGGGAGCTCAGACCCTTGGATCGCCTTCCCCCGATTCCCGCCCCCCCCCCCCCCCCCCGCTGCTTTTGGCAACAACCTTCTAGTCTCTTGTTTGTAAGAGTTCAGTTTTGTTTGTTTGTTTGTTTTTTTAATTCACATATAAGTGAGATTATGAAGGAGGAAACAGAACAGGCTCCTTCTTGAAAGCAGGACTCCATCTCCTGCCGGACTGTGGACCTGGAGCTATATGCCCAGTATCTATGGAAATGACATACCAACTGGAAAACCAGGACCCCTGGATGGAAGAACCCCGGGGCTCGTACCTAGACTCGCTGTTGCCTAAAAGAATACCTTAATTATCTGTGTAACCGAATAGAATCATAAATTCTATTATGCTTCCTGGGGTATGACCACAGGCCTATTGGTAATTGTCCACTGTTAACTACCTAAGCTTAAGGCATATGAATCACAGGTTAACTTTGATTGTATCTTTCTTTTCCTTTGTTCAGACTAGTTTCAGGGACTTTGGGGAGGTGCGTTTGGGCCCGTACACTTAGGGTATATAAGGTTTTCAGAAAAACTGGTCAGGGTCCTTGGCTAAGAGGAGACTCTGCCCTGGGCCCGCCGGTGTAGTAAATTGCACTCCACCATCTGCATTGTCCTTCTGAGTGAGTGTGTTTCCCAGAGCGAGTGACTACAACAGTCACACAGTATTTGTCTTTCTTATTTCACTTAGCATAACGCCCTTCAAGTCCATCTGCATTGTTTCCAAAAGGGCCTGGAATTTAATTCTGAGACAGTTTTCTGACAACATCATAGCATCCCCGTCCATGTGCATGCTAGGTTGCTTCAGTTGTGTCTGACTCATTGCGACCCCATGGATGGTAGCCTGCCAGGCCCTTCCTTCCATGGAATTCTCCAGGCAAGAATATGGGAATGGGTTGTTAAGCCCTCCTCCTGGGCATCTTCCTGACCCAGGGATCAAACTGGCATCTCTTATGTCTCCTGCACTGGCGGGCGGGTTCTTTACCACTGGTGCCACTTGGGAAGCCCATAGCACCCCAGGGAATACCAATTCCTTCACAGGTTTTCTAGAAAGGGTCAGATATATCCTTCTCAAGCTGGTCTCTTTTCTCCTGCTCTCTCCTCCCCTCCTGTCTCCTCCCTAATCTCACACTCATGTCCTCAAACAGTTGCAGTGAGATGTCAGTTCTGACTCCACATTGGAACTGCTTCTTTGACTTGCTTTCCGTTGCTTTTGTTGCTGCAATCATACATAATGGCCTGCCTCAGAGAATCCTGCCCCTCTGCCTGACTGTTAACGTGCCTTTGTTCAGAACCCTGTCCACCTGTATGCACATGGCAGGAAGAAAGAAATTAACACATCTCCTGGCCTGAGGCTTGTCATTCTAGGAGATATTTGCAAGAATTAAATGGTCTTTTTACTTTGTTTCCTCACCTCCTCCCATCTCTGATCTATAAAACACCTTGGCGTCCAGACCTTGACAGGATGGTTATTTTGAGACGTCTGCTCAAAAAGACTGCGCTGCAGTCTTCTCAGTCATCCTGCTTTCTGAATAAGGTCATATTCCTTGCAGCAACACCTGGTCTCTCAGATTCATTGGTCCGTTGTGTGAGGCGAGCAAAGCAAGCTTGGACTCAGTAACAAAATTAGCAGCTGTGACCCACACTGCAGGCTTGGGAGTGCCCGTTCAGCCAGGGTTTCTTATGCTCGTTAGAGGGCATGAGGCAAGTAAATTTCCTATCAGGCAGGCAACTGAAACTTCTACTTTAGAAAACTCTCCAGAAAGCACTGATTCTTTTTTTCAAATATATACAGTATTATTATTTCTTAATCTTAGTTTGGCCATGTTCCTTGGCATGTGGTGTCTTAGTTCCCCAGCCAGGGATTAAACCTGCATGCTCTGCAGTGGAAGCAAGGAGTCTTAACCACTGGACTACCACAGAAATCCCAGGAAGCACTGACTCTTTTCTGAAGCCTGTTCTGGGCCTGGCCTGGCCTGGGATAGTGGGGAAAGGCTTCTCAGCAGCAAACCTATCAAGAACCAGGACTTAAACTCCTCTGCACTTTGAAGTCCATGTGGGTCACTCAGCGAGTTAGTTGGGAAAACAGATTAGCCATATGCTATTAGAAGAGGTGTCTGTGAAGTGGTAAATTTCCTCTAAATCCTGTTACAGAAAGAAAAGCAAACTGGGAAAAAAAAAAAACAAAAACAAAACCCTAGTGATTCTTGGTGCGTTTCCAGTATCCACCACAGGGTGGCAGTGGGCTACAGGAAAATAAGGGGCTCTTAAGGGCAGATGTGCTTCCCTTGTGGCTCAGCTGGTAAAGAATCCGGCTGCAATGCAAGAGACCTGGGTTTGATCACTGGGTTGGGAAGATGCCCTGGAGAAGGGAAAGGCTACCCACTCCAGTACTCTGGCCTGGAGAATTCCATGGACTGTATAGCTCAGGGGGTCGCAAAGAGGCGGACACGACTGAGCAACTTTCACTTTCACTTTAAGGGCAGGTATGCTCTGAGCCTATTAGTCTGGATGTTATTGAAGAGCCCTACTGGGCACTCATATCCTGCTCCCCTCCCCTCATGTGGGAGTCATCCTAGGCATCTCCTTTCCTGACCCTCATTCGACCCCTGGGTCCCACCATAGTCCCAACAATCCTACACCCCAAGCTCCCTTCTGTGTGTGTTTTTGTTTTTCTTTTTTTTTTTTTGGGGGGGGGGGGGAATTCATCTCCTCCCCTAGGACTGGGTAGCAGTGGCTGGAATTTGTATATTTACTCTGTGCCAGGCAGAGATCTAAACATTTACCCAATTCATTCAATGATCACAACAGTGTGATGCTGGCATGAGTCACCCTGTTAGATGAAGTGGGTGAATGGAGATCAAGAGCGGCTTTCTTGATCACATGGATTAAAAGCCCTGGATGATTTCCCTGGTCCTCCAGTGGCTAAGACTCCATGCTCCCAATGCAGGGGGATCGATCCCCAGTCAGGGAACTAGATCCTACATGTTGCAACGAAAGATTCTGCATACTGCGGCTAAAATTGATGATCTTCATGCCACAACTAAACCCTGGAGCAGTCAAATAAATACATATTTTGTAAAAAGCCCTGAACCCAGGCTTTACCAGAAGCTGTTTCCGCAGAGGTGGAGCCCCAGCCACAGAGTAATCCACACCTTCTTTCGCAAGCTCTTAAGTCTCTCACAGCAAAACTCCCAGGGGACTAACACAACATTGTAAGGCAACTGTATGCATGCATGCGTGCTAAGTCGTTTCAGTCTTGTCCGGCTCTGTGCTACCCCATGGACCATAACCTACAAGACTCCTCTGACCATGGGATTCTCCAGCCAAAGATACTGGACTGGGTTGCCATGCCCTCCTCCAGGGGATCTCCCTGACCCAGGGACCAAACCCACATTTCTTATGTCTCCTGCATTGGCAGGCAGGTTCCTTACCTCACGTGCCACCTGGGAAGCTGCAAAACAACTATACTCCAATAAAAATGAATAAAACAAAACAAAACCCTCCCAGGAATCCAGTTACCGTGTAAGAAACCCCAACACAGGCTGGCCTTCCATCCCTCCCCGGGCGGCAGATGGTAGACTTGAGGCAGTGAATTTTCTGGAGGCAGCTCCTTCCCACCTCCTAGGCCCTGGGGCCTCAAGTGTGCTTTGTTTCCCTGCCTTTTCCCAAGTAGGATCCTCCAGGCTCAGATCTTTATCTGGTCGAAATCCTATTCTACCCTCAACTCCTATCATGGGATGAACAATGGCCTCTCAAGAATTCATATATTAAAATCCTGACCTCCTGAGCCTCAGAGTGTGACCTTATTTGGGAAATTGGTTCATTGCAGATGTAATCAGTTAGATGAGGTCATAGTGGAATGGGATGGGGGTCAGGGAGGCTGGCCCTAATCTGATATGACTGGTTCTTACAAAAAGAAAGTGAAAGTGTTAGTCCCTTAGTCGTGTCCCACTCTCTGCAACCTAGTGGACTGTAGCCTGCCAGGCCCCGCTGTCCATGGGATTCTCCAGGCAAGACTACTGGAGTGGGCTACCATGCCCTTCTCCAGGGATCTTCCTGACCCAGGGATCTATCCCAGGTCTCCCGCATTGCAAGTAGATATTTTTTTTTTTTTTTTTTTTTTTTTACCATTTGAGCTATCTGGGAAACCCCTCTTACAAAATGAAGGCTGTGTAAAAGCAATGATGTAAAGAGAGTGTCTTGTAATGATTATGATGATGTAGCTACAAGCCAAGGGATAGTGAGATGGTCATCAAGCCCCCAGGATCTGGGAGAAATATACTAAACAGATGCTCCTTACAACCTTCAGAAGAACCTACCCTGCAAATACCTTGATTTGAGGTGTGACTTTAACATGTTGAATTTCAGACCCTCAGAAATGTGAGGCTGTACATATCTGTTCAGATGCACAGCTTGTGGTACTTTGTTATGACAGCCTTAGGGAAAGAGTACAAGATTCCAATACTTCCTCTTCAGAGCCTGCAGGCATGTCCCCAGCTGCGGATCGGGACTGTCCTCCTTGGGGGCCCGAAGGCAAGAGGCAGTTATCAGCTGTAGGAAGCCTTTAATCTCCAGGCTCCAGAGTCTCAGTGGCCCAGCCCTGTGCCCTCCCAGAAAGGTGCCCTCCAAGGAGTGGCCTTAGCAGCCTGGGTATCACCCCCAGGTCACAGCTGGGCATGCCCTTGAGGGGGAACCCCACATCCTGGCTCGGGCTGAGTTTTTAGACCACAGGCCAGCTCATGGCTTGGTCACCAGTGATGTCGAGTGTCCGAGGGCCTGTCTACCCTCGGGCTGAGCACTGTGCAAGGACAGTGTCCTGTTAACCTCAGCCCAGGTAGATCCAAATTGGGAACCTGAATGAAGCAGGGGACCCTGGGAAGTGCCTGGGGCTGAGAAGGGCAGATCAATGGGATAGGAGGAGGAAGGAAGGGATTCCATCTATATGCATGAATATATGATACTTGTTTTTCTCTCTGACTTACTTCTTTCTGTATAATAGGTTCTAGGTTCATCCACCTCATTAGAACCGACTCAAATATGTTCCTTTTTATGGCTGAGTAATATTCCATTGTATATTTGTACCACAACTTCTTTATCCATTCATCCTTTGATGGACATCTGGGTTGATTCACGTTGATAGGTCAGAAACCAACACAACCTTGTAAAACAACTATCTTCCAATTAAAAATAAATAAAAAATTTAAAAGCGATAAAAATGAAAAAAAAGAAAAAGGAAGGGAATGATCAGATTTCACTTGGTCTCAGCACCAAGGATGGCCCTGAGGCTGCTGGGTCTGCAGTTCCAAGTTCCACACTGGCCTGCCTTCCCCAGGGACAGTGCTGTGACTTAACCTTTCTGAGGCCCCTTCGGTCCTAGTGGGGAAAGACCTTGTTTTTTTTTTAAAAAAAAAGACACTTAGTATTTATTTTTTTAAAAAAGAAAACACTTAATATTTCTATAAAGAAAGTTGAGCGCCAAAGAATTGATGCTTTTGAATTGTGTTGGAGAAGACTCTTGAGAGTCTCTTGAACTACAAGGAGATCCAACCAGTCCATCCTAAAGGAAATTAACCCTGAATGTTCATCGGAAGGACTGATGCTGAAGCTGAAACTCCAATACTTTGGCCACCTGATACGAAGAACTGACTTACTGGAAAAGACCCTGATGCTGGGAAAGACTGAAGGCAGTAGAAGGGGATGACAGAAGATGAGATGGTTGGATGGCATCACTGACTCGGACATGAGTTTGAGTAAGCCCCGGGAGTTAGGGATGGACAGGGAAGCCTGGCATACTGCAGTCCATGGGGTCTCAGAGTCGGATACAACTGAGCGACTGAACTGAATATTTATTTATTTTAAAATTTTATTTATTTATTTTTGGCTGCTCTGAGTCTTTGTTGCTGAGCATGGACTTTCTCTAGATGCAGAGAATGGGGGCTATGCGTCATTGCAGTGCATGGGCTTCTCATTGCAGTGGCTTCTCTTGTTTCAGAGTATGGGCTCTAAGGCACACAGGTTCAATAGTTGCCGTGCTCAGGCTTAGTTGCCCCACAGCATGTGGACTCTTCCCAGACCAGGAATCAAAACCATGTTGCCTGCATTGCAAGGCAGATTCTTTACCATTGGACCACCAAGGAAACTCCCTGTTAAGTATTATTTATTTCAGATCTACATACACATTCTATGCCCAGCCCTAATGACTGATCCAGGGGGGTTCTGTGATTCCCATTTTACAGATGAGAAAACTGAGACTTACATTCCTTAACTTGACCACAGTCTCATGGGGACTGGGTTGACACTATCACCCTGTCTGTTCTATGACTCCCAAGCCCTGGATTTTGGAGCAGAACCCTCTCTCTCCGCATGTTGGCTGCAGGCTGTGGCCTTGATTTTTCTTCTTTTTAGCTGCACTGAGTTTTCATTGCTGCAGCGGGCTTCTACTAGTCGCAGTGCTCAGGCCTCTCATTGCGGTGGCTTCTCTTGATGTGGAGCACAGGTTCTAGGCACCCTAGGCCCTTGGGCTTCAGCAATTGCAGCAAGCAGGTTCAGGAGTTGCTACTCCTGGGCTCTAGGGCACTCGGGCTTTAGTTGTGGAGGCGCTTGGACTCAGTAGCTGTGGTTCCCAGTCTCTAAAGCACAGGCTCAGCAGCTGTGGTGCACGGGCTTAGTCAGTCCACAGCATGGGGGATCATCCGGGACTGGGGATCAAACTGGTGTCTCCTGCATTGGCAGACAGATTCTTTACCACTGAGCCACCAGGGAAGCCCTGTAGCCCTGGGACTTGAGGTGGAGTCACACAGTGTCACTGGACAGCCAGGTGGCACCCCCTTCTGTCATCCCGGTGCTCTGAACCTCCTTATCCCCAAGCTTGCCCAGGGCCGCCTGAAAGTCAGCTGCCTTGAAACAAAGGGCTGCCCCGTGCCCTTCCTCCCCTCCCCCGTCACACACACAGCCCCGCGGAGACAGCAGGTATCAAAGCAAATGGATAACAGGACCGCAGCTGCTGCCGAGCCCAGGCAACACTCAGCTTTCTTAATTCCCTTTCCCGCTAAGTGGTGATTACGAGACAGCCTGGGGCCTGATCCTTCCAGCCACCTGACTTCAGCCAGAGGGGCTGTGGGAGCACTGGAGCAGCTGGCGGGGCGCATTTCCGGCGGCAGGGAGAGTGGCAGCGGCAGATGCCAGGCCCCTATTATCCCCGGAGGGGCCGCATTTGCACTTCAAAGGGGGTCAGGCCCCAGTGCCCCCCTTCTAGGGAGCCAGGTCTATTCTGGGGAAAATCCAGTTGCTTTGAGTAAGTTCCCCACCCGGGTCCACCCCCTTCTTAACAGGAGGGAGGGTTTAAACAACCCAGGGAGTTACAGCCCACTCACTGGGCCCTCCCAGGGACCCTCTGTCTGTCAGCTCTCCTTCTAGTGCGGTCTGTTCCAGGCTGAAGGACTCTGGCGTTTAGCTCCCACCGTTTGAACAGCCTTTCATCTCAGTCCTCCCAACATGCCTCCTTAGGGGATAAATCAGGAGCCCCCTACCCAACCCCCACCCCACCCCTGCAATGTTGACATCCTAACCCTCAGTACCTGGGAACATGAATTTATTTGGAAATAAGATCACAGCAGATATAATTAGTTAAGATGAGACAGACCTCTAATCCTAGATGTCTGGAGTCCTTACAAGAAGAGGAGCGAGACACAGATGGGAATGGCAGGCAAAGACAGAGAGGCACAGGGAGAACACGGCCAGGGGGAGATGCAGGCAGAGATGGGGGTGATGCTGCCACCAGCCAGGGGACACCTGGGAGGCAGAAGCTGGGAGAGGTGGAGAGCAGGTCCCCTAGTGCCTTCAGAGGGAGTATGGTCTTGCCAACACCTCAGTCTCAGACTTCTAGCTTCTAGAGCCAGACAAGACATGAACTTGCCCAATTCTGTCCCCCACTGCTAAAAAGCCACTGTCTTGGTTAGCCTCTGGGCAATGGGGCTATAACAACCATGCCAAGCTCAGGTGTGAGGGTCTTTGCATGCTGTAAATGCTGTTGTAAGCAGATAAGGATGTGGGGAGGGGGTCCCTAGAGAAAGAGAATCAGACATGTCTGTCTTGACATAAGAAAGGCCATTTTGGGGCTGAGTAATTTTGTGATCCAAGCCTGGCCACAGTGAATGTTGAACCGTTTCAGTCGTGTCTGACTCTTTGTAATCCCGTGGACTGTAGTCCATCAGTCTCCTCTGTCCATGGGATTTCCCAGGCAAGGAATCTGGAGTGGGTTGCCACTTCCTTCTCTGGGGGATCTTTCCAACCCAGGGATTGAACCCGCATCTCTTACATATCCTGGGTTCTTCACCACTAGTGCTACCTCGGAAACCCTTGCTGCTGCTGCTGCTAAGTCGCTTCAGTCGTGTCCGACTCCGTGCGACCCCATAGACTGCAGCCCACCAGGCTCCTCCGCCCATGGGATTTTCCAGGCAAGAGTACTGGAGTGGGGTGCCATTAGGTCTCAGTAATTAGTGATTTTAAGGGAAGTAAGGGAATGGCAGAACAATGGGAAAGTCGTCAAAAAGCAACAGTCCAGTGATAAAGCAGAGTCCTAGTTCCTCCTCAAAGAACATATGTATTTTTGAGTTCTGCAGGGACTAAGAGACCCATACCCAGGTAGAGGATGGAATGATGATGCTCACCCTCCAGACTTCCATCAGCTAAAGCCTGGACTGTGTTCATCTTTGCCCCAGGTCTATGCTGAATTCTCTTCTGCTTAAGCCCCTTAGTGAGAATGCATGTATCTTTATAGCTTAAGTGTTAGTCACTCAGTTGTTCCTGACTCTTTGTGATCCCATGGACTGTAGCCCACCAGGCTCCTCTGTCCATGGGATTCTCTAGGCCAGAATACTGGAGTGGGTAGCCATTCCCTTCTCTGGGGGATCTTCCTGACCCAGGGATCAAAACTGGGTCTCCTGTATTGCAGGAGATTTGATTCTTTACCTTCTGAGCCACCCAGAAGGGAAGCAAAATTTCCCCAATTTTGCTGTTCAGGGAGGTGCTGCTTTGAGAAACATGCCAAGTGTTCTCCTGACTTGCAGTTAGAAATGGGGCCTTCCTTCTCCTGCTCCTTGCCTTGGTTGACTTTGGGCTCCACACCCAACAAGAGGCAAACCCCATTTTCAGGTAACACTGTGTCCTGTGAGACCCCAACCTACGCCCAGGAGTGGGTAACCTAACAGGGGGCGTTGTGTCCCTACCCACAACCCAGGCCCCGCCAGCCATGGCAGAAGCGCCCTCCTCCTGGTCCTCCCCCTTCCTGGTCCCCCGCTTCCAGAGATGATGGAAATCAGCTTTCCAGGGCAGGGCTAGTCCAGCACACAACCTGCAGAGGTTGCTAACATTATGTATATATATATATATATATATATATATATGTGTGTGTGTGTGTGTGTGTGTGTGTGTAATTATTTGGCTGCATCTCTTACAGCATGTAGGATCTTCATTGCAACACATGGGCTTCTCATTGTGGTTCCCAGGCTTGCCTGTGGCATGTGGGATCTTAGTTCTTGGACCAGGGATTGAACCCGTGTCTTCTGAATAGGAGGGTGGACTCTTAACCACTGGACTACCAGGAAAACCCCACTGTTAGCATCTTGGCAGGGTAGGGGGAGAGGCTCTAGAGCTAATATTTCTCAAAGTGTCTCTGCTGGCCTCAGAAGGTGCAGAAGGAGAGGTGAGGGGGACCGGCAGACAAGCGGGAACCAAAGGAAAGTATTGTTCCAACAGTCACTCGCCGCCTGGGTGACTAACCCTCATCCAGGGCACCTATGAAGTGGGGACAGCATTCCTCACAGTGCAGGGTCACTGTGCATCCTGGGGGCTGTGGACCTGCAGCTGTACCACCAGCATACTTGCCCAGCAGAGTCTGCAGTCATCCGCCTCTCCCCACCAAGAGAAAGGAAGGCCAGTTATTGTGCTTGCCTTCATGGGGACACAGAGCAGGAGGACCCTGCCCCAGCTTTTTTGCAGGATGCTGCGGCAGCCTTAATGATCTCCGCCTCATTAGGCTGCTGAATGGACATTCGCTGCCCTCCCCAGGCTGGCCTCCCCGTTGTCTGGCCATTTGTCCCCTGGCCTTTTCCCTTTCCTCTATGAACAGTACAATAGCCTGGAAATGGCCACTTCCTCTGTCATTTACTGCCTGGGGCAGCCTCACCAGGCAGTCTGAGGATGAGAGCTTCGCCAAGTACCCTCCAGATCACCATGACCAAGGGGGTGGCGGACCCAGACCCTTGGAGGTTAAGGGTTTTGATCAAGGTCATTTTGAATTGTGGTGCTGGAGAAGACTTTTAAGAGTCCCTTGGACAGCAAGGAGATCAAGCTAGTTGATCCTAAAGGAAATCAAACCTGAATATTTATTGGAAGGACTGATGCTGAAGCTGATGTGAAGAGCCAACTCACTGGAAAAGACCCTGATGCTGGGAAAAACTGAGGGAAGGAGGAGAAGGGGGCAACAGAGGATGAGATGGTTAGATATATCACCTACCCAACAGACATGATCTGAGCAAATTCTGGGAGACAGTGAAGAAGAGGGGAAACTGGTGTGCTGTAGTCCACAGGGTTGAAAAGAATCAGACCAGCTCAGTGACTGAACAACAACAAGGTCATTTAGGGGATCAGGCAATTGAGACCTGTGGGAAGTCTGACCCCCATCCAGAGCCTCCCTCTGAGCCCTTGCTGTGGCCAGAGAAGTGCCCAGCCAGTTTCAGGGGCCCCTGCCCAGAAGCCACCTACAGCTAACCTGGTGGGCAACCCTCAAAACACACCACATAGCACACCCCAAGCCCCTCCCTTGCCAGCCCCAATTCCTCCCCATTCCGAAAGTCCCAACCCTGGAGATTTGACTGGGGCATCCCAGGGGTCCTTAAAAGTGCCCACCATCAGGTATGTCAGACATATCCAACCAGTTTTCCTTTTCTTCTCTGTAACGGACCCAAATCCGTAAATGAGTATGGTTCTTGGCAGGCTTCCAGGTGGTGCTAGTGGTAAAGAACCCATCTGCCAATGTAGGAGAGTAAGAGATACAGGTTCTATCCCTGGGTTGGGAAGATCCCCTGCAAGAGGGTATCTCAATCCATTCCAGTGTTCTTGCCTAGAGAATCCCATGGACAGAGAAGCCTGGTGGGCTACACTCCATGGGGTTGCAAAGAGCCAGACACAACTGAAAAGACTTAGCACACACGCATGGTTCTCAGCAGTAAGTGTTGCTGAGCATCTACAGAGTTGTATTTTGGATGTGGAAAGAGCAGAGTTGTGGGTGAAACCTGCACTTGAGCTTTGCCAGCTCAGGACTGTTGGCTTGATCTTGGTGGCATCCATGAGGGCTTGGAGGCTGTGGTGGAATAAGCTGGAATGGAGGCCCCTATCCATGAAGCTTTAGTTGGTAGTACTGGTGTTGCAGAAAGGGGGACCCCTTCTAGGACCCAAAAGTGGCCTCTTGCCTGACACTTGGAAATGAATTGTCCGAGGAGACACACATGCTGAAAAAACAAGAGACTTTATTGGGAAGCGGCACCAGGGGGCGAGCAGGAGGGTAAGAAAACCCAGGAAAAATGCTCTACCACGTGGCCCACAGTCTCAGGTCTTATGGTGATGGGATTAGTTTTGGGGTTGTCTCTGGCTAATCACTGTGACCCAGGGTCCTTCCTGGTGGTGTGCACACATTGCTCAGCCAAGGTGGATCCCAGCGAGGAGGATTCTGGGAGGTTAGTAGGAAAGGTGGCATCTCCTTTTGATCTTCCCTGAACTCTTCTGGTTGGTGGTGGCTTGTTAGTTCTGTGTTCCTTACCAGGACCTCCTGTAGTAAAGTAACACATCATGGTTACTGTGGTGCCCGGCCAGGGAGGGCTGTCTCAGTCAGTGCTTTCTCTAACGCAGGGTTCTGAGGTGAGGGTGGGCAGTGAAGATGCAGAAGGGGATGGAGGAGAGAGAGGAGGGGGATGTGGTGATCTGGTAGCCCAGACCCCTCCCCCCACCCCCCCACCGCAGGAGGAGACTCACCCCTGTCCTGTCCAGGGTGCAGTGGCTGCCACACTCAGCCAAGTCCTTCTTTGAGTCTTGCCTGTGTCCACAGCTGCAGTTCAGCCCAGGAGTGGGAACAGGAGTAAAGGCCCAGTCCTCCTGCTCCACTACACACTAAGATTAGTGGAGACTCACAGTGAAGTCTCCCTTCATGCCATCCTGCTGGCTTCCTTCGCTGCCATGCAGCCGGGAGATATTCCTCCTCCAGGAAGACCTCCAGGGGAAACTCTGTCAAAGGCACTTTTTGGAGGTTAATTTGTGCCCAGATGAGGAGTAGGGGTGAGAGGGGAAAGCTGCAGGGCCACTGGACCACCAGGGAAGTCCTGGGTCTTAACTCGCCTTTTAAAAATATTTATTTGTTGATTGGCTGTAGTGGGTCTTTGTTGCTGTGCTCGGGCTTTCTCTAATCGTGGCGAGCGGGGGCTGCTCTTCACGTGGTTTCTCACTGTGGTGTGTCGGCTTCTCATGCGTTGGCTTCTTTCGTTGCCTCTAGGCACACAGGCTTCAGTAGTCGCAGCTCTTGGGCTCTATAGCTTGGACTCTGTAGTTGTGGCACACGGGCCACACGTGGGATCTTCCTGGACGAGGGATCAAACCAGCGTCCGTTGCGTTGCAGGGTGGATTCTTAACCCCTGGACCAGCAGGGAAGCCTGTGGGGTCCCAATTTTCAACATCAACTTTAAAACCATCTAGAAACCAGAGAAAAGTAACACTATTTTTTTGCTGCTTTGACCTGCGTGTGTGTATTTGTGTGTGTAAGAAACGTAAATTAGCTTAGTAGGCATTTACTTTTCTTTTTTTTGGGGGGGGGCAGTTATAATTAAATTTATTTATTTCTAATTGAAGGTAATTGCTCTACAATATTGTGTTGGTTTCTGCCATACATCAACATGAATCAGCCATAGGTATACCTATGGCTTTTTCTTTTCTCATAGAGGTATGCCCTTTGGGAATCTGTAGAATTCCCTATGAAACAAAGATATTTGAAAGAAGATGGCAGTGTGAAATTGAGCCTGAGAATGTCTGCTTTTCTCGGGTTCAGGAAGAAGGAGGAGAGAAGGGGTAACCAGATTGAGAAAGACAGGCTTTGGGCTGGGTTGCGGGTGGGGGTTGGTTTACTTCAGTTTTCCCGGAGCTGTGTCTCTTTGCAGTGCCAGCTCTCGTTTGGAGCTGGCCAGTTGGCATCACCGTGGCCCCTCCCGCTTTCTAAGTATAGTCTTTGAGGCCCAGCCAGCTGGGAGGCAGAGCCAGAATTTCCCTGGAAAGCATTTGCTTTCACGGGCATGGGTAGGGGAAGCTGGTGCAGGAGGCTGGGGGTCTGGATGGCTGGCACAGGTGCTCAGACTCCTCCTGTTTCTTGTTTTCTTGGGTGGGCCTGGTTTCCTTGGGCCCCCTGTCTGTCCAAGAAAGGCTTGGAGGGATGGTCCTGGGGCTCCTTCCAGGCTGGACCTCTGGGTGGGCAGCCCTCTCCTCCCATCTGCATGCTTACCAAGTCACTTCAGTTGCATTCAACTCTTTGTGACCATATGACCACTGCTCTGTCCATGGGATTCTCCAGGCAAGAATACTGGAGTGGGTTGCCCTGCCCTCCTCCAAGGGGTCTTTCTGGTCCAGGGACGGAACTCGTGTCTCTTATGTCTTCTGCATTGGCAGGGGGGTTCTTTACCACGAGTGCCACCCGGGAAGCCCCTTCTCCCATCTGATGGTGACCAAAGCAGAGGCCAGGAATGGTCGCGCTCTGTGCTGCTCAGACAGGCATTTGCAGCGGCTGGGGCTCGGGTGGCCCCCAAGGGAACCTGAGCCACTCAGATGGGAGTGGGAGAGAAAGGCAAGGTAGCCTTGAGCAGCTGAACCCCTGTCCCATCTGCCCCCATCCCAACTCTGAAGCCCAGCAATCTCACATGACCTCACTCATCTCCAGTTTGGAAAATACTTCAGAAACCAGTTCACTTCCTCTGGGTTCCTCTCCTGGGATATTGATACTTCTGAAAGCTCAGCTAACAGTGGAATTTCAGGACTCTGTAAGGGACAAGCCTGATTGAGGGGAGGTGGGGAAGAGTAGTTCAGAACACAGCCTTTTATGGCACTTCCGGATCTGCCTGCCGGTGGAAAGAAGGGTGAAAGGAAGAGGCAGGCTCGTGCCAGAGCGAGAGACTGGGCAGTGGCCACAGTCAGGCCTCGTGCATTGGGGCAGAAGGTAGGGGGCTGGCTTCTCTGAAACGCAGCTTGTGTGTGTGTGCTCCGTCATACTCAACTCTTTGCAATCCCATGGACTGTAGCCCGCCAGGCTCCTCTGTCCATGGGATTCTCCAGGCAAGAACACTGGAGCGGGTTGTCATTTCCTTCTCCAGGGGATCTTCCCGACCCAGGGATTGGACCCGTGTCTCCTATGACTCCTGCGTTGGCAGGCAGATTCTTTACCACTGTGCCACCTGGGAAGCCCAAACACAGCTTCTTCATGTATAAAAGGCAGCCTCCAGTGAGGGGCAAACCTCATGTGGATTTGGGAAGTCATCCAGCCCCGGCCCAGGAACTGATAACTTCCCTTCTGGGAGTGGACTACACCCACTGGTCCCCACCCCACCGTCTGCTTGCTCCATTGTTCTCATCGTTCAGCCTGGAAAAACCAATTAAGCCAAGGGAACCCTGGGCCTTGAACCCTCCGGCTACATACTGCCTTGCACTTGGCCCCACAGCCCAGGAGGGTGCCACTGGGTGACGGATGCTGGCAGGCAAATTGTCCTGTTATTTTTGGTGCAAGGAATTTAATTTGCCTCACCTGTCACTGGTTACAAAAGCTGTCGTGAGCCTGCTTACCGCTCAATTAGCTATAATTAAGGCAGTGGAGTTGGGGGCATGGGGAGAGTGGAAGGGAGAATACGATGGAGACTGTGTGTGTGTGCATGGGGGCACATGTGCATCAGTGTGTGCAGGGTGGAAAGATGGGAGGGGCTGTGAGAGCAGAGGGGCTGCACTGGGGAAGGTGGTGAACTGCCTTCTAACTGCGTCCCTCCAGGCATGGGGTTTGGCCTTTGTCACAGTCTGGCCGGGCTCAGGCCTGCTGCATCATCACCCCTCCCCCGTTATCTCCACCCCAACCCCCAGGCCACCCCAGCAAATCCTTCTTTGTCCCTTTCTTCCCTCAGCTGCGCCCTCTGTCCCAGGAGCTTCTCCCCACAGGTCAGCCTTCTGGAGTTTAGAGCTGGTGAGATAAAGCTGCGGGGTGGTAGGGAGACAAAGCTGCGGGGTGGTGGGGAGACAGCTGACCAGAGTAAAGTCAGCTGTTCTCCAAGGCAGGGAGCTTTGCTGGGGCTGCAGGAGCCTGGGCCACCACTGCAGTTTATCACAGCTTGAAGCAGTGACATTATATTAACAAATAATAATAATTATGGTGGGCTTCCCAGGTGGCACCAGTAGTAAAGAACCTGCCTGCCAATCCAGGAGATGAGTTGGGTTGGGTTGGGTAGATCCCCTGGAGAAGGAAATGACAACCCACTCCAATATTCTTGCTTGGAGAATCCCATGGACAGAGGAGCCTGGTGGACTACAGTCCATAAGGTTGCACAGAGTCGGATATGACTGAAACGACTTTCATGCACACACAAGCATGCAATAATTATGGTAACAATAAAGTATGATAGAAGTATAAAAATAATAGCAATGCTCGAGCTAACTTTTATTGGACATCATCTCACTGCATTGTCAAAACCACCCTCCAAAGCACAAGGAGGTTAAGTCACTTATCCAACATCACACAGCTCAGTAGCAGCAGAGTCTGGAGGTGAACTCAGCTAGCTCTGAGTCTGCCTTTGACCCTTGCCATGCTGCCTCCCATTGAGGCTCCTTGGCGGGGTCTCAGGGTAGAGCACAGGACTGGGCAGCAAAGTGTGTTTTGCTTATATACTTATTTACGGCTGTGCTGGGTCTTTTGTTGCTGCATGGACTCTGTCTAGTTGCAGTGAGCAGGGCCTGCTGTCTAATTGTGGTGCAGAGGCTTCAGGTTGCAGTGGTTTCTCTTGTTGTGGAACTTGGGCCGTAGGGCATGTGGGGTTCGGTAGTTGTGGCACGTGGGCTTAGTTGCCCTGAGGCACATGGGATCTTAGTTCCCTGACCAGGCATCGTTGGCAGGCAGATTTTCAACCACTGGACCACCAGGGAAGTCCGAATGGGTTTTTTACTTTTCGTAAAGATTTCTTGTGTCTGACAAGAAATGTCTTCATGCTTGTTGAGCTTATGTTGATGGTAGTTGTGATGTTTTAGGGTTCTGCGCTTTGACCTGTGGTTAGAGTCAGGTTTGCTGAGATAGATGTTGGAACCATAAAAGGTAGAGACTTAAAGCCAGCTAAGGGGAACTCAACCTTATCCTGAGGTTTGAGGGGAGCCCCTGAAGGTTCTGAGCAAGTGGGGAACCTGGTGGGAGAAGCACTTGGGGTATAAACCTGAGTGTTGTGTGTCCCTGGATTTAATGGACCAGAGTTGGGAGGGAGAAACCAGTGGGGATGTGAGAGTCATCAAGGTGACTAAGTTCTGTCATTCACTAGCTGTGTGACCTTGAGAAAGCCCTCTTCCCTGTCTGGCTGGCCTCTTTTGCACATTTGTAAAAGTGAGGTGGTTGGAACTAGAAGATGTCTAAGATGTCTTGAGCATTCTGTGATTCTTTGGATGACCTCTGCTGGGTCAGTAGATGTTGGAAGAAAAGAGGACAGGAGGAGGGCTTTCAAGAGGAGGCCCTAGAGGATGTGGGACCTGACTGGATAGACAGGATGATGGAAAAGTGGTGGTGGTGGGGTGGGGGGTGCGGATCAGTGATGGCTCCAACCTGCAAGGATGTATTGATGGAATAGGGACATTGTGGGAAAGCAGTTTGAGTTATACAATAGGTTGATAAGCTTCTGCTTGCACACCCAGTAAGGCAGACCCCTCCCACCAAAACAAACAGGCCAAAAAATACATAAATACATAGAGAAAGAGATGGCTAAGTTAATTAAAATGGCTACGTTAGTTAAAATTGAACATTTCTCTATCAAGTTACTTGGAAAGATGCTCTTTTAGCATTCATGTAAGGATTATGCTATTTCACAAAATTTGGTTTTTAACTTTCACATGTGGAAGAACAGCATTTAATGCTTCAGATTTCTCAAGGGTCTTCATGGAATGTGCTGGGTGGAGTTGTTTTTGAGTGAAAAGACAGGATGACTTTTCCATCATCCTGTCTATCCAGTCAGATCCCATATCCTCCAGAGCTCCCTCTTTAAACCCCTCCTCCTGTCCTCTTTTCCTCCAACATCTGACCCAGCAGAGGTCATCCAAAGAATCACAGAATGCCCAAGCCATCTTAGACATCTTCTAGTTCCAACCACCTCACTTTTACAAATGTGCAAGACAGACCAGCCAGATAGGGGAGAGGACTTTCTCAAGGTCACACAGCTAGTGAATGACAGAACTTAGTCACCTTGATGACTCTCACATCCCCACTGGTTTCTCCCTCCCAACTCTGGTCCATTAAATCCAGGTTTCAAGGCTTCTCAGGACTGGGGATTTTGGGGGCCAGTAACAAGTGGATGCTAAGGTTATGGGAGCATGGTAAGCCACCTATCAGGAAAAGGTCTGCTGAGACCCTGTGAGAAGGTGAAGTTTCCAGGGAGAGAAATTGGGGTAAAGAGGAGTCCACATTAGGAAAGGACAATGGTTGGCACAGTCTCCCCAAATGTTGAAATGAGGGGATAATTTGGTTTTCTGATCTTCTTTTCCTGAACCAATTCCCCCCACCCTTCCAGACACAGTACCACCTGGGTCCCGCTGGCTCAATCATCCTGTTTACTTCCTTCATCTCATTTCTCAGAAAAATCACTTGATTTATTCGTTTAGTTCCAGAGTGTGAACTCCATCAGGAGGAAGAACCTTGACTATGTTTGTTTGCGGCTGTATAATTCTTGGCCTTTAGAACAGGGCTGGGCATAGAGTTGGAGTTCGGTCAATATGTGTTAAATAGATACATGCATGCAGGCTTTCCAGGTGGCGCTAGTGGTAAAGAACCCACCTGTCAATGTAGGAGACATAAGGACGTGGGTTCGATCCCTGGGTCTGGAAGATACCTTGGAGGAGGGCTAGATCTCTCTAGCATTCTTGCCTGGAGAATCCTGTGAACATAGGAACCTCACGGGCTACGGTCCATGGGATCACAAAGAGTTGGACACAACTGAAGCAACTGAGCACAGCACAGCAGATACAGGCACACACACGTGAATAAACGCAGTG
The DNA here is from genome assembly GCF_016772045.2 of Ovis aries. NCBI lineage: Eukaryota > Metazoa > Chordata > Mammalia > Artiodactyla > Bovidae > Ovis > Ovis aries. Next base: position 45,572,384 of record NC_056055.1, on the reverse strand, counting down.
GTGATATTTCAGGCCTCGAGAAGCCTGGGCTGGGAGAAATTTAGGGCAGCATGACCTTCCTCATATAACTCAGAAAGCACCTGCTGCGTGGGCTGCTGGGGGCCTTCGCTGGTCTGCCTCCCTCCTGATGGGCACAGCACACACAGTCTGTCTATAGCTCTGTGAGAAACTCTGAGAAGCTATATATATAGCTCCCCTTTTGTTCTATTTTTTTCCTAAAATAATAAGGAGGTTTGAGGTGTGTGGGGGGGTGATCAAGGAAGGCTTACAGCCTTGACAGCACTCCAGAGCAAGTGGAGTGGGGAAAGCCTGTGCCCCCCAGCCCTCACTTGGCTGCCCACCTGCAGCTGAAGTGGTTTCCCATGGCCCTGTCCCTTTCCAGACACTCGGCTTTTCTGTTAGCCTTTTGGGCTTCCCAGATGGCTCAGTGGTAAAGAATCCACCTACATTATATATAAGAGATGCAGGAGATACAGGTTCAATCCCTGGGTTGGGAAGATCTCCTATAGGAGGGTATGGCAACTCACTCCAGTATTCCTGCCTGGAAAATCCCATGGACAAAGGAGTCTGGCAAGCTGCAGTCCAAAGGGTGAGAGTCAGATACGACTGAGCACGCACACAAGCCCTGTGGACGGAAAGAGGCTTGCTGGGGTGGTAAGTAAAGGGGTTGCCACAAGGTGTTTGGGTTACCCTTTTCTGTGAAGTCAAAGTGTAATTTTCTTAGTCGTGTCTGACTCTTTGTGACCCCATGGACTATAGCCCACCAGGCTCCTCTGTCCATGGGATTTCCCAGGCAAGAACGCTGGAGTGGGTAGCCATGCCCTCCTCCAGGGATCTTCCCAACCCAGGGATCTCCTGTACTTCAGGTGAATTCTTTACCGTCTGAACCACTAGGGAAGCCCAGCCTTTTCTGCACCACATGGTAAATCACCCCGGGTTTACTAAGAGGCTTAAAAACAGTGCTATTCCAGGTGCTCTGGTTAAGATTCTAGAAGGGCCGAATGGGAAGTGAACCTCTGCTTCATGAGGGTTAGCTGGGTCCTGGTCACTTGCAGGACAACAGGACCTCTCTTGCTCTAGAGGGTCTCCCAGCAGACTTGAAGGGTTTCTCACATGGCAGCTCGGGGGCCCCAACAGTATATGTGAAAGTGGAAGCTGCCAAGCTAGGCTGGAACTGGTGGAGCATCACTTCTGCTGACTTGGATTAATTTAAGTGAGTCCCAGGGTCTGCCTGGACTAGAGGGGAGAGGGCTACACAGGGTCATCAGTGGGGGCATATTCCCATGGGTGTCACCAATGCAGTGGCCTGCCAGCCTTGGGCCAGGTCTGGGAGAAGGGGAGGGGTCACCCAGGCCTGACATCTTTGCCCCAATACTGGGGTTCTGGATTTAGATGTGGGCTACTACCCAGGCTTGGCCAGTTGCCTGACCTTTGCACTTTGATAGCTCACCCCCTACAACCGCCGCCCCTCCCCCTCCACCCACTGGTGGGAAGGGATATCACCTTTCTTACTTCAAATGCAAGAGCTCCAGGGAGCTGCCGTGACACAGCCAGGGGAAGGAGGGTGGCTTACTTGGGAGGGTGTGACCGCCTCTCCCCGCCTCTCCCCTGCACATCCCCATCTGCCTCACTGGCCTCCTGTGCACCTCTCTGGCCTCGCTGGCCTGTCACCTGTGCAGACAGGCAGGGAGACCACTGCTATGGGAAGGCCACCCTGGGGTGCATTTCTTGTCTTCCCTCTCCTCTCCACTCCTCTAAAGTTTCACTCATGCCACGAAAGCCCCCTCCTGCCCATCACCTTCCCGGAGACCCTGATCTTTCCCACCCAGAGGCACTGACATCTACCCAACACGTGCTCCACAGGCTGCCTCGTATTTTTAATTCCCTCTTTACAAGTCCCTTCTGTCTCCTGCCACCTGAGTAGAAAAGCCCTTTGAGTTTCAAATCTGGGCCCAGAGCGGTAGGGATTGCTTGTCAGTGAACAAGGCAGGCTGGCACGGAGAAGGCTGGACAGATGGCCATTGTGGTGACTGCACCTTCCTAGCTGGGAGGCCGGGGGTGGTGACAATAGCCACCCTGGTCTCCAGCCAATGAGGCCATATGTAGTAGGCCAAGGAGCTGGCTGGCGAGGGGAGCGGCTGGAGGGAAGAGGCAGGGAGGTCTGAAGTTGGGGCTGGGGGAAGGGGGCTCTCTTTCGGAGAACCCTCTGCCTTTGCAGGGGACCACAGCCCTTGGTTTCCTTTCTACCTCCTCAGGTTCTCCCCAAGACCTAGTCACATAGATAAGGTCACAGGGTTGGTGAGGGGCAGGGACCAGCTGAAGATCTGTCTGATGCCATGGCCCCTGCTTTCCTACCAGCCAATACAGCCGATATCAAAGCTGTCCCCCTTCCCCCCCACCCCCACCCCCTGCCGCAAACCACCCCCCCCCCCCACCACTGGTGGGAAGGGACATCACCTTTCTTACTCCAAATGCAGGAGCTCCAGGGAGCTGCCATGCCACAACCAGGGGAAGGAGGGTAGCTTGGGAGAGCATGAGAAATGGCATTCTTTATTCATAAATAAAAACATAAAATTACCAGATATAGTTTACATGGCCAAAAGGGGGCATCAAAAATAAATCAAAGCTGTCAAAAGCAGAGCAAACCAAACAAGACACAACCAAGAGAAAAATAACTCTGTACATGGTCTCCCAAATGCTAGTCCATCCATAGCGAGCCTGGGCCGGAGTTCCCTCTTTGCCTGCAAAGGAAGCGCAAGGGCGACCACAGATAAATGAGGAAGGCGGAGCATGAAAGCACACAGGAGCATACAGAGATGCGTGCCCTCCTGGCAGGGACCGCTGCGGCTCCGACCGCTCAGCCTGCCTGACCCCTAGGATCTCTCTCCTAAGAAGTGGCCCAGGCCAGGCCGGGAGTCGAGCAGGAGCAGAGGCTCGGCGGGTGCTTCTCAGGGGAGAGGTACCCCCCCAAGCAGTCCCCATGGAACTCGGTGTTCGTGGGGACCGACTGTGTCCAGCAGGGGTTAACCCGAATGCAGAGACCAGAGAATAAATCCAGGGTGGGCCCCACATGAGAGTCTGGTCACTCTAAAGCCCAGAGGCAGAGCCTCCCTCGGCGTGGCTGCCTCCTTGCTCACAGCAGAGAGCTTCACCATCCTTCGGCTGGCAGAGCCGCAGCTCTGATCCAGTGAGCATGCGTCCCAGCAGTCGCTCTCGGGGAAGGGGCGGTGATCTCCCGCTGGCCCTGGGCCAGGCTGCCTGTTCCGAGGCCTGCGTAGCCGACTTCTGCAGTCCTGCTCAGCCTCTGCTGCTCAGAGGCTCCTTCCGGAGACAGGCTGGGTTTGGCAAGGTCCAGGAATAGCGCAGAGGTTTTAGCACAGGGAAGGGAAGGGAAACCACACCGCAGCGAGGTCGCTATGTTATAGGACACTTTCATTCTGGTGCAACTGGGCCACCCTGGAGTCTCGGGCTGGTGGCAACCCAGGGAGGGCTCCATGGGTTGGCCTGGTGCAGAGATGGGGACAGGGGTGCAGGGCACTGTCACACTGAGGTGGAGCTGCTGTGCCCCTCAGTGCCCTCCCCTGGGGCTTAGCACCCACCTCTTTGCAACGAGGTCTTGAGGGTAGAGCAATGGGCTTTTGGCTGCCCTTTGGGAGGGGGGTCTCCAGCCTGAGGAGGGGGCAGCAGTCTCTTTTTCTATCCGTCAGGACAGCCTCTGGGAGGAAAGGACTCAGACAAGGCACAGGCTGGTAGAGACGGAGAAACCAAGAGACAAGGGAAGTCTTTGACTTGGGGAGCAGGGGTGATCTGCCTGCGTCCTGTGGATGGGACTGGCCTCTAGGCAGAGAGGGGGCTCTGGGCCTGTGGATTCCGGGTTTAAGTCTAGCCTATGACTAAGAGTAATGGCTTGAAATTCCAGAGAGGCTCCTCTGTCACGTGAGGGCAGGACAGGCACAGCCTAACTTGGGGAATGGAAGGCAGAGCCAGCATCCAGGAAGGCGGCCCTGCTCTCAGTCCAGGCTCAAGGAGGGACTGTGGGAACCCTGGTAGGATGGGAGGCTGGAGAAGAAGCAGCTCCCCACTACCACCTGGGGCCTGAAGGGGTCCACAGTCAGGGACAGAACTGGGGAGCAGTGGCCTGGGGCTGCTGCATACTCAGACATTTGGTTAACCCCCCTCAGCATGCGGGCGTGAGCCCAGGAATCCACCCGGGGCTGGCTGTCCCAGGAACAGCAGCTGCAGCTCGAGGCAAAAATAGAACATGGAACAGCCTGGCTGCCTGCGAGATCTGGCTTGTGTCTGAAAAGACAAGAAAGGAAAAAGAAAATTCCCTGAACCAAGCAACTGAGAAACAATCTTTTCTCTGCACATCTTTGAAAGGGAAGGCCAGCCTTCTGCAGGCCAGGGGTCCTTGACTACGGGGCTCTGGTGGGGCTAATGCAAGCAGAGGTGGGGGTGGTGCAGCTGGGGGCCCCAGGGCCTTTCAGAGGCTGTGTTTGAGCCTCTTACTGTCTTTGGACACTGGCACTTTGGGGCTTAGCCCTGGAGGTGACAAGGGACATGCCTGGCAGCAGGATGGAGCTGAAGGGGAAGGGGGAAGGCCTAGCCCAGATGACCCTGTGCCATCTCATTGGACACAGGTTATTCTGAGTTCAAGCAAAGACTTGGTTCTTAGGAATTAAAACCAATGCAAGGTAACTGCTGAGCAACTTGAACAGGAGGGGAAATCCCTATCTCTGGTCTCATGATGAAAAGATCTGGGGGCTCCCCTGGGGACAGCATGGAGTTACACACTCCCTGCATCATCTTTCCTCCTCAGCACCCACCCCAGGGCCTTGGGGCTATGGCTTTAAGAAGAGATCAAAGGCCACCAGTCACCCTGAGGCTGCTCACGTCCAGTCAGCAGAGCTAGATGGTCTGGCTGTCACCACCTAGCTTCTCCTTCAGACCCTCTCTGGTCTGGCTGAGTCTTGACACCCCCTGGGTGGCCCCAGCTCTTCCCTCCTTTCTGAGACCAACAGTGTTGGGAAGCTCTGATTGCTGTTCAGCCAGGTTCTCCACATCCCACTCCAAGCCCTGTCCCTCCATGGTCGGGGGAAATAGCTCAGGTATGACCAGGTCAGATTCCAAAGCTTCTGGTCATAAATGCTCGTGTTCTGTTCCCAAGGGGCATCCCAGTGTGTCAGGAGCGGGAATGGGGGGCAAGAAAAGTTGTAGGAAAAGAGGTGGAAGGGAGCTTCCATCAGTCATCACCCTCTCTGGGAGAGCATTTAGGGAACTCTCTAAATGCTTAGAGGGTTCAAAATCTCTAAGCATTTTGAACAAAGACCAAGTTTTAGGAAGCCCTTAACCAAATCTTGATGATCCCAGGACTCCTCTCTTGGCAAAGCTGGAGGTCTGGCTAGCTGCAGGGTTGCTAAGCGCTGGATCTTGGGAAAGGCCAGGAGAGGCCCTATAGCAACAACCGTCCCCCACTCCCACCCCGCAACCAATCTCGCCTTGAAGTCTGTGCTTCTTCTCTCTGAGGCCTGAGCAGGGTAGCAGGGCAAGGGAGCCCCCATCGACGGACTCAGCACCCCTGCCTCCCAATGCCAGGTCCCAGGCCCTCTCCCAGGAGGCCCCTCAGATCTCGGTGGCAATGATGTCCTCGTAGGGGATGTCAGCCCCTTCAAGGTCGATCTCAAAGGGCTCCCCCACCCCGTCCCCGCGGGCCAGCTGCTGCAGTGCCTTCTCCAGGCGCTGGTTCCGCTGGTACATGGCCAGGTAGCTCTGCTGCAGCTGCTTCTGGTACTGGATCACTTTCTCCTTCTCCTCCTTCCACACCAGCCGCTCGTGCTGGAAGCCGGAGGACATCTGGTCGTGCCCCTGCCGCTCCTCCTTGAGCTCTGCGCGCAGCCTCTCCAGCTCGCGCTGAAGGGCGGGCACGTCGTCCGCGGAGGCGGGACCCAGGGCGGCCACGTCCCTGCTCCGCTGCAGGGCGGCCTGGGCCCGCAGCTCCAGCAGCTCCTGCTCCAGCAGGTTCACCTTCTCCCGCAGGAGCTCCGCCTCGTTCTTCTTGCGCTGCAGCTCGTTTTCGCACACCTCCAGCTCCAGGCCCTTGGTGCGCAGCGCGCTCTCCAAGTCCTGCGTCTTCAGCTCCAAACTCTCCAGGCGGCCCCGCGTGTCCTTCAGCTGAGCCTTCAGGTTGAGGATCTCGCTGGCCTTGGCGTTGATCTCTGTTTGGGACTCCTTCAGCTGCTGCTTCAGGAGGGAGATCTCTCCGGACTTCTGGCACACCTGCCACGGGGCAGGGCAAGGACAAGAGAGAGCCAAGGGGTGAGAGTCCGCACGTACGGGGCACCTGACTGCTTAAAGCACTTAATTCTACGCGATCCAGTGATTGGGACTCATGGTTTTCACTGCCGAGGATGCGGGTTTTGTCCCTGATCGGGGAACTAAGCTCCTGAAAGCCACCCAGCGCGGCCAAAAATAAAAAGAACTAAGCTAGTCCTCACACAGTGCCTGGAAAGAGTCCCCAGCATGGTGGTCTGGGCGACCCACGAAGGCCAAGCCCCTCTGTGAGGCTCCTTTCATTCTGAATCTGGCTGGGTCTGTCCACAAGCCTGCCTCACCCCTAATTCAGAGTCTAAATCTCAGTCCATACCCAAACTCATGTCCCTGTTGTTTAGTCGCTAAGCCCTGGCTTTGAGACCTCATGGACTATAGCCCACCAGGCTCCTCTGTCCATGGGATTCTCCAGGCAAGAATACTGGAGTGCCATTTCCTTTTCCAGGGGATCTTCCCGACCCAGGGATCAAATCTGTGTCTCTTATGTCTACTACTTTGGCAGGTAGTTGGTTTTTTTTTTTTTTTTAACCACTGGGGGAGTCCACCCAAACTTATAGCTATGTATAAATTAAGGGCCAGTGGTTTAATCTGCCCACAGCTGGTAGCTCCACTATCTACTTTAACATCAATGATGTCAATTTGGGGTCTGCCTAACTTCTATCATTTGTGTATATGCTCACACCCTCTGGCCTCACCCCTGCACATACTCTCTCCTTCCTCTTGAGATAAAGACAATATTCACACAATCATGGCTGCACCCCAGCAACCAGTTGGGCTCAGAGACAGTGCCCAGCTGGCATCTGCCAAATGATGAGCCACTGTTCTCCCCAGCGCCCTCCACCATTTCTACTTCAGTCTCCATCAAAAGTTGGCTAAGAGCAGCAAACAAAACTAATGGCACTAATGACACTAGCTCAGACCATGTGTCTATGGAATCCTGGCCACTGGGGGTCACGAGTCCAAGGTCAGTCTGGCTGGCTGTGTCACAAGAGCATTTTCTGCCAGCCTGCAGGCAAGATGGCCAGAATGAAGGCCAGGGCCTTCAAAGAATAGAGTCTTTGAGCAAGACTGGAAGTATTAATAGTTCCTCTTTGCTTCTTCAGGTAGAACCACCCCTTTTTCTCATGCACCACCTCTGAAGTGTGCACAGCCCCACCACCATGCTTGGCTGGGACTGAAACGGCCTTCCGAGGGTGAGCCTGGATTTGCGTCATGCAGGGGGCAGCAGAGCCGTGGCTGAGGATGGGGCCTCGCTTTGAATCCAGAGTGACCCGGCCAATTCTGCATCCATTAGCATAGTAGCATTATGAACATAAAACTCTGAACTCTGGGACCTGGGATCAGATCCTGGCTCTGATATCTGTTATGTGGTGACTTTGGCAAGTCATCTAACAAGCTCTTTGCTATTATAATTGTTCTCCGTGCTTCAGTGTCCTTAACTCTAAATTGAGTTTCATAGGGCTGTTGTAAAGGTTAAATAAAAGGACCTGGGACCTGGCATTAATAAATACCCTATGAATTATTGTTATTATAAACATGTTTGTAATATATCTCTATATTTTTGTGAAAATTTACTCCATTTATTGTTTTACTAATAGTCTGACTGGACAACCTGGGAATGAGGTCACAGCCATATCCAGCTTAGTTCTGGATTAGACAAGCAAGAACAGATACATAATGCTAGCGCTGCCTTATGTTCTGAGATGGGCCAAAGTGTTCCCAAGTCCTGGCTGAGAAACCATGGCTGGGAAAGGGTCTCCTGAACTAACAGTGATGAGAAAAAGAAAGGCACTGGTCCCACGGCTGGGGTCCTTTCCTCTTTGGGAAACCTGGCAAACAGACAGTGACACTCCCTGCCCACCTGTCTAGTGCCTCTATCCATCACTTCCTCAGAAAGGATCTTTTTCCTTTACCCTTGATGACACCTGTCATTCTAATTTCCAGAATAAGCACAGGAGATCAGTTCAGACAGATGGCTGCGTGGCTGATGGTGTGACGCCCCCACCTAGGGGTGATGCTGGTCTAACCAGACCCAGTGAGCCCTCAACCCCTTCCCTCCCAGGGCAGGAGTCTCTGGGGTGAATGCCATGCACACGCCTCTTCTGGTCCCTGCACCACCTTTAGAGGCCCGTCAGGTGAGAAAAGTGAGCACAAGATGGGAATTAGGCTGTTCTCCAGTGAGACCAGGGGCAGCCACCTAATTTCCAGGTGTGCCTGAGGGTGTGCATGTGTATATGAGTCCTCTTTCTTCCTGCTCTATGCTTCCATCTCAGCCCACCAAACAAGCTCCACCTGCACTTCTATGAGGACTGGCCAACTCTGTCCCCGAGACCTGCACAGATGTGACCACTCCCACCAGTGGGTGAGGTCCCTTTCCTCAAAAAGTCACAGATGAGGGACTTCCCTGGTGGTCTACTGGTTGAGACTCCATGCTCCCAACGCGGGGAGCTTGGGTTCGATCCTTGGTCAGGGAACTAAGACCCCACATGCCGTGTTGTAGCCAAAAAGTTTAAAAAAAAAAAAAATCCCGTAGCTTTGGAACTGTGATGTTTTCAGAGTGCAACAAAAACAAAAACAAAAAGATAAAGAAAAAACATCACAAATAGTGCTATGGTCTTTTGTGGCTTTGGGACCATCATGAACCAGAAATGGTTTGTGGTCCTGTAGAGCCTCTGTGAGCAGATGCACTGAGGTGGCCCTCAGACAGCCTGGCTGGGACTTGGTTCTCTTGTTCTAGTTTCTCAGCCAACGACTCAATTAGTAAATTCAGTTCTGGCCATGAAGCATCTGGTTGAGGAGATGAAGAAGCCCAGACTAAGAAAATCTCCAACATGGTTTACTGGGGAGCCCTTTCCTTGGGTCAGGAAGCCAGCACTCCAGCCCAGTTTTCTGGGGCAATTGTGTTCCCACCCCTGTTGCTCCGGTAGTTCAGCTGGTGAAGAATCTGCCTGCAATGCACAAGACCCCAGTTTGATTCCTGGGTTGGGAAGATTCCCTGGAGAAAGGATAGATTACCCACTCTAGTATTCTTGGGTTTCTCTGATGGCTCAGATGGTAAAGAATCTGCCTGCAATGCAGGAGACCTGGGTTCGATCCCTGGGTTGGAAGATCCCCTGGAGGAGAGCGTGGTAGCCTGCTCCAGTATTCTTGCCTGGAGAAGCCTGGCAGGCTACAGTCCATGGGATTGCAAAGAGTCAGACACGACTGAGTGACTTTACACTTCTCCCTGTTGCCTAGAGCCTGAAGGAGACCTGGAGAAAGTGGTAGGGAATGCAGGCACTGAACCCCTGCCCGCCCCCCGCCCATGCCCTCATCCTCACCTCCCACTGCGTCTCCTCCAGCGCAGGGGCAAAACTGGTCTTCTCCTTCTCGTAAGACCTGAGTTTGGTCTCCAGCAGGTCCTGCTCCTTCATGAGGCTCTCGAGTTCCTGCCGGAGCTGCCGTTTCTCCTGCTGGAGCTGGAGCACCTGGAGATGCAGGACCTGCTGGGCACGCTGGCTCTTCTGTGCGGCCACCTTCATCTTGCCCTTGGCTTCCAGCCCCTCCAGCTCATCCTTGCAGCGCCGCGGCCGCTCCTCATAAGGTTGGCTGGCGGCCAGCTCCTTCTCCTCGAAGCTGCGGTGCAGTCTCTGCAGCTCACCCTCCCTCTCCAACAGCTGCTTCTCCAGCTCCTGGATGGTGCACTGGTCCGTGGAGATGGGGGAGCGCACAGAGCCCTTGTCCTTGCTTGCGTGGGCCAGCTTGCTGCCCCCGTCGGAGAAAGACAGGGCCTTCAGGCTCATCATGTTGCTGTCTTGGAGGACAATGCCCTGTGTGATGTTGTGGGCTGAGCCCCCAAACCGGCTGGCAGGCCCCACTGGAGTGACCAGTGGGTCCAGCTGGTAGCTGCTGCTGGTACTGTGGGTGGGCAGGCTGGACATGGAGTTCCGGCCAGAGTCGGACAATGCCCCGGAGCACAGGCTGGGCTTCAGCTCCTGCTCCTTGGGCTTGTCCAGAGGTGCGGGATGCAGCTGGTGGCTGGCGCTCTCAGGGGATGAGTGGAGGATGGCGCCTGACCGTGGCAGCACTGGCTTGAAGGCCGTGGGTCTCACAGCACCCTTCTCAGAACCCTGGGGAGGAAAACAGCCATACTGACCCTGTGTCTCCCTGCGATGAGCCCTGAGTCAGGTATGCATGCCAGCCACATGGCACCTTACTGGTCGGGGGCTGCAGGTGACCTCACCTGTTACTCTGAAGGGGCCAAAGGTGGTGAACCTCCCTCAGGGAGGAGGAATTCCTCCATGCCTGTCCTTAAAGATCATCAGGCCCTTTGTTTTGTGAACTGCTAACCAGTTTGTCACCAGTTTCTCCAAGATGACAGCCTTTTAGGTTCACTGGCTGAGACCCCCATGCCAGGGTTCTGGGGCTCCGTGTGCTGCAGGTAAGGATGCTGGACACACTGTCTTCAGGGAAGTTCATCCCTGCTTCTTCCCCATTACTTCCAGTTGGCCAGCAGCTGGAACTCTGGCCGTGGCCTCCCCCAGTGGTTGGGAGAACTGCTTGAAATAAGTCTTTTCCCTAAAGCCATCATTTTCATTATTAGAGGACTTCAAAGTTTACAAGCTGTTTACTTTGAAAAGCTTAAAACTCTATCCAACATGTGGGCCATTTCCTAGCATATCAATGCATAGATTCATTCTCCCAGGTGAGGCCAGGATACTGAATAGGAACAATGCTTCTAGCACCGACTGGCAGGACCCATGAGAACTTAAACTGGGACGAGGGATGGATTTCTGAGCACCTGGGACTCTCTGCCCTCATCCTTGCTAGATTGGTGATGATAACAAACCCGAGGGACTTTTCTGGTGGTCCAGTGTTTAAGACTCCGTGCATCCACTTCAGGGGGTGCGAGTTCCATTCCTGGTCAGGGAACTAAGATCCCGCAAGCCACACAGCATGGCGAAAAACTAACTACCAAACTCACAGCTCTTATCCCACCAAAGATGCTTTGGGGCTGGTTTGAGTGAGAGCTGCTCTCCCACCAGATCAGCAAAGGAGGAGAAAGCCCACCTCTGTGAGTCCTCTAACAAGATAGCCTGCCAGATCTCTTCAGGTGGGCTCTCCACCTGCTTTTCCAGATGGTAAGTGAGCCTCTCTCCCCTCCCATGCACTTGAAAACACTGCTATCGGTCCTGCCTTGGCAATCCTGAGTTACAGCCCAGCAGAGTTCAGAAAGGCTTGCATTCTCCGATTGCTCTGTGCTAAAAAGCTCACCCAGGACTTTTGCATTATGAGACTGATCAATGCGTCTATTCCTTTGTCCAGTCTTGCTCTCTGGTGTGGCTGAGCACTCCTGCCCTCTCTGCATCATTCAGTAATATAAGCGTTCTCAGTGATGTAAGCATTTAAGACCTTCACCACCGCCGCTCTCAGCCCCAGGCCTCTTTCCTGACTTTCCAATCCAGCCACCCACACCAGAGACCCCTCCACTTACCATCTCTAGCTGATTGGAGAAGGGCAAGAGCTTTGGGGGGGTGGACGGGTCGAAGTCCACCCCTGCCTGGCCCCCTAGGTCCCCACTGGACAGTGCCGTGTAATCAGGGCGGTGGGAGCCCCGGGCCTTCTGGCTGACCTTGATGTAGAAGAAGTCTTCGCTCTTGCCCATTTTGGAGCTGGACTTGCCATGCCCTGAGTCTTGGGAGAAGCCGAACCTCAGCAGCCCGTCTGAATAGCGGTTGAGCTTCTTGAGGTGGGAAGACTTGCGCAGCTTGTACTGCGAGGCCCGGCAGTGCTTGCTGTGGAAGCCGTGGCCGGAGATGAGGCTGCTGACGCTGCCCATGGCAACACGGGGGCCGAGGACAGCTGGGGCAGAGTGGGGACCTGGCGTGGCAGGGGCGGTGAGGGGCAGTCCTGGCTCCGAGAAGAGACTGCAGTCATAGCAGAAGCCTCACAGAGCCTGGGAGAGCTGAGACCTGGAAGGAGACATAAGCAGAAGTCAGCCTGGATGGGCTGGCCATGGCACATCCCCACTCGTGACCAACCTCGAGATCTGGGCAGCAGCAAAATGCGTGTTTTCCCCTAACAGAGGCTCAGCCCTGTCTCTGTCTCAATGGGCTCCCCTCTCATTCTTCCTTTGTCCTCTAATTCAGCAAACATCTGCTGGAAGCCTCCAATGGGATGACTCTCTTCTTCTTTTTTTTTTTTTTAATTTTTATTCTTTTTTTTTAACACCAAAAACATTTTGTATTAGGGTATAGCTGATTAACAACGTGTGATAGTTTCAGGTGAATAACAAAGGGACTCAGCCATACATATGCATGGACCCATTCTCCCCTCAAACCCGCCTCCCATCCAGGCTGGCACATAACACTGAATAGAGTTCCATGTGGTGTACAAAGGTTTTTGTTGGTTATTTGCTTTAAATATAGCAGTGGGTACATGACCTTCCAAAAGTCCGTAACTATCCCTTCCCCCCCAGCAACTGTGAGTTTGTTTTCTAAGTCTGTTAGTTTTTTCCTGTTTCGTAAGCCAGCTCGTTTGTATCATTTCTTTTTAGATTCCACATAAAAGGGATGTCATATATTTCTCCTTCTCTGTCTGACTTACTTCACTCAGTATGATACTCTCTAGGTTCATTCATGTTGCCGCAAATGGCCTTATTTCATTCTTTTTAATGAGTAATGTCCCATTGTATGTATGTCCCACGTCTTTTTTGAGACGGCTCGCTTCTCAGCACTGGGATGCAGGGGTGAACAGTTCCAGTCCCTGCACTCACGGGGCTTGTGTGTGGTGAAGGGTGGACAGGCCATAAACAGATCAATGTGTGTGACCTCAAGTGATCTGTGTGCTTCAGGGGAAATAAAGCCAAGTGAATGGGATGGAATTCTGTTGTACTAGTCGCTCACTCAGACTTCTTGTGACCCCATGGACTATAGCCCGTAAGGCTTCTCTGTCCGTAGACTTTTCCAGGCAAGAATACTGGAATGGGTAGCCATTCCCTTCTCTAGGGGATCTTCCCGACCGAGGAATCGAACCCAGGTCTCCCACACCACAGGCAGACTCTTTACCGTCTGAGCCACCAGGAAGGGGAAGTGGTTCTTTTATGCAGGGAAAACAGAGGAAACCTCTCTGTTTGGTGTCATTTGAAGAGACCCCAAGAAAATGAAGGAGAAAGCTATGTAAGGAGATCTGTGGGGAGAAAGAGGAAGCTCAGGGGTAGCCCCAAGTGCAAAGCCCTGAGTCCCTGAGTGGAATGTGTTGGGCATTTGTGAGACCAGCAAGGAGGCCAGTCTGGCTGGAAGGTAGTTAGCAGTGGGGGTTTGGAGGACACAGACGTCAGAGAGCTCGTAGGTGCCAGGCAAAAGAGAGCCTGACTGGCCATAAAGGTTTTGGCTTTAGTCTGAGATAAGAAGCCCCCAGATGAGTTTAAGCAGCTGACAACTTGGTCTGACTTGGGTTGTGGAGGGTCACTCTGGCTGCTGTACAGAAAAGAGCCACTGAAGAGCTTGAGTTGGAGGTGCTGGGCCTGTTACAGCAGCTGAGTGACTAACATGGCTAGGCTAGGGTGCTGGCTGTGGATTCGATTTCTCTTCAATTTTATTTTTAATTACTTAGTCTTGACTGTGCTGGCTCTTCGCGACTTTGTGGGCTTTTCTCTAGTTGCGGTGCACGGGCTTCTCATTGCAGTGGCTTCTCTCGTTGCAGGGCATGGGCTCTGGGTTGCACGGGCTTCAGTAGCTGTGGCAACTGGGCTCAGTAGTTGCGGCTCCTGGGCTCTAGGACACAGGCTCAATATTTGTGCCACACAGGCTTAGTTGCTCTGCCGCATGTGGGATCTTCCCAGACCAGGAATTGAACCCATGTCTCCTGCACTGGTAAGTGGATTCTTTACCACTGAGCAAGCAGGGCAGCCCTGGATTCAATTTCAGATGTAATTTTAAGGTTGAGCTGATGGTACTAGTTAAAAGATTGAATGCAGGGAGGGAAAGAGTGGAATCTAGGATGACTTCAATGTTTTTTATCCAAGTATCCAGAAGAAGTAAGTTGCCATTTATTGAGATGCAAAAGACCACAAAAGGAACCAGTTTAGGATGAAGAGGGGGTGGAAATAGTACTTTGGTTTAAGACATTAAGATTGCAAAGCCCATTAGAGATCCAAGCAGTGATGTGGAGTAGGATGGGTGTGGAGCAGGGCAGGCTGCAGATTTCCCTGTGTGAGTTGTTTGTGCACAGTCTCGGAGCTAGGTCTGAGACTAGATGAAAAAGCAAGGGCAAGAAGGCAAGAGAAATATGAGGACTGGTTCACAGAGGCCAGGAAGATGAGTGGGAATGAGGAAGAGACACTAACGGATCTTTGACAGACATGCAGGAGACCCGTGAAATGTAAGGATGAAGATGGTGTCAAGTGATGCTGAACTAAGATGGCAACTAAGAATTGGTCAATGGATTTGGCTGTGCGGAGGCACCAGTGACCTTGACAAGAGTGGTTTTGGTGGAATGGTGCAAGCAAAGGCCTGACTGGAGAGGGCTCACAAGAAGAAGAGAGAAACAACTGTACTCTTGAACAATGAATAGTAACATGGGCGACTTGGTTTGGATTCCCAGTTATGCTCCCTGCCAGCTATGATGTGGAAGGCAAACTCTCTTACATCTTTACCTTCAGTGTCACAAACCAATTCTGAGATACACTTAGGGTTTTTTTTTTAAGTAACAGCACTGCATCTTATCATCAACGCTGAAAACGATAACAACGGCCTTGCCAGTCACCAGACAGAGGAATGCACCAGAAGGCAGTGCGGACACCCTCGCGGATGTAGGCGAATCGCTCAAGCCCGGGTCACCTGATTTTCAGAGCTTGGAAATGCTGTGTGATTGCCATGCATTGAGAAGGAGTATCTCAGTCAGTCAAAAGACAGATGATTCAATTAAGAAGCGGGGGGAAGGGAGGGACACGGCGAGTTTAATAAAATAGGAAATGCAGAAGGAACCCTGCATTCTTTATTCTGCTCTAAATTACCCTGTCACCTGAAAGGGGCAGAAGACATCCCACGTGGGTGAGAAGGGGGTATTATGGGCACAGCTGAGGGAGCCAGAAGACTCTTCAGACTCTGAAGATGAAGGCTCAGATTCAAACATGCATTGTCATCTTGAAGGCTAAAGTAGCTATGACATGAATAAATACATCCTATATTCCAATCATAAGAGCACCACACAACAAAACAGCGTTCCATAAGTGTAATGCATGCTTTTCTATGAAAAGCTTTTATTAAACTGATGATCTCTTAGAATCAGGGAAACATGATGATACCTCATGGGGCCATTACAAGCAGTTTATTGGATCTTACCAGAAGCTAATAGGTCTGATACATTTATTTAAAGCCTAGTGTATAGTAGGCACTCAATGAATAGGAGGTATTTTCACTGGTATCTATGATTTATATTATCATTATTGTTCTCTCCAGGCATTCATCAGCACTGTGTTATCTTCAATGGCCACATCTCATTTTCCAGAACTAGTTCTCTCCTCTCCAAATGCAAGTTTCCTGCATCCCATTCCCTGACAGTGCTACGTAGGCGCATGAAGTTCCTCTGCTACGTTAACCGTTGACAGTGACAAAATGTGTTTCTCATGCTCCAGGTCATCCATCTCTTGCTTAGCTGAGGCCCCAGGGGGTTATGAGGCAATATTTTACTGCTGTCCATATACTGGGAAGCTATTTTTGGCCTAAAGACTCTTGTGCACTCTGCATGATCTACCAGTTGGACAACTGGTGACTTACTTTTTGCTCATCCAGTTACACATTTGTGAACATCTGCATGGACAGTGTTGTAGAGATAAGACTATAGGCTATGGCATCAGAGAGACTGGGATTTGAAAATTAACCTCTCTGGGGTTTCTTTGCCACAAAATGGAAATAATCAGGATTTCACAGGCTCAGTATGGGGATGAAGCAAACTCACAGAAGTCAAGTGCGATGCCTCACACATGGTAGGTGCTGTCCAAGGAGTCCATGATCAACAGGATTAGGGTGCCTTCTAGAAATGTGTAATAGCTGGAACAGAACTATAATACCAAGAAGACGTGTGAAATGAATCTGTTTGCAGCTCATAAAATTCAATAACAAAAAAAGAACAAACTTAATTGAAGAATGGGCAGAAGATCTAAATAGACATTTTTCCAAAGAAGACAAATAGATGGCCAACAGGCACACAAAATGATGCTCATCGCTAATAATCAGAGAAATGCAAATCAAAATTATAATGAGGTACCACCTCACACTGCTCAAAAGGACCATCAGTAAAAAGCCTACAAATAACAAATGCTGTAGCGGGTATGGAGAAAAGGGAATCTTATACTGCTGATGGGAATGTAAACTGGTGCAGCCTCTATGGAAAACAGCATGGAGGTTCCTCAAAAAACGAAAAAGAGAGTTGCCATATGATCCAGCAATCCTGCTACAGGATATCTATCTGAAGAAAACCGTAATTCAAAAGGATACACGCACCCCGGTGTTCGCTGCGGCACTATTTACAATAGCCAGGGCATGGAAGCAACCTAGATGCCCATCAACAGATAGGAATGGTTAAAGAAGAGGCGGTACATATATATAATAGGCTATTACTCAGCCATGAAAAGGAATGAAATAATGTCATTTGCAGTAACATGGATGAACCTAGAGACTATCATCCTAAATGAAGTAAGCCAGACAGAGAAAGACAAATGCCATATGAATACCACTTATGTGTGGAGTCTAAAATATGACACAAATAAACGTATCTACAAACAGAAGCAGACTCGCAGACATACAGAACAGACTTGTGGTTGCCAAGAGAGGGTGAGGGAAGGATAGATTGGGAGCTTGGGATTAGCAGATTCAAACTAGTATGTGTAGGATGGATAAACAACAAGTTCCTACTGTATAGCATAGGGAACTATATTCAATATCCTGTGATAAACCATGATGGAAATCAAAAAGAAAATAAATACAGTTAACTGAATCATTTTGCTTTACAGCAAAAATTAACATTGTGAATCAACTATACTTCAATAAAGTTAAAAAAAAAAAAAAAGAAGAAGAATCTGTTTGCAGCTCTCCTGTTGCACCGCCATCTCTTTTCACTTGGACCCTGAGACAGCCTCCAAATTTATCTTTCCCCATCTGCTCATCCTAAGCATCTGGAGTGTCAAAGTCCTCCTGCTCACAGGTGAAAACCTTTCAAGGCTTCCCATTGCTCTTAGAGTGAAGCAGGCTCCTCACGAGTTCAGCGGGTTTGGCTGATTGGCCCACCACTCCAGTCTCCTCACCTCAATGACGCCCACATTGGTTTTTTTCTGCTGGTGGAACACACCAAACCTTTTCTCATCGAGGAGCTTTCGTGCCTGCTGTTGCCTCTGTGACAACTCTCTTCCCTTAGCTCTTCCTCTTCACACAAATTTCCCATTCTCACGCTTTAGTTTTCCATTCAGATATCACCTCCACGGATTTCCTAGTTACTCATAGAAAAATTCATTTCTCCCATTCCTCTCTGTTAGAACCAATCTGTTTATTTCCTTCACAACACTTGATTTAATCAGTCAATTCTAAAGAAAACTCAACCTTGAGTATTCATTGGAAAGACCGATGCTGAAGCTGAAGTGGCAGTATTTTTGCCACCTGATGTAAAGAACTGAATCATTGGAAAAGACCCTGATGCTTGGAAAGACTGAGGACAGGAGGAGAAGGAGGTGGCAGAGGATGAGATGGTTGGATGGCATCCCTGAATCAATGGACATGGATTTGAGTAAACTCTGGGAGATGGTGAAACACAGAGGAGCCTGGCATGCCGAAGTCTGTGGGGTGTCAAAGAACTGGACACTGAACAACAACAAAATCTTTTAAAACAAAACTTTTTATTATATATTGGAGTATAATTGATTAACAATGTGTTAGTTTCAAGTGTACAGCAAAGTGATTCAGTTATACATATACATGTGTCTATTTTTTTTCAAATTCTTTCCCCATTTAGGTTGTTATATAATATTGAGTAGAGTTCCCTGTGTCATACAGTAAGTCACTGCTGCTAACCTATAATAATCTGCTGCTAACTTATAATAATAACCACCAGAATTTCAGCTCTATGAGAGCAGAGACTTTGTCTCTAGACTCCTAGGGTGAAAATGAAGCAAAACTCAGAGGGGTTAGATGACTTGGCCTTTGTCATTCAACTGGCCAGTGACCAAGGTGGCATTTGAACCCAGACCCAAATTCCATGATCTCCACATGAGAGCAGATTGCTGAGGACTATAGGTAGAGGCTCAGAGATAGGGTGCCTAGTCGATCAGTCATGGCTGACTCTTTGTGACCCCATGGACTGTAAACTGCCTGGCTTCTCTGTCCATGGGATTTTGTAGGCAAGAATACTGGAGTGGGTTGCCATTTCCTATTCCAGAGATCTTCCCAACCAAGGGATCGAACCTGCATCTCCAGCAGCTCCTGCACTGCCTGTGGATTCTTTACCACTGTGCCACCTGGGGAGCCCCTATCCTGGAAGGTAGGTCAGTTTCAAGGGTTGACAGAAAGAAAGTCAGGAGGGGAAATTAAGCTCACGGCCTCCAGCCATGGCTTCATTTCCCAACTGGGCAGAAAACAAGGTTCTAGGTATAGGTGAGCTCCTTCACTGACCTGAAGGGCAGCCTGGAAGATGTGCAAAGGGCAAGAACTGTGCTGGGCCCCAGGGGAGAAGAGGGACAAGGCTAAATGATGCCGGGGAGCAAAGGCATGGAGTGGGTGAAGGATGCTGGCTCTGATCCTGAAAGCATTTCTGTCCCTTAGCCCTGGAGCCTCTGCTCTCCATTCCCCAGGTCTTAACACACAGAAGAGCTTTGAAGTTTGAGATTCTCCCCCAGATATATTTGAAGCTAACCTAATTATCTTTAAATGTCTAGACTTGTTCAGTTTTCAACTTGGAGAGGGCATCACAGAAAACCTGGCCGTGATCCACCCTAGTTCCCAAATCTTGGGTCTTCCCACCCACCCCCTACCAGACTCATTGTCTCTGCCCTCAGGCAGGCAAGGGGAAGGGCACATTTTTCTTCCTGGGAAAGAAATCCTCACTGGCCGAGAGTGTGTGTATGGGATGAAAGTGAGCAACCACACAGATCTTGGAGACTGCAGAAGGGGAAAGGAAGAGGCAAGAAGGACTGGAAAGGGAAAGGAGCCACGGCTCCTCAGGCTGGGCTCAATTACGTGAGCTCTGTGACCTGCATGGACGTTACAAAAGAGATCCAGCAAGCATTAGACTTGACGAGGAAAGAGAAGGACAGCCAAGAATAGGTGGCGGTAAAGGAGCCCCTAGGATACATGTCTCAGAATCTGGCCCCAGGGAACTGAAGGGACTTGCCTCTAGAAGTGCCAGCACCACCACCCCCACCCTGCTACGTGACCTTCCCCACCGAGGATGGCTGCTACACCAGGAGCGGCAAGGACCTGGAAGCCCTGGACTCTGAGCTGCTGCTACTCCCACGGCAGCTGCTCCCTCCCCATCCATCTTGTACTCTTTTAACCAGGGCTCACGCCAGGGTGACACATTCCTCCCTTTCTGGAATATGGAGCTAGAGACACAAACATGAAAAGGAGTCTGTCAGGACTCAGGAAGGTGAGAAATATTACTGCATCCCCCCCTCATCTCACACCAAGGGGAGAAGCAGCTATGGCCTTTTGTTGTTGTTCAGTTACTATGTTGTGTGGACTCTGCGATCCCACGGACTACAGCTTGCCAGACTTCCCCGTCCTTCACTGTGTCCCAGAGCCTGCTCAAACTCATGTCCACTGAGTCAGTGATGCCATCCAACCACCTCGTTCCCTGTCACCCCTTCTCCTGCCTTCAATCTTTCTCTGCATCAGGGTCTTTTCCAAAGAGTCTATTCTTCACATCAGGTGGCCAAAGTATTAGAGCTTCAGTCCTTCCGATAAATATTCAGGATTGATTTTCTTTAGGATTGACTGCTTTCATCTCCTTGCTATCCAAGGAACTCTCAAGTCTTCTCCAGGACCATAGTTCAAAAGCATCGATTCTTTGGCTATCAACCTTCTTTATGCTCCAACACCCACATCCATAAATGACTCAGGAAAAACCATAGCCTTGACTATATGGATCTTTGTCCACACCAAACCCAGACTTCCTGCCTAGGGAAAGTGAGGATACACAGCTGCCCTCTTGCCTGCCCTCTTTGTCTGCCTCCATCCGGGGCATCCACTGGGCAGTGCTGCTGCTGATGGAGCAGGGGGAGCCCTCACTGAACCCTGAGGAATTCTCCAGCACCCATGGAGAAGGGGAGGGCACCCACACCAGAACACACTCCATGGGGTGTGTCCTCAGTGAGCACCAAGTAATCTCACCTGTGGGCTGACCTGATGGGGTTCCTGTGTAGGGTTCACTGGGTCACTAATTCAACAATATTTCTTCCTCATCTGACAAAGGCCAAGTACTACGCAAAGTGCAGGTGGAAGAGGGTGAGGAAGGAAGGAGAGGAGAAAATGTATAGAAGGAAAAGAAGAAAAGCCAGAGACAAAAGTCAGTTGTGTGTGTGTGAGTGTGCACATGTGCGCGCGTGTGTGCACGTGTGTGCATGTGTGTGTGCACGCGTGTGCATGTGCGAGCATGTGTGTGCACGTGTGTGTGTGCATGTGCGTGTGTGCGTGTTCTCTACTTTAGTTGCAGCGTCCAGGGAAGATCTTGGAGAAGATGGGATTCAGGAAGAGCCAGGCTGATGAAGGTTTCGGTAGAATGGCCCCTAGGCTCTGACGCAGGAGTGGGCTTAGGGGTTTAGAGCAGAGGGGTCTCCAGGGTGGCGGCCTGGCAAGATCTGAAGGCAAGACTTCTTCGACTGCCATAACCAGGGGTGCCATGGGCATCCGGTGGCCAGAGCACAGAACTCTTGGAACAAAGAATTATCTGACCTGAACCCTCAATAGTACCAAGGTTGAGAAACCTGGATTTAGAGGAACAGAAAGAAAACAGATTGAGAGCCTCAAGTCTGCCACTTTTGTGGTGTGACTTTGAGTTAAGTGGTTTAAGCTCTGTGCCTCCGTTTTCTCACTTGTAAAATGGAAGTAACCACATTTGCCCTGTCACAGGGCTTTATCATGAAAGGAAGTGAGAGCTTAGAATACACCAGAAAAATCACCAACGCTGGTTATTGTATGATTTCTCACTGCATCCAGGACAGTTCTCTAAGATATTCTATTATACAATAGGGTTTATTTGAGAAGCACCATGGAGCTGCACCCCCAGTACAGACCCTGGCCTGGACACAGAAGTCTCAGCATGATGGCTTGTCTCGCACAGCACCCATGAACTGGGGTGTAGACAGAGACTGGGCTGCAAGATGTAACAATCCTCCCCTTAGCTGGTGCAAAGCTGGGCTCAGTTTCCAACCAGAACACGAGGGGCTGGATTCAGTTCAGCTCTTCTCTGAGATCTGAGAATTTAATCTCCTAAGATCTCCTGAGAGCTATCCACACCCTCCTCACAAAAATGTCACCTCCTACCCCCAATCCCCCGCACTCCAACATTTTGACTATCATGTCTTAGAATTCCTTGACCCCAAACACCCCTCGATGGACCTAGTTTAAAAACATGAATACATCCTGCTCTGGGGGATCAAACACGAGCTTTGGAGTTCCAGGTAAAGGGGTAGTCGCTGAGTCATGGCTAACTCTTTGTGACCCTGTGGACTATAGCTCTTCAGGCTCCTCTGTCCATGGAATTCTCCAGGCAAAAATACTGGAGGGGGTTGCCATGCCCTTCTCCAGGGGATCTTCCTGACCCAGGGACTGAACTCAGGTCTCCAGCATTGCAGGCAGATTCTTTACCATCTGAGCCACCAGGGAAGCCAGAATGAATACTTTGCCTTGGATCACTGACTTAACTAATGACTCCCTGCTTCTCTGTGGAAACAGGGGAGGAAGTGAACTAAAAGGACTGTGTGTCACCTCAGTGCAGCCCCCCACCTCCTACACTCAGGATCCCGTGACTTGGACATAGCTCAGACCTACTTCAAAGGAGGTCATAAGGTAAAAGGCTATTTGTAGTGGGCAGCAACCTACCTACCTACCAGGGGATGAATAATGCTCCCTCAGGCAAGATTTTCACCAAAGCTTACTCTAGTTCCTGATGGGCCATTATTAAAGCTTTTTTCTATTCAATTCTAATTGATTTTTAAAATACTGAAATCCTATAAAAATCACGTAAGTAACTCATGCAGAACTGACAACCGTAAAAATGTTGTCCTATCTGTTTCGGAAATAAAACAGCTCCAAGTGGAAATCCCCTTTCCTTGCTCCTTTTTCCTGCACCATCTCTCCCTCCCCAGGGGGAATCCTTATCGTGACTTTTGTGGGTACATTTGTTTATCATCAAATGCATTCTTCACATATGAGAATATGTCTATGTACTGCTTTGATTTTTACTTTATAGAAATGTTATCCTGGGACTTAGCTGGTGGCCCAGTGGTTAAGAATCTGCCTTCCAATGCAGGGAGTGACAGTTCAATCCCTGGTGGTGGAACGAAGATCCCACATGTCACGGAGCAATTAAACCAGTGCACCACGACTACTGAAGCCCAAGTGCCTAGTGAAGCTAAAAGAAATCATATCCTGTTGTGTGTAGCAAGCACTCTGTAACCTTGGTTGCTTTATTCAATGCTTTACACTCGGGATCCATTTGTATCTTTCCTTTGGGTTTCTAGGTGGCTCAGATGGTAAAGAATCTGCCTGCAATGCAGGAGACCCGGGTTCGATCTCTGGGTCAGGAAGATCCCCTGGAGAAGGGCATGGCAACCTGCTCTCACCTTGCCTGTGGGGGCGGTGATCCTCACATGTCCTTCACCAGTGCTCAGATATTCGCATTTCATTACAAGAACCCTCTGTTAGGTGATTACTTCTCCATATGTGTGGGAATTTTTCTAAGGTTCATTTTTCTCTGAGTCTTGGAAGCTATTTAGTTTTTAAAGCCACTCCCCACCCCCTTAAGTTGAAATCCTGGAGGAGAGGAAGCATCTGAGACCCTTATGGGCCAAAACATCAGAGGAGGGCGCCAAGAGTGGGAGGAGCTGGGAGGAGCGCCTCCAAATCACACTTGGAGTGTTACCCTGGGGTGGGGGAGGGGCACACCCCCTGTTATTAACAAGAGAGTGTCACCAACACAGCAGAGGAGGGAGAGAGGGACCTGGAGGAGCCTTGGCCAAATACACAGGTCCTCCGCTGCTCTTCCTCGCTCAGAGGCAGCCTGGATGCCAAGGGCAGCATCTTCCCTGATCAAATCCCAGACTCTGGAGCCACATGGGACATTTACCCCAATTCCTTCACCGCCCAAAGGTGACATGGAAGTCCCAGAGCAGGGAAGGGACTCGCCCAGGTCACGTCACAACTTCCGGACCTGAAACTAATATCCTTTCCATTCTATCCAGAGCACAGGACCAATTGGAATCCATTTTCCAGATGAAGGGTGGGCAGTTCCTGCTTTATGTGGGCTGCGTGTGTAAGGAGGAGGTATGGAGTGTGTGTGTGTGTGTGTGTGTGTGCATGTGTGTGTGTGCGCGTATGTAAGACTGCCTGATACAAATGAGATTCTGTCCTGTGGGAGGGTGGCATGCTTCATTCAGAGATGCCCAGCTCGTGGATTCAGTGCCGGAGAAGGCAGAGGAAGCTGCTGCAGGCTCTGCATGGGCCCCAGCCGTGGGTGGCAGGGCTGGCTGGCCTCCAGGAATAGCTGGAATAGCTGGTGGCTGCTGGGCTGGGACTGGAGCTCTGCCTGCATCACCAGCCCAGGACAATTGCTAATCTTGGGAACCACACCTTTGCGTTCTTATGTTCACTTCCATCTGTGGGACTTAGCAAACTTCACACTCACTATTATTCACCCACATGGTGCTCAGGGTACACCACGTGCAAGCATTGGGTGCTGAAAAGGAGGGGACAAGTCCTCTCACAAAGAACTTGAATGTGCTTGTGAAACCTCAGCTTCCTTTTCTTTTTCCTTTAATTTTTTTTTAAGGCTGCAACATGCAGCATGCAGGATCTTAGTTCCCTACCCAAGGATCAAACCCATGTACTCTGCATTAGGAGCATGGAGTCTTCAGCCCTGAACCACCAGGGAAGTCCCAACCTCAGCTTCCTTTGAAAGGAAGACTTGGTTTCCAGACCTGGCTCTTTTCTCTCTACTGTGAGAGGCCCCACTGACCACAGGAAGCCCCCAACTCTGGGCCCAGAGCTGCTACTCAGCTCACTTGGCACTCAGCCTACACAGCCTGCAGACAGCTCTTGCATTACTGAGTTTTTCAGAAGCGAAGGGTCTTTAAACTTCTTTAAAGGCTGGGATGGCACCCCAAAGCTTCCTTGTATCTCACATGGTATGGTGAACAGTGCTGAGAACACAATACATATTTTCAACGAAATCTCACAGAGGGCTCACAGAGAGCTCAGGCTTTACTGGCCAAGCTCAGTGGGGAGGATAGGTGACTTCAGCTGGGTTCCCACATATGCAGACTGGAAGCCAAGTCTATAAAACTAGAATCCAAGTCTGGTTTCAACCCAAACTTCCATATTTTGGACTTCACTGGAGTCAACTGGTCACCTTGGGAAGAAGGAAATTTACTCTCTCTTTGACCTCCCAGTCCTGTTCAAACCTAGGGCCAAAACAAAGAAATACTGGGTTGCCCAAAAAGTTCATCCAGGTTCTTCTGCAATATGAACTTTTTGACCAACCCAAGAAAAAGCAGAGTATCTGTTTTCAATGGTTGAGTTGAAAGAAAGACAGAGACACTTAAAGAGAATTTAAAAGGTAGCACTAGTTTAACTAAAGATGCAAGACAAACCAGCAGGAGTTTACTGGATTAAAGCCAGCCCTCTGACTCCAGCATATGATAAATTTTAAATTTTTTCTCTTATATAGGAGTGAGATAATTGTCTGCTGTGAATGCTTGCGTGCATGTATGCTAAGTTGCTTCAGTCATGTCCAATTCTTTGTGATCCCATAGACTGCAGCCCACCAGGCTCCTCTGTCCATGGGATTGTCCAGGCAAGAATACAGGAGTGGGTTGCCATTTCCTTCTCCAGGGGATCTTCCTGACCCAAGGATCAAACATGGGTCTCTTGCATCTCTTGCATTGGCAGGTGGGCTCTTTACCACAAAAGCCACCTGGGAAGCTCTTATGAATGTCTGAATCCCACTAAAATTCATGTTGAAGCCAAAAGTGATGGCTTTGGGAGGTAATTAGTTTTAGATGAACATGTGGGTGGGGTCTTTATGATGGGATTAGTGCCCTTATAAGAAAAGATGAGAGAGTACCTGTTTTTTGTCTCTTTCCCATCCCCTTGTCCTCCACCACACCCAACGTGAGGACACAGTAAAAAGTCAGCCATCTAAAGAAAAAAAAAAAAGCCATCTATAAGCTAAGCAGAGAGGTCTCACCAGAGACAGGATCTGCCAATGCCTTCATCTGGGACATTCCAGCCTCCAGAACTATGAGAAGTAAATGTCCATTGTTTAACTCCCCCAGGCTGTGGCTACTGTGTTCTAGCAGTCTGAGCTAAGACGGGCTTCCTGGGTGGCACTAGTGGTAAAGAACCCACTTGCCAATGCGGGAGACATAAGAGATGTGGGTTCAATCCCTTTGTGGCAAAGATCCCCTGGAAGAGGACAAGGCAGTCCACTCCGGTAGTTTTGCCTGGAGAATCCCATAGACAGAGGAGCCTGGAGGACTATAGTCACAAAATGTCAGACAGAACTGAAGTGACTTAGCATCCATGCACAAGCTGAGCTACTGTCCCCCTCCCTACCCTCCAGACACCCTGGCAGAAGATGCAGTCTGAGCTGTCAGGTCACCCCGTTTCTGGCATTGTCCTTCCCTTATATTCTTACCCCCTGCTTCGCGTGGTGCTGGCAGCCTCACAGCCTGCAGACATGCCACGCTCTGTGGGGAGCTCCATAATGGACAGACACTTGCTGAGAAGTCAGGTACTCGGAGCGCTAATCCTGGTTCTGCACTCCACACCCCTCCACCCCATCCCCAGCCCTCAGACACCAGCAACCAGGTCACTGTCTGGCCCCATCTGCTATGACTTGCCTGCCCCTTCGGGTTGTGGGTCCACAGGAGAGAACCTCATATATGATAAATACACATTTATCAGATCCCATCCGTGGAGCCTGTTCTACTTGCATTATTGTGTTAGGCCCTCAACAGAGAATCACAGAGTGATGGGTCTGTTTTGTCTTCTGGCAGAAGAGTGAACCTTTCAGCATCTCTATTTTCCTGTTAGATAAGCACAGCTGATTCCCGCACCTCACAGAGCAACCGTCAGGATTAAATGAAACCACATTTATGAAAATGCTTGACCGCAGTAAAAACAGTACACACAGGATGAATCTAAACCGAGTGTTTGTGGAATTATAAAGCAGTATGGAAAGATGCTGGAACTACATCCTCCTGAATCTTTAAGTTCAAAGGGCAAATTTGTAGGGAAGGACTACAGCACCCCCCCTCCTTCCACCTCCCACCCCCACCCCCATCTCCTGCTATCTCCCTGTGGCGGCGGGCTGCTGTCCTGGGGAACTGGCAGCCACCAGACCTTCCTCTCAGCCTCCAGAAGGGCAGCTGGGGCTTGCAAGGATGTGAGAGCAGTCTCGTGGCATCTGCCAGCTGGGGCTGGGAGGTGGCGGCGGTGGGGGGGCGGGGCGGTGGGGGAGGGGGGCGGCAGTTGCTGGCTGCACCAGGCTGGTGGGAGGGCTCCCAGCCAGCTCCCCAGCAGAGGTCTCTAGGGGCTAAATGGGGCACGTGCCCAGGATTAATTGACTCCCCTTTTAAGATGCCTCTCCCCCTGGCCCCTCTGCCCCTCCCCACAGCATGTTGCCTGATTCAGCTTTCCTTATCTGGAATTCCAGTGCTAGTATTCCTGTCCTTGACCTCTCCTCCCATTTGTCACTCCTAAAGGAAGGTCGGGCAGAGGCTGGGGCCAGGGCTGGGGCAGGGGTGAGCCAGGGAGCTGGTTAATCATCTCAGCCCAATCTGCAAACCTCCCAGCACTCACTTGGTTTATTCTTGCCTGGAGGGCTCCATGTGCAAAGCACACTACATTTTTTTTTTTTTTTTTGAGTGAATGGATGAATGAAAGAGAGGCGAGGATGAAGGAGGGAGGGGGTGGCGAGCGTGGGCAGCGAGACGAGAGGTTGAGGGGGAGCAGGGGCCCACGCAGCTCTCAATTAAGTGTACTCGGGTTCTGTGGAAAGGCAAAGAGTGAAAGAAAAATCGCTGGCAGGCTGAGTCACACCATTGGGGTGAACAATCGGAAGCAATTCTCCTTCCCACTGCCGGGGAGGAATCAAAAGCCATTCTGCCCCGCCGCCTTTTGTGTGCAGGCTGGGGCGCTGCAGCTGAGCCTTCCTCCGTCCCGGTGGGCAGCTTGTGTCTTAGCAGTGCTGATTGACGGTTCTCCCCAGGAACCAGATTACCCACCAATCCCAACCTGCCCTTCTCCCTTCCAAAAATAAAGCCACAGTTACATGCAAAGCTCATGCAAATTTAACCCCACAGCTGCTCGTGCAGTGGCTGCTCTCACGTGAGGGAGCAGAAGGCGAGCCTCAGGCACATCCATGACCCGGGTCCCACCGAGCCCCAGGGCCCCATGAGCTGGGCAGTGTGGTTGAGGGGAGCCGCTTTTCCTCTTGGTCAAGGGGGCGGCATGTAAAGAACCAGATCTTAAGTAGAGGAGACATGAGACATCCAGGAGGGCTGGGAATCTGGCTAGACTCCTTCCCGTCCTCTCTGGTCAGAGATTAAAAACCCAGGACCAGTTGGGCTTTGGAGGCCTGAACGCAAGGAACAGATGGGTCCCCCTGTCTGCCAAACCCTTGCCAGCCTAGAGTACAGACCAAGTGGGTACCTCCTAGAAGGGTAAATTTGAAGGTACTAGGTCTGTGTCAGAACCAACAGGGTCTTGGACAGGCATTCAAACTTAGGTTTGACCTATTTATCATCTCCAAAGTGTTAGTTGTGTCTGACTCTTTGGGACCCCATGGACTGTAGCCTGCCAGGGTCCTCTGACCATGGGATTCTCCAGGAATGAATATTGGAGTGACATGCCCTCCTCCAGGGGATGTTCCCGACTTGGGGATCAAACCTGAGTCTCTTATGTCTCCTGCATTGCAGGCAGATTCTTTACCGTCTGAGCCACCAGGGAAGCCCTATCTCCCATCTTGGTGACTGTCTAAAGGATACTGAGGTCAGTTTCAGGTTCAGTATGGACAAATCTGTGTTAAATTAGCCACTTGGATCATGGGCTTGGGAAAGGGCAGCGGGGACACACTGTTAGCTACGTGACACCCCTGGTCCATGTGCCAAAGTTGGTACCTGGTTGCTGTTCTTTACTTGCTAAGTTCTGTTCAGTGCTTTTGCAACCCCATGGATTGTAGCTTGCCAGGCTCCTTTTTCCATGGGACTTGCCAGGCAAGAATGCTGGAGTAGGTTGCCATTTCCTTCTCCTGGGTATCTTCCCGACTCAGGGATCAAAACTGAGTCTTCCTCATTGCACGTAGTCTCCTGCATTACAGGTGGATTCTTTACTACTGAGCCACCTGGGAAGCCCTGGAACCTGGTTAGTCTTTGGCAAATCAGATGACCCAGCATCTTAAGTTGAGTGGGAGATGTCTCGAGTTCCCTCAGGATCTCTGACACTGTGGAATGCCTTTGTGGCTCCACCTCTCCGGAATCATGACCCTTCCTTCCCCTGGCCCAGCTCCACACTGTGGTCCTCCTTCACTCTCCAGACCAGGTTCCTGGGTTCTGAGGAAATCAGCAAGGGAGTGACCTCACATTCCATTTCATCCCAGGAGCCAGGGAGAGGGAAATGCAGGGAGCCTCTCACTAGAGGCGCCATTTGAGCAGGAAATGGGCTTGAGGCCCCTTCCGGGGCATCATAGATATACCTACCTAACCACTCCACCTGTGCATGAGGTCTATCCTAAGACAGTGGGGGCCCCAGGGAAATTGGTAGGACAAGAAACAAGTTGGTACCAGATCACAGAATGAAGAAAAGCTTTTAGAGACTAGAGGTATTGCTTCAATGCTTCACAATAAGAGGCCAGAGTGGTGGGGTGACTTGTCCAAGGAAATACAGCAATGCAAGTGCAGAGCTGGGGCTAAAAGCCTGGCCTCCTAACTCCCCAGATGGCTTGATTCTCACTTCCAGCTTTCTCTATCAAGAGAAGGAAGGGCAAGAATGAAAATATCATTCTGTACTGAGAGGTACTGATTTAAAAATATTCAGATTAGGGACTTCCCTGGTAGTCCTGTGGTTAAGAAGCCACCTTCCAGTGCAAGGGATACAGGTTCAATCCCTGGTCGGGGAACTAGAATCCCACATGTTGCAGGGCAACTAAGCCCACCTCCCGCAACTAGAGAAAGCCTGTGGTGTTACAATGAAGACCCAGCACAAAACAAAAAACAAAAAACTCAGATCAAAGGATCCAAACTCAAGATGAGATGAAGTTCCCCACCCCACATCCCAGCAACCCGCGATGTGTCACCATCAGCCATAAACAGGGGCTGAGGGCAGGTAATAAGTGGTATCTCTCCGAGAAAAATCAATGGCAAACTGGAACTTGTAAATTTGGCTGGTGCAGCGCTGTGACAAGGACTTCTCTGGGGGCTCAGTGGCAAAGAATCTGCCCTGCCAATGCAGGAGATATGGGTTCAATTCCTGGGTTGGGAAGATCCCCTGGAGGAGGAAAAGACAATCCACTCCAGTATCCCACTGGGAAAATCCATAGACAGAGGAGCCTGGTGGGCTACAGTCCATGGAACTGCAAAAGAGTCAGACACAGTCAATCATGCACATACAGAGCAGAAAGCTCTTGACCACCCACGACACCCTCGGAGAGCTCTGCCTCAGGAATAAAAGAGGGAGATCTTACAACAAAAGACGCTGAGTCTTCCAGAAGGCTGGCAGGTGTGAGAGGAGGATGGAGGGTCGATGCGGGAGGGGAGCGTTTGTTCTAAAGAAGCCACCCTTCCCTCCTCACCTCTCCCCTCATCCCCACCACTGACTGGCTTTTATACCCACCGAGTGTATTCAGTACACGGGCTTCCCCAGGTGCCACTAGTGGCAAAGAACCCACTTGCCAATGCAGGAGATGTAAGACACCCAGGTTCGATCCCTGGGTTGGGAAGATCCCCTAGAGGAGGCATGGCCACCCACTCTAGCATTCTTGCCTGGAGAATCCCATGGACAGAGGAGCCTGGTGGGTAACAGTCCATGGGGTTGCAAACAGTCGGACATGACTGAAGTGACTTAGCACACACAGCACTGAGTATATTCAGTATGTGTGAGTTTATGCATGGAGTGGGAGTAGGGGTGGGCATCTGGTAAGTTTCAGAACTCAGAAAGGAATTGGAATTGAGGAAACCCTTGTTCTGGATGCTGGAAATGACCTAGAGGAGCTTGAAGAGCTTAACCTGCTTCTTTAGGGAATGTACCCCTCAGTATTTGGAGTTGTCTGTGGGCATCTGAGTGTTCTTTGTGGGCTCAAAGGAATGGCCTGTCTGTTGAGATCTCTGTGCATAGCAGGGGAACCTCCCCAAACCCTGATCATTTCTGACATTTCTGACGAGTCTCTACAGGTCCTGAGTTAATCCTTTCTTCAGAGCATCTGCTGTCTCTGGCTGGGGAGTTTTGACTTCTGCATCAGCTCTGTCCTGATCTCTCAACCTTCTGCTTCTTCCTCCTCCAGGGCACGTTCCTGGCAGTGAACTAGGAGCCAGAATAGCAGACTTTGGTGAGCATCAAGCACCCCCCCCTATCTGTTTGGAGCCCCTGGCCCACACTGGCCCTGACAGGGAGATAGTTAACCTCTCTTCAAAGCCCAGGGATCCCACAAGGCTGGCTCTTGGCCACCCCCTAAGTGGGGGGCAAAGCACCTGGTAAGTGGTCCATTTAGCTGGGACTCTGCTTCCTACCTGCTTCAAGAGGCTCAAGAGGGAGGGGCTATATCTATACTTATAACTCATTGTTGTACAGCGGAAACCAACACAACATTCTAAAGCAATCATCCTCCAATTAAAAATTTTAAAAATAAATGAACAAATAAAACAGATAACAACGACAAAAAAAGTTAATGGGATCACTAGTATTAAATATACTACGACAACCGACATAAACTAGGATGTGTTTACGTATCAACCATTATTTATTCTCATGAGGGCCAGACCAGGGGTAAGGATGTCAAGCAGGAAATCTGACATCTCTTGACTTCCCGTCCCCTTCTCTTAGTCACTTGAACTTTTGTTGACTACATAAGGGACAAGGAAAGGGAAGCAGCTAGGAAGCAGAGTCCCAGCTAAATGGACCACTTACCAGGTGCTTTGCATACAGTGGTCTGCAGGAAGCTATGGCCCCTGATACTTCAAGCTCCTTTGAATTGGGTCCTGATCTCATCTGTCCTTACAACAATCTTGGTGGCTCAGATGGCAAAGAATCTGGCCGCAATGTGGGAGACCTGGGTTCGATCCCTGGGTTGGGAAGATTTCCTGGAGAAGGGAATGGGAACCCACTCCAGTGTTCTTGCCTGGAGAATCCCATGGACAGGGAAGCCTGGCGGGCAACAGTCCATGGGGACCAGAGAGTCGGACATAACTGAGTGACTAATACACTCCTTGGTCTCAGCTAGAAGAACTGATTCGAGAAGCCAGGACTGCTGGTCATGGGCCAGAGCTCATCGACTGCCTCGGACAGCCTTGTCATGGGGCAGGCAAGGAGAAGGCAGGATGGATCCACCCGGTGGGTGCACGACACTTCCCAGCGTGTCAGCAGATGCTGCGACAGGGGTGAACTGCTGGGAGCACCCGCGTCTTTGTCCCACATTCCCAAGTGTTTGGCGAGCACTTATGTGCAGTCATCATCAGGACCCTGTAGATACAGCGATGAGCAGACAGAGTCTGCCTTTACTGACATGGAGAATTGTGTCAGGAAGTGACAAATGTCGTTTGCCTTCAAGGCCCTGTACAGTCTCCCTTCTCTCTTTACCTCCCGTTATAGCGCTTCCCAACTGATCGGGGCTCAGGGTCATTGACACTCAGGGGTGCATCTGACATTGAGAGTGACCTCCTCGCCAGCATCCCTGATGCCCTCAAAATTTTGCAGCCTCCATGCCTTTGCTCATGGGGCTTCTTCCTATCTGAAGTTCAGATACACACACACACACACACACTCTCTCTCTCAGGTCCACTCCTCCCTGGTTTCTCCTGCTCAGCAGACTTTGTACTTTTGGGCAGTACTTTTGTCAACCAGATAGTAAATGCCTTTTGAGCCCAGATTCTCAGGGACACACCAAAGAATCAAGATCTCCTAGCAAGCCTGTTCTGTAACTTCTGCCTTTAGAGCTTCTCAAGTCAAATCTATTAAAGCTTCTCTACTCCAAGCCCTGTACCCACTTCTGCATTTTACTCCCTGCAGGCAGGTTCATCTCTACAAGCACTGGGAGGAAACTCCATCAAGTTCTTCAACTCCTAAACTTACATGCAATTGACGTGATTCTTGCCTATCTGTGCCTGTCAGTGAACTTACATCAGGCTAATCCTTCCAGCCCTGCTATGATGCCACCAACTCCAACCATCTCAGAGGTCCGCCTCTAAGAACCATGTCCTTTTCTTCTATTTCTTCACATTCTTGCTTTCTGTTATTCTTAACAAAGAGCACTTAAACATGCCGAAGTCTGCCAACTCCAAAGCAACATCTGAACTCCATTTTCCCTCCCCAAATCATCATCCTTCCTCCTGTGCACAGCCAGCTGCTGCTGTTTCTTTTGTGAAAACATTTATTTCTATGGTTGCACCAGGTCGTATTTGTAGCACACAGCATCTTCCATCTTCTATGCAACATGTGAGCTCTTTTAGCTGTGGCACGTGGATTCTTTAGCTGCAGCACATGGGATCTAGTTCCCTGACCAGGGATTGAACCCAGGCCCCTTGCATTGGGAGTGTTGAGTCTTAGCCACTGGACCATGAAGGAGGTCCCCAGCCAAGCTTTTTGAGAAAGAAGGTTATCCTCACTTTTTCCACTTGCTCCTTCCCACTCGGGTTTAGTCCACAAAAGCTTGGCTTCTGTCCCTCCCAATCCACTAGAATTTCTCTCCAGGGAGGTTGCTCATCCAGCTGATACTTTTCAATAGTTATCAGACTTGACCTCCCAGTCACTCCATATTGTTTTTTAACTCCATCCTTTTGGGAGCACTATTTCCTTTACTTGCTGTGCTCAGTCACTCAGATGATATTGTATCTCTTGACTTTTCTATCACCTTTGGCTACTCCCTCTGTCTGTCACTTTTATTCCTTTCATCCTGAAAAGCTGATGGCTCTTCAGGGGTCCGCAGTGGACCCTGTTCTCTGCTCCTGGTTGGCCTGTCTTTTACATGGTTTCAGCTGCACCCACACCATGATTTTTGGATTCAGGTCTGCAGCCCAAACATCTCTCCCAAGCTCCTGATTTGGAACATCCAACTGCTCACCTTCACTGGGATGGGCCAATGCATCTGAAACTAACGTGTCCAAAATGGAACTCGCCACTCTCTCCTCCCTGCCGTTACCCGCCTCCCCCCAACAGGTCCCTCCTTCTGAGTTGCTAGGCTTGAAGAATGGTACAACCCAGCCAGACCTCTAATTCTGAGAAATCTGACCAAGACAGGAACCCTTGATCCCTTCTTCTCCTTTCATCTTGTATCTGAGCAGTCACCATGTGTTACCTTATTTTTTTTTAAACTTAAAAACATCCAGGTGGGATCTTTAGCTGCGGCATGCAAACTTTTAGTTGTGGCATGTTGGATCTAGCTCCCTGACCAGGGACTGAACCCGGGCCCCCTGCATTGGGAGCTCAGGGTCTTAGCCACCTGGACCACCAGGGACATCTCAATCCTATTTTTATTATTGATTTTCCTCAAAACCATCATTTCCCTCCAAATCCACAGCATTATCTTAGTCTGTTTCCATTATATTTCCCTTGGGATATTGGTAGGCCTATATTTTGCACTTTTCCAAGCTTTCCCAAGGATTCCCTATTGCCCAAAGTTTAAATAAAGTCCAAAGTAGTAGAGAAGACCTTTGTGATCAGAACTATTTATCTTGTATCTTCATATTATATAGCACCAGGCCCTTCCTTCCCTCCCCTCCATCCATTTTCTATGGATTTGAGTTTTGGAAACGTATAGTATTGTCCAATGACCTTCATCCAAGTTTTCCCACACTGCTCCCTATACCCAAGTACCCAGGACTTTGCTGAGATAGGACTTCCGGTCTGAGGCCTTCCTGCATGTCCTCAATGTGTCCATATTCCTAACAGGGCTTCAATCACCCCACAATGCAGGTCCTCTTCATTCATGTCTCTTTCTTAACAGACTTTATGTTTCGTTCAATGCTATATTCTTAACTCCTAGCATTGTGCCTGATCCAGAGCTTTATAAACATTTTCTGAATGGTTCTCCATTCTAGGGACTTCCCTGGTGGTCCAGTGGTAAGACACTGTGCTCCCAAAGCAGGGGCCAGGGTACGATCCCTGGTTATGGAACTAGATCCTGCATGCCTCAGCTAGGAGCCTTCATGCCACAACTGAGACGTGGTGCAGACAAATACATAAATAAAATAAAAACCATATTCTATTTCAGTGCATGGATTCTGTCAGCTGCAACACCACAAAACATTTCACAGTGGTGTTTATAAACATTTTCATCCTAAGCCCGACCCTGAGGGGCTCCCTGGAACACACTAGGGCAGTCTGGAACACAGCTGGGACCATCCTCGCTTGGCCACACTCCAGAGAAGGCTCTTTTGGGTGGCACTACCATCTCAGTGGCACCACGTCTTGAGTGTCTGGTGGGTGCATCGGAGTGTCTTGACCTGCTAGGCCTAAGTGTGTGCGTTAAATTCAGTGTTCCTATTGGCATCAGGTTTCTCTAAGTCACCTGCACTCTGAACTCCATTTGTGAAGACTGTGGGACTCACAGAGTGACCACCCATCCTGTTGTGCTTGGAACTTCCCTGGGAGGTCAGACTGCGGCACTAAAACCCAGAAAGTGAAGTCGCTCAGTCGTGTCCGACTCTTTGCGACCCCGTGGACTGTAGCCCGCCAGGCTCCTCCATCCATGGGATTCTCCAGGCAAGAATACTGGAGTGGGTTGCCATTTCCTTCTCCAGGGGATCTTCCCGACCCAGGGATCAAACCCAGGTCTCCCACAGTGCAGGCAGACGCTTCAACCTCTGAGCCACCAGGGAAGCTGGAAAGTCCCAGTAAAACTGAGATGAGTTGGTGTTCTCATCTAGTCTGGAGGGTGGGATTAGTCCCGGCCACACCCTGACCTGCCACTTGGCCTCCCACTGGGTGGCTGCTGTCTGGGGTAATGTGACAGGAAACCAAGGAAGGATAGCTGCCTCAGTGCCTCTCAGGGCTGTGATCTTGGGCTCCTGGAGGGAAGCATCTACAGGGAGGGCTGAGTCATGAACTGGGGTGGGGACTGGCAAAAAAAAATGTATGTGGACGGGATGGGTGAATTGTTACATTTGAAGGAGAAAGAAAGGGGAGAATCAAGCATATGGGTTAGCCCTCATGCCCAACATTCCAACAGACCTCAGAGAGACAGAGAAGCAGCAAGTGGAGGAGGGACCTGAGGGAGGAAGAAAGGAAGATGAGGAGGAGGTCCAGAGGATCTGAGAGGGGGAGGGTCCAAAAGGCTGAGGGGAACTCTCAGAAGGGGGAAGAGCGTGGAAAGGAGACGATGGAGAGGGCAGGAGTAAGACTGGGAATGCCAGTTGGTCCAGGGTGCAGCAGCAGAGGGAGGACCAGACAAAGATGCTGGGTGAAGGTGGGGCCTCATTGTGATGTAAATGCAGTGATGGGGAGGGGGAGGGAGCTGAGGAAGGAGGGTCCACTGCAGAAACAGCAGTGGAGATGAATGCAGAGATTATATCAGAGCTGCTGCTTATGGAGATCTGATTTCTTTTGTGCAGCTGTCACAGGCCGGGTGAGCTGTTATTAACTAAAAGAAGTCAGGGCTTAGCAGAAAGGAGGTGTGTGGTTGAGTGTATCTTAGCATGGCAGGAGAAACCATGCAGCCTGCAGAAATGAAGCTTTCAGGGACAGGGGCACACTTCAATAGCAACAGACATCTGAAGAGCTAGCAGCTACTACTCTCTCCCCCACTGCCAAAACCCAAAACATTTAAGAGTAAAAAATAAAGAATAAAGTCAAATGAATCTTTAAAACCCCCCAAATGAAAACAATTTTTAAATTAAAAGATAAAATAAATTATAGAATCCTTGAAGATACTTGTTTTATTTGTTTTAAAACACAAAATGACTTGGACTTCCCCGGAAGTCCAGTGGTTAAGACTTCATGCTTCCAGTGCAGGGGGTGCAGGTTTGATCCTTGGTCAGGAAAGCAAGATCCCACATGCCTCAAGTGGTGTGACCAAAAAGAAAAAAAAAAATACAATGACCTGAAGAGTGGATAACTTCAGTAAAGGTACTTCCAATACTGGCCATCAGAAGTGAAGGTAAGTATACCAAAGTGGTGTTTTAACAGGACAAAACCAAGAAAAGA
Source organism: Ovis aries (assembly GCF_016772045.2). Lineage (NCBI taxonomy): Eukaryota > Metazoa > Chordata > Mammalia > Artiodactyla > Bovidae > Ovis > Ovis aries. The sequence goes on along the minus strand of NC_056055.1, from coordinate 45,535,461 downwards.
ATGGTTTAAGAACAAGGCTTTTACCTGGGGGTTTTATTCTTGAAAGTCATTGGGTCAAAGGGAAGAGGGAAGAGCACTAAAAAAACCCCAGGAGCCTTGGAATGGCAAACTCCTAAAAGCATCATTTTCCTCTTGGGCTTTCCTGGTGGCTCAGAGGGTAAAGCATCTGCCTACAATGCAGGAGACCTGGGTTTGATCCCTGGGCTGGGAAGATCCCCTGGAGAAGGAAATGGCACCCCACTCCAGTACTCTTGCCTGGAAAATCCCATGGACAGAGGAGCCTGGTAGGCTACAGCCCATGGGGTCGCAAAGAGTTGGACACGGCTGAGCGACTTCACTTCACTTCACTTCTCCCCACTGAAGAGCCAAGAATCTCACACAAGGTCCCAAGCAACAGGATGTGTCAGGGCCATCTGTGTCTACTGCTAATCCTGGTTTCGCACAGAGTTTGGAGATTCTGGGGCTGGAGGGAAGAGAGCAGTAAGAGAGCCCCTCCATCAACCAGGAGGGTTCTGCTGCCTTAGCAAAGACGGGTAGAAACAGCCCCACTGACTGTGAGTCTCTTGGAATGTGTCATCACTGTATCATTGAGCACAGTGCCTGGCACACAGGTGGAGCTCAATAAATGTTCAGTGAATATATACATAAAACAGATAACCAACAAATACCTACTGTAGAGCACAGGGAACTATACTCAGTATTTTGTAATAACCTATAAGGGAAAATAGTCTGAAAAAAGAATATATACACATATGACATGATTGAATCACTTTATTGTATACCTGAAACTGACACAGCCTTATAAATCAAATATACTTCAATGCATTAAAAGAATTTTTTTAATAACATGTTTTCAAAAAGTTCAATGAATGAATGAATGAGCTTCCTACCTTAGAACTCTCTTAGTGCAAATGGATCTTTCCCATTCTAGCAGCTTAAGTTTCATTTCTAAAACAGACCTGAATGCTTCAGGTTGAGATTCTTTACAGCCTCTCCCCCTTGGCAACAACTGTCCTAATTTCCTCCCTCAGAGACTTGCACTGCCAGGACACTCGTGATTCTACACGACCTATTCCCAGCCCCTGCCTTTCCAGCTCCGTTCCGCCCTTCACCCTCCACTGACTGCTCACCATTTCCTCCAGACACCTCTCAGGACATCCTACACCCAGGGCTTTGCTCAGGCTGTTGGCTCAGCCTAGAAACTCTTTCACCACTTGCCCCTGTGACCCCAGCCTTCAGCCTGTGCTAACCCCCTCTTCAAGGTCCCTCTCAAATATTACCTCCTCCGGGAAGTGCTCCTGTGTCTCCCTTGCTCCTTTGTGGGTCATTTCACAACGGGGGGCCTGGAGGAAGCTCTGCATGGTTTTCCTTCTTTCTCTTTAAGTCCTTTATTCTTTACTTAAATTGTGCCCTAATCTTTGGGCTTCTTGAAGACTAACACTGCTGTCTTTGTCTCCATAGACTCAGCTATATGACTCTTAAAGAAAAGAGGGAAAGTGAAAGTGTCAGCTGCTCAGTCATGTCCGACTATTTGTTACCCCATAGACTGTAGCCCACCAGGCTCCTCTGTCCATGGAATTCTCCCAGCAAGAATACTTGAGTTGAGTTGCCATTCCCTTCTCCAAGGGATCTTTCAGACCCAGGGATCACACCTGGGGCTCCTGCATTGTAGGCAGATTCTTTACCATCTGAGCCAACAGGGAAGGAGGGAGGGAGCCAAAGAGGCTCAAAGAGGTTGGAAGAAGAGATGTTAATGGGTTGGTGTATAAAATGGCAGATTTCCCAGACTTCTCTGGCGGTCCAGAGAACGATAAGACTCTGCATTCCCAATGCAGGGCCCCGGGTTTGATCCTTGGTCAGGGAACTAGATCCCACATGCTACAATTAAAGATTCCGCATGCTGTAACAAAGATCAAAGATGCCACGTGCCACCAAGACCTGGTGCAGCCAAATAAGGAAATAAATATTTTGTTTTAGGGACTTCCCAGGTGGTCCAGTAGCTAAGACTCTCCCTTTGCAATGCAGGGGGCTGGGTCTGATCCCTGGTTAGGGAACTAGACACCACAGGCAGCAACTAAGAGTTGACATGCCACACCTAAAGATCCTGCATGCTGCAAAACAAACAAACAAACAAACAAACAAAAAAACCCAGGTACTTATTCACCTCTAAAATATATAAATATTTTTTTAAATGGCTAATTATCTAGCTTTTTGCCTCAGAAATTGCTGTCATAGGCCCTGAACTTCCTTCTCCTGACACAGGTTCCATCCCAAGATGTACAATTACTACTGAGGGGAGCCAGAGGAGGCATGGACCACCCTCCTATCAAGGCAGGAGTGAAGATGCTCTCATTCCTTTAGGCATCCCACCTCCATTCTGAGTTTCATCAGAGAAAATATGAGGGTGGATTTCCCTCCTGTTCTCAGTTCTTTCTTTGGAAGAATTGGTTGTGATCTTAGAGCATCCTACAGCCGGCCTGTGCCCTTCTTCTTGCTTTAATCTACCCAGTAATAGCGCTAATTGCCAGGACTTGGGCTCTTTCTCCAGTCCTGTTTTGTCAGGCATAAAAGTCCTCTCTAATTTTCTGGTTGTGGACACTGTTCCCGCTGGCACTCTTCCTTGGGAGTTCCATTGTCACTTGGGCCTCATGAAAGGCCCTTTCCAGCTCGCTCATTTACTGAACCTCATTGTCCACATCCATTCATTGACATTCTTCGGGATAATTCCTCCTCCCTGCTGCCACAGGCAGGGAGGCACGTGTACATGTGTTCAGATCCCTGGTCCTATTAGCAGCGGGGACACTTGACGCAAAGGATAGCGCTGCCTGAATGGGGAACAGCCCTCCCCCTCTAATAGCTGAGGAGTCCACTGTGTTCATGTGATTTCAAGAAGTATCAGGAGGACTGGTATCCTCTGCAGAGCAGGCTGGGAGGAAGGGGGAGGCGGGCTCCTAATCTCAAACACTGTCAGCTGCATCACTCTAGACAGACAGCTTTGCACCCTCCCATTCCTCCCAGAACCAGCTAGTTCTGTTAGGGGAAACACTGAAACCATCCACCTGGGCCAGGCATCATAGTAACTTCTCGCCCGAGTTATCTTGCAACAGGAGGTTCAGGTAAGGAACATGGAACTAAAAGCTACCACCAACTAGAAGAATTCAGCCAAAAAAGGAGAGAGGAGATGCCAGTCCCTATGTCCTTCCAACCTCCCAGAATCCTCCTAGCTGGGATCCATCTTGCCTGAGAGATGCACGCACCACCAGGAAGGACCCTGAGTCAGAGTGATTGACCAGAGATGACCTGGAAACTAACCCCATCACTATAAAATCTGAGACTGTGAGCCACGTGGCAGAGCAGTTCTGGGTTCACTTACTCTGCTGCTCTCTGCCCGGGCGCCCTTTCCCAATAAAATCTTTTGCTTTGTCAGCACATGTGTCTCCCTGGATAATTCATTTCTTAGTGTTAGACAAGAGCCCACTCTTGGACCTTGGAAGGAGTCCCCCTTCCTGCAACAGTTCCAGAGACTCAATCTTCACCTCCCTCTTGGCTGTCAGCCTGGCATTCAAGGCTCCAGAAGACAGCTCTCAAGTGCCTTCCAGGCTTTTCCTCTGTTTCCTCCCTACACTGAATTCCATCCCAACCAGTCAAGTCTGCTTCTAGGGTCTGTGGCTCGTACTTGGCTTATGCATTCTCTCCAACCACTGCTTAGGGACCAGGTGGCTGTGATGGCAGAATGGCTGTTCTCAGTAACTCAGCAAAGACAGTCTTTCAACAGTTTTTAAGGTAACGGTTAACAAGATGGTTGTTAGGACTGTGGAGAAAGTCATTAGAGGAAGCAGAGCAAAAGTAAGTCTCTTATATAGGAGAAAAAAAGAGAAAATAATCAGTGGACCGGAAGGGCTTTCCTTATGATCTAACTCTATCACCTGCCCATCAAACTACAGGCCCAGCCCCTCCTGACCTGAACCCAGAATCAAGCTTGTTTCTCCCTAATTAGGACAGCAATACTCTCCTGAGTACTGAAATCCCACCACCAGGCCTTCCAGGACCTACTCTAGGCCTGCCCTTCCATGAAAGACACACTCTGTTCCCACCAGGGCCTGCAGTCCTTCTGGTGACTGTGGGCTTCATGGCAGTGCCCTCACGCAGCACTCAGAAGGGTCCTGCTTGAGTTGAGTAGGACCCTATGGGGCCTGCCCCAGACAGACCTTCCCCCTTATCCTAGGCTTTAGCTCCTCTGGGAAATACCTAGATAATAGTATTTGATGCACATTTCCTGAGTTGTTTTGCAGATGTGACCTGCTGCCCTCCCCCCAAACAGAGGAACTGCTTGATAACCATGAGCACATAGCCCCAGGCCTCCTGGAGCCTAAGGACAGAAAATGCTAAGCCCCGTGACATCACCCTCGCAATCAGTCAATCAGAGAACTGTGCACAAGCTGATTGAGCACCCTGTGACTCCCCACCCCACCTCCACCTGGCTTTTAAAAATGATTTGCTGAAACCTTCTGGAAGCTCGAGGCTTTTTAGGGCATGAGCCATCCATCTCCTTGCATGCATGCGTGTGAGCATATACAAATGCTTCAGTCATATCCAACTCTTTGCCACCCCATGGACTGTAGCCCACCAAGCACAGAGGTCCATAGGTTTCTCCAGGCAAGATTACTGGAGTAGGTTGCCATTTCCTTCTCCAGGGGATCTTCCCGACCCAGGGATCGAACCCAGGAGGTCCAGAGATGGATGTGGGTTCAACAGTTTCCTCTAGAAGACTTTTCCAAGGAGACAGCCTGTTTCAGCTTCAATTTCTCCTCCCTACCTGGTTGTTCTGGGGAGACAAATGGTCAATTCTAGACAAAGGACCACAGCTCACAAAGGGCTGAATCCTGCAAGAATACTGGAGTCGGCTGTCATTCCCTTCCCTATGGCATCTTCCTGGTTCTGAATCAAATCCTTTATCTCCTGTATTGCACTCAGATTCTTTAATGCTGAGCCACCAGGGAAGCCTGTCTCCCTGTATGGCCTTGCAATAAACCTTTCTCTGCTCCAGACTCCAACGTCTCAGGTTGTTTGGCTTCTCTGTGCGTCAGGTACATGAACTTGTGTTAACACATGTGCATACATAGCTATTCAGATGACAGCCCTGAAGTCTGGAGGGAAGAAGCAGGGGTTCATAGCTCTGTGATTCCCTAGAGCACCCTGTGGGAAAAGTCTGCACCACAGCAGCTGCTACCCGGCTCCCCAGCTGGCGGCGCAGATCCGTGTTTGCTTGCCTAGAGAAATGATGACGTTTGTTCTGCCAGGAGATAGGACCTGGTGGGTCACTGCTTTTGAATAGGGGCATTTTGTAGTCAAAAGATCACAGGCTTTCAGATCACACTGATGTGGACTGTACTGTCCCTGGCCATGGACTGCTAGCTGTAAGGCCTTAGGGAAGCTACTTAACTGCTTTGAACCCCGTCTTTTTGCTTTTGAAAATTGCAGTTGAATTTCTCGGGCTAGAGAATTCTTTATTATAAGCTGCAGTCCCATGTATTGCAGGAAATTTAGCAACATCCCTGGCCTCTATTTACCAGATGCCAGTTGTACTTGCTCTCTGCCCCCACCTCCCCTGGCATGACAATGAAAAATGTCTTAGGGACTTTCCTGATGATCCAGTGGTCGAGAATCCACCTTCCAATACAGGGGAGTAGGGTTCGACCCCTGGCTGGGGAACTAAGATCCCACATGCTTCGGGGTAATTAAACCTGCCTGCTGCAACTAGAGAAGACTGTGTGCCACAACAGAGACCTAGTACAGGAAAAAAATTTTAAAAGGCTTAGAGACTGCTAAATATTTCTCATGGGAGGAAAATGGATCCAAGGAGAAAAGCACTGCTATATACAGCCTAGGGTTGTTCTTAAGTTTGTGCTTAATTGCTCAGTCGTGCCCAGCTCTTTTCCACCCCACGGACTGCAGCCCACCAGGCTGCTCTGTCAATGGATTCTCCAGGCAAGAATACTGGAGTGGGCTGTCATTCCCTTCCCTAGGGCGTCTTCCTGGTTCTGAAGATTAGTGATGTGATAGTGAATGTAAAATAAAGTGTCTGCATAGAATAGGTGCTCAATAAACTTTAGTTCCATTTGCCATTGTAAGTAGAATTTGGCATTTCCCTTCCAACCTTTGGGGAGTCAGAAGTGGGTGGAGTGGGGATGGCTCAGCTTGGTAGAGGATGTTTGAGCCCAGGGACCTCGCCCAGAAGCTTCCTAGGTCTCAGAGGAGACCTTTCGTGCATGCTCAGGTGTATCTGGAAGTATCTGATGGGAAAGGGGCGGTGGACCCAGAGGTCCAGAGATGGATGTGGGTTCAACAGTTTCCTCTAGAAGACTTTTCCAAGGAGACAGCCTGTTTCAGCTTCAATTTCTCCTCCCTACCCAGTTGTTCTGGGGAGACACACGGTCAATTCTAGACAAAGGACCACAGCTCACAAAGAAGCAGTTCATAGCAGGAAGGACTGCGGAAGTACTGCTGAGATGCTACATTGGGTGGGGCACAGGAAGGAAGGACTCAGAACCTCCTGGCTGTACTGCAGACACCAGAGGACAGAGTGCCAGCCCGCCTTGGCCTCAGTGCATCTGGCCAGTGCAGCTACCAAGTCCTGCCTGCCCTGCTCCAGGCCTTTCCGTGGAGGCAGGAAGACAGAGGAAGGAGAGAACTCTCTAGAGGCTTCACTTCCTTCTGGGCCAGAATCCATGGAAATCTTTCAAGTTCACAGTTGGGTTCCCGTGGCAGGCAACACTGACCCAATATAGGGAATCTCAGAGTTGCTGGTTATACACACCCCTACTACCCACTTCCCCTCAACTCCTGTGAGAGTTTTTTGGATCTTTTGTTGATGTTGCTGTTTAATGGTGGAGTAGTAAATATTCATCAGAGGGACTGAAACTGAAGCTCCAATACTTTGGCCATCTGATGCAAAGAGTGACTCACTGAAAAAGTCCCTGATGCTAGGAAAGATTGAGGGCAGGAGGAGCAGGGGGTGACAAAGGATGAGATGGTTGGATGGCATCATTGACTCAATGGAGATGAGTTTGAGCAAATTCCTGGAGATAGTGAAGTCAGGGAAGCCTGGCATGCTGCAGTCCATGGGGTTGCAAAGAGTCAGACATGACTTAGCAACTGGACAACAACAGCAAGTAATGACAATGGCCTAGAGGCTTAAACTTGCTCCCCTGGGCTGTTGACTAGTGCAGCCTTGTGTGGTTCTGAGTGAGTAATTCTCTCCAAGTCTCCTCTCCATCCTCTGCTCTTGGGCATCAAGGTCAATAGTCTCTCTGATACAGATACTTTAAGAGAATCTGATGACATCAGAAACCAAAGAGGCTTTGAGTGGAAAGACAGGATTGTTGGTGTATACCCATTGCCAAGTTCAGCTGCATGCTGAGAGAGCACAGCCTGCAGCAGAGCCATTTAAAGAGAGTCCTGGGATGAAAGAACCAAGTTAAAAGAGTGAGCACAGACCACAGCTGGCCATCTCTGAGAGACCAGAGCAGACTGTCCTAGGAAGATTAATGAGGTCAGTGTGTTCAGAGGTGGGAGCCCACAGCCTTCTGCTGGGAAAGGGGTCCAGCAGAGCAATGGGCAAGGTGGGGAGAATTTATTGTGTTTGGTTTGGCTTTAATCATGAGAAGGGCTTTCCAGGTGGTACAACGGTAAAGAATCTGCCTGCCAGTGCAGGAGATACATGAGATGTGGGTTTGATCCCTGGGTTAGAAGATCCCTTGGAGGGAAAAATGAGAACCCACTCCAGTATTCTTGCCTGGAGAATCCCATGGACAGAGGAGCCTGGTGGGCTACAGTTCATGGGACTGCAAAGAGTCAGACACGACTGAGCACAAAACACAGCAACAACAAGAGAAAGGGTAAAAGAAACGGACATTTCACAGGTTTTTTAAAATGGGACATTGAGCTTCCGAAGCCCCAAAGGTATTTTCTTCACGTGGATGGAGTTGTGGACCTGCCTGGGTGGGTAACTGACTTATCCTCTCTCTGTACCCACTCCGCCCTCCCTGAGCACCTGCATCGTCTTTCCCTGGCACGTGGCGTGACCTTTAAGAGGGCCTGCTCAGGGACTTCCCTGGGGGTCCAGCGGTTAAGATCTCATGCTTCCAGTCAAGGGGAAGATCTTAACTGGAAGTCAAGGGCTTCCAGTCAGGTTAGATCTCTGGTTGGGGAACTAAGATTCCACATGCCACATGGAAAGGCCAAAAATAATAATAATAATAATAATAATAATAATAATAATTGTTAAAAGGACTTCCCTGGTGGCTCAGTAGTTAAGACTCCACACTTCCACTGCAGAGGGTGTCGGTTCAGTCCCTGGTTGGGCATGTTCTGTATGCCGTGTGGTGTGGTCGGGGCGGTGGGGGGCGGGTGGGAAGAGGACCTGTTTCTTTCCATTAACCCTTCTGAACAAAGGTCTTCTAAACACAGATTTCAACACTCACATCTTATCTTCCTGATAACCTTTGCCTGCTCCAAGGGCTTATCTCATCAAGACCCACAGCATCATCTGATAGTATCAGCAAACTTCTGCCTTAAGAGGGGGAATCAAAATTTGCACTTGATGCCTGTCTTCCCACTGACTTCCTCATGGACCCAGCTTGGCCAAGAGTCTTAACTCTCTGAGCCCCTTTCTTACCTTTGAGAAGGACAGAAAGATCTCAGTCAGTCCAGTTCAGTCCCTCAGTCCTGTCTGACTCTTTGTGACCCTATGAATTGCAGCACGCCAGGCATCCCTGTCCATCACCAACTCCCAGAGTTCATTCAAACTCATGTCCATCGAGTCAGTGATGCCATCCAGCCATCTCATCTTCTGTCATCCACTTCTCTTCCTGCCCCCAATCCTTCCCAGCATCAGGATCTTTTCCAATGGGTCAACTCTGCATGAGGTGGCCAAAGTATTGGAGTTTCAGCTTCAGCATCAGTCCTTCCAATGAACACCCAGGACTGATCTCCTTTAGAATGGACTGGTTGGATCTCCTTGCAGTCCAAGGGACTCTCAAGAGTCTTCTCCAACACCACACTTCAAAAGCATCAATTCTTGAGTGCTCAGCTTTCTTCACAGTCTAACTCTCACATCCATACATGACCACTAGAAAAACCATAGCCTTGATTAGATGGACCTTTGTTGGCAAAATAATATCTCTGCTTTTTAATATGCTATCTAGGTTGGTCATAACTTTCCTTCCAAGGAGTAAGCGTCTTATAATTTCATGGTTGCAATCACCATCTGCAGTGATTTTGGAGCCCCAGAAAAATAAAGTCTGACACTGTTTTCAGTGTTTCCCCATCTATTTCGCATGGAGTGATGGGACCAGATGCTATGATCTTCATTTTCTGAATGTTGAGCTTTAAGCCAACTTTTTCACTCTCCTCTTTCACTTTCATCAAGAGGCTTTTTAGTTCCTCTTCACTTTCTGTCATAAGGGTGGTGTCATCTGAATATCTGAGGTTGTTGATATTTCTCCCGGCAATCTTGATTCCAGCTTGTGCTTCTTCCAGTCCAGCGTTTCTCATGATGTACTCTGCATAGACGTTAAATAAGCAGGGTGACAATATACAGCCTTGACATACTCCTTTTCCTATTTGGAACCAATCTGTTGTTCCATGTCCAGTTCTAACTGTTGCTTCCTGACCTGCATATAGGTTTCTCAAGAGGCAGGTTGGGTGGTCTGGTATTCCCATCTCTTTCAGAATTTTCCCAGTTTATTGTGATCCACACAGTCAAAGGCTTTGACATAGTCAATAAAGCAGAAATAGATGTTTTTTCTGGAACTCTTTTGCTTTTTCGATGATCCAGCATATGTTGGCAATTTGATTTCTGGTTCCTCTGCCTTTTCTAAAACCAGCTTGAACATCAGGAAGTTCACGGTTCACGTATTGCTAAAGCCTGGCTTGGAGAACTTTGAGCATTTACTAGCGTGTGAGATGAATGCAATTGTGCGGTAGTTTGAGCATTCTTTGGCATTACCTTTCTTTGCGATTGGAATGAAAATTGACCTTTTCCAGTCCTGTGGCCACTGCTGAGTCTTCCAAATTTGCTGACATATTGAGTGCAGCACTTTCACAGCATCATCTTTCTTGACTTCACATTCCAGGATGTCTGGCTCTAGGTGAGTGATCACACCATCGTGATTATCTTGGTCGTGAAGATCTTTTTCATATAGTTCTTCTGCGTATGCTTGCCACCTCTTCTTAATATCTTCTGCTTCTCTTAGGTCCAGACCATTTCTGTCCTTTATTGAGCCCATCTTTGCATGAAATGTTCACTTGGTAGCTCTAATTTTCTTGAAGAGATCTCTAGTCTTTCCCATTCCATTGTTTTCCTCTATTTCTTTGCATTGGTCAGTGAGGAAGGCTTTCTTATCTCTCCTTGCTATTCTTTGGAACTCTGCATTCAGATGCTTATATCTTTCCTTTTCTCCTTTGCTTTTCGCTTCTCTTCTTTTCAAAGCTATTTGTAAAGCCTCCCCGGGCAGCCATTTTGGTTTTTTTGCATTTCTTTTCCATGGGGATGGTCTTGATCCCTGTCTCCCGTACAATGTTACGAACCTCCATCCATAGTTCATCAGGCACTCTGTCAGATCTTACATCCATGAAATTAAAAAGATCTTACATCCATGAAATTAAAAGACACTTGCTCCTTGGAAGAAAAGCTTTGACAAACCTCGACAGCATATTAAACAGCAGAGTCATCACTTTGCCAACAGAGGTCCATATACTCAAATCTCTAGTTTTTCTAGTAGTCGCGTCTGGATATGAGAGTTGGGCCATAAAGAAGTTTGAGCATTGTAGAACTGATGCTTTTGAACTGTAGTGTTGAAGAAGACTCTTGAGAGTCCCTTGGACTGCAAGTGGATCAAACCAGTCAATCCTAAAGGAAATCAATTTTAAATATTAATTGGAAGGGCTGGAGCTGAAGCTCAAGCTCCAATACTTTGGCTACCTGATCAGAAGAGCTGTCTCACTGGAAAAGACCCTGATACTGAGAAAGAGTGAAGGCAGGAGGAGAAGGGGGCGACAAAGGATGAAATGGTTGGATGGCATCACTGACTCAATGAACATGAGTTTGAGCAAACTCCAGGAGATCGTGAAGAACCGGGAAGTCCAGCCTGCTACAGTCTGTGGGGTCACAAAGAGTTGGACACAACTTAGCAACTGAACAACAACAGAGCTATGCAGTGAGGATCAGTTACACAGTGGATAAAAACTGTAAAGTGCAGTACCAACATTACATCCTACTCAGGTCTCTGGGACCTCTCTCAAGGTCGATTCAAGGTGGTGTTCGAGGCTCTTCTCATGTCTCAGTGGCAACGAATCCACCTAGCAATGCAGGGGACTCAGTTTTGATCCCTGATCTGGGAAGATCCCACAAGCTGCAGAGCAACTAAGCCCATGCACCACAACTACCTCTAGAGACTGGGAGCCTCAGCTACTGAACCCACATACCACAACTACTGAAGCCTGAACGTGTTAAAACCTGCACTCTGCAACAAGAAGAGCCATCCCAGTGCAAGGCCTGAGCACCGCTCCTAGAGAATAGCCTCAGTTCACCATAACTAGAGAAAAGCTTGCGTGCAGTAACAAAGACCCAGAATAGCCAATAAATAATCAAAAAAAAATTACAAGGTAGTTTTCTTATGGTTCTTGTGTTGTTTCTCTCCATATGGATTAACCTTCTTTCAATTGGCCCAGCAAATACTGCCCTCGAGAGCTCACTGCCTTTCCCAACCTGATGGCCTCATCCCCTTACTAAACGTACGCTTAGAAGCGAGTCCCTTACCTGCCTCACCTGTGGCACACAGATAGGAGCTGGCAAGCTCTGACAATGTGCTGGTGGTTTACCCATTATCTCATTCAACCCTTGCAATAAATTTAGACGTCTCTGGATACAAGGCCAGTATATAAAAAACAACTGACTTCTGTCTACTAACAAGAAAGAAAGAAAAAATTTAAACATTTTTAAAAATGTGTATGCCTGGAAACAACAGAAGGTATACATGACCTCCACAACATAAACTGTAAAGTATTATTGTGGTAAATTAAAGAAAATCTGAATGAGTGCAGATATATGTCAAATTCATGGATTATTAGAGTCAATATCCCAAAGATCCGAATTCTTTCCAAACTGACTGATATGATCCCAGTCTACACCCAGCAGTTATATATCAGAATGCAAAAGACCAAAAATGACCAACACTATCCTGAAAAAGAACAAAGCTGGAGGGTGCATGCAGCCAGATTCAAGATTTATGAAATAACAGTAATTAAGACAATGTAATTGACATAAAGGCAGGTAAATCAGTAAATAGAATAGAGTGGAAACATTCCTGCACATGTACGATTGCTCGATTTATGACAAAGAGGACAACGCAGAGCAACTGAAAAATAAAGCTCATTTTGAAACTTGCTGCTGGATCTGCTTGTATCCATCTATTTAAAAAGTGAATCTTAATTCCTACCTCATACTGCACACAAATAATTTCAGATGAACGGTAGATATAAATGCAAAACACCACACACTAAAGCACCTAGAAGGAAGCAGAAGAATAATTTCTTGGCTTTGGATAGGCAAACATTTCTTTACCAGGACAGAAAAAACTAACTGTAAAGGAAAATTACTGAAAAATGAAGAATCCATCTTCATCAAAGGTCTCCCTTGACAGTGAAATGGCCAACCAGAGAGTGGAAGAAGGTATTTATAATACACTTAACTGACGAAGAACTCCTATCAAAACACAGCAAAGAACTCTTACATAAATCTCTAATAAAAAAACAGAAGCCAGGGGCTTGCCTGGTGGTCCAGTGGTTAAGACTGTGCCTTCCAATGTAGGGGACACAGTTTCAATCCCTGGTCAGGGAGCTAAGAACCCACCTGGTGTGGAGCAACAAAGCCCACACACTGCAACTCCTGAGCCCACACACTATAGAGCCTGCACCCCGCAACTGGAGAGAAGCCTGGCACTGCAGACCAGGAGCCCACACTGCAAAGAAGACTCAGCCCCACCAAAAAATAAAAAACAGAAACCAAATTAAAAATTAACACCAAATTTGAATTAGGCACGTGATAAAATAAGATATGGAAATGGCCAAAATGTATACACAGGTGCCCACCATGACTGGTTCAGGAAAATGCAAATTAAAACCATAATTGTGTGTGTTTAGTCACTCAGTTGTGTCTGACTCTTTGTGACCCTTAAGACTGTAGCCCACAAGGCTTTTCTGCCCATGGAAATCTCCAGGCAAGAATACTGGAATGGGTTGCCATTTTCTCCTCCAGGGGAACTTCCGAATCCAGGGACTGACACCTCTCCTGGTGTCTTCTGCTCTGCACATGGATTCTTTACCCATGCATTATAAGTGAAGTGAAGTCGCTCAGTCATGTCCTACTCTTTGCGACCCCATGGACTATAGCTCACCAAGCTCCTCCATCCATGGAATTTTCCAGGCAAGAGTACTGGAGTGGGTTGCCATTTCCTTCTCCAGGGGATCTCCCTGACCCAGGGATCGAACCTGGATCTCCTGCATTGCAGGCGAACTCTTTACCATCTGAGCCACCAGGGAAGCCTAGAAAGGCAAGTGAAAAAGTCCTCCCGACAATATCAAGCATTAGTGATGATGTAAGAGAAACTGAAGTGAAGTCGCTCAGTCGTGTCCAACTCTTTGCCACCCCATGGACTGTAGCCTACCAGGCTCCTCTGTCCATGGGATTTTCCAGGCAGTAGTCCTGGAGTGGATTGCCATTTCCTTCTCCAGGGTATCTTCCCAAGCAAGGGATCGAACCCGGATCTCCCGCATTGTAGACAGACACTTTACCGTCTGAGCCACCAGGGAAGCAAGTGACATCTCCTATACCGCTGGAAAAGTGCAGATATGTTTAGCCACACTTGAAAAATACTTGGCAAGGTCTATTCAAGTTGGACATATGCACACCTAATGACCCAGAAATCTCACTTCTAGTTGCACACCCAGTAGACGTGCTCACACGTGTTTCCTAAAAAGTCCTAGCAGCATTGTAAGAGTCCCAAACTGGAAATATCTGGAAACCTACATTCTATCCAAAGTAGAATAAATGAGCCACGACCTATTCTTACAGTAGAATGTTACGGAGCAATGAGAATGATGGAATTACTGCTATCTGGACCTGTCTCTCAGAAATGAATGCATAGGATTTGATTCTATTCATAAGAAGTTTAAAAAGAGGGTACCAATTATGGTGCCATGGTGAGTGACTGGTAGGGGGACCAGAGGAGTTTCTAGAATACTTCTAATGCTCTATCTTTTAACTTGGCTTATATTTGTATGAAGTTTTTGAAGTTCACCTGGTTGTTCATCCATGGTTTGTGTACACTTCTGTATATAAATTATACTTCAATAAAATTTTCACTTAAAATTATTCTCAAAATAACTTCTCCAAGGTGGTTCTTTCTTTCTAACTCACCAATGAGGAAATGTGACTCGGAGAAAACAAAGAACTGGTCCAATGTCACATGGGGATGAGAGGCAGATGAGGATTCACATCCACCCTGTGTGCATCCCTAAACACTGTGTCGTGACTTTACAGGCAGTGCTGTTCTCTCCCAAGTGTTCCTCCCTGGGGCTTTGTGCCCTCAGAGCCAGGAACCCTCATTTCTACTGGTCTTGTGCTCCAAAGGCTGGACACTACAGCCCAATATACGCCCAGTGCTATGGACTGTTCTGTCCCCCAAATTCATGCGTTGAAGCCATAACCTCACATGCAGTGTACTTGGAGGTGGGCCTTTGGAGGTGATCAGATTTAGATGAGCTTGTGATGGTGGGGCCCCCATGATGGGATTAGTGCCCTAATAAAGAATAGAAAGATATTAGAGCTTCTTCTCCCTCTACCACTCGAGGACACAGCAAGAAGGTAACCATCTGCAAACCAGGAAGTGAGCCCTCACCAGACACCAGATCTATAGGCTACTTGATCTTTGACTTCCTGGCCGCCAGAACTATGAGAAATGAAAGTCATTTTTAAAGCCATCTACACTATAGTATTTTGTTATAGCAGCCCCAGCTGACTGAGGCACTCAGTGAGAAAGAGAGGAAGGCCAGAAGCTAAATCTATAAACCTGGACACCTACTCTTTTTCTCTCCCTCCCTTGTACTCTCCTTTCCTTCCTGGTTCCCCAAAGTGCTCCCGAGCCTTGCCTGGTTCTTGACTTGGCCTCCCTACTTGGCAGAGCGATGTCACCTTTAGGACATGGGAGGCAGGGTGACCTCAGCAGAGCTCCAGAGTTGGAGTGGTGGGGGACAAGGGGGAGGAGGAATGCTGTCCTGGCTGCCAGCCTCTCCCTCAGGCCACCTGCACCTGAGCCACCACCAGGCAGGGTAGGGTCTTTTCCACTCAGCTGCTCCTGGTGAGGTCCTCAGGGCGAGGGGAGGGGGCTGGACTGGCCTGCTCAGCTCCCCTCTCTGGGCCTCCAGGGCATGGCTCTGCCCCCTCCACCTCCAAGTCAGCTTTCCTCTTCTGCCCAGAGAGAAGAGGGAGTGAAGCTGCTGTCAGTTATGGCAGATCACCAGAGCAAGGCTTCCTTCCCTCCAGCTCCCTCCCTCCCCTACACAGTTGGGGGATGTTTGAGTCTCTGCCTCGCTGAAGAATCAGGACCTGGATACAGTCAGGAGCCTCCTCTGAACAGGCTGATCACCAGCCTCCCACAGCTTAGGAAGGGGGTCGCTGCCAGGAAAGGCTGGGGGTGGGGGATAGCCGCCTTCGCCTTCCATTTCTTCTGGCCAGAGGAGAACGCTCAGCTGATCTGCAGAGTCTGAGGATGTCAAGCCGCAGGACTGGTTTCCTCTCAAGCTCCCACTGCTGTCTCCTCAGGTCTTGGGCTAAGCACTATACATACAGGACGGGAGGCAAGCTGCACTCCAAGGTGCCCTGAGAGGGGACTATTATTATCCCCATCTGACAGAGGCAGAGAATGAGGCCTTGGGTTTTATGCCTAGCAAGTGGCCATGCCTGACTTTGAACCTGGCCGAGGCCGACAGTGCACTAGCTCTTCATCTCCAATGGCGTCAGGGTCGGGCATGCAGGGCCTGGCTCAGGGCAGACCTCACCGCCAGTCAGGGAAGCCAGCTCCCACCCAGGCCTGCAGGCTCCTCTAGACCTCACCTTGACTATGTTTGCTCTTCCACCAACCCCTGTACCCCAGGTTGGTCTGTAGTCCCCTTTAACCCCTTTCATCCCTAGTCTTGGGACCTAGCTTTAAGCTTCTGTTCCTTGCTTGTAAACTGGGGCTGACCTTAGTACCTACTCCATAAGGTTTCTGTACGTATTGAGTGACTTTTTTTTTTTAAAGATCAAATGAGAGTTTGTTACAATGCAGTTGACAAGAAAATTTAGTTACTTCTGCGTCATACAACATTATAGGATAATAAGAATTACAGTAACATTATACCAGGACATATCATATTTTCTAAAATACTTATATTAATAACATTCACCCACACAATATAACCTAAGACTTTTTCCAGGTAATAAAAAGTACCAGATAAGCCTAATTAATGTAATATGTCTCTTTCTCTCTTTTGTGATGTTTTATTTGCAAATTAGTCAGGATATGATTAAAAGCTTAGTAAATGGCAGCTAGTTTTTGTTTTTGTTTATTCAACATACAAGATTTGGTAAATCAAGATACTATTGGGGTCTAACCCTAGGCTCAAACTCTTAATATGTTTTTCTCCAACTTTCCCTGGGCTCTATTTCTTTTCCTTCATTGTCTAAGGAACTGGGGACACTTCCATTCTGGACCTTTAGAGACTTGTGTGCTGTGTTCAGTTGCGTCTGACTCTTTGCAACCCCATAGACTGTAGCCCACCAGGCTCCTTTGTCCATGGCATTCTTTAGGTAAGAATACTGGAGTGAGTTGCCATTTCCTCCTCCAGGGGATGTTCCTGACCTAGCGATCCAACCCACATATCCTGTGTCTTCTGCATTGCAGGCAGATACTTCACCTCTGAGCCATTAGATTTTTTTTTTTTTTTAAGGTGAGTAATTAGCATCCATTGTTAGTCAATATTGTTCTTAAAGTGCTTAGAAATCACGAATCTGACCAATAGCTAGTAAACTCCCCAAGGACACTGATATCCCTGGGGACTGCCTTAGAGTCTGCCAGGCAGGAAGAACTCAGCATATTCAAGGAGAGGAGGTGAGAGTCAAAACATGGTTCAGTATGTCCAGCTTCTTGTTAGGGTGATACAGAAGGTCAGAGGTTAGGGTGTAGCTGGAGCCACCCCCTTGTGCCCCCTGTAAGCCCCCCAACTCCCAGCCAGCTAACACCTGCTCAGGCCCAGGTATGGATGAGATGAGACTTGTCTGTCTCCCCTGGAGGCATTTCTGTGGGTCTCTGGCGTTAATGTTCCTTTGGGCCACCCCTTATCTTTTGCCTCCATGTTCAGCTCAGGTTGTTTTCATCACGACCTCCTTGTTGCTGTTTAGCACTAAGTTGTGTCTGACTCTTTGTGACCCCATGGACTGCAACACACCAGGCTTCCCTGTCCTTCACCACCTCCTGGAGCGTGCTCAAACTCATGTCCATTGAGTCAGTAATGCCATCCAACTATCTCATCCTCTATCTCCCCTTCCAATTCCAAAGAAAGGCAATGCCAAAGATTGTTCAAACTACCGCACAATTGCACTCATCTCACATGCTAGTAAAGTCATGCTCAAAATTCTCCAAGCCAGGCTTTAGCAATACGTGAACCGTGAACTTTCAGATGTTTAAGCTGGTTTTAGAAAAGGCAGAGGAACCAGAGATCAAATTGCCAACATCCGCTGGATCATGGAAAAGCAAGAGAGTTCCAGAAAAACATCTATTTCTGCTTTATTGACTATGCCAAAGCCTTGGACTGTGTGGATCACAATAAACTGTGGAAAATTCTGAAAGAGATGGGAATACCAGACCACCTGACCTGCCTCTTGAGAAATCTGTATGCAGGCCAGGAAGCAACAGTTAGAACTGGACATGGAACAACAGACTGGTTCCAAATAGGAAAAGGAGTATGTCAAGGCTGTATATTGTCACCCTGCTTATTTAACTTTCATGCAGAGTACATCATGAGAAATGCTGGACTGGAAGAAACACAAGCTGGAATCAAGATTGCTGGGAGAAATATCAATAACCTCAGACATGCAGATGACACCATCTTTATGGCAGAAAGTGAAGAGGAGTTAAAAAGCCTCTTGATGAAAGTGAAAGAGGAGAGTGAAAAAGTTGGCCTAAAGCTCAACATTCAGAAAACGAAGATCATGGCATTCGGTTCTATCACTTCATGGGAAATAGATGGGGAAACAGTGGAAACAGTGTCAGACTTTATTTTTTTGGGCTCCAGAATCACTGCAGATGGTGACTGCAGCCATGAAATTAAAAGATGCTTACTCCTTGGAAGAAAAGTTATGACTAACCTAAATAGCATATTCAAAAGCAGAGACATTACTTTGCTGACTAAGGTCCGTCTAGTCAAGGCTATGGTTTTTCCAGTGGTCATGTATGGATGTGAGAGTTGGACTGTGAAGAAGGCTGAGTGCCAAAGAATTGATGCTTTTGAAGTGTGGTGTTGGAGAAGAGTCTTGAGAGTCCCTTGGACTGCAAGGAGACCCAACCAGTCCATTCTGAAGGAGATCAACCCTGAGATTTCTTTGGAAGGAATGATGCTAAAGCTGAAACTCCAGTACTTTGGCCACTTCATGCGAAGAGTTGACTCATTGGAAAAGACTCTGATGCTGGGAGGGATTGTGGGCAGGAGGAGAAGGGGACGACCGAGGATGAGATGGCTGGATGGCATCACGGACTCGATGGATGTAAGTCTGAGTGAACTCCGGGAGCTGGTGATGGACAGGGAGGCCCGGCGTGCTGCGATTCATGGGGTCGCAAAGAGTCGGACACGACTGAGCGACTGAACTGAATTGAACTGAACTGATCTCCCCTTGTCCTTTTGCCCTCAATCTTTCCCAGCATCAGGGTCTGTTCCAATGAGTCAGTTCTTCCTATCAGGTGGCCAAAGTATTGGAGTTTCAGTTTCAGCATCAGTTCTTCCAATAAATATTCAGGGTTGATTTCCTTTAGGATTGACTGGTTTGATCTCCTTGCTAACAAGAACCCTTATGGGTTTCCTTTTCACCTGAGTCCAGGGAGGGGAGAGAGGACAGAGTTGAGGAATCCAGGGTACCACCTCCATTTAGTGGCTGAGGGCAGGGAGAGTGACATGGAGCAGTGCCAAGGCTGGTATGTACCCAGCAGCAATACTCAGTTTCCCAAGGGATGTGGTACATGCTGAACACTCTGAGATGAGATTTTCTGGCCAAAGAAACCTTTACAGTTACCACTCTTAGAAACCAGACTCTCCCTCATGGTGGCAACACATTTGTCTGCAAAGATTGAGATCCTAAAAGGCCTTTCTGGTCCTCAGAAGCAGCTGATCACCGGGGTCCCTTTGCTCCTGTGGCCTCAAAAACACTGAGCAGCCCAGACAGGCCTGTGCAAGGCAGGGAGATAGTGCTGTTGCTTCCAGAAACCCCCATGGCCTCCTTGTCCCTGTCATTTGGCCTTTCCTGGGCCAGGCAATAGAGCACGGTCCTTGTTGCTGGTGGAAAGGATGGCAGGGAAGGGAGTGAGGGGAGAAGGGTTCTGGGCTAGTGTTGTCATCTCTTCATCTTAACTTCCTGTCTTAGGACACATCTCCTGCGGCCCTGCTGGGTGGAGAATCTTAACATACACCACTATATCCGACTCTTGGCAGACTTCCCTAAAATCACATCATGCCAATGAGACAAGACCTAATTTTGGGTTGCCTCATGTGGCTTTCACAAGCTCTACATCTCAGCTTCTGAATCCAAGAAGCAAGGTCAAGTGGGAGTTTAATAGCTGCCGACCCGGGATGGTGCAGAGGGCAGTCCTTTGAACTGTGTCTCCAAGGTTCAAGGGAGATTCCCACCATCCCTTAATTTAAAGGAGGAGGCAGAGACAGCCTGGAGGCAAGTCCCATGGCTTCCTTTGTTCTGGGAGGCTCACTGAGGTCTCTTCACATTCTCCAAATCTTAGCCCTTGCTGGCCCCTCAGCTGAGTTAGCATCCCCTCTCCCAAAAGTTCCTAAAAGCCAGGTGCTCTGTCCTCAACAGATCCCAACATGCTAGAATGGAGGAATTGCTGGACTCTGAAGAGAAGACCTAATGTCAGATCGGGTAGAGGAAGTTACCTCAATTTTCTGGGTCACGCCATCACCACGGGAAAGTTTTCTTTACTAAACACACACACAGGGACTTTCCTGGTGGTCCAGTGGTTAAGAATCTGCCTTTCAATGCAGGGGACCAGGGTTTGATCCCTGGTCGGGGAACTACGATCCTACAAGCCTCAGAGCAACTAAGCGTGCACCACAACTAGAGAGCCCGGGCACTACAAGGGAAGATCCACAGGACACAGAAAAATCTTCATGACAAAACTAAGACCCAATGCAGCTAAAAAAATGAATATTTACACACAAACACATACACACAACCACAGAGGAGGAGGAGAAAGAAGGCAATATTGAGCTCTCCTGGAAGGAGCATGAAACACCAGTGTGCTTGTTTCCCTAGAGAGGACTCAGGTATGGGATCCTGGAACTGACTCTGTCCCAAAAAGGAGCCGTTTCTCCTGGGTCCCCCCAGGCTGCCTGATCCCATCTTAAGTGCCATTTGCGTGCGTGCATGTTCGGTCACTTCAGTCATGTCGGACTCTGCAACTGCATGGACTGTAGCCCACTAGGCTTCTCTATCCATGAATTCTCCAGGTAAGAATATTGAAGTGGGTCGCCATGCCCTTCTCCAGGGGATCTTCTCGACCCGGGGATTGGAACTGTGTTTCCTGCATTGGCAGGCAGTTTCTTTACCTCTGAGCCACCTGGGAAGCCCTAAGTGCCGCTGAAGGAGAAAAAATATCCCTCAGAAATGGCAACCCATTTAAATATTCTTGCCTGGAGAATCCCAGGGACGGAGGAGCCTGGTGGGGGCTGCTGTCTATGGGGTCGCACAGAGTCGGACACGACTGAAGTGACTTAGCAGCAGCAGCAGCAGATTCTCCAATGTGGAATTCAACCCCCTCAGCCTTTTGCATCCTCTTACGGGAGTCTCTGCCAGACCTGGGCCGTCTTGCAGCTGTGCATCTCCCACAGACAGAGTGCAGAGACAGAGTTTCATTTTATTTGTTTTTCTTTCTTCCCCCTTTCCTAACCATACGTGCTACCTAATCCAGAAAACATCCAGATCGTAAAGACATTGCCTTTGAAGCCAGAGGCAGGAGAAAGAAAGGGATGCAGCCTAAACTGCTTCTCTCCAGCCATTCACCCTGGGGAGAAATCTTCCTCTCCTAAACTCTGCCCCTCACACGTGCACAAGATGGCTTTTTGGGGTCTTCCTGAGACAGGAGAAAACCATAAGGTCTCTGAGTACCCCCCTCTCTGTTCATCCTCCTCTGCACACACATTTGGCACAAGCCAACGTGAGCACCAGGGCTTACCTGATGGCTCACAAGGAAAAGAATCTGCTTGCAATGCAGAAGAACTGGGTTTGATCCCTGGGTGGGGAAGATCCCCTGGAGAAGGGCATGGCAACTCACTCCAGTATTCTTGCCTGGGAAATCTCATGGACAGAGGTGCCTGAGGGCTATAGTCCATGGGGTCTCAAAGAGCCAGATGCTATTAAAGCGATTTAGCACAATGTGAGCAAGAGATTCAGTTTCAGTGCTGAGCCTTGATGTCGGAGCAGTCAAAGATGTCCTGCTCATCTGTTCTACATAATTTTATAAGTCAATTTTAATTTAGTCAATTTGACAACAGCGATGGAGATCCAGAGTGACAGAGGTGGTAGGGATTCCCTCCCATCTGTTTTCAGTTACAATTACCCTCCTTTGCCAGAGTGAGCAGACAAGAGGGAAGCTATCATAGGCATCATTGCCTGACCCCTTGGCTATGTACCTGGACCAAGGGCTCATGACCCTTCTGCATAGACAACTCAGCCTCTTGCTGGGTTTCCTGCCCTTGGAGCTGATGGAAAGGGGATAAGACTGACATAAATTGAGCTGCTACTATGTTTCACATGCTTTGACTTATACTTGCTCTTGCAATTTTCATAAAAATTCTATGTGGGACACAAAACATTTTATAGATGAGACAACTGAGGCTCAGAGAGGCTAAGTGACTTGCCCAATATCACACACAACTCTTATGTAGCAGAGCTGAGATGTGAACACTGGTCTGATTCCCAAAGATACATTCTTTCTGCTGTCCCCTCCCAGACTCATCCATAGTACTGGCAAGCATGAAAAAAATCTATGCTTTACCTCTATTAGGATTTACCTACTCTCTCTACTAGAGCTGAAGGTTGCCATCCAGGTGAGAGAACTGCTCTGGGAGCCTAAGAGCACGTGGCGTGGGCTGGAGTGTATGAGGAGAAAGAATCTGTCTCCAGGTGACAGCTCACTGGAGACTTCACAGGACACTGCCACAGCCTTGCCCCTCCCTAGGCTAGCCAGGTTTTAGCAGGTAAGAGGTAGCTCTTGGGTAGGTATCTTGCTTGAGGAACCTTCCAGAGGAAGATGGGGAATGGTGTTCCAAGAGCTTCAGAAATAAGGGCAGGGGACCCCTGGCATCCTGTCCTTCTGAAACTGAAGGAGGTCCCTGATTGCTGAGACCGGCCTCTCCAGGCCCTGGAATGCACACCTGCCTCCTGTCCAGGAATCTCTCCTGATGTGGCATCAAACATGCTGGGTGGCTACAGTGACTGGTGGCACCTGCAATCTTCCCATTTAAACGTCCCAAGCTGAAACTGAGCTCCAATCCTTTGGACACCTAATTCGAAGAGCTGACTCATTAGAAAAGACCCTGATGCTGGGGAAGACGGAAGGCAAAAGGAGAAGGAGGCAACAGAGAATGAGATGGTTGGATGGCATCACCAACTCAATGCACATGAGTCTGAGGAAACTCTGGAGATAGTAAAGGACATAGGAGCCTGGCGCGCTGCAGTCCATGGGGTTGCAGAGTCAGACACGACTTAGCAACTGAATAGCAACAACAAATCTTCTCATTGAAACTGAGCACATGTGAGACAGGCAGAGACCTCATTTCTCATTTTTGAAAGACGGCAACTGGTAACTATGGCCAACGGCCTCATAAACCTCACTCTCATGTTAGCTAGGAGCCCCTCAGAACTTTTAGGACATAGGAACCATCAGAGAAAGAGAAGGAAATAAAGCATCCGAAGCATTCAGAGAAAAAGACAAGAGAGAAAAATGGAGACTGTGGGTATCAGCTGTCTCTGGCATACAAGGAGAAAGCCTCAAAGGCTGAGAGCATCCCACTACTGACAAGCTCTCAGACGTGCCCTTGGGCAAACCTTCCTGACACCCCAGGTTGGAGGACCTGATGCATCCTACTGGGCCCCAGTCCTTGTCTACAATTAGCAGTGGGTGAATGAAAGGAGTCTGAAGTGGGAGCACCAGTCCTGGTTCTACACAAACTAGCTGTGGGACCCTGACAAAATAAGTCCCTTCTCCTGCCTAAGCCTCTGTCTCCATCCATTAAAAAACAACACAACAAAAAGCCCTGAGCTTCCCTGGTGGTTAAGAATTCATCTTGCAATGCAAGGGACACTGGTTCGATTCCTGGTCTGGGAAGATACCACGTACTGAGGAGCAACCAAGCCTAAGGGTCGCAACTACTGAAGCCTATGCACAGAGCCTGTGCACTGAAAGAGAAGCCACTGAAATGAGAAGTTCGCACACTGCAATGAAGAGCAGTCACTGCTCGTCCAACTAGAGAAAGCCCTCATGTAGCAATGAAGACCCATCACAGCCAAAAAATCCCTCCCCTCCCCCACCCACTCCCTCATCCTCGATTTCTTCCAGGTCCAAAGCTATGAGATGTTCCCTATGTCTTCTGTCATAAATAAGGCCTAGACCCTGCACATGAACCTCTAACCTTTGAGCCTGGACTAGGAACTCCTCTCTCCTTGAAGCCTCAGCCACACTGTTTCCAGACTGTGTGGGATCTCTGGGAACATGTGCCATCAACTGGGACATGAGAGGGGCCTAGAAAGGCATTCTAATAAATAATGTTATTTCTAGAAAGAAGCCGCTCTGCCTCAAATCCATCCTACACTCCGCTGCTAGATGAACTTCTCAAAACCAAGGTCTGTTCAACGCCACTCTTCTCCCTGGGACTTCAGTGGCTCCATGCTACCTGCCAAACTCTGAGCCAGATACACAAGACCATCCTCGATCTAACTCAACTTGCCTTTGTCTCCCTGCCACTTCGGGTCCCTATCTGTGCCACCCACTCCCCCATCTCTTTGAATCACATCCAACCCACAGGGTCCTTCTCAAATCTGTATCTTCCAAGAAGACATTTTTAGACCAGCTGGGCTTTGTACTGTGATTTTGTAAAATGTGTCTGTCTCCTGTCCCAATACAGGATGCTCCAGGAGTCAGCAGAGTATTTGACACAAACCTAGCACTCTGTGACTTTAAAAGAATGAAACTAATAGAGAATGAATTGTGTTTCTGGAGTCTGAAACAGCAGACTCCTGTTCTACTCCTGTAGAAAAACGACTGGAGGAAGGTTTTGATGTGGATAGATTGGGATTTAAGGAGATTCGCTAGTGGTCTATTGGTTAGAACTCTGTGCTTTCACTGCCAAGGGCACAGGTTTGATCCCTGGTCAGGGAACTAAGATCCCTGTAAGCCCTGTGGTGTGGTCAAAAAAAAAAAAAAAATATGTAAGGGTCCTTTCCACCCAGAGACTTTGTGTTTTATGCAAAGTAGGTTGCACTGCTTCAAAGAAGGCTCTCTAGTTTCCTAATAAATCTTGGAACACTGGCCTTGATGGTCCTGTGACAGCTCTAGCATAGAAGTGAGTCTATCATCTAGAGAAGGTTCTAAGTCAGCAGATGGCTGAGGCACTGCTGGGAGGCCTGGGGACACTGACAGCCCTGCACTCCTGGTTATCCTTGTAGATGAGACATTCGCTCGGGAAAAGCCAAGCATCCTCTCCTTGCCTGACCGCAGCCGGCCCGGAGCCTTTGAGCAGGGCAGCTGCAGGCCCTTTGACGGGAGGGGCACCAGCAGCTGGGGTGCCTTCCTGGGTCCCTGGGCTGGGGCCCTCCCTTCTCTGTGCAGGTGGAGGGCTGGGGGCTCTGCCCACTGGTCTTGTTTTCCCCACCTGCCTGCAGTGCGGTTTGCCTGCCGGCGCCAACGAGGCGTAGGGGCTGGGGGAATTTGATCAGCAAGGAGGGGGAGGTTGTCTCCCTGAGATATGAGCACAGTCTAATCCCTCCCTCCCTCCTTCAGGGCAGGCAGGCTTACTGCTGAGATGCTGAGCAGGCGGGGGAGCAGACAAGAGCTGAGGCTGAAGTAGCTGAAGGTTGCCATGGGTCAAGAGGTGCCCTGGGTGCCTAACTGTCCTTCTGAACCTCTGCTGACCTGACCTCTTGACCGCTAAGGTGCTGAGGCAGATGTGGCCCAGGCATCCTCCAGGCGCTGTCTCTGAGCAATTGTTGGAAGGTCAAGGGCAGGTTCAGGGCTCCTTCACCCAGACTTATGTCCTTTGATATTCTCAGCATGGTTCCCTGGTGTCCCTACCTCCCTAGCTGTGCAGAGGCTTCTGTTCACAGGGTTTTCCCATTATCTTCCTTGAGAAAAGGGTGGGAGGGAGAGGAGGCCGGGTCACGGGCCCACCAGGTTTCAAGCCAGCTGGGGTTGGCACTGAGTTCTTCCAACCTCCCCTGAGAGACCAAACAAATGTTATCAGTGACTCAGAGAGCCTCCTGTCAAGGTCACTCTGCTCTGCCTGATGCTGTCTCTGCTGTTTGACATGAGAACTGACTCTGCTGTCCACTGCCCACCAGCTCCAGTGCACTGCCCAGGCACTAGGTGACCTCTCTCCATGACAGTCTTGACCCCTCTCCATGACAGTCTTGACCCCTGGCTGGAGATCACGGGGCCTTCCATGCCAGGATGGAGGGCCTCCAGGTTTCTGCTTCCTTAGCTGATCTGTTCTTTTGTGGTATTAACCCTTTCCCTCCCTGAAGCTTCCTCACCCAGATAGGAGACCAAGCCCTGAAAGCTCCCTTGGGATTCCTCCTCTTCTCGTGTGCCTGGGATCCCAGACGCTATGGTCCTAGGGCAGCAGGTCGGGAAGTGTTAGTCTCTCAGTAGCCCCCCATACTCCTCTGTCCATGGAATTCTTCAGGTAAGAATACTGGAATGGGTAGTCATTCCCTTCTCCAGGGGATCTTCCCCACCCAGGGATCAAATCTGGATCTCCAGAATTGCAGGTGGCTTCTTTACTGTCTGAGCCACCAGGGAGGGAGACATGAAATGGCTGGGTAGGAAGGACCACCGTAGCCCTCACTACCCTCGATCTTGATTGTGTGGGGCTCAGCCCCGTGTGTGTCCAGGGCCTGGTGCTAGGCACAGGGGGCATGACATATTTTCCTTTTCAAGTTTATCACTGAGAATTCCTGGGAAGTTCAGTGGTTAGGACTCTAAGCTCTCACTGCTGAGGGTCTGGATTCAATCCCTGGATGGGAAACTAAGATCCCACCCTTGCGATGTTGCTAAAAATAAAATTTTAAAAGTTTATCAACTAGGCAGGGAGGAAGGATATAAGTTACATTTTAATTCACGGGAACAGATGTTCAAGGGAGAAATAAAGGACCAGACTGGGCAGGGCAGCCCCAGTAGTGAGTGTACTGCTCTCACCCTAGAAGGCCTGGGTCTCCTAATAGTCCAGCACTCACTCACTCACCTATGGCCCATTGCCCCACCACCCAGGGTGGCTGGGGTCACAGGGACAGGTGCCGGCAAGCCTGAGCTTTGTTCTCCTGCCTCCTTTGCTTTCTCTTACCTCCTTCCCTCTCCCCTTTCCTTGCATGCCTATGCTCAAATCTCTCTCTCTTCAGCAGGAATATAATGTTCGGCTGCTTTCCACCCACTCTCTGAATGCTGCCAGCGAATAATGACTAAGGTGGTGGGTGGAAGTACAGCAAGTTGAGACCAATTTAGCAGTCCGGGGTGCCAGGAGGAGGGTGATTTAGCAGCAAATAGCTTTGCAAACAGCAAGGAGAGTGAAGATGCCCCCAAAGCCAACAGACCAGTGAGCCAAGTGCACAGCCCTGCCCAGGTGCCTAGGGCAGGGACTGCCTCAGCTGCCTGGCAGCCTGTGCAGGGAGGTTAGGTCATGTGAGGGGCAGGACTTGTCCTGAAATGCCAACTCATTTTCAGAGTCATGCCTACCCCCGATCTCAGTTCTATTTTGGACATCTTTGAGGGGCCCATGTTCCTGTACATCCCTGGGGCTGGCAATTTCACTAGTTAGGTCCTTCTTCTAATGGATGCTGGGGCCTCAGAGGATCTACAGCCCTGAGGGGCTGATGGGAACTGGACAGACTGCTCTGGGCATGGCAGAAACAGAGGTCCTGTAGTTTTGGGGGAGGGGGCTGCCCCCAGCATGCTGTGGACCAGGCCCCGGAGAGATGCCAACCCAGGTGGATACTGGTGTGGGGCTTGCAGGGTGGGCCAACCAGGAGTCTTGAGGACTGGTATTATGGCACGTGACTGCGAGTGTGGTAGGTATCAGAGGAGAGCTTACCTGAGATGAAGAGATGATGAGAATGCATGGGATGTGTGTGTGCGCGTATGTATGTGTGTGCACATGTCTGCCCACTGTCGTCTTAAAGGCAGTTCTCTTCTTCCACAGTGATTAGCTGACATGGAAGCAAATCTGTGGGTGATCTGGGGAGGGTGGCTCTTTCCTGCCTTTGTTCCAGACGCTGGACGAAACCCACATCACATCTGTTCAGACACCAATTTGGCCTGTCACTTACGAAGAAAAATCACCTCTCTGCTGGACTGATTAGGACAATTAGTTTTGGCTGTTAGGGCACGTATGCACCCACACGTAAACACACACACACTCACTCACTCTCTCCTCTGTCTCTTTCACCCTCTCCCCATTCCACCAACTCCCCTGCCTCCCCTACTTGGAGCCCCACTGCACTGTCTTGCCACCAATCCTCCATCCAGTTCTGTCATCTGGGAGGCAGCCTCCGTATGTGACCACCCCTGAAGTCTGGTTTCCACACGCTGCTCACATTACCAAAGAAGAGACCGCTAATCCCATTTTAGTTTAGGACTTTGTTGCATATGGATAAGGTGGGAACACTGAATTAGATTATAGATGAAAACTTGGTATTCCAATGAAACATCGTTAATTCAGACTCTGTGAAGACAAATTCTGCATAATTTCAACGCAGCATGGACTAAACCTTATGAGTTGACTAGCTATAAAGAGAAAGAACCGACATAAAATACATTTCATTCCTTAAAGTGCATCTCAAGTAGAGATGCCATTATGCCAGATACTTCTTATTTCTTGTTTATTGAGCTTAAGCTATATGCATAACAAGTGCTTGGGGATAAGAAGAGGGTGAACAGAAAAAGGGGAGAAAAGTCTAAGACTTTCATCAAGCTTGAATTATAATAAATATGGAAGTAAACGAGTTCTTATAATTTTAAAAAATCTTTCCTCTTTCTGTATGTTAAACACTTGACACCAATTCACTGAACCTAAATCTCTTTACTTAATTTGGCTGTGTGGTTACTGCTTGGATTGGGAGTCAAGATGGCCCAGTTCAACCCACAGCATTCCACTTAAAGTCTTGGGTAAAACTCCTTTACTTCTCGTTTAATTTTCTCCTCTGTCAAATTGCAGAAGAAATCTCAGAGTTGTAAATAATAATAATAATCCTTTTGAAGTTCAAAAGTGCTATTAAAATCACTACAATAGGAAAGCCAGGGATGGTCAGGCTGTCTGGTGGGAGCCTGTCATCTGACAGGAAGTAAGAAAGAGACGTAGGATAGAGATTGCAGATACAGAGGCAACTATGCAAAACAGCAGCAGCTAGAAGCCCAACTCACCCCACCTGACTCTGGCTGACAGAGTCAGCGGGCCGAATTTTCCAGACCCCTGGAAGAGCCCATCCGTGGCTAAGCTATACACTCGCTCTGCTGGAGGCAGTTGTAAAGAGCAGAGTTACCTCCCACCCGGCATTGCCCAGTTTTGTCTGGTCTGCATGGCTGGTCAAACCAGTTAAAAGGAGGTAACAGGCTCCCTCCAGGGGCTCCCCTTGGAGAGACAGACTCATCTCCTGGACTCTGAACTTGCATCTGGGAGCTATGACCTTGTTGCTGCTATGCTTCCTCTCTATAGGGAAGGTATAAATTCCTTCCTTAGGTTCAACTTCAAAGTCTCATTCAGGGAATTCCCTGGTGGTCCAGTGGCTAAGACTCTCAGCTCCCAGTGCAGGGGGCCCAGGTTCGATCCCTGGTCAGGGAGCTAGATCCCACATGCTACAACTAAGACCCAGAGCAGCCAAATAAATAAATAAAAATTTTAAAAAAATGTTTTTTTTAAAAAAAAAAAACAAAAAAACCAAAGTCTCGTTCACAGCCACCTCCACCCTAGAGTCTTCTAGCTTACCTCCCTCCTGGGGAACAGCTGCCATGTTCAAAGTTGTCCCGATCTAGTTTTCAACGTACTTGTCACTGACTCATGGGGGCTGGCTCCTCTTCAATCCTCATCACAAGTTTTATTTAGCCAGACCATTATTTAGTCATTTTGTTTATCCCCCATCACCCTGGCACCTTGCATGGATAAGACCTTTAATAATGAAGCAACTTAGGATGCATGCACATACATATAAGGTGCCAGGGAGATGAGGGATAAACTGGGCTTCCCTGGTGGCACAGTGGTAAACAATCTGCCTGGTAACACAGGAGATGCGAGTTTGATCCCTGAGTTGGGAAGATTCTCTGGAAAAGAAAATGGCAACCCATTACAGTATTCTTGCCTGGAAAATTCCATGGACAGAGGAGCCTGGTGGGTTACAATCCATGGGGTCACAAAACAGGCAGACACGACTGAGCACATGCATGAAAGAACGCAGCACATGAGATTTTCAAACTTGGGTGATGATCTTTGAAAGGAAAATGAAAATCACTGAGGACCCCTGAGAGAGCATGTGAAATCCTGACACGAGGAATAACGGGGTGGTACAAAGGGCATGGGAAAGGAGTCACCAGACTCTGAACCATGTGACCTTGGGCAAATCACAGCCTGATGACCTCTCCAAACATGGGAGCAACTCACACTCCCAGCAGAACCGTGAGAGTGTCCACTCCAGAACAGTGTTTTTTAAACTGCAGCAGCACAAAAATCTATTCAAAAGCCAGCTCAGTGACCCACCATGTAAATCGTCTAAAGATTTCCCAGGCAGTTGGAAAGATTTCCCAGGTTTGTTGGCCAGACCCCAGAAACACCTCATCACTACCCTGGAACCACTGCCCCCTGGGGGTTCCAACTGTAGGATTTTGAAACCTCAAATCTAGATCACACCTATCACCTCCTACTTGTATAATTATACTTCTCGGTTGAAGGACCTGGAGATATAGTGCGTAGGCTGGCAGGGTGGGTGGAGGCTGGGTTTTCTTTAGGATCCCAAACTACTGGAGGCAGGAATCAGGATATAGGAGCCCCAGTTAGGCAGAAGCCCTGAAACAGCTGGCCCAATAATACAGACAGGAAAATCAGAGGTCATGCCAGTCAAGCGTCCTTCAGCAGAAATCTGCTGCTGGGAAAAGTGCTCCCACCAAGTCTCTGATACCTCTTTTCTGTCCAGTTATTTTATTAAACACGCATTTCCTAAGGACTTCCCCCTAAAAGCCAACTACTACTCTGACCTGGGAATTGATGACACAATCTCTGCCTCTAGGAACTTTGGAGGCTCTTCAGGAGCCTGTGGGTAAATGCCAGGAGAGCAAGGAATGACGGGAAGGCAGGTGACCCAGACTTAAAGAGAGAAGGGACAAGTTGTTGGAGGAGTTGATCCTGTATGGTTAAAACCTGAAGTGTAAATGGGGGCTAGTTGGGTGGAGGTAGAGGAAGAGGGCAAGAATCTTTTGCACAGAAGAAACATGTTCAAAAGTAGCAGAAGAATGTGCAAAGAGCCAGGCTCAGCACTAAGCTGAGCTGAGACCCTTGCTCCTCCACTTCCTATCCTGGCAATGGGATTGAAGTCTCCTCCTCTAATAATCATACATACCCTGTGGGGCTGTGCTGAGAATTAAAGGAGATAATGAGCCAAAAGTACTGGGCACACAGGGTACTTAGTGAAGGGTATTAAATGTTGCTAAATATTTCCCACTACACTAGCCTGTAAGCTGCATAACCACTGGCTTGCCATCATCGGTTTATTCATCCTTGTAGACTCACTTTCAGGCCCAGAGCCTTGCCTTTTGTAGGCACCGAATGAATATTTTTAAAATGAATGTTGAAAAAGTGCAAAGGCGTATACCTATGTTTTCGGGATCAGAAAGCCATTTTTCCATAGCTAGAGCCCATGTATCTCTGTGGCCATATAGGCAGATGCATGGTTTCTCAAAATAGCTCAGCAAATTTTTCCCTCTCATGGTCCCAATGCACTGGCTCTCCCCAAGCCATACTACCCCAGCCGTACCCCTTCAATGGCAACTATCCTGACACATATCCACCGGGACACACGGGCAGACAAGGGGCTCTTCCTATAGACAGACAGGAGCAGAAGCTGAAGTATTAAAACAGGTTCTACCTTGTGAAGCACAGAGGCTGCCATCAACATTCAAAAACCCCACCATCTCAAATGTCCCATCCTCCCTCTTGCTCACATGCTGGAACCTTCAAAGAGACACCCTTCTTTTCCAACCTGAGTTTCTTCTCATCACCAACAGATGAGTGTCCCTGGCTCACATCCACCCAGCCCTGATCCCTTCTGCGTGGACTCCCACTCGTTATGCCTGACTTTGCTCCCATGAACTGTGGACCTCAGTTAAGTCCTGCCGCTCTGTGGCCTCACTTTTTTCACTGTCAGAACACAGAGAGTCAGCGATGCTCCATGCTCACCTGGTAGTTATGTCTCAAGGGTAAAGGAGATAACAAATGAGATAACGTCTATGATGCACAGAAAACACCTCAAGAAGAAAGGCTCTGGATAAACACAAGGTGTTAAAACCACACCTGATTAGCATGTATGTCTCTGTCCACAGACTTCAACCATAGATTCCACTTTCCTCCACCCCTGAACATAAACACCCTTCCTGCCTGTAATCATTGTCTCTGCTACACATCTTCACGTGCGTACATATACCCACAGACTTTCAGCACCTGTATTTCCCCCAACATGCCCAGGGAAAATTGTTTTTCAACTCAGAGGAAGCTCAGGTTACAAATGCTCCCTTGCCCCTACACAGAGGCTCTTTTTCAGGACGCAGGAACAAGAGCCAAGCAGCCAATCTCTCAAGCAGGGCATTTCAGCTCCCACCATGAGGCTGCAGGAGATCCTTACCTGCCACAGCTCCTGCAAGGGCTTTCCAGGATGAGGTGACTCCTTGCTAGTTTGCCAGCACCCAAGACCAGAACAGAGGGGCCGATGGCAGCAAGAGGATGTGGCTGGAAGGCCAGAGCAAGGACCCAGACACTTCAGATGCTCAGCGCCCTAAGTACTCCTCATTCCTGGGAAGTTAGGGCCCCGAAGTCAACGAATCAGGAGCACTTTCCTAGGCATGACACAATCGTGGGCAAGCAGACCGCTCAGGTCCTCCCCAGTTTAGTCCTTTCCACTTGGAGCAGCAACCAGAAAGCCTGTAGTGGTTGGTGCCTGTTGCTGCTGAGCTCTATGCTCTAAAGGCTGGAGTTAAGCATGTGGAAGGGTGTTTGTGTGTGTGTGTGTGTGTGTGTGTGTGTAGGGGAGTGGGGAGAGAGTGAGGGGCTGGCTGCCTGTGGTGGGTGAGAGAAAGAAATGAATGTGATATGTGTGTAGGTGTGAGACTGTGTGTGTGTGTTGCTTTGGCTGAATGAGTACAGGCAGTGCTAATTTGCTTCACTCCTGTCCAACTCTGTGAGACCCCATGGACAGCCCTCCAGGCTCCTCTATCCATAGGATTCTCCAGGCAAGGACACTCGAGTGGGTTGCCATGCCCTCCTCCAGGGGATCTTCCTAAACCAAGGATCGAACCAGTGTCTCTTACCTCTAACCTGCATTGGCAGGCAGGTTCTTTACCACCAGCGCCACCTGGGAATCCCCCAGCAGGCAGGGGGCCACCTAAATACCCAGGCTCATCACCCACCTTCTCTATCGATCTCAGCCCCTGTGGCCTATCCCTTCGGTGGAACAATCTATACCTCCAACTGCACCCGTGTCCCCGCCACCAGTGCGGACACACACAGCCCATCTCCAAAGTTCCAGACAGCAAAGTTCAGTGGCCCGGCCGCGGCTGTCAGACCCTGCCTGTACATCTCCCGCTTCCTCATTTCTGGACTTCGGTGTCACCCAACACCTCTGCCCCCGCAGATCAGACTCGGGACGGGGAGTAGATAAACCCGGTCTGTAGGAGACAAAGCCGGAAGGACGGGCGCACCCTCCTTTCTTCCAGGCGGGGACCAGACTCGCCGCACGCGCCCAGGCAGAGGGGAGACCCTGACAGTTACATGCGGAGACAAAGACACCTGGACAGACGCCGGCACAGACAGACAAAGACCGACTGACGCGCAGGCACGCCGCGGGGAGCCCAGTTTCCCGGGAGCCCGGCTCCCTCCTTGCGGACGGAGCGAGACCCCTGTCCACCTCACCTTATCTGTCCCTGCGCCTGGGGCTGACTTCAGGGTTTTTTTCTTTTCTTTTCCAGTGTGTTTGGCGATGTGCTCCCGTCTCTCCTCTCGCGCTGGCCGGGCGGGTCCCGAGATTGCTCTCAGCTCTGGCTTGCTAGATGAGGCGAGCAGAGAAACTTTCTATCTCGCCTCCCGCCCGGCGCCGCCCGGCCGCCCGCCCGCTCGGTGGCTCCCTGAGCGCCGGCCCCAGCGCGGGTCCGGGAGCCTCGGGCGGGCGGGAGGGCAGGGCGGGGCGGGCGGACCGGGGCGGGGTTGGCGCCGCTCATTGGCCAGGGCGGGGCGGGGCGGGGCGGGGCGGGGCCGGCGCCGACGCCGCTCGTTGGTTAGGGCTGCCGGCGGCTCTTCCCAGCCGCTCGGCGGCCTTTGTTCCCAGCTGACAGCTGGGTTTGCCCTCGACCTCCCGCTCGCCTGCATCCGCCTCCCGCGCGGGGTCCCGACTCCCCCAACTCTCCGATCTCACTTTCAGCAGATCCCTCCGGGTTGCCCCGTCTGCTCGATCTTTTTCTCCCCCCTCCTTCTCTTCCCCCATTCCTTCTTTTTTGTCTTTTTCTTCTTTCCCCTTCTTTTCACCCCCTTCTTCTTACATGCTCCATTTTCCCCAGCACCATCTCCCCACTTCAGTCCCCTGGATTTCTAGGTTCAAAAAAGGCACCAGCAGTCTGGTAAGAGGCATTGGCTCGCCAGGATTGCAGGTTGGAGCCTAGACCACTGGCACTCCCACTCCGAAAAGTTTCAGGTGAAAGCTGAAGACTGTTTATAGCTAGTAATCTTACCCAGTACCTTTCTAACACTATCATTTTCTCTACCACCCACTTTCAACTTCTAGCATCTGAGGTAGGAGAGGACCCAAGTTTACAAGATTTGGTTGGACAAGGGCCAGTTTATTGGGTTTCCAGGGGTTGCATGAGGCTGGGGTCCTGAGGATGCATGCCCAGGTAGTATTGAGGTGGGGTGTGGGGAGATTGAAGTGCCTGGCTTCTGATTATAAGTAGAATGATGAAAGAAGATGGCCTGAAAGGAACCACACCATATTGTTTCTGCTGTTTCTCCACTTGAAATCCTGTAGAGGATCCTCACTATCCCCAGTTCTTGACCCTAAAGACTCCATCTTTCAATTCTTGGCTTCATGGGGTTTAAGGGGTCAGTCAGACAAGCTCTGCTACTTATCAACTCTATGACCCTGAGTCACTGCTTTAAATTCTTTATATCCTAGTTCCTTCCTTTATAAAATTGGGATAGCAATTCCCAGAATGTAAACTCCCTGAGAGCGGGGACTTTCTTTTTTTATTCATGATTGAACAACTTGATTCCTTTTGTTCACATATAACCCCAACACTCAGAACTTGATACATAGTAGGCACTCAATAAATAATTGTTGAATGAATGAATTTCTTATTTATGGATTTGTTGTGAGGATTAAATAAGAATCCCAGTATATGGTCAGCATGGGCTTCCCAGGTGGTACTAGTGGTAAAGAACACACCTGCCAATGCAGGAGACATAAAGAGACGGGGGTTTGATCCCTGGGTTGGGAAGATCCCCTCGAGGAGGAAATGGCAACCCACCCCAGCATTCTTCTCATACTGTTCATGAGGTTCTCAAGGCAAGAATACTGAAGTGGTTTGCCATTGCCTTCTCCAGTGGACCACGTTTTGTCAGAACTCTCCATTATGACCCATCCGTCTTGGATGGCCCTACATGGCATGGCTCATAGTTTCACTGGGTTAGACAAGGCTGTGGTCCATGTGCTCAGTTTGATTAGTTTTCTGTGATTGTGGTTTTCATTCTGTCTGGCAATAGCGACCCACTTCAGTACTCTTGCCTGGAAAATGCCATGGGCAGAGGAGCCTGGTAGGCTGCAGTCCATGGAGTCACTAAGAGTCAGACACGACTGAGCGACTCACTTTCACTCTTCACTTTCATGCATTGGAGAAGGAAATGGCAACCCACTCCAGTGTTCTTGCCTGGAGAATCCCAGGGACGGAGGAGCCTGGTGGGCTGCCATCTATGGGGTCGCACAGTGAAGCGACTTAGCAGTCCAGCAGCCCTCTGATAAGGATAAAAGGGTTATGGAAGCTTCCTGATGAGAGAGACTGACCTTGGGGGAAACTGGGTCTTATTCAAGTATTCTTGCCTGGAGAATTTCACGGACAGGGGGGCCTGGTGAGCTACAGTCTATAGGGTCACTTAGCACGCATGCAAGCATGTGGAAAGTACACATGTGTGCATGCTAAATTGCTTCAGTTGTGTCTGACTCTTTGCGACCCTATGGACTGTAGCCTACCAGGCTCCTCTGTCCGTGGAATTCTCCAGGCAAGGATACTTGAACAGGTTGCCATTCTCTTCTCCAGGGGATCTTCCTGACCCAGGGATTGAACCCACATCTCTTATGTCTCCTGCGTTGGCAAGGGGTTCCTTACCACTAGCGCCATCTGGGAAGCCCTGAAAGTGCATATACATGGCAGCAATTATAAATCTTGGGGTTGACACAAGGAAATTGTAGCACTGCTTATAATAGCTGCCATGAAAATACATATACATAACAGCTATTATAAGTAATACTACAATTTCTTTGTGTCAGCCCCAAGACTGGTTACTCAGCTTTCTCAGGCAATACTTCCTACCCACCTTTGTATGTACTCATCCCTCATTGGAAAAGTCATTCTCCATTTGTCAAAATTTAAGACCTAAAATGCATTCCAGGGTTTGATGTACAGCTCACTTAGAAGGACTGAGTTAGGCAAAGGGTCTGGGCAGAGCAGTGATGTGTGTGAGAGGTGAAATCCAGAAACAGTAGGGAAGAATAGAAACACCCTGTGCAGGGAAGCTTCAGAGATAAAGTGGGGTGTATGGAGAATGGGGGCAGAGTAAGGATGAAGAATGAGAGAGGAGAGCCATGATGGTACAGTGTGTGTGCATGTGTGTGGTCATAAAAGCCTCAGGAATGTGGTCTCCTGAAGTACGAGGCCATAATTAGCTTCCTGATTCAGCTGTTGGGTATGGAAATGCAATGCCTGGGTGTGTCTGCCTCTGAAACCTCTGATGGGATTCTCACTGTGGCTCCTCTCCCATTGTCCAGTGATGGTGTGTTATCCTTCTAGGTCCTGGCTATCCCATTTGGCCCTCTGCTTCTCTCAGGCTCTCCCTTGCTTGAGGTGAGTCTGAAAAACTGGGTCACGAATTATGCTCTTACAAAATATTCCCTGCCATCCTCATCAACTCGTTATCTGAGGTTCAAATGGCTTACTGTTCTAGCTTAGTATTCTGTTACTCAGCTCTAGGACCTCAGATTGGCCACAGAGGACCAAGCCCATGGCCCAGTAACCTGACAGCTGGTCTGAGCTAGAAGCACCTCTGCTTTTTTCAAAGTACTTTCTCCTATCACAGTTTAAATAACCGCCTGATTTCTTGTTTGTCTTCAACTCTCCTGTGTGTTTCTTATTCAAAGCCCAACATCTTTCTTATTCGACATTGAATCCCCAGCACATTTTTTGTATGTAACAAGCACTTAAAAAGTACTTAAATAAATTCTGTAGTGGAAGGCAGGTTGATGTTGCAGAGAGTGGAATGAACTCATATACAAAAGATTCACATCTATTCCTGCTTTTTCAAACTTGTAACCTTGTCGTCACCATATTGAGACTCAGTTTGCTCATCAGTAAAATGGGCCTAGTAATATTTGCCCTGTCTGTGGCACTGATGCAAATATGAAAAGGATTACTGAAATCAAAGTGGTAAGAAAAGTAAAAAATGTTAAATACCAGTTTAATGTTATTCTGAGTCTAAAAATTCAGGACTTTGTGTTGGGAGGCAAGAAAGGATGACTGTATTTAACTGAGGCTGGGTAATCTCTGAAAGCAGGTGAGAAAATATTATTATGCTAGAGCATGTGGTGCTAGTGGTAAAGAACTCACCTGTCAGTGCAGGAGACATAAGAGACAAGGGTTCAGTCTCTGGATTGGGAAGATCCCCTAGAGAAAGGCATGGCAACCCACTCTAGTATTCTTGCCCGGAGAAGTCCATGGACAGAGGAGCCTGGCAGGCTACAGTCCATGAGGTTGCAAAGAGTTGGACAAGACTGAAGTGAGTGAGCATGCAGCAGAGCATTGAGAAAAAGATTTAGCGGATCAACAGGCTTCCTCTACTCCATCTATCTTCCAGCTAGCCTGGGGAAGTAGGGGTAGGTTGATTTTCCTTCAGGCAAAGCCAATGCCTCCTGATCTTAGAAGATGCCCAACCAATGTCCTGTCTCCCTCTAGGATGTGAAGCTCTTAAAACCAGAATTTACATTTCTTACTTGTACATCTCTGGGTGCTTTACATCTCTTATCTCTGGATATCACTAAACTCCTGTGTTTTGAGAGGGCCATCTCTTCCTTGATTTCTCTACCTATTAAGAAAACAAGTTAGATAAAATGCAAATAGTGTTTCTCCTTTCCTAGAAAGTATTACACAACTTCCAGAAATTGTTTAGCATTATTGTTATCACCATCATTATCATTGTGACATTATTATCTGACATTATTATATTATTATTCTGTATTCTTAACCTATATTCCCATTCAGGAGACTAGGGAAGTTGTGGAGGGAACAAACACTCCTCCAGGCCCTGGGGAGAACGTGCTGACCTCAGAATTCCTATCCTGGGATGACTCACCTCCATTAAGATGTTCAAGTCATCTTAGGAAATATGTCCACCATCCTTTCATCTAAAGGAAAACTGAGTCAAAGAACAAGATAAGAAATTGGCCCAGCTTCACTGGGATGCCAGGGTCTTAAGGCATGGCTCCTGTGCCTACCTCAGCAACCGTGTGACTGATCCAGTGCCTGATGTGCTTTGGTTTGGGCAGTGGAGACCACAGGCAGGCAGCCTTCCCCTGAGCAGAGACTAGTAAAGCAGTCACCTTAGCTAAAGCAAAGGGTTCAAATGGCATTCATGCATTTTAGGTTGCTTCAGTCGTGTCCAACTTTTTGTGACCCTATGACTATAGCCTGCAAGTCTCCTCTGTCCACAGGATTTTTCAAGAAAGAATACTGAAGTGGGTTGCCATGCCCTCCTACAGGGGATCTTACTGACCTAGGGTTCAAACCCACAGCTCTAGCATTGCAGGAGGATTCTCTACTACTGAGCCACCGGGGAAGCCCGTTCAAATGACACTGACTAGCTTCAGTGTGAAGAGGTTTTGTCCAGCCACCAGCCAGCAAAACTCACAAGATAACTATTTAGCAAATGCTTCAGTATAAATGCAAGATTAAACTAGATTATGGAAAAACTGAGAAGAAAATACTCTGATTCCTCCTATCCCAGCACCATTTTCAATAGGAGGTGGTTGGTTACTTCTCATTCAGCATCCTCACTTTGAAAGGTTCTGGGCTATAGCACCTGTTAGGGAATCTGTCTCTTCCAGGGTTTGGACTAGTTTGTCTGAAAGTCTGAAGCAGGCAGATGTTTCCACTTTGTCTCTACTTACAGTATTAGGAAAGCTTGACTTAAACTGGGTTAAACAAAAGGAAAAAAAAAAAAAAACCTGTCATGAATGAATAAGTGAAGAGATCAGCTCCCAGGTTAGTGCATACCATGGATTCACAACATCATCAGAGATCAGGTCTCCATTTCCTGGTTTGGTATTTTCAGAGTAAGTGCTTTGCCCCAGAATGATTGTTTAGGAATACAGGCTGGATCTTTCAGTCCCATTGGTACACCCAAAGTCCAACAATAGTCTAAGGATTAAAGTACCTTTGTTTCTGCATCTCTTTCCTAGGATCAAGAAAACCTTTCCTGAAAGGTGAGAAAAATCTTTCCTGCTGACACTGAACAAACTTAGCCACATTAGCAAGCAGGCATTGACAAATCCAATGAGAT
This sequence comes from Ovis aries, assembly GCF_016772045.2. Taxonomy (NCBI): domain Eukaryota; kingdom Metazoa; phylum Chordata; class Mammalia; order Artiodactyla; family Bovidae; genus Ovis; species Ovis aries. Next base: position 45,495,807 of record NC_056055.1, on the reverse strand, counting down.
TATTTTGATTGGGTTTTACCAAGGGATTGGAAGTGGAATAAATATTGGGACATACCTGTATCTGTTGTTTTCAAAGGAGAAGGGGGAAACTGGTGAGAACTGACAATCATTGCTTGTCTATTGCATCCCTGTACTTTGCTGGGAATTTTATCTACATTATCTTACTTAGTTATAGAAATCATTATTATTTCTATTTTCCAAGTGAAGAAACTGAAGCTTAGAGTGGCTAAGTAATTTGCCCCAAAGTATAATTAAGTGAAAGTCAAGGTGTTAGTCACTCAGTAGTGTCCAACTCTTTGCGACCTCATGGACTGTAGCCCACCAGGCTCCTCTGTCCATGGGATTTTCCAGGCAAGAATCCTGGAGTGGGTAGCCATTTCCTTCTCCAGGGGATCTTCCCAACCCAGGGATTGAATCTGGGTCTCTTGCATTGCAGGTGGATTATTTACCACTGAGCCACCAAGGAAGCCCTCCACCACCAGATTTAAACTTCTTTCTTAGCATCTCTACAGTGTGCCTCTTTCTCACCTGTGCATTCCTTTTCCTCCCTCCTGCCAAGAGATATGTCTTTTTACTTCCACACAACTTCCCCACCTCCATCAAGGCCACTACCATGCTCTTGCCTTCCTTCAGGGCAGAATGGAAGTGTCTTTCAAGGTCCTCCCCAAGCCCTGACCCTGCCCTCCTGCACACCCTACTCCCACTCCATGATTGGAAGTCCTATCAAATGTGTCATGTCCGTGTCCTTCTCTTCTTTCCTTCTTGCACACTTTGTGACTTGCACTTTCTTGTTTTAGGTGAATGCGCCTTATTTTCCCACTAGATTTTTCAGTGGCCAGCTCCATGCTTAGTCCATGAGAGGGCTTTCCACAAATATTTAATGACTAAGCGAGGGCAGCGACCACCTCTTACTTCTCTAGCTCTCTCGTAAACCTCAGTCTGCTGCTGCCCATGGGTGGTGACTAATGGACTAATTGGCTTTGGGCTGATTCCTCCCCAGGGCTGAGGAATGACAGGCAGACAAAGAAGCTGGCATGACCTTTGTCAGTACTGAGAGAGGCCTTGGGTAAATGGGCCCCATCAAGCCCACATTTGCTTGTAGCCCTCAACTCATTTAAGCAAATAGAGCATATGAGACCGTGACTTCTGGGAAATCATTTAGTTCCCCTATGGAGCATGTTGGCAGGCTCATTTCCTGTGCCTAGGGGGGAGAAAAAAAGAAAAATAGCAGAGGCTTTTGAGACCCTTTGTGCTGAAATAGAATTTACACATTTACTCAGCTCTTTCTGAAGAAGCAGTTCAGGGAGCCAGCCCTAGACTGAAAGGCTGGTGCTGTCCCCTAAGAGTTGGTGACATCAAGACCGGTCGCCTGGGACCTGCCCTGGACTTGAGCTCCTGCTGGCCTGCTTGGCTTTCTTTTTTTTTTTTTTAGGGCTGGGGGATGTGCGTGCTGGATCTTCATTTATTGCTGTCTGTGGGTTTTTCCTTGGGGCATGTGGGGTCTCTAGTTGTGGCACTTAGCTGCACTGTGGCACGTGGGATCTTAGTTCCTCAACCAGGGATCAAACTCAGGCCCCTGCACTGGAAGATGGAGTTTTAGCCACTGGACTACCAGGGAAGTCCCCTGCCTGGTTTTCTAACTGAATCCTCTAGGTCACTCCAATCCTCAAGTAGCATTGCCATTCTTCCCTCCCATCTTCTGGAACTAACTTCACTGCCTTTACTTTGTGTATTGAATTCTCTAGGTGTTCACCCTGTATTTTGCCTTTATTCTCCGACTCACTGAATTTGCTCCATGCTGACCATTTCTTTTGCTTTCATTCCCAGAATGATTGAGAAGGGCTCCATCTCACCAGCTCCAAAAATAGAGGCCAGAAAGGGGGCAGAGAAGGAAAGGCAGTGGGTGGCTGTACCAGGTGATCTCTGAGGTCGCTTCTGGCATTTTCTAACTCTTTTTACCTAAGGTGGCTGCTGCTGCTGCTGCTGCTAAGTCGCTTCAGTCGTTGGGAGCAGCAAAAAAGGACAGCTGCAGGTGCCACTTGAGCACTTTGGCAAGAAGAGGCTCTTGGTGATCTTGAACTAATTTTTCCTGTAAAAAAGCCTCAGTTTGCTTGAAGTTCCCTATTACACCTGCCTTGCAGAGTCGCCTTGAGTGTTTAATGCATCAACACTTGTGACAAGCTGAGCCCAGCATCCAACCTATAGGAAAACCCTTCATCTGCTCTTCTTCTCTGTGCGACCTCTCCTCCCCCCGTCAGAAACCCAGGGCCTTTTCTGCCCTGTTTCTTCCAATTAAAAACATTCTCATGATTTGGCCCAAAACCCATTCAGCATGGTGAAGTGGAAAAGTGAACAACATTTTAAAATTTTCATTATTTATTTATTGTTTTTGGCTGTGCTGGATCTTTGTTGCTGCACGCTGGCTTTCTCTAATTGCGGGGACCCAGGGCTACTCCTCACGGTGGGCATGGGCTTCTCACTGCAGTGGCTTCTCTTGTTGCAGAGCAGAGGCTCCAGGGTAAGTGGGCTTCAGTAGCTCTGGTGCACAGGCTTAGCTGCTCTGAGGCATTTGGGATCTTCCTGGTTCAGGGATTGAACCTGTGTCCCCTGCATTGGCCGGTGGATTCTTATCCACTGCACCATCAGGGAAGTTCTGAGAACAGCATTTTGAGTCTATCGATTGCAGCTGAAGCCTTGAGTTTGAATCCGACTCTGTCCTCAGTCCCTATGTGATCTCGGCCAAATTTCTTGCTCCCATATCCTCTGCTTCTGGCACTTTTGAGTGATTTTAACACTATAATCTCACAGAGAGGAATGCAAGAAAAAATTACAGGTGATTAAAATAATATCTATAGAACTTCCCTGGTGGGCCAATGATTAATATCTGCTTTGGGGTGGGACGGGTTCGATTCTTGGTCAGGGAAGTTCCATACACCTCAAGGTGCGGCCAAAACAAACAGCTACATTTCTGTGGGTACTGTGATTGTTTTTTTTTTTTTTTTTTTAATTTATTTGTTTGGTCTTAGTTGAAGCACACAAGGGGCTTCCCGGCTTGGCACTAGTGGTAAAGAACTCACCTGCCAATGCAGAAAATGTAAGAGAGGAGGGTTTGGTCCCTGGGTCAGGAAGATCCTCTGGAGGAGGGCATAGCAACACACTCCAGTATTCTTGCCTGGAGAATCTCATGGACAGAGGAGACTGGTGGGCTACAGTCCATGTGGGTCACAAAGACTAGGACAAGACGGAAGTGACTGAGCACACAGCAAGCACACAAGATCTTCCCCATGTCATGTAGGATCTTTCCTTGTGGCACATGGCCTTTCTAGTTGCCAAATCTGGGCTCCAGAGCCTGCAGGCTCAGTTCTGCTTCATGTGGGATCTTAGCTCCCCAACCAGGGATGAAACCCATATCCCCTGCATTGCAAGGTGGATTCTCAACCACTGGACCACTAGGGAAGTCCCCCATGATATGAAAGAGCCCTTCACACCAGAGTGAATATGACTCGTCCTCCACAGCTTAGGGCTGCTCCCTTTCTGCTCCACTTCGTGCCCACCCCCTGCCCTAAGGTCTGAATTTTATCACAGAAGATAATCAGTCTCAGTGAATGCAGCAGAGGGCACTTCCTGGCACAAGCAGTGGGTGGACGACACTCATCTGTCCTTGAGCCCTGTGTAGCGAGGTTCTGAGCAGAGAGCTGTAATGCCCAGTGGGAAAGAAGTAGCTGGAAGTTAGGAGGGCAGCCCGGGGAATAAGTCCAAAATGGCAGCTTGGGAGGAAATTCTGGAACCTCGCAGAGCAGTGTTTAAAATGTTCTCTCTCATTAATCCTATTTAAAGCCTGGCTGCTGAGAAGGGAGGGGGGAATCCTGTTTCAACTAGCAGTGCTGAGATTCCCCGCCACCCCCTCACCACCACCCCACCCCTCCACCGCCCCGCAGTGGGAGGGGAAAGGGGTTCAATGGGGCCACCCTGCTGGCTCTCACAGCCTCTCAGAAGAGCGTCTCCAGCTTCCCCTCCCCCGAGACCTGCATTTTATTGGTCTGCCCCAGGACCTGATCTGTGTGGAGGGAGCAGCTGCTTGCTAAGAAGGCGGGAGGTGTGGACTGGCAGGCTGCCGCGCTGGTGATGAAGGGGTGCTGGAGAAGGTGAGGTGCAGAGGAAGGGACAAAAAAATGGGGGTTCTTATACAAGAGGGATTTCTGGGAAAGTCCTGCTCCCTCTGACATGGGGAAGTCTCTCAATGGTTTAAAAGCTAAGAACAAACATTCCCAGCTTGTCTCTTCGAGATTCTCATGGAAAAGTCAGGTCTAGGGAAAGGGGGCCTCCCTGGCCTTGAAAGGAAAAGTGTGAGTGAACCTACCATTTATAATGCAGGATCAGTGGCAGCCTGGATGGGAAGGAAGTTTGGGGCAGAATAGATACACGTATGCTGGGCTGTGCTCAGTCACTCAGTCATGTCTGACTCTTTAAGACCCCATGGACTACAGTCCACCAGGCTCGTCTGTCCACGGAATTCTCCAGGCAAGAATACTGGAGTGAGTAGCCATTCCCTTCTTCAGGGGATCTTCCCAACCCAGGGATCGAACCCAGATCTATATTGCAAGTACATTCTTTACTGTCTGAGCCACCAGGGAAGCCCCAGATACATGTATACGTATGACTAAGTCCCTTTGCTCCTGCCCAGTCACAATATTGTTAATCAGCTATCCTCCAATATAAAACGAAAAGTTAAAAATAAAAAAAGTGCAGAGTCAGCCTTTTGCAGAGAGAGAGAATAATGGACAGTGTTTACCTCATTGGTATTATTCCTGGGAAACCAAAAAGAGCCTTTCCAAATAAATCCCTGTAAATGTGAGTCAATCCTTGAGATTTATTTATGAACAAAACAGCATCTTCTAGTGTTGTTTTCCAAAGGCCAGAGTTCACGAGTAGCTCTATCTAGCTGCATGACCATGAATACCATTTAACCTCAGCTGATTAGCTGTAAAGTGGAGAGATTCCCCCTCCTCCCAGCCAGCCCCACCCCCACCCCCATCTGACACACATCTCACTGAGTTATTACCAAGACCAAATCAGGTGACAGTGCGAAAGTGCTTTTGAATTGAAAGTCACTGTCTACACTTGAAGGGCGTATCTTTTTAACTCAGAGTTTCCTCCAGTCTCAGGCAGACTTTAACCTTGCTGGTGCTTGTTGCCCAGTATTCCGCTCAGCTGTAAGAACCAACACTGAAATTTCACAACAGAGACAAGCCTGCTCTCCTGGTTACTTCCTCTTGTTCTGAGACACTTTCTTTGCTTGGGCCTCTCTTGGGTTGTCTGAGAAGGTGCCATGAAAAAGATTAGAGCCTTTGCTAGCAAGACTGGTCAGGATTGAAAAGTCTGCATGCCATGATCCCAAGAGTGGATCGGGAGTACAGTCAACCAATGGGAAAGGCAGAGGCATCAAAGCATGTCTGAAGATGTAAGAGTACTGGGCCAATAGGAAGCCAGATTTGTAGGTTTAGGTCCAGCCTTGCTAGGATCAATGTACTGTATTGTTGTTGTTTGGTCTCTAAGTCAGGTTCAACTCTTTTGCAACTCCATGGGCTGTAGCCCACCAGGCTCCTCTGTCCATGGTATTCTCCAGGCAAAAAGACTGGAATGGGTTGCCATTTCCTTCTCCAGGGGATCTTCTCGGCCTAGGGACCAAACCCAGGTCTCCTGCATTACAGGTGGATTCTTTACCACTGAGCCACCAGGGAAGCCCAAGGCACTTTACAAAAGCATTTAATTGTTTTGTAACTTAGTTTTCCCTCTCAATTTAATAGGGATAATAAAACCTATTTTGTGTTCCCATTTAGCTTGCATGAAGGTTACAGGGAATTGTGAATGAAAGGCTGCAAATGTATGGTTATTTGGGATTGTCAGGCTGCCCTTGATAAATGCCCATTTGGCGGTGCTGTTGCTGTCTTGAAGAACAGTCAACTTCACGACGATTTGTTAAACTCCCACCATGGCAGGCACCATTCTCATTGCCTTGAACGCAGTAAAGCTGTGGGGTAGAATATGTTATTTTTAGCACTTAAAACTGAAAAGCAAAAAAAAAAAAAAAATAAAAAAAAAATCAATGTGCGCGTAGAGGGATAATGTAACAGGATTGTGCTCACGAGGGAAGGGAAGACACTATGTATTAACTTCCACCCAAGTGGAACTTGACATTTATGTAGCAAGTAAAATCACCACAACTAAAAAAAAAACAAATTAACAGCCCTGTTATCACCAGGCAGGGAGACAGAGAGAAGTGCAAACTATCTCTGAGATGTCTAGGGGGATTTGAGGAAAAACACCCTTGTTTTAGATTGACAGAATCTTGGCCCAGGCATCAGATGTGGGACTTTAAGATTTCCTTTTTCTCAACAGAGCAGAGACTTAATCTATTTGTAGAGCACTTCATACTTTTGAACTTCAAACATTCTCTTGTTTGATCTTTGCCAACCTTGTAACGTAGGAAGGAAAAGTATTATTTTTAAAAACATACTGAAGTAGAGCTGACTTACAGTCTCATGTTAATTTCTGCTGCTGCGGTTGGTGCTCAGTCACCCAGTTGTGTCCGACTCTTTTCGACCCTATGGACTGCAGCACGCCAGGCTTCCCTTTTCCTTCACCATCTCCCAAAGTTTGCCCAAGTTCATGTCTATTGTATTGGGGATGCTATCCAACCATCTCATCCTCTTGATGCCCCTTTCTCCTTCTGCCCTCAATCAGGGACTTTTCCCAGCAGCAGGGACTTTCCCCAATGAGTCAGTTGTTCGCATCAGGTGACCAAAATACTGGAGTTTCAACTTCAGCGTCACTCCTTCTGCTATACAGCATAGTAATTCACTTGTACATATATATATATATATATATATATATATATATATTCTTTTCATATTCTCTTCCATTCATATTCTTTTCCATTATGGTTTGTCACAGGATATCAAAGTTTCCTGTGCTATATAGTAAAACTTTGTTGTTTATCCATCTTATACATATGAGTTTGCATCTGCTAATCTCAACTCTCAATTCATCCCTCTCCCACCTCCACCCTTCTTGGCAACCATAAGTCTGTCCTCTTGCGTTTGGGAGTCTGTTTCTGTTTCATAGTATGTTCATTTGTGTTGTATTTTAGATCCCACATAGAAGTGATATCATATAATATTTGTCTTTCTCTTTCTGACTTACTTCACTTAGTATGATAATCTCTGCATCCATCCATGTTGCTTCACATGGCATTATTTCATTGTTTGTTTTTTTTTTTTATGTCAAGTCAGTCATTTCAACAAGGATCCCTGAATCCTTTTATTGGAGAGTGGTAAACCAGCATTTGCTCTAATCTGCTTATTGTTTTGAAATTGGAATATCATTGCCTTTAGGCCCTGTCAGTGCTAGAAAGTAAAAAAGAAAAAAAAATTATGTCATTCAGTTGTGTCCAGCTCTTTGTCACGCTATGGACTGTAGCCCACCGGGCTCCTCTGTCCATGGAATTCTCCAGGCAAGAAAACAGGAGTGGGTAACCATTGCCTTCTCTAGGTGATCTTCTCCACTCAGGGATCAAATCCAGGTCTCCAGCATTGCAGGCAGATTCTTTACTGTCTGAGCTAGAGAGTAAAGGTATGTATTAATAGATTCAACTTTGTCTCCATACAAGTCTATATTATTTCTACTATTACTCACCAGTTCCTAAGTTAAGCTAAATAAGAATTTCCATTGATGTCACAGACTCTAGTTCAGAACTACATGGTTCATTTATTCTTTTCCCCTTATCTGTAACCTCCTACTCCAACTATGAGAAATTTAGCTTCTACCGTTCTCTATCCTTTTACTTATTTTTTCAATCCCAGTGTTCAGAACTCAGGGTTCTGACTACCAGTCCAATAGTCTAGTTCCTGCCATGCGAATTCTGCTCATTGAGCAACCCAAGTAAACAAATTCCCTCTTCCACTTGAAAATCTTGCAGATTTTTAAAAATCAGAATCTGGTCCATTTTGAACTACTCATTTCCAAATTTAACATTCCCATTTTTTTTCACCACCATTTTACTCATGTAATATGATTTTCTTATTTATTCAACAAATATTTCAAGAGAACCAGTCATGCTTTTCACTGTGCTAGGAACAGGGCAGTGAACAAAACAGACACGTCCTTGTCTTCATGAAACTTACAGCCTTGGTAGGGAATACGGTCATTGAGTAAGTAAAAGAGTAAATGCGATGCTGTAGGAGGTACAGGGAATCCAGGAACTATGTTGAGGACGCTGCCTAATCTATGTCCACTAATCTTCCTTATATCTGTGTGCCACACCTGTCTAATTAGGGTCACCATAGAGTGTGAGGCCCTGAAGAGGTCGCATTAATTCAAATATTTTTTATTGGAGTATAATTGCTCTACAGTGTTGTGCTAGTTTCTGCTATACAACGAAGTGAGTCTGCTGTATGCACACACACACGCCCTCCCTCTTGGATCTCCCTCCCACCCCCTTCTCATCCCACCCCTCTAGGTCATCACAGAGCCCTGAGCTGAGCTCCCTGCTATACAGTAGGCTCTCTTACACATGGCAGTGCACACGCATCAATCCCAACTTTCCAGTCTACCCCCATCTCCATGACCACGTATCTGTTCTATATGTCTGTGACTCTATTCCTCCCTGCAAATAGGTTTATAGGTACCATTTTTCTAGATTTACACATATATGTGTTACTCTTTCTGAGTTATTTTACTGTGTATGACAGACTCTAGGTCCATTCATGTCTCTACAAATGACCCAGTATTGCTCCTTTTTTATCACCGAGTAATAATCCATTTTGTATATGTATCACATCTTCTTTATCCATTCATCTTTGATGGACACTTAGGTTGCTTCCGTATTTTGGTAATTGTAAGTAATGCTGCTGTGAACGTTATGGTGCATATTGGTGTTTCTGTATTTTATTTTATTTTTTCAGATATATACCTAGGAATGAAATTGCTGGGGTTTATGGTAGTTCGAGTTTCAGTTTTTTGAGAAACCTCCTTACTGTTTTCCATAGTGGTTGTACCAATTTACATTTCCACCAACAGTGTACAAGTGTTTCCTTTTCTCCACATCCTTGCCAACACTTCTTACTTGTGTTCTTTTTGATGATAGCCATTCTGACAGGTGTGAAACGATACCTTACTGTGGCTTTGATTTGCATCTTCCTGATGATCAGCGATGTTGAGCATCTTTTCATGTACTTATTGGCTATCTGCATTCTCCCTTTGAAAAAACGTCCGTTCAGTTTTTCTGCCCATTTTTAAATTGGGTCTTTTTTTGATTGTTGAATTCTATGAACTGTTTGTATATGATAGATATTAACCACTTATCAGAACTGGTATATTTTTATTTTTTATTTTATTTACCAGTTGCAGCATGTGGGATCAGGTCCTTGACTAAGGATCAAACCCTGGCCGCTTGCATTGGGAGCACAGAGTCTTAGCAACTGGACCACCAGGGAAGTCCCCAGACCTGATTAATTTTTAAATGGAAATTAAACCGTTTACAGTTTTCCCACATATTTTTGGTTTGGGCCCAAGATTCTAGTCTGTAACAATTTCTTCTTGTCTCTGTTTCTGTTAACAAAGATATCTTTGAAAAAAACTAGAAACCTGCTCAAGTTACGTCAACTTATGGGAGCTTACTGTAAAGACAAGAAAAGCTTCTGCAGACCTCGGTCAGGGTTCTCAGAGGAGGAGAGGGAGGGGCCACAGCAGCTGAATAAGGTGGACAACCCTGGGGCCTGCCGGCCACTTATGCATCCTCACTCCTCCACCTCTTCTTCCTTCTCTGCTTCCTATTCTTTTCCTATTTCTGCCCGTGGTTTCTTTTGATTCTTGTTTGTTTGTTTCTTGTTGCCTTTTCTCTGTGCCTTTCTACTTCTACAACGTCAGCTGCACTGGCTGCCTTTGAACATCCAGAAGATAGATCAGCCCTGTCTCTCCAGAATCAAGTGCCCACACGGGCCTGGGTTAGGGACTTCCCTGGTGGTCTAGTGGCTAAGATTCTGAGTTCCCATTGCAAGGGGCCCGGGTTCAATCTTTGGTCAGGGAACTAGATCCCGCATGCTGCAACTAAGAGTTCACGTGCTGCAGCGATAAGCAAAGATCCTGTGTGTGGCAACTAAGATCTGGCGCAGCCAAATAAAAAAATACAAATAAAATATATATTTTTTAATGAACACATTCACTTTGCCTCCTCATGTGTGCGCTGACAGCCAGACATGATCCCAACCATTTGTCACTTGAACAAGAGATTTGTTTTCTTCTTCTAAATGATGCCTGTTATAACAGGAATGTCTTAGGCATCAACAAAGATATTATCCAAACTTGCGGTGGAATTGGCAGCCATTCCATTTCTCTTCTTGTCATTACATCCAGCCTTTGAAGGACAATAGGGAAATGAGACTCAGAGGCTGATTTTCTGAAGGGATGAATGCATCTGTGGCCAACACTGTCTGTAGAACTTGAAGCTGCCATTCAAAATGGTACCTGACCAAGTATTCATTGGCTGTTGCCTACCTCAAACATGGGATATGATTCCTCCTTCAGTTGAGTGAAGGTGAAGTAGACCGGAGGCTGGCCTTCTTAAATGCTGAGGTTGGTTATAAGACTTTATAGTATATATTAAAGATTGATAGGGCAAGAGAGATCCTTTAAGTATGAAATCAAAGTGTTATCCAAGGATAGATGTATCTGTGGGATCAATATGCTCATCTTTTGTCCTGTCATTTTCTAAGTGTGGGACCTCATTCAAGATGCAGATTATTAGGCACCACCCTCATCTATTGGATCACAAACTCTGGGGGTGGAGGCCACTAATTTGTGTTTAACAAGTGGTTTTGATTCACACTCAAGTATGAGAACCACTGCTTTCAGTCTAAGAACTGGAGTCATTTTTACTTTTGCAAATAATACTAACCAAGGTAAGAATCAAAATAGATGGACATTCTAAACATTTATAATGGTGAATAATGAAGCTGTATGTGTGCGTGTATGTATGCATTATAGTGTATATATATTTTAAAAATATGTTACATATTATATTTATATATCATATGTTGGAGAAGGAAATGGCAACCTACCCCAGTATTCTTGCATGGGAAATCTCATGGACAGCCTAGAGAACTGCACTCCATGGGGTCCCAAAGAATCGAGCACGACTTAGCAGCTGAGTACATCATTTGTATTTCTTAGGTATATTTCATGTATGCCAATATTTACTTTCATATTTTATGAAATTATTTTGCATAATGTATGGGACTATATGAAAAATATAAAATATATTTTATTAATAATATTTATAAAATTCATATTGTATAGTACACATATATATGTGTGTGAATACAAATACGAAATAAGCCTTATAAACTGCTATGCAATTTGAAGATGGTGTTCTTTTGGGGATTTGAATAGCATCATTCTTTTTTACTTCACACTTACAACCAGTTTTCAATAGGACAAAAAGAAAGTGAATGTGGTTGAGGAATCGATGTACTACCTCTATGCCTAACAAAGAATAGATTGGAAAATGGTGATTGAGTCAGTGGGCAAAGAACCTCTTAATATACCAAGAAACCTTCCTGTGTAGAGATAGAATACTTCACGTTTAAGGAAATATCAAGAATGGGGACAAATAGGGAAGGATCAATTGTTGAGACTGGGATTACATATGCATACTAGGCTGTGGCCAGCACAGCAGGTAGGGATCGAAAGTGGTCGACACACAGTTTGGGAAAAAGAAACTAGAGACAGAATTAAAGTTTTAAAGATGGGACCAGGGGACTCAAGACCTCTTGGGTCAAGAGCCTTGTTCCTCAGAGTCCCATCACTTTTATTTAGTGTTTTGGCAAGCAGAAAGTATCTGTTGTGTTATGATGAAGTCAGCCTCCTGTGTCCCTGGTCACATCTCCCATTTTCTTGATTACTTTAAACTATCTTTCTTATTTTCTTGTACAAGGGCTATCATGTAGCTGGAGATCATAGACCAGTATATGCTTTGGGAAAACATCTTAGTGTGTGCACAAGCAGTGTTCTACACTTGCACTTGAAAGTGAAGTCACTCAGTTGTGTCCGACTCGTAGCGACCCCATGGACAGCAGCCTACCAGGCTCCTCCGTCCATGGGATTTTCCAGGCAAGCGTACTGGAGTGGGTTGCCATTTCCTTCTCCAGGGGATCTTCCCGACCCAGGGATCGAACTCAGGTCTCTCGCATTGTAGACAGATGCTTCACTGTCTGAGCCACCATTTGCACTTACCTGGTGTTAAAAGGTCCACACTATGTTTTTCCTTAGCTTAGCAGGGCATGACAACCCCAACTGAGCAACCTGATGTACTTTTATTTGGGTTATGCTGTATTGCTATATTTTGTTTTTATTCTTTTCCCATGGTGATTTTCTCATGGCTTAGCCAGAGCAAGGTGACTGACTATTAACCCCTGCACTACTATATATACAATAGAGAACTAATAAGGACTTTCTGAATAGCACAGGAAACTCTATTCAATACTCTGTAATAACCCATATGGGAAAATAATCTAAAAAAGAGTAGATTTGTATATATATATATAACAACTTATTCACTTTGCTATATAGCAGAAACTAACAAAACATTGTAAATAAACAATTTGTTGTTTGTTTATGTTGAGTCGCTGTGTCTTTTTGCGACCGCATTGACTGTAGCCCGCCAGACTCTTCTGTCCATGGAATTCTCCAGGTGAGAATCCTGGAGTGGTTTGCCATTTCCGTCTCTAGGAGATCTGCCCCACCCAGGGATCAGATCTGTGTCTCCTGCATTGGCAGGTGAATTCTTAACCACTGAGGCAACTATCAGTTCAGTTCAGTGCAGTCGCTCTATCATGTCTGACTCTTTGTGATCCCATGGACTGTAGCCTACATCAGGTTGCTCAGCTGGGGTTGTCATGCCCTGCTAAGCTAAGGAAAAACATAGTGTGGACCTTTTTAACACGCCAGGCCTTCCTGTCCATCTCTAGCTCCCAGAGTTGGAATCAAACTCATGTCCATCCAGTCAGTTATGCCATCCTACCATTCTCTGTCGTCACATTCTCCTCTTGCCTTCAATCTTTCCCAGCTTCAGGATCTTTTCCAGTGAGTCAGTTCTTTGCATCAGGTGGCCAAAGCATTGGAGTTTCAGCTTCAGGACTGATTTCCTTTAGGACAGACTGATTGGATCTCCTTGCAGTCCAAGGGACTCTCAAGAGTCTTCTCCAACACCACAGTTCAAAAGCATCAGTTCTTCAGTGCTCAGCTTTCTTTATAGTCCAACTCTCACATCCATACATGACTACTGGAAAAACCATAGCTTTGACTAGATGGACCTTTGTTGGCAAAGTAATATCTCTGCTTTTTAATATGCTGTCTAGGTTGGTCGTAGCTTTTCTTCCAAGGAGCAAGCGTCTTTTAATTTCATGGCTGCAGTAGCCATCTGCAGTGATTTTGGAGCCAAAAAAAATAAAGTCTGTCACTGTTTCCACTGTTACACATCTACTTGCCATGAAGTGATGGAACCAGATGCCATGATCTTCGTTTTCTGAATGTTGAGCTTTAAGCCAACTTTTTCCCTCTCCTCTTTCACTTTCATCAGAGGCTCTTTAGTTCTTCACTTTTTGCCATAATGGTGGTGTCATCTGCATATCTGAGGTTATCGATATTTCTTCCAGCAGTCTTGATTCCGGCTTGTGCTTCATCCAACCCCATGTTTCTCATGATGTACTCTGCATAGAAGTTAAATAAGTACGGTGACAATGTACAGTCTCCTTTCCCTATTTGGAACCAGTCTGTTGTTCCATGTCCAGTTCTAACTGTTGCTTCCTGACCTGCATATAGGTTTCTCAAGAGGCAGGTCAGGTGGTCTGTATTCCCATCTCTTTCAGAATTTTCCACAGTTTATCATGAACCACACAGTCAAAGGCTTTGGCATAGTCAATAAAGCAGAAAGAGATGTTTTTCTGGAACTCTCTTGCTTTTTCCATGATCCAGCGGATGTTAGCAATTTGATCTCTGGTTCCTCTGCCTTTTCTAAAACCAGCTTGAACATCTGGAAGTTCACGGTTCACGTATTGCTGAGGCCTGGCTTGGGGAATTTTGAGCATTACTTTACTAGTAGTGTGTGAGATGAGTGCAACTGTGTGGTAGTTTGAGCATTCTTTGGCATTGCCTTTCTTTGGGATTGGAATGAAAACTGACCTTTTCCAGTCCTGTGGCCACTGCTGAGTTTTCCAAATTTGTTGGCATATTGAGTGCAGCACTTTCACAACATCATCTTTTGGGATTTGAAATAACTCAACTGGAATTCCATCACCTCCACTAGCTTTGTTCATAGTGATTCTTCCTAAGGCCCTCTTGACTTTGCACTCTAGGATGTCTGGGTCTAGGTGAGTGATCACACCATCATGATTATCTGGGTCATGAAGATCTTTTTTGTATAGTTCTTCTGTGTATTCTTACTACCTCTTCTTAATATCTTGTGCTTCTGTTAGGTCCCTACCATTTCTGTCCTTTATTGAGCCCATCTTTGCATGAAATGTTCCCTGGGTATCTCTAATTTTCTTGAAGAGTTCTTAGTCTTTCCTATTCTATTGTTTTCCTCTATTTCTTTGCACTGATCACTGAGGAAGGCTTTCTTATCTCTCCTTGCTATTCTTTGGAACTCTGCATTCAAATAGGCATATCTTTCCTTTTTCCCTTTGCCTTTAGCTTCTCATCTTGTCTCAGCTATTTGTAAGGCCTCCTCAGATAACCATTTTGCCTTTTCACATTTTTTTTTTCCCTTGGGGATGGTCTTGATCCCTGTCTCCTATACAATGTCATGAACCTCTATCCATAGTTCTTCAGGCACTCTGTCTATCAGATCTAATCCCTTGAATCTATTTGTTACTTCCACTGTATAATCATAAGGGATTTGATTTAGGTCATACCTGAATGGTCTAGTGGTTTTCCCTACGTTCTTCAATTTAAGTTTGAATTTGGCCATAAGGAATTCATCTATTCCAATAAAAATAAAATGAACAGCCCTATATTGCAATAAAAAGAATGGGGACAAGTATTTCTCTCCAGTAACCCTAGATATTTAACCGTGGAGCTTAACCATTAAGCCAAGAGTCAACCAAGAATATGGTCCTCCCCATCAAGGCTGGAAATCAGCACTAAATTAGGTCAGTGGTGCTTCCTCACTTCAGTCTCTACTTCCCAGGGACCAGCTATGGCTTTTTTGAGAACCTTGCTGGGACTTCTGGGCAGTTTAAAATTTATCCTTGAAAGCTCTGAAATGGATCAGAACAATTCCCTTGTTGTATAAACACAAGACTCCTCTGTACCTCTGGTTGACAGACGACTCCCTTTCCCATCCTAAATTATGTCTGACTGTATTTTCTAACAAAGCATATCAGAGGTTCTTTAATAAAATTAAATGACCCACTAAGACCTTCCAATTATAAGTTTTGTAAAGACAATTCAATAATAAAATGTCAACAATTTAGGACTGCCCCAGATTTGAATATAAATACCCCTCTTTATCAAATTCCCAGGGAGAATTTAAAGTTCAAAAACTAAATTTCCTCGCCAAGTCAAAGTTCAAAGAAACTGATCTCCATAATCAAATTATCTTGCTTTTATAAGTTACAGTTCACAGAAATTAGACTCATCCTCTTCTAGCTCTTGCTCTGCCTAGACTCAGCCAGAGGATGGTTGTGTAAATGAGGAATTCTTTCAGCGGCTGCACCCTGGACTCTCCCTGGATGGTGGAATTCCTTCAGAGCCTCAGGAGTTTTATTAATCCAATGCCAAGCCACAATGATCTCGCTTTTAAAAAGCTTGTTTGCTTAATAAAGCATATAGGTTATCACAGTGGAAGCTCCATGTATCCCCACACCACTGACAAAGGTTGTCTCCTGTTTTTTTTTTTTTAATTGGTTTCTTATTTGGCTGCCTCGGGTCTTAGTTGTGGCCCGTGGAACCTTTGTTGTGTCATCACCAACAGGGTTCAGCAGTTACTACATGCAGGCTTAGATGCTACAAGGCATGTGGGACATCCTAATCAGGGATCAAACCAGTGTTCCCTGCATCACAAGACATATTCTTAACCATTGGACCACCAGGGAAATCCTCAAAGATTCACTTCTTGACCAGACTTTAATCAGTCTCCTCTGAGCTCTTTCTCAACTAGTCCTGGTCCTTGGCCATGTTCTCAAGAGCCCAATTTTAGCATGAATTTGCTGAGTCAGTTTAGCCGGAATCCCCTATCCTTAATATATGATCACCCTAGCCAGCCTTCAGCAAGAATCCTCTTAGGATGATTTAATGAAAATCTCCCCTTCCTCCCCATGTTTCATCTTCGTAATTTCCCATTCACTGACACCCCAACCCTCTACCCCTAGTCCTGCTCTTTGGCTATAAATTACCACTTTTCCCTCTTGTATTCAGAGTTGAGCCCAGTCTCTCCCTTACTACAGTAATTCCTATACCCTATTGTGATAGTTCCTCCAAACAAAGTCTGCCTTACCATTCTTTAACAACCAATGTGAATATTTTTGTCTTTAATGTCTCCAATTAAGAAAACCAGTCCAGGGACTTCCCCGGCAGTCCAGTGGTTAAGACTCCATGCTTCACTGCAGAAGAGTTCAATCCCTGGTTAGGGAACTATGATCTCGTATGTCTTCTACACTACAGGCTGATTGTTTACCCGTTGAGCCACCTGGGCATGAATCTCAATAAAGCTGTTAAAGTGCAAACTTGTGTGCTTCATGAAAGCCGAGGCTCATGCTTCTTTGTACAGTGAGTATGAACGAAGGAGTGGGTGTCCTTGATTTTGCCTTCGGTTGCACTCCCACCTGACAAGGCTTGATAGCGTTGAAAACAGTGAAAAGATTCCATTTCTTTTTTCTTTTTTTTTTTCTTGGCCTTGCTCCGTCACTTCAGTCATGTCTGACCCTTTGTGACCCCATGGACTGAAGCCTGCCTGGCTCCTTTGTCCATGGGATTTTCCAGGGAAGAATACTGGAGTGGGTTGTCATTTCCTCCTCCAGGGGATCTTCCAAACCCAGGGACTGAGCTCCAGTCTTCTGCGTCTCCTGCACTGCAGGTAACACACCTGCAATATTCTGCCTTACCATTCAGCATGTGGGATTTTAGTTTCCCAGCCAGGGATCAAACCCATGCTCCCTGCACTTGAAGCAGGGAGTCTTAACTACTGGACTGCCAGAGAAGTCCCCCAAAAGGTTTCATTTCTTAATGACAGTTCTGAAGACTGCATATTGAAGAAGTAGTCCTCCCTCACAGCCTCATCTTTCTTTTGCAGATTTTTTAATATAGATTTTTTTGATGTGGATCATTTTTAAAGTCTTTATTGAATTTATTATAGTATTGCTTCTGTTGTTTCTGTTCTGGATTTTTGGCCCCAAGGCATTTGGGATCTTAGCTCCTAGGCCAGGGATCGAAACTGCATCCTCCGGAATTGGAAGGCAAAGTCCTAACTACTAGACCACAAGGGAAACCTGCTTTTAGGAGTTTCATTAAGGAGTTTGAGGGAGGCTGGGTCCAGAAATACCAGGAACAAGCACTGGAAGGCCAGCCCCCTCCTGTGCGTGCCCATGGCTGTTGCACAGTCCATTGCAGTCGAATTGGGCCTAGCCCTGACCCTGCTGGTCACTATCATTCACGGTACAGGGGTGCATGATCAGTGCCTCAATTCTGTCTAGACAAGTGAGGGACCCTCCATGCAGCCCGAAGCACGAGCTCTCACAGGGTCTGCTGTTGGCCCTCCATTCCTGGAGAACTTCTGCCCTAAGACTCGTCCCCAGACATTCCCCTATCACCTGTACTGAGCACTGACCCTAATGTCACCTCCAGAAAACCAAGCCCGAGGCTCTTACCATGTTGAACCCAGAGCATCAGTTCCTTCTCCTTCTGCCTACTTCCACCGTCATCCTCTTCCCGTCTCTACCCTCTTCCTAGAGTTTCCGGCTTCTTTTTTTCCGAATGGGATCAGGTATGGAGTGACATAGAATTTGAAGTCAGAAAAACCTTAATCAACACCTGCCCTCCTCCTGTTATCTGTGTAAACTCAGTAAAGTTACTTAACCCCTCTGAGCCTTTATTTTCATTATTATTAAGCAGTGATAGTTATAGCTTCCTGGGGTAGGGGGCACTGAGTGATGATGGTGTGATGATTAAATGAGATAATGTAACTAAGGCATTTAGCATAGTGTCTGGCCCCTGGGAGGTGGTCCAAATTGGTAGCAGCTGTTATTATTTCTGCCTTGGACTTGGGCTGGAAACTCACTCCAGATAGTGGGTGTGGAGGCACCCTAGGGTGCTCAGCCCCACAAGCCTCTTTGTGTTGTTTCCAGGGGACTGGGCTTGGAGGATCTTCCTTCCCTTTCTTTTTCTTTTAATGCTTATTTATTTGGCTGAGGCATACAGGATCTTCAGTTGCAGCAGGCGAACTCTTAGTTGTGGCATGTGGGATCTCGGTCCCTGACCATGGATCAAACCCAGGCCTCCTGCATTGGGAGTCTGGAATCTTAACCACTGGACCACCAGTGAAATCCCTTCCTTTCCTTTCTTTATGAATTAGCACCCCCTCGCCCCTGCAGTGCTTTGAGAAGGAGAGGCAGCTGGCCCAACCCCCACATACAAAACAATGCTTTCCCATGTTTGGCATTTCTAGGTTATTCCTGGGATGGGAGCTGGAAGAGAGCAGAAAGGTCTCACAGCTGTCACCCCATATTTCCACTGCCCTGCCTCAGGACACTCATCTAAGTTGGAGAAAAGCCAGCTGTTCTTGGGACATGTTTGCATGTGCAGGGGCTTCTCTGGTGGTCCAGGGCTAAGACTATGCTCCCAATGGAGGGGGCCTGAGTTCAATCCTTGGTCAGGGAACTAGATCCCACTCCACAGCTAAGACTTTGCATGCCGCAACTAAAGCTCTTGCGTGCTGCAATGAAGATTGGAGATCCTGAGTGTGGCAACTAAGACCCGGCACAATCAAATAAATAAATATTTTCAGAAAATGCATTCATGCACTGAGACCCTTTGGTCCTAGGCACTTTCTAGCAACTTCCCATCCCAAGCCTCTCTCCAGCCCCACACCCTCCAATTTGGCCAAAGGTGTTCTTTCCCAGGGATAATGGGGTCATTGCAAAGTCCCCGAGCAGCTCTGAAGCCCTGGACTTGAGATATTCCTTCTTGTTTCCTCCTACTACACAGTCCTTGGGCTGTGCTCAGTAAATATTTCTGGACTGATTAGTCAGCGTGGGCTACTTTCCTTCCCTTTCCTCCTCTGAGAGCCCAGCTGAGTATGGAATGAAAGGGAAATGAAATAAACATCTCAGGCCCTGCAGCCCACTGGGGTCAGGATATTCACAGTGCTGCTGTGAGTCAGAGCTGACCCTTCTTTTTCATCTACTGAGTCACCAGAACTGAGAGCATAAACAGGCAGAAGAGGAGGAGGGTTTCAGAACAGGGGGATTCGTCCCTGGGTAACACTCTATCAAACCCCACAGCTTTCAACAATAAACTTCTAGGAGAAATGCTTTTTAGGCCAGACCAGTTGGCCAGTGAGCTTTTGTACACAGCATCCCATGAAATCTTCATAATGCCTTAGCAAGGGGCAGTTTTGGACAATAATTCAGTCAGAGGCATGATTGTGTTTTGTGCTAAATTGATTCAGCTGTGTATGACTCTTTGCAACTCTATGGACTGTAGCCTGCCAGGCTCCTCTGTCCATGGGATTCTCCATGCAAGAATACTGGATTGGGTATTTCTCCAGGGGGTCTTCCTGACCCAGGGATCGAACTTGTGTCTCTTTCATCTCCTGTGATGGCTGGCAAGTTCTTTACCACTAGCGCCATCTGGGATGCCCAAAGCCTATGATCAAGTCCCTCCAATGACTTTCTCCTTTTCAAAGAGTTTCACTGCATTAGAGAGGGAGTTATGTGCTCTGTCTAGTCAGGTATGTGGCCAGGACTTGGGAAGGGGGAACAGATGCTTCACCATTAATTGTTCCTCATTGGCTAGGGGTTCATGATTCAAAGTTAGGCTTTCAGTTTTGTCCATAGGCGTTTAATGGAGGCATTTTAGGACCATTTCCTTGGGGACTTGTAATAAATGTTGTTGAACTGAAAGCTTTTCTTGAATTGAAATCTTTTCTTACCCTTTTTGGTTTACAGATGCCTGTCAGCTAGAGTTAGAAGCATTTAAGTGACTTGCTCAAAACACTACAATAAGTTGTGATGTGATGAAGCTAAGTTGCTTCCATCATGTCCAACTCTTGGTGACACTGTGGACCATAGCCCACCAGGCTCCTCTGTCCATGGGATTTTCCAGACAAGAATACTGGAGTGGGTTGTGATTTCCTTCTCCAGGGCATCTTCCTAACCCAGGGATTGAACCCACGTCTCTTATGTCTCCTGCACTTGCAGGCAAGTTGTTTTTTTTTTTTTTTTTTTTAACCACTAGTGCCAACAGGGAATTACAATAAATTAGTGTCAGTAGTAAGACCAGGACCAACATTTTTTGGTTCCCAGTTTGTGACTCTTTTCAACTCATCAAGCTGGTTGCTCCTGAAGTCTGAGCCTCATTTCCCCTTCAAAGACTGTGAGCAGAGACTTGGAATGCTTGCTGGCCTCTCCTTCAAACCTTAGGCTCAGCTAACTGGGTTTAAGGGGAACATAAAAGAGAAGAGTTTAAATCTCCTGCCAAGGTCAGCTTTGAAAAACACAAATTGTGGCAAATGGCTCAGAAATGCAGGGTTCTGTTGATCTGGCTACTGCCAAGTTTCTATAACAAATAATCCCATGCAATAAACGATTCTCTTGGCCCATGTCTATGTAACATCTTACAGTGAAGTAACACATACGTGAACACTTGCATCTGATGAGAGATATGTTTGTAGTTAGTCACTAACCTGGTATGGTTAATATTATCTGTATGTTGATTTTGGTTTCCCAATCAGATCATAACTTTCTTAACAGTAAGGACTATTCCTTCGATTCCTTCATAATTTCACAATATCTAGCAGTGCTGAATGTTATGATTGTCATATTGTTAAGTGCTAGAGTATGTTGCAGTCTTCCCAGGTGGCATAAGTGAGTGGTAAAGAATCCACCTGCCAATGCAGGAGACGTAAGAAATGTGGGTTTGATCCCTGGGCTGGGAAGATCCCTTGGAGGAGGGCATGGCAACCCACTCCAGTATTCTTGCTTGCAGAATTACATGGAGAATCCCAGGCTCAGAGGAGCCTGGCAAACTACAGTCCATAGTGTTGCAAAGAGTCTGAGCGACTGAGCACACAAGCAGAGTGTGTTGTAGAGTGGATGCTGAACAAACATGAATTAAATGGGATTATAAACAGAGCTGAGATGAGCTCTCCTGGGTCCACTATCAATTTGTGCCAGTGCTTCTGCTTCCTTAATCTCTCACCTCCTCAGACATTGCAAACAGTAGACTAGCCACTTACAGATCAACTTTAGAAACCATGAGCTAGGTTGGAGGAGAAAAAAGAAAGCTTTTGACTGCATATGGAGATTTAATAACTGAGAAGATGTTAAAGGTATGAAGACACCATAGGGGTGAACTAGCTTGAAGCGCCTCATTATTTTTCTTCTGATGCCAAAGCAGAATAAACATCTCCCCAAGAATGGTACACACACATTTCTTTGAATTGATGTGCTTTTTATTTTAAAAATCATGTATCTATGCCTGCTGACTTTCTGCACCTTCTGGGCTATAAGGCCCACCTCCAAGCAAAGTGAGTGAAAGTCACTCAGTCATGTCTGACTCTTTTGAGTCCCCATAGACTATACAGTCCATGGAATTCTCCAGGCCAGAATGCTGGAGTGGGCAGCCTTTCCCTTCTCCAGGAGATCTTCCCAACCCAGCGAAGATGAACCCAGGTCTCTTGCATTGCAGGTGGATTCTTTAGCAGCTGAACCTCAAGGGAAGCTTAAGAATACTGGAGTGTGTAGCCTATCCCTTTGCCAGCGGATCTTGCCGACCCAGGAATCGAATCGGGGTCTCCTGCATTGCAGGCGGATTCTTTACCTACTGAACTAGCAGAGAAGCCTCCAAGCAAAATTTTCACTTAACTAATGCATTGGCAGACCCCTTGTCCAAGCCAGGGTATTCAGATTCAGTCTATGGGGGAATTTAGAATTTAAACCAAGACAGACTAGGAGTCTAGAAGGACTTCTGCTGCTGAGGTTTTCATATTTGCCCTGGCTCCTACCCTTACCAGTGCCACAGTGTTCAGACAATGAGATTCTCCAATATCCTATCAATACTTACCTTTTGTTCTTAAGCTAGTTTGATTTGAGTGGACATCTGTTCACTCGCAAGTACAAGCTCTTTAACAAATATATGTCTGTTTTATACTCAGTTCTGTTCTCACAGACAATTATTTCTGACATTAATTAATGTAATCCTTTGCCCCTGATTTAGATATCCTATGATTTTTACTAGTGTAACACATTTTGCTAAAGAGCAGTTCACAAATAAATAGAAGAGAAAGTATATCGGACTGAATCATATTAAATTGCTGATATGTGAGTATTTTTGAATCTCTAGCAATTCCAAATAGTTAAAACTAATATATTAAATTAACTGGAAAGAATAACAAGGGATGTATGAAAGCATCCAAACAGTCATTCATCCTTTCAATAAACATTCGCTGAGCATCCTTCTATGCAGTTCAGTCCATTACAAGCTTAAGAATCACCAAAAGGAATGATATATGGACTCTACACTCAAGGTGTTTATATAAGGTAGACAGTGATGTATATGATAAATGAGGTTTAGATTGAGTACTTGAGAGAGGAGAGGAGGATTTTTTGAAGAATATTGACGTTTTCATGAATGTGATTTTGTTAAAATTGGGCTTTTAAAGATAGGTAATACTTCTGAAAGTGAAAGTGTTGGTTGCTCAGTTTTGTCTGATTTTTTGTGACCCCACAGACTGTAGCCCTCCACCAGGCTTGCCTGGGATTCTCCAGGCAAGAATATTGGAGTGGGTTGCCATTCCCTTCTCCAGGGGATCTTCCCAACACAGGGATCAGACCCGGGTCTCCCCCATTCCAAGCAGATTCTTTACCATCTGAGCCACTAGGAAAGCCCAGGTAATACTTTTACATTTGAATATTTTGGATAAGAAAAGTATTCCAGAGACAGGAAAGAAAGTATGAGCTGGGAGAGAAAGAAGAAAACTGTGAAATTATGGTTTGTACCCAAGAGCCAGAAATAAATGTCTTGGATAGAACACAGGAAAGGAAAATCATGGTGCAAAACATCAAAAGAGAAGATTGTAGCCAAATCACGGAGAACTTTGTAGCAATGAGGAATTATAAAGGTTTTTCAATGACAGCATGCTGTAATTAAAGTCGAATTACAGTACATTCCCTGCTGCTGCTGCTGCTAAGTTGCTTCAGTCGTGTCCGACTCTGTGCGACCCCATAGACGGCAGCTCACCAGGCTCCCCTGTCCCTGGGATTCTCCAGGCAAGAACACTGGAGTGGGTTGCCATTTCCTTCTCCAATGCAGGAAAGTGAAAAAAGTGAACTCGCTCAGTCGTGTCCGACTCTTAGCTACATACAAGCAAATTTCTTTCTGAGAGTACATTAATTTGTAAGTCCAAGTTAAGTCCAACAAAGTTAGCCTAAACTAACTAGCCCAACTAACATAATCAGCTGTGAAGTACTCTACTGTAATAGGCTTAGAATACTTTCCACACAAATAATACATGTGAAACAAACACAAAAGATGGAGAAAACATTTTTAATTTTACACTACAGTACCTTGAAAAGTACAGTAGTACAGTACAACAGCTGGCATGTAGGGGCTGGCCTCAGGTGAACAGGGAAGAGTTACTGACTGGAGGAGGGAGAGGAGATGGGAGATGGTAGTGTGAAGGATTGTCAGCAATAGGAGATGGAGGGCAAGCTGCAATTTCACTCACACCTGACATTGATGGAACACATGCTTGCATTCTGAAAGTTCACAACTTGAAGATTCATATATGGGGACATACTTTATAGGAAATATTACCAAAAAGCATGAGGAGGTTGCATTGGAGTGGAGGGGACCCTTGACAATAGTCCAGGAGCAAGATGATGGGGGAGAGCTAAGGCCACAGCTCTAAGATAGACTCTTGAGACTTTGCCTGGTCTAACTAGACCAAAGGGACCATGCGCAGTGTTGATTCTCTTTGATGCTTCAGAAATGAAGATCAGTCATATGGCCTCCAATCTATGAGATTCTTAGAGAAGGGACTTGCCTTCAACAGCCTTCTTGCATTAACCTGAAGTAAGCTGACAGTCAAAAGGACTTGTGTTAAACAAGAAAAAAATACCAATTTGGAGCTCATGTATTATAACTTTAAATACGTATTTAAATATGCATATATACTTTTTTATATCTATAAAATAAAAAGTTTGAACTCACAGGGTGCTGTGTGCTCAGTTGTTTCAGTTGTGTCCGATTCTTTTCGACCCTGTGCCCTGGAGCCTGTCAGTCTCCTCAGTCCATGGGATTCTGCAGGCAAGAATACTGGAGTGGGTTGCTATTTCCTTCTCTAGGGGTGAACTCACTAGTGAGGCCTCAATTCATTTCTTTTATTTGCTCTTAGGCAATTGCAATCCAGCGTTTCCCAGAGCTATGAAAACCAATGTACAAAGAGTTCTGAAGTTATAGCCAAGAGAAGCTCTCCAGGTGAAACAGGGTAACAATGAGAATAGCTCTGAATGCTCCTCCTGTACTTCGTCTTCTCGGAGGTCTCCCACATGTAGCCTGTTGGCAGAGCCACACTGGATGTTTGGATACTGTTCTGGAGCTCTCTGTTGCTCAAACCAAGGAAGGTTTGGTGGCTATAGGCAATTAGAAAACTAGAAAAAAAAATCTGAGACCATAGCATTTTTACATTGCACAATAGGTAGTACAGGACTGCAGTCCAAGAGAAAGGAAAAAAAAAAAGTGAGTTTTAAGATTGTTCTAGCTTCCCGACTAAAGGCACTTTCTGGATATAATCGCAGGGAAATAATCCCAAACAGAACACAGTAGTCTTTCTGAGTGGAGCAAACAGAGAACACAATTTGGGAAAGCTAAGTAAGTCAGAATTTCTGGAACTATGTGCCAGAAATGAGAAAGCTGCTTGGCAAAATAGACCCGGAAGTCTGTATACTAGTCCCCTTAAAGCTATATCTTAGTGTTAGACTACACGTGCATAGGTTGAAACAAAGACAGGCTTGTCAAAGGATAATTCAGAAAATCGCTGACCGTAACAGTCTGGAGGTGCTAGAGTTTGACCTTGTGGAGAGGAGAGTCCTCACTGAGCACTCAGGGCTTCCTGTGGAAACTCCAGCGATGTCCTGCCTTAATAGTGAGGCTAAACTAATGATAATGTAAGGGTTTCTCTAAAGCTGCTCTAATAAAGTTTAAAAACAAGCTTTGAAAGAATCAAACTAACCCGCAGTGAACTTAACTGTCAGTCAGAATAAAGTCCAATACTCCCAATACCTTTAAAAAATCCAACACATAAAATATAAAACATGATTTCTAGCATCCAGTTAGAGATTATTAGATATGTGAAGATGCAGAAATATATAACCCATAATCAGGAGAAGAATCAACCAATAGAAAGACACAGGAATGATGGAAAAATTGGGGTTAGCTGACAAGGACTTTTCAAACAACTAACATATGCTCAGGAATTCAAAGAAGTACATAAGTGAAAGAAAGAAATCTATCAGAAAAGAAACAAAAGGAATTTCTAGGAATAAAAAACAAAAACATGAATGTAAAAATCCACTCAATGGAATTGACAGAAGTTTAGATTCTCAGGGCAGGGAAGCCTGGCACGTTGCAGTCCATGGCGTCACCAAGAGTCAGACATGACTTGGCAACTGAACAACAAAATAGAGATTGCAAAAGAAAAGATTAGTGAACCTGAAGTGATACAACAATAGCAACTTAGTCAAATAAGCTGACTTCTACTTAAAAAAATATAGGGGGAAAAAATGAGCAAATCAAACTAAGTACCTAGAAGGGAAAACAAAGAACAGAAACAAGTGAAATACGTAATCAGCAAAAATAAGGCAGATTTTTTTTTAAGTACAGAACAAAGCTTATTCTTTAAAAAGACAAATAAAATGTATTAATCTCTATTTAAACTTATCTCAAATGAAAAGAAGATATCAATTAATACCAGGAACAAAAGAGAATACATCACTACAGACACTGACAAAATGGGCATATTTCTTTGTTTGATGTATGGGCAAGACAATATCTGCCCTCATGAAGAAGCAGATTGAGAGGAGAAAGAGGGGACAACAGTGGGAAAGTGTTAGCTCTATTTTGGGTAGCCCTTGCAGGAATCTTAACTTAGTCTAGTCATGGAGCTATGTTACATTTAAAGAGTAACAAGGAGGACACCAACTTCTTACTAGAATCTCCCACAGTTGTTCAAAGGAGTGTAAGTACAGTCTGTTTTGTTTAGTCACTAAGTTGCGTCTGACTCTTTGTGACCCCATGAACTGTAGCCTGCAGGCCCCTCTGTCCATGGGATTCTCCCGGCAAGAATACTGGAGTGGGCGCCGTTTCCTTCTCCAGGGGGCTCTTCCTGACCCAGGGAAAGAACCTGCATCTCCTGACTACAGGTAGATTCTTTACCGCTGAGCCACCAGGGAAGCCCAGTGTGTCGAGTCTCCTGCTATGCAACATCCTCTATCCTCACCTATTCGCTAGCATTTAGAAACTCTGGGAAGCCTCTAACCCGCCTACCCTAGAAAATAATCTTACTCTCCAGGCTTTCCTGTCTTTACAGTATTGCTCTCTTCAACCATCTTTCTTGATCTATCCAAGTTCTACAGAAATATGTGCTTCAAATACTTGATCCCTCTATTCCGCCATGTAAAACTCCCTCGGGAGTGCATTTCATCTTCTTTTTGACTACTTTTTATTTTTGGAATGAAAATTGTTTGGATTTTGTCCATGTCTTGCTCTTAAAATAGAGGAAAAGATGAAGCCCATGGTGTTGGTGCTGATAGTGGGATAAATTTTTGAATTCCCACACAAACATTTTTAATTGACATACTTGTAAAGCTTGGTTTCTTAGTTCAGTGTTATTTTAGACATTTATTTTCCCTTTTTATTCTTAAACTTTCAGAAATGTTTTGTTGGAAGTTTTATCATTTGTGCTATTAGAAAAAAGAATAAAATTTGTAGATAAAAATTAGCATAGTGTATCCCAAACCTTAAGAATATGCTTTTCTAAGAAAAAAAAAAATGAAATCATTATGAAGTTGTGCAAATAAACTATCCACAAGAATATTTCTACGATAATGTTTGTAAAAAGTAAGGTATTAGAAAAAACCCTGGGACTTCCTGGTAGGCCAGTGGTTAAGACTCGGCCTTCCATCTCTGGTTGGGGAAATAAGATCTCACATACCTCAGCGCAAAACTAAGCCCTGGTGCAGCAACTACTGAGCTCATGGGCTCCGGAGCCTGTGCTCCGCCACAAGAAAAGCCCATGTGTCTCAAACGAAGACCTAGCACATCCCCAGAAAAAGTCTAAAAAGTAAGAAACTGATGTGGAAAATAGGGGAAACCAAGTGGAAAAGGTTAATAAAATAAATTATGATAGGCATTATCTAAAATTATGCTATGGAATACTTCTTGATGGCTAGGTTTTAAAATGATCATAGAACATATTATTAAATAACCATGGAAAACAATAAAACATCTCACTCTTTAATTGAAGAATGTAGTTTATTCAGAAAAAAATTGTCATGTGCAACAAAACATCATAGTAGTTGGGTAACAGATGATTTTTCACCTTTGTGCTTTTCTCTGTCTTGGACAATGTACGTGTATGTATATCAGTAAGGCATATTCTTGGATTCCTATAAATTATAGATACCTGACTTTAGTGGCCTACTTAAGTAGATTCTCCTTTCTTTTATTAGAAAGCTGAAATGGATGGCTGCCAGTCCAGGTTCTTGACAGCTGGAGAGGACAATCTTTGAGATTCTTGTGACTTTTTCTTCACATTTGCCATCTGAACCACAGAATGGCTGCTGAAGCTCCAGTGGTCATGCCTGCATTCCAGGCAGAAAGAAAGAAAAAGAGGAACATGGCTACACAACAGATCATCACTTCAGATATATTGGCCAGAATTGGAACGTGTGTCCTTTGCTCCTCCTCAGCTCCACTTTAAAGTGAAAGTTGCTCAGCTGTGTCTGACTCTTTGCCACCCCATGGACTGTAGCCCGCTAGGCTCCTCTGTGCATGGAATTCTTTAGGCCAGAATACTGGAGTGGGTAGCCGTTCCCTTCTCTAGGAGATCTTCCCAACCCAGGGATCAAACCCAGGTCTCCTGCATTGTAGGCAGATTCTAATTGCAGGCAGTTTCTTTACTGTCTGAGCTACCAGGGTAGCACTCAGCATCAGGGGACAGTGGCAAATTCAATGTTTTAGCTTCTCCAACTTTGTAACTACAGACAAGAGGCAATAGTTCAAGAATGTCTGGTTAAGCCAACTTCTGGTGTTTGTACTATTTTTCATGTGATATGTAAGTCTGTTAGTATATATTACTTTGATAAAGAGATTAACTTTTAAAGAGTTTACTAAAAATCAAATGGTCATTTTAAATGGAGACAAATACATAATGTAGAATACAGAATGTGATATCTTTCAATGAGTTGTTTTGTTTATAACATTTGTTATATACTCAGCATTGTACAAAATGGTGTGAAGGAAAAGGACACAGTGGGAAATTGAAGATTTATAATCTAGCCTAGGAGATATGTCCTACACTCAGAAAATAATCTAGTATGGACTATAGCAGGAAAAATGTGTCAAGCCAATGGTAAAAGCAAGTACCTGAACCTGAATTGTCAGCAAAAAAATGTTAGCTATGACCACTGGAGGAGAGACCCCCTGAGCTGGGTTTTAAAGCATGTAAGAATTCAGAAATGTGGGTATAAAGAAGCAGTCCTTTTTTAAAAAAAAACTATGACCTGACTTCTGGGGATTAAGCAGGTGTATTTTAATTTATTTTATTATTATTTTTTAATCAGATGTATTTTAATACATGTTTTTATTTATTTGGCCTAGCACCAGATCCTAGTTGTGGCAGGCAGGATCTCTGATCTGTGCTGACCCATGTGAACTCTTAGGCGCAGCATGTGGGATCTAGTTCCCCGACCAGGAATAGAACCAGGGCTCCCTGCATCGGTAGCTCAGAGTCTTAGCCACTGGACCACCAGGGAAGTCCCAGGAAGACTTCAAGCTCAGCAGCAGCCCCGAGGAAGGCTGGAGGTGTCAATGGAAATGCCACGTGTGAGTCTGCCTGGGAGCTGGGTGAACTTGAAGAGTAAGGAGTGCTACGAGGGACTCAAGTTTTCAAACACATATTAGAATATTTTCATTCCAAGGTGACGGGAAGGCCAGTTTGTGCTCCAGGGAGGCCTGACTGCATTCCCGGGACATCTGTCTTGCTGACTCAGCATCTCTGCAGGTCTTTCCCTGTTGTTTCCAAGGGGCCTCGATGCCAAGAGCTAACGCCTGCCATGAGGAACCAGCCTGCACTTTCTGTCTCCCCAGGGATGGCCCAGCTTTGGCCTATGGCTCCTGGCCTCATGCACCTGCTTTGTCAACTCTGCCAATTCTAGTTTTCTACCACCCACCAGGAAGAGACCAGGCCAAGACTTTGTGAGGCTGCTTCAAGTGCCAGCATCTGGGGTTTATGCTTTATGCTGTGTCACTGGGATCCTTGACAAGATGCTTGAAGAAGGTGATTTTATGCCCTATTGGAAATAAGAGATGAATGATAAGTGTAGTATTGGCCAGAAAAGTGCTCAGTCGCTCTGTTGTGTCCAGCTGTTTGTGACCCCATGGACTGTAGCCTGCCAGGCTCCCCTGTCCACAGAATTTTCCAGGCAAGAATACTGGAGTGGGGTGCCGTTTCCTATTCCGGGGATCTTCCCAATCCAGAGATCGAACTCGCATCTCTTGTTTCTCCTGCATTGGCAGGTGGATTCTTTACCACTGAGCTACCGGGGGAAGCCCTGTATTAGTGTGACTGTATAAATGTGACTATCTTGAAAAGTGAAAATTGCTAAGTTGTGTCTGACTCTTTGCAACCCCATGGACTATACAGTCCATGGAATTCTCCAGGCCAGAATACTGGAGTGGGTAGCATGTCCCTTCTCCAGGGGATCTTCCCAACCCAGGAATAGAACCCAGGTCTCCTGCATTTCAGGTGGATTCTTTACCAGCTGAGCCACCAGGGAAGCCCAAGAATACTGGAATGGGTAGCCTAGCCCTTCTCCAGGGGATCTTCCCGACAGAGGAATTGAGCTGGGGTCCCATGCATTGCAGGCTAAGACTCTGAGCCCCTGCTGCCGGGGGTCCAGATCCCACAAGCCGCAACTAAGAGTTCACATGCTGCAACTAAAAGAACCTGCTTGTCGCAACAAAGATGGGAGATTGTTATGCCACAGCTAAGACTGAGTGTGGCCAAATAAATACATAAAAAATAAATACTAAAAACACGACTGCACCTCAAGTTGCTTCCAACCTGAGGAGGCAGACATATACGTTAATACTGCAACACAGTGAGGTTTCAGAGGGTTAAATCAGGGAACTGAGAGAGAGCTCTGTGATTCAGGAGAGGTTCCATAGCAGAGAAGATGTCTGAGCTTAGCCTATTGTGAGGAGTAAGTGTTGACAGACAGAGCGGTGATCAAATGTAAGAGACAGTTATTACCTAATAAAGCTGCCAGGGGCACGGATCATTGACCATTAGCTCCTGGAGACTGGCTCTACTCTGCTTCTGTTTTACTACTTGCTTCTTTCACACATAGGTGAGCAGGAAGAATATGAGACATGGAATTCTCAGCTACTAGTAAGTGATGATGTGATCTGGGCATGCACTCCGTCCATCTGCATCACAGTTGCCTCTGCTGTGAAACAGAGAGGGGGGTGGGGGGCAGGGGGCGGTGATGGATGTTGCCATTGAATTTCTTCCTTGGTTGGGAAATCCCCCACCCAAAGACTCTTGGTCAGAATGGAAGCCCACATCTCACTAAAGACAGTAAAAGTATACTTGTTTCCTGTCCTCCTCTGCAGCCGGGGTGGAGACTGGTGACCAAGTCTCTCCTGGTGCACTGGTCAGAGTCTGATCCAAAGAAATAGAGGACAGAGGAGGATCCTCCTGGCAGCAGTGGTTTCACAGACAGGACTGCTTCACCTGGTCACAGCGGCCACAGTGAAAGCTGAGAAGTTCTGGGCCCAGCGAGTGGTCGAGGTTTTCTCATCTGATCCGGACGTTGGGCTTTGGTCCAGGTCTGGGTCTCCAGCTCTCTCAGTCTCTGTCTTTTTCTGTCTTGTTTTTAGTATTTATTTATTAGGCTGTGCCAGGTCTTAGCTGCCGCACTCAGGGTCTTTTAGTTGCAGTGTGCAGGGTCTTTGGGTCTTCCCAGGTGGCCCTAGTGGTAAAGAAATTGCCTGCCGGTACAGAAGACGAGAGAGAACCTGAGTTCAATCCTGTGGTCAGGAAGATCCCCTGGAGGAGGGGATGGCAACCCACTCCAGTGTCTTGCCTGGAAAAGTCCCATAGACATGAGCCTGGTGGACTACAGTCCATAGGGTTAGTCGCAGCCTGTGGGATCTAGTTCTCTGACCTGGGATTGAACCCTTGCTTTGGGAGCTCAGAGTCTTAGCCACTGAACCACTAGGGAAGTTTCTACCCATTTTTTGATAGGTAAGAACTAGATTTATTACTATCCTTCTCAAAGAGGTTGCAGCAAAATCAGTCAGTCAGTTCAGTCGCTCAGTCGTGTCTGACGTTTTGCGACCCCATAGACTGTAGCTTCTTTTGCGACTTCCCTGGTGGCTCAGATGGTAACTGCATCTGCCTACAATGCAGGAGACCTGGGTTTGATCCCTGGGTTGGGAAGATCCCCTGGAGAAGGAAATGGAAACCCATTCCAGTTTTCTTGCCTGGAAAATCCCATGGACAGAGGAGCCTGGCAGACTACAGTCCATGGGGTCGCAAAGAGTCAGACACGACTAAGCGACTTCACTTCACTTCATAGACTGTAGCATGCCAGACTTCCCTGTCCATCACCAGCTCCAGGAACTTGTTCAAACTCATGTCCCTTGAGTCGGTGATGCCATCCAACCATCTCATCCTCTGTCATCCCATTCTCCTCCTGTCTTCAATCTTTCCCAGTATCAGGGTCTTTTCCAATGAGTCAGTTCTTTGCATCAGGTGGCCAAAGTATTGGAGTTTCAGCTTCAGCATCAGTCCTTCCAAAGAATATTCAGCACTGATTTTCTTTAGGACTGACTGGTTTGATCTTGCATTCCAAGGTATTCTCAAGAGTCTTCTCCAACACCACAGTTCAAAAGCATCAGTTCTTCGGCACTCAGCTTTCTTTAGAGTCCAACTCTCACATCCATACAGAAGATGTTGATGTTCTAGGTCTTGGGCAAATTCCTGGGACAAGCCACCAAGTGAAAGGTCCTTGGCTTGGAGCAGGAAAAAATTCAAGAGCAAGCCATAGTAAAGTGAAAGCTCGTTTATTGAGAGAGATACACATTCCATAGGCAGAATGCAGTCTGTCTCAAAAAGCGAGTGCAGACCTGGGAGATACATATTACTTAGACAGACTGTCTCCTTATTGTCCTTTTTCAAAGGATTTTTTTTTCTTTTTTTGATGTGGACCATTTTTAAAGTCTTTATTGAATTTGTTACAGTATTGTTTCTGTTTTATGTTTTGCTTTGTTTTGGCTGTAAGGCATGGAGGACCTTAGATCACCTGGGTTTGGGTCAAGTTCTCTCCAAGGTTCCTTCCAGCTCAGTGTTCTGTGATTCTAGAACTTGTCTTCAGACCAGCAGATGTAGTGCTGGCCCCTTAGTGAATGCGTATTAAACAAGGGACCAAATGGGCACAGGAGCTCAGCCATAGACTTTCCCTTCCTCATGCTTTTCACTATCTCACTCAATGATCTAAATGATACCCACATGCGGGCAGCAGGAGTCACATCAGCAAGAAAGAGAAATGCTGAACCACAAAGCCCTGCAATATTAAAAAAAAATTTTTTTTTTTTGGCAAATCACTCAACACAGAGACACTGTCTCCTTGCATGGTGCTCATCCCAGGAGGGTGCAGAAGAGGGGGGAGACATGTGGTCTGTCCCCAAAGAGCTAATAATTAGAGAGATGTGTGCATGCTCAGTCAGTCGTGTCTGACTCTTTGTTACCCTACGGACTGTCGCCCACCAGGCTCCTCTGTCCATGGGACTCTCCAGGCAAGAACACTGGAGCAGGTTGCCATGCCCTCCTCCAGGGTCTCTTCCCTACTCAGGGATTGAATCCGTGTCTCCTGCTTCACAGGTGGATTCTTCACTGCTGAGCCACCCAGGAAGCCCATTAGGGAGACGAAACTAGCACATTTTAAACTTTTGGTGCTGAACAATGTAAAAAAGACATAAAGACTCAGAGTGGAGAAATCAATGAATGGATAAAGGCATGGAGGAAAGGTCAGAGTAGAGTATGTGAAAGTTTGAGTAGGATTCAGATCACCAAGGGAGCAGAACACGCTCCCTTGGTGGCTCAGAGGATAAAGCGTCTGCCTGCAATGCAGGAGACCTGGGTTCGATCCTTGGCTCAGGAAGATCTCCTGGAGAAGGAAACGGCAACCCACTCCAGTATTCTTGCCTGGAGAATTCTGTGGACGGAGGAGCCTGGTAGGTTACAGTTCACGGGGTTGCAAAGAGTTGGACACGACTGAGCAACTTCACTTCACTTAGATCAGCAGAATGGAGATTGTGTTTGGTGAGGAATGAAGCACAAACTGGGGTGGGTGACCCCCAGAGGCAAGAATGAGTCAGAAAATTATGCAGTTTGCATAATTGTGGGGCAGAGGTGCCCACCCACAATGCAAGGTGGCAGGGATAGAGGTGAAGTCTCCGGTATTCTTGCTTGGGAAATCCCATGGACAGAGGAGCCTGGTTTGCTACAGTCCATGGGGCCGCAAAGAGTCGGACGCAATTGAATGCGGTACTGCGCTTTCAAGTGCCTTGATCGCTCGATGATTTGGGGGAAAAAACACAGTTTACATATATTCCTTCCTTCCTTCCTTCCTTTATTCTCCTTCTTTCTCTTTTTTCTTTCTTCTTTTCCTCCCTTCCTCCTTCTCTCCCCTCTTTCTTTTTAAATTGAAGTATAGTTGACTTACAATATTATGTTAGTTTCCAGTGTACAGCAAAGTGATTCAGTTATACATATACATATGTATTTCAGATTATTTTCCATTATAGGTTATTTCAAAATATTGAATATTGTTGCCCATGTTTTACAGTAAATCCTTGTAGTTTATTTTATATGTCTTGATGTGTGCTCATACTCCTAATTTATCCCCTCTCCCTTTCTCCTTTGTTAACCGTGTTTATTTTCTATATCTGTGGATCTGTTTCTGTTTTGTAAATAAGTTCATTTGTATTATTTTTAAGATTCCACATATAAGTGATAGCATATAATATTTGTCTTTCTCTGTCTGACTTCACGCAGCATGGTAATCTCTCGGTCCATCCATGTTGCTAAAAATGGCAATATTTCATTATTTTTTAAGGCTTAAAAAATTGTGTATGTGTATGTACATATATATACATACACACAGGTATATATCACACCTTGTTTATCCATTCGTCTATTGATGGACACTTATGTTGCTTCCATGTCTTAGTTATTCCAAACAGTGCTGCTGGGAACACTGGGGTACAGGTCTCTTTTCAAATTTGAGTTTTCAGCTTTCCTAGGTATATGCTGACATACTGGATTGCTGGATTATATGGTAATTCAATTTTTAGTTTTTTAAGGAAACTTCATATTGTTTTACATAGTGGCTGCAGCAGTTGACATTCCCACCAATAGTGCTGGAGTATTCCCTTTACATTGGCCACCTGATGCGAAGAACTGACTCACTGGAAAAGACCCTGCTGCTGGGAAAGATTGAAGGCAAGAGGAGAATGGGACGGCAGAGGATGAGATGGTTGGATGGCATCACCAACTCGATAGACAAGAGTTTGAGTAAGCTCTGGGAGTTGGTGATGGACAGGGAAACTTGGCGTGCTGTGGTCCATAGGGTTGCAAAGAGTTGAACACAACTGAGCGACTAAACTGAACTGACTAACTGATTCCTTTTCTCCACACTCTCTCCAGCATTTATTATTTATAGATTTTTTGATGGTGGTCATTCCGAGCAGTGTGAGGTGATACTTCATTGTGGTTCTGATTTGCATTTCTCTAATAATTAGCAAAGTTGAGTATCTTTTCATGGAGCACATTTTATTTATGGGTTCAGAAAGCAAACAAACAAATAAAAAAGATCCACAACAAAAAAGGAAATCGCTAGATCCAGTTCAGAAGAAAGTTATTCAGAGACTAAGGAGGAGAATTCACTTCAATTCTATAAGCATTTTGCATGCCTACTATGGGTCAGATACTGTTCCAAGCACAGGGGTACAGCCACAAACAAAATGAGTCTATTTTCCTGGAGCTTGTGTTCTATCAGGATCAGATAGATTTCTCTCTCACATACACACTTATATAAGGAAGCCACGCGTGTCTGAAGAAATTAAAGCCATTCTACGGGTATACTAGAGTGCCACTGTGAAAAGAAGGTGACTTGTAGATGTGGTAGTGACTTGTATCTGGATTATTTGGATAACTTGTCTATTCTAGACAGTGGAAACAACAAATGCAAAGGCCCTGAGGCAGGAGCATGCTTGTGTGTTCAAGGAACAGGTAGGAGGCTGGTGTGGCTGAAGCAAAATGAGCCAGGGCTGAATGATGGGAGAAAGGCAGAGAAGTAGTGGGGTGGTGCTTGGTGGGAGGAGGGGTTGATCCTAATGGACCGTGGGAAAGCACACTTGAGGAAAATAGCCCATGCGATGCACCAGGGCGACCCTGTCTGCATTTTCCCATCATTGTGTGACATCTTCCGCAGAACGTCCCACTTCTTTTGCTCTTTTACACCATCAGCAAATCTCAAACCATCAGGCAGGAAGCTGACTTGAGCTTATGCTATCTCTGGGCCTCTCCTTGTCTTTGACAACAGGAGATGGGAGCTGATTTTCTGCAGGTGACTACAGAACCAACAACTGGTGAAGGTTTCCTCAGGAGTTATGCTTTGGGAATCTGTTTAGACTGTCAGCAGTCTCTACCTGGCTGGGGTCCCGTATCTGGTCCACTTCATGCTTCACTGTTTGCTCAGCCGTAACCGATGGCCGTGACTTTGCTCTGCATCAGGGCACAACCACAGCTGCACTTTTGACAGACCTCTGAGTTTCTCTTCACCTCCCTCTCTGTTTTTAACATATTTGTTTTTATTTGACTGCACTGAGTCTTAGTTGCAGCACTCAGGATCTTCATTCCGTCATGTGGGATTTTTCATGGCAGCCTGTAGACCGTCTAGCTGTGGCATGCACAGCTAGAGCACAGGCTCTCAGTAGTTAAGGGTGCATGGGTTTAGCTGCTCCAGGGCATGTGAAATCTTAGTTCCCCAACCAGGGATCAAACTCGCATCCCTTGCATTGGAAGGCAGATTCCTAACCACTTCCCCGGAGGCTTCCCTGGTGGCTCAGATGGTAAAGAATCTGCCTGCAATGCAGGATACCCAGGTTCAATCCCTTGGTAGGAAAGATCCCCTGGAGAAGGAAATGGCACCCCACTCTAGTATTCTTGCCTGGAAAATTCCATGGACAGAGGAGCCTGGTGGGCAGGCCAGTCCAAGGGGTTGCAAAGAGTTGGACACGACTATGCAACTAACACTTTGACTTTCTTTCCTAACCACTGGACCACCAGGGAAATCCCTCCTCCCTCTCTTTAAGGGGACCCACCAGGGCCTTCGTTCTCTACTGCCCAAGGGGTGGTGGTTCTTTGCCTGAAACCCCAGTCTCCTCAACAATTAATGCTAAGAGTGTCCACCCTTTCCTAGCACCTTCTGAAGATCTCTCCTATCCTCACTAGACTTCCCCCTTTGCTTTTCCATCACTTACTTACAGGACAGAAGAGACAGACTGTGTGGTTGTCACCAGGTGATTTGAAGGTTAGGGGGGAGGTGCCTTTGGGAATTTAACAGTAACAGAGCAGAGTGGAATTGCCCAGAAATGTAAAGTTCAGGGAATTGGGGTTGGAGCTGTTAGGGATTTCTGTTTTGGAAGCTTGGCTAATCTCAGGAAGGCAGGAAAACTTGACTGCCTCTCAGAAGTTCGATATCAGCTGACTCTGAGAGCTTGCAGGAAGGGCTTGGGATGTCCTTATAAGGAGAGGGATGCCAGGAGTGGGAGGGGTGGCTCTGATTGAAGTGCCTGGCGCTCTTCAACCACTCCCCCTCACCTGGGCTCTGCAGTCTCTCAGTGACGTCATGCCCTTCCCTCAGTCCTTCCACCCTCATGTACCCTGTGACTCTGACCTGAGATGCAGTGCAGAGAGTGGAACGCTTAAACACTCAGATGGCCTGGCTTCTATCTGACTCTATAGCTTACTAGCGTGAGACCTTGGGGAATGACTTACCTCTATGCCTCAGTTGTATTATCTACAAAGTGGGCATAATGACAGCCCCTGTTTCAAAAGACAGTTCATGTTGGTAAATACAGGCAAAACTCAGAATCACTGACTCATGGGAAGAATCCAGTACTTATTGTTGTTGTTCGCTGTTGTTCAGTCGCCTAATCATGTCTGACTCTTTGTGACTCCATGAACTGCAATATGTCAGGCTTGCCTGTCCTTCACTATCTCCAGTTTGCTCAAACTCATGTCCATTGAGTCAGTGATACCATCCAACTGTCTTATCCTCTGTCTTCAAGCATCAGAAGGGTCTTTTCCAATGAATCGACTCTTCCCATCAGGTGGCCAAAGTATTGGAGCTTCAGTATCAGTCCTTCCAACAACTATTCAAGGTTAATTTCCTTTAGGATTGACTGGTTTGATATTCTTGCTGTCCAAAGGACTCTCAGGAGTCTTCTCCAGCACCACAATTTGAAAGCATCAATTTATTAGCTCTGAGCCTTCTTTTACTGATATAAATGACTCTGCAGCACTTGTTGGTTCCATCTCAAGGTCTGGGGGCACCAGGGTTGTGCTCATCTCTGGCCAGAGCTCCCCCAGCAGGAACTATGCTCACAGATACAGGTACTCACCTCTCCTTAATGAACAAAAAGATAAATGAAAGAACATGGAAAGCCTCAGATCTTCAAGCAAATGGATAAGTTCTCCTTGGAGCTACAGGTTTATTTTGCCTTTAAGAGGAGAATCAGGGTGAGGGAGAGCTCAGGATAGTGGTCTTGTGCAAAATGAGACCCTTCAGTTAATATTTATACTTGGCATTGGACTAGGCCACCATAGAGAAGATTTAAAAACAAACCAAGGGCATCCCTGGTGGCTAAGTGGTAAAGAATCACCTGCCAATGCAGGAGACATGGGTTCAATCCCTGGTCTGGGAAGATCTCACACACCATGGAGCAACTAAGCCCATATGCCGCAACTACTGAGCCTGTGCTCTAGAGCCTGGCAACCACAAATATTGAGCCCACATACTCTAGAGCCTGTGCTCCACAACAAGAGAGCCACAGCAATGAAAAGCCCACATGCAATGAAGAGTAGTCACTGCTCACTGCAACTAGAGAAAAGTCCAAAAACCTAGCATGGACATAAATAAATAAAATTATAAAAAATGAAGACAAACAGATAAGATTTCTGCCCTCTAAGAACTTACAGTCTTATTAAAGGATAAGATGAAAGAAAATTAGCTATTGAATCACAGAGAGATTTAGAGATGAATATCTATGAGGATTAGAGTCATCTGGGAGAAGGTCTTCATGGCAGACATGGAAACATCAGGGATGAGGATGGAGACATTTGAGCAGATAGAAGAGAGATCATTTCAGGGGTAGAGCAGGCACTAAGTCAAGAATGAACATATATTTATTCATGAAGAGAACCAGGAAAGCAATTTTACCTTCCAAGGATGGTGCCAAACTATAGGCATACACATCATTTACATTCCTCTCCAGGCCTTCCTCTTAGTTTGGGGTAGACCAGAAGTCTGGATTTCTCACAGAGAACTCTTAACATCCTCAGATTATAAACATAGTATGAAGAATGTATAAGCTGTCGGGGCAGTCTTTTAAGGTAGACATCTGTAATACTCTTTCACAGTGACGCTGAAGTTGATTTTTCTGTATATGTGTATTTTACAGAGGGCATCAGGAGACAAAGGAATACATCCAGCCTGCAGAGCTGGTGAATGGCAGAACTGAGGTTTGAACCCAGGACTCTGCTGGCGTGTTCTTCCTACAGCACCTCACTGCCTTAAATATCCAAGGCCTCTGACTTGTTGCAAAGAAAGGTGAGCGGACCTTTATGGTTGCTCTTTCCCCCAAATGGTGAGTCCACAAACAGCCATCTCTAGACCACCTCCCACACTTCCCTTATCCTCCTAGCTGCCCTTCTCCTCTTTGCAGCAGAATGTTTCTTGCTCCCAGAACCTGGGTCCGGGAACTACAGGGGTAATCAACTCACGGTGAACAAGTCTGGCAGTGAATGTCAGCAGAAAATGAGGGAGGGGAACTTCCCTAGTTGTCCAGTGGCCAAGACTCTGCACTCCCAAAGTAGGGGACCCAGGTTCAATTCCTGATCAGGGAACTAGATCCCACATGTCTCTCATCCTGCAACTAAAGATCCTGCATGCTGCAATTAAGACCGAGTGCAGCCAAATAAATAAATATTTAAATTTTAAAAAAAGAAAAAAAAAAGTGAGGACGGAAAGCACAGGCCTGGGAATCAGGATGGTTGCTTGTCCTGGATCTGCCGTGAGCTGTGACTATGTCACCTTCATTGATGAGGTTCAGTTTTCTCACCTTTAAAATAAAAGGTGTGAACTAATGGAGCATGTGACTTATTAATATTATTATTTTTTGCTCTTGCATTTTAAGGCTGGTGAAGCTGTGTGAATGAAATTGCAGGATTCCTCTTTGCTTTATGCTCTCACTATAGCTGGTAACACTTTCATTCAAGTTGGGGACTGGAGGCTTCCTCTTGGTTTCTGTTCCTTGTCCTTTTTGCTAGCTCTCTTATCAGCAGCCTGAGGGCTTCCCGGGTGGTGTTAGTGGTAAACAACGCGCCTATCAATGTACAAGAGAAGCGGGTCCCATCCCTTGGTCCCGAAGATACCGTGGAGGAGGGCACAGCAACCCACTCCAGTATTCTTGCCTGGAGAAGCCCACGGACAGAGAAGCCTGGTAGGCTACAGTCCATGAGGTTGCACAGAGTCAGACAGGACTGAAGTGACTTAGCATCAGCAGCCTGAACTGTCTGAATCCCCCAGGAGCTGTAGAATCAGGAGCCAAAGACCCCTTTCTTATCCAAGTGCAGTTGCATTTCCCCGGGGTGAGGTGCAGGAAATCAGATTGGCTTGACCCTGGCTCTCTGGTTCAGGCAGGTGGGGGAAGGCAGAGAATTGCTGGTTATATTCAGTGTCAGGGGATTTGGGGAGGAGGGGATCTGGGGGCCTGGCAGAATTTCCTCGCAGCTTGGAGGCCCCTGGGACTGGGGCACTGCCTGCTCAATTCCTAGCACTCAGGCACAGATGGCTGCTGTCAGCCCTTGAATGGGGGCTGGTTCTCACTCTGGTGAGTCTAGGGGGAGGGGTCTCCAGAGGCCTCTGGCCAGCTGGCTAGCTCCCGCCTGAAACTGTTTAGTGTAGAAGGAGGAGGGAGCAGGACCAGATGGGCCAAAGGCTTTGGGCCTCAAGGTGCAAACTCTATCCCAATCTCCATCCTATTGAGGAGCGAAGGGGAAACACCTCATTGTTAGGCAGCTGTTTGTTTGGCAATTAACCTGGGGGCTTGGAGGGCACTCAGAATTAACACCAGAGTGTAGCAGCTAGCTCTGTCGTTGAGATCTTAGTGGGGTGAGGTGGCGGTAAAGAAGAGTCCTTACAAGCTGGCTGGCCCATGCTGGGTGCTTGGACACTGCCCAGTGAGATTTCCGTTGCAGGTGGGAGGGTCATTTGGAGGGGATGCTTTGGCGGGGAAGACAGTGCTCAGGGAGAATGAGGAAGCACTTTTTTTTTCCAGACTCTGTGTTCTGGCTCAAGGCTTCAGGGGAGCAAGTCCTCCAAAGCAAATGGTCCAAGAGAAATTTCTCAGGCTTATTAGTTGCTCAGTCATGTTCAACTGTTTGAGACCCATGGACCGTGGCCCACCAGGCTCCTCTGTCTATGGAATTCTCCAGGCAATAATGCTGGAGTGGGGATACTTCTCCAGGGGATTTTCCCAACCTAGTGAAGGAACCAAGGTGTCCTATATTGCAGGCAGATTT
This sequence comes from Ovis aries, assembly GCF_016772045.2. Lineage (NCBI taxonomy): Eukaryota > Metazoa > Chordata > Mammalia > Artiodactyla > Bovidae > Ovis > Ovis aries. The sequence continues at coordinate 45,454,379 of NC_056055.1, read as the reverse complement.
TCTACTGTCTGAGCCACCACAGAAGCTGCAAATAAGTTGTGAGCCTTAGTTTAGGGCTGAGATTAAAGCCCTGGAAGTGCTGGGAGTTGAACTTTGGGCTTAGTTGGTTAGAAAGCCCTTGACAGTCACTTTCCTCCAAGGTTGCTGCTGTGATGTTTTGCTGCCTAAAGCCGTTATTTTTTCTGCACAGAGGCTGATCCTGTGTCTCCTGAAGGCTCTTGGGACAGAACTGTCCCTACCACCAAGAAGGTTGTCCTTTCATGCTGGCATGGGGCCTTAGAAACTGGAGGGCTGGAGAGAGTCTATGCCACCAAGCCTGGGCACCCGCTCCGAGCTGGCCAGTAATTGCCCATTGCCATGGCTGTAAGGGAGGTGATGGACACGGGTGGGGGTGCGCTCTAGGGAGATGATGAGGCACATCGAGGGTTTTGCGTCTTTCTTTCCCACCTGGTGTGTGGTGGTAAAGAGTTTGCCAGTCAATGCAAGAGATGCAAGAGACCCGGGCTCAGTCCATTTCCCTCTGGAGGAGGAAATGGCAACCAACTCCAGTATTTTTCTCTGGAGAATCCCATGGACAGAGGAGCCTGGCAGGCTACAGTATGGAAATAAGGGGTTGAAAAGAGTTGGACATGATTGAGCACACATATACACACAGAGCTAAGGAAACCTGAGCAAGTAGCTTAAATCTCTCTGAGCCTCAGTTTTTTGAGAAAAAAAATGACAGTAATAATATTCACTGGGGACAAAATGAGTCAGTATAGATATATATGCTGTGTAGACTGTCAGATACCGGAAAAATGTTGTTTTTTAGTGTTGTATCATTTATTACTAAGTAAAGAAGAGATGGTGAGAATAACTTCGGACGTGAGGACCAGGAGAAGGGGCAGTGCTGACTATGCTGGGGGTGCAATTCCAGCTTGTAGTAAACAAGAAAAAATGAAAAGCAAAATATACCTTACACATGCCGATTGCTCTGCTGGTTCAGCAGGTTAGGAGAGATTATGGGATGGAGATCAGGGTCCTTAGCTAGTCCAAACCTCTGAGGACTTCAAGGTAAATTATTTCAAGGGATTTTCTAATTCAGAGGCACAGGGAATATTTTAGTCAGTGTGAATAAATAATGTTTCCCTGTAAAACTGTTTTTCCAATGTGCATAACTACTGTTGTGATTATTAAAATATAGATTCATTTAAAAGCGTCATGGAACTCATGGTGGCTTTTGGTTTGATGAATGTTCTTAAGTAAGAGAGAGCCTATTTGGTGGGGATAATGGAAGATTTGGTAACTCTAAAGGATGGCTGGGAAAAAACAAACATAAAGGATGGATGGGGACCACTGTTGCAGGTGTCTTCATGGAGATAAGAGAAGATGCATCTGGGGCTTCCCTGGGGGCTCAGTGGTAAAGAATCCACCTGCCAAAGCAGGAGACACGGGTTTGATCCCTGGTCTGGGAAGATCCCACATGCTGTGGAACAACTAAGCCCATGAGTCACAGCTATTAAGCCTGTGCTCCAGAGCCCAGAAGCAGCAGCTATTGAGCTCACATACTGCAACTACTGCCGATTTTGAGCCCTAAAATCTATGCTCAGCAACAACAGAAGCCGTGCACAGCAAGTAGAGAATAGACCCCACTCTCTGCAACTAGAGAAAATCCCAAGGAGCGGTGAAGATTGAACACATCCATAAATAAATAAGATTATAAAAAGAGAGAGAGAAGATGCACCTAAAGAGAGAGGGGCTAAGGACCCAGGGCCTGGATGAGGGGTGAGGGTGGCGGCTGGGTGATAGATAACAGACTTGTGCAGTCACACCCTGGGAAAAGTCTGAGCCCAGAGGCTCAACCAGGACTGGCTTCAAATCCCAATTCTGCCCCTCCCTCACCCTCATATTGGCCTTGGATAGTAAACAAACATATGCTGTAATCTTCAGCCTTTATAGAATTTATAAGGATCAAATGGAAGACTATTTTAAAACCATACTAAAGCCTTGAAAGTGTGAGTTGAATAACAAAAAGATGGCATTCTCTCTTTGACAGAATACTTCTCTTATATTTTCGCTAGTTCTCTGTTCCCTAGATTAGGAGCTCAAAGAAGCAGCTCTAAACTTAGAGAGTTTAATTAAGAAGAAGAACAACCTACGGTGTTTATTTTCTCTCTAAGAAGGGAGGAAGGGGAGGAAGTCCATTATTTAGCCCTTGTTTCCTTGAAGGAAGGAGCTGCACAATTTTTAGTGGGCTTTCTGGCTGCATCTCAGTCGTCTGGTTGATAGTGCTGGTTGTAGGGGTTCAAGGCCTGGATTAAACATCCTCCCTACCATCAGGGGAGCTTTCCTGGTGGCTGACTGATAATGAATCCACCTGCAAAGCAGGAGCCACCAGAGAAGTGGGTTCGATCATTGGGAGGGGAATATCCCCTGGAGGAGGACGTGGCAACCCACTTGAGTACACTTGTCTGGAAAATCCCAAGGACAGGGCAGCCTGGTTGGCTACAGCCCATGGGGTTACAAAGAGTTGGACACGACTGAAGTGACTTGACACGCACACATGCACCACCATCAGGAGCCCATGAGGCTGCCAGTGATAAGTGACAACCTGAGTGCCCCTGCCTGAGATCTGGGACTCACTCATCTCCAGCTCAGAGTAGACGCTCGTACCCAAGGCTGATGGATGAACAAATGAACCAAGGACTGAATGGTCAGCCCGTGCCTTGTCTTGCCTGGGAGGCTGCTACAGTTTTCCAAGTGGTCCCCTCTTCTTTCTCCTGCCCAAGTGGTCACCCAGGCCCGTGTTAGAGTCTAGTTTGGGATCAGGGGTTGTTCTGAGTGTCCTTCTCCCAGACGAGTGTGTACTCAGTTGCTCAGTCATGTCCAGCTCTTTTTGACGTTGTGGACTGTAGCCCGCCAGGCTCCTCTGTCCATGGGATTCTACAGGCAAGAATACTGCAGTGGTTTGCCAGTTCCTCCTCCAGGGGATCTTCTCAACCCAGGGATCACACCTGTGTCTATTCTGTCTCCTGCACTGCAGGTGGATTCGTTACCTCTGAGCCACCAGAGAAGCCCTTCTCCGAGGCGGTCAGACCCCAAATGCAGGCCGTGTAGGAGCAGCACTCTCACTGGGCTGTCAGGCCCTAGGATTTGAGTCTCAACTTTGTTCCATGATGGCAGAAGAAGCAGATGGCTTTTTTTTTTTCTTTCCTGAGGCAAACTGTAGTAGGAGGAGGGGGCTGCCAAAATCACAGACAAATTTTGTCCCTCCCCTACCCCCTGTTATATCCCTGACCAACCAGAGTGCAATTAAAGACCAATTCACATCTCTAGTATTAAGGTGCTAACAACTTGGATTGAGATTTCTTGGGGGATATTTGCATTTGAATGTTTAGGGCTGGGCTTGGAAGTTTGTGAACGAGGAGTCTGGAGGTTTGAATTAGGTCCCCAGGGTACAATAGACAGACAACCCTTCAACCTTGGGTGAATGATCTCTCTCTTTCAGTTCTTCTCTGAATCTCCCTCTCTCTCAGTCTGTAAATTTGAAAGAGTTAGACTAGATATAACACCCAATATAACAGAGTTTAATTTCAAGGAGTAAGCGTCTTTTAATTTCATGGCTGCAGTCACCATCTGCAGTGATTTTGGAGCCCCAAAAATAAAGTCTGACACTGTTTCTACTGTTTCCCGTCTATTTCCCATGAAGTGATGGGACCAGATGCCATGATCTTCATTTTCTGAATGTTGAGCTTTAAGCCAACTTTTTCACTCTCCTCTTTCGTTTTCCTCAAGAGGCTTTTTAGCTCCTCTTCACTTTTTTGCCATAAGGGTGGTGTCATCTGCATATCTGAGGTTATTGATATTTCTCCCAGCAATCTTGATTCCAGCTTGTGTTTCTTCCAGTCCAGCGTTTCTTTTGATGTGCTCTGCATATAAGTTAAATAAGCAGGGTGACAATATACAGCCTTGACGTACTCCTTTTCCTATTTGGAACCAGTCTGTTGTTCCATGTCCAGTTCTAACTGCTGCTTCCTGACCTGCATACAGATTCCTCAAGAGGCAGTTTAGGTGGTCTGGCATTCCCATCTCTTTCAGAATTTTCCACAGTTTATTGTGACCCACACAGTCAAAGGCTTTGGCATAGTCAATAAAGCAGAAATAGATGTTTTTCTGGAACTCTCTTGCTTTTTCCATGATCCAATGGATGTTGGCAATTTGATCTCTGCTTCCTCTGCCTTTTCTAAAACCAGCTTGAACATCAGGGAGTTCATGGTTCACGTATTGCTGAAGCCTGGCTTGGAGAATTTTGAGTATTACTTTACTAGCATGTGAGATGAGTGCAATTGTGCGGTAGTTTGAGCATTCTTTTGCATTTCCTTTCTTTGGAATTGGAATGAAAACTGACCTTTTCCAGTCCTGTGGCCACTGCTGAGTTTTCCAAATTTGCTGGCATATTGAGTGCAGCACTTTCACAGCATCATCTTTCAGGATTTGAAATAGCTCAACTGGAATTCCATCATCTCCACTAGCTTTGTTCGTAGTGATGCTTTCTAAGGCCCACTTGACTTCACTTTCCAAGATGTCTGGCTCTAGATTAGTGATCACATCATCATGATTATCTGGGTCGTGAAGATCTTTTTTGTACAGTTCTTCCATGTATTCTTGCCACCTCTTCTTAATATCTTCTGCTTCTATTAGGTCCATACCATTTCTGTCCTTTATCGAGCCCATCTTTGCATGAAATATTCCCTTGGTATCTCTAATTTTCTTGAAGAGATCTCTAGTCTTTCCCATTCTGTTGTTTTCCTCTATTTCTTTGCATTGATTGCTGAAGAAGGCTTTCTTATCTCTTCTTGCTATTCTCTGGAACTCTGCATTCAGATGCTTATATCTTTCCTTTTCTCCTTTGCTTTTCGCCTCTCTTCTTTTCACAGCTATTTGTAAGGCCTCCCCAGACAGCCATTTTGCTCTTTTGCATTTCTTTTCCATGGGGATGGTCTTGATCCCTGTCTCCTGTACAATGTCATGAACCTCATTCCATAGTTCATCAGGCACTCTATCTATCAGATCTAGGCCCTTAAATCTATTTCTCACTTCCACTGTATAATCATAAGGGATTTGATTTAGGTCATACCTGAATGGTCTAGTGGTTTTCCCTACTTTCTTCAATTTCAGTCTGAATTTGGCAATAAGGAGTTCATGATCTGAGCCACAGTCAGCTCCCGGTCTTGTTTTTGTTGACTGTATAGAGCTTCTCCATCTTTGGCTGCAAAGAATATAATCAATCTGATTTCAGTGTTGACCATCTGGTGATGTCCATGTGTAGAGTCTTCTCTTGTGTTGTTGGAAGAGGGTGTTTGCTATGACCAGTGCATTTTTTTGGCAAAACTCTATTAGTCTTTGCCCTGCTTCATTCTGCATTCCAAGGCCAAATTTGCCTGTTACTCCAGGTGTTTCTTGACTTCCTACTTTTGCATTCCAGTCCCCTATAATGAAAAGGACATCTTTTTTGGGTGTTAGTTCTAAAAGATCTTGTAGGTCTTCATAAAACCATGGAAAAGTTATGACTGGCCTAGATAGTATATTCAAAAGCAGAGACATTACTTTGCCGACTAAGGTCCGTCTAGTCAAGGCTATGCTTTTTCCTGTGGTCATGTATGGATGTGAGAGTTGGACTGTGAAGAAGGCTGAGCACCAAAGAATTGATGCATTTGAACTGTGGTGTTGGAGAAGGGTCCCTTGAGGGTCCCTTGGACTGCAAGGAGACCCAACCAGTCCATTTCTGAAGGAGATCAACCCTGGGATTTCTTTGGAAGGAATGATGCTCAAGCTGAAGCTCCAGTACTTTGGCCACCTCATGCGAAGAGTTGACTCATTGGAAAAGACTCTGATGCTGGGAGAGATTGGGGGCAGGAGGAGAAGGGGACGACCCAGGATGAGATGGCTGGATGACATCACCGACTTGATGGATGTGAGTCTGAGTGAACTTCGGGAGATGGTGATGGACAGGGAGGCCTGACATGCTGTGTTTCATGGGGTCACAAAGAGTCGGACACGACTGAGCGACTGAACTGAACTGAACTGAACTCATAACAGAGTTAGAATTAAGTGGTGCAGTTTTGCTAACAATTTTATGAAAAGCGCACTATTAATGGTACCATTTTACAGATGAGAAAACTGAGGTCCAGGGAAGTGCTTTGCTTGAAGTAGGTGGCAGTTTAGGAGCAGAAGCAGGATGCAAACCCAGGCCATATTCTGCCAGCATCCACCTGCCACCTCACTCCCTTCACCTTCCCCTCTCACATTCAAAAAATAAATAAATATGTGTTGCCACAACAAGGAAGAAATCACCGTGGGTGAGGGCTGAGGGAAAGCTTGCTTAGAGTCTGCCAGGTGTCTCCCCTCCTCCTCCCTTCCTGCCCCAAGGAGGTTGGAGTTGGCTGGAGTTGGGTAGTTTGCTGGATGTGTGGTGTTTACAGTTTCATGAAAGGCGGTCCCAGGCCTTTTAACCAGCTCCATGGCCTGGCCCTTCTTTCACGTATCAGGTAACATCTTGCACAAAGTCAGATCTTTGTCAGCACCAGTTTCATTTTCTTTTTCTTTTTTACAAGGAAAGATTTGCTTTATTTTTCTTACACTTAAAAAACACCAAAGCATTTTGCCCTTAACATCAGATTCTTACATTTAGAATGAATAAATAACAAGATCTTACTGTATAGCACAGGGAACTGCATTCCATATCCTGTGATAAACCCTATTGAAAAAAATTGCAAAAAAAAAGAGTGTCTATATGTGCATAACTGAGTCACTGCTGTACAGCAGGGTTTGGTACAACATTATAAATCAACTATACTTCAATAAAAAAATGCAAACAGTGTCTAATAATGATAGTAGGTTTCATGAAAACAAAGATTTACTGCCCACCCCCACCATGTCCTGTGTGTGAAAACAACATAACCAACTATCAGAAATGACAAATGGAAGCAGTCAAAATAGAATTAGATTATTGGGCATGCTAAGGATGGGGTATGGGATGAAGGATTGAAGCTGAGAAGTGTGTCCAGCAGGGATGTCCCCCTTCCCCACAGGAGCCTCAGGACCCAGGACTCCAGGACATAGTGGTGGGAGGTGTGCGTGGGAACAGGGAGGTGCCCACACCTTGGCCTGGGTTCAGGGGAAGGGGAGCGAGGTAGCGGGGAGACAAAGTCGAGTTTCCTCGAAGACCTGTGCCAGCTTCTTGGGAAGCTATTTCGATGGAATTCGGGAGGCCATGAGCATAGATTTAAACTCAGAAGCCAGAAGCCACCTGGGGGACAGACATTGCCTGAAAGCCATGCAGTTAAACCAGGGTGAACAGGGAAAGAAGCATAAAGACATCTCATGTAAGCCTCCCTGGAATAAGATGGAAGTGCTGACAGTACGGATCCTTCAAGGAGCAGGCAGTGCTCTAAGCACTGTCCCCACCGGCCCTGCCCTGGGGCTCCCTGCTGTTATCCCTGCTTTAGACAGGGCTCCAGAGCACACAGGCCAAGACACTTACTCTTGGTCAAGGCTGGAACCTGCACTTGAACTAAGGCTGACTTAGAGCCATGCTCCTGCCCTCTCTTCTGTACCTAGAATAGGAGGTTGACAACAAGGTAGAGGAAATGACAGCAGATGTTAGAGGGGAGGGCAAGAGGAGGTCAGAATCCTAGGCAGGGAGGAGCCTCATCCTCTGTAAAGGCAGTGAGAGATGTTCTATTCACAAAATGGGGCCCCTCAGTTAGGCTTCATTGGGGTCCTTCATTGGCCTCCTTTTGTCAAACTTCTTAAAGGTGAAGAAATTCTGATAGGCTACACAGATGAACAACCTAATTTTGCCAGCTTTAAAAGATCATTCTCATGGCTTCTTCAGTTAGGATAACTGAGTCTGGACTCCCTAGGGGACCTCAGTGTGGGTCATTTTGTCCTGAGTTCAGTCTTGGAGGAGCAGGTGCTACTGTGGATGGAGCGGGGTAGGGACCTGGGGATCCAGGCAGTCTGTAAGGACTTTGGTCCACCTTCCTTCTTAACCTTGCTTTCTGGATTTCTGGAACCTCTCAGGAATCTACAGGCAAATTGTCTCTCATTTTCTGGGTATTCCTCTCTGCAGGGTTTAAGTTGTAAACACTTTACACTGATAAATTGGTTAATCTTTCTCCAGCCACACCTTTTCAACAGCTACATGCTGTGCTGTGCTTAGTCGCTCAGTTGGGTCTGACTCTTCGTGACCCTGTGGACTGTAGCCCTCCTCTATCCATGGGGATTCTCCAGGAAAGAATACTGGAGTGGGTATATTGAGACGTAATTGACATAGCATAAATCACACATGTTTCAAATGTACTCCTTGAAAGATGTAACACACACACACACATAGACACACAGGGGAATACTACTCAGCCATAAAAAGAATAAAATAATGCCATTTGCAGCAACTGGGATGGATCTAGAGATACTAAGCAAAGTACACCAGAGAAAGACAAATATTTTGTAGTATCGCTTATATGTGGAGTTGAAAAAAAAAGATACAAATGAACTTATTTACAAACAGAAACAGACTCACTGACAGAAACAAAACAAAACAAAAAAACTTATGGCTACCAAAGGGGAAAGAGGGGAATGGATAAATTGGGAATTTGAGATTAAAAGATGCTCTGCTGCTGCTGCTGCTAAGTCGCTTCAGTCGGGTCCAACTCTGTGCCACCCCATAGACGGCAGCCCACCAGGCTTCCCCATCCCTGGGATTCTCCAGGCAAGAACACTGGAGTGGGTTTGCCATTTCCTTCTCCAATTCATGAAAGTGAAAAGTGAAAGTGAAGTCGGTCAGTCATGTCTGACTCTAGCGACCCCACGGACTGCAGCCTACCAGGCTTGTCCGTCCATGGGATTTTCCAGGCAAAAGTACTGGAGTGAGATGCCATTGCCTTCTCCTAAAAGATATACTACTATATATAAAAGAGACAATCAACAAGGACCTACTATACAGTACAGGGAACTATATTCAAAATCTTGTAATAACATATAATGGAAATGAATCTGAAAAACAATATATGTATTATATATATAACTGAATCACCTTGCTGTACACATGAAAGATTGTAATTGACTGTACCTGATAAAAAGTATGCTCCTTGATAAGTTATGGCAAATGCACACACCTGTGAAAGCATCACCACAATCAAGATGTCCATCACCTCCAAAGTCTCCCCATACCTCTTTAATCTACCATCCCATCTCTCCCTAAACACACCTGCCCAGACTCCATTATCAGCTTTCTTTCACTTTCAATTTGGTGACCTTTTCTAGACTTTATGTAAGTGGATTCATATACTTAATACTTTTTTTGTCAGCTTCTCTAAGTATATTACTAATTCAAGTATGTTAGTTTTGGAAAATAAGTTCCTATTTAAAATAAAAAGGAAACAATGTGTCCATTCAGTTGCTAAGAAATTTTGCATCTCTGGTACCCATGTGCCTGCCTCCAGAACAGTCCTTAGTCCTCGCCGTGGTTGCTCCAGGTTGAGAACAGCATATTGCTTTGAGATTCATCCAGCAGTTATTTTCCATAGTTCATATCCTTTAGTCACTGAAGACTATCCATTGCATGGTGGGACTGCATATTCAAGGCATCCAGGCCCCAGTCTAACCACATCCTACATCTAGAGGAAGGTTCTAGTGCTCTGACATCCTCATTTTTGCTTCCTCGTTTCCTTGGTGGCTTGGTGGTAAAAAATTCACCTGCCAATGCAGGAGATGCAACTTTGATCCCTGGGTTGGGAAGATCCCCTGGAGAAGGAAATGGCAACACACTCCAATATTCTTGCCTAGGAAATCTCATGGACAGAAAGGAACCTGGTAGGCTACAATCGATGGGGTCACAAGGAGTCAAACATGACTTAACAACAACAGCATCCTCATTTTAAAAAATTCAGCACAATTGTATTTTTAAAATTTATTTTTGACTATGTTAGGTCTTAGTTGGGGCACATGGGGTCTTTTGTTGGAGCAGTGGGCTTAGTTGCCTCATGGCATGTGGGATGTTCCCAGACCAGGGATTAAACTCCAATCCCCTGCATTGCAAGGTGGATTCTTAACATCTGGACCATGAGGGAAGTCCCAGCACAATTGTATTTGGCAGATGATAAGCTCCCAAAGACACTGTTTTGGATGGTTTTTAAATCTTTTCAAATATTTTAAATGGCAGTGTCCTCTTAGTAATAATAATAGGATGGTTTTGAACTGTGGTGTTGAAGACGACTCTTGAGAGTCCCTTGGACTGCAAGGAGATCCAACCAGTCCATTCTGAAGGAGATCAACCCTGGGATTTCTTTGGAAGGAATGATGCTAAAGCTGAAACTCTAGTACTTTGGCCACCTCATGCGAAGAGTTGACTCATTGGAAAAGACTCTGATGCTGGGAGGGATTGGGGGCAGGAGGAGAAGGGGACGACCGAGGAGGAGATGGCTGGATGGCATCACTGACTCGATGGACATGAGTCTGAGTGAACTCCGGGAGTTGGTGATGAACAGGGAGGCCTGGTGTGCTGCGATTCATGGGGTTGCAAAGAGTTGGACACGACTGAGCGACTGAACTGAACTGAGCTGAACTGATTGATTCTCCTGTCTGTATTTTCAAAGTTGGTTGATACCAGGCTATCTCTTTCTGAGACAAAGTGTTGCTGGACTACTAATCCTTTTCCCCCACCATTTTACCTATCTCCAGGATAATTATATGAACAACAAGATGCTTTATTATTATTATCATTATTGTTGTTATAGGACTTTATTTTTCTAGATCAGTTTTAGCTTCACAGCAAAATTGAAAGGAAAGATCAGTTTCCATAACCCCCCTGCCCACCTCACCACATGCATAGCCTCTTAGATTAATCAATATCCCCCATTAAAATGGTATTTGTTACAACTGATGAACTTCCATGGATGCATCATACAAAGTCCGCAGTTTACATTAGGGTTCACTGTTGGTGTTGCACCTCACATGTGCTGTGCTGTGCTGAGTCGCTCAGTCATGTCCAACTCTTTTCAGTCCCATGGACTGTAAGTTCACCAGACTCCTCTGTTCATGAGGATTCACCAGGCAAGAATGTTAGAGTGGGGTGTCATGCCCTCCTCCAGGGGATCTTACCAACCTGGGGATCGAACCCAGGTCTCCTGCATTGCAGGCAGACTCTTTACCACAGAGCCACCAGGGAAAGCCCCAGAATACTGGAGTGGGTAGCCTATCCCTTTGCTAGGGGATCATCCTGACGATCCTCTAGGAATCTAACTGGGGTCTCCTGCATTGCAGGAGGATTCTTTACTAGCTGAGCTATCAGGGAAGCCCTGTACCTCCTATTGGCTTAGACAAATGTATAATGATCCATCATTATATGTCCATCATTATGGTATCATACCAAATTTTTTCACAGCCTTAAAAAAAAATCCTCCACACCCCACATATTCATTCCTTACTGCCCCCAACCCTTAGCAACTCTTCAGCTTTTCATTCTCTTCATAGTTTTATAATTTCCAGAATGTGATATAGTTGGAATCATACAATATGCAGCCAATTCACACTGGTTTCTTTCACTTAAAATATGCTTTTAAGTTTCCTCCATATTTTTTCAGGGTTTGATAGCTAATTTCTTTTTTAGCACTGAGTAATAGTCCATTATCTGTTCACTCAGTCATGTCCGACTCTTTATGACTCCATGGACTGTAGGTCTATCAGGCTCCTCTGTCCACGGAATTCTCTAGGCGAGAATACTGGAATGGGAAGCCATTGCCGTCTCCATGAGATCTTCCCAACCTAGGGATTAAACCTGGGTCTCCTGAATTGCACGAAGATTTTTTTACCATCTGAGCCACCAGGGAAGCCCCTGGATGTACCATCATTTGTTTATTCATCACCTACAGGACATGTTGGCTGCTTCCAAGTGTTGACAGTTACAAATGAAGCTGCTGTAAGTATAGCCACATCAGGGTTTTGTGTGGGCATAAGTTTTCAGCTCTTCCTGATAACAAGGAGAGCGGTTGCTAGATTGTATGGTAAGAATATTAGTTTTGGGAGAAACCACCAAACTGTCCTCCAAGGTGGCTGCACTGTTTTGTACTCTCACCATCAATGAATGAAAGTTCTTACTGCCCCACGTCCCCATCAGCATTCGGAGTTGTCAAGTTTCCAGATTTTGGCCGTTTTAGTAGGTGTGTACTGGTATCTCATTGCTTTAATTTGCATTCTGTTGATGACATATGATTTGTATATATTTTCCTATGCTTATTAGCCATCTGTTAATCTCCTTTGATAATGTATCTGTTAAGGACTTTGACCTTTTTAAAAATTGGGTTCTCTGTTCTCTCACTGTTGAATTTAACATGCTAATTTTTACCAAGAACTGTTTGTTAAAGGGATAAATGCTTAGTCAAAGTTCCTGATTCACTATTAGAGATATCAAATGTCAAAGCTGGAATGACTCTACAGACCAACAAGTTCCTGATTTGAACTGATTTATATCCTCCCTAAATTTCTATGTTGAAGACCTAACCTTTAGTAGTACTTCAGAGCATGGTTGTATTTGGAGATTGGAACTTAACTAGGTTAAAGTGTTAGTTGCTCAGTCATGTCCTACTGTTTGCAACCCCATGGACTATAGCCCACCAGGCTCTGTACGTGGGATTCTCTAAGCAAGAATATTGGAGTGGGTTGCCATTTACTTCTCCAGGGGACCTGTCTGACCCAGGGATTGAACCCAGGTCTCCTGCAGGCAGATTCTTTACCATTTGAGTCACCAAGGAAGCCTGGTAAATGATAAATAAGTTAAAATAAGGTTGCTGCTGCTAAGTCACTTCAGTCGTGTTCGACTCTCTGCGACCCCATAGATGGCAGCCCACCAGGCTCCCCCATCCCTGGGATTCTCCAGGCAAGAGCACTGGAGTGGGTTTGCCATTTCCTTCTCCAATTCATGAAAGAGAAATGTGAAAGTGAAGTCGCTCAGTCGTGTCTGACTCTTCGCAACCCCATGGACTGCAGCCTACCAGGCTCCTCTGTCCGTGGGATTTTCCAGGCAAGAGTACTGGAGTGGGGTGCCATTGCCTTCTCCGTAAAATAAAATTAGAGTCTACCTAATTCAACTGGACTATAAAGAAAGCTGAGCACTGAAGAACTGATGCTTTTGACCTGTGGTGTTGGAGAAGACTCTTGAGAGTTCCTTGGACTGCAAGGAGATGCAACCAGTCAATCCTAAAGGAAATCAACCCTGAATATTCATTGGAAGGACTGATGCTGAAGCTGAAACTCCAAAACTTCGGCCACCTAATGTGAAGAACTGACTCATTGGAAAAGACCCTGATGCTGGGAAAGATTGAAGGCAGGAGAAGAAAGGGACGACAGAGGATGAGATGGTTGGATGGCGTCACTGACTCAATGGACATGAGTTTGAGTGAACTCCAGGAGTTGATGATGGATAAGGAAGCCTGGCGTGCTGCAGTCCATGAGGTCACAAAGAGTCGGACATGACTGAGCAACTGAACTAACTGAACTAATTCCATTAGCTGGTGTCGTTATAAAAAGAAGAGATTAGGACACAGAGGAAAGACCACGTGATGACACAAGAAGAAATAAGCTATAAGCCGAGGAGACAGACTTCAGCAGAAACCAACCCTTGCTGACACCTTGGTCTTGGACTTCCAGCCTCTGTGATTGTGAGAAAATAGATGACCGTTGTTTAGGGAACCCAATCTTCAGTACTTTGTTATGGCAGCCATAGCAAGCTAGTTCTGTCTCTTAGTTCAGCCAGCGGTGACCAAATGCTTAGCACACGACAGGCTGGGTAGTGGGTGTATTAGGAGGGCAAAGATAAGATTCCCATCCTTAGGAACCTATGACCTAGTTGTGTCACTTCTCATTTGAAGAAACTTAGGCTCAGATAGGTGAGCTGACTTGCTTGAGTTAATAGCACAAACCTTCTCTACTTCCTCTTTTCAAAAAAATTTTAATTTATGTGATTGTGCTGGGTCTTTGTTACTGCCTGTGGGACCTTCGCTGGGGCATGTGAAATCTTTTAGCTGTAGCGTGCAGCCTCTTAGTTGTGACATTCTGGCTCTCAGTTTCAACATTCAGGATCTAGTTCTCTGACCAGGGATTGAACTGGGACCTCTTGGATTGAGAGTACAGAACCTTAACCACTGAACCACCAGAGAACTCCCTCTGCTTCCTTTTAATCCCTTTGGTCCCCTCCCCCGACATCATAGGTTGATCCCATTTGTGGGCTTGGAGGACAGTTGGATCTAGTGGAAAAGTGCCCTGAAGGAGTCCTTACTAGTTGTGTGGGCTCTAGTTTCAAACACACTTCTGTGAAATGGGCATGATAACCCCCACCCAGCCTTCTCCCCAGGTGGCCCTGTGGACCAGAGGAGATAATACAGGTGAAGCACCAAATGGAAAGCATAATTATTGGGACTGTGGAGGCCTGAGGGGCAGCCTCTTGGATCCCACTTAAGATGCAGGGCCCCAAGTCTGCACTTGCCCCCAGAGCAGGTGTTTACTATCTGGCTTCTGGGAGGGCTGCTGCTCTGAATGTGCTAATAACACAGGCCTGGACATCCCTCTGCAATTACCTCCTGCAAACCTAGACTCAGGAGCTCCTGCTCCAGAGACACCATCAGTCTTTGTGGCATTTTAAGTATATGGTATGTGTCTGAAGAAGTGCGCCTGGGGTGTGCACATGGGGACCTGTACAGTGCTTACCTTCAGTCCCCCTGTGATGGCTAACTCTATAAGTCAATAGGTGTCAACCTGGTTGAGGCCACAGTACCTAGCATGTGTGTGTATGTTCAGTTGTGTCTGACTCTTTGTAACCCCATGGATTGTAATCTGTCAGGCTCATTTGTCCATGAGCTTTCCCAGGCCAGAATACTGGAGTGGGTTGCTGTTTCCTTTTCCAGGGGATCTTCCTAGACCAGGGATCGAACCCCTGTCTCTTGAGTCTCCTGCACTGGCAGGCAGATTCTTTACTGCTGTGCCACCTGGGAAGCCCACAGTACCTAGAGAGATGATCAAATATTAGTCTACATGCTGCCATGTAAGTAGTTTTCAGGTGAGATTAACATTTAAGCCAGTGGACTTTGTGTAAAGCAGATTAACCTTCTTGGAGGGGGAATGCCTCATCCAATCAGTCAAAGGCCTTAAGAGCAAACAGACCAAGGTCCCTGAGGAAGAGAGAATTCTGCCTCCAGTCTGCTTTTGAACTAGAGCTGCTACATCAAATCTTCCCGAGGTCTTCTAGCCTACCAGCCTGCCCTGCAGAATTCAGACTCGCCAGCCCAAACAATCACATGAGCCAATTTCTTAATACACACACAAGACACATCATATTGGTTCTATTTCTCTGGAGAACTCTGATTAATATGCCCTGTGTTCTAGTCAGCTTGAGCTTCTGTCACAAAATGCCATAGACCGGGATGGGTTAAACCACAAGCTTTAATTTCTCACAGTTCTGGAAGCGGGAAGTCCAAGATCAAGACGCCAGCAGATTCTGTTCCCAAGGAGGCTTTTCTTGGCTTGCAGACGGCTGCCTTCTCACTCTGTCCTCACACATTGGAGAGACAGAGAGCTCTGGTCTGTCTTCTCCCCGAGGACACCAGTTTCGTCTTAGGGGCTCCACCCTCATGACTCATCTGAACTTAATTCGCCCCAAAATGCACCTCCAGATCTCCCAATCTTCATCACCTTGAGGGTTAGGCCTTCAGCATATGAATTTTAGGGGGCCACAAACATTCAGTCCCTAGCACCTTTTTATCCCCATCCTCAAATAACTTGCATTTATTGAGCTTTTATTGTCTTCTCTGGTAGCTCATATGGCAAAGAATCTGCCTACAATGCAGGAAGCAGGGGTTTGATCCTTGGGCTGGGAAGATCCCCTGGAGGAGGGAATGACGACCCACTCCAGTAGTCTTACCTGGAGAATGCCATGGGCAGAGGAGCCTGGCAGGCTACAGTCCATAGGATCGCAAAGAGTCGGACACGACTGAGCAACTAACACTTTCATTTTTATTGAGTATTTACTACACTTATTAGACATTGTTCTGAGTACTTCGTATGTATTAACCCATTTAATTTTCATAGCAACCATATGAAGTAAGGATTAAAAAAATAATTTGATTTATTTCTTGGATGTGCTGGGCCTTTGTTGCTTCGTTGCTTGTGTGAAAACCTTGTGTGAAATTTCCTTTAGCTGTGGCAAGTGGGGGCTGCTGTCTAGTTGTGCTCAGGACTCTCACTGCGGCGGCTTCTCTTGTTGCTCTAGGGCACGCAGGCTTCAGGAGTTGCAGCACGTGGGCTCAGGAGTTGCAGTTTCTGGGCTCTAGAGCACAGGTTCAGGAGTTGTGGCACCCGGGCTTAGCTGCTCCATAGCAGGTGGGATCTTCCTGGACCAGGAATCAAACCTGTGTCCCCTGCACTGGCAGGTGGATTCTTTACCAGTGACGCATCAGGGAAACCAGGTAGTAAGGAGTAAATCATCCTAATTTTACAGCTGATGAAGCTGAGGTACAGAAAGGTTAAGAAATGTGTTCAGTGTCACACAACTAGTGAGTACCTCTGGGGTCTGCTCTCTAGACCTTTGTGCTGTGCTGCCCCTTGGGTGCAAGCCCACAGCCTGAACATGGCATGGGTGCTCACACCTGCCCAAACAGCAGAGACCGCATCATCCCACAGGGGAACTCGTCAGTCATCTCAGCCACAGGGGACATGCACACTGCTCCACAGTCTCACACTGCATCGTCCCCCATGATGCTGAGACATTCCTGCCCAGGGTACGTCATCTGAGACCGGCTGCAGCTGACCTGCTCCTGCTCCTACCTTGGCTCACGATGGCCAGATGGAGCCTTGCATGGATGTTGGCACTCAGGGGCTGCTGATGGGCAATGGGATGGATGGCCTGACATGACACTGCAAAAGTACACCGGGCTGGTGTCTTGCATCTGATCTTCCAGGGGTGGAATGTGGGGAGATTGACATAGTCTAAAAAAAAGTGAGGTGCTTCTGGCTCTAAACTGAGTTCACATGCTTGCCTCCCCTGCCTTCCAAATCCCACTGAAATGACAGCAAAGATATAAAAAGGAAATCAATCCATGACTGTGCTGAGAACAGCAGGGATGGCTGTCTGTGCCCAGAGATTTTGATGAATTTCTGAAAGACAGGAAGGAGACGGTGGCATATGGAACGGTAAGCTGGAGAAGAACTAGCTGAAGCTTAGAACATGCTCAGCAGAGTGTTGTATCAATACTCAGCCCTCCAGTACTGCTTGAAATGGAGTTAGATCCTGTGCAGTATTACTTTGATGATGATCTGCTAAATATCAGAAAAAATTTATTTTCTCATTTTCAATCTGCTGGGAATGGTCCCCAGTGACAATGAGATGCTCGTTCTCAAGGTACTTTAACATATCTGGGCTGCAGGAATTGTATGCCTGCTACTGGGTGTGTGCTTTCAATCTAGGGGTCTAGGGACTTGCTTGAGGCCAATAGATAGGCCTAGAGAGGTCAGGAAGCTTCTGAGGAAGCAGGAGGGAAGGGGCAGGGCACAATCTTTAAAAGAATGACATGGTCATTTGTTGTTGTTGTTTATTTAGTTGCTCAGTTGTATCTGACTCTTTGTGACCCCATGGACTGCAGCACACCAACATTCCCTGTCCTTCACCACCTCTCAGAGTTTGCTCAAACTCATGTCCATTAAGTCAATGATGCCATCTAACCATCTCATCCTCTGTTGCCCCCTTCTCCTCCTGCTCTCAATCTTTCCCAGCATCAGGGTCTTTTACAGTGAGTCTATTCTTCGCATTAGGTGGCCAAAGTATTGGAGATTCAGCTTCAGCATCAGTCCTTCCAATGAATATTCATATAGGACTTGACAGAAACTGATGACATGACAAACTTAGAACCAACTAGGTACAAGATGGCAGATGAGTGAACTTCCAGTAGAGCCTTAGTATCATCATAAGCTCACTGTAATACATTCAGTTCAGTTCAGTTCAGTCGCTCAGTCGTGTCCGACTCTTTGCGACCCCAAGAATTGCAGCATGCCAAGCCTCCCTGTCCATCACCACCTCCCAGAATTCACTCAAACTCATGTCTATCGAGTCGGTGATGCCATCCAGCCATCTCATCCTCTGTCATTCCCTTCTCCTCCTGCCCCCAATCCCTCCCAGCATCAGAGTCTTTTCCACTGAGTCAACTCTTTGCATGAGGTGGCCAAAGTACTGGAGTTTCAGCTTTAGCATCAGTCCTTCCAAAGAACACCCAGGACTGATCTCCTTTAGAATGGACTGGTTGAATCTCCTTGCAGTCTAAGGGACTCTCAGGAGTCTTCTCCAACACCACACTTCAAAAGCATCAACTCTTCGGCACTCAGCTTTCTTCACAGTCCACCTCTCACATCCATACACGACCATTGGAAAAACCATAGCCTTGACTAGATGAACCTTTGTTGGCAAAGTAATGTCTCTGCTTTTGAATATGCTGTCTAGGTTGGTCATAACTTTCCTTCCAAGGAGTAAGCGTCTTTTAATTTCATGGCTGCAGTTACCATCTGCAGTGATTTTGGAGCCCCCAAAATAAAGTCTGACACTGTTTCCACTGTTTCCCCATCTATTTCCCATGAAGTGATGGGACCAGATGCCATGATCTTCGTTTTCTGAATGTTGAGCTTTAAACCAACTTTTTCACTCTCCTCTTTCACTTTCCTCAAGAGGCTTTTTAGTTCCTCTTCACTTTCTGCCGTAAGGGTGGTGTTATTTGCATATCTGAGGTTATTGACATTTCTCCCGGCAATCTTGATTCCAGCTTGTGCTTCTTCCAGTCCAGCGTTTCTCATGATGTACTCTGCATAGACGTTAAATAAGAAGGGTGACAATATACAGCCTTGACGTACTCCTTTTCCTATTTGGAACCAGTCTGTTGTTCCATGTCCAGTTCTAACTGTTGCTTCCTGACCTGCATATAGGTTTCTCAAGAGGCAAGTTAGGTGGTCTGGTATTCCCATCTCTTTCAGAATTTTCCACAGTTTATTGTGACCCACATAGTCCAAGGCCTTGGCATAGTCAATAAAGCAGAAATAGATGTTTTTCTGGAACTCTCTTGCTTTTTCGATGATCCAGTGGATGTTGGCAATTTGATCAAGCTAAATGGCACCATGACAATTCTGAGACTAACCAAAAAAGGCCAAAAAGTGGGTGCTGGTCCAGTGCCTAGAAGTCCACCTCCCCATTCCCTGAAATAATTGGAACAATTCTCCCGCTCATTAGCCTATGAAATTACCCAGCCTAGGGACTTCCCTGGTGGCAGAGTGGACAAAAATCTGCCTACCAACGCAGAGCACGTGGGTTCAATCTCTGATCTGGGAAGATCCTACATGCTGTGGAGCAACTAAGCCCAGGGGCCGAAACCACTGAGCCCAGGTGCTGCAGCTACTGAAGTCCACACGCCCAGAGCCCGTGTTCCACAGCGAGAGAAGCCACTACAACAAGATGTGCGTGCACCACGACGAAGAGCAGAGCCATTTGCTGTGACTAGAGAAAGGCTGCACACAGCAACAAAGACTCAAGACAGCCAAAAAAAAAAAATAATAATTTACAAAAAAGAGAAATTACCCAGCCCACTAAACTAACCACACCATATTTCGGGGCTCTCTCACCTTCTGAGATGGCCCAGACTCTGTCTGTGGAGTGTGTTTCTCTCTAAACAAATTCAGTTCTTACCTGTAACTTTGTCTCTCACTGAATTCTTTCTGCAATAAGACATCAAGAATCTCAGAGTTACTGG
This sequence comes from Ovis aries, assembly GCF_016772045.2. Classification (NCBI taxonomy): domain Eukaryota; kingdom Metazoa; phylum Chordata; class Mammalia; order Artiodactyla; family Bovidae; genus Ovis; species Ovis aries. Next base: position 45,434,565 of record NC_056055.1, on the reverse strand, counting down.
CAACAGAGGTGGTGTGCAAACATTATTGTCTCCTTGGGCATTTTTTCTGGGATCGTAAGTCCATTACTTTGGTTAGATTTGCAAAAGCTCTGTGACCCAAGGCTGTGGTGTACTATTAGAGTTTTATGATGGCTTCCCCAATTTTCCACAGCTGGTTAGCCATGGCTGAGCAGCTCCTTTGGGCTCCTAGTCATCGGTACATTTTTTCCCCACTATGACAAAGGTTTGTATAGTCAAAGCTATGTTTTTTTCCAGTAGTCATGTGTGGATGTGAGAGTTGGACCATAAAGAAGGCTGAGTGCTGAAGAAGTGATGCTTTTAAATTGTGGTGCTGGAGAAGACCTCTTGAGAGTCTCCTTGGACAGCAAGGAGATCAAACCAATCAATCCTAAAGGAAATCAATCCTGAATATTCATTGAAAGGACTGATGCCGGAGTGGAACCTTCAATCTTTGGCCATCTGATGCAAAGAACTGACTCATTGGAAAAGACCCTGATGCTGGGAAAGATTGAAGGCAGGAGGAGAACAGGATGACAGAGGATGAGATGGTTGGATGGCATCACTGACTCAATGAACATGAGTCTGAGGCAATTCTGGCAGACAGTGAAGGACAGGGAAGTTGGCATGCTGCAGTCCATGGGGTTGCAAAGAGTCAGACATGTCTGAGTGAACAACAACTAAAATTGGGCTTTTCAAAATGCTTTTGTGTATACTGTCCTATTTGACTCTCATAATAGCCCACAGAAAAGGATCAAACGTGCACTGTTATCATCACTTGAGAAATGAGGAATCTCACACACAGGGAGGTTAAAGCGTTTCTCCAAAGTCACGTGACAAGATGGTGGTGAAGCTGTTGTGGTCTCCAGGTCATTTCTCAGGACTCCAGGTCAGTGCTCTTAGCTGTTTTATTAGTTTCCTTACAGATGAGAGGAGCACTTCTGTTCTCTTAGTGAGCCAAGTAGAAACCAGTAGCCATATGTTCAGACTCCTCCAAAAACCTGGTATAGCAAGCCAGAGTGTGACCTCAAAACGAATCCTCTCCTGAGCCTGAATCCTTCACAAATGCCTGTCTTCAGATAAGAACTATCATTACAAAAGGAGTGGCAGAGGCATAGGAAACACCAGCTCCTTTTTTATCCTCTGTTGTTTTTGTTCAGTCGCTCAGTCATGTGCGACTCTTCTTGACCCCATGGATTGCAGCATGCAAGGCCTGCCTGTCCCTCACCATCTCCCAGAGATTGCCCAAGTTCATGTCCATTGCACTGATGATGCCGTCCAGCCATCTCATCTTCTGATGCCTTCTTCTCTGCTCAGTCCTATCTGACTCTTTGCCACCCCATGGACTCCTCTCTCCATGGAATTTTCCAGGCAAGAATACTGAAGCAGATTGCCATTCCTTTCTCCAGGGGATCATCCCAACCCAGGGATTGAGCCCAGGTCTCCTGCATCGCAGGCAGATTCTTTACAGTCTGAGCTACCAGGAAAGCTGCCTTTTATTCTCTATGGCATCCCAAAGCACTTCCTATCTCCAAATGCCCTGGAGGAGATGGCCATCGCCTCCTTCTGCACTCTTCCTCTGAGAGTCAGTGCATCACTCTGAGCTCTTTCCTTGGCTTTAATTGATGCCATTGGGTAATAGTTAATTACTACCCATGGTCCCCAGCATGTAATGAGTGGCGAACCACTGGGATCTAACCAGCAGTCCTTAATATCTGAGCTGCTCTCCTCCTCTCTGCCCCTCCTCATCTCAAAGCTGCATCAAGCTATAGAAATTAGTTCCACATCTGTACCTTGACCAGCAGGGGCTGCTGATGACCATCTGTTGGCTATCCTGGCCAGAAACCACAGCAGTCAGCCGGAATAGACTTAATTGACCACTCCTTGTCTCAATCTGTAGGCTCATCTAAAGATTTGGCTTTGGAAGGTTCCCAGCTAAGGCTGGCAGCTGGCCTTTGGATAGACAACTGTCCTATGTGGTTACCTCATTCCCAGCCTAGGAATTTTCAAATTCCAACTGAGTTTTCAACAACTCATCGACATTTGGTGGGGGTGGGCAGGCATTTTCCAGAGTGCCTTGTTTGGACTTCCCTGGTGGTCCAATGGTTAAGACTCCGAGCTGTCAATGCAGGGAGCTCAGGTTTGATCCCTGGTCAAGGAACTAAGATCCCACATGCCAAGTGGTCAGGAAAGAAAAAAAAAAATTAAGTGCCATGTTCACTCCAAGTTCTCACTGAAGGCAACTTGGTGCTGGAGGAAGGATGTGGGCTTTGGATTCAGACAGACTTTAGCTTGTGGGAGGATTAAATAAGTTAATTCACATTAATACACATTTCAGTGCTAAGAATAGTGATTGGCCCACTGTAAGCTCTCTGAGTGTGTTAACCATTGCCATAGAGATTAGAGCTCATGCCTCCAAAGCCCAGCACACAGTGACTATTATTATTATAAGCCTAGTTCATAATTTAGGGAGCTTCCCAAAACAAAAGCATCCTTTCTCCCCATTCTGAGCTTGGAGCCAAGTTGTTGCTCATTAGAGAAATATTATTTGGTGGGGGTGGGCAGGGGTTTCCCAGGTGGTACTAGTGGTAAAGAACCTGCCTGCCAATGCAGGAGACATAAGAGACATGGGTTCCATCCCTGGACCAGGAAGATCCCTTGGAGGAGGGCATGGCAACCCACTCTAGTATTCTTGCCTCAAGAATCCTATAGACAGAGGAGCCTGGTGAGCTACAGTCCACGGGGTTGCAAGAGTCAAACACGACCGAGTATGTGACAGATGGAGAGACAAATTGGTGCCTTAGAAATCAGTCTAGGTATGGAAGCAAAAGGCCAGAACTTCTCAGCTCTGTCATTGATTGGGGCTATAATCTAGACCAATTCACTTCAGTCTCTAAGATTATTTTCTTTTGGTGGATTGGACGTTGAGGACCTTACACTGGATTGAGTAGTGTCTCCCCCCACCCCCCAAAAACATTCTCATCCAGACCTCAGAATGTGACCTTACTTGAAAATAGGGTCTTTGCAGACAAAATTAAATAGAAAGGAGTTCACAGTGGATTAGGGTAAAGCCTAATCCAGTATGATTGGTGTCCTTATAAGAAAAGAAAGGACACAGAGACTTGGGGGCAGAAAGATGCACAGGGAGAATGCCGTGTGATAGTGGAGGCAGGGATTAGAGTGGTAGGTCTACAGGTGAGATTGCCAGCGACCATCAGAAGGGGGCTTCCCTGGTGGCTCAGTGGTAAAGAATCTGCCTGCAGTACAGGAGACACAGCTTAGATCCCGGGGTCAAAAAGATCTCTTGGAGTAGGAAATGGCAACCCCCTCCAGTATTTTCACCTGGAGAATCCCATGGACAGAGGAGACTAGCGGGCTTCAGTCCATGGGGTAGCAAAGAGTTGGATATGACTGCTGCTGTTGCTGCTGCTAAGTCGCTTCAGTTGTGTTCGACTCTGTGTGACCCCATAGATGGCAGCCCACCAGGCTCCCCTGTCCCTGGGATTCACCAGGCAAGAACATTGGAGTGGGTTGCCATTGCCTTCTCCAATGCATGAAAGTGAAAAGTGAAAGTGAAGTCACTCAGTCGTGTCCGACTCTTCACGACCCCATGGACTGCAGCCTACCAGGCTCCTCCATCCATGCGATTTTCCAGGCAAGAGTACTGGAGTGGGTTGCCATTGCCTTCTCTGTGGATATGACTGAGCAACTGAGAATTGATGCACCAGAAGTTGGAAGAGGTGAGGGAGGAGTCTCCCTTGAGTTGTCAGAGAGAAAACAGCCCTTCTGACACCTTGAGTTCAGACTTCTGGACTCCAGAAGTGTCACGAAACTTCCTTTTGTTTTCAGCCATCTGGTTTTTGGTACTTTGTGATGGCAGCCCTCAGGAAACTAATACAAACCCTAAAGAGCCATCCTGTTCTAACAGACTTAATTTATTGTAACCCACAAAGCCTTGTCCCCTTATTTGACATCACCCACCTATTCCCATCAGCCTGATCTCTGGAGGTGCTTGAGACCTGGGCTGTCCTTAAAAAGGAAGGAGGGAAAAGAATGAAAGGAAGCAAGGTTGAAGATGGAGTGCGGATGGTGGGCAGCAGAGGTCAGAAAGCCAGAGGCGTCCCTGTAGAGGAAATGGAAGGGAAATGGAAGGAAAGAGCCCTGCGGTGGTGGGAGAAAGCCCTGCTACATTTGTGGGGTCAGTCCCAGAGGCAATGGGTCACTAGGGAAAGATGCCTTAAGTGGATTAGTTAAGCACAGAAAGAGATCTAGGAGCCTCATGGTTTGGGGAGGATTTAAGCAGTGCCATTGAATCAGCTCTGGATACATAGACCTTTGTATAGGGCTTTCCTGCTGACTCAGTGGTAAAGAATCTGTCTGCAATACAGGAGACACAGATTCAGTCCCTGGATTGGGAAGATCCCCTGGAGAAGGAAATGGGAACTCACTCCGGGCAAAAACAATTTTGCCTGAAAATTCAATGGACAGAGGAGCCTGACCAGCTACAGTCAATTGTGTCACAAAGGAATCGCTGAGTGACTAAACAACAACAGCAGGACTGTATATGCCAATGAAGCTATGGGCCTCCTCCCAGCAGAATGCCTAATAGGCTATTTGTGTCTGGAAGGTGGGAAAGAAAATGACATTTTGCCCTTAATATGTACTGGGCATTGCACTGGGAAATTTTTCAAATGTTTTGTTAATTTACTTTTGAAAATGACAGTGTGGTTACTAATTATTCTAGTTTGCAGAGAAGACTCAGAGTTATGAATTTGCTCAAGGTCACACACTTGTCAAAGATCTGTCCTGTGGCCAATTCTCATTTTTGTCCCCATTCCTCTCCTTTTTTTCCTTCCTCAAACTCTTATCCACCCATTTAAAGTGCCCACAATATTATTCTCTCTTGTATAGGAAAATTCAGCTGCCAGAATAAGAAGGAATTTTCCCACTTTTTCATTTTAGAAATGAAACTCTTTTCCAGCTTGAGTTTTCCCAAGGTGAGCTGTCTTTTTAGTCCTTTACATCTGTTACATCTCTGAAGTGTCTGATTTCCCAAAGACACAGTAAAAATGAAATGACCACACCAAAAATGTTCAGGCAGTGAGGATGAGCCAAGTTTTGATCAGTGAAGTCTGGTCCCCTAGCCCATACTGCCACTGGAGAAACTGTCATCAATGACAAGTCAATGGACAGACTGCTTTGCAGTCTGAAACTTCTAAAAACCAGATGAAATTCTTTCAAGGCCTCTTCCATTGATGACAAAATAATGATAGAAAATCAGTTCCTTTTGCCTGAGTGATCAATAAAGGGACTTAGGAGCCAATGTCTGCAAATGGAACCCATCACAGCCCTGAACTCATTCATTCACTTGCTGACCAAATTGGATTGTCTAAAAAATCACTGACAACCAGAAACATTAATCAAGGCAAGCTGGGTACATGGATATCACTAGGTGGTCTCAGATTGGTTATATTCTTTACAGCCAAAGATGGAGAAGCTCTATATAGTCAGCAAAAACAAAACTGGAAGCTGACTGTGGCTCAGATCAAGAACTCCTTATTGCAAAATTCAAACTTAAGTTGAAGAAAGTAGGGAAAACTACTAGACCATTCAGGTATGACCTAAATCAAATCCCATACAATTATACAGTGGAAGTGACAAATAGATTCAAGGGATTAGATCTGATAGACAGAGTGCCTGAAGAACTATGGACAAAGGTTCATAACATTGTACAGGAGGCAGTGATGAAAACTATCCCCAAGAAAAAGAAATGCAAAGAGGCAAAATGGTTGTCTGAGGAGGCCTTACAAATAGCTGGGAAAAGAAGAGATGCAAAAGGCAAAGGAGAAAAGGAAAGATATATCCATCCGAATGAAGAGTTCCAAAAAATAGCAAGGAGAGATAAGAAAGTCTTCCTAAGCGGTCAATGCAGAGAAGTAGAGGAAACCAATAGACTGGGAAAGACTAGAGATCTCTTCAAGAAAATTAGAGATACCAAGGGAACATTTCATGCAAAGATGGGCACAATAAAGGTCAGAAATAGTATGGACCTAACAGAAGCAGAAGATATTAAGAAGAGGTGGTAAGAATACACAGACGAGCTATACAAAAAAGATCTTTGTGACCCAGATAATCACGATGGTGTGATCACTCACCTAGAGCCAGACATCCTGGAATGTGAAGTCAAGTGGGCCTTAGGAAGCATCACTATGCACAAAGCTAGTGGAGGTGATTACTAACAAAGTAATGCTCAACACTTCCATTGCCTGCACCTGAAGATTTCTGGTGCCCCTTCCTTCCCTCTGCTCCCATTCCCAGGCAACCCCTTATCTGCTTTCTTTCACTATGTGTGTGTGTCCTCAGTCACTTAGTTGTGTCCAACTCTTGGCCACCCTATGGACTTTTGCCTGCCAGGTTCCTCAGTCCATGGGGTTCTCCAGGCAAAAATACCAGAGCACGTTGCCATTTCCTTCTCCAGGGGATCTTTCCGACCCAGGGATCAAATCTGAGTCTCCTGCATTGGCAGGTGGATTCTTTACTACTGAGCCACCTGGGAAGCCCATTTCTTTCACTATACCTTAGTCTGTATTTCCTAGAACTTTTTGTGACAGAATTTAATAGTATGCACTGTTCTTTTAGCCACCATGATGATGTTGATTCATGATGTTTGCATCACGGTTTGCCCATTTGATTGATGGGTAGCATTCCGCTGTATGGATATACCACAGTTGATTTACCCATTTATCTATGGATGGGCTTTTGTGTTGTATCCAGTTTCACTATCATTTTTAAACATACATACACAGGACACTCTGATACGTAATATGTTTTCACGTTGGTACACAGGTGTGTTCTCATTCTATTTCCCTCTCTGGGGACCAGAATGTGACTTTTTAAGTCTCAGAAATCCTGTGATTCAAGAGTCCCCTAGTTCCACCCAGAAACCTAGTAATCAAATCTCTTTATGGGTAAGTAATGCAACTCTGTATAATAGGATTAGGGCAGAATGTTATCAGGCTGCACTAAAACAAAAGGATCAAGAAATAGGTGTTGAAAAATCACTGAACAATCTTCAAATTTATATCCAAATACAGAAACTGAAAAATCAGCCAAAAAAGTCATTATTTCTCAAAGCTTTTTATATAAAACACTGATTCCTCAGGATGAAAATAGATGTTTTGTTAAATAAAAAAATCACATAAAGCAAACTAACAAAAAATCATCAGGTTTCTTCTTCTTCTTTTTTTTTTTTTTCCAATTCTGCCAGTTTATTACTATAACCCATCTCCCTCCACCCTCACGCGTGTGTGCGCAGTCATGAAACCCCTTGGACTGCAGCCCACCAGGCTCCTCTGTCCATGGACTGTTCCAATAAGAATACTGCAGTGGGTTGTCAGCTTTCTTGATTACTTACATTTTAGAAACACTGAGTATAAGTTAACTTTAAATTGCTTTATTGCAAGACTTTTGAGAGTCTGTAACACATAAATGTCAATGTTCATATACATTACAAAGGGAGTGGTATGGAGTGTGAATTTAATTTAAAGTTTCCCTAATGTATTTAACCACCAAATATTTTTTTTTCCTTGTAAATTGGTATTCCATAAGAACATACTTTGAGAAATGTTCTTCTGGAGACTTAACCATTCCTCAAAGCTATTTTATGTAAAGGGAAAGGAAAGTAGACAATAAAATATTTTAAAAAGGAAAGCTAGAATGAGTTAGATTCAAGTTTTTTTTTTTTTTTTTTAAACTGGAGGACCCAAGTTCCAGGGAATTCCTTGAATCACCAATAGATGACTCTGTTAGTGACTAAGCATCTTCTTTTCCTAAGTTTTTTTTTTTTTTTGCCCCCAATATGATAATCCAGTGGTAAAGAATTCCCCTGCCAATGCAGGAGACGTGGGTTCAATCCCTGGGTTGGGCAGATCCCCTGGAGGAGGAAATGGCAACCCACTCTGGAATTCCTGTCTGGAGAATCCCACGGACAGAGGAGCCTGGAGGGCTACAGTCCATGGGGTTGCAAAGAGTCACACACTAGTGAGAACACATACACGATAATCTTAAAGATTTATATTATTTTTAGTCATAATAGATGGCTCTTCCGGTAAAGTTTTTCTCTCTGATCTCAGGATGATTAAATGCAGTGCACCCTCGGGGAGCTCCTTTTTGGTCCTAGTCCTTCCTCATCACTCCTGGGGTTGGCACTGGGATGCCAGCCCTCAGTGGGCGGAGGACCCGCCGCATGCATTGGTTCGGCTGCATCCAACAGGTGTGCTCTCCATGATAAGAATGTGCTGGTGCTTATGGGAATCCATAAAACACTATCTGCTTGCTTTATAAGCTCTCTACTGTAATCCAGGCTCTATAAATGAGCAATTCCTTTGCATAATGAACGGATGAGGCTGTTTTATGCACTTTTATGTTGTTCCAAGTCTGTGGTTTTACTAAATTTCCACCTCAAAGATATGTAATTAGAGCCTCAACAATCTGCTGTCTTGGTCCTCCCCACCCTCCTCTGGAATCCACAGCAGTCTCACAGGCTGGTTTCTGACAGCAACAAGAAGTAGGGTGTGTGTGTGTGCGCGCGCGCGTGTGCACATGCATATATCTGTCTCTGTGGGTTTGTGTGGGTAGAAAGCATGACTCAGCCTTCTAGAAAGTGTGATGGATGGGTGGATGGAGCCTGGGTGTCAAACATGTGTACCTTTTGCTGATCTCTGGCTTTCCTGCCTACTATGGGGCCGCTCGTGGTTTTCTCCTACTAGGTTCCAGATAGCTCCCAGACCCCAAAAGGTTTACATTCTACTCTCCTCCCTTCTGTGTTTCCCAGGTAGAATAATGGTAAAAACTCTGTCTGCCAATGCAGGAGACTCAGGTTTGATCCCTGGGTTGGAAAGATCCCCTGGAAGAGGAAATGGCAACCTCTTCCAGTATTCTTGTCTAGAAAATTCCATGGACAGAGGAGCCTGGCAGACTATAGTCCATGGGGTTACCAAGAATCAGTCACGACTGAGTGACTGAGGACAGCCCATCCTCCTCGCTCCTAGGCTTTCCCTCATGCTGCTCCCACTGCTAAGTAAGCCCTTCCTTCTTCTCTTGACCAAACAATTTTTCCTTCAAGGCTCAATTCAAACTCTTATTTTGTTCCCAAACTTTTATTTTGCCTTTCCCCTCCAATCCTTAAAGATCTTTCCTTTCTCATTCATCTTACACTTGAAGTTAGTACCACAAAGCTCACATTTATATTTCGTGTGTTTTTAGGTTGATTTTGTGTTCCCTGGGGATAGGGACAATGTCCTATCTTTCCTTGCCCACGTGCCCAATACTGCAGTCATTCTCTGACTGCTTTTGGTTTGGGAGGAGGAACTGAAGTCAAATTTTAGGAGTTTTCAGATGAGGGCTCCAAGCTTTTGGAGCCATTTATGTATCTGAAGCTTCTCCAGTATTCTTGCCTTGAGAACCCCATGAACAGCATGAAAAGGCAAAAAAAAAAAAAAAAGGACAATGAAAGAGGAACTCCCCAGGATGGTAGGTGCCCAATATGCTACTGGAGATCAGTGGAGGAATAACACCAGAAAGAATGAAGAGACAGAGCCAAAGAAAAAACAACACCCTGTTGTGGATGGGACTTGTACTGGAAACAAGGTCCAATGCTGTAAAGAGCAATATTGCATAGGAACCTGGAAAGTTAGGTCCCTGAATCAAGGCAAATAGGAAGTGGTCAAACAGGAAATGGCAGAGTGAACATTGACATTTTAGGAATCAGCGAACTAAAATGGACTGGAATGGGTGAATTTAACTCAGATGACCATTATATCTACTACTGTGGGCAAGAATCCCTTAGAAGAAATGAAGTAGCCATCATAGTCAACCAAAGAATCCAAAATGCAGTACTTGGATGCAATCTCAAAAACTACAGAATGATCTCTGTTCATTTCCAAGACAAACCATTCAATATCACAGTAATCCAAATCTATGCCTGATCAGTAATGCCAAAGAAGCTGAAGTTGAATGGTTCTATGAAGACTTACAAGACCTTCTAGAACTAACATCCCCAAAAGATGTCCTTTTCATTATTGGGGACTGGAAGGCAAAAGTAGGAAGTCAAAAAACACCTGGAGTAACAGGCAAATTTGGTCCTGGAGTACAGAATGAAGCAGGGCAAAGGCTAATAGAGTTTTGCCAAGAGAATGCACTGATCATAGCAAACACCCTCTTCGAACAGCACAAGAGAAGACTCTACACATGGACATCACCAGATGGTCAACACCGAAATCAGATTGATTATATTCTTTGCAGCCAAAGATGGAAACTCTATACAGTCAACAAAAACAAGACCGGGAGCTGACTGTGACTCAGATCAAGAACCCCTTATTGCCAAATTCGGACTTAAATTGAAGAAAGTGAGGAAAACCACTAGACCATTCAAGTATGACCTAAATCAAACCCCTTATGATTATACAGTGGAAGTGAGAAATAGATTTAAGGGATAGATCTGATAGAGTGCCTGATGAACTATGGATGGAGGTTTGTGACACTGTACAGGAGACAGGGATCAAGACCACCCCCAAGAAAAAGAAATGCAAAAAAGTAAAATGGCTGTCTGAGGATGCCTTAAAAACAGCCGTGAAAAGAAGAGAAGCAAAAAGCAAAGGAGACAGGAAAGATATACCCATTAGGATGCAGATTTACAAAGAATAGCAAGAGGAGATAAGAAAGCCTTCCTCAGTGATTAGTGCAAAGAAATAGAGGAAATCAAGAGAATGGGAAAGATGAGATCTCTTCAAGAAAATTAGAGATACCAAGGGAACATTTCATGCAAAGATGGGCTCGATAAATGACAGAAATGGTAGGGACCTAACAGAAGCAGAAGATATTAAGAAGAGATGGCAAGAATACATAGAAAAACCATATAAAAAAGATCTTCATGACCCAGATAACCACGATGGTGTGATCACTCACCTAGAGCCAGATATCCTGGAATGTGAAATGAAATGGGCCTTAGGAAGCATCACTATGAACAAAGCTTGTGGAGGTGATGGAATTCCAGTTGAGTTATTTCAAATCCTGAAAGATGATGCTGCAAAAGTACTGCACCCAATATGCCAGAATATTTGGAAAACTCAGCAGTGGCCACAGGACTGGAAAAGGTCAGTTTTCATACCAATCCCAAGGAAAGGCAATGCCAAAGAATGCTCAAACTACCACACAATTACACTCATCTCACACGCTAGTAAAGTAATGCTCCCAATTCTCCAAGCCAGGCTTCAGCAATGCGTGAACCGTGAACTTCCAGATGTTCAAGCTGGTTTTAGAAAAGGCAGAGGAACCAGAGATCAAATTGCCAACATCCGCTGGATCATCAAAAAAGCAAGCGTTCCAGAAAAACATCTATTTTTCTTTATTGAGTATGCCAAAGCCTTGCACTGTGTGGATCACAATAAACTGTGGAAAATTCTGAAAGAGATGGAAATACCAGACCACCTGACTTGCCTCTTGAGAAACCTATATGAAGATCAGGAAGCAACAGTTAGAACTGGACATGGAACAACAGACTGGTTCCAAATAGGAAAAGGAGTCTGTCAAGGCTATATATTGTCACCCTGCTTCTTTAACTTCTATGCAGAGTACATCATGAGAAATGCTGGGCTGGGAGAATCACAAACTGGAATCAAGATTGCCAGGAGAAATATCAAAAACCTCAGATATGCAGATGACACCACCCTTATGGCAGAAAGTGAAGAGGAACTAAAAAGCCTCTGATGAAAGTGAAAGAGGAGAGTGAAAAAATTGACTTAAAACTCAACATTCAGAAAACAAAGATCATGGCATCCGGTCCCATCACTTCATGGCAAATAGGTGTAGAAACAGTGGAAACAGTGGCAGTATCCTTTATCTTTTGGAGACTCCAAAATCACTGCAGATGGTGACTGCAGCCATGAAGTCAGAAGATGTTTACTCTTTGGAAGAAAAGTTATGAACAACCTAGATAGCATGTTAAAAATCAGAGACATTACCTTGCCAACAAAGGTCCATCTAGTCAAGGCTATGGTTTTTCCAGTAGTCATGTATGGATATGAGAATGGACTATAAAGATAGGTGAGCATCAAAGAATTGATGCTTTTGAACTGTGGTGTTGGAGAAAACTCTTGAGGGTTCCTTGGACTGCAAGGAGATCCAACCAGTCCATTTTAAAGGAAATCAGTCCTGAATATTCATTAGAAGGACTGACGTTGAAGCTGAAACTCCAATATTTTGGCCACCTGATGTAAAGAACTGACTCATTTGAAAATACCCTGGTGCTGGGAAAGGTTGAGGGCAGGAGGAGAAGGAGATGATGGAGGATGTGATGGATGGATATCATCACCAACTCAATCGGCATGAGTTTGAGTAAGCTCCAGGAGTTGGTGATGGACAGGGAAGCCTGGCATGCTGCAGTCCATGGGGTTGCAAAGAGTCAGACATGACTGAGCGACTGAACTGAACTGAACTGATATATCTTTATTCACTTAATTATATAATACCTCCTTTTTTTAAGTGATAGAATTGGGAATAGAGTGGATCTAAGTCAGGTTCCATGTGAAGTTGGTATGAAACATTCATGTGAAGATGGCCTCACTCATAGTCAGCTCAGTGCTCATAACAGCCCTCTGACTTAGGTGTTAAGCCTGTTTTGTGAAAAGTCCCTCCCTTATCTAAAAGAAGATTCTGGCAGGCAACAGAAGACTCTGGATGGTGCCAAGGATGGTATGGTATGGTGAAAAAGGTTGTGTTTTAGAATCAGATATATTTGGATTTGCTCCTTGGCTTTGATTCAGTGATAAAGAATCTGCCTGCCAATGCAGGATATGCACGATACTTGGGTTCAGTCCCTGGGTTGGGAAGATCCCCTGCAGGAGGGGATGGCAACCCACCCCAGTATTCTTGCTTGGGAAATCCCATGGACAGAGGAGCCTGGTGGGCTACAGTCCATGGTGTTGCAAAGAGTCGGACACGACTGAGCCTGCACGCATATCTTGACTTTGAGCTTCTTAATTACGTGACACTGGACAGCTTACCTCACCACTCTGTTTCCATTTCTTCACATTTAAAATGAGACAAAGAGCATCTCCAGTGTAAGGTGACTGGGAAGATAGACCTTCCATAATGGCTGGCCATTATCATCATCAAAAAAATCATCACAATTGATGCAAGGCAGTGAAAGCAGGCATAATTTATTCTTTGCATATTCCAGTCAGACACCAGGATGAAAACTGTCTTTCCCCATAGCTATTTCTGAAGCCTACTCAGGATCATCTTATAAACCATCATCTCCTAGAAATTCCAGTTAAAGTTTGCCAGGCAGATCATCATGAGAGAATCAAAATCTGAGATTCGGTATAACCAGGTGTTCAAGCCAGCCTCCAAACTGCATCTGCTGTGTCTACATCCTGCTTTATGGTAAAATCTAAGGGGTCTCAGCTCCCTTTTTTGAGTCCTATTTTCTGTCCCCTCAAATACAAAGGCACTCCCCATCCAAATTAAGCTCGTTGGACACTAGTTCTCAAAGGAATATGCCAAGAGGTGAATGAAGAGAGTTAAAGCATCCTCACCAACAATTTGGGCAATGTCATGTAATGTTACCAGGACAGGAACTGGAGCAAACTGTGGGAGATGGTGGAGGACAGAGGAGGCATGCCTGCTGCAGTCCATGGGGTCGAAAAGAGTCTGACATCACTTAGCAACTGAACAACAACAACAAACAGATGAGAGAGGACTTTAAGCTCTCTAATGACAGTTTTCGCACAGAGAGAGGGAAATTGAAGCTCAGAGAGAGGAAATCGGTCGTGTTCAAGGACACAGCCAATGGGGAGTAAAACAAGGCCCCCGGCAGCTATTTCCCGGTTTCTAGTTCATTTTCCTGATACCACACTTTGGAGGCTTTCATGAGTTGAAGGAAAAGCAATGAGTTAGGCCCTTCCTCTACATCTCTAATATTTCTAAGAAGAAGCAGGTAAATTTCTTTCAAATCCCAGTTACTTTTTTCTCTTTCTGAGAGAAGACAGAAAGGGGTAAAGTCAGCTCCACCAAACAGATTCTGTACCAATGGACTCAGAATTGGAACATATTAAGCCTTTGAGCTCACCCACTCCTTTATTTAACTAATTCTTTTTAAAAATCACTATTTAAAAGAATTTTAGAATTGAAGTATAGTTGATTTACAAAGTCGTGTTAGATTCAGGTATACAGCACAATGATTCCATTATAAGTATATATCTGTTCTTTTTCAGATTCTTTTCTCTTATAGGTTATTACTAACTATAGAAATGATCCCCGAAAGTATCATCTTTATAAGTTATTACAAAATATTGAGTATATTTCCCTGTGATATACAGTAGGTCTTCATTGGTTATCTATTTTATATATAATAGCTTGTATCTGCTAAACCCATATTTCTAATTTATCCCTCCCTAGTTTCCCCTTTGGTAACCATAAGTTTTTTCCCTTTACCTGTGGGTCTATTTTTGGTTTGTAAATAAGTCCTTTTGTATCTTTTTTTTTTTCCTTAAAAGATTCCACATTAACCAATATCATATGATATTTGTCTTTGACTCAACTAATTCTGATGGTAATATCTACATAGCATTCAACTATTCACACAGACACATTAAACACACACACCTATATTAATACTTTTGCATTATAGCAAACTTGCCCCCAAACTTGGTGGCTTAAAACATCAACCATCTTATTTCCTCTGAAATCAGCCTGGGTCGATACTTCGAGCTGGCCCCAGCTTGGGAAGGAAATCCTGACAGTAGACAGAAGACAAGATGTTGTCAGGTTGGGTGCTTTCTCCAGGGGTGACTGATACACCTGCAGTCACGTGGTGGGCTTGGGGGGTCTGGAACAACCTCATTCACAGTCCAGTGGCCCGTCCAGTTGTCATCCAGGCTCTCTCCCCAGGATCTATGATCTTCAAGAAGGCTAGCTCAGCCTTTGCCATGTGGCAATGGCGGACTTGTAATCTCAGCAAGTGAAAATGAGAGTTGTGAATGCTGCTGAGACCTAGACTAGGAAGGAATACGGTGGCACATCTATTGTATTCTAGTTCTCAGGTCTAGCTGTCAAAGCAAGCCACAGAGCAGGCCAAGGTTCAGGGAAAGGAGACACAGGCATTGGTTTTTGATGGGCGGCGCAAAGTCTCATTTAAAGAGGCACATGCATAGGATGGAGAGGTTGTTCTTGTGGCCAATCTATCTATGTCTGTCTAACTATAATTCTACCTCAAACTACATCTGGATATTGATATAGATAAAGAATGGATATGCACATAAATGGGGGCTTCCCTGGTAAAGAATGGTAAAGAATCTGCCTGCAAAGCAGGAGACCTGGGTTCAGTCTCTGATCAGGAAGAGCCCCTGATGAATACCGGTACCCACTCCAGTATTCACGTGTGCGTGTATGTGCTCAGTCGTGTCTGACTCTTTGTGACCCCATGGACTGTAGCTGCCAGGCTCCTCTGTCTATGGAGTTTTGCAAGCAAGAATATTGGAGTGGGTTGCTATTTCCTCCTCCAGGGGAACTTCCTGACCCAGGGATTGAACCCACATTTCTTGTGTCTCCTGCATTGGCAGGTGGATTCTTTCCCGCTATGCTACCTGGGAAGCTCTATAAGTATACAGACAGATCAATACTATATTCTTGAATACATAGATATTCATGTAAAAATGTGAAGATAAACACACACGCACACACACACACACACACATATTCTTATCCCTGTGGAGCTTACAGTCTAGTTGCAGAGACTCAGCCTGATATTTGAAAAGTGACAGTGAAAAGGGATGAAATGAGCAGTGCAGCAAAGTGCTGAGCTGGGGGAAGAAGGAGATCCCTGAGGGGCCACATGAGGGTGAGAAGGAGCTGCTGGGTCTTGGGGGTTCATTTTCCTGCATCCACGAAATGTGCTAGGCCTATCCAGGCACTGATGAGCAGATTGGTTCAGAGGATGTGAGGGCTGTGGGTGAGCAGAGAGAGGTCAGGGTGGGGAGTTAGCCTGGGTCAAGCCAAGGGGGCCTCAGATGCTGGCTGAGGCATTCAGACCTGAATCAGTGGGAGCCATTGAAGGATATTGAACAGAGGTTATTAAAAAAAATTATTATTAAAGTATAGGTGATTTATAATGTTTTGTTAATTTCTGCTATACAGAAAAGTGACTCAGTTATACATACATATATTCTTTTCCATTATGGTTTATCACAGGATATTGAATATAGTTACTTGTGCTATAGAGTAGGACCTGGTTGTTTATCCATCCTATATATATACTAGTTTGCATCTGATAATCCCAGACTCCCAGTTCTTCCCTCCCTGTTACCCTTTCCCCTTTGGAAACTATAAGTAGTCTATTCTGTATGTCTGTGAGCTTTTTTTTGGCAATGAGCTTTTGAATGATCTTTTCCCTCTTTTTCCTATCCATACTTCCCCCCTTCTCCCAACCAAACTCCATTCCTCAGAGCAAGGTTCTTCCCCGTTCCTTCCACAGAGGGTTAACAGGTATTCCTGGTTGAGCCTGTTGAAAACTGCTGTTTGTTGGGGCCACCTCCAGCTTGCCCCAAATCTCCTTCCGGTCCTGAGATTTGAGAGTCATTCATCCATTCATTTATTTAGTTTAAATTTATTGAGACAGACATTGTTTTATACCCTATATTTATATTTAGTTATTTAAGTCTCAAAACGATCATTATTACCTTGAACGTTAAAAAATACAAACCAAGAAAACAAGGTCTAGAGAGCTGAGGAACATATTCAAGGTCACTCAGGATTCTAGAGTGAGACTCAGACCTGGCCATCAGTCCCCACTCCCCATTCCAAGCCCACCCTCTGTCACCTTGCCTGTCTCCCACAGGGAGGAACTGGCTCTGTCAATTTCTGTCTAGGGTGACTTCATGAAAAGGGAGCTCCTTGAGCAGATTTTATTCTAGAACGTTCACAGATATTGAAGGGCCAGTAGCTTCAGTCTTCCCGACCTCTTCCCAGTCACTGAGACAAAGTCCAGAGGAGGCAGGAACCCAGGCCCCAAAGAGGCAGTAAGCCTGCACTGATGCATGGAATTTGAGCTCCTGTGAAGACTGCTCATCTCCAGGTCCATCAGCCCCTCCAGTCATCGCTGAGGAGAATGGAGAAGCCTCTCCAATGCCTGGAGGAACTGTGAGAGTTTGCCAGGTGGGATGGTGGGGAAAACTCCAGAGAAAGGTAAGACTGAGGTGATTCTGTCACCTCTGATTTGCACCGCCTGGCCTGCTCTATTCTGTGTTAATTTAACCGTACTTTTGCGTTTTCTTTTCCAGTCTACTTTGGGCTTCCCTGGTGGTTCAGATGGTAAAGAATTTGCCTGTAATACAGGAGATCCGGGTTTGATCCCTGGATTGGGAAGATCCCTTGGAGGAGGGCATGGCAGCCCACTCCAGTATTCTTGCCTGGAGAATCCCATGGACAGGAGCCTGGTGGGCTCGACATGACTGAACGGCTACTAACACTCACTTTTCATGCTTGCCTGTAAGACTTTCCAGGTTTTACACCTCTTCTTTCACATGATCTGCACAGTGTTTCCAGGATGAGGCTGGCCTGGGGGCTGCTGTCTCCATTTCTCCCATGAGGAAATGGTAGAGCAATGTCAACAGGTGGTGAAGGAGGAGGGACAGGGTCGTACTTGCTGAGTTCATGTCGTGTGCGCAGTGTTTTCAGGCACTAACTCCCGGAAACTCCTCATGGCTCCTTTTTTATTTTTTAGGGATTAGCAAACTGAGACTCAGGGAAGGAGATGGGGCCTAAAAGGAACTCACATTTATTAGTTACAATGCCAGGGCAAGACTCAGCACTTCAGAAACCCCAGGTCTGACCTTTGCTCCCCTAAACGCCCTGTCTTGGGTCCGAGGGCTCAGGAGTGACTCCTGGGGCCACATAAGGAGGCACACTCAGAGCTGCCAGGGCTGGGTGTGCCAAGGGGCTCCCACTCCTGTTTCCTCCCCTCCCCGCTCCTGAGCAGCCAGCCCTGCCCCGACAGTCCCCTCTTTGGTATTGGGGGTGACCTGCCCATCCCACTGGTGGACGCTTCTGAATGCCTGGAGCTCACAAGATGCTCAGGGGCTTTCCTCCAGACACAGCTGGGAGGTTCCTGTCAGGACTGGGACCTCTGGGATTCTTATTCTAAAGGCTCTCATTAATTTATTCCAGGGGTGAGGTCTCCAAGACCCAGAATTCAGACCCCTAGGCCCTTGGCTTTTCTATGGCTTGTTCTTGCTCTTTGCCTGAAAGGAAGAAGATTCATATTCACTCCCATAAGGTATCAAAGGATCGGGAGTGAGAATGACGTCAGTCTTGGATGTGTCTTCTCATCACACAGATCACTGAGCATCTGGGGCACACCCAACACTGAAGTGGGTTCTGTGTGTAAGAAACATGCAGGGAAGTCTCTTTGCTTTCAAGTGGTTTATGGCAAACAGAGAGAGAGAAAATATCTGAAAATAATAAAAATATAGTTATGAAGAAGGCCCAACACTGTCTCACTGAATATTACTTCATTTCTTTTCCCCTTTTTGATTTGTGATCTCCATGATTCACATTCATTCATCTGTTCATTTGTCCATCTACTTATCCATCCATCCATCCATCCATTCATCTATCCATCCATCCATCCATCCATTCATCCATCTTTCATCTCTCCAGTAATTTGGTCACCCAGTCATTTGAGGAGTGGAACAAAGTACTAGTCTAAATAATGGAGATACAAATAGGACATGAAGGACTCTGCCCTTGGGAAAGGGGCTGGCTATTAGTAGAAGACATCAAATGGAGTAAAAGAAAAAGCTTTGGCTTAAAGTAGGACTGAAGCTATAATCTTCACTACACTCAGTAGTAATAATCTCTGTGTCTATTTGTCTACTCACCTTAAATCTTATTTTGTAGTCTCAATATCCCTATTGCTTTGCAGAATTCCTGGCTCAAAACAAATGCTAAATGAAAGAGCAAGTGAAATACAGCAAAGAGTGTTGTAATCCCTTCAGGAGTCTACTTTCTCATGTGAGAAAATGGGTGTTAATGATAGTCCAGTAGAGGTTAAGTAAATACAGTATATTATTTGCCTAATGGGACACAGTACGCAGATAAATAAATCTTTCCTTTTTTGCTTCCTTCTTTATTTTGGGCCTGCCTCTTTCCTGCTCTCAACCCTTTTTCATGATTTAACAATGAAGCTGGCAGAAGACTGTCTGAGGGCCTGACCCAGTTTGATTCAAAATACTAGATAATAGTCTAGCGCTTGGCATTGTTCCTGGGAAAGTTTCTGCGTGCTTTTCATAGATAATATGCGGTACTCGCTGCATCTTAATTACCAGTTAAATATGAATCATCCATAGGTTGCTTCAGGCTCCTCAGGGATAACACCTTAGTTGCTTAGAAAATAATAGTAGGGAGGGTCCCTAACAGTGACCACAGTTTTCTTTTCCCAAAACACAGGCAACTGTTTTTATTGATTGAGTGGATTTCAGTGTAGCTTTTAAACGATTGTCTCTGTTGCAGTAGGTCTGAGAAACGAAGCTGCTCAGGTGAGATTTTGACATTAATGACTGGGCAAGAAAGGGAGTGCTGTATTTGGTGGTCCAAAATGGCATTTGAGGGCCCCCTGCTGTCAGTCAGACACCAGAGGGTTGGATGCTAAAACCCTAGAGTTTGGTCTGCATTGCCCCCTGGTGGCAAGACTGGTATTTGGTCTGCATTGGCCCGCTGGTTACAGCCGGGAGGGGGCAGTGGCGTTATTCCTGGGCCAAGCTCCAGAGTCACGTAGCAAGACTGTAAGGAGCAAGAGCGCAGTTCCAGTGAATTTCCTGAGCATTTCTTAGGCTATCTAAGGCACCATGGAGGTCACACAGGAAGAACAAGGAATCCATTCTGCCCCCAGCAAATTTGTGTTTTGGCCTTCCGTATCTCCCCCCGAGAATACCTGCTTTCTGGACTTACTGTCATCCATTTACTCATTCATTGCTTATTTTTCAACAAACGTTTCTTGAGCACCAATAACAGGTGCTGGGGTTATCTCTCTATCAGTTCAGGTGCTGGGGTTATAGAAGCAAACAAAACAAGTCTCACCCTCATGGATTTTCATATTCTCAGATCCCTGCCTTAATGCCTGGCCCACCAACACTAACACAGTCACATACTGAGTAAACCTTTGCTTACGTCTGATAGCCAGTAAATCCTCTACCGAGGCACTGCATACTTACTTAGAGCTAAGCTGTTTTTCTTCTATGGGTTATTTAGAATTTATTCAAGAGGAAACTCTAGGAGATAGTGAAGGAGAGGGAAGCCTGGTGTGCTGCAGTCCATGCGGTCACAAAGAGTCGGACATGACTTAGGGACTGAACAACAAGAACAAGAGGGAATTGCCAAAGAGAAAACCCTCAAAGATGGAAAGGAATGTACGACTAATAGTGGATCTTCAGGTAATAAGGTGGGAGATTGGAGGCACAATTGGGAAATTCCTTGCATTCTCCAAAGCACACCTGCCAAGCCGCTTCCTGCCCCGCCTGTGTGCAGGACTGGGTCTTCCAGCTCTGGACACCTGGACTCCGAAGAAGAGCTCTGTGGAGTTTCCTTTCCCATATAAAGAAGAAGAAGGAAATTCCGATGATATCTGTTCTTAGTTCTGTCCTCAAAGGTTTTACAATCTTCTGAGGGGAGAGAGAAGCTATAGACATTTATACTTACAAGAGAGGCACAGAGAGGGGCCAGAGGATTTCTGAGTAGAGAGAAGCGATTCACAAGCTGAGGCATCAGGGGAGATTTCAGGAGGAGACACGCTGCTCCTGAACATATCAGGGACTTGACATGCTATCTTATTATTTGGGGAAGTCAAGCTGTGCTGTCATTGGAACCCTGGTGGTAGAAGAGGATGTTTGGACAGCCACTGAGGAAGTGACAATCAATGTTCCAGGACTAGAAGGCTGAGGCAAGATTCTCATTTGGCCTCTGGGGATGTTCTTGGGAATTGCTATTAAAAAAAAATTTTTTTTTTTTTTTTTTGGCCAAACAATGTGGCATGCAGGGTCTTAGTTCTCCAACCAAGGATCAAACCTGTGCCCCCTGCATCAGGGGCATGGAATCTTAATCACTGGGGAAGTGCTGGAAATTGCTCATTTAATAAACCAGCATCCACTCACAGGGCTTCCCTGCTGACTCAGATAGTAAAGAGTCTGCCTGCAATTCAGGAGACCTGGGTTCAATTCCTGATTTGGGAAGATCCCCTGGAGAAGGAAATGGCAACTCACTCCAGTATTCTTGCCTGGGAAATCCCATGGACAGAGGAACCTAGATGGTTACAGTCCATGGGATCGCAAAGAGTCACATCTACTCATAGTCCCTCCCCACACCACCCTTCATCCTCTAGGTGCCAGCAGGTCAGGTCACTGAACTAAAGGTCAGTACCCTGGATGGCCTGTCCTGCCATCTACCTCAGACTTGAGCAGACTCTTTAAAACTTTGAGCCTCTGTAAAACTTGTACACGGTGGCACAAGTCAGCTCAATAGCAAGTTCCTTTCAAATTAGTTTAGGATTCTCTGTTTTCTTCTTCCCTGGGTATTTACTGCTTTGCTCCATTTTAGATTGGCAGCAAAGTGAGACTTAACTTTTGTTTGTGAAATGCTACTGCTTTATCTGGGCTTCCCAAGTGGTGCAGTGGTGAAGAATCTTCCTGCCAATGCAGGAGACACAAGAGACACGAGTTCCATCCCTGAGTTGGGAAGATCCTCTGGATTAGGAAATGGCAACCCCCTGTATTCTTGCCTGGAGAATTCCATGGACAGAGGAGCCTGGTGAGCTACAGTCTATGGGGTCACAAAGAGTTGGAAACAACTCAGCACACACACTGCTTTAAGTCTTCTGAAGCCGTGTGGGTGCTGGAGTGCATCTTATGTAGGCTTTGGAAATTTGGAAAAGAGGAACACTTTAGACTCACGATTGGATTAATTCACTTTTGGAGTATAGAAGATACCCTCAACCTGGGGTACTCAAGGTACTGCAGGCTTCTATGCTAGAGAAAGAGCCCTGATTATAAGGGAGTACATTGACAGAGAGATCACAGGGAAAAACTGGGGGCAGAATGTTTCTCTTCGTGTGGGACTTGTGAAAGTCGCTCAGTTGTGTCAGGCAATTTGCAACTCCACGGACTATACAACCCATGGAATTCTCCAGGCCAGAATACTGGAGTGGGTAGGCCTTCCCGGCTCCAGGGGATCTTCCCAAGCCAGGGATCGAACCGAGGTCTCCCGCATTGCGGGCAGATTCTTTCGCATCTGAACCACCAGGGAAGGCAATGCTTCATTTCCTCACTCACCACACTGACGTCCTCGGTGCTCAGGTTTGCTGTTCTTCTCCCTCCTGCCTCCAGAGGGCGATCTAGCCACAGCTCTTTTGGAACACTGCAGGGTGGGAGTGTTATGGCAGGGCTTGAGCCCACTGAATCCTTTCTCACTTTCTTTTCACAGACACCCCCATGTGTTTGGTCCATATAGGTCTGTGAACCTAAACCACATATTCCATTCCAGCTTCTCCTGGCGAGTCCTGAACTGAGGACCATACGGCTTGCACTGCCAGTGATCATGTCACTTGTGTGTGAGCTCCTTTGAAAATGTCACGGGGAGGACAAATGATCAGCTGGGTAAGATTATTTCTATTTATTTTTAATTTTTTAATTGACTTTTTAAAATTTTGTATTGGAATATAGTTGATTTACAATATTGTGTTAGTTTTCAGGTGTATAGCAAAGTGATTCGGTTATACATATACACGTATCTATTTTTTTCAGATTCTTTTCTCATTTAGATTATTATAGAATATGGAGTAGAGGCCCCTGTGCTTTACAGTAAGTCCTTGTTGATGATCAATTGTACCTTCTATTTATTTCTAACGCACTGTTGGTGTGTCTCTACCTTGCTCAGGATCTCAGGACCCCTTAACAAAGGCCTTTTGTAACCTGCCCCCAAATGACCCAGCCACTGTCATCTTCTCCATCGTTGCTGCAGGTCATGGGCATTCTTGGGGTGCAGGGCAGTATAAGCAAGCAGCCTGCATGTGAGAAGGATGAGCCAGGGCCCTGACTCTTTAATAGGCTTCATCCATGATGTAGTTGCCGCGCTGCCAAAATAGAAAAAAGGAGGGGAAGCTGCCGTCTGTGTCTAAGCACAGGGAACACTGGCTGTTCTGTGACCGAGCCAGGTGGCCCGGGTGTGGCCTGACGGTGAATCATGGCCCACCCACCAGGCTCCACTGGGCTCCTGAGCAGATGGTTATCATTTAGAATCAGCCCAGCCTCTTAGCGGAATCTGGCATTTTATTGCTGCCTACTGGTTGTCAGGCCTGTTTCCCCCCATTTCCTGAGCTGGAGAAGCCCCAACTTCCGGGCTGTAACACTGCAAGTTTCCACCAGAGGCTGCTGCTGACTTTGTCTCTCTCTCTCTCATTCTGTTCTTTTCATTTGGGATACCTGACTCACAGTCCACCGGCTCTTTTCTGTTGCCTCTTGCTTCCAAGGAGCCAGGTGTAGTTCAGCGAACTACTGGGGGCTTGGGCGCGGTCCTTGCACTCTCCGATCTGTGATGTATATTTTGTGGGAAAGGGCCATGTTCCAGCAGCACCATGAATGTGAAAGGGAAAAGAACTTGCTTCTCCCTCCTTCACTTTCAGCTGGGCATCTCCCCACACTCCCTGCAAGGGCTCTGAGGCCAGGGTTGGGTCCTGGCTGGTCTTTTAAGTCTTTGTTCATTTAGGAGGATGTTCCCCACAGATAAGGACCACTCAAGGTTACTGCAAATGCCCTGGGGAGGACCAGGAATTCTACTTAGATTTTGAAATCTGAAAGAGATGGTTGTTATTTAGTCGTTCAGTCATGTCCGACTCTTTGTGATGCCATGGACTGCAGCACACCAGGCTTCTCGGTCCTTTACCATCTTCCAGAGTTTGCTCTAATTCATGTCCATTGAGTAGATGACAAAACACAGATTGGCCCAGGGCACCCAGCCACCTGCAGCTGAAAGCTCCCGTGTTCTTCTCAGGCTTCAGGAAAGGCTGCTTTATGGGCTTGGGGTGGAATTGCTTTCTCCTCCTGACCACCCCCACTCCCCCGTTCTCCTGCCCAGTCCCTTCTGGCCAACCCTGAGAGCCTCTGGCACATCTATTTCTTCCTGGTTGGTCCAGACTTGGGCACTGTGGTTTTTATTCTCTCTCCCTGTCCCCCAGCCCCTAGGGAGAGGGTAGTTTATTGAATCCAGTGCTTAGATTACTGTAATTCTACCCGACCTTCCGTCTCCCATGTTGTGTCTCCCACCTCCAGCCCCAGACCGTCCAAATGCAAGACATAAATCACCCACTGCCAGCATGTCGCTGCCCTAGACAAGAACCCATGATGGATCTCTATTGCTTTTTGAATCCAAACTACTGCCTGGCATTCACGATGCTTCGCATTCCTCTCCTGTTTTCATATTCAGCCAACTGTGTCTCTAATCTCTACTTTGCCAACACAGTTGTCTCCATGCTTCCTCTGAAACCCCCATCCTTGAAAAATATCCCGGAGCCAAAAAAACTACCCAAAACATATCAGGCTCATTTGTATCTCCTTTCCTAGAATCATGTCTTATGTGTGTCTCTCAATCCCAATAATATCCATCTTTGGAGTCAAATTTCAAATCCCACTTCTTAGACAATCTGAATCCACACTGACATCTTTCTTTCTTTCTTTTTTTTTTTTTTTTGATGGCCTGGAGCACTTTTGTCTGTAGCAGACATGTTGGCACGTAATTATGTTCAAGATGCTGATGCTGAGTTGTTTTATACTCAATTATCCAATTGTTGAGTAATCATTCATTGAGTGCTTATAATTGTGTTCCAGGCGTTGGGCTGATTCCTTAATCTAGGAATCGTCCCTGCTTTTTTTTTTCTCACCTTCATGACCAATCAATCAAGTGGCCTGAGGGATGTGAAGGATGCTTCCAAAATGCGTGCTGTGTTTGGCCACATGTCTACGCCACCGCTTACCCCTTGCCCACTATTCCTGTCTGCACTATTGATATGGCCTTCCAACTGGTCCCCCATATCTATTTTTGCCTCAATGCAGTTCATTCTCTACAAAATAGAATGATTTTTTTAAAAAATTTTATTTTATATTGCAGTATAGTTGATTTACAATGGTGTGTTAGTTCAGGTGTACCACAAAGTGATTCAGCTATACATATACATATATATATATATATATATATTTTTTTTTTTGCAGGTTCTTTTCCCATTTAAGTTATTACAGAATATTGAATAGAGTTCCCTGTGCTCTATAATAGGTCCGTGTTGACTATCTATTATATATGTATATGTTAATCCCATCCTCCCAGAGCAGCAGTTCCCAACCCTTTGGCACCAGGGACCAGTTTCATGGAAGACAGTTTTTCCACAGATGAAGGGCAGGGGGATGGTTTGGGGATGATTCAGGCACTTTACATTTATTATGCCACCACTGATATGACAGGAGGTGGAACCCAGCAGTAATGCAAGCTATGGTGAGCTACTGTAAATACAGATGAAGCTTCTCTTGCTTTTTGGCTGTTCATGTCCTGCTGTGTGGCTCAGCTTCTGACACGCCAGGGACTGGTACCAGTGCCCCCTGCCCTTCATCTGTGGAAAAACTGTCTTCCATGAAACTGGTCCCTGGTGCCAAAAGGGTTGGGAACTGCTCCTCTAGGAGGATGGGATTAACATGTACATATATAACAGATAATCAACAAGGACCTTTTGTGGAGCACGGGGAGCCAGTAGGGCACTGGTCCCAGTCCCTGGCCTGGAAGTTGGAGAGCCCTGTCCTAGAGTGTGTTTTAAAGGAGAAAATTAGATCATATTGGTTTGTCACCATTGTTAAAACCCTCCTGTGGTTAAACCCCACCAGGGGTGTTCTACTGCATTTAGAATCAAGTAGAAATAGAAAATAAACTAGACTTGCCACCCTGGTCTATAAGGCTGTGTGCATTTGGCCCCTGCCCGCTTCTCTGGCTACACCTCCTGCTGCGGTCCCCATTCATCACTGGGCTTGGCCTCCCAGGTCACCATTCCATTCCCAGGGAGTCATGCCAACTCATTCCTGCCCCTGAGCCTCACTCTTACTGTTTATCCCTGGGATTCTCTTTCCAGATGTTCAGGCCACTGACTCTGTGTCATCATTTAGGGTGTCACTGACTTAGAGAACATTCTCGTGCCTGCTAAATTGCTTCAGTTGCATCTGACTCTGTGTGAACCCCATGGACTATAGCCCTCCAGGCTCCTCTGTCCATGGGATTCTCCAACAAGAATACTGGAGTGGGTCACCATGCCCTCCTCTAGGGGATCTTCCTGACCTGAGGATAGAACCCACGACTCTTACTTCTCTTGCATTGGCAGGTGGGGTCTTTACCATTAGCATCACCTGGGAAGGTGAGAGAAGCTTCCCAGTACTGTATTGTTAAAGGTTGCATCCTGGCCTTACTGTGAGTATCCTCCCCCCGGTTTTGTTTTATTTTCTTTATATCACTTGTCTTATTCATTGGTTTATTTTATTGCTTCTCACCCTCACCCCCTTTAGAATGTGGGTTCCAGGAAAGCCGGGGACTTGTTAGTCTTATTTTCTGTGGCATTGTCAGCACCTCGAACAGCATCCAGAACCTGGAAGAGACAGTATTTGTTTAAGTAAAGGAATGAATGATTGTGTGAATACATGTATCCAAGGTGGATAAACATGATCCCTGCCTTTGAATAGTTCACAGAATGCTTGTAAAGGAGAAAGACTAATAAACATTTCCAATCCAAGGAAACAAAAGCTATAATAGAGACGTATAAAAGCACTATTTGAACACAGATGAGGGAATAATTAAATCTACCTCCTTTGAATGAATCTTATCTCTTTGCTTATATTATGGTTCCATAAGGACAAACTATCTCATTCTTCTATTACATTCCCCACTACAGTGGTTTCTAAACGCCAGTCTCTTGGCCAGCTGCAACGGAATCACCTGGGAAGCTTAAAAAGCATCACAGATGTCTAACTTCTGACTCTGCAGGTCTGAGTGAAGCCCTAGGATCTGTCTTTGTACAAAAGTTCCCTGGGGGTTTCCAAAGCACGCTAGCTTGGGGATCGTAGCGCCACATTGCCCAGCACAGGGCTGAGTGCATTGTAAGGCCCCTGCGAGCCAGCCTTCCAGAAATAAATCCATCTTTCCTGGCTTGTTCTTTTTCCTATGAGCCCCAGGGTAAATCACCAGGGTGTCTGAGGTTCCTGCGACCAGAGGGGGATGTAAGGCCATATGGGGGATCATTCCTTTTTGCTGGTCTGACAGCTCAGTGTTGCTCATCTCTCCTCACAGGGATGGTTATTACCAGCCTTACAGGTTGTTTTATTTTCCTGATGAACAACACACAGGCATTCTCCTATTAGTCCCACCCCTTGTGAGTATTGCATGGCAGTAGAGAGCCACAACCTGGAGAAATAGCCCTCAGGGTGACAAATCTCTTTCTATAGGCAGTGGGCTTCCCTGGCGGCTCAGATGGTAAAGAATCTGCCTGCAGTGCAGGAGACCCAGGTTTGATCCCTGGGACAGGAAGATCTCCTGGAGAAAAGAATGGCTATCCACTCAAGTATTCTTGCCTGGAGAATCCCATAAACAGAGAATCCTGGTGGGCTAGAGTCTGTGGGGTCGCAGAGTTGGACACGACTGAGTGACTTTCACTATTCATAGGCAATGAACCACGGGGAAGAAGTGCAGGAGGGAGTTCGTGTGTTTGTGCTATTGTTCAGAGAATGGTTAGTAACTTGTGCCACAAAGAAGGCTCCCTGGATTTGGCTCTGGTGTTTCTTCATGGGGGCCTGGGATCAGCAGGCTGGTGGTCTTGAGGCCAAGGCAGGAGGTGGCTTTTCTTCAGCTTTGGGAGACCTCTGGGGATCTTTCACCTGCCTTCATGTCTTGACTTGCCATTGGAGAGGACCCTACCAGAGAATGACTTGGTATCCAGGGCTGACCAGCAGATTTCTTGAATTCTGGTGATTCAGAATTTTCATGTAGGAGAAGTTTAAAGATGGCAATACTTTGAAGTGGGAGCTAGCATCCTTCTCTGGAAACTGTTTTATGGCAGGCACAATGTTTGTACTTGGATTGTGTGTTGGTTATGTATTATGTAGGAGTCTGACAAAGATTATGGAGAAGGAACCCCAGAGTCCCCCTCATCACCCCATGCCTACATCCTCTGCCACCTGCCTGTGCCTCTCATCAATGTCACCTCTACTCTTAGGGCTTAATTTTGGAAACAAAATTTCTCCAAATCTCGTTTCCTTCCCTCCCTTTCTTCAGCCTCTTATAGCAGCTAGTGAAAGTCGTTCAGTCATGTCTGACTCTTTGTGACCCAATGGACTGTAGCCTCTGAGGCTCCTCTGTCCATGGGGATTCTCCAGGCAAGGATAGTGGAGTGGGTTGCCATGTCCCACCTCCAGGGGATCTTCCCAACCCAGGAATCAAACTCAGGTCTCCTCCATTACAGGTGGATTCTTTACCATCTGAGCCACCAGGGAAGCCCAAGAATACTGGAGCGGGTAGCCTGTCCCTCCTCCATGGGGAACTTCCTGACCTAGGAATCGAACCAAGGTCTCCTGTATTGCAGGTGGATTCTTTACCAACTGAACTATCTATGAGGTAAGCCTGGGATAGCAGCTAGGATCATTGCAAAACAGTACATTCTCAGCCAGGCTTGCTTTTAAGTATTCTGGCTACGAATGGACAGACTCACTGTACATCACAGAGTTTCCATCAGCTCCTTGGAAGAGGAGTGGAATGAGGAAGGAAGGGAAGGGGCTCCAGAGCAGGCAGTATCACCACAGTGACCGTGCACTAAGGCTCACGTCTTTTTAAAAAATGTTACTTAATTAACTTGACTGTGCCAGGTCTCAGTTGCAGCACATGGGATCTTTGCTGTGCCACGTGGGGTCTTTAGTTGTGACATGCAAACTCTCAGTTGTGGCATGTGGGATTTAGTTCCCCGAACAGGGATTGAACCTGGGCCCCCTGCATTGAGAGTGCAAAGTCTTAGCCACTGGACCCCAGGCTTACATCTTTAAGAGAAGAAACCCCTCAGTCCTGCACACAGATGGACACTCTACTTTTCTCCTATATTAGGTTTCAAAGAGAGTTGATGTTTGATGTTCCAGCCCATGATACAGTAGGAAGAGCAAATTTAGAAGGGAGCAGAAGTCGCTAGGAGCAGGCGCAATGACGGTGGGGAAATGAGACAGACAGACACAGAGATGAACTGACTCTCATGGAAAACACACTGATTGCCAGGGGCCATGCCACCAAATGGAGGGCATGGGGACCTAGGAACCAGAACAACCCAAGTTCATGCCCTTGTTCTACACCTAACTCCCTGGAGGGCCTTGGATGGGTTCATTAAGCCTCTCTGGGACTTGATTTTCTCATCTAAAATGGCAATAATAACAACCCCAAATATCCCCAGGCTCCTATCCAATGAAGTAACAGGTGGTGTTTTCTCATTTTTGCTCACCAGAGCCTTTGTTTGTTTGATAACAAAAATAACAAACTATTTGTTGTGACAACAACTTGCGAAGAAGAGAAAAGAAATGGAACCATTCAGAAATTCAGAGTCAAAAGAGAAAGTACCCTTTAAGTCTTCATGCATCCCCTTCCCCTTGGATCTTATTCCTCACTCTTTCTAGAGTGTCCCTTTAATCAAGATTTGTAAAACCTACACAGAGTACAAACACAAGGACCAGAAGCCAAGGGGGCAGAGCTATTATATCTCAACAGCTCCAAGGGCCTCTCTGTACAGAAACTCAGAAAAAGGACTTCTTTTCTGAAAGTAAAACAAACAAGAAACGGAAGGAAAAGGTTAACTGATGGGCAGCACTTCCTGTTTAACAAGGTAAGGAGGCGTATAGTGCTGCTTATAAGGACATCCAGAAGCACTGTAAACATATACAGAAGTTCTGGCACTAAACAAAGACCTTCTGGCCTTCAGACATTTAACTTTGGTGGAAAAGTTCCTTCTCCACTTATACCATCCTTGTGCTTCATGGTTACTGGTAAGTTTACGACGTATCACTAGGCTGAGAAGTTAATCCCTCCCAGGTGTTCAGAGTAGATACCAAAGGCAACCTGTGAAATAGTTCTCGCCAGTTTCCTTTACCGGTTGGTACACATTTATGTTGATCTCTGATTTGTGTTAAATTAGTTAAATAGATTCACCACCACCCCTGCCCCCGCCCCGCCAATTTTGGCTTTACCTTTTCTAGTTGAACTTTGTTCAGTCCGCTGTGTCTAGCTTTGGTCATTCCCTTTTTTTGTTCCTTTGACCATGTGAGTTGGTATGCTGGATCTTAGTTCCCCAACCAGGGATTGAACCTGTGCCCCATGCAGTGGAAGCACGGAGTCTGAACCACTGGACTGCTGGGAAGGTCCCAATTGTGCTTTGGTCATTCTTGAAGCCAGGAATCTCCTCTTGTCTCCATGTGGGCAGCGCAGGGTGGAATGCCCTCCTCATTCTGTAGAAAGTCAAGGTCATGTGGTGAAAATTCTCCCAGACTCAGAATCAGGAGTCCCAGAGCTGAGACCTGGGACTCAGTTTGTTTTCATTTCACTCCTTTGGGTTTCATATTTTTCCTCTGTGGGCCCATATTTCCAACTCACATGAATTTGGACTCTGGGATTTTGTACTCAGATATGGTTTGAATTTGCCCGCAATGTGGGAGACCTGTGTTCAATCCCTAGATCAGGAAGATTCTCTGGAGAAGGGAACGGGTACCCACTCTAGCATTCTTGCCTGGAGAATCCCATGGACAGAGGATCCTGGCAGGCTACAGTCCTTGGGATCAAAAAGAGTTGGACATGGCCGAGCGACTGAAACACACACACGTGGTTTGCCTGCTAGTGTTTGCTTACAGTGGGATTCCAAGTTCCAGTCTTACCGCTTGGCTGGGCTCTTTCCTCCTCTGGAGACTCAGATGCAGCCCATAAGTGTGGTTCCCCCCGACCCCCACACACAGGAAAGGGGCCGGTTACTCCCAGGGGTGTATGTATCTAGCTCTGCCTGCAGTCTCAGGCTGGAAAATTATAGAAGAGTCAGCACTCTGGGGAATCCAAGGGTGTAAGCTTTGACCATTCCTCTTTAAGAAGCCAGGCTTAATTTGGGGCTCAAGAAACCACAAAATTATAGAAGTTGAGCTAACAAGGCTTTTAGAGACCTTTTTAGTTTTCTTTTTAATTATAAAAATAATGAGCTGGTGAAAATGAATTTTGACAGTACTTAATGGTATAAAATAAAAAGTAAAATGCCTTCTATGCTCACCTTCAGTGATTCTTTGCAAGGAATCCTCCATGAAGAGCTTCTTATAAATGTGTTAGAAATGAGCTGTGCATTATCACACTTCCACATACACCCTGTGTCAGCTCAGCTTCCGTATATTATACATCCTTGTGTCAGCTCACCTCCACCTGCGCTTAGGCATATGGACACACATGGGACCATTTTGGGAAGTTTGTACCTTGCTTTTTGCACATAATGAAACATGTTGGAGATTTTCCATGCCAACACTTATGGGCCTTCCCTGCTCTTTATAGGCTGCTTAGAATTTTCTGAAGGAGAACAGATTGGCTGCAACTTGCGACAAACACCCCGGTGATTTTCGGTTGTTGCCACTGCGAACTGTGCGTGCCTCTCAGACAGTGTTTCATTCAGTGTCTTCTGAAGTTTGATCCTTGGAACATAAGCCTTTGGAGGTGCTCAGGGACAGAAACAAAAACAGCCAGCCACCAGTTTAGAGGTCAAACAAACATGAGAAACATTTTATTTATTTATTTAGGTCACTCAGCGCAGCTTGCGGGATCTTAGTTCCCCAACCAGGGATTGAACCCTGGGCCATGGGGGTGAAAATGCCAAATTCTAACCACTGGACTACATGGGAGTTCCCAGCATTGCATCTCAGATGTGGAAGTTGAGAAATATTATATTCTTCTTCTTTTTTTAAATGAAGTATAGTTGGTGTACAATATTATAAGTCACAGTTGTGTGGTATAGTGATTCATGCTTTTTAACAGGTTGAACTCCATTTATAGTAATCAGAAAATACTGGCTATATTAATCCTAACATCCTGGTTTGTCTCTCCTTTCATATAACACACTGCTATATATAAAATAGATAACTAATAAGGACCTACTGTATAGCATAGGAAACTATACTCAATATTTTGTAATAACCTATAAGGGAAGAGAATCTGAAGAATTTTATAGAGATAGATATAGATATGTATACTTATGGTGATTTAGTCGCTAAGCCGTGTCCAACTCTTGTGACCCTTGTAGCCTTCCAGGCTCCTCTGTCTATGGAATTTCCCAGGGAAGGATACTGGAATGGGTTGCCATTCCCTTCTCCAAGGTATCCTCCTGACCCAGGGATTGAACTTGCGTCTCCTGCATTGCAGGAAGATTCTTTACTGCTGATCTACCAGGGAAGCCCATATATATTTGTATGCACATATAATTATATATATATATATATACACACACATATACATATATATACATGTAAATGAGCTTCCCTTGTAGCTCAGTTGATAAAGAATCTGCCTGCAATGTGGAGACCTGGGTTTGAGTCCTGGGTGGGAAAGATTCCCTGGAGAAGGAAATGGCAACCCATTCCAGTATTCTTGCCTCAAGAATCCCATGGACAGAGGAACCTGGCAGGCTACAGCCCATGGGGTCACAAGAGTCGGACATGACTTGGTGACTAAACCATCATATATGTAAATGAACTACTGTGATGTACACTTGAAACTAACACAATATTATAAATCAACTATACTTCAATTAAAAAAAGAGATTAGGCATGGACTTTATATACACACACACATATATATACAGTGCAAGATATCCTTGTAGCTTATTTTATATATACTAATTGTACCTCCTAATCCCCTCCCCCTTCCCTCTCCTTGCTGGTAACCAGTAGTTATGTTCTCAATACCTGTAAGTCTTGTTTGTTTTTCATATAGCATGATACCCTCCAGGTCCACCCATGTTGCTGCATTTGGCAAAATCTCTTTTTTATGGCTGAGTGTTATTCCATTGCAACATTGATCTTATACTAGCTTTGGCACTCCTGGATCTCAGGCCTTCAGACTTTGAATTATACCACTGACTTTTCTGGGTCTTCAGCTTGCATGTGGCAGGTAGTGAGATTTCCCAGCTTCTGAATTGTGTGAGCCAATTTTATAACAAATCTACCTATCTATCTGTTCTCTTTCTCCAGCTGTTCAGTCCCTAAGTTGTGTCTGACTCTTTGCGACCCGATGAACTACAGCACACCAGGCTTCCTTGTCTTTCACCAACTCCCAAAGTTTGCTCAAACTCATATCCATTGAGTCAGTGATGCCGTCCAACCATCTCATCTTCTGTTGCCCCCTTCTCCTCCTGCCCTCAATCTTTCCCAGCATCAGGGTCTTTTCCAATGAGTCTATTCTCTGCATCAGGTGGCCAAAGTATCGGAGCTTCAGCTTAAGCATCGGTCCTTCTAATGAATATTTACGGTTGATTTCCTTTAGGATTGACTGGTTTGATCTCCTTCCTCTTCAAGGGACTCTCAGAACCCTAATATAGGGCCTGAGGTTAAGGATGTTGAAGCCAACAAGTCCTCACTTGTTCTGGTAGCATCTGGAAACTGTAAGAATCTACTTACAACAAACTGTAACCCCACTCAAGGGAACTGTTCTGTGCAGACTCGGTCGAGGGTACCCCAAGTAGAGTTGAGGAAGGAATGGAAAAGTGCTCTGGGCCAGCAACTCTCCTAAGAGCCTTCGTGGGCACTATCTCATTTGGGCATCACCATCTTTTTTCCCTTTAATATTTATTTATTTGGTGGTGTCTGGTCTTAGTTGTGGAATATGGGATCTAGTTCCCTGCCCAGGGGTCAAACCCAGGCCCCTAGCATTGGGAGCTCAGAATCTTAGCCGCTGCACCACCAGGAAAGTCCCTTCAAAGGAATTCTTACTTTCACTTTACAGAAAAGGAAATTGAGAACACAAGAGAGAAAATGACTTCCTTAGGGTCTCACCAAGCTGAACTTCTATCTCTGGAGGAGGCTTCTGAATTATCAGCAAAGCCACTTATAAATGTGTTGCCCACCAGGCTCCTCTGTCCATAGGATTCTCCAGGCAAGAATACTGGAGTGGGTTGCCGTGCCCTCCTCCAGGGAATCTTCTAGACCTGGGGATCAAACCCACATTTCCTGTGGCTCCTCCATTATATGCAGATACTTTACCGCTGAGCTACAAGGGAAGCCCACTTATAAATCTGTCTTGAACTAAATCTTGTCTTTGGATTTTCTGTATGGCTTTCAGAACTCGTGAGAGTCTGAGTGAATCCAGTCTTCCTAAATTCCCAGCTGCAGAGGTGTCATTGTCCATAGGCTGTTGGGTGAAGAATAGACCTGACCTTTAGTTCAGTCCTGTCCCAGCCCTTTCTAGCTGTGTGATGTTGGATAACTTACACAACCATTCTGTGCTGGGACTTCCTAAGCTGTTTGACAGAAATAATGAAACCTGCTTCGTGTTGTTGGAATTTAATACAACATGGTAGGTAGGCATGTTTTAGCCCAGTCCTGGAACGTGGTTTTGATCCATTCCCTTCACAATGCTGGGCCCCGCTGGCTGTCCCCATTTCTGATTCCCTCTCCAACCTTACTTAAATATTTACCAATCCTCTGGCACATCGAAAGCTGCTCTGGGTCCTGGATGGCTTTTGCTGTCTATGTTGGGTGGGCCAGATGAGTTAGTATCTGTCATCTGAAGGGCCTCATGTGTAGCGGATGCTCCATAAACATGTACTGTCTGATTAAATGATTGATCTTCCTTTCTCTTCTATCACTAGTGCTTGTCTTTTTTCCCCTTCAAACTAGCTGTTTATATCCTGGCCCTGGAACCCCAGCTGGTATCCAAGGACAATGAGATGACCCCCAAATCACCCATTTGCTTCTACTCTTGTGGCTGAGACCTGAGACAACAGATCTTCCCTGGACCAGCTCTGATGTTTTTTTCACCCTTGGGGTCTCAGGTTCTTTCTCAATCCTGTTTTCCATGGATTGACACCTTCTGAGGTCACCTGGCACTTCCTCCTAGGCGCGATGGCACTCACTGCCCTTGTAATTTCTCCTATCTTTTTTTCTGTATTGATAGCTGTGTGATGCTGGGTTGCCATGACAACTGATTGATTAGCATCCAATTCCTGGACTGGGGAACATGTAGCCATAAAGAATTACAAATGATGCCTGATTGTCTGCTGCCAATAGCCTGATTGCTGCCATTTTCTGGCAGGTAGCTCAGCCCTAACAGGAAACCCTGTGCTGTGCAATTATTGCGACGTGATTGATGCATCACTATAGTTACAATCTGCAGTGTTCCCAACTCAGAAGATTTTTTTTTTTTTTAAGAAAAAGGAAAAAAACCCTCTCCCTTTCAGATGGAAATGCTTACAAATGAGGAAGCAGTATGGAGTCAGGGAGAGAAGTGGAGCTGGCATGGGGGGTGAGTATAAACTAAGCAAGAGCCTGGTCGGAGTTTCAGAGGTAACGAATGTAGGGAGTGAGGCACAGTAGCATATAGTTGGGGAGAAGGAAAAAGGTATGACCCCTCCCCCCTCCAGCTCCTGGGCATTGCAGCACACTCAGGGGTGGTTCAGAAATCACTTCCAAGTGAGAGAGGCCTGGAAAGTGGGGGAAGGCAAGATGGAGCACAAAATTATACAGGCCACGGGTGGTGTGCTGTTAAGGCCAATTACTCAAGCTGCTCTCTTGGGTTTTAGTCATTTGTGATGACCAAAAAGCGAGTCCCAGGGCCTGCAAATACTCAGGGAAAGAGGCCACGAAGCCAGGTGAGACCAGTGAGAGTGTGGAGGATGGAGCCTGAAAGAAGGCTGGTCCTCAGAGGCTTTGGGGCAAAAGAGACCTTTTCATCCGACCCAGGGACAAAATGCCTCTGTCATTCCTCAACTGGATATTGAATACTTCTCAGGCTGGTAGAGAAGGAAAAAGAGAATAAAAACATCTGTGATTGTTAGGGCTAGATGTCAGTCTTTTTGTCTTGCCAAAGCTGACTATTACTGGGAAGGTTGCTACTCCCAAGCATCTCCCAAGTCATGTCAATCGTTCAATGATGCCTAGTTATCATGCTGTGGACACTTCTTCCCCTCAAGTTAAGGATGTCTTGCTTTCTGCAGCCTTCTTTTAAAAAGCAAATACTCCTAGTATTATTTAGTCACTTAAACCTAGAAGTGAATGTGTGTGTTTTTAAACCACTTTATTGAAGCATGATTGACATACAGAAACTTTACATGTTTAATGTATACAACATGATGAGTTTTGGAGTAAGTGAAACCATTATCACAATATGCCATAAACACATTGATCACCTCTGAAATTTCCTCCTTCCCTCCTTATTTATCATTATAATTATTAGTGTAAAAACATAGACCTAGAATAAGGTGAGAATGCCTACTCTTGCTGTGTTTATGTAACGTAATACTTGGAATCCTAGCCAAATAAATTTGACAAGAAAAAGAAATAAAAGGCATCCAAATCAGAAAAAAAAGAAGCAAAAATGATCTGTTTGCAGAGCTTACATGCAGGAAGCCTACAGATGTTGCAAAAATACTCTTTTAGACTAAATCAGCAAATTCAACCAAGTTGCAGGATATAAAATCAACATACGGCAATCAGTTATATTTCTATACACAAATAACAAACTATTTGAGAAAAAAAATCAAGACAACAATCTCAGTTACAAAAAGGAGGAAATATTTAAGAGTAAATTTAATCAAGGTGATGAAAAACTTTTACACTGAAAATTAGAGAACACTGGTAAATGTGTTTTTATACTCATTTTACAGTTATCTGAATCCTTTCTATCATTGAATTTAGGTATTTTACTTTTGCATTCTTTTTTTTTCTTTTTACTGCTTGAAAGAAGGGACAGAGTTAATTTTGTCATATAATGGAATCATAATAAATAGTGTTGCATGAATGAATGGGTGGAAAGATGGCTACAATGATAAGGCAGCCTCAAAATACATGGGGTTGGGTAGGAGTTGGTACAGTAAGGTATAATGGGGTGGTGATGGTCAAAATTAAATTGAAAATAGCTAAAGACTAGTTCTGGGCTTCCCTGGTGGCTCAGTAGTAAAGAGTCTGCCTGTAATACAGGAGATGCTGGAAACATGGATTCTATCCCTGGGCTGAGAAGATCCCCTGGAGGAGGGCATGGCAAACCACTCTAGTATTCTTGCTAGGAAAATTCCATGGACAGAGGAGCCTGTGGGATTCTGTCTATGGGGTCACAAAGAGTTGGATACAACTGAAGTGGCTGAGCATGCATGCAAAGACCAGCTCTAGTCACATAAAGGAAGTCTTAGATACAACTTACTTCCAAGGAAGCCTGGGTAAAGGTATCAAAAATATAGGGAGGCTAATATCTCTGGTGCCTGACATTGCTAACTATTACTTTCTGGTACCATAGCGAAGGAGAGGTCCACTTGGACATGTGCCTATCGCCATGGTTACTGACCGGTATGTGTCCCTTGCCTACAATATGGATCTGCCCATCAGAAAATGATTGACATCTGTAAGTTGATCCCAATAGTCCAACTTATTTTCAATGGGAGAAAAAAATGAGTTAAACTGTTTACTACTTTTGTCTTCTTATTAGACTGGGAGTTTTCTGAGGGCATGAACCGTGTCTTCTTTCTTTTTGTTTTTTAGTGAGTTCCTGGCATTGAGAAAGAACTTGGTTAATATATTACTGTTGAATAAGTGCACAATTTAATAAATTAAGAATAAACTCAATCCTTCTCAGCCACAGAGTAAGAATTGAGGAGAAGGAACAGTTAAAATTGTGGTACATATATACAATGGAATATTACTCAGCCATTAAACAGAATGAAATAATGCCATCTTCAGCAACATATGTGGACCTAGAGATTGTCATACTGAGTGAAATCAGACAGAGAAGGAGAATTATAGTATGACATCCCTTACATGTGGAATCTAAAGAGAAATGATACAAACGAACTTATAAAACAGAAACAGACTCGACAGATTTCGTGAATGAGCTTATGGTTGCCAGAGGGAAGGATGAGAGGAAGGGATAGTTAGGGAGTTTGGGATGGACATGTACACACAGCTATATTTAAAATGGACAGGGCTTTCTTGGGCTTCCCTGGTGGCTCAGATAGTGAATAATCTGCCTGCAATGAGGGGGGACCCAGTTCAAATCCCTGGGTTAGGAAGATCCCCTGGAGGAGGAAATGGCAATCCACTGCAATATTCTTGGGGGCTTTTCCCATGTGGTGCTAGTAGTAAAGAAACTGTCTGCCAATGCAGGAGACATCAGACCCAAGTTCAACTCCTGGGTCGGAAACATCCCCTGGAGGAGGGCAAGGCAACCCACTCCAGTATTCTTGCCTGGAGAATCCCACAGACAGAGGAGCCTGACAGGCTACAGTCCATAGGGTCACACACAATTAGACACGACTGAGGCGGCTTAGCATGAACGCATGCCCAGGGCTTTCTTGCAAGAAGGAACTTTCAAGAATGGCTGCTCCAGAGTCTGTGTTTCCTAAGGGGGTTTCAGCAGACCTCCCACCACCTCTCCAGGAGACTCTCTGAGACCAGCAGGCCTTGTGAGGTTACAGTGAAAAGACAGTCACCTATGAAGTAGGCCATCCTCACCAGACATAAAATCTTCTAGAGCTGAAATACTGAACCTCCCAGTCTTCAGAACTAGGGGCTGTGGGAGGTGAAGAACAAGAGCAGAAAGCCCAGTTCCATGATTACTGGAAGAAGTCAGGAGCCCACAGGTACAACGGTGGATGAGAATGAATACTGGAGAAGCTGACAGTATAACACCAACAGTAGCAGATAAAAGAACGTTAGTACAGCTTCCTCTCTGTAGCCCAAGGACCAGGAATGAACTCACCCAAGGGATGCCAACTCATCATTTATAGCTGCTGAACATCGGAGTACAAAACCTCGACCCACTGACTCAATTCAGAATGGCCGTCGCAATTCCATAGCTGCTCAGAGGAAGAACTGTGAAGTCTTTTGCAACCATGTGTTATGCTTGCTAAGTCACTTCAGTCATGGCTGACTCTTTGTGATCCCCTGGACTATGTCCCCATGGACCAGGCTCCTCTGTCCATGGGATTTCCTAGGCAAGAATACTAGAGTGGTTGCCATTTCCTCCTACAGGGGATCTTCCTGACCCAGGGGTTGAACCTTCGCCCCTTATGTCTTTTGCATTGTAAGTGGGTGCTTTACCATTAGCGCCACCTGGGGAGCCCTAAACCACACTACAATTCAATTGCTCTCTCTGCTGCTGCCGCTGCCCGACTCTGGGCAACACCATAGACCGCAGCCCACCAGGTTCCCCGTCCCTGGGATTCTCCAGGCAAGAACACTGGAGTGGGTCGCCATTTCCTACTCCAATGCATGAAAACGAAAAGTGAAAGTGAAGTCGCTCAGTCCAGTCTTTATTCTTGCACTTACTTCAGTTCAATCAGTCAGTTCACTTGCTCAGTCGTGTCTGACTCTTTGCGACCCCATGAATCGCAGCACACCAGGCCTCCCTGTCCATCACCAACTCCTGGAGTTCACTCAGACTCACGTCCATCGAGTCGGTGATGCTATCCAGCCATCTCATTCTCTGTCGTCCCCTTCTCCTCCTGCCCTCAATCCCTCCCAGCATCAGAGTCTTTTCCAATGAGTCAACTCTTCGCATGAGGTGGCCAAAGTACTGAAGTTTCAGCTTTAGCATCAGTCCTTCCAAAGAAATCCCAGGGCTGATCTCATTTAGAATGGACTGGTTGGATCTCGTTGCAGTCCAAGGGACTCTCAAGAGTCTTCTCCAACACCACAGTTCAAAAGCATCAATTCTTCAGTGCTCAGCTTTCTTCACAGTCCAACTCTCACATCCATACATGACCACTGGAAAAACCATAGCCTTGACTAGACGGACCTTTGTTGGCAAAGTAATGTCTCTGCTTTTGTATATGCTATCTAGGTTGGTCATAACTTTCCTTCCAAGGAGTAAGCGTCTTTTAATTTCATGGCTGCAATCACCATCTGCAGTGATTTTGGAGCCACCCAAAATAAAGTCTGACACTGTTTCCACTGTTTCCCCATCTATTTCCCATGAAGTGATGGGACCAGATGCCATGATCTTCGTTTTCTGAATGTTGAGCTTTAAGCTTAGGGTATATGTTTAAAAGGACTCTTGAATAAATTCCTGCTCACAAGTCTTCTAGGAGTTTGTTTCCTAGAGAAATTCCAATCATTCTAGAGCAGATATTGAAATTAATAAACCATCATTCACTATTAAGATGATCTTTTTTGGACTTCCTTATGGCATGGTGCAGCAGATAAGAATCAGCCTGCTAATTCAAAGGACATGGGTTTGACCCCTGGTCTGGGAAGTTGCCACCGAGCAACTAAGCCTGTGAGCCACACCCATTCAGCCTTTATATCACAACTATTGAGCTTGCGTGCTGCAACTACGGAAACCTGCCCGTGCTCCACAACAAGAGAAGCCGCCTCAGTGAGAACCCATGCACTACAACAAAGAGTAGCCTCCGCTCACGGCAACTAGAGGAAGTCTGTGCAAACCAACAAAGACCCAATGCAGCCAAAACTAAGGAAATAAATAATAAACTGATTTACAAATAAATAATTTATAAACTTATAAATGTAAACAAGTAAATAAATAATTAAAAATAAATAAAGTGGATAATTAACAAGGACCCACTATATAGCACACGAAACTTTATTCAATGTTATGTGGCAGCCTGGATAGAAGGGGAGTTTGGGGGAGAATGGATACGTGTACATGGATGGCTGAGGCACTTTGCTGTTCACCTGGAACTATCACAACACTTTGTTAATCAGCTGTATCCTAACACAAAATAAAAAGTTAAATAAATGTGAGAAATTATTTGGTCAGATGGGAACTACCTATGGGTTCTAAGGAGACAGATTCACAAAGTCCTAAATTCAAGTTCAACTCTACAGCTTATCAACTGTGAAAGCTTGGGTAGGTTGTTGGACTTCAGTTTTCTATATGGAAAATGGGGAATAACAGCAGCACTTATTTCTAGGGAATTTAGAGGGATGAATTGACAGGATGCACGCAAAGCATATAACACATAGCAAGAATTCAACAACTATTCTGCAGTATCTAATTCCTGGCCTAGAAGTTGAATGTTTTTTGCTTAAGATGTACAAAAACAACACAAGTGAGCACTTGAAAGACAACGCACATTACATTGGTACAATGATTAGTGACCTTATAGTTGTAGGAGATGCAGTAAAGCAGGAAGGTTCTTTTGACTTACCTTAAATATGCCCAGAGAATATCTTGCCTTGTTGTTGTACAGCAGCTATAAAATACTTGTGATATGGCACAAATGTAAAAATAAGTCCTTTTATATTCAGTAGATAAACTCTATCCACACTTGTAGTACCATTTAAGGTCATTGAAGACCATCAGAATTGGTGTTCCCCAACTTCAGATAACCTAGACAGATAAAAGCTGGTTTCCATAGGAACCACTTTTGCTTTCTTCTCCATCTAAGTGAAGTCCGTTTATCCAACTCTGAATGTTTTACAAGTACCTTGCAATGAGTTCTTCACTTGGTTTACCAAACTCAGTGCAAGTACAGGGAACTTAGCGTTTGAATGTGTTAACTTTGAGTGACTGCACACTCGAGTTTGCTGTGACTCATTCTTTGTATATTTTGTTCATTTGCAGTTCAGACTTGAAGATCCGTTTCCACAGCAACTTGTCTTATCTAACATCCCTTAGTCTTTCTGAAGAATGTATAGTTTGGGGAACATTCTAGGAGAAGAAGTAGTTGAGGAAGAAGTTATAAGATGGTGATATAAACATTTCTTTGCATGTATCTGAGGACAGTGTGTACATTTTAGGAACTTTGACTTGGCCCTTCAGTTTCAGCATATCTGTTCAATGCTTTGCCTTGTTATCCACTCAAACACTATGTTTCCCCTTATGTCTCTCTCTTAACTCAACCTCTGTTATTTTCTGGTGTTGAATAACTGTTATTTTTATCACTTCTAATCCCCATCAGAGAGTCTTCAACTTACATTTTCTAGACCCTTGGAGGATTGGGAAGATGCCTAAATGACTTAGGCTGGGATGGGCAGAGGAAAGAAGAGGACCACAGAAACTCAGGCTCACAACTCAGGAACTAAATACCTTCAGTAAGGTCATCACCATGTACCTTTTCTTTTCTCAGCCTCTGATTTGGAAATCGGTACTTGTGTCCTTCTTTTTGGGTATTTTCATTTGGAGAGCCCCCGTGGTTTCTAGGAGTCGTGAAGCTCCTGTCTCTTTCTACTCATTGCCCCTGTGGCAGGAGACTCCTGTGTCTCTCTGGTAAGTTTTGAGTCTGCATATGATGAGGGCTTTCCCTGCTACCAGGTCACTACTACCTGCTCTGCTTGGAGGAAGCAGATAAGGGGAGTGGGGTGAGGAAGCCCCTGCCAGCTGGCAGGGTGGCCTGGGAACCCAAAGCTAGGCTGAGAAAGCTACAGTCTTTTCGGCTGGATTTGCCTTGGAACAGGATGGAACAGGGAATGGTCAGAACTTGGCAAAGGGCAAAGGGAGCCTAGATGGAGAAGGAAGCTTGAGAAGTTAATAGACTTGGGGCAGGCTTCATGGAAGGGCACCAGGTTTCTTGAGGCTCTTTGGGAGATAGTTCTGCAAAGGGACCCATAAACTTTCTAAATGCAACAGCATTTACCCCAGTGGTCTCCCTATTTTCCATGACTGTTTTACAATACCAGGCTTCTTTAAAAGGCAGGAACTGAGTCC
The DNA here is from genome assembly GCF_016772045.2 of Ovis aries. Taxonomy (NCBI): domain Eukaryota; kingdom Metazoa; phylum Chordata; class Mammalia; order Artiodactyla; family Bovidae; genus Ovis; species Ovis aries. Next base: position 45,391,587 of record NC_056055.1, on the reverse strand, counting down.
TTATCCTTTACCATGTCCTCAGAGTGTAGCCAGGGTCTGGTGATGAATCAGGACTCACTTAACTTTTGCTGATTTGAATGGATAGGAATTTGTACATTTAGGGCCAGAAAGAGACACTTCAGTGCCCCAGACAAGCTAGTGACTTGGCGCCATTTTAAATGGTTTAAAATGTTTTTTCAACAGTTATTCAGAGGAGAGATTAAAGGCTGAGTGAGTAAAGGGCTACTAGGCAAGAGCCTACATTTTCGGATAGCCAGTAACAAAAGATCTGCAGTTAAACAGACCCACTCTTGCCCTTTGGGAGGTCTCAACCTGGAGGTTCCTTTTGTAGGAATTCTGGTAAATATCTCTTCACCAGATTGTCAATGATGCTCAACACCCTTTGGAGCAGTGCTATAGCCAGTTCGGCAGATATCTTTGGTTTAACCCAAGGCGGCAAATGTAAAGATGGGATTATGTCAGCTATTGCTGATTTTGTCTCATTATGTTAAAAAATAGATTATTATAGCAATGGTAAGCCCCCTTTTAAAAGAATAACAAATTACTCTCTATCACAAAGCTATACTGAAATAAGTTTTTGGTTTTTTTTTCACATATTCTGGAGACTTTGGCCATAGTCATACATATTTTACATCAGTGTAATCATAGTGAACATAATATTTTGCTTTCTTCTTTATTCACTTCACATTACATCAAATAATTCTCTGTATTGTTCCATTCTTTTTCTGTTTTAATGACTGCATAGTATGTCATCACGGGGATAAACAAAAAATTTAGATTGTTCACATGTTTTTTTGTTATCGTAAGCAAATATCCAGTGATAACTTTGTGCATCTCACTTCTTTTTCTCTTTTAAGAATTATGTTCTTTAGGGATAATTTCCAGGGGATGGATCAAAGGCTGGGCCAACCAGCTTGTAAGAGCCCATTTTGTAAATCTCTTCCCAAGTCTGCATTCGGGAACTTGAAATCAACTGTGGTAAGTCAAGTAGGTACCCCATAAAAATTGAAAAATGCTGCAAATCAGGGCTTTTTTGTTTTGCTTTGTTTTCATTTTTGTTTTTGGAGAGCTGGCTTGCCAGCACAACACTGGTCAAAAGGTACAAATGTGTTTATAGCTCTTTATGTATTGATTGCCATATTATTTCTAAAAGAACTTGAACCAATATATGTATAACCAGTTTGATTGAGACACTTTATCTTGTTGAGGTATAATCATGAGATACTTATATTTCTTCAATAGTTACCAAGTTGTATTTTGTCAAAGCCACGTTTCCCACTGGGTAGTGGGCTCCCTTAATGTATCTGGGTCCAACTCCATACTTTTTGGCTATTTAAAAAGTGTCACTTTGGTTGCTCTGGTTTATTGTTGTTCAGTCACTAAGTCGTGTCTGGTTCTTTGTGACTCCATGAACTGCAGCACACCAGGCTTCCCTGTCCTTCACTATCTGCCAGAGTTTGCTCAAATTCATGTCTATTGACTTGGTGATGCTATCTAACCATCTCATCCTCTGCTGCCTTCTTCTCCTCTTGTCCTCAGACTTTCCCAGCATCAGGGTCTTTTTCAATGAGTCAGCTCTTCACACCAGGTGGCCAAAGTATTGGAGCTTCAGCATCCGTCCTTCCAATGAATATTCAGGGTTGATTTTCTTTAGGATTAACTGGTATGACCTCCTTGCTGTCCAAGAGACTCTTAAGAATCTTCTCCAACACCACAATTCAACTCTCACATCCATACATGATTATTGGAAAAACCATAGCTTGGACTATGGCAAAGTGTTTATTTCTATTTAAAGACTTTGTTTGAATTCAAAGCTCATCCATTCTCTTTGTGCAGGTTACCTGAGACACTAGGATTTGGGGCAGAGAGGGGTTGTTATCTGCCGCCCTCACGACTGAAGGTGAGCTGGTAAAAGAACCAGTGGTTCTTTCCATCTTACCTTTATTTACTCTCTGGAATTGAACTGGGGAAAGGGAGAGGATTTACGTGATTGCCTTAGCGTGTGGACTGTTTTCCTCTTTTATCATCAGATCCACGGTTCTCTCTCCTTCGGTGGCCACGTGCTCTCTGTCCCTTCCATTCCGCATCGCTGCCTCCTGTCTGTCGCTGCACCGACTGCTTTTTCTGTGTGATTGGTGTCCCACTGTTAACTCCTTTCCTCCTGAAACAACTAAAAACTGGACAAAATATATGAAACCTTATATGAAATAACACATATGACATCAGGTAACAAATTAGAGTCATTCCGGAGAGATGGGAAAAAGCAGGACAAGCTCTATGATTGCCCTAGCTGGAGAGAGTTTTCAGGTTGAAGCTCAGAGGAGAATCCAGGCGGATGCTGAGTTGAGGGGATGAAGCTGGGGGTTCTGGGGAGACTAAGAAGGGCAGTGTAGATAGGGCAGAGTACAGAGAGGAGAGAGCTTAGAGTGAGGACTTGGAGACAGGCACAGAGACCAAGTACTGATGAATGCATTTGTGAGAGGAAACTATTATTAATAGTTGAGACCAGGGAATAAACCACCCAAATGGATTAGAAGAATATACATCAAGGGCAGAGAGCTCTGGAACTTGCAACAGCAGAGTGAAAAGCTTCATAATTCACGGGGCTTTGGGTACAATACTCAGAAAGGTTTGATTTTGTAGTAGATCAAAATTAGACTTAGACCCAGTGCTCTGTTCTCACCTAACAAAACTTAAAAGCCAGACATGAAAATGATCAAGTTGTTTCCAATTAACTTAACTGCATTTCAGTACAAAGCTCAAGAATTTTAATAAGAACATAAACATATTCAGGAACAACATGATAAATATCACAATGTCTTGTGTTCAATAAAAAAATTGAGACATGCAGAGGAACAGCAAAATACATCTGATAATGAGAAGAAAGTTTGACTTAACATTTGAAAATCAGCCAATATAATTCACCATATTGACTAAATGAAGACCACATGATTATCTTGGTAAATACAGAAACAGCATTACAAAATCCAACATCTATTACTGATAAATACTCTCAGCAAACTAGGAATAGCAAGGAATTTCCCCAATCTGATATAAAGGCATCTGTGAGAAACCTACAGTAGGCATTAAACCTAATAATGAAAGACTGAATGTTTTCCTTCTAAGGTCAATAAAAAGGCAAAGAGGTTCACTTCCCCCACTGCTTTTCAACACTGCACTGGGGAATTTAGCCAAGGTAATAATGCAAGAAAAAGAAATAAAAAGCACCCAGACCAGAAGGAAGAAGTAAATACAGTTTTGTTTCATAGGACAGCGTACATATTTATCAAGGAAATCCTATGGAATATATCAGAATGCTAAGGAAGTAATATTTGGTTTACAAAATGTATAGGATATGAGACAGGCTTACAATATTCAATTTATTTCAGTATACCGGTAACAAACACTCAGAAATTGAAATAAAATGTTAAATAATGTCACTTAAATTAGCATCAAAATATGATATACTTAGGGATAAATCTGAGAAAATTGACCTGTGCACTGAAAAGTACAAAACTCCTGAGAGATGTTTAAGAAGACCAAATAAATTGAAAGGTAACACTATGCCATTTGATAGGAAGATTGGGCATTGTTGAAATGCTATTTTTTTCCCCAGTTGATCTGTAAGTTCAACGCAATCTCAAACTCAAGAAGACTTTTGTGTGTGTGTGAAAATTGACAAGCTGATCCATTAAAAAAATAATTATTTTTAGTTGCACTAGGTCTTCATTATTTTGCTTGTGCTTTCTCTAGTTGCAGTGAGTAGGGGAATACCCTTCATTGCCATGCTTGGGCTTCTTATTTGGAGTGTCTGTTGTTATGGAGCACAGCTTCCAGGCGTGCTGGTTCAGTAGTTGCAGTTCACGAGTTTACTTGCTCTGCAGAATATGAAATTTTCCCAGAATAAGGGTCAAACCCATGTCCCTTGCATTGACAGGCAGAGTCTTATCCACTGCGCCACCAGAGAAGTCTGACAAACTGATTTTTAAGTTCAGAGAAAAGGGCAAAGAATTTTAATGGCTAAAGCAATTTTGAAAAGGAAAATAAAGTTGGAGGACTTGTTACTACCTGACTTTAAGACTTATAAAGCTATAGCAATTAAGACACTATGCTGCTGCTGCTAAGTCGCTTCAGTCATGTCCGACTCTGTGCGACCCCATAGACGGCAGCTCACCAGGCTCCCCTGTCCCTGGGATTCTCCAGGCAAGAACACTGGAGTGGGTTGCCATTTCCTTCTCCAATGCATGAAAGTGGAAAGTGAAAGGGAAGTTGCTCAGTTGTGTCTGACTCTTAGCGACCCCATGGACTGCAGCCTACCAGGCTCCTCCATCCATGGGATTTTCCAGGCAAGAGTACTGGAGTGGGGTGCCACTGCCTTCTCCAAGACACTATGACGTATGTATAAAGATACACAACCTATATATAGCCAATTGATTTTCAACAAGTGTGCAATGGAAATTTATTTGATGGAGAAGAGTTAGCCTTTTCAACAAATTGTGCTGGAATAAATGAATATCCATAGGCAAAAACACCCCTGAACACCAGCAGTAACAAACTTCTATTTATTCCTTTTACCATATACAAAAATTAAATTAATATGGATCATAGATTCAAATATAAACCCCAAAATGACACAACTTCTCAAAAAATATCTTTATGATCTTGGATTAGGAAACTATATCTTAGACATTATGTAAAAAGCATGATCTATAAAAAATAACTTGAAGAATTGAACTTAAGAACTTCTGCTCTTTGAAATATACTGTTCAGAGAATAAAAAGAGCAAACCATAGATTAGAAGCATTTACTTACAAACCAGAAATCTGATAAAGGAGTTTATATTTAGAATTTATGAAGATTTGTTAAAAAGTAATAATAAAATCCCTGAACAACTCAGTAAAAAAGGCGAGGGCAGATTTGAACATCATTTCACTAAAGAATATACTGTTGGCAAATAAGAACATGGAAAAATGCTTAATATCATTAATCAGTAGAGAAATACAAATTAAAATCATGATGAGATACTATTCACCTATTAAAACATCCTGAATTAAAAAGACTGACTCTACTAAGAATCTGTGAGGGTGTGGAATAACTGGAACACTCAGCTGCTGGTGGGCATGTAAAATAGCACAGTCACTCTGTTTGTATTCTTTATTTTAGTTTTCTAATTGAAATACAGTTGACATACAATATTATGTGAATTTAAGGTGTACTGAATAGTGATTTGATGCTTGCATACATTATGAAATGATCACCTCGATAAGTCTGGTAACCATCTGTCCCCATATAAAGTTATCAAAATATTATTGATCATATTCCTTATGATGTATATTACATCCCTAAGGCTTATTTATTTTTATAACCAGAGGTTTGTACCTCTTAATCTCCTTCACCTATTTTGCTCTACCACCCTTGTCCCCTCCATCTTTTCTCTGTATCTATAAGTCTGCTTTTATTTTGTTTTGTCTTTAGATTCCACACATAGTGAGAGCATATGGTATTTGTCTTTCTCTGTCTGACATTTCGCTTAGTATGATGCCCTCTAGATCCATCTTTATTGTTGAAAATGACAAGATTTCATTATTTTTTATGGCTGAGAGTAATGTTCCATTGTATATATTTACCACGTCTTCTTTATCCATTCATATATTAAGGTACACTTACATTGCTTCCATATCTTGGCTATTGTAAATAATGCTGCAATAAACATTGGGGTGCTATTTGTCTTTTACAATTAGTGTTTTTGTTTTCTTTGGGTAAATATTAAGAAGTGAAATTGCTGGATCATACAGCAGTTCTGTTTTTAATTTTTTGAGGAACCTTCAAACTGTTTTCCACAATGGCTGCACCAATTTACATTCCCAACAGAAAAAAAAAAAAGGATTCTCTTTTCTCTACATTCTCACCAACATTTGTTATTTTTAGTCTTTTTGGTGATCACCATTTGGACAAGTGTGAGGTGGTATCTTATTGTGGGTTTTAGTTTGCATTTCTCTAATGATTAGTGACATTGAGCATCTTTTCACAAGTCTGTTGACCATCTATATATCTTCTTTGGGAAAATGTCTTTTCAGTTTCTGTTTCCACTTTTTAATGAAATTGTTTGTTTTCTGATTTTGAGTTGCATTAGTTCTTTGTGTATTTTGGATGGTAACCTCTTAATGGATATATTGTTTGCAAATCTTCTCCCATTCATTAGATTGTCTTTTCATTTTGTTGATAGTTTCCTTGACTGTCAAAACCTTTTTAGTCTGATGTATTCCCTCCAAATAGCACAATCATTTTGAACTGTTTTTAATCATACACTTACCATATGATCCAACTATTTCACTCAAGTATTTATCCAAAAGAAACAAACACATATGTTCATACAAAGATTTATATATAAATGTTCATAGCAATTTATTTTGTCATAGTCAAAAATTGAAAACAGCCCAATTGTCCATCAGCAGTTGAATGAATATAACAAACCATGGTATATTCATTCAAAGGAATACTATTTCACAATACAGAAGAGCACAGTACTGATACAAGTTGCAATGTGGATGAACTGCAAAGTAGTATGCAGAGTAGAATAAGCCAGACACAAAAGAGTATGTGCAACATGCTTTCTTTTATATAAGCTCTTAGGCAAAATATAGTGAAAGAACATAGGTCAGTGACTGCCTGGGGATGCAAGCTGTGTGAGGAAGGGATCACAAGGAGGAAGGAGAAAGCTTTTGGAGGTGATGGGTTAGCTCATTATCTAGATTGAAGCAATGGTTTTATGGGCGAATTCCTATGTAAAAACTTCCCAAACTATACACTTTAAATATATGCCATTTATTTCATGTTAATTATACCTTGAAACCATTGTTAAAAATGATTAAAAATTGTGAGTGTGCTCATTATGTCATGATATACAGTATCCCCAAAAAAGTATAGGAAATACCCCATCTGAAATGGGATATCCTAAGGTACTGGCCACTAAATTTGCTATGAACAGTCAAAATTGTTGCAAAAGGCAAACATGAAAACTACGTAGATGCCATTCATCAAACATGTAGAAAGTAAACAAAAATTTCCATACTTTATTCAAGAAAGCCATTCTAGTATGTTTTAGGATAAAAGTGAATATGGAGTTGCTCAAGAAAGTGGCTTAGTACCTGTCATGAATTCCACTGGCCAGTGCTTTTCTCTCAGGCAGAGTAGAATTGCTTAGGGGGTCACTGGGTCACTGGGCCACCAGGGAAGTCCCCATGTGATCTCTTTAAACAGAAAATGTCAAGCATATCATTGTATTTTCATGCTAACAAGCACTGAGAAGAAGCAGTTTAATTCTCCATTTTTTTCCCTTTTGGCGTCCACCCTCACCCTCTACCCAGCAGTCCGTGTGGTCTGAAGCCTTGGTCCAGGTGACTCTTCCAGGTCTTTATGTCCTTCATTTGCTGCAGAAAGTGAAGAGCTGAGGCACCCGTGTCTGCAGTTTCCAAAGCAGAATGTTCACTCTCCTAGAGAATAAATGTCTCCAGAGAATAAATGTGTTTCCTGATAAAGGAAATCTCCAACTCCCCCTGAGCTTCTAATACTCTGCCCTGTGCCTGTAGACATATCTGAGACAGGGTTGGGTTTTAATGCAGGTGGTCTTGAACATCATATCCAGCAATCTTCAGGGAAGGGCCCTGGGAGTTGGGAGTTCATAATGGTAACATCTCAGAACACAGGTAAAAGGGTATTGACTTTGGAGTCAGAAATTCTGGGAGAAAAACCAGAATTATTCCTCACTACATGATGGCTTTGGACCAGTTAGTTCATCTTGTCACCTCAGTTTCTTGGCCCATAGAATGGGGAGAATGGTGACCACCTCTAAGGGACATTGCAAGTGTTGTGCATGCATGGGCACTCAGTCGTGTCTGACTCTTGTGACTGCTGGGTTATATCCTGCCAGGCTCCTCTGTCCATGGAATTCTCCAGGCAAGAATACTGGGGTTAGTTGCCATTTCCTTCTCCAGGAGATCTTCCTGACCCAGGGATTGAATCCAAGTCTTGTATTGGAAGGTGGGTTCTTTACCAGCTGAGCCATTGAGGAAGCCCCTCACTACTGTTAATATATCAATATTATATTTTATGAATATATTATAATATACTAATATTATATGTAGTATATTCTCTGGAAAGTGTCTGTTTTCATGGTGGGCACATTGTAGGAGCTCAAGTAGTGAAAGCTACTGTAAGCTATCAGATCTGTTATGTGCTAAAAGATGTTCATCATAGCATTGTTTATAAACACACACCTTGGAAGCACCACCCATGTGTTCCATAAAGAAATGATTAAATCAATTATACTTCCCCGATGAAATATTATGTTGCTATTATAAATCATGATTTTTAAAGAAATAAAAAAATACTCACCAAAAAAACAAGTAAAAAAAATCAAATCATACATATGATTCAAACATATATATCTCCTAATTTATGCATAATCAAGTCATATTATGCATAAATTATATATGCACTTATATAATTATACATGCATATATATGTTGTATATATAATTGAACCTCCCTTAAAAGGATTTGGAAAACTATACCTCCAAAAGCAATAGTTTATCTAAGTGGTGGAGAATATGGGTAGTTTTCATTTTCTTCTGCATTCTTTTTGTGTGTTCCAGATTTCCCACAATGAATATTTCCTACAATTATAATACAAAGGAAAGTAAACATTATTACTTTTTAAAAATAATGTGAGAATTTGCACTTTTTTTTTTTTTTTTTTGCAAAGCAACAGCTGCCAAGAACCATTAACTTTCTCCTCTATCCATCCAGAAGCCCCAACCTCAGTCTGGCATGGGCAAGACCTGGATGGTCCCCCACCTTCCAGGCCAGCAGCCCAGATGGGCTCCCTGTGTCAGGAGGAGCACCCAGCCTTGTCAGGTTGTCCTCTCCCGTCTCCCCTCGCCCCGCTGGCGGTTCCTCTGGTGTTTATTCACTCACATAGCCTATAGAGTTAAAAGAGGTTTGTTTCTTTTCAGGCTGTTGAGTGCAGTCAGGGTAATTTAGTAGAAAAATGTCATGCTAATGCAATTCAAAGTTCAAATGATCTTTCATTTCGAGGGAAAGAAGAATGTGTGTGCAGTTGGAATGTTAAAACTCACTACTTGCCCTGCAATTCAAATAGAAATATGAGCTGCAGGGGCTACATGAGTCAGATGAAGTACTGTGAGTGAAATGCGCAAAATGAATAAAAATGATCCGGAAGCCGTTTATTAGCATTGCTGGGGGCCAGCACCGAACAAGCATCACGGCCATCAGAAGCTGCGTGGGGAAGAAGGAGTATTTTCATGAAATTACAATAATCCCAAAATAATGAGGAAAGAAGTGATCAGTGAGGTCCTTCTTATGAATGTCGAGGAGGCCGCCCTCAGCGCCCCCAGAAAGCCGTGCCCTTTCCAGCCCACACATCTTTTCTTCCTCCCCTTACGGCTCCCTGGATGCACTTGGCAGGTGGACGGGTGTGTGGAGCTGAGGGAAGAGGTCATGTTGCCCACCGTGATCCTGTTCTCAGAGGTGGCACAGATACAGGTCGGGTGGAGGCTTTGCAGCCCCTGGGGCTCTGGCCGCAGGGAAGTGTGGTTGGCTCCTTAGCCAGCCCACCACGTGAACAGAGAGCGCGTCTGTCCCTGGTGACGTCAGTATCCTTCTCATGCTCCACTCTGCCCCACTTGCCCCTCTGCCACAAAGATGTGCTTGGAGGCAAGAATGTCAGTTATTTTTAAATTAATATATATGTGCTGCCTACCTTCAGCTCATAAGAGATCAACATTTTCAGCCAAAGCTGTTATAATCCATTGACATTTTTAATTCCGCACCCCCCCCCCCCCACCCCACCCCCGCAAATTGTGAAAACGATGTGAGGTGACAGTTTGTTGTCCAGGTTGTGGACTGAATTGAATTCCCTTAAAATTCATGTGAAAGTGAAAGTGAAGTGAAGTCGCTCAGTCTTTGCAACCCCCTGGACTGTAGCCCACCAGGCTCTTCCATCCATGGGATTCTCCAGGCAAGAATACTGGAGTGGGTTGCCATTTCCTTCTCTAGGGGATCTTCCCGACCCAGGGATTGAACCTAGGCCTCCTTCATTGCAGGCAGACCCTTTAATTTCTGAGCCACCAGGGAAGCCCCGCTTCAATACAAAATTCATGTGTTGAAGCTCTAATCGCTGGTGTGGCTATATTTGGAAACAGGGGGTCTGTAAAGAAATAATTAAGGCTGCTGCTGCTGCTGCTAAGTCGTTTCAGTAGTGTCTGACTCTGTGCGACCCCATAGACGGCAGCCCATCAGGCTCCCCTGTCCCTGGGATTCTCCAGGCAAGAACACTAAATGAGGTCAAAAGGTGGAGACTTGGTCCAGTAGGATTAACGTCCTTATGAGAAGATATGCTAGTCTCACTCTTGCAGAAGCGTGCTCTCTCTCTCTCTCTCTCTCTCTCTCTCTCTCTCACACACACACACACACACACACACACACACACACACACATCCCATGGCATACACAACACACCAAGAAACGGTCATGTGAGTACACACGAGATGGTGGATGCCTACAAGCCAAGAGAAGGGGCCTCAGAACAAAACCTAACTCGCTATCATCTTGCTCTTGGGTTTCCAGCCTCCAGAAAGGTGAGAGAGAAGTTTCTGTTGTTTAAGCCCCTAAGCTTTGGTGTTTTGTTATGACAGCCTGAGCAGACTAAAGTAATCTTTTATAAACACATTCCAAAGGAAGAGAAAGGTATGATGGGTCCTTATTTATGCACCAACAAGAAGATACTGAGAAAAAGAGAAAAAACCTCTAACCCTAGCATTCAAGGCATATGTGTGTGTGTGTGTGTGTGTGTGTGTGTGTATAGACAAGAGTACAGGTGTTATTTCTTTGATGAGTGTTAATTTTCAATTATGTTTCACCTAAGTGGGTGAAATTCTTTCCTATATATGTTTCACTGTAGGGTAGAAGAGTGATGATTTGGTTGTGGTGTTGGGGACGGGGTGTGTTTCAGAGATGAGAAGAAAGGAAGAAGAGGACTGTTTTTATTTCTTTTTACATTTAGTCCCAAGAGTGGGAAAAAAAAGAATTACATGTATTTATATGCCCGCATTCCAATATATCTGTTATGCGTTGTTTCCCAAATTGAATTCCAGAGAAATGCAAGTTCTGCAAAGGGATATTAAAGAAAGGTCTTGATGTTTTTCTCTTTGGTCAAGAGAGTTTATGAAGCATTTCCCCTGATTTTTCGAAGCCCATGCATTATGATTCTCCTAGAGGGAGATGTGGCCTGAAAGAGGTTCCAATGTCCTTGACCAGGACTCCCTTTTACTGTTGATTTTGGAGAACATGAACAGGATCCTGGTCCTGCAATGGATGAGCGTGGATGAGGAGTCACACAATCCAGTTCCAGCTCTGCTTTTCTGCTCGTTTGGGACATAATCCTGAGCAAGTCACTCTTGGTGCCTTGGCTGTTTTGCTAGAAAATGAATGGCAGGTTGTGTGATCTTGATTCTTTCTACTTCTCTATCATTCTGTGATTCTGTTTCCATGGCTTCCTGGCTCTCCTGACGCACTTTGTACTCTTGGGCCAGGCATCAATTTCTCCATCTAGATATAAGTATAGAAATGCTCAACTTAACTTCCACTGAGGGCTTTCCTTGTGGCTCGGTTGGTAAATAATCTGCCTGCAGTGCAGGAGACCAGGGTTCAGTCCCTGGTTTGGGAAGATCCTCTGGAGAAGGAAGTGGCAACCCACTCCAGTATTCTTGCCTGGAAAATCCCTTGGACAGAGGAGCCTGGTGGGCTACAGTCCATGGGGTTGCAAAGAGCTGGATACAAATGAGCAACTAATACTTTTCACCCTTTTCAGAGGTCTCTTGTCAAGATCAAATGAGTTAATGCAGGTGGAAGTATTTAGAAAAAGTAAAGTGCTAAATAATTTCTAATGCCTCCTAGGAAAGGGTTATGCCTTCCTTGTCATTCTGAGTGCTGTACAAACCAGGTGAAAACATGTTGAGGAAAGATGGGCCAGTCAGAGCTCAAGTTCTGGAGGTGGACTGCTAGGATTCCAACCCAGCTCTGCCTTTTCCACAGGAATGGTCTCGGGAAGTTATTAATGTTCCTTCAGTTCTCTCAGCATTAGAATGGGGATATTGTCTCCTATAGATGCAATGAGGATTATAGGATTTTTCCTATAGTCATGTACGGATGTGAGAGTTGCACCACTAAGAAGGCTGAGAGACAAAGAATTGATGCTTTCTAACTGTGGTGCTGGAGAAGACTCTTGAAGGTCCCTTGGACTGCAAGGAGCTCAAACTAGCCAATCCTAAAGGAAATCAACCCTGAATATTCATTGGAAGGACTGACGATGAAGCTCCAATACTTTGGCCACCTGATGGGAAGAGCTGACTCATTGGAAAAGACTCTGATGCTGGGAAAGATTGAAGGCAAAAGGAGAAGGGGACGACAGAGGATGAGATGGTTAGATAGTATCACTGACTCAATGCACATCAGTCTGAGCAAACTCCTGGAGATAGTGAAGGACAGGGAATCCTGGAATGTTGCAGTCCATGGAGTCACAAAGAGTTGGATATGGCTGAGCAACTGAACAACAGCAACAACTAAAAACTGTGATTGGTATTTAAGAGTGTTAGTTCCCCCAGTAGTGTTTGACTCTCTTCGACCCTATGAACTGTAGCCCCCAGGCTCCTCTGTCCATAGGAATCTACAGGCAAGAATACTGGAGTGGTTAGCTACTCTCTTCTCCAGAGGATCTTCCTGACCCAGGGATTGAACCTGAGTCTCTTGCATTGCAAGCAAATTCTTTACTGTCTGAGCCACCAAGGAAGGTATTTAATAAACTCTCAGTAAATATGAAGTATGTATCATCATCATCAAAGAAAGGAACAGCCATAACAACAACCAAAACAATCAGTGAATAAAGAATAAAAAGAAGTGGTGGGAGTGGTCAAGACTGACCAGCTTGAAGGGTCTCACCACTTCAAATGACCTGAAATTCCTGTCCACTACCTGTTGGTCTTTGTAGGCTAATAAGTTAAACATAAGGATTGGTCTTGCTACTAATAAGCATTCATGGAGCCCTCCATTCTGCAAGCCTTAGAGCACACTGTGAAGCATACATAAAAAGACAGGCTTCTTGTCCTTAAAAAGGTGATAATTTAAAGAGAATTAAAATCAAATTGTAAGCTCCCCAAACAATGAGAGGAAAGCAAATGTCTCATAGAGTTCTGCATTTTTCTGATTAAGTCTATGAACGCTCATGGCAAGAATAATCATTGACGTTTTCACAGAAAAGGTGGGACTGGGACTTCCCTGGCAGTTCAGTGGTTAAGACTTGACATATCCACTGTTGGGGGGTGTGGGTTTGATTCCTGTTCAAGGAACTAGGATACCACATACTGCATGTTGTGACCCAAAATAAGAAAAGAAAGAGGTAGAAGAGATGGGGCTTGTTCAGGTCCTTGAGTGAGATGGATTTGGAAAGCAGAGGGGAGTTGGGAACATCATCCATCAAATAGAAGGAGGCATGTCATATTGGACATGGAAGAGGACATCAAATAGTAAGTGGTGGGACATGCCCGGGAAGGTGGGTCCTTGAATACTAGGCAGAGGAATTCAGACTTCATACGAGGGAAAAGCAGCCCAGGAACAAATGGCTTTTCTTTTTAAACTGTCTGCTTTCTCCTTGTGAAAGTAGAAAGGTCATACAATGAAAGTGAGTCATCATTCTTTCCCACTCACTTAGCATTCAGCATAAATCAACATTTGCCTTGGGTGAACGGGCAGGTAGTTATTTGCAAGGCTGAATCAGATCATGCAGCTGATATGGGTGCTGCCTGTCTGCCTCCTCTCCTGATGCTAGTCAGGCTTCATTCACTGGAAATGAACTAGCACTGGGGAACTGGTGGGGATGTGTTCTTTTTTCCATTGAAGTATACTTGCTGTACAGTATTATGTAAGTTACAACTGTATAATACAGTGATTCACAATTTTTAAAGGTTATATTCCATTTATAGTTATTATAAAATATGGACTATATTCCCCATGTTGTAATATATCCTTTGCACCTTACTTCATACATAACAGTTTCTACCTCTCACCCATATATTGTCCGTCTCCGTTTCCCTCTTCCCACTGGTAACCACTAGTTTGTTCTCTGTATCTGTGAGTCTGCTTTTTCGTTATATTCACCAGTTGTAGTTTTTAGGTTCCACATACTTCCAACTCACACATCTTCTTAAACCAGGGATGGAATCCAAGTCTCTAATATCTCCTGCACCGGCCGATGGGTTCTTTACCACTAGTGCCATCTGGGAAGCTCAGTGTTAGTCCCTCAGTCATGTCGGACTCTCAGCAACCCTATGGACTGTAGTCCACTAGGCTTCTCTGTCCATGCAATTTTCTAGGCAAAGATACTGGAGTGGGTAGTCATTCCCTTTTCCGGGGGATCTTCCCGACCTGGAGATTGAACCTGGGTCCCCCACATTGTAGCCACCAGGGAAGCCCTCCACATACAAGTGATATCATGCAATATTTCTCTTTCTCTGTCTGACTTCTTTCATTTAGCATAATGTGGTGGGGATGTGTTCTTGAAGAAAGATGAGGATGGGATCCCTCTTCTGGTAGGGGATCTCACCAAGGAGCTTGTTCTAAAATCTTGGAGGTAGGAAATATTCTCAGAGTGGGTGGGCATGTCTGGAATCTTAACTTATACCACTGAACAGATGATTATATCCTAGAGCAAGCAGACGTGCTTTCTTGGGAATTAATAAAACAAGGATACACTGTCTTCACCTGACAGCCTTGCTAGAAATTTGGACTTTCAGTCTGGGGCATTTAAAAGCCCATTAAACATGGTCGCTGGGCCGCTACTGATTGCAGCAGTCCCAAATCCTCCACTGTCAGAGATGCCAGCCTCCATTCTTCCCCAACCTGGCCACCACCGTGAGCAGTCAGCTGTTTAAGCAGAAATGATCCTTTGTGAAAATCTATATATTATTTAATGCCTTTTTCCTTTGCCTCAGCTCTCTTTCCCCATGAGCTTCTCAGCCAGGATTTCAATCTGCATGGGATGCTCTGTAAGGAGAATTGCACGGCAAACTCTGGTGGGAGTCATGGCTCTCGGTCCCTGTTGTCTGAAGTCTCATAATTTATGGTTCTTTCATACTGAGGCTCTGCAGCTCCTTAATGGGGCTTCATGGTAAAGTTTGGGTAGGGAGAAATCATTCCACTTAAAAATGGTTCTGCTTTGGCGATCTCTGTTTTACCAGGAGTTTTTTTTTCCTTTCCTTTGTCTTTAAAGCTAGAGCCATTTCCTAGAATAAATGTTGCCTGAACACTGGAGAAGAGGGGGAGTGTTAAGTCTCTGAAAGATTCAGCAGTGCCTCCAAATGGTTTTGGCAGTTCATTGATCAATCAACAAATATTTAATAATTGCCTACCCCATGTAAAGCATAATGTTAGGAACTGTGGAGGCTATCAAATGTGAATAAAATCTTGTCCCTTTAACTCTTGAAACTGAATAGCTTCTTACTGTTTATTAAATTCAAGCCAAACTTGTTGCCCTGGCATCCAGGGGTTCAACAGTTGGCTCCAACTCACCTTTCTGCACGTATTCCATGCTTTAGCTAACCTAGATAACCGTGTGCTCCTTTAGTCTGAGGATAAATGCCTCGAATCAGCAGGTTCCCCACCCCCATCACTTCTGCTTACTGAATTTTATTCCTTTTTACAGGTTAATTTCAAACACCACCTCCTCTAGGAAGCATGCCTGGATTTAAGCCCCAGTTGGTTGTGAACCTTCTTGCTTTCAACCCTCACAGAACTTGGTACATCTTTTGTTTTCCCCAGAGAACAGTGCTTGAGCGAGTAGGGAGATAGAAAAGATTTGCTGATTAGCTGATTTCATAGGGTTGAAGGGCTCTTAAGGATTCTATGGGACTTTCAATGTTAAAATGGCAGAGAAAAGACTTGGCTTGAATCTTGAACTCAGATACCAATTCTGAGAATTAAAGCAAGAGAAATTTACCTGAATTGCCAAACAGATAAAACATGAAGGGTTTAAAGGTAGATGCATTTATATCCACCAATTAGGAGTGATGTTTTTACAAATAGCCCCAAATGTAGCATATTGAAATGAGTATTACTCTTCAAAATAGTTGCCTTCAGAGACACACCTCACTGAAGTTGCTATGAGCATGACTTTAGCATTCAGAAAGTTCCAACCTTGGTGCTCCCACTCCAACCTACCCATTTCCGTTCCTGATGCTGTACCATGAGCCAGTCTATACAACTTCCACTTGGCGGGAATGTTGAGGATGCCTACAGAGTCCACAGGACTGTGTTTGGCGTCGAGGAGAAGGTAAAAGGTAAGTTGTGTCTGTCAGGAGTTTACATCTGCATTTGAGAGAAGAATGAAAATAATCAGATGATAATATAAACAACGATGCATAAAGCAGTGTAGCAGAGAACCACCCAGACAAGAAGAGCAACCTGAATTCAGGGAGGAGTGTGTAGGCGAGAACCAAGCAGCATGGATGGATGGATGGATGGATGGCCAGATGGGGAGACAGAGAGGGTTCCTAAAAGATTTCAGGAAATGGAGTGGGAGGTTGCAGATTCTGGCTGGGAGACTTGAAGCATCTAAAATCGTAACTCACGATTTCACCACCCACATCAACAGCTCTATGCCCCAAATCTCTAAAAATTAACCCTACCACCCAATTCTTTATTTTGGAACATATAGCTAAGTGTACTCACAGTCTCCTGAGTGAAAAAAAAAAAAAACAAAAAACAAAAAACTCAGTCCATTTTGCCTTTTTGCTTTCACTAGACGCCTGTATCTCATCAGTTACCCATTATTACATTTCACACAAATTGCTTTTGTCTCTAAGTTCAGCTTGTAAATAGAACCCTAGGTCTTCACAGCTTTTATCTTTTCAGTATCATTTCAGTTTCTCTGGCTGTATAAGAAACTACTCCCAAACTTTGTGGCTTAGAGCAACAACACTATAATATACTTCATGATTTTGTGGGTCAGGAATCTGGGCTGAGCAATTATTCTGTTTCCCATGGCATCAACCGAAGTCACTCGCTGCCATTCCCTGGAGGTGTTGGTAGGTCTGCAAAGCAAAAGACAGTACATTCTATGTCCTGCTGGGGGTGGCTGGACAGCTGGGCTCAGAATGACTCACCGGAGTACCTATGCATGACATCTCCAGTATGGTGGTCTCAAAGTGGTCAAAGTTCTTAGGTGGCAGCTCAGATCTCCTAGAGTGGAAGTTCCTAGAGCCAGTAGGCGGAAGCTCCAGGGATCTCAATACTGGGTCTGGAAACAGGTTGGCGTTACTTCTACCATGTGCTACTGGTCATACAATCACAGAACTGGCCTAGATCACAAGGGAGGATGTAGATGGCACCTCTGGATGGAAAAATGCCAGAGATATTGTGGCCTTTTCACCTGTGGTGGATTCATGTCAATGTATGGCAAAACCAATACAGTACTGTAAAGTAAAATAAAGTAAAAATAAAAAAAATAAAATAAAATCTATGACAAATAGCATGATTTTCATTTTGACAGCAGGGGACAATGGCAAGATTTCTGAGCTGATATCTGGGAGACTGGAGAGCTGGTCTCAGCTTTCCCGTTAGCCCACCTTGTGAGCTTGAGGGAATCCCTTTATACCCCTAAGCCTTAGAGCTTTCTCAGTGATGACTGGGTACAGTATTTCTCAGAGTGTGGTCCCTGACCAAGCAACCTCAATTTCACCTGCAAATATGTTAGAAAAGCAAATTCTTAGGCCCCATCCCAGAACCGCTGAATCAGAAATCTTGGTTAAGGACCAGCAAGTGTGTTTTACCAGAGCCTTCAGGGGGCTCTGATACACACAGAGGTTAGAGAACCCCTAAGTTTGTGGATCTCTAAATTCCTGTTCAGCTTTCTGTAATTCTAACTACAGAAGAAGCCCTCTCATCCCACAGGACCAACAATGATAGTCAATTAATTGAAAAATGAACCAATTAATATTGAGAAATTAAAAGCTACTCATATACTTGAAACTTCCTATTTTATTGAAAGAAAGCTGATTTTTAGATGTAGGGTCAAGGCCTTTCTTAGAGCATGAATGCATCAGCTAGATTTTAAGGCAATTTTTCAGATAAGCCATAACCTTAATGCATGATCTAAGGTTCTCAGGTTTCTAAAAAGCAGAGAAAACAAACTTGAAGATTTTGCAGGGGAATTTGAAGAGTTAATTTTAGTGACTTATCTTTATTGACTATTCCTGAAGCATCTGACTCATCAGCTTACATAACAATAGCAACAACACCCCCCCTTGTAATATTTAATTATGTCATTGCAACAGCAGGAATAACTGGAACAAACAATTTTAGGAACAAACTCAACTGGTGAGAACAGAAAGCTCGCTGAACCAGACAGTTGCCTACTTGTCACAGATGTTCATTTGGCTGTGAGTATCAGCCGTTTTGTTTTACAGAAGAGACGAATGGTGGTCCATCAGGAGAGTTGGTTGAGTGGAGATGGAGTATGAAAGTGATTTCTGTGCTGTTGATCTCTCCTTACCAGAACTCTTGTCTTCGTCCCTCTGTTTCATCCAATTCTTGACACAAGTTTAATTCAAACCCTTTCACCTAATATTGAACTATTATGAAAGCACTGTTGCTAGTTTCACTGCCTTACTCTAACCTTCAATGGTCTGCATAAATGCATAATTACAAGAATCATGTCACTCCCATCCTCAGCAGATGGAATGAAAGAACACTGGATTAAGAAGCTAGAGAACCAGTTTTGAGTTTCAGCTTATTACTTCTAACTGTGGATCATTGACCAACTCATTCAACTTCTCCAGGCCTTGTTCTTCAAAGAAATACTAAAGACACCAGTATTACACATATGTCAGAGGTGGTTGTGAGAATCAGATGCCTTATAGATGAAAATGTTTAGAAATCTGAAAAATATTTACGATTTCAACGCTCTTCTTTATTATATGATAATGATGTGGTACTTAGTCGCTCAGCTGTGTCCAACCAACTCTTTGGGATCCCTGGACTGTAGCCCGCCAGGCTTCTCTTCCATGAGATTCTCCAGGCAAGAATATTGGAGTGGGTTGTCATTTCCTTCTCCAGGGGATCTTTTCCACCCAGGGATTGAACTTGTGTCTCCTGCATTGCAGAAGATTTTTTTTTTTTTTTTAACCACCCGAGCTACCAGGGACGCCCATTAAGTAAGAATACCCAGTACCAGAATACCAACAAACTGGTCCCTAGCTTAACTTCCCAGCTTTTTTTCTCAAGTCTCCCATAAGTATCCTTTTCACCCTAATGGGACTGCTTTAATCAAGGTCTCATGTGCAAATCTAAATCTTTCCCTATTTCTATGCCTTTGACTACTGTCCCTCAAATGCCTTTTTCCTTTTCTTGGTCCTCTGAACTTTTGCCCTGAGTCTGAATTGGACTGAGAACCAGCTTCCAATTCCAGAGCTGACTCTGTCACTAGATTGGTTTACCTGCAACCAAATGGGTCTTTACGCAGAGACTTTGACTCACAAAAAATGGGCAGAATATAAACAAGTCGAAGCAAGCTACTTCCTGGCCTACAATTCAGTGGAGAAGAAAACAGATTCCTAACCAAAGAAAAAGTTATAGTTTCTCACTGTTCTAGGCATGGTTTGGCAAACCCTGAAAGTAGAGAAGAGAGTATTTTCTTCTGATAGCCTGCAGCTCACCAATGAAATGGCATCTTTCCTTGTCTTATTGGGACAAATTGTATGCTTGTCAATGGGACTTAGAGGAAGCAGCAGTGGCAACATAGACTAGTGCACATGGAGCCCTATTAGGTCATCTATTTTGTGGTCACTGGGTATTGAAATTACTCTTATTGAGACAAGTCAGGTAATAGTGGGCTGAGGAACCAGGTACAAGTAAGCCTCAAATCCTTTTACAATACGTAAGTTAAGTCAGTCACACTTACATTTAAACATGACCTGATGCCTGTATCAGTTAGGATTCTATCCAGGTTCAAGCAACAGAAAAGGGGACTAAGAGTAACTTAAATAAATAGGGAGTTAACTTATTGAAAGCGACA
The DNA here is from genome assembly GCF_016772045.2 of Ovis aries. Taxonomy (NCBI): domain Eukaryota; kingdom Metazoa; phylum Chordata; class Mammalia; order Artiodactyla; family Bovidae; genus Ovis; species Ovis aries. The sequence goes on along the minus strand of NC_056055.1, from coordinate 45,371,445 downwards.
TATGCTCTGGAAATAGGCAGTTTTCAGGTGTAACTGCTCAGGAAGGTCACTGAAGACCTAGAATCCTCTCTTTCTGCTCTGTCATCATTAGCATATTCAGCTCTGGCACCTTTAGCATCTTAAACTCTAGCATCATCAGCAACTTCAGTTCCATTGTCTTTAGAATCTCCAGCTTTAGTATTATTAACCTCTTCAATCCAACCATCTATAGTATCTTCAGCCCTATCATCATTAGCATCTTTAGCTTTAGCATCATTATTTTCTTCAGCTCTAGCATCATTTTCTTCTTCAGCTTTAACAGCATTCTCTTTTTCAACTCTATATTCATTTTGCACCTTTACTTTTCTCCTTTGTTTCAGTAAGACAGCTTCTGATAGCCTGCTGCTGGACCTTCAAGCACTGGATCATGTTCTAGATGGGATGAAGGGAAAGAGTGAAGTGTCAAAACACATGCCACTGAACTATTCCTTTTAAGGAAATTTCCTGGAAATAAGGCTGTATTGGCCAGCAGTTTAGACCAGGTAACCTTCATAATTGCTTTTTATTTTGAATAATACCTCTGCTTAAAGGCCCTACCCAGTAATATCTCTTTATATCATTGTTCAGAACTAGGTCACATGAACACTCATGGAAAGGAAGTGTTGAACACTGAGTGTGTTAGGCACATCACCACTTCCAAATGGATCTGTGTTTCTATCACTAAGGAAGAAAGTAAAAACAGCTATTAGACAATGAGCAGAATCTTCCATAATCTCTAAACTCACACTGTGTATTATCACTAAATTGTGACACTTGGATTTATACTTAAAGCTGACAGGCTTCAACTGTTTTAGGGAGCATTAGGTAACAAAGGAAGAAAGTCACATTTTAAAAGGACACTTGCTTGGGGATCTTCAGGTGATATGTCCTTCCAGACTTAGCTCAAATACCGCAGCCTTCAAGAAACCTCCAGAATACATTTGAATCAGTTCTAATGAGGTGGATGAAATTGGAGCCTATTAAACAGAGTGAAGTAAGCCAGAAAGAAAAACACCAATACAGTATACCAACACATATATATGGAATTTAGAAAGATGGTAACAATAACTATATGTGAGACAGCGAAAGAGACACAGATGTATAGAACAGTCTTTTGGACTCTGTGGGAGAAGGCGAGGGTGGGATGATCCGAGAGAATCGCATTGAAACATGTATATTATCATATATGAAACAGATTGCCAGTCCAGGTTCGATGCATGACACAGGGTGCTCGGGGCTGGTGCACTGGGATGACCCAGAGGGATGGGATGGGGAGGAAGGTGGGAGGAGGGTTCAGGATAGGGAACACATGTACACGCATGGCTGATTCATGTCAATGTATGGCAAAACCCACTACAATGCTGTAAAGTAATTAGCCTCCAACTAAAATTAAAAAAAAAAAAAGAAACCTCCATACACCCCAGTTCTTACTGTTGGCTGTGTTCATTCCTCACCCCAACAAAAGTGTAAGTTCCCTGGGGGATATAGAACCATGTTTTCTGATCTTTTTAATTCCCTGTGGGCTCCCAAATGGTGCTGAACACAGCATATGTGCACAGTAGATATTTATTGTTTGCTTCACAGGGAATAAAAGCATGGAGTTAGCCTTGAACTAGATATGAACATGGGGCAGTAAGAATCCAGCGTTTCTGGTTTTAGAAGTCTGGGTGAAGGACCAATGTGAAATAAAGTTAACATGGGACCATGAGGCCATCCACTCATTGATACATTTATTTCATCCTCTAATGTACTTACTGAGGATATATTTCACACCAGACAAAAAATACAGCTGTCTTGATCTGTATTCTGTTGGCTCTACATACAGAAGGATTCAAATACTAGTGAGATAATTTTGTAAAAAGTTATAGTTGCAGATTATCTGTACACAGGACACCTTCTATTGGCCTGGTATGTGGTAGGGAGGAATACACGCTGATGGAGTCCTGTGTCATTCCAGCCACCAGACTTTATATTCATTGTCAAACACACAATCTCAGTTAATTATTGAAGCAACCCTAGGAAATAGAGGCCCAGGGTGATTGTAGGCTGTCCTAGGCAGTTGTGGAGTGGTAGAGATGGGTTTTTACCCAGTGGGTCAGAATGCTGGTCTTACTCCTGCCCTCCAGCCCCTTGTCCCTCCCAGATGAAGCTCTGCTTGTCCAGGAGAGTGATGATGTTGTCTCCTGAGAAGTAAAAGAAGGGAGAGAGTGCATCCTTGCGGCTCACAGCTCACTGGGTCACAATCATTCTTTTCTTGTTAAGTGAAGCAAGGAGGAGGAGTAGGGAGAAAACTGTGGGCAGTCATGAGAGTCTTAAGCCTTCTATCTGTCTCGCTGGACAGAGCTTCTCCCCTACGATAGCTGGCTCAGCCCACATGCATGAAAACAGGCATTTCACATGGGTAGAACAGCAACTATGTTTGTTAGAGATTGGAAGGTCCTCCCTCAAAGCACCCCTTCTGACTTATCTCCTGATCTTACCATGGATCCCTGGGCTCACTTGCTCCCTTGTTGATAGGCAAACAGTCTGTTTTCAGCTCTCCAGTGCCTCTCTGATTGCTCCTTCACCCAGACCCCTAGACCCAGAAACACCACCTTGACACAGACAGGAAATTCTGATTCGAGCATTCATTGGGTGCCTACCTTATGACAAAAACTAGGTACTAGGGAAACAGCAGTGAATATATCAGACAAAAATCCCTGGCCTTATCAAGGCTGCATTGTGATAAACAGATTCATTCCAACAGGGAGAAAGGCTGAAGAAACGGAGGTCATGCCAGGAAGTTACAGAATTTGGTGCTGGAACAGAAGGTGGTCTAGAAAATGCTAACTGTATTATATTATGGGGAGCCTGTTAGGGAGACTGCTGGAGTCTGGGGTCATGTAAGGACCAGTCCTAGAACACTCAGAAAGTGAAGGCAAATAGTTTCCCATGTCACACTTCTGTCTGGGGTCATCCAGATAGGCCGGAAACAATTTGATAGTTTCTTTAAGTTCTAAGCTCATATTGTATTTCCTTAGACAGTGAATGTCCTGAAGGCAGGCCTGGACTATTTGGATCCTGGCCACCTTGGTGCCTGGTATGTTATACATGTGCAGCAAATATTTATGTAATGAACTGCTGAAAAAACTTGTAAAGGCTCAGGAACTACACCTTCATGTATATTTCCATTTTCTCATTCAAGTCCAATGGCGTCCATATGAGGAAAGTTTGATGATTCTCATTTTTCCATGAAAGGTTTAGGATATAAAACTGTTAAGAGAGTAAATAGCAAGATCAGGATCTGAAGTCAGGATTGTGTCTCTCCAAGGTCAAGTCCAAGGCTCTTTTTACTTTCCCCAGTTCTTTACTCTGCTCTGCTCTGGCTTCTCACCCAGTGGTGCCAGACTTTGCCACCATAAGAAAATGCCTTGCCCCTGAGAATTCTGTGAGTCCTGAGCTGGCAGATTTCCATCTGGTTCCCTGGGTAAACATCCTTCAGGTTCATCCCTAAGGTGTAGTCTAGGACTAATCATTTGCTGTCAGGATGGGCTCATTTATGCTTAGGACTTCACATGCATATTCTGATGATTCTCAAATATGTGTCTCTCCTAGAACTGCTCACCAGTGTAACCAGACTTCTGCCAGCCAGCTCCACTGGGATGCCACACTGGGACTTCAACACTGACCCTGTCAGGTGTCCATCTTTCTCCCTCTGACGTGGCTTCACGAATGGCATTGCTCCCTAAACCAAGGTCCATGACAGACACATAAGCTCCTCCCTTCTCTTACGCTGGTGCTGCTGCTCAGTCGCTTCATCGTGTCCAACTCTGTGCGACCCCATAGACGGCAGCCCACCAGGCTCCCCCATCCCTGGGATTCTTCAGGCGAGATTACTGGAGTGGGTTGCCATTTCCTCCTCCAATGCATGAAAGTGAAAAGTGAAAGTGAAGTCACTCGGTCGTGTCTGACTCCTAGCGACCCCATGGACTGCAGCCTACCAGGCTCCTCCATCCATGGGATTTTCCAGGCAAGAGTACTGGAGTGGGGTGCCGTCTCCACCTTTCTCTTATACTTTATATCTAATAAATTATTTAGGTCTGTCAATTCTCCTGAATATCTCTTAAATTCAGATCCATGTGTCCACCTTTCTGATACCATCCCGTACTATGCTTACCATCATCTCTTGCCAAAACCTCTGCAAAGGCCTCCTAATTGGCCTCTCTGCCTTTTATGTCCAACTTTATTTATTTATTTATCTAGCTACTTATTTTTGGCTGCACCATGGTACATGTGGGATCAACAGCTGTCCCTCTTGCATGCAAACAAGTGAGGTGTTGATCTTTTGAGATTAGTAGGACTATGTATCCAAAAGGTTAAGAGGTCATGGGCAAGTAAATTTGTTCCATCAGGCTCTTCAGGCCCACCAGAGCCTCTCTGATATCGGAGTAACCATGGGAACAAAGCATGAGTCACCAGGCCCCTGGGACATGAGTTTCTCATTCATGCTTTCCCTGCTGTGACTTCCCATCTGCATTTTGAATGATATTGTACAACTGCTGCTGGAAAATTATGGAATGAATCAACAATGAATACGAAAGGAAAGAAGAAAGCCCTGTTACCTGAATGATTTCTACACTTTAATATTTCTAAATATCCGTAAGTGAAATAGGAGAGACTCTTTAGGTTATATTTTATTCACTGTATTGGGTTCGCCAAGAATTTTGTTCTGGTTTTTCCATAAGAAGGTATGAAAAACAGGTAGGAAAAACCTGAATGAACTCTTTGACAAACCAGTAGAATTCTTATTAATTATCTGGAGCTGAATGAAGCAGGCTGCAGTGGCAATAAAGACAGGGCAATGAGGTATCACTTCACACCAGTCAGAATGGTCATCATCAAAATATCTTGTCGTTGTTCAGTCACTAAGTCGTGTCTGACTCTTTTCGACCCCATGAACTGCAGCATGCTAGGCTTCCCTGTCCATCACCAAATCCTGGAGCTTGCTCAAACTCATGTCCACTGAGTTGATAATGCCATTAAGCCATTTAATCCTCAGTTTCCCCCTTCTCCTGCTGCCCTCAATCTTTCCCAGCATCAGGGTCTTTTCCAATGAATTGGCTCTTCGCATCAGGTGGCTAAAGTATTGGAGCTTCAGCTTCATAATCAGTCCTTCCAATGAATATTCAAGTTTGATTGCCGTTAGGATTGGCTGGTTTGATCTTGCAGTCCAAGGGACTCTCAAGAGTCTTCTCCAGCACCACAATTCAAAAGCATCAATTCTTTGGCACTCAGCCTTCTTTATGGTACAGATCTCAAAAAGTCTACCAAGAATAAATGCAGGAGAGGGTGTGGAGTAAAAGGAATGCTTTTACACTGTTGGTGAGAATGTAAATTGGTGCAGCAACTATGGAGAACAGTATGGAGATTTCTCCAAAAAAAAAAAAAGATAGAGTTAGCATATGATCCTGGAATGCCATTCCCGAGTATATATCAAGAGAAACTATAATTTGAAAAGACACATGTACCCCAGTGTTCATTGTGGTGCCGTTTACAATAGACAAACCATGGAAACGACGTAAATGTCCATTGAACAATGAATGGATAAAGAAGATATGGTATATATATACAAGGGTTATTACTCAGCCATAAAAAAGAATGAAATAATGCCATTTGCAGAAACATGGATGGACCTAGAGGTGGTCATACAATGTGAAGTCAGGCAGAGAAAAGACACACATTGTGTAACATCGCTTATATGTGAATGCAGCAAAAATAATTCAATGTACTTATTTACAAGACATCAACAGACTCACAGACATATAAGCAGATCTCATGGTTACCAGAAGGGAAAGGAGCAACGAGGGATAACTTAGGGATCTGGCACTAAAATATACGCATTACTGTTTATAAGATAGGGCTTCCCTGGTGGCTTAGTGGTAAAAAATCCATCTGCAATGCAGGAGACACAGGTTTGATCACTGAGTCAGGAAGACCCCCTGGAGAAGGAAATGGCAACCCATTCTTGCATTCTTGCTTGGGAAATCCCATGGACAGAGGAACCTACATGAAGTTGCCAAAGAGTCAGATAGGACTTAGTGACTAAATAACAGAGACAATGTATAAAATATTAATAGATACTAAACAACAGGACCTATTGTATAGCCTAGGGAACTGTATTCAATATCTTGTCATAACCTACAATGGAAAAATATAAAAATAATATATATATATATGCATAACTGAATCATTTTACTGTATACCTATAACAATCATAGCATTGTAAATCAGTTATAGTTCAATAAACATTTAAAAAGAGATGTGGCCAGCTCCATGTTCCAGCCCAAACATCATTCTTGTATTATGTCTCCACTGACCAGAAGTAGAAAATGGTTGTGGATGGAAAGAAGCCCCTCTTTGACTGACACACATGAAAGTCATCTAGTAGAGAGGACACAGCCCGAGCCATACCTCAGCTTGAAACGGAATGACGAAATAGTGCATCTCTTTGGATTCGCTTCTTCACGTTGGTGTGAAATACCTATCCTAGATCCACAGTAACTTCCTCAGCCTTTTCTCCAGGTACTTGAGCTGGAAGTTTACTTCAGTTCAGCCAGTTCAGTTGCTCAGTTGTGTCGACTATGTGCGACCCCATGAATCGCAGCACGCCAGGCCTCCCTGTCCATCACCAACTCCCGGAGTTCACTCAGACTCACGGCCATCGAGTCAGTGATGCCATCCAGCCATCTCATCCTCGGTCGTCCCCTTCTCCTCCTGCCCCCAATCCCTCCCAGCATCAGAGTCTTTTCCAATGAGTCAACTCTTCGCATGAGGTGGCCAGAGTACTGGAGTTTCAGCTTTAGCATCAGTCCTTCCAAAGAAACCCCAGGACTGATCTCCTTCAGAATGGACTGGTTGGATCTCCTTGCAGTCCAAGGGACTCTCAAGAGTCTTCTCCAACACCACAGTTCAAAAACATCAATTCTTCGGCACTCAGCTTTCTTCACAGTCCAACTCTCACATCCATACATGACCACAGGAAAAACCATAGCCTTGACTAGACAGACCTTTGTTGGCAAAGTAATGTCTCTGCTTTTGAATGTGCTATCTAGGTTGGTCATAACTTTCCTTCCAAGGAGTAAGCATCTTTTAATTTCATGGCTGCAATCACCATCTGCTGTGATTTTGGAGCCCAAAACAATAAAGTCTGATACTGTTTCCACTGTTTCCCCATCTATTTCCCATAAAGTGATGGGACCAGATGCCATGATCTTCATTTTCTGAATGTTGAGCTTTAAACCAACTTTTTCACTCTCCTCTTTCACTTTCATCAAGAGGCTTTTTAGCTCCTCTTCCCTTTCTGTCATAAGGATGGTGTCATCTGCATATCTGAGGTTATTGATATTTCTCCTGGCAATCTTGATTCCAGCTTGTGCTTCTTCCAGCCCAGCGTTTCTCATGATGTGCTCTGAATAGAAGTTAAATAAGCAGGGTGACAATATATAGCCTTGACGGACTCCTTTTTCTATTTGGAACCAGTCTGTTGTTCCATGTCCAGTTCTAACTGTTGCTTCCTGACCTGCAAATAGGTTTCTCAAGAAGCAGGTCAGGTGGTCTGGTATTCCCATTTCTTTCCGAATTTTCCACAGTTTATTGTGATCCACACAGTCCAAAGCTTTGGCATAGTCAATAAAGCAGAAATAGATGTTTTTCTGGAACTCTCTTGCTTTTTTGATGGTCCAGCGGATGTTGGCAATTTGATCTCTGGTTCCTCTGCATTTTCTAAAACCAGCTTGTACATCTGGAAATTCACAGTTCACATATTGCTGAAGCTTGGCTTGGAGAATTTTGAGCGTTACTTTACTAGTGTGTAAGATGAATGCAATTGCGCAGTAGTTTGAGCATTTTTGGCATTGCCTTTCTTTGGGATTGGAATGAAAACTGACCTTTTCCAGTCCTGTGGCCACTGCTGAGTTTTCCAAATTTGCTGGCATATTGAGTGCAGCACTTTCACAACATCATCTTTTGGGATTTGAAATAGCTCAACTGGAATTCCATCACCTCCACTAGCTTTGTTCATAGTGATGCTTTCTAAGGCCCACTTGACTTCACATTCTAGGAAGTCTGGGTATAGGTGAGTAATCACACCATCATGAGTATCTTGGTCGTGAAGATCTTTTTTATACAGTTCTTCTGTGTATTCTTGCCACCTCTTCTTAATATCTTCTGCTTCTGTTAGGTTAGAGATAGCAAAGAGATAAAGAACAGGTGAATCAGGGTATATCCTATCTTGTCAGGTTGTCTGGGTTCTCAGATCTTGGATCTATCACTTAAGGATTTCCATGAGCCAACCAAGTTTCTTAAAATCTCCAAGCCTCAATTAACTCATCCGTAAAATTGATGTTAAAACAGTGTCTATAGGATAGGGTTGCTGGAGAAGGAAATGGCAGCCCACTCAAGTATTTTTATCTGGGAAATCCCATGGACTGAAGAGCCTGAAGGGCTACAGTCTACGGGGTGGCAAAGAGTCAGACATGGCTTAGAGAATAAACAACGGCAACAGGCTACGTTGCTGTGAGAACTGAAGAAAATACTGTGGAGAAAGCGCTCCGAAATGTCTGCCACATAGTAAGCGTGCAATAACTTGCTATGATTATTAGCTATGGGAAAAAAGCCTGCTGGGGTGATACCATTAGCCAGCAGTAAAATTCACATATCTGGTTTCACTTTGGTAAGGAGTGGCATTCCTGGAAGGCTGGCACTGCCTCAATTTATGCAGCAGCTTTTTCTCACACCCTCCCTCACTCTTTCAGTCTAATATCTTTTCAGTTTCAATTTGCGTCAGCCCCAGAGCCTATCTTTGCCCATCTTTACTCCATCAGCCAGGCTTTAAATGCGTAGGATACTAAAACTATTAACAAACCAGGGACTTTACATAATCAGACACAGACTGCACAATAGGCTGGAATAGGAAACAGAAAGGGCCTCCTTCCCTTCACAGGTGAACAATGGGAGCCAGAGTTGCGTTTGTAAGAACTTCATCGCCACCAGTGTGGGGCTTAGGCAGTTTGAAAAGGATTAGTTAGACTCATTTTAAAGCGCGCGTGCGCGCACGCACACACACACACACACACACACACACACACACACACACACATACACAGAGAAAGGCAATGGGTTCTGCGAAGACCTACTTTCTGGCTTTTTCTCTCACCCCTCCCAAGCCTCATTTTCTCCCAACCCACATTTTCTGTGTTTTCATTTGAGAATGGGGGCTGGGAAGGGAGAAAGAAACTCTGCACAGAGAGGTTAGGAAAGCACATGGGGCCAGAGGCAGAGGACCCAGGGTCTCTGGTATCTGAGGATGCTGGACATGTGCATGGGTGCAGCCTTGGCTGCTCTGGTCTCTGTGGCTTTGGGCTTTGTAAACTATAGGGAAGTGTACAGGTGGTGGGCTCAGGAAAGATGGGTGTTGCTCTAAGTGTACAACCCGTTTTTTCCTGAGGTTTCTTCTCTGTGCAAGGCCAAGGTTAGTCAAGATGACCTTCGCTTTCTTTCTAGCAAAGATCATTCTTTGTCTGCCCACTGGAGCCCCAGAGGATTCTGCTCCTGGGACTCCTCTAAAGTGTTTCTGGTCACATGTCTTTCCTTCTGGAGTATTTCTTGTCCCATGTTGCCAACACTTGGATTCTTTGCTGGACCACTGCTGAGGCCCTGGGGCAGGCAGGGGTCTGAGCCACTGTCCTCACTTGGCAAGACAGACTGTCCCCTGGTGCACCAGGCCCTGGACTCCCCTTGGGATCACTGGCATGGGGAAGAGTTGGCATCTCTGGGGGTGGCAGAGGGAGCCAAAGATCTGGGCCTGGAGAGATGGCATGTTACTAGCTGTCCTGTCCTTGGTGAACTGAAGCAGAGGACAGGAGGCCTGGGGACGTGTTCCATTGCATTGAGGGGAGTCTGGAGGAGCTGGAAGTCTGGTCTAGAAGCTGATGGCTGGAGAGGGAGGAGGAGAACCTCTGAAGAACTTGTGTCAAATCTGAGCCCGATGAGATTTCCCACTGTGCTGTTTCACTGTAAGGCTGCCAAGCCTGGAGCCCACTCTGTCCCTGGGGATCAAGAGACTCCTGCTATGACTGAATTTTAAATGGAGTTGGCTGGGCTGTATTTATATTAGCTGCAATAATTATGATAAAATTTGTAAACCTAGAGAGGAGGGTAATTTATCCCGTGACTACCACAGTCGCCCGGTGAGCCTCTGAAGCTCCAATTACAAGACAAATTTCTTTATGAACTGACTGCCTGAAAATGCCCTCGTTGTTATTCAGACAACAGAAGCTAACACGTTACTCTTCCTTTTTAGAATAAAGAAGGAGGAAAGAAATAAATAGCAATCGTCTCCTCCAGTTAATAACCTGAGTTGATTCTTCTAAGACTGAAAATGTCTAATGAGCCAGGTTCTAAGCCTGTCTCAGAGGAACAACATTAAGTCTGACTTACGTGGCTATTCTTGTCTCCACCAAAAAAAAAAAAAAATAAAAGAGGCTGAAAAGAAAATGACCTGGTTTTGCAGCAAAGGGATATTGAGATTAAGCCAAGAGAAGATACTCTGGACTGAATTGTGCCCCCTCAAAATCCGTGTGCTGAAGCCTTAACCTCCATTGTGATGGCTTTAGGGGATGGAGCCTTTGGGAGGTATTGGGTTTTGACGGGGTCATCAGTTAGTCATTAGTCCCTTTGGTCTGTTAGACCAAAAATGACATAGATAGGGTGGCTTAAGCAACAGATATTTATTCATCACAATTCTGGAGGTTGAAAGTCTGAGGTTAAGATGCTGATAGACAGCAGAGAGTGTCGTTAAGGCCTGCTTCCTGGTTCACAGATGGCCGTCTTTTCCTTGTATCCTTACATGGCAGAGAGCAGAGAGAGAGAAAGCAAGCTTTCTTATCTCATCTGCTTTTCCTTTAAGAAGTTTTTATTGAAATGGACTTGATTTACAATGTTGAGCTAATTTCTGCTGTATGGCAAAGTGATTCAGCTATATTTATACACACACACACACACACACACACACACATATATTCTCTATTCTATTAAAATTTTTTTTTTAATATTGGAGGGACTTCCCTGGAGGGAGCATCTGTGCTCCCAATGCAGGGGCCTGGGTTCAACCCCTGGTTAGGGAACTAAATCCCACATGCTGCAACTAAGACCTAGCACAACCAAATAAATAAACAATAAATTTAAAAAATTGCAATATAATTGCTTTATAGTGTTATATTAGTTTCTGCTGAACAACAGAGAGAATCAGCTATATGTACACATACAACCCCTCCCTGTTGGACCTCTCCTCCACCCCCCACCATCCCAATCCTGTTCAATTGACCTTTGGTCTGCAATTCAAGTTCTGATCCTTCACCCGTAGAAATCCTGGAAACTCTGGATTTTAGAGCCATTCGAGTCTCCTAATAAATTGGAAATAATGTGGTCTTTGGAATTAAAATGACCCAGGTTTTAATCCTTTCATGAAATTAAAAGACACTTGCTCCTTGGAAGAAAAGCTATGACCAACCTAGACAGCATATTAGAAAGCAGAGACATTACTTTACCAACAAAGGTCCATCTAGTCAAAACTATGGTTTTCGCAGTAGTCATGTATGGATGTGAGAGCTGGACCATAAAGAAAGCCGAGTGCCAAAGAATTGATGCTTTTGAACTGTGGTGCTGGAGAAGACTCTTGAGAGTCCCTCTGACTGCAAGGAGATCCAACCAGTCCATCCTAAAGGAAATCAGTCCTGAATATTCATTAGAAGGACTGATGCTAAAGCTGAAGCTCCAATACTTTGGCCAACAGATGTGAAGAATTGACTCTGATGCTGGGAAAGATAGAAGCAGAGAAGGGTTTAAAAGAGGATGAGATGGTTGGATGGTATCACTGATTCAATGGACATGAGTCTGAGCAAGCTCAGGGAGTTGGTGATGGACAGGGAAGCCTGCGCTGCAGTCCATGGGGTCACAAAGAGTCAGACATGACTGAGCAACTGAACTGAACTGAACTGAGATTTCCATCCTGGTTCTACTGTTTCTTACTTCAAAGCATTACAATCCCTTCAAGCTTCTGTTCTCTCCTCAGGAACCTGGAGATAACACCTCCCTTCCACTGTCCCGTCACTAGGGAGGCACGAGATAGGTGCAGCAGCAGGCAGCACAGCACCGGGCACTCCTGTTGTGGTCCAGGAGCTCAGCTCTTTGTGACCCCGTGGACTGCAGCTTGCCTGGCTTCCCTGGCTTCCATTATCTCCCAGAGTTTGCTCAAACTCATGTCCATGGACTCAGTGCTGCCATTCAACTGTCTCAGCCTCTGTTGTCCCCTTCTCCTCCTGCCCTTCATCTTTCCCAGCATCAGGGGCTTTTCCAATGAGTTGGTTCTTTGTATCAGGTGGTCAAAGTTTCGGAGCTTAAGCTTCAGCGTTGGTCCTTCCAGTGAATATTCAGGATTCATTTCCTCTAAGATTGACTGGTTTGATCTCCTTGCAGTCCAAGGGACTCTCAATTCTTCAGTGTGCAGCTTTCTTTATAGACCAACTCTCATATCCATACACGAGTACTGGAAAAAACCATAGCTTTGACTAACTGGACCTTTGTTGGTGAAATGTAGACAAAGTATGACTGATACTTCCAGTCATCCTACTAATCTTAATCCATGAAAAAATGTTCAATATCACTAATTATTAGAGAAATGTAAATGGAAACTCCAATGAAGTATCACCTCATAGTGCTCAAAATGGCTATCATCAAAGATTTTACAAGCAATAAATGCTGGAGAGGATGTGGAGAAAGGGAAATCCTTCTACATTGTTGCTGGGAATGTAAACTGGTACAGTCACTATGGAAAACAATATGGAGGTTTCTTAAAAAACTAAAAATAGAGCTACCATATGACCCCACAATCCCACTCCTGGGCATGTATTTGGAGATAACCATAAGCTGAAAAGATGCATGCACCCCAATGTTCATTGCAGCACTATTTACAATAGCCAGTATATGGAAACCATCTAAATGTTCATCCTCAAATATGAATGGATACAGAAGATGTACATATATGCAACAGAATATTGTTCAGCCATAAAAGAAAATGAAGTAATGCCATTTGCAGCAACATGGAGAGATGAAGAGATTGTAATAATTAGTTAAGTAGTTATACAGAGAAAGGAGAAATATCATGTGAGATCTCCTTTACGTGAAAGCTAAAAAAAGGGTACAAATGAACTTTTCTACAAAATGGAAATAGAGTTGCATTTGGTAATTACAAATGGTCTTTTCCAGTGAGTCAGCTCTTCACATCAAGTGGCCCAAGTATTGGAGCTTCAGCTTTATCATCAGTCCTTCCAGTGAGTATTCAGGGTTGATTTCCTTCAGGATTGACTGGCTTGATCCCCCTCGTTATGCAGACATGGGAGCTTGGTGTCATCACAGTGTCCTGCATTCACTGAGGTCCAGGCTTCCTCAGGGTGAGAGATAGAGGTATCTTCAAGAAGTCTTATGGTCTTGAGTCCAGGAGCCATTAGAGCTCTTTCTCTTTTGAAGTTAATAGAATTTACTGTTTAGAAAAGTTTCAGGTTTACAGAAAAATTGAGCAGGAAGTAAAGAGAGTTCCTATATATCCCCTTGCCCCTAGCCAAAAATTTCCCTTTTTGTTAATATCTTGTATTAGTATGATATATTTTCTACAGTAGGTGATTACTTAAAATTTGCTATTGATACATTATTATTAATTAAAATCCTAGTTTACAGTAAGTTTCACTTTATAAGTTGTAAATTTTATGGGTTTGGAAGCGAAGACATCACTTTGCCAATAAAAGTCAGTGTAGTCAAAGCTAGGGTTTTTCTAGTAGTCATGTATGGATGTGAGAATTGGACCATAAAGAAAGGTAAGCACTGAAGAACTGATGCTTTTGACCTGTGGTCCTGGAGAAAACTTTTGAGAGCCCCTTGGATCTGCAAGGAGATCCAACCAGTCCATCCTAAAGGAAATCAGTCCTGAATATTCATTGGCAGGACTGATGCTGAAGCTCCAATACTTTGGCCACCTGATGTGAAGAGCTGATTCATTGGAAAAGACCCTGATGCTGAGAAAGATTGAAGGCAAAAGGAGAAGAGGGCAGCAGAGGATGAGATGGTTAGATAGCATTACCGACTCAGTGGACATGAATTTGAGCAAACTCCAGGAAACAATGAAGGATGGGAAGCCTGACAAGCTGCAGTCTGTGGGGTCACAAAGACCCCACGTCTTGGACAAGACTTAGTGACTGAAAAAAAACAACAACAATCCACCATTACATCACCATACAGAATAGTTTCACGGCCCTCAAAACACCAGTGCTTCACTTTCTCATTTCTCCTTCCCCCTTCCCCTAGAGGCCATTGGCCCTTTTACTGTCTACACAGTTTTGGAGCCTTTTCCAGATTGTCATATGGTTGGAATCACACGGACCCTTCTGTCTTAGCAGTTCTGTCCTGTTTCAATTTAATTTGGCTGCTGCCTTCCTCCCAGAGGGGTGGAATCCAGAGCCCTGCATCCTTCCAATGGCCATCTGGGCCCATCCTTAATTGGGAGGCAACAGAGATGTACAAGAGTAGAGTCTTCAGTACTTAGTAAATAGGAGAGACCCACTGTTAGCCCAGAGGGGAAAGATGAGATCTTTGCTATTTCCTTGATTCAGTAAAACACATCTACTCACTTAAATGCTTTTTGATGATGAGCTGGGGGGTGATTTTTATCATTTCAGCCAACTCTCAACAGTCTCTGCTGTGTCCTGAATAAGAGGACTGATGAAAAAGCAGGAAAATGTGTTTTTTTTTTTTGTTTTGTTTTAGATTTGTTTTGCTTTATCTGTTTGAATCATCTCCTTTTGTCCTTGTTGTTGCTATTCAGTCGCTAAATCGTATCCGATTTAGCCAGGCTTCCCTGTCCTTTACTATCTCCCAGAGTTGCTCAGGTTCATGTCCCTTGAGTTAGTGATGCTATCTAACCATCTCATCTTCTGATGCCCCGTTCTCCTGTTAACTTCAATCTTTCCAACGTCAGGGTCTTTTTGAATTTAAAATCATCCACATTTAACAGCCACGGTGAAGCTTCCACTTGGATGCATGTGCTATGTCGCAGGCACAGTGGAGCTGCTGGCCGTGCATCTGCCCCACGCAGAGCCCCAGAGCTTTCCTTCAGGACAGATGTGGGCTCTGGCCTTATTCTTCCCCAAAGCACACAGAGAGTTAGACAATCCTGCAGAAGATGGGCAGGGGGAGGGTGAGTGTGGGTGAGATCTTGTGTGCTATTATTTGTCAGATTTACGACCGCTAGTAGCACTTATCAAAAGTGACGTTTATTGGGTGTGAAATGTTCTCATTTGTTAGATAACACAGACTGTTTAGTATTAAAGCAACTTTCACACAGCACAGTCCCCTCTGTCATTAGGGACCTCCCAGGATTAATTACTGAGATCTATGCCCCGACATTCAGATGCCTCCCAGAACCATAAACTTATAAATCACGCATGAGCTGATTGCCAAGAAATTTTCCTCAAAGCCACGGATCTCCCTGTGAGGGGAACAAAGACAAGTTAAGTGAACAGCTCATGGATGAGTGCTCCCTGAAGACCTGACTTCCTGGTAGGAAAGGCTGAGACTGTCCCTGCTTCCCTCCAGCTTGAAGATGCTACAGTTGCATCTCATATCTACGCATAGTTGTTTAGCCTTTCAAAAATTCCATCCACAAAGATACTTTTTAAAAATAATTTATCATTGCACTGCTGGCATCCGGAAAGCACCTGGCACATAGTAGACACAGTCAGGATGCTGGATAAGTACAAACCCTAGAAAGTATAGGGATCTGCTTGGCTTGAGGAGATGGGTGTACCTCTAGTCCCAGATCAGCCAGGATCTCAGAGATGGAGTACAGTTTCTTTTCTGAATTCAATCTGTCCTCCCTTCTTGTGAATTGTTCTTCAAAACAACATTGTCCCAGGCCTCTGAGGCCTCCCAGAGCAGCTCTACTGACATCTACCTAAACGTACATGTGCAGAGATTGTGACAAAAACAGTAAGGCTTAAGATGTAAGGGAGCGTGTTGAGGAATGCCAACACTGCTTTGACTAAAGCTGGAGTCAACACAAAAGGGAGAGGTACCCACTAGTCAGCAAAGCACTTTGGATGACTGATACTTTTCTCTCCTTGGCATGAGAAAATGAATACAAAATGCTGTGAGGTGAATGACTATGAATATCAGGAAGAATTGCTGTGGGCATGTACTTCTCCAAAGTGCATCAGTAAAGGTTGTGGAACCTTCTGTATTCGTCATGCACAGTATAAGACAGTTAACTATCACATCCAATGTAATCCCAGAGCATGCCAATTTATTCTCCAAAAAGACATCCCATCTCCAAACCTATCATTCCAGTCCAAAGCACTGGGACATCTTAACCTCTCTAAAAGCCTCCTAACTAGTTCCCACATGTTCAAGAAAGAAAGTGAAAGTGAAAGTCGCTCAGTAATATCTCACTCTTTGCAACCCCATAGACAATACAATCCATGGAATTCTCCAGGCTAGTTTAGTCGCTCAGTCATGTCTGGCTCTTTGCGACCCCGTGGACTGCAGCATGCCAGGCTTCCCTGTCCATCACCAACTCTCAGAGCTTACTCAAACTCATATCCATTGAGGCAGTAATGCCATCCAACCGTCTCATCCTCTGTCGTCCCCTTCTCCCATCTTCAATTTTCTCAGCATCAGGGTACTTTCAAATGAGTCAGTTCTTTGCATCAGGTGGCCAAAGTATTGGAGCTTCAGCTTCAGCATCAGTCTTTCCAATGAATATTCAGGACTGATTTCCTTTAAGATGGACTGGTTGGATCTCCTTGCAGTCCAATGGACCCTCAAGAGTCTTCTCCAACACCACAGTTCAAAAGCATCTATTCTTCAGCACTCAGCTTTCTGTCCGACTCTCACATACATACATGGCTACTGCAAAAACTATAGCTTTGACTAGATGGACCTTTCTTGGCAAAGTAATGTCTCTGCCTTTTTATACGATGTCTAGGTTCGTCATAACTTTTCTTCCAAAGAGCAAGAGTCTTTTAATTTCATCACTGCAGTCACCATCTGCAGTGATTTTGGAGCCCCCCAAAATCAAGCCTCTCACTGTTTCCATTGTTTCCCCCTCTATTTGCCATGAAGTGATGGGACCAGATGCAATGATTTTAGTTTTCTGAATGTTGAATTTTAAACCAACTTTTTCAACTCTCCTCTTTTACTTTCATCAAGAGGCTCTCTAGTTCTTCACTTCCTGCTGTAAGTGTAGAGGTTATTGATGTTTCTCCCAGTAATCTTGATTCCAGCATGTGCTTCATCCAGTCCAGAATTTCTCATGATGTACGCTCCATATAAGATCCCTTCTCCAGGGGATCTTCCTAATCCAGGAATCCCACATTGCAGGCAGATTCTTTGTCAGCTGAGCCACCAGGGAAGCCCAAGAATACTGGAGTGGGTAGCCTATCCCTTCTCCAGAGGATCTTTCTGATCCAGGAATCTAATCGGGGTCTCCTGCATTGCAGGTGGAATCTTTTACCAACTGAGGGAAGCCCTGACCTAACATAGCTCATGTTGTTGTTGTTTCATTGCTAAGTCAAGTCCGACTCTCTGCGACCCCATGGACTGTAGCCCACCAGGAACCTCTGTCCATGGGATTTCCCAGGTAACAGTACTGGAATGCTTTCCCATTTCCTACTCTAGGGGATCTTTCCAACCCAGGGATTGAACCTGCCTTTCCCACATTGGCAGGCAGATTCTTTACCTCTGAGCCACCTGGGAAGTCACCATTTAAAACATCCCCATGGCTTCCCAATTGAACTTAGGATAAAAACAAAGTATTTTTATCACGATCCAGAAGACTCTGTTGGAGAAGACAATGGCATCTCACTCCAGTACTTTTGCCTAGAAAATCCCATGGATGGCGAATCTGGTAGTCTGCAGTCCATGGGGTGTCTAAGAGTCAGACACGGCTAGCGACTTCACTTTCACTTTCATGCATTGGAGAAGGAAATGCCAACCCACTCCAATGTTCTTGCCTGGAGAATCCCAGGGACGGGGGAGCCTGGTAGGCTTCCATCTATGAGGTCGCACAGAGTCGGACATGATTGAAGCAACTTAGCAGCAGCAGCAGAAGACTCTGTCGGGGCTGGCCCCTGGCTGTCTTCGCAACCTCATTTCTTACCGTTTTCCTTCTCACTGACTATCTTCAGTGAGATACTGACCTTCTTTCAGTCTGTAGAAAGTGTAGTGAAAGTGCTAGTCATTCAGTCAAGTCTTACTCTTTGTGATCCCCTGGACTATAACCCGCCAGGCTCCTCTGTCCATGGAATTCTCCAGACAAGAATACTGGAGTGGGTTACCATTCCCTTCTCAAAGGGCTTCCCGACCCAGGGACTGAAGCCAGGTTTCCTGCACTGCAGGCAGAGTCTTTACTGCTGAGCCGCCAGGGAAGCCCTCAGTCCATAGATGTGCATACTTTTTCCTTCCTCAGGGCTTTGCCAGTATGTTCTTCTTTCTGCCCGCAAAATTCTTGTTCTCACATTTCCCATGGCTGGCTTTGTCTTACCCTCCTAATCTTCTAATCATCCTTCTGATTTCATCCTAAATGTTATTGCCTTGTAGAAGCTTCCCTGGCCACAAGACCTCAACCAGACGTTCACCTATTATTCTCTCTTAGAGCACCCCATCCATTCCCTTCATAGCACCTGTTATTTGTTTGTATTTTCATTTTAGTCTTAACTGCTTCCCTGATATTGTATCATATATAAAGGTCAGAATCACATGTATTTGTTATGCCACACAGCATCTTATACCTTAGCATAGTGCCTGACCCCAGGAAAGGCATACAAGGAATATCTATTTTATGAATGGAGAAAGATTAAATTAATTAGTACCAAGAAATGCATTTTTAATGTTTCCAAAGAGCTTACAATCCACCTGTATTTGTGTGCACGTAACATTTATGCCCTCAAAGCTCAGACATTTTTGTCTATTATGTTCACTGACACATCCTTGATATCTAGAACAATGCTTGGCACGCAGTAACTCAAATAAATATAAATAAATATTTGTTGGATGAGTGATGAACAGAAACACGAGGAACTCCAAGAACATTTATTAGAGAGACCTAAGACGCTTACTCCTTGGAAGAAAAGTTATGACCAACCTAGACAGCATATTCAAAAGTAGAGACATTACCTTGCCGACTAAGGTCTGTCTAGTCAAGGCTATGGTTTTTCCTGTGGTCATGTATGGATGTGAGAGTTGGACTGTGAAGAAGGCTGAGTGCCGAAGAATTAATGCTTTTGAACTGTGGTGTTGGAGGAGAAGACTCTTGCGAGTCCCTTAGACTGCAAGGAGATCCAACCAGTTCATTCTGAAGGAGATCAGTCCTGGGATTTCTTTGGAAGGAATGATGCTGAAGCTGAAACTCCAGTACTTTGGCCACCTCATGCGAAGAGTTGACTCATTGGAAAAGACTCTGGTGCTGGGAGGGATTGGGGGCAGGAGGAGAAGGGAATGACGGAGGATGAGTTGGCTGGATGGCATCACTGACTCGATGGCCATGAGTCTGAGTGAACTCCGGGAGTTGGTGATGGACAGGGAGGCCTGGTGTGCTGCGATTCATGGGGTTGCAAAGAGTTGGACATGACTGAGCGACTGAACTGGACTGAACCTGGTATACAAACTAGAGATTTGAGAGGAGAGGCTGAAATGGAGGCCTGGTGTTATCCATTTAAAAGGAAAGGGAGGTGCAGCAGGACAGAGTAGGTCAAACACTGTGAATAACCTAGGTCGAGGCCCACGATGAGAGGCAAGTGAGAGCTTGGCACACCACAGGCTCTGAAAACAATTCAGTGTGCAATATGTGTGATAGCTATGGAGAGACATTCATGCATCCCTGGTTACAGGGAAAGGGTCCTCTCAGTAGAACTTGTATTTCCCCAGTATAAACAAATAAACTGGCCTTCTTATGGGTCTTCAGTAAGTTTGGTCAGGATAAGCCAACCCTGTTCACTGGCAATAAATAAATTCTTTTCTCTGCAAAGCTGAGGATGAGATCCAGAGCTGTCAGGACCTTACAGGGATGACTGCCTGTGAAGCCCTGCATGATGGGTAGTCTGCAGTCAGGACAAGACCCCTGAACTCAAGAGGCCCGTGTCCTCTGATTGGTGATTTGCTATGTTTCATTTCTGGGACCCTGGCTCCCTTCCTGTTAATACTTTTGCTCTTCCCCTGCTTGGAAGGCAGAGGCAATGTCTAATTCTGCTGAGATTACCCATTTTTATTGAATACACAGTCTTGCACATTCTACCCTCAGGGGTGAATTGAATTAAATCGACAATGTGGAGACAGAACAGTCCTGAGAAAAGGACGACTGCCCTAATCACCTGTCTGCATTGTTTCTAACCTCCTCTTCTGTATGTCTTGTCTTGCTTTGCCCAGAAGGTTCTATGCCTTCTACCAAACTCTCTCTTCCCTTCTATGCCAGTAATGGGAAGCCCTGGACTTGTATTTAGTAATAATCTAAGGTTCTTTTCCTTTTGTTCAGAGAATATTGATTGTTCAGAGAATTTTGTTCAGAGGATTGACTATGAATTGGGTTGGGTATTAAGTTCTGGGGATGTCATGAATAACAAATAGGCATACTCTTTGCCCCCAGAGAGTTACAATTTAGTAGGACAGTTAGGTATTACCTTTAAATGCACAAATAATTATGTAACTCAAGTTGCAGTGTAGGTTGTACATCAATTGTAGGATAAGCAAAATGTCACAACACAAGTAGCTTACATTTGGGGGAAGTCTAGGCAACATTCGAATTGAAATTAACACACAAAGGCAAGTAACCATGCAAAGAATAGGGAAGAGCCATTTAGGTCAAGATGAGCAATTGCAAAAGGATCGGAGGCAGAATAAAGCTGAGTTTGGCAGAGAAAGAGAAGGAAGGCCTGGGTAAAGTGGAATGAATTTGGAAACATAGGCATGGTTAGGTTAGGCCTTCTAGACTAGGTTAAAGATTCTGAATTTTATCCTTAATTTAGTGGGAAGCACTCGAAGAGTTTTAAGCAAGGAATGACATAATCTAACTTACATTTTTGAAACCATTCTAGCCACTGTGTGGAGAAGGAATTCGGAAGATACCAAAAAGAAAGATACTGCTACAGTCTACATGAGAAACAAGAGTGGTTTGCACCTGGGAGCCAGAGATGGAGAAAAGAAGAGAATGAGAGAGATTTTTGAATGATGTAGAAACGGCAAGATTAATGATAGCTTAGACTGGGGGAAGAAGGCCAGGAAATGGCAAAAATGGCTTCCAGGGACTTCCCTGGTGGTCCAGTGGTTAAGACTACGTCTTCCAGTGCAGGGGTGCAGGTTCAATCCCTGACTGGGGAACTAAGATCCCACATGCTGTGTGGTGTGTCTAAAATATAAAAAATAAAAAAAAATTAAATGAAGCGATAAAAAAATGGCTTCCAAATCTCTGATTTGAATCAAACAAATTTCCTTTACTGGTCTTGCTAAGTTTTATTTGGTTCTTGCAGTAACTTTGGGAAGAAGGTAGCCAGGGGAGCTTTGAGAAGAAAATAAAAAACTGAGAGATTAAGTGATTCATCTTGAGTCTCATGGCTGATGGGGAAGCTAGGACTAGCTACCCTCTCTCTAAACCCAGGGACCAGGCATCTTCCGCTGACCTCCATGGAAAAAAGCCCATGTCCTGTAAACAGGATTGTCCCCATCACAGGACCAAAGTGGTAGGCCCCACTGTTTCGGTGCTGGTGGCTTCTCTGGCCCTTTTGTCTGCAGCTTCATCCACCTCCATCCTGTCTCTTCCCGTCTGCCTGAGCTCACTCTTACTTAATGACTCTCATCTCCCAGAAAGTTCCTCCCAGAATCCACAATGGACGACATTACGAACTCCTCATGTCTGGTGATAACTTTTTATGAGGTTTTTATTCTTTTACAATATATTAAAGCCATATTTTTGCCAGGTTTTTACTTCAGTTTATTTCTTGTCCTTGAATCACTCGTCTCCTCCCCCCGCCAACCCTGCCCCCTTCGGTTCCTTTCCCCACTCCCTTACCTGAGCAGGCCCTGCACAGGAGATGTTTAATTCTCCTTTAATCCCAATTCCCTGAGGTACATGAAAGTAGCTTTACGAGCCCATAAATCCAAGAAGATAAAGTGCATTTTTATTAGTTGTGTTGGCATCAAAGGGAAAAAAAATGGAATCTAATGTGAAATAGTCAATAATGAATTTGCTTAATAGCCCTCCTCATCACCTCTACGGGGCTCACTGAAGGCAGTGGTCTCCTGGGGAGGGTGTGAACCTGGCAGCCTCTCTCTGGGCAACAGGTGAGGGGTACCACCCTGCCTGGTTGTATTTTTATTTTTATTTCCTCCAGCAGGAAGATATTTCTTCCAAATGGAGCCAGGAGGCTTGCAGCAGGGGGTGAAGAAAGGAGAAGTTAGAGCAGCAGGCATAAGGGGGAGGCACGGGTTGGCTAAGGGCTTGAGCCCTCACTGCTCGGGGGGCTGCCAGGGGTCCTGTCCACCCTGAACTCAGCCCAGGTGGATGTTATGATCACTGAGAGCTGCTTTAGTGACAGAAGGCTGGAGGGTGGAGTCGGGGATGGATTGATGTCACTAACAGAGAAGGTGGACTACCTGGGAAGGGGTCAGCTGCAGGTGGCCAGTACCCCTGGGAAGCCAAGGAATGAGTGTTTTGTTTTGTTTTGTTTTTTAAATGAAGCTGGAGCTCCAGCCAAGCACCAAGTGAAAGGAAAGGAGCGGCCCTCATGACACTGTGCTGACCTCCAGGTCAGAACTTGTTCTGTGAAGTTCAAGTTCAACTCAGATCCTGCAGGTAATTCACCTGCTTTGCTGGATCGATGTCTCTCTGGTACCCACTCTGTTTTTGCATCTTATCCTGTCTCTGGCTACTGGTCCAGACTTTGCAATCTCTCTCTGATTTCTCCCTATCCCTCCTCTTCCTCTTCTCCTCCACTTCTTTCTCCCCCTTTCTCTCCCCACTTCCCTCTTCCTTCCTTGCAACTCCTCAGTTGGCTTAGAGAAAGCCCTTGTGCCTACGCTATTATCCACAGCAACATCCTTGATCCTAACACCTACTGTTTGGCAGGCGTTCAGACGAATTTCTGGAGGATACTGAAGCTCCTGGTGATCTTTGACCATAGTTTTAGGACCTCTGGGTGTTGAAAGAAGAGCTCTTTTCTCGGTTTCTTTTGTAAAAATTGGGAAAGGGGCGTTTGGAGGGATGGAGGGGAGGTTGGTTTCTGTCACATGGCCACTAGATGGCAGTAGTCAAACATGTAAAAAAGTAAGCGCCGTGAACTCCATCTCCCCCAGCGTTTCTGCCTGTGGTGGGAAAGATTGGGGGTAGGGTGTGGAGAGAAGGCACAGGGAACCAACACGGAGGTACGACCTGAGGCAGGCATCAGCCTTGGAAGCGGATTGAGTCCGCAGCAGCTTTATGGTAGTGTAAGAGGACGGGGCTGCCTGCCTGTGGAGGGCAGTCAGCCCCATCCTGGACTTGCAATCCTGCTCAGCGGGGAAACCCAGAACCAAGGTTTCAAACTCCTCTGCCCAGGTCCCTGCCAGGTGAGGTGGGAATCACCACATCTGGATACTGCTGGATTCAAGCATGACCTTGCTTGGCTTTAAGAAGGGACAACAAATAGTGTCCTATTTCTCAGTGCGACTCTGAGGATGGGCTGTGGCTTCATCTCATTTCAAGGATGCCCCGCAGTCACAGCGAGGAGACTAGCAGAAGGTTGTGGCTTGAATTCCCTATTGTGAGAGCTGCCCATCTGCTTGAAGGAGCTCGGAGCCTGGCCCAGCCTGTCAGTCAATTCGTTGACAAATATAAGCAGGGGATAATGGTAGGTGTTTAATAAATATTTGTTGGGTAGTCTCTGCCCTTCAGGACCTTATAATTGAGAGGGAAAGAGAGAGAGACAGTGTGAAGCAATTAGAGAATAATGAAGTGCGAGGCTGCGACTTATTCTCAGTGAACTGGAGCTCAGAACAGAGGGAGCACTGTAGGGCTAGTGAAATCCGAGCCAGGTCCTGAAGGGTTTAGATGAGACGAAGTTGCAGCATGACTAGAGAAGACAGGAAGGGCTATGGCATCGTTAGGACATCTTACCTGCAGGAATGAGGGTTTATGCTACACTTAGGGGTTTCCCTGGTGGCTCAGGCAGTGAAGAATCCACCTGCAATTCAGGAGACCCGGGTTCAATCCCTAGGTTGGGAAGATCCCCTGGAGAAGGGAATGGCAACCCACTTGAGTATTCTTGCCGGGAGAATTCCAAGGACAGAGGAGCCTGGCAGGCTACAGTCCAGGGAGTCATAAAGAATCGGACATGACTGAACAACTAAGGGCACAACTGAGGACACAGCTTAGCAAGATTAGGTGGACCTGTGTTGATGGTGAGTACTTGAAAGTCAGACCAAGGGGTTTTGTTCTTGAGACCAAAGCCATAGGGAGCTATTGCAAGTTCTTGAGCAAGAAAGTAACCCGCTGGAAGTGTTGGTTGAGAGAACCATCAACTATGGCTCATGACTGGGAGGTCATTGAGTGCAAGGATGCTGGGTCTTCCTTTCCAGTGCAATGCTTGGCCTCGGTCAGTGTTCAGCAAATGTTGACTCGAACAGACATGCAGCTGGAGCCTCAAGGCCAGTGAGGCCAGTGACAGACTCCCTGGAGGGAGGTCAATTCACTGGTGAGTAAGTGATTGAAGCAGAGTGGAGGCTGCCGGCGGCTTGGCTGAGTGCCGCCCACACCCAGCACCAGCTTTCTGAGGGCTGCTCTGTTCACGGGCTCAGCAGAGCATGTGAGATGTGATCACAAGCTTGAAATAACACAGACAGTCTCTGCTCTCTGCCACTTCCTATTTTGCTGATCCACTTAGTTGACAATGCCGGAGTAACACCTACACCTTCCTTCTCTTCCTGCTCAACCCACTGGTGGGAATTTCTGCAGCCTGAAGGATGTCAGTGCAGGAAGTGCTCTGCCAGTGCCCCCGTCTCTGGACCTGGGTGTCCTCCAGGGGCAGAGGGAGCACTCAGAGGCGGGCTTATCCAAACATCGATGGAGGCGAGGTGTCAGTGCTTTTTGGCTTTCTGCCTTGGTCAGGAGCAGAGCTGACTGAACATGCACTGTGTTTTTTTTTTTTTTTTCCAGGTGTTTTCACCTTCATGTTCATTTTTAATTTCCACTCTGAGGTTGAAAGAAATGAAAAATGAATGGGCTTCCCTGGCAGCTCAGATGGTAAAGAATTTGCCAGCAATGCAGGAGACCCGGGTTCAAACCCTCAGTCAGAAAGATCCCCTGGAGAGGGGAATGGCAAACCATTGCAGTATTCTTGCCTAGAGAAGTCTATGGACAGAGGAGCCTAGTGAGTTACAGTCCATGGGGTCACAAAGAGTCAGAGATGATTGAGCGACTGAAACACACACACACACACACACACACAGAGGCTAAGGCTGGTATGATTTCGTTCATCTGTAATTGAATAAACTGAGGAGTGGTGATGGTAGGTGATTTACAATAGATGGCATCCTGTCTAAGCTGGGGAACCTGGGGGTGAACCCCTGCTCTTGTTATGTCAGACCCTGTGTCAGTCCCAGGAGATCCAGATTCCTGGGCCCAGGCTATGTGGATGGGGGATGCAGGGAGGGTCTGAGCCTACACAGCATCACTCAAATGTGGAGGTGACAAGGCAAGGTGGGACTAGGGAAAGCATTCCCAGAGTATCAGGACAGCAAAATCCAGATGTCATGACAGGGCTCTCAGCTTCCTCAACACTAAGGCTAAGTCCAGAAGACCCACCTTGGCTGTGTTTAGTCAGGATAGTGGAGAGATGAGATCCAATGTCAAGAGAGAGTCAGGGGTCAGGACCACTTAAGCATCTGACTAAAGAGATCAGTTGTCAGTCAACAAATATTTCTTGAATGCCTGCTTTCAGATGAGGCAGAAGGCATGATTCCTGACCCAGTAGGGAGAGAGATCAGGAAACCAGCAGTTACGCAGTGGGGCTTGTGATGCTGGTGGGGGAGCCTGTTGAATAGAGAGAAGGCTGGGAAGAGGGAGGAGTAACGGGCAGGGGGACTCAGGCGTGCAGCCAGCTCTAGGATAAGACACAAGTGTGTGACTGTTAGAGAAATGCGAATCAAAACCACAACAAGGTTTTACCTCGCCCCAGTCAGAATGGCCATCATCAAAACATCTACAAACAATAAATGCTGGAGAGGGTGTGGAGAAAAGGGAATTCTCTCGCACTCACTGTTGATGGGAACATAATGTGATACAGCCACTATGGAGAACAGTATGAAACTTCCTCAAAAAACCCAAAATAAAGCTACCATATGACCCAGCAATCCCACTACTGGGCATATACCCTGAGAAAACCAAAATTCCAAAAGACACATGTATCGTAATGTTCAAGGTTTCCCTGGCAGCTCGGATGGTAAAGAATCTGCCTGCAAATTGGGACACCTAGGTTCGATCCTTGGGTCAGGAAGATCCCCTGGAGATGGGAATGGCACCCACTCCAGTATTCTTGCCTGAAGAATTCCAGGGACAGAAGAGCATGGCGGGCTAGCGTCCGTGGGGTCGCAAAGAGTCAGGCATGACTTTCACATACTTTCTTTCTCACGCCAATGTTTGTTGCAGCACTATTTACAATAGCCAGGATGTGGAGGCAATGCAAATGCTGCGCACTAACAGATGAATGGATAAGGAGGATATAGTACACATACACAGTGGAATATTACTCAGCTGTAACAAGGAATGAATGTGAGTTATTTGTGGCGATGTGGATAAACCTAGGGCTCCCTGGTGGTTCAGAGGTTACAGTGTCTGCCAGCAATGCAGAGTCTGCCACACACATTTCATTCATAGAGTGAGATAAGCCAGAAAGAGAAAAACAAATATCATATATTAATGCATATATATGGAATCCAGAAAAATGGTACTGATGAACCTATTTTCATGGCAGGAACAGAGGTGCAGATGGACAGGATGGACTTGTGGACATAGTGGGAGAAGGAGAGGGTGGGACAAATGAAAGAGTAGTATCGATGTCTATACGCTACCATGTGTAAAGTAGATAGCTAGTGGCAAGCTGCCGTAGCGCAGGAAGGCTAGCTCAGTTCTCTGTGATGACCTGGAGGGTGGAATGGGGGGGGGGGGGGGGATGTGGGAGCGAGGCTCCAGAGGAAGGGGATATATGTATGCATATAGCTGATTCACATTTTTGTACAGCAGAAACTAACACAGCATTGCAAAGCAATGATACAATTGCTTTATAATTGATAAAAAATAAATAAAACAAGAAACAAGTGTGTGAGAGCAGCTCATAGGCCCAGCTTCTGCTCTCATCCCAGCAGCCAGTTCCTGGATCTCTCCAGGTGACTGGCTTCCTGCACCCAGCACTTGGGACACTTAACAGATCGAGGCTCCAGCCTGTGCACCAGATTAATCTTACCTGGTGAGGGGGTGCAGAGCATTCTGTAACATGACATGAACTTGATTCAGATTCGAAGCCAACTAGCATTGATTGAGAACCTACTATATTCCAGGCTTTGGGCCAGATCATTTTGTCTACATTATCACATAATCTTTATGACAACCTGGTGTGAGGTATTATCTCATTTTTTGAGTTGGGAGGTCCTGGAGTGTTGCTTAAGTTTCCATGATGACTTAATAAAGGTGGCAGCTTCTTTCCTCCATTTTAGCTATTTCTGAGGTCCTTTCCATTCTAATATTCTCTTACTTGGGACTATTGGGAGAAGCTCAGGAATTGATTACAGTTGAGAGTAAGGTATTGGATGTTTCCAATAGGACAACGGCCTCTTTGCTGGTAGTTACAGTCTCTCCTCTCAGGCGCTCTTTCATCTGGATAACAGATAGCTACTGTTTCCTTCTTCTTATCCTCCTCTCCTCCCTCCACTCTCCTCCTCCCTCCCCACCCCCTCACCCTCCTCCTCCTCTTTCTTTTTTTCATAGTCCAGAAAGTAGAAGTCAAGGAAAACATGAAGCTCGCAGCAGTGGAGAACTTGTATAATGAACGCCACTGTAGAGAGGAGCAGGAGAGAAAGGTGAGGGGAGCTAAGGAGAAGATACTCAGACCCAGATCCAGAGCTTCTGGATCTTTTCTCAGCCTGCTTCTTGTAGACTGGTGGACAGGGCTCAAGAAAGTCACATGACCTGCTTAGTGTGACTGCCAGGAGCTGCTCACTGGTCAGATTTCCTCTTCCCTTTGAGTCAACCAGTGAGACTGCATTTTCTAGCCAATCTGAAGTTAAGATGATCAAGTGATTGAGTGTTGCCTGCCGGGATGTAGATGCAAGTGATGCATGCAACTTCTGGGCCCGGCTGGTAAGACCCTCTCACTTAGGACCTTCACTGCTCCTTCCTCTCCCACAGCAACCCTAGAAGCCACTCACTGCAGACAGTGGGCCCAGGGGTGGAAGGAGCTTGGTCTTCCCCTTCATTACCACTGTGAGAGGTCAGCTTTCATTATGTGAAGCCACTGGGATGTGAGGGTCTATCTGTGCCACCAGCTAGCCTCACACTGGCTAATATACTGTTTCCTCATATGGAAAAACAGAGGCTGGAGGCCAGAATGATTTCTGAGGTCCTTCAGAATTTCACAGCTTCTGGTTCAATGGCTCCATGAAAGGGGAGAGCAAATTCTAGCAGCATAGCATTTAGCATGATTCATAGTACCTTGTGATTTTCTTTATAGCCAGTCTTGGGGAGCTCATCAGAGACCAGTTGTAAACAGCTTTTCTTTCTTGGTTCCAAACAACCTAGGGAAGGACTGTTTTCTCCTCTCTGTGAATTGTGTGTGATAACAAGGGCTTCTTTTTATATTCCAGAATAGTGCTGAAGATGACCTAAATAATGGTTTGTAAAGATCACTTTTGTACATGCTAAATGCCATACAAGGGATTATTATTGATTCTAGATCAAGTTGTATTGGGATTGAAGAAGTCAGCAAAAGATTCAGGAACTCATGAGCAATTACTTCAAGTATGACATTTATTTTCAGTGACCCAGCCAAGGTGCACAGTATTAGCCCAAATGGTAATATAATCCTTTTCGTGTAAATCCAATAGGTTAAGATTGAGGCTTCTGTACATAGACAATTAAGAGAGAGATTATTTTCAAGTCAGGAATCTATCCAGCTTCCCTCATCTTAACTTGCTTAATACTGAGAGAAAAAAGGAGGAAACTTTCAGTTGAAGAGTTATCAATTAAAAATCAATTAAAATAATGTTAAGATAACACTAAGTTTGGGGGAGGGTGTATCAGACTAAATACAATCCAACTTAGATGTGATTTTTAAAAACGAGTGCACAAAATGAAGTACAAATTCTTAAGATGGGTTTGCAAAGGCAGTCCTATCACAGTTTTTGCACCTTCCGTGTGCTTGGAATACAACAATGAACCAGAAATATGAATTCCCACTCTATGGAGAAAATAGCAATGTACATTTAGAGAATTTGATGTCAGGTAAAAATAGCCAACACCCGGTACATCCTGCCATGTTCTCTTTTACTGAGCATTTTACAGGTACTAACTCATTTAAGCCTTGTTAGAGAGAAATGCTGTTACACTGATCTCCATTTTACAGGTTGGGAAAATTAATTCAGAGAGATTAATTGCCAAATCCAGGGAGCCTACTCTTAACTACTAATCTATAGTGTCCCTTATTAATACTAAGGGCTAGAAAGGACATAGATTAAGAAATAAAATACAGTACTGAGGAAGTGTCTAATTAGATGGGGGTGGTTAAAAAGAGAAGAGAGTTGAGCAAAACCTGAGTGAGGAGGCCAGTCTGAGGATATCGACAGAAATATGATGCTCCAGGTGGAGAGAACAGCCAGTGCAAAGGCCCAAAGATGAGGAAAAGTTAGTGATTTGAAGATTGTCAGGAAGGTGGGTTTGACCTCAATGGATAAGCAAGAAAGAAAGTTGGAAACAAAAAGCAAAGCTGGAAAGATAGCTGGGGGCTGGTTAGATCTTCCAGGGCCTTGACATCCAAGTCTGAGAATTATGTAAAACCACTGTAGAGTTTTGAGCAAGTGTGGTGGGTTATAGGGTCTAAAGTACACACACAGAATAGAAAACAGCAATGAATCATTCTGGCTGCTCAGTGTGCAGCAGTCGTACAAAGTGACAGGAGTGCAAACAGCGTGGGGGCAAAATGGAGTCTACTGCAATGGTCCAGGTAAGAGAGAATCCGGGATGGAAATACTGTGATACTCGACTAATGTAAGCACTGAAGCATTCGAGAGCTGGTAGTTGGTTACTGCAGCCTTACTCAGCAAATTCTGACTTTCCAAGCAGGCTTTTGTCCCCTTCATTTCATGAAAGCACTGGCTGTGGGCTGTGAGAGAAAGAGAGGAATAAAGATATCAAGTCTATTTTGGCCTGAGCAAGCACGTGTGAGGTGGTTAAAGATGGCTGGAGGTAATTGTGAGTTTTGTTTTGGATATGCGTGTGAAGATGCTGAAAACTCAGCCTTGGTGAAATGGTGCCTAATTGTCTCTCACAGACAGAGTTGGGTGAAATAGAATAAAGTAGCTTTACTAGGCAAAGGGGGACAGAGCAGACTCATGCCTCTCAAGAACTGTGTGTACCAGATCAGGAAGATTTGGTGCGGAGTTTTATAGCAATGGCTCAAGGATGGGGTTGCTGATAAGGATCAAGGTGTGTACAGGGCAGGCACTCTAATCTAGTCTCAGGTAATCTCTTTTAATTATTTAATTTATTTATCTGGCTGTGCTGGGCTTTAGTTGCAGCATGCGAGGATAGTTAGCTGCGGCATACCAACTCTCAGTGGCGGCATGTGGGATCTAGCTCCCTGACCAAGGATCGAACCCAGGCCCCCTGCACTGGTTGTGCAGCATCTTAGACACTGGACCACCAGGGAAGGCCCTCAGGTGATCTCCTGATGAGCTTCTCTGTTTCCTTTAAGCTGGCCTCAGGTGGCCTTCTCTGGGTTAAAGAATGCTGACATCTCCCATTTGTTGGGGTTTTGGTTCTATAAACACCACAGAGATATTATGTATATCCCTTGAGGTAGAACCAGGACCCTGGTTGCATCCTCCCTTGTCTCTGCATTCCTTCCCTTTCCTAATCAACAATTGTTTGAATCCGCCCTTTGGAACTGTAGAAGGTCATGGAGGCTGGAATCTGTTCCCTACAAACAAGAAATGGGGAACGGAAAGGCTTTTATGGCCAGGTGCCTCACAGGGTGCTGCTAGGTTTCATGCTGAGTAAGAAATTACAGTAGTGCAGCAGCTCAGTTCAGTTCAGTTCAGTCGCTCAGTCGTGTCCAACTCTTTGCGACCCCATGAATCGCAGCACGCCAGGCCTCCCTGTCCATCATCAACTCCTGGAGATCACTCAAACTCATGTCCATCGAGTCGGTGATGCCATTCAGCCATCTCATCCTCTGTCGTCCCCTTCTCCTCCTGCCCCCAATCCCTCCCAGCATCAGAGTCTTTTCCAATGAGTCAACTCTTCACATGAGGTGGCCAAAGTACGGGAGTATCAGCTTTAACATCAGTCCTTCCAAAGAACACTGAGGGCTGATCTCCTTAAGAATGGACTGGTTGGATCTCCTTGCAGTCCAAGGGACTCTCAAGAGTCTTCTCCAATACCACAGTTCAAAAGCATCAATTCTTCAGTGCTCAGCTTTCTTCACAGTCCAACTCTCACATCCATACATGACCACTGGAAAAACTATAGCCTTAATTAGACAGACCTTTGTTGGCAAAGTAAGGTCTCTGCTTTTGAATATGCTATCTAGGTTGGTCATAACTTTCCTTCCAAGGAGTAAGCGTCTTTTAATTTCATGGCTGCAATCACCATCTGCAGTGATTTTGGAGCCACCCAAAATAAAGTCTGACACTGTTTCCACTGATTCCCCATCTATTTCCCAGGAAGTGATGGGACTAGATGCCATGATCTTCGTTTTCTGAATGTTAAGCTTTAAGCCAACTTTTGCACTCTCCTCTTTTACTTTCATCAAGAGGCTTTTTAGTTCCTCTTCACCTTCTGCCATAAGAGTGGTGTCATCTGCATATCTGAGGTTATTGATATTTCTCCATTCAGATATGACCTAAATCAAATCCCTTATGATTATACTGTGGAAGTGACAAATAGATTCAAGGGATTAGATCTGATAGGCAGAGCGCCTGAATAACTATTGATGGAGGTTTGTGACATTGTACAGGAGGCAGTGATCAAGACCATCCCCAAGAAAAAGAAATGCAAAGAGGCAAAATGGTTGTCTGAGGAGGACTTACAAATAACTGTGAAAAGAAGATATGCAAAAGGCAATGGAGAAAAAGAAAGATTTGAATGCAGTGTTTCAAAGAATAGCAAGGAGAGATAAGAAAGTCTTCCTCAATGATCAATGCAAAGAAATAGAGGAAAGCAATAGAATGGGAAAGAATAGAGATCTCTTCAAGAAAATTAGAGATACCAAGGGAACATTTCATGCAAAGATGGGCACAATAAAGGACAGAAATGATATGGACCTAACAGAAGCAGAAGATATTAAGAAGAGGTAGCAAGAATACACAGAAGAACTATACAAAAAAAATCCTTTTGACCCAGATAACTATGATGGTGTGATCATTCACTTAGAGCCAGACATCCTGGAATATGAAGTCAAGTGGGCCTTAGAAAGCATACTACTAACCAAGCTAGTGGAGGTGATGGAATTCCAGTTGAACTATTTCAAATTCTGGAAGATGATGCTGTGAAAGTGCTGCATTCAATATACCAGCAAATTTGGAAAACTCAGCAGTGGCCATAGGACTGGAAAATGTCTGTTTTCATTCCAACCCCAAAGAAAGGCAATGCCAAAGAATATTCAAACTACTGCACAATTGCACTCATCTCACACACTGGCAAAGTGATGCTCAAAATTCTCTAAGCCAGGCTTCAACAGCACATGAACTGTGAACTTCCAGATGTCCAAGCTGTGTGTAGAAAAGGCAGAGGAACCAGAGGTCAAATTGCCAGCATCCACCGGATCATTGAAAAGGCAAGAGAGTTCCATAAAAACATCCATTTCTGCTTTATTGACTAGCCAAAGCCTTGGACTGCGTGGATCACAACAAACTGTGGAAAATTCTTAAAGAGATGGAAATATCAGACCTCCTGACCTGCCTCCTGAGAAATCTTTGTGTATGCAGGTCAAGAAGCAACAGTTAAAACTCAGACATGGAACAACAGACTAGTTCCAAATTGGGAAAGGATTACATCAAGGGTGTATATTGTCACCCTGTTTATTTAACTTATATGCAGAGTACATCATGTGAAATGCTAGGGTGGATGAAGCACAAGCTGGAATCAAGATTGCTGGGAGAAATATTGATAACCTCAAATACATAGATGACATGACCCTTATGGCAGAAAGCAAAGAAGAACTTAAGAGCCTCTTGATGAAAGTAAAAGAGGAGATTGAAAATGTTGCCTTAAAACTCAACATTCAGAAAACTAAGATCATGGCATCTGGTCCCATCACTTCATGGCAAATAGTTAGGGAAACAATGAAAACAGTGAGAGACTTGATTTTTTTTTGGCTCCAACATCACTGCAGATGGTGACTGCAGCCATGAAATTAAAAGACACTTGCTTCTTGGAGGAGAAGCTATGACCAACCTAGATAGCATATTAAAAAGCAGAGACATTACTTTGCCAACAAACGTCTATCTAATGAAAGCTATCATTTTTTCAAGTAGTCATGTATATATGAGTGTTATACTATAAAGAAAGCTGAGCGCTGAAGAATTGATGCTTTTGAACTGTTTGTTGGAGAAGACTCTTGAGAGTCCTTTGGACAGCAAAGAGATCAAACCAGTTCACCCTAAAGGAAATCAACCCTGAATGTTCATTGGAAGACTGATGCTGAAGTTGAAGCTCTAATACTTTGCCCACCTGATGCAAAGAACTGACTCATTGGAAGAGACCCTGATGCTAAGCAAGATTGAAGGCGGGAGAAGTGGATGACAGAGGATGAGATGGTTGGATGGCATCACCGACTCAATGGACATGAATTTGGCTAAGCTCTGGGAGTTGGTGTTGGACAGGGAAGCCTGGAGTTCTGCAGTCCATTGAGTCACAAAGAACCAGACACCACTGAGTGACTGAACTGAACTGAAGAAATAACAGGGCTTCCCAGCTGTCACAAGTAGTAAAGAATCCACCTGCCAGTGCAGGAGATGCAAGAGACTTGGGTTTTATCCCTGGGTTGGGAATATACCCTGAAGAAGGAACTGGCAACCCACTCCAGTGTTTTTACCTGGGAAATACCATGGGTGAAGGAGCCTGGCAGGCCCCACTCCACAGGGTTACAAAGAGTCTGGCATGACTGAGCAGGTATGTAAGAAATTACATCTGAAGCCTGGAGTTCAGGGGAAAAGAAGGGCCTAGATGTTGGTTTTGGAATTCCAGCCACAGATTGATGAGATTACCTAGGGAGAAAATGGTAGAGAAGAGACATGCTCTAGGATTTCAATATTTAGATTTCAAGAAGAGAAGGGGCCAGTAGAGGAGACTGACACAGTGTAGCAAGGAAGAGCAAATCTGACTCCATATTGACTCTGTTCTCTTACCTTAATCTTTGAAATCTATTGATTTTTCTATAAGTAAATCACTAAAGGGATGTCCCCTATTGCTAAAAGCATACATAAAGACTCACCTCTGGTAACTCTGACTCTCACACCTGAGCATTAAGCTAAAATACCTTTGTTTAGGCCACAGAAAACAACCTGACCAAGCCCGCCTGTAAACGGCTGCAGGAAGGAAGAAATTAGCACATCCCCTTTAGAATCTGCCTGGAACCGCGAAATACTTGCACTACCTTACCACCACTTTTTACTTTACTTCTTCAACTTCCCTATGTAAGAAACTAACATCCAAACCTGAGCAAGATGTTTCCTTGTGACACTGCTCCACCATCTTCTCGGTCTGCTGGCTGTCCAAATGGAGCTGCTATTCCTTGCCTTAGCACCTCATCTCTCAATTGATTGGTCTGCCCTGCAGTGAGCAGTACAAGCTTGGACTCAGTAACAATGAGGGCCCAAGAAGTAGGAGGAAAAACAGAGAAAGTGGGTTTCTCAATACCAAGGCATGAACATGGTTTGAGTAGGATAGTATAATCAATGGTTCAATAAGCAGGGGATCAGTAATTGATCGCTGGATTTGGTGACATGGAAGTGGTTTTGACAAGTCCAGGAGGATGTAGAAAAGGCTCAAAAGTCTTACATAAGAATGTGTCCTTCCCTTTGTTTCCATCTTGCCTCCCGGCTGCCAAAGTACAGAGGACTCTGATGGACGTTGGCTCGCTGTGAGAGCAGATGGTGCCTTCCCACAGTAAGTCCACAGTAATAGAGGCCAACAAGAGCCCCAGACTTGGGGAAGTTCAGTGACAGGAGTGGTTACACCAAGTCACAACAGTGGCAGGGAGAGAAGGTCCATGTATGTGTGATGGGGGGTTGGGGTGGGGAAGGAGAACACAAGTAAAGCAAAGGTATTGTCTTTCACCCCAGGAAGTCATCAGTTAGATGTTCCCATCCATTGCATGGGATTTCTCAGAGGGCTTCCCTTCCTACCTCCATGATCCCTAGTCTGAGTCCCAGCTTGGCAGGACCATTTTGATTTCATGGTGAAGACCTTTAAGATCTGAGCACTCACATCCTTAAAGTGGAGTATCCACTGGACATAGGGAGCTGGATCAGGGACACTTTTTGATGGCATTGCTTTCAGTCCATTTTATCACAGAGCTCTGAGATGGAGCTGATAATTGGACATTTGGCTCAGCAAAATGACAGCTGTTTAAAATAACAGGTTATCCAAAGTACAGTCTTTTTCTAAGGCTTATTGTAATGTTTAGGTTCCTAAGTTTTGGGGGTTTTTTGAAGATGCTCCTCTTTGAGTTTTTCTTTCTTTTATTTTTTCTTTTTCTTTGACCAAAAGAAAGTGGCAATTGACCTGCTTCCTCAGCAATGGTTCTTTTTACCCTTTCATAAGGGTTGTGTTTGTCACAAGCTTTGTTTAGCATTATGTGTGGAAGATATCTGGGAACTGTTTGGGTTTGAGTGTTGGGACTTTTTATAAAATCATACAAATTTGAGTTTGGACCTAAGACATATTACTGCTTATTGTTCCTTAACCCTTGCTGCCTCAGTTTCTTCATGTGTTTAATGGGATAATAATAGGACTTAGAGGAGTATGAGAATCATATGAAATAAGTTCTGAGCACAGTAGCTAACAGGTAATAAATATCCCTTAGGTCAGTAATAATACAATTACTGTAATCCACAATTATCATTATCGAAATAAAAAATCAAAGTTACTCTTGGGAATCACCTTCCAGTAGATCATCTTAACTTCTGTTCTACAAAAAGGTATTTAAAAAGCTGTACTTCTACATAATAGCCATAGAAATAAAAAAAATAAAATAAAATAAAGGTAGGTTCTGTTCTAATATGCTTCCAGGAAAATCTGGGTATAGAATTTCCTCTGAAACCTTTTAGGAAACTTGGCACATCAGTTAGGACTCTTTCAGTTTCAAGTGACAGAAACCTAATTCATACTAGCTTAAGGAAAAAATATAATTTTCAAATAAGCAGGTAGAGCGATAATGAAAGACAGACAGAACCTTTCTCTTCTCTCATTTTTCCCCTCTGTCAAACTAAGTGATTCTCTGGTCATCACTTGTGTCAGTTTCCATCTCCCTTCTCCCTGCTCTCCATTTAATTAGGGACATGACCATGGGCAATTCTGGAGTAATATTCTTAGTATTACTGAAAGAATATTCAGAGAAATTTCCTTACCTCCAACTACTGAAAATTCCAGGGAAGGACTCTAATTGGTCTAGTGTGAGTCACAGTCCTAACCGCAGGGGTCTGATTGGCTCAGCCTGGGTCATAGTCCAAGCCCAAAGGTCTGGTTGGTCCAGCCCGAGCCACAGTCCAAGTCAGGGGTCAGGGAGATTTGATTGGCAGCTCTCCCGAAGTCTAATGGTCCGGTCAGGGAGGAGCAGTTCTCTGAACAATGGAGAGAACTACTAACAGAAGAAAGTAAGAAGATAAGGAATGAGAGCTTGGGTGGTCCCAGACAGCTAATGTCCACTGCAGTGGGAAATGCGGGACACTTCAGGTCTTTAATATCCTTGGAATCTTGTTTAGCTCTAGTTCGGCTTATAAACCTCAGTGGTTAAGAGTGTAGGTATGAAGTCTGACTGCCTGGGTTTGGACTCCATCTCTGGTGCATCTTTCATAAGTGACCTTGAACAAGTGACTTCATCCCTTTTGTGCTTGAGTTTTCTTATTTACAAAATGGAGATGACAGTAGTACCCACCTCAGAGAGTGCTTTTGAGCATTAAATGATGTAATTAATGTAGTGCATTTAGCACAATGCCTGGTGCATATTAAGTACCCAAGATATGCTATCATTAATACATCATCATTATAATTTCCAAAAGCTGTGCCAAAGTCCAAGCACTGACCACTGCTTCTAAACAAAGCTTCCCAATGAGACCCACAGTATTTTTTGTTATTCAAATTGCTTGTCATAGACAAGGGTGTCCACTTTCACCACTATTATTCAACATAGTTCTGGAAGTCCTAGCTACAGCAATAAGAGAAGAAAAAGAAATAAAAGGAATCCAGATTGGAAAAGAAGCAGCAAAGCCCTCACTGTTTGCAGATGACATGATATTGTACATAGAAAACCCTAAAGATAGTATCAGAAAATTACTAGAGCAAAATTGCAGGATACAAAGTCAATACACAGAAATCACTTGCATTTCTATATACTAACAATGAAAAATCAGAAAGAGGAATTAAAGAATCAATCCCATTCACCACTGCAACAAAAAGAATTAAATATCTAGGAATAGACTTACATAACGAGACAAAAGAACTATACACAGAAAATTATAAGACACTGTTGAAAGAAATCAAAGACAACATAAACAGATGGAGAGATATTCCTTGTTCCTGGGTAAGAAGAATCAGTATTGTGAAAATGACTATACTACCAAATGCAATCCACAGACTCAATGCAATCTCTATCAAATTATCAATGGCATTTTTCACAGAGCTAGAACAAAAAAATTCACAATTCATATGGAAACACAAAAGATCCCGAATAGCCAAAGAGGTCTCGAGAAAGAAGAATGGAGTTGAAGGAATCAACCTTCCTGACTTTAGATTATACTACAAAGCTACAGTCATCAAGACAGTATGGTACTGGCACAAAAACAGAAATATAGACCAATGGAACAAGATAGAAAGCCCAGAAATAAACCCATGTACCTATGGGTATGTTATTTTTGGCAAAGGATGCAAGACTATACAATAGGGCAAAGACAGCCTCTTCAATAAATGATGCTGGGAAAACTGGACAGCTACATGTAAAAGAATGAAATTAGAACACTTCTTAACACCATACACAAAGATAAACTCAAACTGGATTAAAGACCTAAAGGTAAGACCAGAAACCATAAAACTCTTAGAGGAAAACATAGGCAGAACACTCGATGACAAATCGATCAATTGATAAATGTATCAATTTATCACTTGATAAATCAAAACAAGATCCTCTATGATCTACCTCCTAGAGTAACAGAAATTTAAAAAAAAATGGGACCTGATCAAACTTAAAAACTTTTGCACAGCAAAGGAAACTATCAGTCAGTCAGTCAGTTCAGTCGCTCAGTTGTGTCCGACTCTTTGCGACCCCATGAATCACAGCACACCCGGCCTCCTTGTCCATCACCAACTCCTGGCGATCACTCAAACTCATGTCCATCAAGTTGGTGATGCCATCCAGCCATCTCGTCCTCTGTCGACCCCTTCTCCTCCTGACCCCAATCCCTCCCAGCATCAGGGTCTTTTCCAATGAGTCAACTATTCTCATGAGGTGGCCAAAGTATTGGAGTTTCAGCCTCAGCATCAGTCCTTCCAATGAACACCCAGGGCTGATCTCCTTTAAAGTGGATTGGTTGGATCTCCTTGCAGTCCAAGGGACTCTCAAGAGTCTTCTCCAACACCACAATTCAAAAGCATTCAAAAGCATTCACTACAATTCAAAAGCATTCAAAAGCATCAATTTTTCTGCACTCAGCTTTCTTCACAGTCCAACTCTCACATCCATACATGACCACAGGAAAAACCATAGCCTTGACTAGATGGACCTTTGTTGGCAAAGTAATATCTCTGCTTTTCAATATGCTATCTAGGTTTCCTTCCAAGGAATAAGCGTCTTTTCATTTCATGGCTGCAACCACCATCTGCAGTGATTTTGGAGTCCCCCAAAATAAAGTCTGACACTGTTTCCACTGTTTCCCCACCTATTTGCCATGAAGTGATGGGACCAGATGCCATGATCTTCATTTTCTGAATGTTGAGCTTTAAGCCAATTTTTTCACTCTCTTCTTTCACTTTCATCAAGAAGCTTTTCAGTTCCTCTTCACTTTCTGCCATAAGGGTGGTGTCATCTGCATATATGAGGTTATTGATATTTCTCCTGGAAATTTTGATTCCAGCTTGTGCTTCTTCCAGCCCAGCGTTTCTCATGATGTACTCTGCATATAAGTTAAATAAGCAGAGTGACAATATACAGCCTTGACATACTCCTTTTCCTATTTGGAATCAGTCTGTTATTCCATGTCCAGTTCTAACTGTTGCTTCCTGACCTTCATACAGATTTCTCAAGAGGCAGGTCAGGTGGTCTGGTATTCCCATCTCTTTCAGAAATTTCCACAGTTTATTGTGATCCACATAGTCCAAGGCTTTGGCATAGTCAATAAAGCAGAAATCTGGAACTATCTTGCTTTTTCGATGATCCATGGGATGTTGGCAATCTGGTCTCTGTTTCCTCTGCCTTTTCTAAAACCAGCTTGAACATCTGGAAGTTCATGGTTCACGTATTGCTGAAGCCTGCCTTGGAGAATTTTGAGCATTATTTTACTAGCATGTGAGATGAGTGCAATTGTGCGGTAGTTTGAGCATTCTATCCATTGCCTTTCTTTGGGATTGGAATGAAAACAGACCTTTTCCAGTCCTGTGGCCACTGCTAAGTTTTCCAAATTTCCTGGCATATTGAGTGCATTTAGGCAAGGTGAAAAGACAACCCTCAAAATGGGAGAAAATAATAGCATATGAAACAACTGACAAAGGATTAATTTCTAAAATATACAATCAGCTCATACAGCTCAATACCAGGAAAACAAACAACCCAATTAAAAAGTGGGAAAAAGACCTATACAGACATTTCTCCACAGAAGACATACAGATGGCTAACAAACACATGAAAAGATGCTCAACAATGCTCATTATTAGAGAAATGCAAATCAAAACCACAATGAGATATCACCTCACCCTGGTCAGAATGGCCATCATCAAAAAGTCTACAAACAATAAATGCTGGAGAGGGTATGGAGAAAAGGGAACTCTCTTGCACTGTAGGTGTGTAGGGAATGTAAATTGATACAGTCGCTATGCAAGATGGTATGGAGAGTAAAAAAACTAGGAATAAAACCACAATATGACCCAGCAATCCCACTCCTAGGCATATACCCCAAGGAAACCAGGGTTGAAAAAGACAAATGTATCCCATTGTTCATTGCAGCACTACAATAGATAGAACATGGAAGCCACCTAGATGCTCATCAGCAGATGAATGGATAAAGAAGTGGTAGTAGATATACACAATGGAGTATTACTCAGCCATAAAAAGGAACACATTTGGGTCAGTTCTGATAAGGTAGATGAAACTAGAACCTATTATACTGAGTGAAGTAACTCAGAAAGATAATGATAAATATCATATTCTAACGCACATATATGAAATCTAGAAAACTGATTCTGAAGAATTTATTTACAGGGCAGCAATGGAGAAACAGACATAGAGAATAGACTTATGGACATGGGGAGAGGGGACTAGAGGTGAGATATATGGAAAGAGTAACATGGAAACTTATATTCAGTTCAGTTCAGTTCAGTCACTCAGTTGTGTCCGACTCTTTGAGACCCCATGAATCACAGCACGCCAGGCCTCCCTGTCCATTACCAACTCCCGGAATTCACTCAAACTCATGTCCATCGAGTCAATGATGCCATCCAGCCATCTCATCCTCTGTCGTTCCCTTCTCCTCCTGCCTCCAATCCTTCCCAGCATCAGAGTCTTTTCCAATGTGTTAACTCTTTGCATGAGGTGGCCAAAGTACTGGAGCTTCAGCTTTAGCATCATTCCTTCCAAAGAACACCCAGGACTGATCTTCTTTAGAATGGACTGATTGGATCTCCTTGCAGTCCAAGGAACTCGCAAGAGTCTTCTCCAACACCACAGTTCAAAAGCATCAATTCTTCGGTGCTCAGCTTTCTTCACAGTCCAACTCGCATATCCATATATGACTACTGCAAAAACCATAGCCTTAACTAGACGGACTTTTGTTGGGAAAATAATGTCTCTGCTTTTCAGTATGCCCTCTAGGTTGGTCATAACTTTCCTTCCAAGGAGTAAGCATCTTTTAATTTCATGGCTGCAATCACCATATGCAGTGATTTTGGAGACCCCCAAAATAAAGTCTGACACTGTTTCCACTGTTTCCCCACCTATTTGCCATGAAGTGATGGGACCAGATGCCATGATCTTTGTTCTCTGACTGTTGAGCTTTAAGCCAACTTTTTCACTCTCCTCTTTCACTTTCATCAAGAGGCTTTTTAGTTCCTCTTCACTTTCTGCCGTAAGGGTGGTGTCATCTGCATATCTGAGGTTATTGATATTTCTCCTGGCAATCTTGATTCCAGCTTATGCTTCTTCCAGCCCAGCGTTTCTCATGATGTACTCTGCGTATAAGTTAAATAAGCAGAGTGACAATATACAGTCTTGATGTACTCCTTTTGAAGCTTATATTACCCTATGTAAAATAGATAGCCAATGGGAATTTGCTCTATGGCTCAGGAAATTCAAACAGGGGCTCTGTATCAACCTAGAGGGGTGGAATGGGGAGGGAAGTGGGAAAGAGGTTCAAAAGGGAGGAGATAAATGTATATCTATGGCTGGTTCATGTTGAGGTTTGACAGAAAATAACAAAATTCT
The DNA here is from genome assembly GCF_016772045.2 of Ovis aries. Taxonomy (NCBI): domain Eukaryota; kingdom Metazoa; phylum Chordata; class Mammalia; order Artiodactyla; family Bovidae; genus Ovis; species Ovis aries. Next base: position 45,329,206 of record NC_056055.1, on the reverse strand, counting down.
GTAAAGCAATTATCCTTCAATAAAAAACAAAACAATCACATTGCTCTTCATGAGCTGAAGGCCAAGAAAGTACCCACGGCCTGGAGACTGCCCCTTCATTGATATCCCAGATGGTCTCATTTCACCTGGGGAGCAGGATCTAACACATCTTTTGTGCTGGCTTAGTTGTTTTGTGGGAAAGAAACAGGGAATGATAAGATATGACAAAAACCACCTCAAAAACAAAGCACCAAAGTCAACAGCTTACTCAGAGGATAAGCAATTGAGAAAAGGTTCAGCCAGATGAAGTGACTTGCCTGAGGTTCTCCAGTCCACTGGAAGAGGGAGGATTTAATCCCAGGGGCTCAGTGCTCTTTCCATCCTCCTCTCTGTCTTGGGCCCCAATCCCAGGCCTTCTGGAACTCAGTTCCATCCTACTCAGACATTCTCATTTTCTAAAACTCTCCAAGTCTCCTTTGAAATCTTTTTGCCTTTTCTTGGTCTTCGTTTCTTTTCTGGAATGCCTGTTTCAGCTCTTCTCACCTGTCTACATCCTTCAAAACCCAAGTCAATTTTTTCTTTGGTATGAACCCCCTCTCAGGGAATGACTGTCCTTATTGACCTGTGGCCTCAGTCAGGAGGACCAGCTGACCAACAACACCTCCCTGTCCCTGGATGATGTCAGGTATTTTAGGTCTGCCCACCTCTTTGTGTCCCTCAGTCCTACAGGCCTTCACACAAGTTTGGGAACCTGGTAGACTGAATTTCAAGATGATGGGACCCCAGGACATCGGAGTTGAGATTGGCTAAAATCTCAACACTTAAGGTCTTTGATTTGCATGCCAGGAAGGGACTGGTTGAGAGAAGCCTAAGGGTTTCAGGGAAGACTGGAGAACTGCACAGTTTCAAATTCCTAGTGAAATTCAACTAGTAATTATATAAAAATTTACTGTTACTGCTATTAAATTTGCTGCTGTGGTGCTGTGAAGACCACCCTGAGATTTGCTCCATCCTGGTTTACACAGGGTCCATTCCTAGGACTCTCATAGAACAAGGAAGTCTTGGGACCAGAAGGTCAGGAACCACATTAGCCACTGTGATCATCCTTGGGGAATCAAGGAATTACAGGTCTCAAAGGATGCTCATAGCATTCTCCTTTAGCATCCGCTTAGCACCATGACGTTGGAAGTACTGCCATGGTAATGGCATCCTATCCATGGGAAGTTAAGGGGCCCTGAGCTTACCTACTGAGAAAACCAAGACTAGAATTTAGATCTCCTGAGCTTGGGTTGATGCCATTGTCATAAAAGAAAGGAGCAGACTGTGGGAAAAAGTGTTTCTCAGTTTCTACCTAGTCTACCCAGGGCATCTCTCCAGCCCGAGATTAATTCTCTGCTTCTGAGCCCTGGGACAGCTTTCGTCTGGCTGACAGCCTGGTTGAAGGAAAATCCTGGAAAGGCACGGCGCCTGGGGCCAGCAACTCTCTCTTCACTCTCTCTGTGCTCCTCTCTGGGTCCCCAACTACACGGTCTTTAAAGCACAATAATACTCCCAAATGTGCACTTCTCTCACAACTGGTGAATTATCGGTATAATTATGTCACTGAAGTTGAGTAGAGGAAACGATTAGGCTTTTACTAGATTTTCCCAGAGAAAAAGAAAGAAAAGAAATGGGATAGATGGAATAAAGATAGTTCTTTGCCATCAGTTAAGCCTTGTCGAACGTGAGTCTTTCTGATCATCTGGCAGCACGTACTCTCTCTCTGGACCTCTGCCCCGCAGGTTACCTGCTCCCTACTGTGTACTACATCCTTCCTTCAAACAGCCCTGGCATGCTCCATGTAGGCTGCAGCTTTCAAGTCTTCCCCTTTTCAACTCTGCTGAGGCCTGAACAGCTTCCCTAATCCTGGGAGCTCTGCGTTCTTCCCTTTCTTTGAAAGTTCTCCTTCCCTGCTCCCCCCACTCCCCAACCCCCAACAGTCTTACCTGGTTTTCCCTCACCCCGAGTCCCAGTCTGGCCTTTCTGTCATCCCACCCCCACTGTTTACCATTATGATCTTCCCCTGCGTCCTCCAGGGCTGCTGCTTACAATGCATAAACATTCTTGTCCTGGTTATCTCTTTGAATCTCTCACAATGGCTTTCCCCATTCTCCAGCAAGAGTTGAAGGAAAGAAAATATAGTTACATGAACTGTAAGGCAGGGGAATGGGAGAGAAAGAGTTTTGAAATAGAATGAAGAAGATTTGGATTTTAGTCCCAATTCCTCTAACAAAGAAGCCATTCATTTATTTATTCACACATCCATTCACATATTTATTTAATCATCAAACATTTAATTGTGGGTTCTATGCCAGGCATCCAGCTAGGGGCTAGAGGTTGCAGAGGTGAATAAGAGATAGTTCAGCATTGCTGTTGTTCAGTCACTAAGTCACGTCTGACTCTTTGTGACGCTGTGGACTGCAGCATGCCAGGCTTTCCTGTCCATCACTATCTCCGGGAGTTTGCTCCAGCTCATGTCCATTGAGTCTGTGATGCCATCTAACCATCTCATCCTCTGTTGCCCCCTTCTCCTCCTGCCCTCTATCTTTCCCAGCATCAAGGTCTTTTCCAATGAGTCAACTCTTCACTTCAGGTAAATATTGGAGCTTCAGCTTCAGCATCAGTCCTTCCAATGAATATTCAGGGTTGATTTCCTTTAGGATTGACTGGTTTGATCTCCCGGCAGTCCAAGGGATTCTCAAGAGTCTTCTCCAGCTCCACAATTCAATAGAAAGTACAAAATGTCTCTGGGGAGATAGACACATGAACAAGCAAATATAAGGCAACAAGGTCAAGTAGTAACTGAGACAGATGGAAGGTGAAGGAGGCATGGAGGAGAGTTCCCTTTCCAGCCTCTGAGGCTAAAGGAAACTTCCCAAGGAGGGACCACTGGTCTGATCAAACTGAGGGGAAAGAAGGAGGCAGGGCATACCAGGTTGGGAAGGCCACTAAGCAAAGGTAAGGGGCTTGAAAGTGTGTGGCAGGAAGGTGGCGGCTGGGTGAGTGGAGATCAGCACACATGTGGGTTTATTGCTGCTTTGCCTGGGTGGGAAGTGCCCAGCAATATTTGGGACAAATAGAAAACCTTAAGAGGCCATGGCAGGAAGGTTGGAATTTATCTTATACATGAAGTAGAGCCATTTAAAAATTTCAAACAGAGGAGGCACATGTTTTATTTTGTATTTTTTTTTTCTAGCAGGAATTTGGGAGATGGATTTGAGGGATGCCAAGAGATGGATTTGCCGGTGGCTCTGGTAGAGAATCTTCCAGCAATGCAGGAGATGGAGGAGATGAAGATTCGACCCCTGAGTCGGGAAGATTCCCTGAAAGAGGGCATGGAAATCCACTCCAGTATTCTTGCCTGGAGAATTCCATGAACAGAGGAACCTGACAGGCTACAGTCCATGGGGTCGCAAAGAGTCAGACATGACTGAAGTGACTGAGTGTGCCTGCATGCATGCAAGAGATGGATTGGGAGACTGTAGTAGGAGTGCCCAGGGAGGGGAGAAAAGGGGGACACATTTGAGGGATGTTTAGGAAGTAAAAGCAGCAGAAGGATTTGTCAATTGGTTCCATGGAAGTGAAGAAGGGGGAGGGGAAAACAGCTGAGACCGAGACTCTGGGAGGACCCAGGGAGGGCCATGTTTGAGGGTGAAGGGAGGGAGGGATGGGGCAAAGTCAGTGGTCATTTAGTTTGGGAAGGCTGAGTCAGGGATTTGGGGACTTCCAGGTGACAATGTCCCGCAGGTAGTTGTGTGCAGATGAATCTGATGGAAGAGTCAGAGAAAAAGTCTGGCTGGAGATAGAGATTTGAATCTCTTATGCTTAGAGCAGAGTGCCTAAGATCACCCAAGGAGGATGTATCCACAGGGCTGTGGACACTAGCAGAAGGGAAAGAAGCCCCATCAAGAAGCTGAAGAGTCTCTTGGTACCAGGACATGGAGCCAAGGCCTGGAAACTGTTAGTCGTTCAGTCATGTTTGACTCTTTGTGAGCCCAGGACTACCAGAAGCCTGCCAGGCTCCTCTGTTCATGGAAGTTTCCAGACAAGAATACTGGAGTGGGTTGCCGTGCCCTCCTTCCTCTAGGGGATCTTTGTGGCCCAGGGATGGAACATGGGCTTCCCGAATTGCAGGCAGATTCTTTCCCACCTGAGTCACCAGGGAAGCCCCGAAAGGAAAGTATCAAATAATAGAAGGTATGTTGGTGGTGACCGGGAATTTATTATGAAGAGCTCTCTTCAAGGGACAGTGGGGGGTAAAAGTTTGGTTTTGGTGAATTAGGGTGTGGATAAGATGTGTAGGAATAGGGACTATGAAGATAGATTTTTTTTTTTTATGAACTTTTGGCTGAGAAAGGGAGGAAGGAGTTTTGCCAGTAACTCCAGTGGAATCAAAAAATCTATGACATCTCCATGAGACGCTCAACCAGGGCCAGGGTGCCGGATCTAATTTAAAACTCAAATCCAAGACTTCTCTGGTGGTCCTGGGGTTAAGAATCCGCCTGCCCGTGCAGGGGATATGGGTTTGATCCCTGGTCTGGGAAGACTCCACATGACCCCGAGCAACTAAGCCTGTGCACCACAACTACTGAGCCCACGCGGTACAGCCCACGCTCTGCAATAAGAGGAGCCTCTGCAATGAGAAGCCCGTGCACCACAGCTGGAGAAAGCTGACACGCAGCAAAGAAGGCCTCACGCAGCCAAAACTAAACACCCAAATAAATAGAATAAAAAAAGCAAGAAATGGCGAGTTCAAAAAATACTCAAATACAGAGACTTGGTATGAAGAGCATTTCTGGAGCCTCACATCTTCACTGCTGAAGAGCTGACCTAATATCATATTCAGTTTCACATCCATGTGACTCCACTGATACATTCTATTTAGAACTCAATGTTGGGAAATATGTGTTTCCTCCGAATAAGTCAACTCTCTTTCTTTCATCTGACAGCAAGATCTTGGGATGTATTATGTTTTCTTCTTTACTTTGCCTGCCAGGAAGCCCAGAGGCAAATTAAAGTCTAGTTATCGTGAAGAGTTTATTTCTGGCTCTTGGCACAAAATCTCCTCCTTTGCCTACATGGCTTTTGATTTCTCTTATACTCTATTTTATATTCACATGCATATGAGTAGTTGAATGTTTTTTAAATGTTCAATATAAGTTTATTGAGCAAATAAAACCTGAAAATGATGATTTTCTTCATAAATTGAAGTACTTAAATTGTCATAACATGTTTTCAGCACGTAGTTTTTGACCAAATGTGGAAATGTTTCTACAGTTAAACTTCAAATGCTAGTAATTATGTAAATATGGTTTTATTTTAAGCCACTGAAAATCCTTTCTGAACAGAGGGAGGGTATAAATTACAAAAAAATGGAAAGAGGTTTAACCTTTTTGGATCTCAGGCTCCCCATCTGTGAAATGGTGATAATAGTTCCTATCAGCCTGCTTCAGGAAATAAAGGATATAAAAACAATTTGAAAGAGGTAAGACAGTCTACAAAGTCATATAAATAATAATATGATTTTTTTTCTTTTGAATTCCTCATAATGCATAGCCCAAGTCCTTCACTGATTTATTGAAAATGGAGGTAGGTATTGGGAGAAGGGGGTCTTAATGACCTCTGACCTTTCTGCTGCTAAGGGTCTAAGGGTCCACAAGTCAGACTTATTTTTAGAGGAAGATAGGATGATGACAATTTGCTTTATAGTCAGGCAAATTGTTCAGCTATGTCATTTCCCAGCTGTTTGAGGTGGATAAAAGTATGGTAGTATATTAGTCAGAATTCTCCAGAGAAACAGAACCAATAGGATATATATATGTGCGTGTGTGTGCTTCTGTGTGTGTTGGCCGCTCAGAGTCGTGTCTGACTCTTTGCAACCCCATGGACCGTTGCCCACCAAGCTCCTCTGTCCATGGAATTCTCCAGGCAAGAATACTAGAATAGGTTGCTATTCCCTCCTCCAGGGGATCTTCCTGACCCAGGGATTGAACCCAGGTCTCCCCCATTGCAGGCGGTTTCTTTACCATCTGAGCCACCTGGAAAGCCCAAGAATACTGGAGTGGGCAGTCTATCCCTTCTCCAGAGATTCTTCCTGACCCAGGAAGTGAACTGGGATCTCCTGCATTGCAGACGAATTCTTATTTGCTGTTGTTCAGTTGCCAAGTCACATCCGACACTTTGAGACCCCATGAACTGCAGCATGCCAGGCCTCCCTGTCCCTCACTATCTTCTGGAGTTTGCCCAAGTTCATGTCCATGGAATTGGTGATGCCATCCAACCATCTCATCCTCTGTTGCCCTCTTCTCCTTCTGCCTTCAATCTTTCCCAGTGTTAGGATTTTTTGCAATAAGCCAGCTGTTCGCATCAGGTGGCCAAAGTATTGGAGCTTCAGCTTTAGCATCAGTCATTCCTATATATATAGATCTATAGAAAGAGATTTATTTTAAGGATTGGCTCAAGTGGTGATGGAGGCTGAGAAGTCCCACTCTCTGCCATCTGCAAGCCTGAGGCCCAGGACAGCTGGTTGTAAGTCCCAGTCTGAGTCCAAAGATCTGAGAACTGGAAGCGTTGATGTCTGAGGGCAGTAGAAGATAATGTCCCAGCTCAAGCACAGAGTAAGTTCACCTTTCCTCCAGCTTTTTTGTTCTAATCAAACCCTCCAAGGATTGGCTGATGCTCTCCTGCACTGGTAAGGGTGATTTTTGTTTTATTTTTTACTGGAATGTAGTTGCTTTACAATGTAAAGTTTAGTTAGTAAAATGTTAGTTTCTGCGGTACAGCAAAGTGAATCAGCCACATGAATACATATATTACCTTCTTGGATTTCCTTTTCATTTAGGTCAGAGGGTGATCTTCTGTCTATTGATCCAAATGCTAATATGAAAACAGCCCCACAGACACACCCAGAAGTTATGTTTTACTGGAGATCCAGGCATCCTTTAGCCCAGTCAAGTTGGGCTTGAAAAATAAAATTAAGCTTTACAGGCAGGGAACAGGTGGTTGCTGCCTGTCATTCTTGTTACACCCTGGTGACTGACCTGTCTCAATGGTGATTTTTTTCAGCAGGTTTTGTGAGCATCTTCGGACCCTGGAAACTACAAGGGTGGGTGATGCATGCGGGAGATACAGTGCTGAGGCTGATGAAGGGCAGCTGCCTGTCTGCTGATCTGGAAGGAGCTGTTCCTGCCTTGCTGGGAGGTCTGCAGGGTTATGGAGGGAGAAAGGATGATGGATAGAAGTGGGGCTCCCTCCCTGCCATGGCCCGCTAGCCGGACCATCATTCACAACCCCTGATAGACTGCCTCCTCTCCACAGGCACAGCTTTGGGGTGGGTTATGAATGAGCTACTGCAAAGACTGTATTTTATAATTACATTTTTGAGCTTGGGACATGGCTGTCCATGGGAGGTGGGAGGTGCCTGAGTCTGGAGGAGGTAGAGGAATAAAGATCGGGGAGCATGTGGGAAACTTTTGCTATGTAGATGACTCTATGCAATCAGCTAAGAAAGATCAGGTTTTAGGAAAGGCTGTGGATGAAACTACGACTGGCCTTTGATGAGCCTTTCCATATTCACTCACATATTCATTCATCAAACACTCTGAATGACCGCAATGTGCATGACACTGTACACAAGGTGGTCTCTAGACAGAGCTTGTCACAGTTGTGCACACGCAGCACCTGGGGATCTGGTTAAAACTAGAAGCTGGTTCCGTGGGTCTGGGGTGAGGCCTGAGGCTCTGCTTTCCTGCTGTCGGGGCTGCCTCTGTTGCTGATCCAGAAACGCATGGATGACGTACGGCTCTTACCTTGGAGGAGCTCTCAGTCCAGCGAGGAAACAGGTATGTAAACAACTTGCTGCAATTAAAATAAAGGTCCAGTTTTATGATAGGAAGGCCAGAGCAGTGCAGGAGCAGGAGAAGAGAGCTGCTAGTTTTGACTTGAAGGATCAGGGAAAGCTTCAGACATAGATGCTGTTTAAATTGTGCCTTGAGGGCACACTGAATTTTAATAAGGGAGGACAGTAGGAGAGAGAGAGAGGGTAGAAGGGTTGTAGTGAGGATGCTTTCCAAGGCTGATGGAAGAACATTGTTGCGAACCAAATATCTGTGTCCTCCCAACATTCAGTACTTCATTGGAAGTGACCCTGATGCTGGGAAATATTGAAGGCAAAAGAAGGGGGCGGCCAAGGATGAGATGGTAGATAGTATCATCAACTCAATGGACATGAATTTGAGCAAACTCCCAGAGACAGTGTAGGACAGGAAGCCTGGAGTGCTGTAGTCCATGGGGCACAAAGAGTCACATGACTTAGTGACTGAACAAAAACCCAACATTCATATGCTGAAACCTAATCCTCAATATGATGGTATGTGAAAGTGGGGCCTTTGGGAAATGATTAGGTCTTAAAAGTGGGGCCCTTATGAATGGGATAAATGCCCTCTCATAAAAGAGACCTCCATAGGGCTCCCTCACCCCTTCTGCCATGTGAGGTCACAGAGAGAAGACTGCTGTCTATGAACCAGGAAGCGGGTCATCACCAGACCCTGAATCTGACAGCACCTTGATCTTGGACTCCAGTCTCCAGAGCTGTGAGAGATCAAAGCCTGTTGTTTAAGTGCCCTGGCATGTAGTATTTTGAGACATCCATGAACAGAGGCAGGCTCAAGGTTAGATTAGTTCCCAGTGATGGTAGGCTTGCTGGACAATTTAAGTTGGATCTTTTTCTCCAATAAAAAGCTTTCTTGGGATGGGAGTGATGAGATGGAACCTACATCAAATGCACTGCCTTGAGCTTTAAAGGGATGGGCTGGGTAGACCGGAGGTCATCTGGAAGGCTCTCAGTCTCTGTGGGAAGAGGAGAGATGGGACTCCTGATGGGATGGAGAGAGGGGCTCTAAAGCCACAATGATCTGTCTCTGTAGCTTTTATTGTTCACCCAGGAGGCAGTGAGCTCTATCTTTCCAATTTTTCCATGAAAGTATGTCCCATTGTTGTACGTTGAATATGGGCTTTGGGAGTTAGGGAGACTCTCTTGCACCTGGCAAAGGACCTTGTACTCAGCAGGTGCTCATTAAATATTGGCTAATGACAAGCATGTAAGGAAAGTGATGAAGACAAACTAACTCACACTGGGCTATTAGTGATTCCACCCAACGGCCTATGGTTTCCACCCTGTAGTTTGTTGCATCTCTGTGTTTGACCTGAACATCTCTGAGAAACAAGATTGAAAGGAAGTTATCCCACCAGACATTAAAATATCCTTTGATGGATGATGAAGTCATTGCATGACTTTCCCAGGTGTGAATAGTGAATATGTGCTCATTCGTGTCTGACTCTTGGCAACATGAACTATAGCCTGCCAGACTCCTCTGTCCATGGAATTTCCCAGGTAAGAATACTGGAGTAGGTTGCCTTTCCCTTCTCCAGGGGATCTTCCCAACCCAGGGACTCATTCCAAAACTCCTACATCTTCTGCATTGGCAGGTGAATTCTTTACCTCTAGCACCACGTGGGAAACCTCAAGAGCACTTGCTTTTGGAAAGCAGAGGCCTGAAGAGATCCCTTGAGGCTTGCTTACCTCCCTGCCCCCAGTCTTAGCCTGATGATGGATGGAAGAGTTGGCAGATGCCACAGAGACATGCTAGACTCCTAGGTGAGGGAGGAGATCTGGAGCATCTTAAGGGCTTCCCAAGGCTGTGCCGCTGGTTAGGGGCACACACTTCAGACATGTTGCTTGTCCTGGAGCAGGCTGGCATTGCTGGCATTGCAGACCTCACAGACAGACTTCAGGACATCCTTCGTATTCTGGGCTGGTAGACACTGAATATTGCGTTTACACTAGCCTTGTTCGCAGCATCTAAGCCACCTCCTAAGAGGGAGATAAATGAAGAGGACTGATGCTCAGAAATTAGGTGCAATAAACTCCAACAAGCCTCAGTCCTTGGAAGTGAACCTTATTAGTTAGCCTTGAGGAAGACCACTGAGACTCAGAGAGGTAAACTCATAGGCCTGGGATGCAGTGAGGATGGGATGAGCTGATCTGAGCCCAGAGCAACTTCACTGAAAGCACCTCCCTGTGCTCTGTCCTGTTTTACCTGAATGATAAATGCAGACAGCTAGGGGGACACATGTCTTGGGAAGAAGGTTAGAGTCAGCCTTTAACACATGGCCTTTATGAAGGAGACAATGTTTTACAAGCACAGCAGCTCTTGCGGGAAACTGGTGAGGGTGGTGCCCAGAGCGACGTTATTCTCTCTCTCTCCTAAACCCACCAGCAGCATCCTGCAAACTGGGCTAGCACCTGTCTCCCTAATTCAGAGTGCCTGCCGATCAACATCCTCCAGCCACACCATATCAAGGGAAGAAGGAGAAAATACTCAGGTCCAGATCTCAGCACTAGCATGAAGTAGGGATGAAGTGAGTAATTGTGGAACAAATGGTTGGATCCAGAGAGCTAGCACTCAGAATCCCAGCAGGTGACAGGACTGAAAGAACATGGACCTGGAGTCAGAATTATTGGGGATTACATTCTGTCTCTTCTTTGTATTTGCTGTGTGATGTTGGGTGAGCTCCTATCCTCTCTGAACTGGTTTATTCATCTGCAAACAGAAGGAAGGTAATGACTCCCACTTTACGTGTTTGTGAAAAAAGCAAGAAACGAGAAACGATGAGGAAGTTTCCTTCTTTTCTCAGCCCTGGATTCTACTCTTACTTTATTCTTGTTAATCACGTGCCTTTGGGGAAGTCACAGTTTGCACAGTTGTGAAACGAGGAGCGATGTCACCCTGCTTAACTCCTCGTCTTTTGTGACGATGTGTGTGTTGCGTGTGTTCTCAGTCGTGTCTGACTCTTGGGACCCCATGGACTGTAGCCCACCAGGCTCCTCTGTTCATGGAATTTTCCAGGCAAGAATATGGAAGTGGGTAGCCATGCCCTTCTCCAGGGGATCTTCCTGACCCAGTGATGGAACCCATGTTTCTTGCGTCTTCTCCACTGGCAGGCAGATTCTTTGCAGCTAGAACGACCTGGCCTCCCAGGTGTCAGGCTGGGTAATGACGAACCAGTGCTGTTAGTAATGACAATGGGGGCAGCAGCATGGCTGCTCTGTACTGACTATAGGCAGCACTTTCTGAGTGTGTTCTGGGATTAAACAAGGCATCATATGGTCAGAACTATACCTGGCCCAGAAGGAGTGCTCAGGACTGTTTGTACCATCACTATTTTGGCCCCAGAGTGGAATGGTGGGGGAGATAAGCTGATGCCAAATCAGGGGTCAAAACTTAGGATCAAGAATGCCCAGGCAGGAGCCCCAACAGGGACCTGTTGTCTGAATGCTTCTTCCTTTCCTTCTGGACCAGCAAGGTTGTGTAACTTGCCAGGGTCTCAGCCCAGAGTCAAGGTCCTGACTCCTATCCCTGTGCTGGCCCCTCAAAACTATAGGGTGGTCCTTTCAGTGAAGGGGCATACTGGAATGGTTCTGGCATTCAGCCATCTCTCTTGCGGATTTCAGTTAACACCTTGGTTTCTCAGCCCTGCTCTGCCTTCCAGCCTATCGTCTTTTCTTCTCTGCAGCCTTCCCAACTGGCAAACCCAGTCATGGCACTCCACAGCTGAAAAATTGCCCATCTCTTAAATCTGAACTCCTTAGAACAGCTCAACCCTCACCCCAGCCATAATGCATGCTCTGAACATGCAATCCCTAATGCCCTGTGTTGCCTTGTGGCCCCAAGCTTTTTCCAGTGCAGGTCCCTCTGCCTCCCACACTTTCCCATGTCCATCAGTTTATCCTTTAATTCAGCAAATTATATTGAGCTCCTGTTATATGCCAGATGTGGTACAGGATGCTGATGTCAGAGCAGTTAGTGAGACACTGTGTCTTTGGTCCCTTGGAATTTACAGTGAAGTGGTGAGAGACACAGCATAGAAAAAGAACAAAAAATCAAAATATGTACATATTTTGAATTTATGTATTTGTTTGCACATGTATGTGTTTATGGGGCTTCCCAGGTGGTTCAGTAGGTAAATAACCTGCCTGCCAACGCAGGAGACTTAAGAGACGCAGTTCGATCCCTGGGTCAGAAAGAGTCCCTGGAGGAGGGCATGGCAATCGACTCCAGAATTCTTTTGTTTCTATTTTTTTACCGGTTTCATTCACTTTATTATTCTCTTTATAAAATTATATGGTGGCTACAGCTGGAGCCTGTGTCCTCTGCATGGAGACTCTGGTGTGGGTCTTTACAAGATGACCAGTGAATTCCTGATATGGAGACTTGGTGAATACCGTCTCTTTCCTGAGGTCAGGGGTGAGATAACTGTAGGTCTTGGAAATGGCATCAAAATTGGCCTTGGCGAAGTTGCCCAGCGTAACTGTCTCCCTAGGGTAACTAGCCTTTCCCCTAGGGTAAAGTCCGACTCTCACTGTCTTCCCAGGGTAACTGTGCAGCCCCCGGCAGAAGTGTAGCAGTCGTTGATGCTGGACATCATCAACAGCTTCTTGGGCACAGGGGCGGAGAGATGCTAGTGCCTCTGGGGGCAGGGATGAGGGGCACCAGCACGGAGCCACGGCAGCCATTCACCTTGCAAGGCACCTTGCTAATCTTGTTCGCCTAGCAGCCTCTTCGCACAGGGACGATGGACAGCTTGGCCAGGATGATGGCCCCATCGATGGCAGTGGCTACTGCCTTAGAGCACTTGACATCCAGACTGACATGTCCGTTGTAATCCCCAGTGGCCACAAATGCCTTGAACCTGGTCCACTGGCCAGCAAGGGTATGCTTTTGCACGGGCATAATCTTCAAAACCTCATCCTTGAGGAAAAAATCAATAATCCCAGACTCCTCGATGGGCAGAGAGAAAAGGTGGATCTCCTCCAGGGACTTGATCTTCACGTCCTTGACCAAGTGGCCCAGCTTGGTAACGGGGAGCCACTCCTTGTTTTTGGCCTTGCCTCCGCGAGCTCCGTGGCTTCTGCCCCGGCCCCGTCCCAGGCCGAGACCCGCGGCCCTGGACGCCACTTCCACTACCAAAGCCTCTGCGGAAGCCACCGCGGCCTCCCATCCCAGGGCCCCTGGGCTGGGTCTTCCCGGCCCTTCCACAGCACCGGCGTCATCCACCATTTGTTTTCTTCACGAAGAAGCAGCCACTCCAGTATTCTTGCTTGGAGAATTCCATGGACAGAGGAGTCTGGCGGGCTACAGTCCACAGTGTTGCACAAAGTCAGATGGGACTGAAGCGACTTAGCACGCAGCACACACGTATGTATTTATAGGTGGGAAATGCTACAAGGGAAAGTAAACAGCATAATATAATGATCTCTGGGGTGAAGGGCTGGTGGGTTTGGATTACTAACACATCAAACTAATGTTTATTTATCTACACACTAATCAGGGGCACCTCCTTCAGGAAGCCTTCCTGGATCAGAACATCTTTTGCTTCTGTTCCCAGAGCAGCCTGCCCTGCCTTGCCCATGCCATGTGAGTGAATACACAGGCCAGATAGTCAAGGGACTGGGCTAGGGGAGGGAGATATCAAGTAGGAGAGCTTGGTTGGCTCTTTTCAGAAGAGTGCAGTTGAAAATAAAATTGTGGAAGTCACTTGGGTATTTGTTTATAAATGACAAAGGCGGTCAGGAGCTTTTGATGAGCTCCTCATTCATCCTGCCCCCATCACCTTCCTGTCATTTTTCCAGTTATTTAGAACCAACCGGCCAGATAGCCCTTAACCAAGCAATATACATGTTAATGTGGAGAGCAGAGGCTGAGATTGAAGTAGCAGGCAAAGCACATTATTCAAAGGGAAGACGAGAAGGAAAAGAAATGAATGAACTGGAGGCTGGGGGCAGATGTTGCCTTCATTGAAAGTCACCACCAGCCTTGTCTCCGTAGGGCCTGACACCCTGCTGTGCCCTCCACCCCTCTCCTCGCCTCCCAGCCTCTCCCCTCCAACACTCTTTTCCCAACAGAACGCCCTCAGTTTATTTTTAGTCCTTTCCAGAAGGCCCTTGGCAGTCTCACTTTAATTAGAATGGTACCCGAGTACTCCAGAGCTATTGATGGAATGATTTTGTCTCATCTTGCTGGCATTGTGTAGGGGGCAGCCAAAACTGCTTTCAGAGAAGTGGAAAATTTATCATTTATTTATTTCTCTTGGCCAATTAGCGTCAGTCCAAGGAGGCATGTGAGAAAGAACAATGGGGCTGGCAGGAGGAGGGTGTGTGAGCAGACACCTTTGCCTATGGGCTGAGCCATTTCCTTCACTCATGTAATGGGGTCCTCATGCCTGCCAGCCTTCCTCCTGGGTTACTGTGAGGAGCAAATGAGTCCAGGAGAAACACTGATATTGTGAAATGAGGTGCGGTGGAAGCACTGCGTGTCAACTACTCAAGCATGTGCAGAAAGGGGGAGGAAGGGGAGGAGAAGGAAGAAAAGGAGTCCGATTCCTAGGTTCTTGAGCGCTGCTGCCTCCACCCTTCTCTCTTGGGTGGTGAGGGTGACATCATACGGGCCTTTGCAGCCACCTCTTCTGGATGGAGTTTTTAGGATGGATACAGATGATTGGAAAATTTTGTGTGTGTTTTGTGTATATGTGTGCGTGTCTTTTGTTTTGTTTTCAGATGAGTGACTCAGGAGACCCTCCAGTGTACTCTGGAGGATCAGGGACCCTTTTGGTTCCAGGCTGCAACTCTGTAAGCCATGGACACAGCATTGGAGGTACCTGACGGGTGGGCTCTGGTGGGCTTCCCAGAGTCTGCCTAGGCTCAGCCAAGGTGTCAAGGTGTGTGGTAAGGGCACCACAACCCCCCTGGCAGCATACCCAGACAGACACTTGCTCCCAGAAGTGAGCACACACAACTACTCTGATGTAACTCTGCATACACCTCCATGGGCACACACTCACCCATGCATGCTAAAAATGTACAGAGCTTTGACACAGGAACCATGTTAGTCATAGCAGCTTGGGCTATTCTGCCTGTATTCTGTATGAGTCATTACAGGTTAGGTTACCCTGCCAAACCAAAGAACCCCAACTACCTCAGTGACTTAAAACAACCAGAGTCTGCATCTCTCTTTTGCGAATTTATTGTGGATCTGGGTGACTCTCCAGGGCAGCTTCCCTCCAGACGTTGGCTCGGTCGTGCACATTTCCTTACCTTGCAGCACCTCTGCGTCAGCACGTGATTGCCATGGCAAGACTGGAGGTGAGAAACAGCCATTAAATGCTTTGGCATCAAAGGGACACATTATGATTTCTGATGGCAGGAGAGCCAGGACTGATGATCATCAGTTACATTTTCTGCTTTCACTCGCCCCAGTCCTCAGGTTCCTTCTCTGTCTTTATTTCCTCCTTCCAGTGAGGAAGATAAGCCAGATGACTTCCTGCTCAGATGTTCTGTTGTAAAATGTGCCCAACAGTCTTGTACTTCCGTTTAGCTTGCTGCCTTAGTGCTCAAGTGGATCAAGTCCCTTTTTTGATATTTTCAAAGTCACCCTACTTTATGAAAAATACCTGAGGGGTGTCCCTGAGCATCTCTCTTGTAGAGCTGGTTTATGCATTTATAAAGAATGAAGTGTATCCACCTCCATTTAGTGTTTGAGGTTTTCTAATTTTAGTCCCAAATTAGTTTTCCTGGATCGTCTGTTACTTCAACTCCAGTCCAAATTGACAACTTACTGTTCCTTAGTTATAACCTTGGCCTTCATCTAACACCACTTTTCTACTCCACTTTTCTTCTCTAGCCACATTGGTCTTAAACTGTTTTCTCGAACATGCCGAGCTTGCCCTTGCTTCAGGGCCTTTGCACTTACTGTTTACCTTGTCTTGCTTTGCACTTGTCTTGCACTTGCTCTTTACCTTGCCTCAGTCGTGTTTACTCTTATCTGGAGTATGTCCCTTCCAGTTATCCTAACATATTGTCTTCATGTACTTATCACTGTCAGAAATCATTTTGTGTTAACATTTATATTGATTGTCTACCTATCCCAATTAAAATGTAAGGTCCCTGATGTAGTCACCTTGTCTATCTTCTCTCCCGTGATATGAGAATAGTGGTTGGCACATAATGTTGTTGTTCAGTCTCTCAGTCGTGTCCGACTCTTTGAGACCTCATGGACTGCAGCACACCAGGCTTCCCTGTCCTTCACCACCTCCCAGAGTTTGCTCAGACTCATTTCCATCGAGTCGGTGATGCCATCCAACCATTTCATCCTCTGTCATCCCCTTCTCCTCCTGCCTTCAATCTTTCTGAATGTCAGGGTCTTTCCTAATAACATATGCCTATACAAGAACAACATAAAGATGGCTTTATTTTACATCTTATTTGACAGTGCTTCCCTTAATTGAATATGTCAAATAAGCCTAATTATTTTAATATTGCTGTTTCATAAGGAGAGAGACCAAACATTTTGAGATATCTCAGGACACTCTGGAAAAATCCCAAAGTTAGTTAGAGGTCAAAAAGACTTCATTAAAATTTTTATTTGAACCCAGAAGGATGGTATGGGGAGGGAGGTGGGAGAGGGGTTTCAGGATGGGGAACACGTGTACACCCATGGCGGATTCATGCTGATGTATGGTAAAACCAATACAGTATTGTAAACTAATTAGCCTCCAGTTAAAATAAATAAATTTATATTAAAACTTTTTATTTGAGGAAGTGTAAGCCAGGCTTCAACAATACATGAACCGTGTACTTCCTGATGTTCAAGCTGGTTATAGAAAAGGCAGAGGAACCAGAGATCAAATTGCCAACATCCGCTGGATCATGGAAAAGCAAGAGAGTTCCAGAAAAACATATCTTTCTGCCTTACTGACTATGCCAAAGCCTTTGACTGTGTGGATCACAATAAACTGTGGAAAATTCTGAAAGAAATGGGAATACCAGACCACCTAACCTGCCTCTCGAGAAATCTGTACGCAGGTCAGGAAGCAACAGTTAGAACTGGACATGGAACAACAGACTGGTTCCAAATAGGAAAAGGAGTACGTCAAAGCTGTATATTGTCACCCTGCTTATTTAACTTATATGCAGAGTACATCATGAGAAACGCTGGACTGGAAGAAGCACAAGCTGGAATCAAGATTGCCGAGAGAAATACCAATAACCTCAGATATGCAGATGACACCACCCTTAGGGCAGAAAGTGAAGAGGAACTAAAAGCCTCCTGATGAAAGTGAAAGAGGAGAGCGAAAAAGTTGGCTTAAAGCTCAACATTCAGAAAATGAAGATGATGGCATCCGGTCCCATCACTTCATGGGAAATAGATGGGGAAACAGTGGAAAGTGTCAGACTTTATTTTGGGGGGGCTCCAAAATCACTGCAGATGGTCACTGCAGCCATGAAATTAAAAGATGCTTACTCCTTGGAATAAAAGTTATGCAACCTAGATAGCATATTCAAAAGCAGAGACATTACTTTGCCAACAAAGGTCTGTCTAGTCAAGGCTATGGTTTTTCCAGTGGTCATGTATGGATGTGAGAGTTGGACTGTGAAGAAGGCTGAGCACCGAAGAATTGATGCTTTTGAACTGTGGTGTTGGAGAAGACTCTTGAGAGTCCCTTGGACTTCAAGGAGATCCAACCAGTCCATTCTGAAGGAGATCAGCCCTGGGATTTCTTTGGAAGGAATGATGCTAAAGCTGAAACTCCAGTACTTTGGCCACCTCATGCGAAGAGTTAACTCATTGGAAAAGACTCTGATACTGGGAGGGATTGGGGGCAGGAGGAGAAGGGGACGACAGAGGATGAGATGGCTGGATGGCATCACTGACTTGATGGACGTGAGTCTGAGTGAACTCCAGGAATTGGCGATGGACAGGGAGGCCTGGCATGCTGCAATTCATGGGGTCGCAAAGAGTCGGACACAACTGAGTGACTGAACTGAACTGAACCAAAAAATATCAAAAGTTATGGACACTTGAATAAAAGGATCACAGATCATTATGAAATACTGCTCAATTATAATTGGACCAAAGAAACAATTTTAAAACAAATACAGGTCACAAAATTATGAGCAGAACTTCACTGTTTTTAATATTGAAAAGAAGACTGTTTTCTTAAGTTATTAAAGGACTGATTAAGACAACATTGTAACACAGGAAATTATGTTGATAAAACACAAAATCTTTGCTTTCTGGGCAGATTATTTAAAAGGTAAAAAAAAAGATTTCACAATCTGTTATCAAAAGCAGATAAAGAGCCTAATAAAACTTGGTCCTTTCATAGAGACAGCCAATTCTAATTTTACACCAGTGTACTTTTGATATTAAAACTCATTTTTAACTTAAATTTATCCCAATCTTAGCCAGCTTGATCATGCATAAAATTTCTTCCCAAGGTTACTGGAGTTGGTTGCCATTTCCTTCTTCAGGGGATCTTCCCGACCTGGGGATCAAACCCAGGTCTCCTGCATTGCAGGCAGACACTTTACCCTCTGAGCCATCAGGGAAGCCCTCTTTTTCCACAAAACTGCTAAAATATTTTTCCTATTTTCCCCCTCTTCTTCTCTAGAACAATTAATCATTCTATTTTCCGTATCTACTTTTCAAACACAGTTGTTTCCTTTCATCTTTATTATTATTACATAGCTTTAAAAATTAAAATTCTTAGCCCTTCAAATTCTTAATTAAAATTCTCAACCCTTAGAACCCTTAATTCCTAGTAAGGAATTACCTAGGAGGTAAGCAATAGTGGACTGTCTTTTATACTAGAATTCTGTATATTGACAGGCTTATAAATATATTTTATAATTTCTGGAAGTACATTATTCCTCATCATAAATTTTTAAATGTGGCACCAAACATGTTTACTAATAGACCCAAATACCTAAAATTTCTCAGTGGTAAGAAGCTGTGTATAAGACTATGTTCACTAATTAAAGTTTCAGTATTTTATCTGTAAATGATCTAGATATTCAATGGCTATCAGTTATTTGATTAAGCTTAGCAAAACTCTAAGATTTCAAGTTACCAAAAAGATTTGGGGAAACAAATTAAATAGACATGCCCTAGACCAGAATTATTGCTGCAAGTTCACCTAGAAATGTTTATTACACTTACATATATTTAATTCACTTGTTCTCAACAATTATATTTGCATTGCTCATGCAAATTTTATCATACCAAGTTATTGTTCTAGTTGACAAATTTCATCTAACAGAGATAACACAAACTTGTTTGACTAGTAAACCAAGCAGAATAAAACTGCATTTCTGCATTATTTTAAATGCTGACCACCCTGAAGATATAACTATTTTAATTAAACTAGAGAAGTTAAACTAACTTTAATGCTGAACATTTTCCCAGATCATGTGATCTCGAAAAGCATTTGGGTTAATTTTTATTGTATTTATTAGATCTTTAGAAATACTTAATTTAAACAAGTGCTTGCTGTTTTTAAGCTAATTAAATAATGTTCTTTTACAAATTAATTTTAATAATACCATACAGAGGTAGAAAAAATCTCACATTTACTATCTCTCTCTCTCTATCCAGACACATGTAACATACCGACAAATGCAGAGATCATATAGGATTTGTTTTAAAACTTTAGGCATAAGATGAGTATGATCGTGAAAGACTCACTGGTTTAGAAAGGCACAGTTGGATCAAATCATGTTTGTTGAAGATGGAATGAATTTCAGGGTTACCTTTTCAGATGGCCAAAGCTTTTTATTAATATTTGTGGAGAAAACACATGATTGTTCATTCACTTAAATCCCCAATGATCACTTTTTTCTTTTCTTTTTTCTGTTAAGAATTGCCTCCCTGAGGTTTGCATTTCAAAGTGATGGCCTAGATAAGAGTTCCTGGCACTTGGAAAGAGTGCAGATACCACCAAAAAGGAATTTTGACTACTGAGGTCAGAATTTTTATAATATTTACAAGCTCTTTGAAATAAATAGGTGATATTTTAGGCTTGATAAAAATGATAGGTGAGCTTTGAATTGTTTCTGGAGCTGCATTTTCTGTTATTGTAAAGATACAATTTGTAAGAAAATGTCTCAAAGAATTGGTTGCAATCTGAATGGTCAGGTCATGGGCTGAAACAATCATCCAACTACATTATCCTTAATTTGCTTCTTCAGCCAAGATGGAAATAAAAACATTTTTATGTTCTAGACTTAGAGTTGTATGCATTTGGGATGTTTAGTAAACTCTTCCACAAAGTCTTCAGTAGGTTTTTCTTTTCTGGTGGGTACGTTTAGCTTAGGGGACAAGGTCTGATAATACAGTTTCATATTGGCCCTTGAATATCACCTTCCAAACTGGCCAAATTCTGACCCTAGAGCTACTTTAAAAATCCTTTAAAATATCACAACAAGTTTCAGCCAAAACAATCAGTAAGTATTCCTGGCAGTATTAGACAACCTCATGGACCAAGGAAGCATCCCCAAAGAAGGTGCAAAAGATGTTACCTTCCCAAGATTCAGAGACATCCCCAAAGATACCCAAAAGAAAGAACTGAGACAATTCCCCTGAGCTCTGGAAACAGTTTGATAGGGTCCCAGATGCAAATAGAGTTCAACTCATTTTTATGTGCAGTCTTCAGTTCAGTTCAGTTTAGTTGCTCAATCGTGTCCGACTCTTTGCGACCCCATGAATCACAGCACGCCAGGCCTCCCTGTCCATCACCAACTCCTGGAGTTCACCCAGACTCACATCCATCAAGTCGGTGATGCCATTCAGCCATCTCATCCTCTGTTGTCCCCTTCTCCTCCTGCCCCCAATCCCTCCCAGCACCAGAGTCTTTTCCAATGAGTTAACTCTTCGCATGAGGTGGCCAGCATACTGGAGTTTCAGCTTTAGCATCATTCCCTCCAAAGAAATCCCAGGGCTGATCTCCTTCAGAATGGACTGGTTGGATCTCCTTGCAGTCCAAGGGACTCTCAAGAGTCTTTTCCAACACCACAGTTCAAAAGCATCAATTCTTCAGCTCTCAGCTTTCTTCATAATCCAACTCTCACATCCATACATGACAGTGGAAAAACCATAGCCTTGGCTACCCACAAATGGAATGCAACCCACTTTTCTCTTTTGCTATATTTTTGAGGGTAGCTCTGGTTGTTTTTCTCCAGTTGCTAAGTCATGTCTGATTCTTTGTGACCCCATGGACTGTAGCATGCCACACTCCGCTGTCCTTTACCATCTCCTGGAGTTTGCTCAAATTCATGTCCGTTGAGTCGGTGATGCTATCTAACCATTTCTTTCTCTGTCACTCTCTTCTCCTTTTGCCTCCAATCTTTTCCAGGATCAGGGTGTTTTCCAATGAGTCAGCTCTTCACAACAATCTTTAGCATTAGTCCTGCCAATGAGTATTCAGGGTTGATTTCCTTTAGGATTGACTGGTTTGATCTCCTTCCTGTCCAAGGGATTCTCAAGAGTCTTCTCCAGAACCACAATTCAAAAGCATAAATTCTTCAGTGTTTAGTCTTCTTTGTGGTCCAACTCTTGGAGAAGGAAATGGCAACTTGCTCCAGTATTCTTTCCTGGGAAATCCTATGCACAGAGGAGCCTGCTGGGCTACAGTCCATGGGGTCACAAAATTGTTGGACCCAACTTAGTGAAAGAAATAACAAAACAATACCATGATGAAGTGCATCTCATTCCAGAGATGCAAGAAGTGGTCAAATCTGCAAATCAGTCAACATGATACATCACATTAACAAAACAAAGAATAAAAATTGTGTGATTATCTCAATAGATGCAGAAAAAGCTTTTGGCAAAGTCCAATATTCTTTTATGATAACTCTTAAAAAAGTGAGGTAGAGAGAACATAACTCAACATAATACAGGCTGTTAATGACAAAACCACAGCTAACATCATGCTGAATGTTGAGAAGCTGAAAGCATTTTCTCTAAGATCAAGAACAAGATTAAGATATCCACTCTTGCCACTTGTATTTAACATTGTACTAGAAGTTCAGCCAAAGCAATCAGATAAGAAAAATTAAGTCATCCAAATTTGAAAGGAAGAAGTAAAATGTCACTGCTTGCAGATGAGATGTTACTATATAAAGAAGACTCTAAAGACTCAGATACTCTAATATTCAAACTAATACTCTAATACTAAGACTCAGATTCTAATACTCAAAAACGTATTAGAACTAATACATGACTTCAGTAAGATTCTAAGATACAGAATTAATATATAGGAATCTATAGAGTTTCTATACAGTAGTAACAATATTTTACAAAGAGAAACTGAGAAAACAATTCTATTTACAATTGCATCAAAAAATTAAAAAACCTAGGATTAAATTTAATGAAGTAGGTGAGAAACCTGTACTGCTCAAAATATAAGATATTGATGAAAGATATTGGAGATAGAATAAATGGAAAGATATACTGTGTTCAGGGACCAGAAGAATTAACATTGTTAAAATAAGCATACTACCCAAAGCAAATTACAGATTCAATGCAATCCCCATCAAAATATCAATATCATTTTTCAAAGAACTAGAACAAATAATTCTAAATTTTGTATGGAACTACAAGAAACCCCAGATAGCCAAAACAATCTCAAGAAAGAAGAACAAAGTTGGAAATACCATGTTTCCTGATTTCAAGCTATACTACAAAGATTTACTAATCAACACGGTACAGTACTGGCACCAAAAATATATACATATAGATCAGTGGAACACAATATAGAGAAATAAACTGACACTTATATTGTCAAGTATTCTCTGATAAATGAGGCAAAAATGTACAATGAGAAAAAGCATTCTCTTCAAAAATTGATGTTGGGAAAATTAAACAACTACATGCAAAAGAATGAAACTGAACCATATTCTAATATACAAAAATAAATTAAAAATAGATTAAATGGAAGACCTAAAACCATAAAACTCTTAGAAGGAAACATAGGCTGTGTGCTCTTTAAAGTTGATCTCAGCTATATATTTTTTGGTCTGTCTCCTCAGGCAAAGGCAACAAAAACAGAAATAAGCAAGTATGACTATATGAAACTAAAAAGCTTTTGCACAAGAGAGAAAACTATCAACAAATGAACAGGCAACCTAAGGAATGAGAGAAGATATTTGCAAATGATATGTCTAATAAGAAGTTAATATCCAAATTATATAAATAAATTATGTACTGTGTGCTGTGCTTAGTTGCTCAGTCGTGTCTGACTCTCTAACACCATGGACTGTAGCCCACCAGGCTCCTCTGTCCATGGGAATTCTTTAGGCAAGAATATTGATAGTGGGTTGCCATGCCCTCCTCCAGGGGATCTTCCCAACCCAGGGATTGATCTAGGTCTCCCACATTGCAAGTGGATTCTCTACCAGCTGAGCCACCAGAGAAGCCCTTACAACTCAATATATTAAAAGATTCTGATTAAAAAATGGACACGTGATCTGAATGGACATTGTTCCAAAGAAGACCACACAGATAGCCAACATATATATGAAAAGATGCTCAGTATCACTTATCATCAAGGAAATGAAAATCAAAACCACAATGAGATATCACTTGTCAAAATGGCTATTATAAAAAACAACAAAAAATAACACCAACAAATAACAAATGGTGGAGAAAAAGAATGTGGAGAAAATGAAAACCTCATGCACTGTTGGTGGAAATGTAAATTGGTGTAGCCATCATGGAAAACAGTATGAAGAGTCCTCAAAAAATTAAAAAAAATAGAACTACCAGGTGATTCAGAAATTCTGCTCCTGGATATTTAGCTGAAGAATACAAAAATACTTATTAGAAAAGATATATGCATTTCTATGTTCATTGCAGCATTATTTCCAATGACCAACATACAGAAACAATGTACACGCCCATCATTATATGACTAAATAAGGAAGCTATGTATATGTAGATATAGATATATGTATAATAGATATATGTAAAGATATTACTCAGCCTAAAAAATAATGAACTCTCGCCATTTGCAATTACATCGATAGACCTTGAAGGTTTTATGCTAAGTGAAATAAGTCAGACAGAGAAAGACAGATATCATATGATTTCAATTATTCATGTAATCTAAGAAGCAAAACAAAACAGAAACAGTCTCACAGATGTAGAGAACAAACTGAGGGTTACTGTGGGTTGTACTGGGTAAAATAGGTGAAGGAGATTAAGAGGTCCAAACTGCCAGTTCTATATAATATATATCCTAGAATGTGACACTAGAGAAGGCAATGGCATCCCATTCCAGTACTCTTGCCTGGAAAAATCCCATGGACGGAGGAGCCTGGTAGGCTGCAGTCCATGGGGTTGCTAAGAGTCGGACACGACTGAGTGACTTCACTTTTACTTTTCACTTCCATGCACTGGAGAAGGAAATGGCAGCCCACTCCAGTGTTCTTGCCTGGAGAACCCCAGGGACGGGGGAGCCTGGTGGGCTGCCGTCTATGGGGTCGCACAGAGTCGGACACGATTAAAGCGACTTAGCAGCAGCAGAATGTGATACACTGCATAAGGAATATAGTTAATACTGTGATAATTTTGTATGGTGACAATGGTTACAGACATTGTGGTGATTATTTTGTAATCACCACGATGTCAGTGATCACCATTGAACACTCAGTCAGTGATCACCATTGAACACTCAGTCAGTGATCACCATTGAACACTCAGTCAGTGATCACCATTGAACACTCAGTCAGTGATCACCATTGAACACTCAGTCAGTGATCGCCATTGAACACTCAGTCAGTGATCACCATTGAACACTCAGTCAGTGATCACCATTGAACACTCAATGTATTTAAACACTGAGTCACTATGTTGTACGCCTGAAACTGACATAATATTATCCATCCAAAAAAATCTAGTGTTTATAACTACAAAGAAAGAGAAGTATCTGTAGGTATCATGCTCAAAAGACTACAATATTTTTCAGATTCATTTTGCTTCTTCATCTCACAAAAACCTGTGATAAATTCTTCACAGGTGAAGGAGCTCAGAGATGTCCTACTTCTCGTGAGAAATCCTGTCATGCCTGGCAGTCATGTGCCCTGCTTCTTGTCTTCTTCCGCATCACAGTGATGTTCATTCTCCTCCAGCCTGTTGGTTATACACAAATCAAATAGTCTGCAGTCCCTGTCCCATTGGTAAGCACAAACCCCTGGCCCTGCTTCTCTCTTTCCCAGTCTTGAGTCTCAGAGGAAACTGTGCTGAGCACCACTGGACTCTTGTGGAGGCAGCACCTGAGGATCACAGGCCAGTGGGAAGGGGGCCTGCAGGGACTTCCCAAGGGAGGTGCTTTGTGAGTCTACGCTCAAAGGAGCAGACTCAAACAGGCGAACAGGAGAAAAGATGGGTATTCTGAGCCAAGACAGTTCAAGGAACAAAACAGTGGAAAGGAGATTCTCTGGGCCCAGCCCCTCTAATTTGCTTTCTGGAGGCCATTTAAAGTCAGGAGAACCTCTGACTTGACTCTGAAGCCTGGAGAAGAAGTACAGTCTGCTGTTACTGAAAGGAGGTGCATTCCACTCCCCCCAAGGCTGACCAGGATGTTTGGGGTCTAGGGAAGAGTGAAGAGAAAACCAGCTGGGAAAGAGAAATGGGGAAAAGGAGGATAAGAAAAGACCATCAAAGGAGGGGCATTCTCAGGCTGAAGCTAGCTTGCAACCATGGACAGCTAAAGCCAGAGAGTAGGCAGTCCAAAGTCTGCACCGGCTTTAACCTGTTCTGTAATACATTATTATTCCTCTGACTTTAAAGAGCTTTAAGAGAGGTCTTGAGTTTGAGTCCATGATTTAATAGATAAGAAACCATTGGTAAGTTATGTGGTGTCTTTGAACCTCAGTGTTGTCATTCAGAAAATGCAGGTAATATTGACAGTCTCATAAAATTATGAAGACTGAATGAAAAAAGTTCCAGTTAATTTGATGCTGGGGACCATACATCTGCTTAATAAATGTATTTCCTTTAGTCTCTGCTTGTCATGGGACAGGGGACTGCTCTTCTTCCCTCAAAAGATGAAGGAACTCAGTCCCCTGATGGGGACTCAAGGTCTTTTGGCTGAGAGCAGGGTTATCATTGTACTGGGGGACTATCAACCTGTCCTGTTTCTCCAGCAGTTTATACCAGCCCCCAACTCCCACCACAAAACGCATAGTCTACAATGAGATTCGACTGCGGCCATTCCTCCAGCAGGAGAACAATTACTCTTACCCTCATTGTGCAAGGAGGCGAGACACAGGCAGAAAGAGAGTTGAAATGCTTTCCCCAGAAACCCTGCAAGCAGGGAGAGCTGGAGCTGGAATTCCCAAGGCTTGACTCTCTCATTCCCTGCTTTCATTCTTTAAGACATGTTCCCGTTCCTCCATGGCTCAATTAAAGACAAAACAAAACAAAGAGTAATGTTGCTTGAAACAGAAAAGCACAAAGCTAGTTAGGGCAAGAGTCTGGCAATTAACTGTTGCTGGAATGTCTTTTTTTTTCCCCCCTCATATGATTCAGAAGCCTTCACAAACAATTTTTAAAATAGACTGGGAAATTAGATAACAACAGTGTTTCTCAGTAACACTGATTAAAAAAAAAAAAAAAGAAAGACTATGGTTTTCCCCTATGTGTGGCCTGCAGCTTTCTTGGGAAGAAATGTGGGGGAAGGTAGTGTCTCTGGGCTGGAGCCTAGTGGGGTGGTGTTGCAGCAGGTAGAAGGCTGTCCCCCTTGCCTCTCATGTTCATCCTTTTTGGAGGGTACTATAAGGCCTGAGTCTTTAGAAGGAAGCTATTGGAGCTGACTGAGACCTGGCTGGAGGAAATGCCCCCAAAGAATTCCAACAAAAATGGATGACCATCCCACTCCCATGATTGTCTCCCAGAGACTGCCTTTCAGATTGTCCTGGCTGTGTACCAGTGAGCCTGTGTCTCTCCTGGGTGAGAAGCCTTAGTGACACATGGCTGAGTTCTCCTCAGTGAGTGGATGGTGGGTTGGCTGGTGCAGTGGCCCAGGAGGCCCTGGGCCCCATCCTTACTCGGCAGTGAGTGTAGTGTGACATCATGACCAGTGGTTTTAGTTATCAGACT
Organism: Ovis aries; assembly: GCF_016772045.2. NCBI lineage: Eukaryota > Metazoa > Chordata > Mammalia > Artiodactyla > Bovidae > Ovis > Ovis aries. The sequence goes on along the minus strand of NC_056055.1, from coordinate 45,302,195 downwards.
AACTCCCCTTCTTGGGCTTTCACGAAATTGTTGGTTTGCTGAAAAAATTACAAAGTGCTAGGTGAACAACCTTTAAAGCATTTCTGGGCCTAAGAACATGTGATTTTTGAGAGGCTGGGTGGCTGGCCTGGGGCTGGGTGAAGCAGGAGAGGCACTGTGGCACATAGTCAAGGGAGGCTTTGTTCTCAGGGATGTACAGGCACAAGGTTGGCCTCAAAAAGGGGTGCCTCCTTAAACTTGGCATCCTGGGTGCCTCTCTAGCCTCAGTCCAGTTCCAGCTCTGGAGGGTGAGCAAATATTCTTCCCTCTTAGTTCCTGGAGGGCCACGTGGTCATCTGAGGTCACCTGGACTAGCCAGGAAAGATAGCCACCCAGCAAATGGGAAGGGTGATGAGCTCTTGTCTGAGCCAATGAAAGCTCAACACTTTGGAGAAGGGAGAAGGCAGGTATAATAGGGACCAGGAACTCCTTTCCAGCACATCAGGGTAATGATGGGGGAAGAAGGGGATCTGTAAGGTCAGAGGGAGGTATCTGGATTTGCACCCTAGAACTGTGATCCTGGACAAGTCATGTCACCTCTCTGAGCCAGTTTTCTCATCCATTAACAACACTATAATACCCTCCTCAAAATGTTGTTGAGAAGGTGAGAAGGGGATAAGGGCTACAGGAATGATGGTCTTTGGGATATAAAAGGCATTCATGACATGTAAATTTCTTACTCCTTCCAAATAGTACAGGGGGAAGAAAACTCCAGAAAACCTTAAACCTATCCACTGAACCCATCAACTCCCCCATCACTCTCAAGTGAAGATGGGGAGAATTGTCATCACAATTTGCTAGCATCCTTTTCTGCTCCCTGCCTGACTTGGATATCCTTGGTCTTTGAGAGTAGGGGGCTAGAAAGAAGAAAAACTGGGATAGCTATCATATCAGAAATGATGGAGGTCAGACACTCCTGAGAGAGGGAAGTGGGCATGAGAGGTTAAAGGAGGAGAGATGCAGCCCTCATTGCCCTGGGCTCTGTGCTGGGGGTGTTTGTGTGCTTAGAGGCTGGCATTCAAATCAGATGAACTGACCCAATATCTGGGCTCTTTCTTCTGCACCTCTCGATTCACATAAGTAGGCAGGGGTCTCTGCTTCAGATAGCTCAACCCCTGGCCTTATTAAAATAGTGATGAAAACTGTATCTGTATCAGTGGAAGTTATGGGACCATAACTTAAATCCATTCCTCTGGTTCAAAGCTTGTGATCTGGCGCTATTGCCACACCACTCCCTTAGGTTGATGTCCCTGACTTATTGAACCAGTCGTAGGGCTTTTCCATGAGTCTGTATGGGTTAAGGTAACACTTCTTCCAATAACAAAGCTCAAAATTTCAACCTGTAGGTTTGCCCTTGCAGCACTTGGCTTCCAGGGCTGTAGTCCTCATCTGCCATTACAGACAGAAAGAGCAGGGAGTGTCTGTCATGCCCCGGAGGCTTCACAAACCACTTCACTTCCACTCTCATCCTGCTGGTTGGAGCTCAGCTGCATGACCACACACAAGGGAGCCTGGGGAGCCGCTGGTCGTCTTTGGAGACAAAGGCCTTCTGCATCAGCTGACAGTGGCTCTGGTGAGCTTATTGAGGAGCAAGAGGCCCTTAGGCGTCACCTCTCTGGCTGTCTGCTGCCCATTGCTTGATTCTGACCCTGACCTGTTCTGGAGTCCTACTCCATATGACTCACCCAGTGCTGGAGTCCTAGTTCATATGCCTCCATTGGAGACCCATAGAGGTCCTGACAGTCTCTAATAGCCCAGCTAAGGAATGGGTCCTGGATGATTGAATTGCTTTCGCAGAAGAAGAGTATATTGGCTGTGAGGGGAGTTTGCTTGTTATGTCCTGTGGCAAGGTTTGTTTAGAGAAGGGAAGCTGGCTTTAGAATTCCATGGAATGGATATAACTGAATCACTCTGCTGTGCACCTGTAACTAACATATCATTGTTAATCAACTATGCTCCAGTATAAAATAAAAGTTGAAAAAAGGAGAGATTAAAAAAAAATGCCTATGTGCTGTCATTTCAGTCATGTCCAACTCTTTGTGACCCCATGGACTGTAGCTCACTAGGCTCCTCTGTCCATGGGATTCTCCAGGCAAGAATATTGGAGTGAGTTGCCATTTCCTTCCCCAGGGGATCTTCCGGACCCAGGGATTGAACCCGCATCTCTGGTAGCTCCTGAATTGCACACAGATTCTTTACCACTGAGCCACTGGGCAGCCTATACAGAAAATAGATCTAGACTAAAACCCCCCAAACAAAAAAGCCAACAAACAGACCAACAAAAAGAAGTCCATGGAAATATGTTTCAAAGAAAGAGGGAATTGGGGGATAGCAGAAGGGGCTTGGAGGCAGAAGACCCAAGTTCTGATTCTGGCTCCGTCTTTCACTGGCGGTGGGCAAGCTACTCAGCCTCTCTGAGCCTCAGCTGTGTGTGTGTGATAAGGCAGATCTCCTCCTCCAAGGCCTACCATGAGGACTGGACACGATGAAGGTGTTGAAAGTGTTTGGCATATACTCTGCCCTCGCTACATGTTAATATCAGTCCTACTGGGAAGGAAGGAAATTAAGTCCGCTTCCTTTTCCTAATCACCATCAATGTCTCGTCCCTGCTGTGCCTTCTTTTCACCAGCAGAGCATTCTGAAAAGTTGTGTATCAATTGAATCTTTTTTTTTTTTTTTTCCTAAATTGAATCTCATTTCCAATGCACTGAGGGAGCTGGAGATTTAAAAGAATTCTCTAGTTTGTCTCTTTGTAAAGCTAATAACCACCTCTTGATGTCCTTGGTAAAAACAGTTTTTTTCATTTATTGGCTTTGCTGAAAGTGGGGTTGCATGTATTTATTAAGAAACCCCTATATTCAGACTTGAGTGCTGGCTCAGAGATTGAACAAGTCAGTTTAACAGACCTGGTGCCTCCTGTCGTTGGGGATGCAGCTGAAGAGGAGTTGAAAGATGTCAGGGAGAGAAGAACCATGGAAATTGCTTGGGGAGGCCAACTCCTCTCTCTCCATCGGCACTTGTGAATTGAGGCTGCTACTTGCCGGGCTTCCCTGGTGGCTCAAAGGTTAAAGCATCTGCCTGGAATGCGAGAGACCCGGGTTCAATCCCTGGGTAGGGAAGATCCCCTGGAGAAGGAAATGGCAACCCAATCCAGTACTCTTGCCTGGAGAATCCCATGGAGGGAGGAGCCTGGTAGGTAGGCTACAGTCCATGGGGTCACAAAGAGTCGGATCTGACTGAGCGACTTCACTCACTCACTTAGCTGCTGGATAGTGGGGAGCAGCAAAGGAGGAGGACATTTTCATTTTAGATCTGTGGTTGTTCTTCCAAGAGAGAGTCCCACTGTGCCCAGGTGAATTCTTGATGCTGCATTTCTGTCCTGTTATTGAAATGTATTCCTCTCCTCTCACTCCCCCCACTCCCACCCCATAAACTGTTTCCTGATGAATGAAGCAGTCTTCTGTTCCTCAGATCCCTAGACGCATGTCCTGAGGTCCCAGGACTGACTTCAGCATAGACACAGATTCATCCATCTCGTCTTTAAATCTCATTTGGTTTGTCTATTTTCCCTAATAAGAAGAATAGAATTAGTTATCTTGCTACTCAGCAGGGCTCCAGTATGGAATTTACGTAAATTATCTCCTTAATAAAATTACTAAATATAGAATCAACATGGTTGCAAAGGGGGAAAAACAAAGTAATGCTCTCAGATTGTGTCTTTAAAAAACGAAGCAATGTTCCACCGCCAAGGGAAATGAAATTTAGCTTCTGAACCAGTAGGTACAATATAAGGGAAGGGGAAGTGGGAAGCTCACGGAGAGTGGGGGACAAGATGGGGAGAGAGAAAGGGAGACATCTCTAAGCCAGACATAGAGATAACCATTTAATTAATTGCTCTCCATGGATTTGCTGGGTGTCTGGAATCAGGTCAAGAATGTACACAGTTCTTGCCTTCCTGAAAAGATATTCTGATTACCTTCTCTTGTGTCAAAGAGATTGATCCAGTAAAATAAAAATATTAGATATGTGACAATAGGTCAGGGTAGGGTGCGTGCGTGTGTGTGTGTGTGTGTGTGTGTGTTTGTGGGTGTGTGTGCATGCGCGCAAGTAGGCCAACCCTGGGAGTAGGGGCTAGGTAGAAAGCATAATGTTAGAACCTGGGGGCAGAAACTGAAATTCTGTTTTAGAGGCACAGTTTTGTGCTAGCTACAGGAGAATCACAGAAAAGACCCATGATGTTCTGCGTCCTCCCTTAGTCCTTACATATAAGGCGTCCTCTGTATTCTACCTCCCAAGTCTCTTGTCTTCAAGGGTCTCCATCACTCCCTTTACTCAGTTCCTTCTTTTTTCAACACTTTCCATAATACTCTCCTGTGATCACAGGAGAGTATTATCTAACCTCTCATATTCCATCTCCATAGGGCTGTCAGAGGCATTTTCTTAAAGTATGCTTAGATCATGCATTGTGCTGAAAAAGCCTGTGGTCTCTGATATTCTCGGTCCATCATCCTCAGCCTCATGTTCAGGGGCTCCTACCTCACACCTGAACCCCTCTCTTCCTGCCCAGCCTCCTCCATAAGATCCTGCCCTGCCTCCCACTCCAGCGATGCCAGAAGGATGCTCCTCAGATGCATTCTCTGTAGCCTGGCACATCTCACCAGCTCTCCGCACATAGTCCACACAAATGATGCCCAGATCCAGCTCACACCCAAACCCTCCATAAGGTATTTCTCTCTTCTCCGACTTACTTCACTCAGCGTGACCATCTCTAGGTCCAACCATGTTGCTGCAGATGGCATTATTTCATTCTGTTTAATGGCTGAGCTCTATTCCATTGTATATATGTTCCATATCTTCTTTATCCGTTCCTCTGTTGATGGACACTTAGGTTGCCAAGGGGAAGGATGGGGGAAGGGATAGTTAGGGAGTTTGGGATAGACATGTATACCCTCCTATATTTAAAATGGATAACCATCAAGGACCTACCATATAGCACATGGAACTTTGCTTAATGTTGTGTGGCAACCTGGATAGGAGAGGAGTCTGGGGGAGAATGGATAAATGTATATGTACTGCTGGGTCACTTTGCTGTTCAACTGAAACTATCACGATAATGTTAATGGGCTATACCCCAGTACAAAATTTAAAAATTGAAAAAAATAATAAAAGACAAAAAAATACGTAGTTGACTATGGTGCCAAATTTAAGAGATGAATGAAATACCTACAATAAATTTTCCCTACCATCCCTGTTTCTAAGCTACCAATTGTTCTCCCCGGAGGCAACAGTTTATTGTGTACCTTCCCAGGGATATTTTATGCATCTTCAAGCAAACATATATAGCTATTCTTTTTCTTCTTGCTACATATGTAATAGCTTGCCATACAACTGCTCTGTACTTTGCGTGTGTGTATCAGGGTGTGTGTGTGTGGGAGGTGGGCACTTAGAGACCTATCTTGGTGCAGGGATTTTAAAGGTATGTCCAGAGATTCTTCAGTACTAGCCTCCTCAAGGGGTTGGAGGTAAACTCCCCTGTCCTTGGCTGTGGACTGGAATTAGTGACTTGCTTCCAGTGAATAGAACACAGCTGAAGAGATAGGGTGTCACCTCTAAGACTAGCTTATTATTAACAAACTGCCTCTTTTGTCTTGGGGGCTCTCTCATCCTTTCGCTCTTAAGTCACTTATCTGGAGGAACCAGCTTTCTTATCCTGAGGACACCCAAGCAGCCCTAGAAGAGGCTCTCAAGTTGAGGGACTGAGTCCTGCCCAGCGAGCGCAGGAGCGAATCTTCTGAGACCAGCCAACAGTGACAAGACTAGATTAGGAAGCAGATGTAGAATCCTTTCCAGTCAAACTGTGAGGTGAGTCCAGTCTGAGCCCATAGCTTGACTCCAACCTCATAGAATCAAGAAGCCCCCATCTAAGCCATTTCCAAATTCCTGCCCACGGAAACTGTGAGATAGTAAATGCTGCTTTATTTTATTATTTTATTTTTATAAATTTTTCAGCTGTGCCACATGGCATGTGGGATCTTAGTTCCCTGACCAGGGATCAAACCCATGCCCCCTCATTGAAAGTGCAGGGTCTTGACCACTGGACCACCAGGGAAGTCCAATACATGTTGCTTTAAACCAGCAAATTTGTTAGCAGCAATAGATAATATACTTGGAGGTCTTTCCACAAGAGAACTTAGGGGGTGCGTCTGCTCCTTTATACAGCTATTTTGTATCTCACTGTCTGGACACAGCATCATTTATTTCAACCAGTCCTTGGTTTGTGGGCATTTTGGCTACTTCCAAGCTGAATTCTTTAAACAATGCTGCATAAAAAGTTTGATAAACATAGCATTTTACATGTGTGTTAATGTATCTGTAGCATAAATTCCTAGAAATGGAAAAGTCATGTCTGAGTGTTTCTTTTATTTTGATGCTGTTGCTGCTGAGTCCTATCAGTTGTGTCCAACTCTTTATGACCCTATAGACTGTATCCTGCCAGGCTCCTCTGTCCATGGGATACTCCAGGCAAGAATACTGGAGTGGGTTGCCATTCCCTTCTCCAGATCTTCCCTACCCAGGGATCAAACTTGTGTCTCTAACGTCTCCTACATTGGCAAGCAGGTTCTTTACTAGTGCCACCTGGGAAGCCCTCTTATTTTGATAAATTCTGCCAAATTACCTTGTGTAGTGTGTGTGAAGTCGCTCAATCGTGTCCAGCTCCTTGCGACTCTGTGGACTGTAGCCCGCCAGGCCTATCTGTCCATGGGATTCCCCAGGCAAGAATACTGGAGTGGGTTGCCATTTCCTTCTCCAGGGGATCTTCCCAACCCAGGGATCGAACCCGGGTCTCCTGCTTTGCAGGCAGACGTTTTATCCTCTGAGCCACCAGGGAAGCCTACCTTGTGTAGAGGCTGCACCAATTCACACCCCCTATGAGCCATAGATGAGAGGACTGGTTTGCCTATATCTTCAGCATCTTCTGTTATCCCTCTGGAACAAAACACATAGGATGGACTTAATACATCTGGTGATAGACTATCTTCTGCATCTGAATAGGAAATGAATTGAAATCCCTTTAATTTGTTTAGAATCCTGGAGGTTCTCTGGCCTCACCCAATGAATTCTGTCTCGCAGTGAATAGGATCAGTAGTAAAAGCTATGCTGGACAGCAGCCTGGTATGCTGGGGATTTAAAAAAAAAACAAAAAACAAAAAAACCAAAAAAACAAAAACACCAAGACCAAGCTTGGTCTATTTCCATTCCTGCTCCTCGGAAGAAAGGAAACACCCAGGGGATTTAAAATATGTGCTGTGGAGATGCAGAGGGAGATCTGTAGTTAGCAGGTATCTAGTGACCTTCAAGAGAGCTGGTGGCCGCCTCTGAACCTGGCCGGGCGGCTGGGCCTTCAAACACTTCTGCCCTCTGAGCATGACTGCCTGGGGCCCACACAGTGGGTAGTGCTGTAGCTTGACTGCGGGAGGGCGCTTGTGAAGCAGGCTTTGAGCTGACTGAAACAGGCAGGGGCTGGCTTTCAGCTGCAAGCGCCCGCATCTTCTGGCTCTTGGCCATTTGGTGTGGTAGTCTTCTCCCAGCAGTAGGCAGTCTTCCCTTTCCTTGATCTAGGAGGGTGAGAGAGGAAAGAGAAGGTAAGCAGCCCCCCAGAATTCTGAGGAAAAGAAAATTTCCCGGGTGCCTGGTTTTCTGGAAAGCAGGGATGCTCTTCCTGCTTCCCTACATCCAACTGGAAGTGAATGGCTTCCTGTAAGAGGCTCTTTTGTGCACTCAATCAACCAAGATTTCCTGAGCATCTGCTATGTACAGCGAACTGGCTAGATGTGAATCTCCAGTTCCTTCGGGAGTGAATCCTACCCAGAGCCTGGGATCGGTGTCCATTGCTAAATGTCAAGTGTAATACTGTGTGCATGCCTGCTAAGTCGCTTCAGTCATGTCCAACTCTTTGGGACCCCATGGACTGCCTTCCAATGCAGGAGATGTGGGTTTGATCCCTGGCTGGGGAACTAAGATCCCACAAGCTGTGGGGGCAACTAAGCCCACGTGCCACAACTACTGAGACTGTGAGCTCTGGAGCCCACCCACCATGGCTAGAGAAGCCTGAGCACAGCAACGAAGATCCTGCATGCTGCAACTAAGACTCGCTGCAATCAAAAAAAGTAAATTCATTTCAAAAATTTTAAAAAAGGAGAGACTTGGAGACAAAGACACACAGTGGGAAGATAATGAGGTGAAGATGATAAGAGATTGGAGCGTGTCGAGTACAAATTGTCGCTTGCCAAGGGCATTTGGCCGAAGAAGGCAATGGCACCCCACTCCAGTACTCTTGCCTGGAAAATCCCATGGACGGAGGAGCCTGGAAGGCTGGGATCTCGAAGAGTCGGACACGACTGAGCGACTTCTCTTTCACTTTTCACTTTCATGTACTAGAGAAGGATATGGCAACCCACTCCAGTGTTCTTGCCTGGAGAATCCCAGGGCTGGGGGAGCCTGGTGGGCTCCTGCCTATGGGGTTGCACAGAGTCGGACACGACTGAAGCGACTTAGCAGCAGCAGCAGCAAGGGCATTTGGCAGTGACTGAATAACAACAAGGGCATTTGCCATCTGCCTCTGAGCTGCTGCAGTTTTTGACCTTTGACACTCCCTGAAAGGAGTTCAGGGTGGGAAGTGAGGCACTCTGTGCTCCAGGGAAATTGATGGAACAGGTCTTTAGATAGTTAGATACTTTCGGGAACTGGTTTCATGATCTCAATCCTTGCATCTCCTCATATCTAGAAAAGCACTAAATCCCCTCATGGTAATATCAGTCCCTTGTGATTAGAAAAAAACCATTTGTAAATTGAGTGCTTGATTACACTGAACTCACCCTTCACCGAGATCATACACAGTGACCTCCCCTCACTGTCTCTTTGGAGCAGTCTCTCAGAGCTATCTGTGATGCTGTCTCCTAGGCGGCAGTCCTCATTTCGTCCCAGATAGAACTTAACTCGAAACTCTCATGTTGTGTATCTTTTTTAGTTTACGACAGATGTAGCTACAAACCAGTGAGGGGCCAGGGCTGCTGGGAACCAGCACAGCTGGGAAGAGGTGAGGACGGATTCCTTTTCTAGAAGACTGACTATAAGAAAGATTTACCTCTAGAGTCTTCGGAGGGAGTGGGATCCTGACAATAACCTGATTTTAGACTTCTAGGCTCCATAACTACGAGAGAAAAATTTTTGTTAAGTTAAGCCACCCAGCTTATTCTACTTTGTCAGAGCAGACACAGAAAACTCACAGAGAGCCCCAGGCCCTGGAGGGTTCCTGGTCTACCACATTGCTGGGTTGAATGAATGAATGCCCTGTTGACTGAAAAAGAAGGCACCATTTGAGAATTGTGAGTTAAGTTTTATTAGGGGCAACGTGATGACTATAGCTCACGAGAAAGAAAGAAAGTGAAGTCGCTCAGTCGTGTCCAACTCTTTGCGACCCCATGGACTGTAGCCCACCAGGCTCCTCCATCCATGGGATTCTGCAGGCAGGAACACTGGAGTGGGTTGCCATTTCCTTCTCCAGGGGATCTTCCCAACCCAGGGATCGAACCCAGGTCTCCCGCATTGCAGGTAGACGCTTTAACCTCTGAATTCTCTGAGAAACTGTCCCAGAGACATAGGGGGAAGTCAGTGTTCTATCTGATTTTAGGGAAGAGGGATGCATGCAGTCAAATGGACGTTTTGGCAGAGGCTTGCTGTTAGTCATGAGGAGCAGAAGTGTGTCAGTTGCTCAGTGTGTCTGACTCCTTGGCAACCCCATGGACTGCAGCCCATCACGCTCCTCCGTCCATGGGATTCGCCAGGCAAGAATACTGGCGTGGGTTGCCATTTCCTTCTCCAGGGGATCTTTCCTACCCAGAGATCAGACCTGGGTCTCCTGTGTCGCACATGGATTCTTTACCATCAGAGCCACCAGGGAGACAGATATCACCATTTAATGATTTTTAGTGCTTTTCTAGATTTGAGGAGAGGCAAAAATTGAGCTCATGGAAATGTCCCCCAAATACCTAAGTATCTGAAGACCTGCTCTGCTAGTTTTTCCCAGAGCGCTGAGTGCCTCATTCCTGATCTCCACCCTGAACTCCTCTCAGTGGGTGTTGAAGGTCAGTGACTACAGGAGCTTATAATTTAATTTTCTAGAGGTAGATGGCAAGCGCCAGTTTGTAGTTAGCAGTCCTAAACTGCTGTTAGCTCCTGGTGTTCGGTGTGACCTGTGAGTGCCCTGTGTTCAGCTGGGGGCCTTTACAGAGTATGCGTTGCTGAGCAGGAAGAAGGCCTCACTCATGCCTGTCTTGTGTTTTCATGTGGGAATTGCTTTTTTGCATATCTTGGGGAGGTTTGTGTTTTTGAATCCTGAATCCTGAGAAAAATGAGTTGAGAAATCAGAAAAAGAGTGAAAAGTAATACAGCTAAGTCCCCTACATGCAGACAAATTCCATTTGTTCCGTTCTGAGAGTGTGATTGTAAGTCCAACAAAATTAGCTAGAAACCCAACTAACACAATCGTATAGCACTGAGACGGTAACAGGCAGGAAGGGCAGGGGTCTCAGTAGGCTGCAAGTATCAGACATTCTTTATCTCTCTCTTAAGTGGCAGGAGGAAACAAAATTCAAGTGTCAGATTTTTTTTTTCCTTCTCCATACAAAATTAAAAGGAGGTTTCTCTATGAAAATGTTTTTCTTGAGCTATGTTAATGAAGCAATGTATTTGCTTTGGAATTTGCCTTTCTTCAAAATGGTTCCACCTAAGACTAACTTTTTCCCTTTTCTCAAAACTTAGGCTGATAATAGCTCAACAAACCAGTATTCATATCAATTGTTTTATGGCTGGGGGATAACACACCTTGCCATCCTATCTCAAAAATGCATATTGTGGGAGAGGGGCCTGGTGAAACTGTCAGCCTGGAGGTATCTTTCTTATTTGATTAACAGCTTTCTAACAGACATAAAACATCTTCTGATGTCTATGTCAGAGGGTTTCTCTGTCCCTTTTCTTACTTAAATAAAACTCTGCTACACAAGAACTCTTGAGTGGTCCTGAAGCTAAATCTTCTTCTTCAGAGAGCACGAATCTGACATCATTCACCATAAGCCATCAGTACTGTACTATAATAGTTTTATAATACTTTTCACACAAATAATACATAAAAAACAAACACAAAAATAGAGAACATTTTTAATCTCACAGGGCTGTGCTGTGCTTAGTCGCATAGTTGTGTCTGACTCTTTGGGACCCCATGGACTGTAGCCCACCAGGCTCCTTTGTCATGGGGATTCTCCAGGCAAGAATATTGGAATAGGTTACCATGCCCTCCTCCAGGAGATCTTCCCAACCCAGTATAGCACCTTGAAAAGTACAGTACAACAGTTGGCATATAAGGACTGGCATTGAGTGAACAGGCAAGAAGAGTTCCTGGTTGGAGGAGGGAGAGGAGGAGGGAAATGGTAGAGTCGAATGATCATCAGCAATAGGAGTCAGAGGGCAAGCTGTGATCTCACTCACACCTGACTCTGATGGACTGCATGTTCACATCTTTGAAAGCTTGCAACTTGAAGTTTCGTTATGTACTGCTTGAGTCTCTTGTGAGAATTAAGGCTTGCAATCAACATAAAGACCTCACAGCTTTGAAGGAAACCACTGAGATCAAGTCCATAGCAAGATTGGGAAACATTAACCTGTAAAATTGAAGGTTAAGGTGGACAGTCCCGGGACCTAGGGCCAGAGCAGGTAGAAGAGGTGGTGTCACGAGTTGAGATCTGATGAGTATTCATTGCCGAGTTGAAGCATGTGTTTATTGCTCTGCCTGCTGCTAACAGTTACGTGTGTAAATAAAATAAATGTCACTAATTTTATGTGCATAGTATCCTGTTACAGATACTTTAAATGATGTTCTTAAAAATGACAACTTTTGGAAGCAAAATAAATCCTTAAATTGGCAAGTTGGCATACCACTCTGTGTGATGCTCCCTACTGGTTCAGATGGTAAAGAATCTGCCTGCAATATGGGAGATGGGGGTTCTATCCTTGGGTTGGGAAGATCCCCTTGAGAAGGGAATGGCTACCCACTCCAGTATTCTTGCCTGAAGAATCCCATGGACAGAGGCGTCTGGTGGACTACAGTCCTTGGGTAACACAGCCGGACGACTAATACTTTCGAATTTGTGTGTGATGCAGTTAACCTGGCTGGGAGACATAGATATTGCATTATTCAAATTCCACCTCAAAGGTTCCCTGGTGTTTTAAATGTTCACTGTAGACTATAGTATTTTTTGTAAATACTACTAAACTAAATTTTTCTTATTTATTAAATAACTGTCTCAAGAAATATATTCATAATAATAAAAAGTATATAATATGTTGGAGAAGGCAATGGCAACACACTCCAGCACTCTTGCCTGGAAAATCCCATGGACAGAGGAGCCTGGTAGGCTGCAGTCCATGCGGTTGCAAAGAGTCGGACACTACTGAGTGACTTCACTTTCAGTTTTCACTTTCATGCATTGGTCAACTCCATTGACCCACCAACTCAATGGACATGAGTTTGGGTAAACTCCAGGAGTTGGTGATGGACAGGGAGGCCTGGCGAGCTGCGGTTCATGGGGTCACAAAAGAGTCAGACACAACTGAGCGACTGAACTGAAACTGAAACTGATTCTGGGTACATCCCTCCTGTATGTTACTTTGCTTCATCTCGGAAGCTTAACCCTGTTTTACTAATGATCAAGCTAAGGTTCAGAGAGGTCATGAATTGTGCCCGAGGTCACACAGCTGGTAAGTGGTGGGTCAAGGAAAAGGGAGTATGGGTAAACCTGTGAAGTGACCTCTGGGCACACATGGAAACAGGCTCCATTGAGAGCCCTTCTCATCCTCTTTGCTTTTTTTTGCATTTTGTCTCCCCACAGAGGGAGTCTCCTGTGGAGGGCTTCATAGACCAGAGCGACATTTACATCCTGTGGGAGTTGCTGGCTGTTCCAACACTACCCAAACCTTGGTTTCAGTGCAGAAGAGAGAAGAAAAAGCTGGTGCAGATCAAAGTACAGGTCAGGATATAGACTGCTGTGTTCTTTTCCTCCTCCATAGATGCTTAGGGAGAGGCCTCTGTGTGCCCAGCATACTCGGGCCTGGGGTACAGAGGTGGATCAAGTTCATTGCCCAGACAGGGTCTGTGGTGTGATGGGATGCAGGTGAGGATACAGTCCCCTGGCAGGGCTGGGTGTGGCAGGAGGACTGATGGGGCCAACGGAATCACTTCTCCCACTCTTGTGCCTTAGTGTCCCCTTCTGTAAAATGGTACATGGAAAATGGGTATGGAGCTCCTTCTTGATTTATACTTCCTAGATGTATGATAGAAATAAAGCTGTCTTTATGCTCCCACTTTTAACGAGTTCTTAACGCCATACATTTTAAGATCTCGAACAAATGGCCATGATATTTACACTACAAACGGATTCTTCACCTGCCTGGAGGACCCATGTAGGTGTCTTTGAGGGAGAACGCTTCCTTCTATTATGAACTGAATTCTGTAATCCCCACACCCTGGCCACAATTCATATGTTGAAGCCCTAAACCCCCAATGTGACTGCATTTAGAGATAGGATTTTGGGAGATAACTGAGGTTGTGTTGTGTTTAGTCACCTCAGTCATGTCCAACTCTTTGCAACCCCATGGGCTGCAGCCAGCCAGGCTTCTCTCTCCATGGGGATTCTCCAGGAAAGAACACTGTAGTGGGTTGACATGCCATCCTCCAAGGGATCTTCCCAATCCAGGGATCAAACCCTGATCTCCCACATTGCAGGTGAATTCTTTACTGTCTGACCCCCCAGGGAAGCCCTAATTAAGGTAAAATGAGGTTCAAAAGGCAGTGCGGGAGGGAGACAGTGGGATGAATTGAGAGAGTAGCATGAAAACATATACATTCAGTTCATTTCAGCTGCCCAGTCATGTCCGACTCTTTGTGGCACCACGGACTGCTTCCAGCTTCCTTGTTCATCACCAACTCCTGGGGCTTATTCAAACTCGCGTTTCTCACCTTAGTGATGCCATCCAACCATCTCATCTTCTATCATTTCCTTCTCCTCCCACCTTCAATCTCTCCCAGCATCAGAGTCTTTTCCAATGAGTCCGTTCTTTGGATCAGGTGGCCAAAGCATTGGAGTTTCAGCTTTGGCATCATTCCTTCCAATGAATATTCAGGACTGATTTCCTTTAGGATGGACTGGTTGGATCTCCTTGCAGTCCAAGGGACTCTCAAGAGTCTTCTCCAACACCACAGTTCAAAAGCATCTTATTCTTCAGTGCTCAACTTTCTTTGTAGTCCAACTATCACATCCTTACATGACAACTGGAAAAACCATTTCTTTGACTAGACAGACCTTTGTTGGCAAAGTAATGTCTCTGCTTTTTAATATGCTGTCTAGGTTGGTCATAACTTTCCTTCCAAGGAGTAAGCGTCTTTTAATTTCATGGCTGCAGTCATCATCTGTAGTGATTTTGGAGCCTAAAACAATAAAGCATCTCACTGGTTCCATTGTTTCCCCTATTTCCCATGAAGTGATGGGATCGGATGCCATGATCTTAGTTTTCTGGGTGTTGAGTTTTAAGCCAACTTTTTCACTCTCCTCTTTCACTTTCATCAAGAGGCTCTTTAGTTCTTCTTCACTTTCTGCCATAAGGGTGGTGTCATCTGCATGTCTGAGATTATTGATATTTCTCCTGGCAATCTTGATTCCAGCTTGTGCTTCATCCAGCCCAGCATTTCACATGATGTACTCTGTATATAAGTTCAATAAGCAGGATGACAATATACAGCCTTAACGTACTCCTTTTCCTATTGGGAACCAGTCTGTTGTTCCATGTCCAGTTCTAGCTGTTGCTTCTGGACCTGCACACAGATTTCTCAAGAGGTATGTTAGGTAGTTTGGTATTCCCATCTCTTGAAGAATTTTTCAGAGTCTGTTGTGATCCACACAAAGGCTTTGGCACAGTCAATAAAGCGGAAGTAGATGTTTTTCAAGAACTCTTGCTTTTTCAATGATCCAACAGATGTTGGCAATTTGATCTCTGGTTCCTCTGCCTTTCTAAATCCAGCTTGAACATCTGGAAGTTCATGGTTCATATACTGTTGAAGCTTGGCTTGGAGAATTTTAAGCATTACTTTGCTAATGTGTGAGATGAGTGTAATTGTGCAGTAGTTTGAACATCTTTGGTACTGCCTCTCTTTGAGATTGGAATGAAAACTGACCTTTTCCAGTCCTATGGCCACTGCTGTGTTTTCCAAATTTGCTGGCATATTCAGTCCAGCACATATACATTACCATATGTAAAATAGATAGCCAATGGAAATTTGCTGTGGGACACAGGATGCTCAGCCCAGTGCTCTGCAATAACCTAGAGGCATGGAATGGGGTGGGAGATGGGAGGGAGGTTCAAGAGGAAGGGGACATATATACACCTGTAGTCGATTCATGTTGATGTATGATAGAAAACAATACAATATTGTAAGGCAATTATCTTCCAATAAAAAGTTTTTTTTGAAAAAGATGGGGCTGTAATCTTATAGGATTGGTGGTCTTATAAGAAGAGAGAGAAATCTCTCTCTTTCTACATCCACACGCCAAGAAAAGGCTATGTGAGGGACAGCAAGAAGGCGGCCCTCTGCAGGGGGAGAGCTCTCACCAGATACCAACACTGCTGTACCTCTGGATCTTGGACTTCTAGCTTCCCCACCATTAGAAAATAAATTTCAGTATTGAAGCCCCATAGCTGGGCAGTCTAAGCTAACTGTCTTAGTCCGCTTGGATGGCTATGACAAAATATCATAGCCTGGGTGTGCTTATTAACAACAGACACTTATTTCTCACAGTTATGGAGTCCAAGATCAGGGCAACAGCACTGTCAGGAGAGAGTCCACCTCTGGTTTCGTAGCCCATGTCCTCTCCTGGTAAAGGGGGCTAGGGAGCTCCCTGAATCCTCTTTGGTGAGTACAGGCTAAGTTGCTTCAGTCATGTCTGACTCTTTGTGAACCCATAGACTGTAGCCCTCCAGGTGCCTCTGTCCATGGGATTTCCCAGGCAAGAATACTAGAGTGGGTTGCCATGCCCTCCCCCAGTGGATCTTCCCAACTCACAGATTGAATCTGGGTCTTCTGCACTGCAGGCGGATTCTTTACCATCAGCCCGAGTCCTCTTTTACCAGAGCATTAATCTCATTTGTTATTAGATGACCTAATCACTTCCGATTTCAACATATGAATTTTGAGGGACATAGATATTCAGATAATTGTGTCCACCCTCCTTGTCTCAGTGGCATGCAAATATGCTTTGACTTCGCAATTATTAGCATGAAAAAAAGATGTGTGTGGAGGGATATGGGTGGGGTATGGATATGTGTGTGTGTCAGGGTGTATGTACATTCTGTTATTTTGAACAAGCATTCTGAGAAACACAGTCATAAAAGGAATGAGAAGCTCCCTCCATGGGAGTGAGAGGCCCCTTTCTGTGCCCAGCAAGCACCTCAACACAGAGGAGCCCCCTTCTGAGACCCCGAATGGGCAATGAATGGGTCCGGCTTTATCTCCGTCTCCTAGCAACCGTGCTTGGAAGGTGGAAAGTGCATGGCATGGTGAGGTCTGCAGACCAGGCTGGGTCAGGAGGGCAGGCGGGAGACCTGGGCGCTGCTCCAGGAAGCCCCCGAATCTTCAGGGCTATAGACAGATGCTTTCTCATCAGTGTCACTAGCAGTGGGGTGGGTGGTGGTCATTATTTAACTGTATAATTTGTGTTGACAAGATGGATAAGAATGTTTCATCAAGCAATTACACCAAGGAGTCTGACTTGTTCCAACACACAAAAGGCGACAGCCAGCAAAAATTAATGTGCACGTGTGCTGGTGCATTAAGTGTCTGCCACTAGCCGGGAGGAGGGGGACACTCCCTTCTCCTGGCAAAGTGAGTGCAATTCAAGCAAGAAACGTCTCTGCACTCAGCCACTCATTCCAGTCAATGTTCTCTGGGGCCCTGGCCTGTCCCTCATGCCTGGGAGACTTCATCTATCTCTAGTAGAGTGGGGTTCAGACAGTAGTACTCTGCCTTCCTCTGCCTTTGATGTTCATCTTAACTCTAGGTCACGTGGATGAAGATCAAAGGTCCTTGGAGGAAAAATAATGTCACAAAAAACTACTTGCCTCTGAGGATGGGAGTGTGGGGCTTGGAGAGAGGCTGTGTTCTTGCCTGCTTTGCCTAAGTCCTAAGAGGAGAGCTTCTAGCTTTCTTTTCTGTTTTTCTCTCTTTCCTTTGGTGTCCTTCCCCCTCCTTCCCCTGCCTTCCCTTCTCCCTCTCTTCTCTTTATTGAAGGAAGGTGTGGGGAGGGAGGTTTTCTGAGCACACGCAGGTTCATGAATATTAGCAGCTATAAATGGGAGAGGCAGTCTTACAGGGTGAAAAGAACTAGATTAGAAATCCAGAGGCCAGAGCTTCTATTTCTGGCCTTGCCCCTGAATCGCTGTGTGACTCTGGGCAATTGAGCCTCAGCTGGTCACTTCTAAAGCATACGGGTTACAGTAGATGGTGTTCAGAGCCCCTTGCTGTTCTAACTTCCCAGGACTCCTCCCTAGCCATTTGGCACCTTGGGCATCTGTAAGAGACTGCCTGCCATCATCACAGCAACATGAATGGGCAGGGGGAGGGCAGGGCTGACATGCTGCTGACTTTACCGTCTGATTGTCAGAAAATGCTGAGCAGGGCCATACTGGATACAGGACTTACTCTTCTGTACATTTTTCCCAACTGAAAATATATATATTAGTAGTATTATTTTTGGACATTTGGACATTGGGCTACCTTGGTGGCTCAGATGGTAAAGAATCCATCTGCAATGCAGGAGACCTGGGTTCAACCCCTGGGTTAGGAAGACTCCCTGGAGAAGGAAACAGCTACCCACTCCAGTATTCTTGCCTGGAGAATTCCATGGGCAGAGGAGCCTGGTGGGCTACAATCCATGGGGTCACAAAGAGTCGGACACGACTGAGCGACTTCACTTTCACTTTCACTTACCCTAGTGGCTCAGAAGATGAAGAATCTGCATGCAATGCAGGAGACCCAGGTTCCATCCCTGGGTCTGGAAGATCCTCTGGAGAAGGAAATGGCAAACCACTGCAGGATTCTTGCCTAAAGAATTTCATGGACAGAGGCGCCTGGTGGGCTACAGTCCATGGGTTGGACACAACTAAGCAACTTTCACTTTGCCTGGATGATTAAAGTCTATACAGTTCAGTCCAGTCCAGTCGCTCAGTTGTGTCTGTTTCGACCCCATGAATCGCAGCACACCAGGCCTCCCTGTCCATCACCAACTCCCTGAGTTCACTCAGACTTGCGTCTATCGAGTCAGTGATGCCATCCAGCTAGTGATGCCATCCAGCCATCTCATCCTCTGTCGTCCCCTTCTCCTCCTGCCCCCAAATCCCTTCCAGCATCAGAGTCTTTTCCAATGAGTCAACTCTTCGTGTAAGGTGGCCAAAGTACTGGAGTTTCAGCTTTAGCATCATTCCTTCCAAAGAACATCCAGGGCTGATCTCCTTTAGAATGGACTGGTTGGATCTCCTTGCAGTCCAAGGGACTCCTATACACATGGTGTAAAAAGAAATTCAGTTAAAGACATATTTCAAATGAAATCCTCCTCGCCCCCCACCACCACCTACAGTCAGATTCATCCCTGATGTATATGTTACCAGAGTTTATGAAACATAGCCTTATGTGATATGGTCTTCCCTGATGGCTGCAATCCACCTACAATGCAGGAGACTCAAGAGGCATGGGTTCAATCTCTGGGTCAGGAAGATCCCCTGGAGAAGGAAATGGCAACTCATTCCAATATTTTTGCCTGAAAAATTCCATAGAGAGTAGACTGGCAGGCTATCATCCATAGGGTCACAAAGAGTCGGACACAGCTGAGGAACTGATTAGTGGAATTTTGATTATTGCTTTGATTTTATGGTTCGTGGACTGGTGACAAGGTGACCACAGGACTGTCACAGCAAAAGGAGAGAAACAAGCAGCATCTTCTGAGGGGAGGCAGAGAGACAAGCTAGGTCCTGCCTTCTGGGCACCAGGAGTCTCCACACTCTCTCTGAATGCAGAAGTTTGAGCCTAAATGAACTTTACAGCTCATGATGGTTAACTGTACATGTCAACTTGGCTGGGCTAAAGTATGCCCAGATATCTGGGTTAAGTATGATTTTGGGTATGTCTGTTAAGAATGTCTCTGGATGAAATTAGCTTTTGAATCAATAGACTGAGTAAAGAAGATTGCTCTCACCAAGGAGGGTGGACTTCAATTAATATGTTGAGGGCCTGAATAAAACCAAAAACTGGAGGAAGGAGGAACAGACTCTCTGCTTCAGCTGAGACATCTGTCTTCTCCTGCTCTTGGAGATCAATGCTCCCATATCTCAGTCCCTTGGACTTGGGCTGAATTACACCACTGCCTTTCCTGATTTTCTAGCTTGTAGACAATAGACGGTGGGGTTTCTTAGACTCCATAATCATGTGAAACAATGTTTGTAATAAATCTCTTCTTATGTATATCCTATTGGTCCTGTTCTCTGGAGAACCCTCACACAGACCTGCTGATACATTCCCACAAAAGCACAAGTGAGAAGCTTCTTAACCTTCTCAAAGCAAATGTGAAACCACTTTGTTGCTAATAAATACAGTGGCAGAATCTCCAGGGATTGCTATTTATTTCTCTCTCTTTA
The DNA here is from genome assembly GCF_016772045.2 of Ovis aries. Lineage (NCBI taxonomy): Eukaryota > Metazoa > Chordata > Mammalia > Artiodactyla > Bovidae > Ovis > Ovis aries. Next base: position 45,282,365 of record NC_056055.1, on the reverse strand, counting down.
AAACACTTAAACATTTTAAAACAAATGCCTTTTATTGTGAAGAAATTAGAAAAGAGAGAAGTGTATAGGAAAAAAACATCATAGCGTGCCTTTAAAAATTATGAAGTGTTTTTAGCAAAGAATAAATAAACTTTTTGCACACATAAATTTGAGTAGCCTTTCCAGTGGCTTGTTCTTTGCCATTTGGAGACAGTTTGAGGTCATATGTCACCTTTTATGCCCCCTGGGACCTAGATATGAAAGCCACATTTATTCAGCCAGGCCCTTGGAACATGAGATGAATATAGACCAGGTTCTTGTTCTGAAATTTCTCACAGTATGTTAGGAGAATTGTCTCCCCTTCCTACCCCTGATCTCTAAGTTACAGTATGGTGCGTGCTAACATTTAAAAATAAACTGAGCATCATGAGAGTGGAGAGGAAGAAGTTGTTAATTGAAGAGATGTGAATCTGGTAAAAGGCCATTGAGGTAATTTAGAACATCTTTCCGTTCAGACATTCATCCTAGATACAAGCTATTTACTCTCATTATGAGGGAGCTTTAAGGATGCCTTGTGGGTGGATTCATAGACAGGGGGCTCTAACTTTTACCTTCAGCTGTTTGAGGCAGAGAGGTGGGTGGTAACATTTTCTTTTCTGTCTGCAGAAACCCTGCTTTGCCTGCCCTCCACCACTTAAGTCTGCAGTCTTCCATATGGGTGGGTGGGTGAATGTGTGTCTTTGAGTCTAGGGCAACAATACCAGCTTCATTTTTAGTATGTGCCAGACTCCAGGCCCTGTGAGTCTACCAAGCTAGAATAGACTGGTTATACACGGACTTCTTATCTTCAATTCCTTAGAAATCTGTTTGAGACCCTACGTAAACTCTTACTCATTCTGGAGGAAAAGTATGGGATAGAAGAGGGCATTCTCAGGCGGTTCCAGGAAAGTGCAATAATGTAAGTTCTAATCCAGGAAGAGACATATACTGACTTAGGTTGAATTAGTTGGACACAGATCTTGAGACTGAGAATTGCATATGTAAGATTTCTTGTAGATTGCTCTTAGGAGATGTACTCTAGGAGACTGAGGAGGACTGGACTGGGCATTGGGAGGAATGGACAGATCAGCAACTCTCTTGCAACTGAGGCTTCAGTTGATCTCACAAAGAGTTCTGGGGCCAAGATAGAGTTCAGAGTTACCTAAACTGAGTCAAGAGTGCAGTAGCTATGTGCTCACATCAGCCAGTCACTGGCTATCCCCTCTCTTGTGAAAGGAGGAGTCACTTCAGATTCCTGTAGCCAAGGGCATTTCCCAGTGAGGGACACAGCTATGAGCTGTCAGCGGTGATATTCCCAGAAGTGGAGGGATGGGTGTCAGGAAAAATGGGAACCTAGGGTGACAACAACGGTATCCATTACAATCCACATTCTGTGCCACCGAGATCTACTTCTTCATAATGTTATGCTCACACGGTCCTTTTACTAGGGCCTCACGGCAGACCACGGGTTTTGTGTTACAAGTCGAATGTCTGTTACAGGTGGCGTGGTCTTGCTCTAAAATACCAAGGGTCACATTGTGATACTTACTGGGTTGTGCCATCAACTTTACTTGATGTCTTTTCCAAATGCAGAAGCCTCTAATACAAAAAGGTTTGCCAACTTGGATGGTCAAATGACAGGACTGTCTGTGCCACAGCTTGGACCTGCTATAGAGCCCTCTCTAGGCCTCACTTAAAGCTAGCAGCTTTTGGTACCACCTGGTAAATGGGTCAGAATAGTTTTCCAAGTGTAGAACATACTGCCTTTAGAACCCAAAGAATCCTACCAAGCATTGTGCTTCTTTCTTAGTGGGGTGTGTGTGTGTGTGTGTGTGTGTGTGTGTGTGTGTGTGTGTGCGTGTGTGTGCGTGCTCAGTCTCTCAGTTGTGTCAGACTCTTTGAGACTCCATGGATTGCAGCCAGCCAGGCTCCTCTGTCCATAGAATTTTCAGGCCAGAATACTGGAGTGGGTTGCCATTCCCTTCTCCAGGGGATCTTCCTGATTCGGGGATCCAACCTGCATCTCTTATGACTCCGGCATTGGCAGGCAGATTCTTTATCACTCTGTCACCTGGAAAGCCCCCGTACTACACTTGATCTTAGCCAAGTGATAAGCTGGGAGTTGTGAAATGCAATAATGAGTCATTTGTTTGGAGGACTATATTCTATGCTCCACATCACTGGATGTTGAAACTTCACTTCTAGGGCAAGACACTGAAACTTCATAGAGTTCACCAAGACCCTCTAGAATACATGTCCTTTACCAAGGTCTCTGACATATCTGCCCCTTCTTGCTTACCTGGTGGAATTAGCACGATGCCACCAAACAGAGGAATAATTTGATAATTGGTGGAACGGATGGATGGTTCAGGTTTCCTTGGTAGAAAGAAGGGGATTAGCAGAGCTCTGTGACTTGTGAATCCATCCTGCTTTCGATCTTTCTTAGGAAATGAAACAGAAGCATTTGCCAGAGTAATGTTTGTGTATCACTTGCTGGCCTCTGTTAATCTTCCCTAATCAAGGTATCACATCTGGCACAGTAGCTACAGTTGAGGCTGCTCTTTGGTTAAGTGGGCAGTAGTCTACCATCGCCTACCATGATCTATCTGGTTTTGGGGTTCCTAGCATTCCCATTGTGATCAGTATGTCCAGTTCTGTAACAGCATCTCCCTTTGCCAGCTCCAGCTATTAATACAAGGGGACAGACACTACTGGGCATCTTACTGATGCTGTGTCCTGCTACCGGCACGTTCCTTGTCACTTCAGTAAATGGAATGTCCTCTTAACCTCCCGAGGAACATAGTAAGCTGGTAGGTTTTCTACCTATATCCGCTCTCTCAAACGCACCTTTCTGAGCCCTTTGAGCCCTCTTCCATCATTTGGCAAGGAAGTTCTGCTATATCTATATAGTGTGGACCATTGTTTTTTTCAAGCTTCCAAGATTCAACCTGGCAGTTTGTTAGCACCTTTTCCTAGGATTCTTGCCAGGTTGTTGAATTCTGTATCATGAGGGAATTTTAGTACGCTTGCATGCTGAGACACTCTTATTTATCCAACTTTGTTCCACCCCCTTGAGCCATCACCGTCAGGCTCCAGTCTGATGCATACCCTCCTAGCTTCTCCTTTACTTATTAGCCAGATTCTGCATTCATTTGCTATACAGCCCCTCTCTTTTCTTTTAACTGATTTGTTGGCTGTGTCATAATTTGACCATGATTTGATCATGGTGTGATTAAAAGAAAGAGAGTGGGGTAGGGATTCTGAGGGGAACTGGCAAGGTCTAAAAGGCACCTGATTTATTTGAGGCCTTGTGTGACACTCAGGCAAGGGAGTGTGTGCTCACTGTTTTCTCTCACAGAGGATAGGCCATCTCTGCAGGTTCTGCAGGTTTAGGGGAAGTTAGGAGTTCAAAACTGTCAACTACATCAACCCCAATAATCACATCCCAAGTCTCAGAGTCCCACTCGTTTTGTGTATGGCCTTGACTTTGGTGTAGGAGACCTGCGAGCTGAGAATTCAACCTCCTCTGAGGCTCTGCTGTTCCCATTTGATTAAACCCTGAACCTGATCCTTAGTGCTGACAGCCTTCTGCTGCAAGAGTTTCAAGTTTTCCTAAATGCTGCAAAGGAAATCCTGCTTTTATATTTTGCCTTGAACTATCAACTAATTGCCGTATGTCCGATTCATCTGTCTTTGGTGAGTGAATCAGCGACACTCTGAACGAGCCACCCATCCCATGGTGTTCTGGTTACTATTTCTCTTCATGCCTCTCCTGGGCCAGAGATATTACTCCAGTGTGTCAGCTTCCATTGGTGTTCTAACATGTTTACCTTTGGTTGACATTTTGCAATTGCGCCGCTGTAGCACACCAGAGACTCCCCATACCACCCCAACCACCGGCGATAGAAGCCACATGCCAGCTGGCCAGGGAGTGTGCTCAGTTGCTTGAGTGTCTGACTCTTGGTGACTCCATGGGCTGTAGCCCACTAGGCTCCTCTGTCCATAGGATTCTCCAGGTAAGAATACTGGAGTGGGTTGCCATGCCCTCCTCCAGGGGATCTTCCCAACCCAGGGATTACTCACCTCCAAATTCCCATTTTATAGTCTGTTTTCTAGGATCACTCCTGGCTTAGAAAGGGATCCCTGGAAACAGACTACCAAATGGAGAATTCCATCCAGTGTTTATTAGGGAGTTGTGTTGGGTAGAAACAGCTGTTCAATTAAAAAAAAGGGGGGGGGGAGAAGGCAAAATTGGTGAAGAAGGAGGGGAAGAAGAGGGGCAGAAAGATAGGGAGGGGGAGAGGAAGATGAGGAGGAGGAAAAGGAGGAAGTGAGTGAGGAAGAGGAGGGAGGAAAAAGTGGAGAAGGAGGAGAGGGAGGAGGGGAAGGACAGGGGAAGGAGGAGGGGAGGAACTGACCTCAAATGCAGTTTCTGCTGAGGATTCCCTTGGCTTCATGGAGAGCTTTGAGCTCAGATGGCTTTTTAGTAATACCCCAGTTGAGGCAAAGGTCCTGAGACTTTTGGATTCCTAGATCAGCTCATCATTGGCCACAGCTTGTCTCCTAAGAGAGGTGTAACCTTCAGTTCAGTTCAGTTCAGTCACTCAGTCGTGACCGACTCTTTGCGACCCCATGAATCGCAGCATGCCAGGCCTCCCTGTTCATCACCATCTCCCAGAGTTCACTCAGACTCATGTCCATCGAGTCAGTGATGCCATCCAGCCATCTCATCCTCTGTCGTCCCCTTCTCCTACTGCCCCCAATCCCTCCCAGCATCAGAGTCGTTTCCAATGAGTCAACTCTTTGCATGAGGTGGCCAAAGTACTGGAGTTTCAGCTTCAGCATCATTCCTTCCAAAGAAATCCCAGGACTGATCTCTTTCAGAATGGACTGGTTGGATCTCCTTGCAGTCCAAGGGACTCTCAAGAGTCTTCTCCAACACCATAGTTCAAAAACATCAATTCTTTGGCACTCAGCTTTCTTCAGAGTCCGACTCTCACATCCATACATGACCACAGGGAAAACCATAGCCTTGACTAGACGGACCTTAGTCGGCAATGTTCCTGCTTTTGAATATGCTATCTAGGTTGGTCATAACTTTTCTTCCAAGGAGTAAGTGTCTTTCTATTTCATGGCTGCAGTCACCATCTGCAGTGATTTTGGAGCCCCCAAAAATAAAGTCTGACACTGTTTCCACTGTTTCCCCATCTATTTCCCATGAAGTGATGGGACCGGATGCCATGATCTTCATTTTCTGAATGTTGAGCTTTAAGCCAACTTTTTTGCTCTCCTCTTTCAGTTTCATCAAGAGGCTTTTTAGCTCCTCTTCACTTTCTGCCATAAGGGTGGTGTCATTGCATATCTGAGGTTATTGATATTTCTCCCAGCAATCTTGATTCCAGCTTGTGTTTCTTCCAGTCCAGCGTTTCTCATGATGTAGTCTGCATATAAGTTAAAGAAGCAGGGTGACAATATACAGCCTTGACATACACCTTTTCCTATTTGGAACCAGTCTGTTGTTCCATGTCCAGTTCTAACTGTTGCTTCCTGACCTACATACAGATTTCTCAAGAGGCAGGTTAAGTGGTCTGGTATTCCCATCTCTTTCAGAATTTTCCACAGCTTATTGTGATCCACACAGTCAAAGGCTTTGGCATAGTCAATAAAGCAGAAAGAGATGTTTTTCTGGAACTCTCTTGCTTTTTCCATGATCCAGCAGATGTTGGTAATTTGATCTCTGGTTCTTCTGCCTTTTCTAAATCCAGCTGGAACATCAGGAAGTTCACGGTTCACATATTGCTGAAGCCTGGGTTGGAGAATTTTGAGCATTACTTTACTAGCATGTGAGATGAGTGCAATTGTGTGGTAGTTTGAGCATTCTTTGGCGCTGCCTTTGTTTGGGATTGGAATGAAAACTGAACTTTTCCAGTCCTGTGGCCACTGCTGAGTTTTCCAAACTTGCTGGCATATTGAGTGCAGCACTTTCACAGCATCATCTTTCAGGATCTGAAATAGCTCAACTGGCATTCCATCACCTCCACTAGCTTTATTCGTAATAATGCTTTCTAAGGCCCACTTGACTTCACATTCCAGGATGTCTGGCTCTAGATGAGTGATCACATCATCATGATTATCTGGGTCGTGAAGATCTTTTTGTACAGTTCTTCCGTGTATTCTTGCCACCTCTTATTAATATCTTCTGCTTCTGTTAGGTCCATACCATTTCTGTCCTTTATTGAGCCCATTTTTGAATGAAATGTTCCCTTGGTATCTCTGATTTTCTTCAAGAGATCTCTAGTCTTTCCCACTCTGTTGTTTTCCTTGATTTCTTTGCATTGATTGCTGAGGAAGGCTTTCTTGTCTCTCCTTGCTATTCTTTGGAACTCTGCATTCAGATGCTTATATCTTTCCTTAGGAAGGCAATTCCTTGTGCTCAGAGGCAACTCCCAGTGAGGGATGCACCTATGAAGTGACTGTAACCAATGTTCTCAGCAGCTGGGGGCTCGATGAATCAGACCTGGTGAGGGGATCTGAGGAGAACACCCAAGAGTCAGCTACAGGTACTCTGTGATCATTCTTCCTGCTTAAGCAACCAGGAAAGAACTGGATTTAGGCAGAGTAGGGGAGCAAAGATAATATATTGGTAGTGGTAACATCAATTTCACACCTGCCTAGAAATATAAAAACATTATTCTGTTTGATCTTGAACAAGTTTTTCAGCCTTTTTGTGCCTGAGATTTTTTTCAGCTATAGAATGAAATGACTAATTAGTAAAGACCTGAGAGAGTGCCTAGCATATCGCAAAAAAAAAAAAAAAAAAATCTTTACTGTTGTTCTTGGTTTTGCTTTTATCATTGCTACTTTTCACAATCCAAACTCATTTTTGAGCTACATTTTTCTTCCCATAACCCTCAAATCTGGCTCCTCACTGGTTTTGTCCTTAAATAAAACTTCCACTTCTAATTTGTAGATTTCTTCTTTCTTATTCCTGAGAGATGCCATGCAGTGTTCTTATGCCATTTCTCTTCTTAGACTCTGCCTTCACTGGCCTCCTGTGAAGCTACCTAAATCCATCCCATCCTTTGAAGGAGTGGAAGGAGCATGCACAGTTATTCAAGATCCTCCACTTGCTTAAGTTGTGTGACCTTGGGTAAGCCACTGATCATGCCTGAGGATTGATATTCTCACATTTATTTTTTTTTTGTTTTTTTTTTTAAAGTTTTTTATTTTTTAAATTTTAAAATCTTTAATTCTTACATGCATTCCCAAACATGAACCCCCCTCCCACCTCCCTCCCCATAACATCTCTCTGGGTCATCCCCATGCACCAGCCCCAAGCATGCTGCATCCTGTGTCAGACATAGACTGGCGATTTAATTCTTACATGATAGTATACATGTTAGAATGTCATTCTCCCAAATCATCCCACCCTCTCCCTCTCCCTCTGAGTCCAAAAGTCCATTATACACATCTGTGTCTTTTTTGCTGTCTTGCATACAGGGTCGTCATTGCCATCTTCCTAAATTCCATATATATGTGTTAGTATACTGTATTGGTGTTTTTCTTTCTGGCTTACTTCACTCTGTATAATCGGCTCCAGTTCCATCCATCTCATCAGAACTGATTCAAATGAATTCTTTTTAATGGCTGAGTAATACTCCATTGTGTATATGTACCACAGCTTTCTTATCCATTCATCTGCTGAAGGACATCTAGGTTGTTTCCATGTCCTGGCTATTATAAACAGTGCTGCGATGAACATTGGGGTACATGTGTCTCTTTCAATTCTGGTTTCCTCGGTGTGTATGCCCAGCAGTGGGATTACTGGGTCATAAGGTAGTTCTATTTGCAATTTTTTAAGGAATCTCCACACTGTTCTCCATAGTGGCTGTACTAGTTTGCATTCCCACCAACAGTGTAGGAGGGTTCCCTTTTCTCCACACCCTCTCCAGCATTTATTGCTTGCAGATTTTTGGATCACAGCCATTCTGACTGGTGTGAAGTAGTACCTCATTGTGGTTTTGATTTGCATTTCTCTGATAATGAGTGATGTTGAGCATCTTTTCATGTGTTAGCCATCCGTATGTCTTCTTTGGAGAAATGTCTATTTAGCTCTTTGGCCCATTTTTTGATTGGGTCGTTTATTTTTCTGGAATTGAGCTGCATAAGTTGCTTGTATATTTTTGAGATTAGTTGTTTGTCAGTTGCTTCATTTGCTATTATTTTCTCCCATTCAGAAGGCTGTCTTTTCACCTTGCTTATATTTTCCTTTGTTGTGCAGAAGCTTTTAATTTTAATTAGATCCCATTTGTTTATTTTTGCTTTTATTTCCAGAATTCTGGGAGGTGGATCATAGAGGATCCTGCTGTGATTTATGTCTGAGAGTGTTTTGCCTATGTTCTCCTCTAGGAGTTTTATAGTTTCTGATCTTACGTTTAGATCTTTAATCCATTTTGAGTTAATTTTTGTGTGCGGTGTTAGAAAGTGATCTAGTTTCATTCTTTTACAAGTGGTTGACCAGTTTTCCCAGCACCACTTGTTAAAGAGATTGTCTTTACTCCATTGTATATTCTTGCCTCCTTTGTCAAAGATAAGGTGTCCATAGGTGTGTGGATTTATCTCTGGGCTTTCTATTTTGTTCCATTGATCTATATGTCTGTCTTTGTGCCAGTACCATACTGTCTTGATGACTGTGGCTTTGTAGTAGAGCCTGAAGTCAGGCAAGTTGATTCCTCCAGTTCCATTCTTCTTTCTCAAGATTGATATTCTCACATTTAAATTGAGGATTATAGCCACTGCTCCATTAGCTTGTCATAGGGTTAAATGTGATGACTCAGTTAAACTCCCAGTATGATGTCAGGCCACATTGGTTGCTCAGTAAACAGTAGCTATTGAACCCAGTGCTGCTGAGCTTAGTCGTTCCGTCATGGCTCACTCTTTGTGACCTCATAGACTGTAGCTGGCCAGGCTCCTCTCTCCATGGGGATTCTCCAGGGAAGAATACTGGAGTGGGTTGCCATGCCCTCCTCCAGGGGATCTTTCCAACCCAGGGATCAAACCCAGGTCTCTCACACTGCAGCTGGATTCTTTACCATCTGAGCCACCAGGGAAGCCATTGAACCCAGTAGCGATCCTAATATTACCTAACTGTAGAGTCATTCCACGTAGAGTTTTTCATAGCTCATGATGTGCAGGTACCTGCAGGGAATGCATAGATGCAGGAACTACTGTAAGGAAGAGAGCACCCTGAAACTTTCCCCATCCTTGCTGTGCACATCTCCCCTGTCTCAACTTCTCCTTCCTTACAACACCCACAGCCTGGATCCATTCTGCATCTGAATATTAATTTTCTTGGAGTTGCACTTTACATTTTCCTGTATGCTGGTTATAGCTCTCCAAATAGAGATGCTTGTTAGCAGCTTGAGGGAAGAAACTGCTGTATTCTTCTTTATCCCCCACACAACCCCTAACACAGAAGTGGGCAGCATCTTATGCTAAGTGTTTGTTCAATAAATTATGATAATGATGACAATGAATGAGTATGATTTTTAATAATGGCTTCCCAGGAGGCTCAGTGGTAAAGAATTGCCTGCCAATGGAGAAGGCAATGGGACCCCACTCCAGTACTCTTGCCTGGAAAATCCCATGGATGGAGGAATCTGGAGGAGCTCCAGTCCATGGGGTCGCTAAGAGTCTGGCATGACTGAGCGACTTCATTTTCACTTTCCACTTTCATGCATTGGAGAAAAAAATGGCAACCCACTCCAGTATTCTTGCCTGGAGAATCCCAGGGACAGAGAAGCCTAGTGGGCTGCTGTCTAAGGGGTCGCACAGAGTTGGACACGACTGAAGCGACTTAGCAGCAGCAGCAGCAGCAGCAGAAGAAATGGGTTTAATCCCTGCATTGGGAAGATCCCCTGGAAAAGGAAATGGCAACGCCTCTACTATTCTTATCTGGAGAATCCCATGTACAGAGGAACCTAGAGGGCTACAGTCCATGGGGTTGCAAAAGAGTTAAACACGACATAGCAACTGAACAACAATGTTTCTTAACAACATAGAGAAGTTTCCACTTTGCAGGTGGAGACCTTTTAGAGTCGTAACATCAGTTTTGTATACTGCGAAATAAAAATGCGCCCGACATGTGTAAGCAGTATTTGGTAAAACTTCTGTTTCAGTTTTGAGTATGTGTTATGGTCTGAACTGTGGTATAAAAATAGATTTCTTAGTGAGAATTATGGCTTTAAAAAAAAAAAGTGAGAAAAACACTGGCAGAATGTGTATCACAGGACTTCCCTGGTGGTCCAGTGGTTAAGAATCTGCCTGCCAATGCAGAGGACATGGGTTCGATCCCTGGTCCAGGAAGATCTTACATGATTTGGGGCAACTAAGTCCATGTGCTACAGCTACTGAGCCCTCAAGTTACAACTACGGAAGCCCACAAACCTAGAGTCTGTGCTCTGTGACAAGAGAAGCCACTGCAACGAGAAGCCCAAGCACTGCAACCAGAGAGAGTAGACCCCACTCAGCGCAACTAGAGAAGCCCGAGCGCAGCAACAAAGACCCAGCACAGCCAAAAATAAAGAAATAAATGAATTTTTATTCATGCATGCTACAGCGTACCTGGTATTGATGCTGACAACCTCACAGACAGAAGCGAAGAGGGAAGTGGGCACCAGAACCTCTGAGCAGATGAGGCAGAGACTGGGTTCAGAAAGGTTCTGCAAGGGTTGGTGGGGATTAGAGAAGACAGTAGTCAAGGGAGAGGAAAGCTCCAGGGCCCTCACACAGTCACTCAAACTCCTTATTGTCTGCACAACAAACTGGGACCATGGGTGCACCTGAAAGCCTCAAGTGCCTTTCCCTCTGAGAGACAGAAAGCATTTGTGCATGCATGCGTGTGTGCTAAGTGCGTTTAGTCGTGTCTGACTCTTTGCGACCCTATGGACTGTAGCCCACCAGGCTCCTCTGTCCATGGGATTCTCCAGGCAGGAATATTGGAGTGGGTTGTCATTTCCTTCTCCAGGGGATCTTCTGGATCAAACCCACATCTCTTTTGTTTCCTAAGTTGGCAGGCCAGTTCTTTACCACTAGCATCACAAAGTATTTAATACCCTGCAATTGCTCCAGATTTTCCTCTGTGCTCCCTTATTTTCTCTAGAGCTTAAAAATTATAATAGAAACACGATTGCCTCTATTCTCTCCCCACTTATTACCCTGAAAAAGTAGCCCAGGATCATTAACCTCTGGAGACTCGGTGATAATATCTTGATGTAAAATTTGTACACACAGCTTGACAATTATTGAGGGGACCACAGGATAACCTCCTAATTGAAATTATTCTGGGAATTCTAGGACAGATGTTCTCCCCATCTACAGGAGCTTGGAGATTCAATTCAGTGTCCTTGGCCCAGGTGTCCTCAAGAGTAGGCAGAATTGTGCCCATGGGAACACGCAACCTTGCACCTTCCTGAGTCTGCAGTGATGGAGCTCAAGTTATCTGCTTTATTCTGCACAAATTCTTCCCACCTTGCTTCCAGGAGTCCTGCCTAATGCCTGGCTGTCTGCTATTTGTACTCTGAAAAGTGCTTTAATTGAGAAGGTAAAATACAATATCAAATGCCTTTTTTTGTGCCTTGTGAAAGGCCTCTAAAGCTTAGCTTAACTCAAAAAGCTTAAATCAATAGAACTGGCCCATTTTCTAATCACAGAGAATTTAATAATGATCAGGAAAAGCCATTGTCAATCTGATGTGTCGGACTGTTAGGACTTTTACTCTTGGAAAACTGCTTCCTGTCAAACTTACATACCGTTATCATATTAAATGCCACTCAGAAGGGTATTAAAATTCTTCTTTAGAGAGAAAGCTTTACAGGGGTTCTATCAAAATTACTCTATATGCTGATGAGCTGGTTGCTGGGGTAGTGAGTTGAGACAAGCCTGGACATGGAAAAAATGGAATTGTTCTCTTACCATAATACACCAAAGTCTACAGGAAGGGGCTTGGTGTTTGTGTCTTTAATTCTGGAAGACCTTTGAGATACTTTAGCCCAGAGGCTGAAGTTTACTCTTATCTGGTGAGGCCTGGGAAACCCCTTGGGGATGCATGATGAGAGGAGCAGCTCCTAGCATGTCAACCAGGACACTCCAGAAGCCCTAGAGAAGCCTGGGACCCTGCGGCTCCAGAAACTTAACCCCGTTCATTATCAAAGAGATTCGTGATGACCTTAGGTCCCAGCCACATGCATTTTGGAAGTGCTGCTGAGGTTTCCAGCCCTGACTCCCAGGCAACAGTAGAGCCTTTCATATATTGAACCTGGCACTGTTGTTTTTAGGGATTAAATTTTCAGACAGAACCATTTAACTGGGGGCAGATGGTTGGCCTTTAATGAAACCCTAAAGGAAATGGGAAGGAGTGTGGATAACAGGGGATAAACGTAAATGAGAAGAGGAAGTAATTGAAAAGCTGGAAGAGGGTGAGGGCAGCAGAGCACAGCATGGCCACCTGCCTCTCTGCGCATGTGCTTTTTTTTTTCTGCAGCTAGGGCTTCCCTGGTGGCTCAGATGGTAAAGAATCTGCCTACAGTGCAGGAGACCTGGGTTCGATCCCCAGGTTGGGAAGAACTCCTGGAGAAGGAAATGGCAACCCACTCCAGTATTCTTGCCTGGAGGATCCCATAGACAGAGGTGCCTGGCAGACTACAGCCTGTGGGGTCACAAAGAGTCAGATACGACTGAGCCACTATCACTTTCGCTTCACTTTCAAACATCTGTAGAGAGAAGGAGAAATTAGTGTGTCTGGGCTCAGCAGAGCTTGTACCTCCTGCTATGTCCTCACATCAGAGCCCATCTCCCCATCCCTAGCCAGCTCCCAAGGCTGCTGCCTCCAGGAGTCCAGGGTCTTTTCCAAGCCATTGCCACCGAGCCCAGCAAAAGCCCCCAAGAGCCACACAGCCAGCATCCTGAGTCACCAACTCTGGGGACTGCTTGCCCACTCAATGCAAACAGAGATCCCATTGCGTCTTTGCTTGGTTTCAGAGTTAAGTTTTTGTTTGTTTTGTTTTTGGCCGCATCCTGAGGCATGAGGGATCTTAGTTCCCTAACCAGGGATGAAACCCTTTCCCCTTGCAGTGGAAGCAGAGTCTTGACTACTGGATTGCCAGGGAAGTCCTCAGTTAAGACTTTTATAGTCACACATCATAGGTTTTTAACCATTTTGAACTCTTTCAGAAGGCATTAGCCTTCTAATAAACTTATAACACATATACAGTAAATGCCACACCACTCTGATTTCAGATATTTGGAAACTCAAAGATGATAATTGAACCCTGCTGGTAAGTAGCAGCCTGTGGACGAGATGCTGGTCTGGAACCTCCTTGCAGCTTGTGTGATTATCTGTACAACCTACCTGGACTTGTCACTGTAGGGGAGCAAATTTTACTACCCCCAAATGTCTCCTTGGCGTGTGATTATGTTTTAGGAAAAAAATGGGGCTTGAAAGGATGGTCATATCCCAGATCTCTTGTGAGTCCCTGGGATGGGCTGCAAAGTGAAGGTCGTTGGCTTTGAGTAGGAGAGAATTCAAGAGTGAGTTATAATAAAGTGAAATTTGGTTTACTTAGAGAGATATACACTCTGTAGGGGGCTTCCCTGATGGCTCAGTGATAAAGAATCTGTCTGCCAATTCAGGAGACATGGGTTCAATCCCTGGGTCGGGAAGATCCTCTGGAGAAGGAAATGGCAACGCCCTCCAGTATTCCTCAACCTGGAGAATCCCATGGACACAGGGGCCTGGTGGGCTATGGTCTATAGAGTCACAAAGAGTAGGACATGCCTGAAGGGACTTAGCATGAGGGCCAGGTCCACTGGCAGTGAAATCTTTTGCCATCTTGAGCCTGCTGAATTCTAACTGGATTTTGCCGTGTGCTGTTCTTAAAGGTTGTGTCATTCTTTTAATCATTGTGCCCTCCCTCTTCTTTTTTTGTCTCAATTATTTTGAGCTAAAAAGTATCAAATGACCCATAAAGAAAGCTCTGACCTTCCCCTTTAGCTGCCTAAAGAATTTAGACAGAAGGAGACCTGTTCCCCAAACAGAGCTATCTGCAAAAAATACAGGCTAGACAAGGATATATTGTACAGCAGAGGGAAATATAGCTGGTATTTCGTAAAGACTTTAAATGCAGTACAGTCTATAAAAGTATTGAATCAGTATGTTGTACACCTGGAACTACTATAATATTTTAAATCAACTCTACAACTATAGAAAAAAAAAAAAAAGAATATGGGCTAGATGTGATGGGGGAGACTTGGGCAGGCCTAGATACCAGAGTCCACTCTGTTGTTCCATTGTCTCTGCATGGCCCAGCAAACATTTGTTTATCAAACATTTGCTTTCCCATGAGGTGGATGAACCTATGGCCTATTACACAGAGTGGAGTAAGTCAGAGAAGGAAAACCAAATATCGTAGATTGTTTCCTGATGAAACAATTTGCAGGGCAGCAATGGGGATGCAGACATAGAGAACACACCTGTGGACTCAGTTGAGGGAAGGAGAGGGTGGGGCAAACTGTGAGAGTAACAGTGACATGTATACATTGCTGTATAAAATAGATAGCCAGTGGGAATCTGCTGTATGACTCAGGGAACTCAGATCTGGTGCTTTCTGACAACTTAGAGGGGTGGGATGGGGAGGGAGGTGGGAGAGAGGTTCAAGAGGAAGGGGACAGTTGTATACCCATGGCTGATTCATGTCACTATATGGCAGAAACCAACACAGTATCATAAAGCAATTACCCTCCAGTTAAAAATAAATTTAAAAAATTTATTTTCCATTCAATGTGAATTGCCTTCCTTCCCTTCAAATTCTCAGGCTGAAATTATGTAACTCAGACTGGACTTGAACCACAGTCCTCTGAGGTCACATACTTGGTCTCAGGACTTAATGAAGCTCAGGTTCTTGATGTCTCATCACAGAAAGAATTCAGGGAGAGACAACGTGATAGGCAAGAAGTGGATTTATTTAGAGACAAACACATTCCACAGATAAGAGTATGGACCATCTCAGAAAGTGAGAGTGGCACCAGGGTACAGGGTTGTCAGTTTTCATAGGTGTGAGTAATTTCATAGGCCAATGAGTGGGAGCTTCCCTGGTTGCTCAAAAGGTAAAGGGTCCAGATGCAATGGAGGATAACTTGGTTGGGAAAATACCCTGAAAAAGGGAATGGCAACCCACTCCAGTACTCTTGCCTGGGGAATCTCATGGACAGAGGAGCTTGGCATGCTACAGTTCATAGGGTCGACTGAAGTGACTGAGCATGCATGCAATAAGTACAAGGAGTATTTCAGTTATTTGGGGGAAGGGGTGGGGATTTTCAGGAATTGAACCACCACCTACTTTGTGACCTTTATGGTCAACCTTGGAACTGTCATGGTGACTGTGGGTGTGTCACATAATTTGCTCATGTGTTATAATGAACATATACCGAGTCTTAAGGTGTAGTGGAAGTCTCATCCACCATCTTGGACCTATAAGGTTCTAATCAGTTTATGTCATGTCTTTGGGCTATGTCATTCTTTTAAAGATTGTGCCCTTTCCCCTTCACTCCTGTTTCAAGAACACTACCCCCAACACCTGATGCAAAGACCCGACTCATTTGAAAGACCCTGATGCTGGGAAAGATTGAAGGCAGGAGGAGAAGGGGATGACAGAGGATGAGATGGTTGGAAGGCATCACCGACTCAGTGGACATGAGTTTGAGTAAACTCCGGGAGTTGGTGATGGACAGGGAGGTCTGGTGTGCTGCAGTCCATGAGGTTGCAAAGAATCAGACACAACTGAGAGACTGAACTGAACTGAACTGAACTGAACCCCCAATACACCTCTTTGTCTTCTGCTGAAGGTGGTATTTAAGGTGATTTTGGCCATTCTGGTGAGTTGCTGAATTTCCTGGCTCTCTTCTAAGTATACATGTTTTGAAACTTTTGTTAGATTTTTTTCCTGTTATCAGTTTCATGTCAATTTAATTCTTAGGCCTACCAGAAGAACTTAGAAGAGCAGAAGAAAATTTCTTTCTCACTGATGTCTCCATGTGCCAAGTGAAGACTCTGGTTCAAGATTTGTCACCTACAAACTGAGTGACCAAAAGAATTGTCATAACCCCTCTGATCCTCCCTCTCTTCTTCTGTAAAATGAGGGTAATAATGTCTAATTTAAGGTGCAAATGTATATAATATTAAACAGTCAGTTGAACTATTGCTAATATGCTTCCAGAAACACTGCAAGGAAAATAGGTCTTGGAAGACAATTGGGAACACAAAGGAACAAGGAAATATGACCCAAGGTTGAATGCTGGACTCTGTTGAAGACTTGGGGTTATCAGGTCTATTTTCATAAGGGCTGGTCATGAGCGCAACAATGATATTTGGGTAGAAAGGTCAGTGATTGAGTTACAACACCTATTACATAGACAGAAAGGAGTTAGACCTTCCAAAGATGGTGGAGGAAGATGGTGGAGTAGAAGGATATGTGCTCATCTTCTCATGTGAGAAATCCAAAATTACAACTTGCTGCTGAACAACTGTCCACAGGAGGATGTTGGATCCCACCAAAAAGACACTGCATGTCCAAGAGCAAAGGAGAAGCCCCAGCAAGACAGTAGGAGGGGCAAAATCAAGTTTAGAATCAAATCCCATACCTACCAGAGATATTTGGAGGATTCAAACAAATCTTGTACATACCAGGACCCAGAGACCACACAGAGACTGATCCAGAACAGTGTTTGAGTGTCTCCTGCAGATGCATGGGTCAGGAGTGGCTTGCCATAGGGGCAGAGGCTCTGGATGTAGCATACCTGGGTATGGCATAAGCCCTCTTGGAGGAGGTTGCCATTAACCCCACCGTAGAGCTGCCAAAATTTACACAGGATTGGGGAAACAGACTCTTGGAGGCACAAACAAAACCTTGTGCACACCAGGACCCAGGAGAAAGGAACAGTGATCACAAAAGAGACTGGCCCACTTGCCCGTGGGTGTCCAGGAGTCTCTGGCAGAGGCATGCATTGGCAGTGGCCTGCTGCAGGGTCAGGGCACTGGGTGCAGCAGTGCGTGCATGGGACCTTTTGAAGGAAGTCACCATTATCTTCATTATCTGCCCATAGTTTGGCCTCAGGTCAAACAATAGGGAGGAAACACAGCCCCGCCCATCAACAGAAAATCAGGTTAAAGATTTACTGAGCATGACTCTGCCCATCAGAACAAGACCCAGTTTTGCCCTCAGTCAGTCTCTCCCATCAGGAAGCTTCCATAAGCCTCTTATTCTTATCCATCAGAGGCCCAACAGAATGAAAACCACAATCACAGAAAACTAATCAAGCTGATCACATGAATCACAGGCTTGTCTAACTCAGTAAAAGTATGAGCAATTCTGTGTAGGACCACCCAAGACAGACAGGTCATGGTGGAGAGTTCTGACAAAATGTGGCCCACTGGAGAAGGGAATGGCAAACAACTTCAGTATTCTTGCCTTGAGAACCCCATGAACAGTATGAAAAGGCAAAATGATAGGACACTGAAAGATAAACTCCCCAGGTCAGTACGTGCCCAATATGCTACTGGAGATCAGTGGAGAAATAACTCCAGAAAGAATGAAGGGATGGAGCCAAAGGAAAAACAACACCTAGTTGTGAATGTGACTGGTGATAGAAGTAATGTTGATACTGTAAAGAACAATATTGCATAGGAACCTGGAATGTTATGTCCATGAATCAAGGCAAATTGGAAGCGGTCAAACAGGAGATGGCAAGAGTGAACATTGACATTTTAGGAATCAGTGAGCTAAAATGGACTGGAATGGGTGAATTTAACTCAGATGACCATTATATCTACTAATGTGGACAAGAATCTTTTAGAAGAAATGGAGTAACCAACATGGTCAACAAGAGTCCGAAATGCAGTACTTGGATGCAATCTCAAAAATGACAGAATGATCTTTGTTTCCAAGGCAACCATTCAATATCACAGTAATCCAAGTCTATGCCCTTACCAGTTATGCTGAAGAAGCTGAAGTTGAATGGTTCTATGAAGATCTACAAGACCTTCCAGAACTAACGCTCAAAGAAGATATCATTTTCATTATAGGGGACTGGAATGCAAAAGTAGGAAGTCAAGAGATAACTGGAGTAACAGACAAATTTGGCCTTGGAGCACAAAATGAAGCAGGGCAAAGGCTAACAGAATTTTGCCAAGAGAATGCACTGGTCATAGCAAACACCCTCTTCCAACAACACAAGAGAAGACTCTACACATGGACATCACCAGATGATCAATACCAAAATTAGATTGATTATATTCTTTGCAGCCAAAGATGGAAGCTCTGTACAATCAGCAAAAACAAGACCAGGAGCTGACTGTGGCTCTGATCTTGAATTCCCTATTGCCAAATTCAAACTTAAATTGAAGAAAGCAGGGAAAACCACTTGACCATTCAGATATGACCTAAATCAAATTCCTTACAATTATACAGTGGAAGTGACAAATAGATTCAAGGTATTAGATCTGATAGATAAACTGCTTGATGAACTATGGATGGAGGTTCATGACATTGTACAGGAGACAGTGATCAAGACCATCCCCAAGAAAAAGAAATGCAAAGAGGCAAAATGGTTGTCTGAGGAGGCCTTACAAATTGCTGAGAAAAGAAAAGAAGCTAAAGACAAAGAAGAAAAGGAAAGATATACCCATTTGAATGCAGCGTTTCAAAGAATAGCAAGGAGAGATAAGAAAGCCTTCCTCAGTGATCAGTGAAAAGAAATAGAGGAAAACAATACAATTGGAAAGACTAGCGATCTCGTCAAGAAAATTAGAGATAGCAAGGGAACATTTCATGCAAAGATGGGCTCATTAAAGGACAAAAATGGTATGGACCTAACAGAAGCAGAAGATATTAAGAAGAGGTGGCAAGAAGAACTATACAAAAAAGATCTTCACGACCCAGATAACCATGATGGTGTGGTCACTCACCTAGAGCCAGACATCCTGGAATGCAAAATCAAGTGGGCCTTAGGACACATTACTACGAACAAAGCTAGTGAAGGTGATGGAATGCCAGTTGAGCTATTTCAAATCCTGAACGATGATGCTGTGAAAGTGCTGCACTCAATATGCCAGCAAATCTGGAAAACTCAGTGGTGGCCATAGGACTGGAAAAGGTCTGTTTTTATTCCAATCCCAAGGAAAGGCAATGCCAAAGAATGCTCAAACTACCTCACAATTGCACTCATCTCACACACTAGCAAAGTAATGCTCAAAATTCTCCAAGCCAGGCTTCAACAGTATGTGAATCATGAACTTCCACATGTTCAAGCTGGATTTAGAAAAGGCAGAGGAACCAGAGATCAAATTGCCAGCATCTGGCGGGTCATCCGAAAAGCACGCAAATCCCAGAAGAATATCTATTTCTGCTTTATTGACTGTGCCAAAACCTTTCGCTGTGTAGATCACAACAAACTATGGAAAATCCTTAAAGAGGTGGGAACACCAGACCATCTGATCTGCCTCCTGAGTATGCAGGTCAAGAAGCAACAGTTAGAACTGGACATGGAACAACAGACCATTTCCAAATTGGGAAAGGAGTACATCAAGGGTGTATATTGTCACCCTTCTTATTAAACTTATACGCAGAGTACAGCATGCAAAATGCCAAGCTGGATGAAGCACAAGCTGGAATCAAGATTGCAGGGAGAAATACCAATAACCTCAGATATGCAGATGACAACACCCTTATGGCAGAAAGCAAAGAAGAGCTAAAGAGCCTCTTGCTGAAAGTGAAAGAGGACAGTGAAAAAGTTGGCTTAAAACTCAACATCCAGAAAACTAAGATGATGGCATCTGGTTCCATCACTTCATGGCAAATAAATGGGGAAATATTGGAAACAGTGAAAGACTTTATTGTTTTGGGCTCCAAAGTCGCTGCAGATAGTTATGGCAGCTATGAAATTAAAAGATACTTGCTCCTTGAAAGAAAAGTTGTGACCAACCTAGACAGCCTATTAGAAAGCAGAGATATTACTTTGCCAGCAAAGGTCCGTCTAGCCAAAGCTATGGTTTTTCCAGTGGTCATGGATTGATGTGAGAGTTGGACTATAAAGAAAGCTGAGTGCAGAAGAATAGATGCTTTTGAATCGTGGTGTTGGAAATGACTCTTGAGAGTCCCTTGGACTGTAAGGAGATCCAACCAGTCCATCCTAAAGGAAATCAGGCCTGAATATTCATTGGAAGGACTGATGCTGAAGTTGAAACTCCAATACTTTGGCCACCTGAAGTGAAGAATGGACTCATTTGAAAAAGACCCTGATGCTGGGAGAGATTGAAGGCAGGAGGAGAAGGGTATGACAGAGGATGAGATGATTGGATGGCATCACCAACTCAATGGACATGAGTTTGATTAAACTCTGGGAGTTGGTGATGGACAGGGAGGCCTGCTGTGCTGTAGTCCATGGTGTTACAAAGAGTCGGACACAGCTGAGCGACTGAAATGAACTGAACTGAACTGAATGAGTAAGTGGTTTCCCTGACAGAAAGTGGTCCACTGGAGAAGGGAATGGCAAGCCACTTCAGTATTCTTGCCTTGAGAACCCCATGAAGAGTACGAAAAGACAAAATGATAGGATACCAAAGGAGGAATTCCCCAGGTCAGTAGGTGCCCAATATGCTACTGAAGATCAGTGGAGAAATAACTCCAGAAAGAATGAAGGGATGGAGCCAAAGCAAAAACAATACCCAGTTGTGGATGTGACTGGTGATAGAAGCAAGATCTGATGCTGTAAAGAGCAATATTGCATAGGAACCTGGAATGTCAGGTCCATGAATCAAGGCAAATTGGAAGTGGTCAAACAAGAGATGGCAAGGGTGAACGTCGACATTCTAGGAATCAGCGAACTAAAATGGACTGGAATGGGTGAATTTAACTCAGATGACCATTACATCTACTACTGTGGGCAGGAATCCCTCAGAAGAAATGGAGTAGCCATCATGGTCAACAGAAGAGTCTGAAATGCAGTACCTGGATGCAATCTCAAAAAAGACAGAACGATCTCTGTTCCTCTCCAAGGCAAACCATTCAATATCACAGTAATCCAAGTCTATGCCCCAGCTAGTAACGCTGAAGAAACTGAAGTTGAACGGTTTTATGAAGACCTACAAGATCTTTTAGAACTAACACCCAAAAAAGATGTCCTTTTTATTATAGGGGACTGGAATGCAAAAGTAGGAAGTCAAGAAACACCTGGAGTAACAGGCAAATTTGGCCTTGGAATGTGGAATGAAGTAGGGCAAAGACTAACAGAGTTTGGCCAAGAAAATGCACTGGTCATAGCAAACACCCTCTTCCAACAACAAAAGAGAAGACTCTACACATGGACATCACCAGATGGTCAACACTGAAATCAGATTGATTATATTCTTTGCAGCCAAAGATGGAGAAGCTCTATACAGTCAACAAAAATAAGACCGGGAGCTGACTGTGGCTCAGATCATGAACTCCTCATTGCCAAATTCAGACTTAAATTGAAGAAAGTAGGGAAAACTGCTAGACCATTCAGGTATGACCTAAATCAAATCCCTTATGATTATACAGTGGAAGTGAAAAATAGATTTAACGGTCTAGATCTGATAGATAGAGTGCCTGATGAACTATGGAATGAGGTTCGTGACATTGTACAGGAGACAGGGATCAAGACCATCCCCATGGAAAAGAAATGCAAAAAACCAAAATGGCTGTCTGGGGAGGACTTACAAATGGCTGTGAAAAGAAGAGAGGTGAAAAGCAAAGGGGATAAGGAAAGATATAAGCATCTGAATGCAGAGTTCCAAAGAATAGCAAGAAGAGATAAGAAAGCCTTCCTCAGCGATCAATGCAAAGAAATAGAGGAAAACAACAAAATGGGAAAGACTAGAGATCTCTTTAAGAAAATTAGAGATACCAAGGGAACATTTCATGCAAAGATGGGCTCGATAAAGGACAGAAATGATATGGACCTAACAGAAGCAGAAGATATTAAGAAGAGGTGGCAAGAATACACGGAAGAACTGTGCAAAAAGATCTTCATGACCCAGATAATCATGATGATGTGATCACTAATCTAGAGCCAGACATCTTGGAAAGTGAAGTCAAGTGGGCCTTAGAAAGCATCACTATGAAAAAAGCTAGTGGAGGTGATGGAATTCCAGTTGAGCTGTTTCAAATCCTAAAAGATGATGCTGTGAAAGTGCTGCACTCAATGTGCCAGCAAATTTGGAAAACTCAGCAGTGGCCACAGGACTGGAAAAGGTCAGTTTTCATTCCAATCCCAAACAAAGGCAATGCCAAAAAGTGCTCAAACTACCACACAATTGCACTCATCTCACATGCTAGTAAAGTAATGCTCAAAATTCTCCAAGCCAGGCTTCAGCAATACGTGAACCGTGAACTCCCTGATGTTCAAGCTGGTTTTAGAAAAGGCAGAGGAACCAGAGATCAAATTGCCAACATCTGCTGGATCATGGAAAAAGCAAGAGAGTTCCAGAAAAACATCTATTTCTGCTTTATTGACTATGCTAAAGCCTTTGACTGTGTGGATCACAATAAACTGTGGAAAATTCTGAAAGAGATGGGAATACCAGACCACCTAACCTGCCTCTTGAGGAATCTGTATGCAGGTCAGGAAGCAACAGTTAGAACTGGACATGGAACAACAGACTGGTTCCAAATAGGAAAAGGAGTACATCAAGGCTGTATATTGTCACCCTGCTTATTTAACTTCTATGCAGAGTACATCATGAGAAATGCTGGGCTGGAAGAAACACAAGCTGGAATCAAGATTGCCTGGAGAAATATCAATAACCTCAGATATGCAGATGACACCACCCTTAGGGCAGAAAGTGAAGAGGAGCTAAAAAGCCTCATGATGAAAGTGAAAGAGGAGAGTGAAAAAGTTGGCTTAAAGCTCAACATTCAGAAAACAAAGATCATGGCATCTGGTCCTATCACTTCATGGGAAATAGATGGGGAAACAGTGGAAACAGTGTCGGACTTTATTTTTTTGGGCTCCAAAATCACTGCAGATGGTGACTGCAGCCATGAAATTAAAAGACACTTACTCCTTGGAAGAAAAGTTATGACCAACCTAGATAGTATATTCAAAAGCAGAGACATTACTTTACCGACTAAGTTCCATCTAGCCAAGGCTATGGTTTTTCCTGTGGTCTTGTATGGATGTGAGAGTTGGACTGTGAAGAAGGCTGAGCGCTGAAGAATTGATGCTTTTGAACTGTGGTGTTGGAGAAGACTCTTGAGGGTCCTTTGGACTGCAAGGAGATCCAACCAGTCCATTCTAAAGGAGATCAGTCCTGGGTGTTCTTTGGAAGGAATGATGCTAAAGCTGAAGCTCCAGTACTTTGGCCACCTCATGAGAAGAGTTGACTCATTGGAAAAGACTCTGATGCTGGGAGGGGTTGGGGGCAGGAGGAAAAGGGGACGACCGAGGATGAGATGGCTGGATGGCATCACTGACTCGATGGACGTGAGTCTGAGTGAACTCCATGAGTTGGTGATGAACAGGGAGGCCTGGCGTGCTGCGATTCATGGGGTTGCAAAGAGTCAGACACAACTGAGCAACTGAACTGAACTTAACTGAACTGGTGACTCAATCAGTAAAGAATCTGCCTGAAATGCAGGAGACCTGGGTTTGATCCCTGGATATGAAAGATTCCCCAGAGGAGGCTACGGCAACCCACCCCAGTATTCTTGCCTGGAAAATCTCCATGGACAGAGGAGCCTGGTGGGCTATAGCCCATGTGATCACAAAGAGTCAGACATGACTGAGCTACTTAGCACAGCACAGCACAATGAGTAAGAGGATTATTCCAACTATTTTGGGGAAGGGGCAGAGATCTCCAGGAATTGGGCCACCACCTACTTTTTGGCTGTTGATTGTTGGCCTTGGAACTGCTATGGTGCTGGTGAGTGTGTCGCTTAGCTTATGCTACTCTATTACAATGAACACATAATGAAGCTCAACATCCACTGGAAGTTGAACATTCCACCATCTTGGACCTTGGATTGGTTGGTTCTAACCGATTTCTGTCATATCCTATTGCTCTCTCATTCTTTTAAAGCCTGGACCCTGACCCCTTCCCTCCTGTTTCAAAAGCAAAAATTCGTATGCTACCATGCAAACTTTCTCAATGAACAGTATTAATGAGAGGGAGCAGAGGTACCTTTAATTCAAAAGTAACAAAGTATACTGGCCACCTGTTCCACCAAATAAAAGCTCAAGAGGGATTTTATTGGTCCCCTTCCTTGCTGTGTCACATGGTAGGCACAGAGTGAACATTCCTTGAGTGGACAAATCCTGAATTAATTCATGAAATAGATTAGGTAGGGCTAATCAGAATTCAATTATTTGATATTGAATATGCTGACTAACTTTACAGTTTTAAGATCTTAAAGATATGTGCATATTTAGTCAGTTCTTGACTATTCCTTCTGTAGCCTGTACACGCTTCTAGATCATCACCTAGAATCTCTCTTTACTGCTCATTTGTTGCTAGTTTTCTGCCCAATTGGTTTGCAATCTATAACCATGTCTAAGCAGAAACCAGTTCAAGTCAGACAATAATGTGAGTCTTCGCTCTAGAATGAGCTTATATCTTGAGAAAGTTAGGCTGATTGAGCAAATGGGGTTTGGGGTGGTTTATATCAGGCCATCTATCTGTTTGCCCTGGTCCTCACAGTCCTGTAAAATTGAAGAAGTGAGAGCCAACCCCGACTTCCTCAGAATCTTCCA
The DNA here is from genome assembly GCF_016772045.2 of Ovis aries. Taxonomy (NCBI): domain Eukaryota; kingdom Metazoa; phylum Chordata; class Mammalia; order Artiodactyla; family Bovidae; genus Ovis; species Ovis aries. The sequence goes on along the minus strand of NC_056055.1, from coordinate 45,257,525 downwards.
TGAATTGAGAGTACTGGCAATCTGTCTGGGGCTACAGTAATTGAAATTAATTGGATTTTAGAGATAATAACATTTATGCTAATGTGGGTATCGAGAAGAGACAATAGCCCTGGAGATAAGTACCTTAGAGAGGTGGGGTGGGAGACTTTGCTGTCCCAGCTGGAGAGATTAGGAATCCTGGTGGGGTGGGTGGGTTGCTGCTGTGGTAAGGGTGTGAGATGAGGTACATGAAGTTATAAAGAAGTTGGGAGACTTCAGAGAAGCAAGAGAGGAGTAAAGTGGGGGCAGGGGGTGGGTACGGGGAGAAAATAACTTTTTTAGTTAAGGATAACAGTCATAGAAATGAGCCAAATGGCCCTATTTCATGGTTTCTATGTATCAAGTACTATGTGTTTATGCCATTTTATCCTCACAATAAACTCCTTAGGTGGTACTATGTTATTTTCTTTATTTTAAAGAAGAGGCTTGGAAGGGTTAAATAACTTATTGCTTGGCCAAGGCATGTGCAAAGTAAGTACTTGTAACCTTTTCTCCACACCACCTTTTGTTTGTCCAAAGCAGGAAACAAACAGCAAAGAGGACCAGGAGATGTGAAGTTCTGCTACATCTCTGAAGAGAGTGAATTTGACAAGGGACCTGAAGGAAAGACCTAGGACCTGAGAGAAAAATTTCAAATAGTAAGCCCTTTATAGGACTTCCCTGGTGGCTTAGTGGTAAAAAATCCACCTGCAATGCAAGAGATCCAGGAGACGCTGGTTTGATCCCTGGAATGGGAAGATCCCCTGGAGGAGGGCATGGTAACCCACTTCAGTATTCTTGCCTGGAGAATACCATGGACAAAGGAGCCTGGTGGGCTACAGTCCACAGGGTTGCAAAGAGCTGGACACTAATGAAGTGACTGAGCGTGCACACACCAGCCTTGTACAAGGAAAGACATTGGCTTGTAGGCTTTCCCCTACCTTTGCATCATTAGCGATCTTCCCATGGGGCTCTGCATGAGTCCTGTCAAGTGAGGGGTTCATGAACAGAAGGTGAACTGCAAAGCTGTGCAATCAGTTGAACATGTTAATGAACCAAACATTACTGTGAGTGAGCATGAGAACCATCACCCCAACCTGGCCTGTGTCCCAATAACTGGGGAAATTGACCTTTGCAAACTTAACCTCCAATACCTTGGCCACATGATGTGAAGAGCTGACTCACTGGAAAAGACCTGATACTGGGAAAGATTGAAGGCAAAAGGAGAAGAGGGTGGCAGAGGATGAGATGATTGGATAGCATCACTGACTCAATGGACATGAGTTTGAGCAAACTCTGGGAGAGAGTGAAGGACGAGAAAGCTGGGCATGCTGCAGTCCATGGGGTCACAAAGAGTTGGACACAACTTAGTGACTGACCAACAACAACAAACATTATCTACACTGGGGTTTTCACACTGAGAAAATGCCTGCAAACTTTTATTAACTGTATTAAGCTGGAAGTGGCATAGCGAGGAAATGGAGAGAGACTGGCTGGAGAGAATCAGATTTTGGAAGAGAAATCCCAGATCACATGAATGGTGGCCGTGAGAGGGAGGGCAATCTCACTGTGAGTGTTCTGCCTAGAGTATGAGTAGCTATTCTGTCAAGGATTCTTAAGGTTAAGTAGTAGATGAATCTTGGAGAGAATCTGGGCCTTCTGAGACATACTGGCACTGTTTTGTGTGTGGCAGTGTGATGTGCTATGGAGAAATTTTGGAGCTAGAGCTGGATTCAGTTACAAGCTGAACCATCCATTTGCTGATGACTTTAAGTACTTAACCTTGCATGTGTGATAAGTTGCTTCAGTCATGTCTGACTCGTGTGACCCTACGGACTGTAGCCCTCCAGACTTCTCTGTTCATGGGATTCTCCAGGCAAGAATATAGGAGTGGGTTGTCATGCCCTTCTCCAGGGGACCTTCCCAACCCAGGGATCAAACCCACATCTCTTACAGGCAGGTTTTTTTTTTTTTTTTTTTTTTTTTTTTTACCACTAGCACCACCTGGGAAGCATTCGGTATGTGACCTTGCTGCTCTAGGACGCTTAAGAGCCAAGTAGGGTACTAACACCCAGCTCCCAAAGTTTTCTTGGGGTTTCCAATGAGTGATTCGAACCCTTGGCCCATCACAGACACTACGAACAGTGTGGATTTTGTGGATGTGTTGATACTTCAACCACGTTGTGGGAGTGGAGAACAGAAAATTGGGGATTCCTCCTCTTTACCTTTGATTTTTAGCATTCTTTTCTATATTATCAAAGAAGTCTGCTGAGATATGAACATTGGCCTAACTCTATTTCACCCAGATTTAAGTCAACATTGAACTTCGTGTTTCGTAAATGGAAAGTGAAGTCGCTCAGTCATGTCTGACTCTTTGCGTGGACTGTAGCCCACCATGCTCCTCTGTCCATGAGATTTTCCAGGCAAGAGTACTGGAGTGGGTTGCCATTTCCTTCTCCAGAGGATCTTTCCGACCCAGGGATCGAACCCAGGTATCCTGCATTGTAAGCAAGACGCTTTACCATCTGAGCCACCATGAAAGTCCTTCGCAAATGGAAGGCCATATCACTATTAATCCATTTGGTTGTTTCTTTCTTCTTATTTTGAGCTTTTTTCAGTTACTTATGCTTGAAAAAGTCTAAAATGTACCTTTAATCTCCTTGTCATACTGCAACCTGCCACTTCCAGCTATTTCTTATAATAAAAGGATTCTTTATTCAGTATAATGTGTTAAGGCTATATGCAAATACTGTTTGTTTGTTTTTGTTTGCTATCTAGGTCAAATCATGGGACTCTTCTTGTATATTTGAGAAAGGGGACAAAGTTAAAATGGTAGTGAGATTAACAAACACACTCAACCAGCTAGATCTGGTCTCAAACAGAACAATATTTAAACCAATTCTGAATTCATGGTATGTTTAAATTTTATGAATTCTTCTTGGCTTGCCTTCCAAGTCATTAGGAAAACCATTCACCTCCCTGCTAATCAATCAGTCTAACTGATTACTAATCAATTTCCAGAAGCCCTGAAATCCTAGCAAAACTGCCTGCCCTCCCCTTTCCATCGCAGTACCCTGCCACTGCCCTGTTCCCCTATTGCTCTTGGTCTTTGTCTCTGGGAAAACTTACACAGGCCTTATAGATCTCACTTGACCTTTCTGAAGCATAAACACAGCACCATAATGACAGTCAATTAAACAAAAAGGCTGTCTGTCCCGACACTGCAGCGCCCCGAAAACAGTGAAAACTACTAGCCACTTAGAAGCAATGAAAAGCATCAAACCGGGTAGAAATTGCGGTGCTGCTCTTAAGTTCAATTTTCCTTGTAGCTCAATTTCCTAGCTTTGCACTTTCCTAGGTAAATCATATTAACAGAAGAGAAGGAGAGGGGCATAGGGAGATAGGTGGTAGAGAGCCAGATAGTCCACTGAAGTGACAGCATCTCATCTTGAGCCACGAGGCAATAGGAAACAGGTACTCTTGACAAGCAGGTATTCAGCTGTATGAGAAGTCATTTAATAGGAAATGGGAGCAGAGGTCTTCTGCTGGCAAGGAGTATCTTCATTATTGCTGTCATGGTGCCTGTTAACTATCCCCATCTATCATTCATTCAATACCTCAGTGAAATTAGCCAACTGCATATTAGAGCAAAGCTCGGATGTGCCAATCTCCTTGGAAAGCATTAAGCTGTCTTCTCTTATGCATTCTCCTCACCCTCCACTCTTTTTTTTTTTTTTAACTGCCCATTAATGAACTTTCATTTGCATCATGAAACAATGAAGTCCTTTGGCCAATTACGTGAAATGACAGGTGCTCTGTCAGTGTCCCTGTCACCTGCTTGCCATCTTTGTGGAAGCAGTGGGCTAGAGTGGATTTATATTTCAAACATTACTTCCCTTTGCCCATTTCTGGATGGAGGCAGTACACTTTTAGCTGGCACAATGAGTCTCTGGCTTAATAAAATGGCTTGTGGCCAACCTGGATGAAAAACTATGAAGTCAGTTTTGACAGATCCCTTTACGGGATCCTAGCTCATAAACCATGAGGGGAACAGGACATCTAGGAGCCACAGCAAAGTTGTTCTTTCTATCCCAGGAGATGCGTGCTGTAGCACATCTTGAGATTACTTTTGGCAGGCCTCCTCTGGGATGTTTCCCTTACCATAGAACTATTATTCCAATTGCTTTGATTCAGAAAAAAAAAAAAAAAAAAAAGCTTGTAGTTTTGAGCTGTCTTCTAGGGACTGACACACATGAAATAGAAACCAGCGCTTATAGAACATTGTCAGCCAAGTGCAGTGCTACTTGCACTTATGTTAATTCTCCATTCAGTCGCGCAAAATAGATATGAAAACTGGTCTTACAAGTGTGAAAGCTGAAGCTTTAATAGATCAAGAAAATAATCCAAGATCGAAACTGCAAAACTATTACTTTTCTATTGCACAAGGAGGCAGTGGTGAGCAAGGCGAGAAAAATACATCAGGTCTTAGCTCTGCCACTTGTTAGCTGAGTTACCATTGGGAAACCATTTATCCTCTCTGTTTCCCCAATTTATCATCTGGATAATAACGAGTGGATACTGTTCAGTTCTAGGAATGTTATGAGATTAAATTAGACATCATAACAGCCTTGGGCACAAGGAAGGCACTCAATAATTTTTGTGACATTTTTTTCCTTTTACGTATGCTACTCAGGGAGAAAGCTTAAAAAAAAAATCTCAGAAGAGAAGACAAGACATACTCATGTAAAAAAAAAAACATGGAAACATAAAAGCACTAAATTTCATAACACCATTTATTGATATTATATACATTTAAGTAGCATAGTATAGCACTTAGTAGAAAAGCTTATCATTAAGGCAATAGATGGGTAGTGCAAATGCTAAAAGCAAGAAGATTTGAATGAGGGAGAGATAATACTCAAGTCATAGGGAATGACAATTATCTTGCTAAGATAGCTTTGATTTTTAAAAATTACCTACTTTTTAAAAATAGGCAATACATTTACATGTATGTCTCAAATATCAAAAAGCTTAAAAGTTCACAAGGGGAAGTTTTCCCCCCACATCTCTAGCTCTCAGTCCCCTAGTATTCCTCCCCAGAGGCAACCAGTGTTGTCAACTTCATATCCCTGCACAAATACAGTGTGTGTTTGGCTCAGTGGTAAAGAATCCACCTGCAATGCAGGATTTGCAGGAGATGTGGGTTTCATCCCTGAGTTGGGTAATTCCCTAGAGGAGGGCATGGCAATCCACCCCAGTATTCTCGCCAGGAAAGTTCCATGGACAGAGAAGGCTGGCAGGCTATGGTCCATGGAATCAAGAGTCGAACACACTGAAGAAACTGAGCACCCATTATAAGCAAATACATATAAATAATCTCTCTTACCTTATGCTACATTCTTTCTGAACTATTATTTACCTGTTATTTCACTTAAAAGATATTTTAGAAATTATTGGTAGAGATTATTGTATATCAGTATAGAGAGCTTTCTTTATTTTTGAACCAGCATAACATTCTATGGTATGAATGCATTATACTTTATTAAATTCCCATTGATGGATGTTAATTTTATTTCCAATCATTTTCCACCAGTAAAAATGCTTCAGTGAATAATCATATACATATATCATTTCATATGTGTGTGGGACTATCTATAAGATAAATTTCTAGAACCGGGTTTCTGGGTCAAGGACCTTTTGCATTTGCGAAGTTCATAGATAATGCCAAATTACCCTCTGTAGAGCTTGTAATTTACCCTCCTTCAACATCATATGAGATATAGCTTTGCCATCCTAATATTGTAAAAAATTCTGGATTTTTATCAATCTGATAGGTAAAAATGCTAAGAGTGTATTTAAACATTTATCTTTCATTTATGTGGAAAGTTGAGCATGCTTCAGATTTGAAGATGTCTTTTGCAAAGACTTTATCCTCATTTCTGTTGTGTTGTTTATGTATCCTTTTAATATGCTGCTTCAGTTACATTTCCTGGTTTGTTATTTGTCTTTTAACTTCCTATAATGTGTTCCTCCCACTGCCCCCCTCACCCCAGGCAGATGTTTTGTTTTTTTAACATAGTTAAACTTTAAGTCTTTAAACACGGCTTTTAAAACTCACTGAATTGATTTAGAATGATTCCAGTGTGATTTGGGTCCCTGGTTTCTCTCCACATCCCTCCCAATTCTGTGTGGAAGAAAGTCCTGAGATGATGTTTCTACTGTTCCATGACTCTCCTATAGAGCCAGAGGTAAGACCCATCCACTCCTTTGCATGCATTTTACTTAATACTGGAAGCTTAATAAATATTAAATGGATGAATGGAGAGTGGCTAAAAGGATGAAGGAAATGCTGAATTGCTGAATTCAGGCCCTGACAGTGATATGTGAGTCTGCAAAGCATGCAGACTAGATGTTTTTGGATTCAGTGCATTTATTCATTGGTGAGTGAGTTAACAATGCAGTATACAGCATCATCCATTTTGTGAGTGGCCATTAAATGTTAATAGTTACGTGCAACAGGTAGAATAGAAGGAGAGGGAGAGAAAAAAAAAAGAGGAGTCAGGATGAAAACAACAAAAAAGACTTCAGAACCTTGAACAACAGTGGGGCAGGAACCCCTAGGACAAATCATGAATAAAGGGATCAGCTTTGGGGCACCAAAACTTCCTCTTTTGCCCCATGTATAGTGCTTTTTATCCTGTAGAGAGCTGGGTGCTGGGTTTTCAGCACTCTGTCCCCTTAAATGTGGTTGATCTGGGCCTGTTCTTTGCAGATAGCTGAACTTTTGCTCCAGACCAGTTTCTCAGGGCTGCCCATTTCATATAGAACCCATTTGATATAGAATATGCTCTGTGTCATCCTGAACACACAGGTCCCGTTCTTGACTACTCGACCCTGGGAAGTGATCTGCTAAACAAATCATGCTAGGATGGTAATGACTACTACTACACATGTTACTCTTTAAGCCTAAAGAATGCATCTTTTATAGGAAGGTTTTATATGATAAGTTGATAATTCATGCATTTTGAACCTGAGGAATTTGGTTTACTAGTTGCCAGGATATCTGGGTCTAGTAAGCAGAATTTTTTACTTGTGGTAGTTGTTGTAGATAAGTGAATTGTGTGTGGGTCTTTAAACTGAAGACAAAATGAAAAGAGAAGCACCATTATAACAACGTTTCTATGTAACTGTAGTGTCGTGGGCAATTTGGGAATGTGGAGAGTGTACCAGGAGTCAGGGCCGCCAGATCCTTGAAAATGTCTTCGATGCCCCTAAGAGCATCCTTAGAGCTTCTGCCATCACAGTTCTTCTGCGTTGCTGCTGCTGCTGCTAAGTCGCTTCAGTCATGTTGGATTCTGTGCGACCCCATAGACAGCAGCTTGCCAGGCTCCCCCGTCCCTGGGATTCTCCAGGCAAGAACACTGGAGTGGGTTGCCATTTCCTTCTCCAATGCATGAAAGTGAAATGTGAAAGTGAAGTTGCTTAGTCGTGTCCGACTCTTAGTGACCTCATGGTCTGCAGCCTACCAGGCTCCTCTGTCCATGGGATTTTCCAGGCAAGAGTACTGGAGTGGGGTGCCATCGCCTTCTCCGCATAGCTGGTAGTAAATAGCTCATAGGCATGCTAATTCTCTTTTATTTAATCTCATCCCTCTTCAGCACCCTTGACTGCCTGCATGTTTTTCTTTTCCATTCTGGCTCCTCAGGCTGGGAAGAACAATTTGACTATGCCTTGCTGACATACCTCAGAGCATTCATGATCATCCTCAATAGCCAGCTTAGATGTGTGTATTTAAGTTGCTAAATGCTCATCCTTGCAGAAGCCATTGCCTTGATTCTGTGTGACAGCGTGCTGTTTACTCCTGCTCAGCACACAACAGCAGCGGGAAGGGATGTCTGAGGGCTTCACCAGAAAGTGAAAAGAACTTCCCCAGAGGAACAAATGATCTTGATGCTGGCAAATAAGTACATATGCATTTTTATTTTTTCTTAGTTAATTCCAAGAGAGGGGTGTAAAGTGAGAGAATGTAAGGGTGCTACATCCAGGCTGTCAGAATGCTAAGGCAACATTTTTCATGATGCTTTAATACTTCAAGTGACTTAACTGTTGAAAGAAAGACTGATGATTATAGAATCTTAAGACAGAGGGGAGAATAGAGATGCCGCCCCTGATACTTGTAAAGGATGCAGAAGGTGAAAAGGAGAAACTAACATCTATGTTATATGCCACATACTGTGCTTGTTGTTTTATATATATTAACATAAATAATTCTCATGCATCATGATTAAAACATATTATAAACATATTTTAAAACATATTATAGTTGAGGAAACTGAGGTTCTGAGAGATGAGATAATTTTCTTGAGTTCTCAGTATTAACACACAGTAGAATATATCAGCCTTATTCCAAACATCATTTTGTACCTCCTCACATTATACCCTTCTGTTTTAAAGGTAGGCAGATTTAGACCCAGGAGAATAAGGTCTCTTCCTCCCGTTTCTCAGTCCAGAGCAGCAGGAAGCCAAAGAGGAGGAAAGGTGAATGCTTTCATCTTCTTCCTTTTGTCCTTCATGTCTTTAATGATGTGTTTTGATCACTGAGAGTCTGCTGTTAATGCAGTCTGAATCTCTTTCATGACATGCTCCTTTAAGTGATATACACTTAATGAGTTGATAAAGTGGTTGCAGTTTGGATCTCAGACAGTTGTACATGGTACAGAGGGCAAGCTTCTTTCAGTAACTCATTACTCAGCATGCAAGCCAATACGCAAGGATCTTGACAGGCACCCATGCACTCGTGCATGTGCGTGTGTGTGTGAATGTCCAGAGACCAAGCACGAGTGATTTTTTTTTTTCTTTTTTGTCTGTCAATTGATTTTTTCCAGCTGGACCACTCTGTGCATCCTAGAAAGCTTAAGGAAGTTAGTGGTCCATAAATCATCCACTAAGTCCTCAAATGAGGCCCTCTCTATTGGAAATGGTAACAGTGATTCTATCAAGAGTATATTAGGGTTGTGAACTCATCACTGTTGTCATAACATCTTTCAAATCAAGTCATGCTCTTTGCACTTGCTGTCTAAAGCTGGTATTTGGAGATAAGCTTTTGCTATGTATCACCAAGCCAGAAACTTTTAATGTAGAAAGGGAATTGTGCTTTCCAGCATGAACAGCATGAAAGCAAAAAGAAAGTGGAGCTTAACCACTTTGGTTAGAGCCCTAGTCCCTCTTGTGAACTCCCAAGGGTAAGATCTCTGTGATCCAACCATCCTTGGACTGGTCCAACCCTGCTTAGACTAGGGTTGCCCCAAATAAAAGAAAGCCTTCATGAGTAGAAGTTACTCTCAATAAAGTAATAAAGCAACAGTGAATAAATATGGGTATAGGAAAAATTATTTCTCACTCTTAGGAAGGAAACTGGCATTACAATCTAGGCTGTAGCTGAGCCAATGATGTACCATGCGAACTTAGGAGAATGACTTCACTTGCCTGGACCTCAGTTTTTCCATTTGTGAAGTGGAAATATTTGATATCTTTTCAACCTGGTTCATAAGATTACTTTGAGGAACAAAAGATCTTATATTCATGAAATGGTTTTAGAATATTAATGACCCTATGTGTCTGTAAGTTATTCTAATTATTAAGGCCCATGTTGCACTCCTCTCATTCAACCAGAAAATGTCTGTTGATTCTTTATTCCTTATAACGCTCCCATTGGGGTCTACAGAGTTATGAGATGACCCCTAAGGTCTGGTACATGACCCGTGTGTGATCTTCTTTCTTTGAGTGTGGGTAGGAATTCCCTGATAGCTCAGATGGTGAAGAATCCACCTGCAATGCAGGAAACCTGGATTCTATCCCTGGGTCAGGAAGATCCCCTGGAGAAGGGCATGGTAACTTACTCCAATATTCTGGCCTGGAGAATCCCATGGACAGAGGAGCCTGGTAGGTTACAGTCTGTAGTAGCAAAGTGTTGGACATGACTGAGCAGCTAACACTTTCACTTTCACTTTCACTCACAGGAATTGTGATTATGATGCAATAGCCATTACAGTGGTTATGTTAGCTTATCTAATACTCCATCATAGGAGTCTGGAATGGGAAAACTACTACTGGCCTTGAAGATACCATCTCCCTGAGTTCTATAGCTGCAAGGAAATGAATTCTGTAAACAACTAAGTCAGCCTGGAAGAAGACCTTACGTCTCAGGCGAGACCCTAGCCCTAGCCGACAGACACTTTCATTTCACCCTTGTGATAATCTGAGCAGAAAACCCAGTTAAATTCTGTCCAGACTTCTGACTTGCAGAACTGTGAGATAATAAATACGTGCTGTCGTAAGCTGTTAAGTTTGTGGTCATTTGTTACACAGGGATAGAAAATGAATATACCCATTTATTCCTCCCCCCACCCCACCCCACTGCTACCAAATAGATTCCCACAGGTGTCTTCTTTTGTTATTTTATCTATACTATTTCCACAGTCTTCCTGGAATCAGTCTTCCTTCCACCCCACTTCATCTCCTGGTAAGCTATTCCATACAAAGACGTGTGACTTCTTTTTGCTTTTTCATCTCAGTTTAAACTTTTCATTTTGTGTTGGGGTGTAGCTGATCAACAAACACTGCTGTGACAGTTTCAGGTGAACAGTGAAGAGACTCTGCCATACATAGACAGAAAGGCATATGACTTCCATATGTTGTATACGAAGGCTCCCCAACCCCTGGGCCGCAGACTGGTAGTGGTGAAGCTTCATCTGTATTTACAGCTGCGCCCCATCCCTTACATTACCGACTGAGCTCAGCCTCTTGTCAGATAGTGGCGGCATTAGATTCTCATAGGAGCGGGAACCCTACTGTGAACAACTCATGCCAGGGATCTGGGTTGCCCGCTCCTTATAAGAATCTAATGCCTGACGATCCGAGGTGGAGCTGAGGCAGTGATGCTAGTGCTGGGGAGCGGCTGCAAATATAGATTATCATTAGCACAGTAAATGCAATGTGCTTGAATCATCCCGAAACCATCCCCCACCTCGCCCATCCGCCTGTCTGTGGAGAAATTGTCTTCTGTGAAACCAGTCCCTGGGGCCAAAAAGGTTGGGGATCACTGCTGCACACTGTTGACTCTATTGGTTAAAACTCAGTTTTGCATTTCTGAAATAGGCTTGTGTCTCATGATAGATGTGCACATTCATTGTAGGGCTTGTTTTCTTCCCCAAAAGCTCTTATTAAATCGATGATACATCTTACCAGTGAATAGTGTCTAAAGTGAAAAAGTTAGTCACTCAGTCATGCCCGACTCTTCGCAACCCCAAGGACTGTAGTCTGCCAGGCTCCTCTGTCCATGGAATTTTCCAGGCAAGAATACTGGAGTGGATTGCCATTCCCTTCTCCAGGGGATCTTCCTGACCCAGGGATCGAACTCATGTCTCCTGCATTGCAGGTAGATTCTTTACCGTCTGAGGCACCAGGGAAACCTAAGCCTAATAGTGGCTAAGAATCAAGGAAATCTGAGACAGTAGTTCAGTCCTAAGCATGACTGTGTAGCACTAAACAATGTCTAGAGAGAACCTTCAGATACCCTCCAGGACGACAGAAGCAGGTCTCCTTCTTATGGACCTCTTCAACAGCATCAGTAGTAAAATATGTGGATGTCCAGTCCTTTCTCTATGAAGAAGCTGCTGGGGACAATTGTGGGATTTGGTTTATTTGCATTTATTTTTCACTTTCTCATTGTTCTAGGTTGGGGACATTCTGGATTCCTTTGACATTCCTTTTCTTCTTCGACCCCAGTGACCTACATCTCTGATACAGACTATTCCCTGATTCCCAAAGGACATCACAGATGGTGACATATTCATTTTGGTTTGTGCCTCTATCCTGGATCTGACCTATGAGAGTGACCAGGATCTGGCCCCTTCCCAGGACTCCTACTCTATCCTACTCATTCTCTTATGCAAGCTCTGATTGGATTTACTTTAGGCAGAGGAAGAGCGTGCTCAGGCACTTGACCAGACCTCTCAGTCATCGTTTATTAGCTGCGCAATCTTGGGCAAGTCACTCCTCCCTCCTCTGGTGTCAGTTTCTCATCTGTTTTTGTTGTTTAGTCCCCAAGTCACGCCGGCCTCTTTGCGACCCTATGGACTGTAGCTTACCAGGCTCCTCTACCCATGGGATTCTCCAGACAAGATACTGGAGTGGGTTTCCATTTCCTACTCCAGGGGATCTTCCAGACCCAGATATTAAATCCACGTCTCCCGCCTTGCAGGCAGATTCTTTAACACTGAGCCCCCTGGGAAGCCCTTTCTCATCTGTACAGGGGTACTTTTTAAAGGTTTTTTCTTCTCGTCTCTATGAGTAGCCTGACCTTTTTGCCCCTTTATTACGAATCTCTCTAAAGCCATAATAGAGAGTGGGTACTGACTACAATGGAGTCAGTCCATGGCACTCAGGGGTTACAGTATTCCCTGGCATCCCAGGAGGGGGTGGGGAAAAGCCTGGGCCCCCTTATTCATCCGGTTGTTCTCAGCAGGAGATAGAGCCATAATCTACATTTCGCACAGCAGATTTCCCTCACAACCAGACTAACTGACATCCTTCTGTCTCCAAGTTCATTCCTGCAGATGTTTTCAAGCCTCATCACTTTATCATAATTGTTATGATAAGCATCTCTACCAAAATGATAGTAAAAACTCAATTTTCCTGAGCAAAATTAACAACAAAAAGTGTTCATGGCTCATGCAACCTGGTTATTAAGCTGTAGCAGGAATTGACTGCAGCTGTGAAATAAGATATAATTAAAATCTGGGGCCCTTTACCACGTGTCTGGTTTGTGCATTTGCAGTGTTGTAGATACATGAATTACTGGGGCTAACCAGCTCAAGTTGTCAATTGGGAACCTGTCCAGTGGAATTACATTCATCTGAATGTCAGGAGTTTGGGGGGTGGGGAGGGTGAGGCGGGATGGGAGGGAGAGGGAGAGAGAGAAAGATGGGAGAGAGAGAGACAAGTACAATACATTCAGGAAAGTACAGCGATAACTTGGGTAAATAGGTAAGTTGAGGGAAAGTAGGAAACTCTAGCAATAACCTGGGTAAATAGGAAGGTAGAGGGGAAAGATCCTCATCATGGACTCCAGTTTAGATCTGCCATCAGCTGTGCAATCTTGAAGGAGTCATTTATCTCTGGGATTCTTAGCATCCTCTGATAGTATTAGGAGAAGGCAGTATATATTATTCATAGGTTCTTTGCTCTAACATTATGGGCTACTATTCTACTTGCTCAAGGTAGAAAGGATGGGCCTAACGTGAATAACTTGGAATCATACGAGTAAAAACCATTACAGGTTCATTACCAAAAGACAAGACTGATGAAGACGAAGCCTGGAATCACGAGCAGTGGATTCAGTTACTCTGGTTGGACTCCTGGTTTTCAATTTATGTGGGCATTATTATCTCATTAGCTCTTTTTTTCTAAATGATCACGCTTTTATTAAACTCATGTGCAAAACTCTTTTCTTCTGAAGCCCTTGGCTTGTTAATGTTTTGCTTGTTATGAAAGCCAAAGGAATTTTTTGTGACTGACCTCTGTTTGGCCCCTCCACCCTATGACCATCCCTAGCTGCAGCAGTATCTCCCAGTCTTTCATATCATTTCAAATATTAATAAAATATATATGCATGTTACATATATTTTGGGTCCTCAAGGTCTCAATAGACCTTTGTGGTTTTGACTTCACTTATACCCTTCAGATCTATTGGAACAAACTGGTGCTAAGTGAGAATATCTTTAATGCCTGATTATTCAAGTGGGCTTTAAAGAGTCTGCTGTTCTTACCTTGGATAGCTCTGAGGCCGTGGACAGTAGGTCATACATGCGGCTCTGCTTTGGAGCTGTGATACAGGACAAGAAAGACAGTGGTCATCAGGGCACCTGGAACCCAGCGATCTGCTGGATGAGGCTGTCCTTCACACTGAGGGTTGGGCTGATGAGTTATAGGCTCAGTCTGTCTCTCACAGAGGCTACTTCCAAGTACTCACAGGAGTTTGGCCACATGTCTGTTAGTTTATCTTCTAATATCCCAGAGAGGGTCCATCCTCCAAGTCCCCATTTGTCTCCTATGTCTTTTCCACAGCCCAAAACTCTCTGATGACAAATGTTCATCGTCAGGGGGATGGATAAAAAAAATGCAGTATATAAATAGCCAGGACATGGAAGCAACCTAGGTGTCCATTGGCAGATGAGTGGATAAGAAAGCTGTGGTACATATACACAATAGAATATTACTCAGCTATTAAAAAGAGTGCATTTGAATCAGTTCTAATGAGGTGGATGAAATGAGCCTATTATACAGAGTGAAGTAAATAAGAAAGAAAAATACCAATACAGTATATTAATGCATATATATGGAAGTTAGAAAGATAGTAATGATGACCCTATATGCGAGACAGCCAAAGAGGCAAAGATGTAAAGAACAGACTTTTGGACTCTGTGGGAGAAGGCGATGGTGGGATGATTTGAGAGAATAGCATTGAAACATGTATATTATCATATGTGAAATAGATTGCCAGTCCAGGTCTGATGCATGAGACAGGGTGCTCAGGGCTGGTGCACTGGGATGACCCTGAGGGATGGGATGGGGAGAGAGGTGGGAGTGGGGTTCAGGATGGGGAACACATTTACAGCCATGGCTGATTCATGTCAATGTGTGGCAAAACCCACTACAATAGTGTAAAGTAATTAGCCTCCAATTAAAATAAATTATTTTTTTTAAGGATTCTTACATGGAAGAAAGGAGATATAATAGAAAAGTGGTTACATAGAAGCTTGAGTTGTAACTGGAATTATCAATATCAATCTGTGATGGTATCAGTAACAAATATTTCATAAATATTTTGTAGTTCTGTCCAATAAACAGCCCCCAAACAATAATCAACCCAGAAATAGCATGCATCCTTTATGCTTAGATTGTGATACAATGTAAACTCTCGTTATAATTTCTCACTAAAATAAACCAGGGCTTTGGGGAGGAGTGGTCAAAATGGGCATGTGGTTAAGAAATGAACTAGACGAGCCTATAGCATCCTGTATCACCAGAGAGAAAGAAAACTTTCAAATATTGCTAGGGTCACGTCAAAAGGATTCAGAGGCCAGCTTTAAAGGCTCAAAGATGGGACAATCTGAGCTCAAACATGATGATAATTACAATGGATTGAAGCTCATAAAAATGTTTACATTGAAAAGCTTATAATGATTGTGTGTGCACATTTGTGTATATACCCTTTGGAAAATGATAAGGAAGTAACTCATTATCTTGAAAATTGGTGAATAAAGAGAATGAGTCCAACATTTAAAAAAATGCAGTATATAAACACAATGGAATATTATTCAACCATTAAAAAGAATGAAATAATGCCATTTGCAGCAACATGGATGGACCTAGGGAGTGTCATAGCAAGTGAAGTCACTCAGAGAAAAACAATTAGTGTATGAGATTTCTTATATGTGAAATCTAAAAAGAAGGTGATACAAATGAACTTATTTACAAAACAGACAGAGACAGACTTAGAGAACAAACTCATGGCTATAAGAGGGGGAGGGTTGATGGGGGAGGAATAGTTAAGGAGTTTGGAATAGACATGTACACACTGCTATACTTAAAACGCATAACCAACAAGGACCTACTGTGTAGCACAGGGAACTCTATACAATATTATATAACAAATGGGAAAATAATTTGAGAAAGAATAGGTCTTGTATATGTATAACTGAAACACGTTGCTGTACATCTGAAATGGTCACAGTATTGTTGAAGTGAGGTGGAAGTTGGTCAGTCGTGTCCAGCTCTTTGCGACCCCATTGACTGTACAGTCCATGGAATTCTCTAGGCCAGAATACTGGAGTCAGTAGCCTTTCCCTTCTCCAGGCGATCTTCCCAACACCAGGGATAGAACCAGATCTCCTGCATTGCAGGTGGATTCTTTAGCAGTTGAACCACAAGGGAAACCCAAGAATACTGGAGCGGGTAGCCTATCCCTTCTCCGGCAGATCTTCCCAACCCAGGAATAAAACTAGGGTCTCCTGCATTGCAGATGGATTCTTTACCAACTGAGCTATCAGGGAAGCCCACAGTATCAACTATAATATAAAATAATCTTTAAACAAGCCCCCTTAAAACCCTCTGCCCTATGTCTTTCTTTCATCTTCAATGCCAAACTAACTGTGTGAGCGGGGTATGCGCTTGGTTCTCTCCAGGCCTTTGTTTCACAGATGAATGTGTGAACAGACTAGATAATCTCCAAGTTTTCTTTCTGTCATGGACTGTTATGCTTCTTAGACAGGTGTGAACAGCTGTGGCTGGATTCTAACAGAATTGTGATAAAGAATCTTGGACTAGTTTTCTTCTTACAACCATTTAATATAGGTTTTTCATGGATTGAAGGTAATTCCTGCCCCTGCCATTCAAGATAGAAGCAAATAAATCTAAGAAGGGACAATGAAGGGAAAGGGGCAAAGGGACAATAACATACAGCTAACACCAGGGCCTGACCCTGTGCTAGGTGATGCCTCCAACAGAACATCATCTGGAGGTACATTAAGTACACAGGAACCCAGGCTCTGGGTTCTGGCTGCCTGTCATGGAACCCTGGCTGTAATACTAAGTATCCATTTGGCCTTGGGTAAGTTATCCCGCACCTCTGCATCTCAGTCACCTGATCTATAAAATGGTACTAGAATACCCCTGTTACATATTTACTGTCAGAAGAATGTGTTTGTACATGCAAAGGACATAGAAAAGATACTGACACATATTAAATGCTGAATAAATGTTAGCTATTAGTACTACTATTCAATGTTTTTATTATTTATCTACGGCTGCACTGGGTCTTCGTTGCTGCGTGCAGATGGCAAGTTGGGGCTACTCTCTGGTTGCAGTGCATGGGCTTCTCATTGCGGTGGCTTCTCCTGTTGCAGAGCACGGGTTCTAGTCTATGTGGGCTCCAGTAATTGGTGTGTGTAGGTTTAGCTGCTCTGTGGCGTGTGGGATCTACCTGGACTAAGAATTGAACTTGTGTCCCTTGCGTTGGCAGGCGGATTCTTAACCACTTCCCTGGACCACCAGGGAAGTCCACTACTATTCAATCTTAATCACGCATGCCTTTTACAAATATGAAAACTGAGCCTCGGGGAGGTTGAGTAGCTTGCTTGAACTCACTTAGCCACTGAGTGGCAGAGTTGGGATTCAAACCCAAGTTTATCTGGCTTCAAAGCCCATAATCTCTTTTCTACTCTGCAAGTCTTAAGAGACAAAGGTCTGGAAGAATTATCTTCCCTCTCAATTTTGGCTTCTAAAGCATCACCATAAGAATGTTTTAAAGAAAACTAGGACTCAATGTTCATTTCCCACATAGACTCTTGTTTAGGAAAGTACCATAATGTCGAGACTTTGATGCGTTGAGCATGTAATAAGTCTGGGCCCAGTCAAAAACTGAGGCCGCAGCAGAAACTGTACTATTGGCTTCAGAAGGTCCCTTTCCATTGGCTGGTAGGAGAAAGGTCTTCTTTGGAATCAGACATTTGTAATGGAAATAGGTAACTTAGTCTCTGAAAGTCTTGATTTTCACATCTGTTGTAGGAACGGGGTCGTCTCTGGTGGTTCAGAGGTAAAGAATCTGCCTGCAATGCAGGGACTGCAGGTTCAATCCCTGGGTCAGGAAGATCCCCTGGAGGAGGGCACAGCAACCCACTCCATTATTTTTGCCTTCAGAATCCCACGGACAGAGGACCTTGGCAGTTCAGTTCATAGGGTAGCAAAGAGTAGGACATGACTGAAGTGACTTAAGATGCACACATAGAACTAAGAGTCTGGGCCACTCGCCTTGCAGGATTGTGGCCAGGGCGGCAAGACACCACTCCTGTCAGTTCCCTGGAACCTTACACAGGAAATCTTAGCTCATCTTCATTTTCTTTCTACTTTCCCCTTTCTCCTACTGCTCCTTGAGCAGATAATTCTTCCTAACAGTCAGAAACTAAGTATCTAAGATCTTGCAACCATTGCTGTGTTTTTATATATACAAACACAAGCTTATTGAGGACTGTAATTGCTCAGGGATTTCCCTTCTTGAAACCTCTTTGGGTAACCAGAGTCTCTCTGGCTCCTCTCATACTGTTTCTGATGTTAACATTTTAATAACACATTCAGAGTGTTTTTGTTTTATGAATTTTAATATAGATGGAAGTTCTCCCCAAGAGATGTTTTTAAAACAGGTGTTTTAAAGTGAATATCCACATGCCTATTTCCGTGACTAAAAGCCATTTTTTTCCCCCTCCAGACATCAAATTGTTCTAGTTTTCAGGCAGCTCCAAAGTGGTCACCTGTTTTGTTTAGCATTTCTTTACTTTTCTCTGAACTGCAAGCTGAAAGATCCATAAGTGGGTGCGTACATTGTATAAGTATGTGTATGTATGCACATACGTGTGTTGAACATTCAGAAAAGTTTGCCCACAGTTTAATGTTAACCTCCTTTCTTACAATGGTTCAAGAAAATAGCTGTAACACCTCTGAAAATATCTCTAAGAGAGTGTCTTCTGTTCAGTTCAGTTCAGTCGCTCAGTCGTATCTGACTCTTTGCGACCCTACATTCAAGGTCAGGAGGGGCGGCCGTGAGGAGTTACCCCTCATTCAAGGAGCAGTGGCCGTGCTTTGCTGGAGCAGCCGTGAAGAGATACCCCACATCCAAGGTAAGAGAAACCCAAGTAAGATGGTAGGTGTTGCGAGAGGGCATCAGAGGGCAGACACACTGAAACTATAATCACAGAAAACTAGTCAATCCGATCACATGGACCACAGCCTTGTCTAACTCAACGAAACTAAGCCATGCCATGTGGGGCCACGCCAGGCGGCTGGGTCATGGTGGAGAATGTGGCGGGTCATGGACAGAATATGGTCCACCGGAGAAGGGAATGGCAAACCACTTCAGTATTCTTGCCTTGAGAACCCCATGAACAGTATGAAAAGAGAATGTCTTACTAGGTAACAATCCACGTGTCTATTCTTTTGAACTCATCTGTTTCTCTGAATGTTAAGTGAAAGAATTGTAGGAACGGCCTGACCCAGGGGAGGTTTCAGGTCTTAACTTCATACAGTGTGTTTGTGCCTTTGGTCTCAGGGTTTACAGAGTGGGGTGCAATTGCTGGAACCAGTGTTTACTGGAGAGATGAACAGCAGGAAGAGAGACAGCCACTGGGGTGAAGTGAGATCCTAATGGAATTTTCCAAATGTTATATCTAAGGGAATTTCCCTGTGAAAGGTATTTATAGGGATTCCTCCAAAGTTAGGGTTGCAAAACTTTGGGCCACACCACTCTTTCAGCTCCCTCTTGGGTGTCAAGATGCCTGATTATAGATGAAGGGCTCTCAGTGCAGTTCAGTTCAGTTGCTCAGTCATGTCTTGACTGTGACCCCATGGACTGCAGCACGCCAGGCCTCCCTGTCCACCACCAACTCCCAGAGTTTACTCAAACTCATGTCCATTGAGTCGGTGATGCCACCCAACCATCTCATCCTCTGTTGTCCCCTTCTCCTCCTGCCTTCAATCTTTCCCAGCATCAGGGTCCTTACAAATGAGTCAGCTCTTCGTGTTATAGTTTAATTGCTAAGTCGTGTCTGACTCTTTGTGACCCCATGCACTGTAGCCTGCCAGGCTCCTCTGGCCATGGGATTTCCCAGGCAAGAACATTGGAATGGGTTGCCATTTCCTTCTCCAGGGGATCTTCCCAACGCAAGGATCAAACCCAGGTCTCCTGCACTGGCAGGTGGATTCTTATCCACTGGGTCACCAGGGAAGTCTAGTTGCAAAGTATTGATAAGGAATGGAAGAATTCTCTGTAAAGGATCCTGGAAACTAGGCTCTTCCCTTTTGAAGAAGGCTAGAAAGCAATGTACTTCTGATTTTGAGACCATAGTGCCAGAAGGAATGAACATTAGGGCTAGGAAGGATCCCAGACAGTCAGCTCATTCAATCCCATCTTCCTCTTTGGGGAAAGGAGCCTTGCTCAAAACCCTTGAAGTAGCAGTAGCAGAATGGTGATGATGAATCCCCCATCGCCCACTCCTGGCATGTGGTGATGCAAGATGCCAGGCTCACCGCTATAGTCCAGAAATGTGGAACAGGGAAGAGAAAGGGACTGAAGATGCAGAAGGAGAGATGCAGAATAGACAAAGGAAGAATTTTTAGATACTGATCCTTAGACTGGATGGCCGGGGGTGGCGGGGGAACGACAGAGCAGGGATGCACCTTGAGTTGAGCAGATTTAACAAGCTTCTGGCGAGAGTTATAAAAAGTACCAGAGTAGGAGAAATTGTGTTTGCCTCGGAAAAGGGCGTGGAGAGAGGGGAGAGAGGGGGTGCAGCACCTGTGGAGAGATCTCAACGCTCCCCAGAGAACGAAATTTTGGAGCCATTTGGCAGAGCTTAGGGAAAAGAAAAAGTGGTCATGCTCCACTTACAAAGAAAAGACATATGGGGATTTAGATTATAAACAGGCAGAAGAGGAGGAACGAGGTATCCTTTTTTGAGATAAAGCCTCTCTGGGACAGAAGCAGTGCTAAAATCAAAGCCGAATCCGGCCTCTGTACCCCAACACCAAATTAAATCTCAGAGACAGAGTTTTGGAAGAAGCAGGAAAGAATAGCTTTAGTGCTTCGCCAGGCAAATGGGGATACAGTGGGCTAATGCCCACAAAACTGTGTGTCCCAACCCAGGTTGGGGTGAGGTGGGGGTTTGTGAGGAGCTTCCCTGGCGGCTCATACAGTAAAGAATCTGCCTGCAATGCAAGAGACCCAGGTTCCATCCCTGGGTTGGGAAGATCCCCTGGAGAAGGGAATCGCAACACACTCCAGTATTCTTGCCTGGAGAATTCTGTGGACAGAGAAGCCTCTTGGGCTACAGTCCATGGGGTCGCAGAGTGGAACACAACTGAGTTGTTATAGCCACGCGTCCCGGGAAACAAACTCACTCAGAAGGACGATGCAGATAGTGGAGTGCAGTTTATTACGCTGGTGGGCAGAGTCTCCTCTTTGCCGAGGACCCCGACCCATTTTTGTGAAAACCTTATATACCCTAAGTGTATCTGTCCAAACCCATCTCCCCAAATTCCCTGAAACTAGTCTGAACAAAGGAAAAGAAAGACACAGTCAAAGATAACCCATGATTCATATGCCTTAGGCCTAGGTAGTTAACACTGGACAATTATCAATATGCCTGCGGTCATACCCCAATAAGCATAATAGAATTTATGATTCTATTCGATTACACAGATAATTAGGGTACTCTTTTAGGT
The DNA here is from genome assembly GCF_016772045.2 of Ovis aries. Taxonomy (NCBI): domain Eukaryota; kingdom Metazoa; phylum Chordata; class Mammalia; order Artiodactyla; family Bovidae; genus Ovis; species Ovis aries. The sequence goes on along the minus strand of NC_056055.1, from coordinate 45,236,174 downwards.
GATGGAGAGTCTAGGTATGAGCCCTGGGGCTCTTCCATCTGGGGGGTCTGGTTTTCCAGTTGGTTGTTTCCATAGATACTGGGCATATAGATCAAAGTCCATAGTCCAGCCCAAGATGGAGTCCTGTTTTCAAGACGGAGCCTGTTCTGTCTGTTTCCTCCTTCAGAGTGACTAATACATACACATAAAATTTTGCAGTTGCTACTATAAATGTTTGTACGTAGTCCAGCAAAGGGAATAATTAAACCAGGTCACTGAAGACTGAAAAATGTCTTCATGATATCTCAAGACGCAGGAAATATGCTGATTTTTTAGTTTCTGGGGAAAATGTGGACCCTGCTGTTGGTACCTACTGCTGAACATCACCTGCTTGCTTGTGCCCTGTGATGTCAACAGTATCGGAATACAAGCAGTGCCCACCTGGGCCCCTTGAGGGCTCTCACACTGTGCCCCTGTGCCTGGCCTCAGGACAGAACCTTAGCCTGGTGGTGGAAGTTTACATCCATTCTGTAGCCCCCTCTGCTCCTCCTCACTTCCCCCATAGTCCATGCTTCATGGCTCACAACTTCCCAAGTTCAAAGACAAAGCCAGCCCATCTCCCAGCAGACGTTACCCATCTTACTCACTTTTTAAATTCTTATACAAGGCACCCTGTGGTCTTAGCTTAGCCCAGAGTCTGGCATATGGAGCAGACTCAGGAAGTGGCAGATTTTATTATTTTGGCTTTTAGTGTCTTCTCTCCCAAAGGTCAGGGTAACAACCAGTGAATTAGGCACTGGGAACCAAGGAGGGTGATGAGCATGCCCAGGGGCAAACCTCGAAGCCCACCTGGAGGTCTGGGGTACCCAGGATATCTGGACACCATAGCTCTCCTTCATTTCGGCAGTGCGGCTGCAGGAGAGGCAAGCGAGGAGGACGTCTGAGTGACAATAAGCCCTCAGAGCTTCTTGAGAAGGGCTAAGTACAGTAATTTGTTGTAATGACTCAAATTTAAAACAATAACCCAGAGGCATAATAGCACGAGCCAAGAATACCTACTGCATGTGACGGGCTGTTAATGGGAAAAAAACAGTTTGATTTGGTGGCAGAAAAATCTTCAAATGACTTTCACTCTGGATGTTTACTCGGCAGTGTGAAGTGGTAGGTTTCCTATTAGGGTTAATTTGGACCACTTTCGCTCTGCTTGCCGAGAGCCATCCTGCTGATGGAGACCCCTTTACTGTTCCACTTTCCCCACAACTTGAAGCAAATTTCCTAGGCCCATCCCCCTCCCTTTCCTCTTTCTTCCTCCCATCTCCCTTTCAGAGGAGCTGCTACTTCAGTGGCACTTTCCTAAGTGAGTGATGGAGAGCCAATACATTGTAACGGTAGCACCTGCACCTGGCCACGTGGAGAGGTGTGAGACAGCCTGGAAATCTGCCCACATCTCGGAGACTCGCCAACCACACCTACAGCTCTTATTTCACAGGTAGGAGGCAGTCCAGAGAGGCAAGAGACTCCTGTAAAGTCCCCTGCTGCTAAGCAAAAGGGTTGGGACTAGAAGCTCTGCTTTGCCCCCTTCATCCTCTCCCTGGAGATAGAAGCCAAGGCTAGGCATTTATAGCTGGCCACCTGTTTACATTTCTTGGAGCAAGAAAAAAATGGGCTTCAGGCTGAACACTTACAACTAGCCTCCTGTTTGCATTTCCTGAAACCGGGGTAGGTGGGCTCCAGGTTAGATATCTACAACCAGTCTCCTGTTTGCTCTTCGAAGTGGAAGTAACAACTGAAACAGGCTAAGCAGCCAGGCTTTGTCTCCTGTGGGCACCTTAAGATAACAGTCACGACAGGAGCAGAGGGGGAGTAAGCCGTGTTTCAATAAAGGATCAGGAGGTCATATATTTCCCCTCCTGGGGGCAAAGGAACCATCTTACAGGCACAGAAAAGCTCTTTGGGGAGTTACGAGGAGGGGGCACCACCCCATAATATGTGATGCTGCTATGTGATTCCCACAGGCCTCTGGGCTGGAATCCATCTGGAGCGAAAGTTGCTCATGCATGTTGGGGAGTGTCCTAGGGCAGGTCAGGTATGGAAAAAGTAACCAGAAAATTAGCTAAAGATTAAAAAAAAAAAAAAAAAAAGACCTGGAAGAACTGCCCTATATAAATGAGTTAACCACCTCTTTCTGTGCGCATCTTCAGTGCGGGGGGGGGACCCCCACATCCTTTGTCTCAGGTGTGAGTCTCTGTCTCGCTTCTCTCTTAACTGTTTCTCCCATGTGATTTGCCACTTATTGTTGCGCTATGTCTCTAATGATAAACTTTATACATTTACATCTTTTGCCTTCATGATAAATGCTTTTTTCACTGAGGGTAAGATCCAGGGAAAAATAGCTTCTGACCTTTAGCCCTTGCTGGTCTGGTGACTAGGACTCCTGGTTTTCATTCAGGCTGAACAGTAAAGAGAGTGTTAGTCTCTCAGTCATGTCTGACTCTTTGCAAACCCATGGACTGTAGCCCACCAGTCTCTGTCCATGGGTGTCTCCAGGTAAGAATACTGGAATGGGATCTTCTTCAGGGGATCTTCCTTCACCTGGGTCTCCTGCATTGCAGGCAGATTCTTTACTGTCTGAGCCACCAGGGAAACCCTTCATTCTGGTTACCGAGGTTAATTCCTAGGCAGAGAATTAAGATCTTGCTTCAGGCCACCACTCTCTGCTGCCTCTCTGAGATCATTCCTACCTCTCTTTCCTGCCCACACCATCCCCTCCTCTGACTCCATCAATGTAGGAGCATGGCATAGCTCACTCCCAGCACCATCTCTTGGGAAGACTAGGGTGAGAGCACCTAATGTTTGAAAGGGGTTTTAGAATATATCGGTAAAAAGTCACTGAGCCCAACTCAGTACCTCCTTTCCTTGTTTGATCTCACTCCTCCTTCCTGGTGCTGCCTCCTAAGAACCTAGCCCAGACCTTTTCAGGCTTGGATCACTAGGGCAGCACTCCACACACCAGCAAGCTCCCTGTGCGTTTCCTATCATATTTTCCACCCTCTCAATGCCCTTCGGTCTGATGAATTGACATTCAGTGTGAGCGACAGTATAACTTAATGGATAGCCTCTTAGGAGACTGCCCAAGAAATTCATCTCTAAGGGTGGAATTCCACATTATGGCAGGCCACAAGGAACACACACACAGAGCAAACATAGAGACACACACAGATACACGGACATGCATGAGGACAAGTTTTCTGTGGGGACTTTCACATCTCACCACTGAGAAGGTTGGCCCCCCTCTTTGCAGGAAAACAATTCCTTTGTAGAGAATAAACCTATTCAGTTCAGTTTAGCAAATCATCCCCTAGTAAGTTGAAGTGTGTCTTTCAAAAAGATATGTTCAAGTGCTAATCCTAGTACCTATGAAAGTCACTTTATTTAATGAGGTCTTTGAGATGTAATCAAGGTAAGGGGTGGTCATACTGCGTTGGGGAGGATGCTAACCAATGATTGGTGTCCTTGCAGGAACAGAACAGGACACGCAGAGATACACACAAGAGAACGCCATGTGGCGATGGAGGCAGAGACTGGAGCGATATATCTATAAGCCAAAGGACACCAAGGATTGTTGGAATCTGGGAATAGGTGAAGAAAGATGCTTCTCTAGAGCCTTTGGAAGGAACCTGGCCTGCCGACACCTTGATTTCAACGTTCTAGCCTCTATAACCGAGAGAGTACATTTCTGGTGTTAATGAGAATACATTTCAGGTTTGTGATAATTCATGACAGCAGCCACAGGAAACTGATACAGTCCCTATGAAGGGCCAGGGTTTCTTCCTGATTCAGCAGTGGGTGAGGACTATGTGTCTCTGTGCTCAGGGAGCTTACTGAGATCTCTTTGTGGGGGCTCAGGGTCAGGGACAGGCAGTAGGTGAGGAAAATTCCCCTCTTGGGCTTCCTCAGCATCCTGCATTGGCTTTACTTGGCTTCCCTTCAGTTCCACAGTGGACAGTGTGTCCTCCCTTGTTCGGCACGGGGCTTAGAGCTGGTTGGATGGGGCACAGTCCCATCCTCAGTCATTGACCTCCCCTACTTTCCCCCAGACCCAAGGAGTTGGGGGAGGTATTTGCCTTTTGTGTTATGTAGACCTAGTTTTGAATCCTCACTTCGTCATTTCGTAGTTAAAACTTCCATTTCCTCATGAGTACAGGGTAATACTTGGAGTTGTGAGGAATCTGAGAGGAAGATCCCAGGGTACATCACAGAGTCAGACAGATGAATGGACCCAGGTCCTATCAACTCTGCTTCTACCCACGACTTGCTAAGGTTGTGATCTTGAGCAAGTTACTTAACTTCCTGTGCCAGCCTGAATCTCCTCATCTATAAAGTGAGATCAGTAATAGCATTCGTCCCATGGTGGAGTCGTGAGCATTGACTGAGTCAACATTTGTAAGAAGCTTAAAAGAGTTCCTGGCAGATAGAATGTGCTCAGTGAAGAGAAGCTGATATCGTTTAACTGGTAAGCAGTTGAGTCACACAGAGGTGACATGATCTATCCAAGGACAGTTAAAGGCTGAGCTGGTCCCAGTCCTATTCTCAGACTGATGGCTTCTCTGAACAGCCACTGTTTCATTCGAGGGGCTGTGCTTCTTAAGAATTTAAACCCTGGAATCAGGTAAACATCAATGCAATTTTAAACCTAATTAATTACTAGCTGGGTGATCTTGGACTTGCTACTTAACATCTGAGGATCTGATTTTTTTTTTCACCTATAAAATACAGATGTAGACTTCACAGGTTGTCTGTGGGTGAGATAGGAATAAATATAAACACTTAACCACATACTATAAGCATTCATAAATATTTCTGGCTATCATTTGTGTGAATTAGAAGTCAGTTCAACTATATCTAACTAAATAGTGATAATAGTGGCTTTAAAACTCTCTGGTTCATTTTTTTTCCCGTAAAAGGGAGTAGAGACAGTGGTCCAAGAATAACATGGTGGTACCAAAAAGGTCACAAGGGACCCAGGCTCTACCTCTGTTTCTGCCTTAACAGTCGCAGTTTGTGGTTTCTATCCTCAAGGTTACACCATAATCCAATATCACGTCCATAATCTGAACAGCAACAAGTGTGTGTATGTGAGATGAGGTTGGGGGATGGGGTGAAGACAAAAAAGACCACCTCGCAGCTGAATCAACTCCCTTAAGAAGCCATTTCGCAAGTTGATACTTTGCTTGTATTTTATTGGCTAGAACTTAATCACATGGTCACACCTAGCTGCAAGGAAAGCTGGGAAATGTAGTCTTACACCCATCCATTACATTACAGTCAGTAGGACCTAGGATCCGTCACATCCATTACAGTTAGTAGGACCTTGGCTTTGGTACAAACGTAAAGGAGAAATGGATATTGAGAAGACAAATAGCAGCCTCTGCCAGATCATTGTTATTATTCTTATAGTTGTTTTTACTATGCGCCAGGAGCCTGCCCTCTAGGAATCTACAGGTTTTACTGTAGTGCTATGAATGTTGTGAAAGACATGCACAGGGATGTAGGAGTACTTAGGAAAAAGAGAAGACACTGAAGGCTTGGTGAAAAAAGTGATGTTTGAGTGGTCTGCCAGGGCAACAAGCATCAAGGGAAGGGAATGCTTAACACAAAGAACACCACACACAAAGTCTAATTGTTTTGTCAGCCTATCCCCTGACTGCTTGGAATTGCTATTTTGGAAACAGTGTTGTGAGTGATGGAGGTGGGGTTTGGACAGGCTTCCAGGGACTGTCCTGGGACTTCTCTTATCCACACAGTCTCTGGGGCAGATGGTGAGGGGTGCTGAGCCCTGCTCTTTGCAAGTTTTTTCTGATTCTTCATTCTGATTTCACCAGACAGCAATCTATTTGTTAAATAAAACAGCTGGTTATTGAAAAAGACATATTTATTGGGAATTAACTGCCATGTGCAAAATGGGTATTTACTACCTACTTGTCAAACATCAGGGAATTTGTGTTTAATAATCATTTTTTTTTTCAATTAACTCACAAAAATACATCCCATTAATTCTAAATTAAATGCATATTTGCAAAACTCTAATTCACAACGTAATCAAATTATCTCTTTCCAGCCTGTTTCTGATGGTTACGTGTTGGTGAAAGAATCTCAGTTGATGTTCTTAGAGACACAATTTTCTTTTACCCATGTGCAGTTGCAACCTGGACTAGAGGACAATTTTTTCAATCCCTTCCTCCCTGTGTTTGTCTCTTCACTCTTGTCTTCTTCTTGTATTACCAGCACCTAGAAGGTGAAAATGGCTAGAATATCTGGATGATCTAAACTGATGGTTGAAGCCTGACCTCTGTCTTTAATCCCAGTGGTAGAAGGTCTTGGAATATGTGCCAAACAGATCTCCTTTCACTGTGCTACAGGGAAAGATTGCTTGACTGGACATTAAGGGACTTGGGTTTTAATTCGGAATTCTGTTGTGTGACCTTGGGCAAGTCATTTTCTTCCTTAGAGCATGCATGTCAGAATAAAGTTAAGCAGGTTCCTTCACTGCAGGATTTCTTAGAGATATTATTACCATGTTAATGTGCACAGAGAGTATCCAACTGGAGAACAGATATAATTTTCCTTTTCCAAAACTCCTTTGACCACTCAACTCTCTCTCTCTCCTTTTTTTTTTTTCCTCCCCTTTTCATGAAGCATCTGGGTGGATTGATGATTTGAGGAAAACATTCTGGCCAAGACTGGGCGGGATGGTTTCCAGGGTTATCTGGCTTTAACATTTCAGGCTTTTTCTTTTGGTCCAGAAACCTGGACTGAGCTTCTGAAGGATGACTTGGCAATAGGGACCTCCATCCACAAAACACCCCGACTTCTGCCCCCAACTCTGGCCAGATCAGAAACCACCAGCAGGCACTGCACATGTCCTCGGAAGCCCTACCTCTTGTGAATCTGCCAGACAAGCAAAACAACGAAGTAATCTCTGGAGCTTTGCTACTCCCTGCTGCAGCCAGCTGCACTTAGCATTCAGCCCCTGCTTTCCCCAGCACAGCAATTACATGCTCAGCATGCACCTCGAAAATGTTTTAAGTGGTAACAAATGCACTGAGGGTTTATTATCATCCAGCAGCGCAGACGGCCCTTGCACAGGGCGTGGAGCACCTTACAGAAGACGGTGATTTCTTTTCTCATTTGTTGAGCCATGTGGCTAAACATATGCTGGTTTTGCAGGGAGAGGGGCCAGCACAGCCCACTCGCCTTGGCAGGCTGCCTCCGCCTCTGCACAAAGCTGTCTGCTGCCCTCGCCTCCATGCGCAGTGCGGAGAGTCCTCCGCCATGGCTGCTGGTTGAGCAGTACCCCCTGGTCAAAGATGCGGCTTCGTAATGCAATTCACGATCAGTGTGAAAGAGCTCAGAAAGTGTTCAGAAGGGAGGGCTGTCAGGTGCTCTGGGCACCTCTTTCCTGGACACCTCGTTCCTGTCCCATCACTAAGATAGTGGTTCTAATGTCTCAGGACCCTGTACATTCTTAGAAATAATTGAGGACTCCAAAGAGGTTGGTTTATGCTGATTATATCTGTCAGTATTAATTATCTTAGAAATTAAAGCAAAAATATTTATTAATTCATTGAAAAATAACAATACACTGCTTGCATGTTTACATAAATAGCACATTTCCCCCCCATGAGAAATAACTCTCTTTTCCAAAGCAAAGAACAAATGTGGTGAGAAGAGAAATGTTTCACATTTCTGCAAATCCCTGTTATGCCTGGCTTAATAGAAGACAGTGGAGTCTCATATCTACTTCCATAAACATCTGTTGTGATTTGTTGTTCTGGTTGAAGCTTTTGAGAAACAACTAGCTTCTTACAGCTAAGTATTTGAGAAAAGAAAGACCTTAGCCACATATAGACTAAGATCCTGGATCCTGGGCCTGTGTGCCCTGGTCCTCGCCAAAGCCTCCTACCTCATTTCTTAGTTCACTTTCGCTTGCTGGTTTTACCCAAGCCTCACTGGCCCTTTTGTCCCTGTGAATATATGAGTTCTGACTTAGGGTTTTTGTGCTATCTGTTCCCTTTTCCCTCAGATTTTGACATGACTGGCTTGCCTTGCCATTTAGATTTCAAAGCAAATGTTACTCACATTGAAAAAAAATGTATTCTTCATGATCTTTATGACTATCTGCTATTGTTTTGATTATTTTGTTTACTTCTTTATGATATATCTTCCCATATTGAGAAGTAAGTTCCATTGGAACAAGGATTTTATCATATTCAATGCGGTATTTTCAATGATTAGAATGGTTTCTAGTATGTAGTATTGATAGTGTTAGTCGCTCAGTTGTGTCTGATTCTTTGTGACCCCATGTACTGTAGCCTGCCAGGCTCCTCTGTCCATGGGATTTTCCAGGCAAGAATACTGGAGTGGGTAATCAGTTCCTTCTCCAGGGACTCTTCCCAACCCAGGAATTGAACCCAGTCTTCCGCATTACAGGCAGATTCTTTACTGTCTGAGCCACCAGGGAAGCTAGTATTGATCGATATGCTCTAAATATTTTTGAATACATTAATGAAAAAATAGCTGCATAAAAGGATATTTGAACTAGAAATCAGACCTAGTTTTGTATTTCAATTTTATTTCTTACTAGCTCTGTGGCCTTGGAAAAGTTTCCTGACAAGTTTAGTTTTCTTACAAGTAAAATGCTGATAACAATACCTGCTTGTCATAGTTTGGGTTACTACAACAAAAATGCCTGTAAAGAAAAACTCACTCTTTCTACTGGGTTTCTCCTTTGCTCTATCACTACTGTCACACTGACACTTTTAACACCAGATATATGAGGGCTTTTTACCCAAACCAAACAATTCTACAATACCAGCTGGGTGTCTGACAATTTAAGTCGATTCTGACATATCTATACCTGGAGAAGTCATCAGATATTGCAAGTTTAGGGTTCAGTCTCTTGAGAGTGTCCCTGGCTTCAGCTGTCAGTCACAAGTAGTAAGTCCCCAAGTCATCTGAAACTTCTGTCTGACTTGGCTACAAATCAGAGGTTCTCATGTCCTCTCCCTTGGATTTAATTACTGCTAGACCAGTTCATGGGAGAAGGCAATGACAACCCATTCCAGTACTCTTGCCTGGAAAATCTCATGGACGGAGGAGCCTGGTAGGCTGCAGTCCATGCGGTCGCTAAGAGTCGGACACGACTGAACGACTTCATTTTCACTTTTCACTTTCATGCATTGGAGAAGGAAATGGCAACCCACTCCAGTGTTCTTGCCTGGAGAATCCCAGGGACGGCGGAGCCTGGTGGGCTGCTGTCTATGGGGTCGCACAGAGTCGGACACTACTGAAGTGTCTTAGCAGGAACAGACCAGCTCACGACCAGGGTTTGATCCCTGGGTTGGGAAGATCCCCTGGAGAAGGGAATGGCAACCCACTGCAGTATTCTTGCCTGGAGAATTCCATGGACAGAGGAGGCTGTCAGGCTTCAGTCCGGGGGGTTGACAAAGAGTGGGACATGACTGAGCCACTAACACTTTCAGACTTTCAGACCAGCTCACAGAACTCAGAGAAACGTTTCACTTATGTTTATCAATTATTGAAAGATATGATAATGAATACAAAAGAAACCCCAGATAGAGTGATGTGCAGGGCAACATCTGGGAGTAAAGGAGTTTCTGTTCCTGAGAAGTTGGGGTATGTCACCATATCCAATATATGAATGTATTCACCAACTTAGAGTGCCCCTTGCTGGTGGTGTGGCTGAATGGAGACCCACACTCCTTACAGCAGGCAAGCCCTCTCCACCATCCACTTCTGAACACAGCAAAACTCAGATCTCATGATCAAAGCACTCAGGGGTGAGTCTTCAAACTGGGGCTCCTCGGACATGTGATCAGAATTATCTGAGACAGTTATGAAAGTGCTGGTTTCTGGCCTCCTGGCAGATCTATTGAATTAAATCATTGGGGGCATAGGACCCAGAAAATGTTTTCCAGGAGATCCTGATGCAAGTTAACTTTTGGAAAAAACTGAAATGGAAAGTAAGGAGAAGGTGCAAAGAGATTTTCTTTCATTCCTCCCTACACAGCCACCAGGTTTTCACTTCTCAAATATTTACACAGTAGCCCAAGTTGTCGAGAGGACAGTGACTCTCAGATGGCTCTGCCCAGGGAGGGACCTGCTCCAGGGATGCAGGGCAGGGGGAAACACAGCCCTGTCTTAGGCTTTGTTTCCCTAGATAGATGAAGTACAGCATTGCACTCAAACAATCCGTAGCAGTGAACATAGCATAGAATCTCAGAGCAGTGCATGAAATATCTATTTGAATAACAGCCCCAGCAGCTCTTGCCAAATTCTCAGGATCCACTAGAAAAACAGAATAGTCCTTTTCCATCATCGCATAAATCATCCCACTGAAAGCCGTCAAAATGCAGCCCGAAAAGACATTTTCACTAGCAGCAAAGCTAGAAGACATACACTCTGGCCCAGTCAGCACGTCTCCCCTGAGAACCAGAAATGAGATTCTGGGAATGGTGGGGGGAGGTAAGCTTACTGGGAGCAAGTTGTCACTTTCCATCAAGCACAGGGCCTTGGATTCTAAATACAATTGTACTTGGCTTTCCTCAGGGGTGAACGGTTTCATCTGAGAGGCAAACATTCTTCTGGAACATCCCTTTTATAGACTGCAGTTAGTGCTAGTTCTGGTCCCATGATCTTGGAGGAAATTGTAGAGACAGATAGAATTAGGGTTGAATCTCAGGCCTTTGCTCATTCATTTTGAGATCTTGGACAAGTCACTCAACAGCTTTGGGATTCAGAGTTTCAAAAGTGATAATAAAATATAGCTCATAGTGTAGAGAACTGTGATGTTGGAGAAGACTCTTGAGAGTCCTTTGGATTGCAAGGAGATCCAACCAGTCCATCCTAAAGGAGATCAGTCCTAGGTGTTCAATGGAAGGACTGATGTTGAAGCTGAAACTCCAATATTTTGGCCACCAGATGCAAAGAGCTGACTCATTTGAAAAGACCCTGATGTTGAAAAAGATTGAAGGCGGGAGGAGAACGGGATGACAGAGGATGAGATGGTTGGATGGCATCACCGACTCAATAGACATGAGTCTGGATAAACTCCGGGAGTTGGTGATGGACAGGGAGGCCTGGCGTGCTGCGGTTCATGGGTCACAAAGAGTTGAACACGACTGAGCGACTGAACTGAACTGAGCTGATGGAGAATAGCAGACGGGACAGAACAGGTGGCATCCCTGTATGTGCCCAAAGCACATTAACAGTTGCTCAGTGGACACCAGCATATTCTTGGTCAGCAGTGGAGGCCCTCACCTAGCTTAACGATTAGTAGGAAATAGAAAAAGTGATGTGTGTTCCTCTCCCTGGTGTAAGAGGCAGCGAACCTAGTTGCAGGCTCAGTATTGCTGTGTGACTTTGGAGAAACTGCTCTCCCTTTCTGAGCCTCAGTGTTCTCTCCTGGAAAGCGAGGGGGATGCAGTAATTGATCTTGAGTATCTGCTCCACTCTAACCTCTGACTTTGGGATTTCAGCATCAGACAGACCAGACCCAACACTATGAGCGGCTCTCCTCCTGTGTGATCCAGCCTGCTGGCTCTCTGAATATGTCCTAAGGAGGTCTGTGGTCTGCTTCACAAAATGGAAACAACATTCTTAGTGCTCTGGGGGTTGTGGCAAAGCTTTAGAGATACAGAGATTTTAGGGTAGATTCTCTTTTTTTAATCAGACACTTGTTTTATAAGTTTTGTTGAATTAATAAAGAATTGACTCCTTAGTTTTCATATGAATTGTTGGGTTGGCCTCAAAGTTCATTTGAGTTTTTTTTCTGTAAGATGAATAGTAAAACCCAAACCAACTTTTAGGCCAACCCAGTATATCCAGAAGCTATATCCTGTATGCAATGAATTGCTTCTTTTAAAAAATTATTTTTTATTGGAGTATAGTTGATTTACAATGTTGTATTAATTTCAGGTGTACAGCAAAGTGATTCTTTATATACATGTAGCCACTCTTTTTAGGTTCTTTTCCCACATAGGTTGTTCAGTTGCTAAGTCATGTCTGACTCTTTGGGTTCCCCATGGATTGTAGCACCCCAGGCTTCCCTGTCCTTCACTATCTCCTGGAGTTTTCTCAAACTCATGGATGTTGAGTCGGTGATGCTGTCTAACCATCTTATCCTCTACTGCCCCCTTATCCTTTTGCCTTCAGTCTGTCCCAGCATCAGGGTCTTTTCCAATGAGTCGGCTGTTCCCATCAGGTGGCCAAAGTATTGGAGCTTCAACTTTAGCATCAGTCCTTCCAATGAATATTCAGGGTTGATTTCTGTAAGAAATACCATACAAAGGAGACAGTCTGAGTCCTTTAGTCTCTTTGGGCCAGGCTCTCCCTGCCTGGGCTGGGTGCTGGGCGGGGTGATGGGGGCTGACAGGTAAGCCAGGGCTGAGCACAGACACGTGTCACTTTGGTCTTCCAGCCATGGGTAGCTCTGCTCTGCCTCTCTGTTAGGGCCATGCTAGGTAACTTGTGAGGGGCAGGAGGAGGCCAGATTAGAAGAGCAAGGAACAGAGGTAGAGGCAGCCAAGTTACAGGAGGGGATTCGAATGGAGAAGAAAGGCGGGGAAGAGAGGAGAGGAAACGGTTCTCATTGTTCTCTCTTTAACTTTGCTTGGGCCTCGGCACAACCATCATGAGCAGATCAGAACACCTCACTCCGAACTCTTAGCTCCAGTTAAAAAATAATTCCAAGCCAAACCGCGGTGCCTAAATCTATCTCAAATGTCAGCAGCCGGGCCTGAAGCCAGGGCTGTGATCTTCCTCATGTCAATAAATCCTTGAAGTTCCCTCTCCCTTGGAAGCCTGGGTTTCTTCTGATGCTACTGCTTTCTACCCCAGGCTGCCCTTTCATGAGTAATTTCTTTTAACCCAAGGATCACAGCTGTGAGCCATAATGAAAAGATTTCTTCTGGCCTGAGACTGCAAAGAAGCCGCTGCACCAGCAGAAAAAAAAAAGTTGGGAAAAACCACAATTAAAGCCCATGCCCTACTAGGAGTGAGCAGGGAGATGCCTGGCTGTGTGTGTACCATGTGTGTGTGCCTGGCTGGCTGTCCCCACACCAAAAACCAAGAAATCTTCAGGTGAGTCTTGTCCTGTGGGTCCTGTAAAGATGGCAGGAAGAAGAGGGGCTGCCGTGGACACAAGAGGTGACAACAGAATGAGAAGGTGAGTTACACACTCAGGTGTCTGCCTCAGGCTTCATCCATGACCTTGGGCTTCAGGAGAGGGGAGGGTTCTCTGCTGACCCTGCCACCTCCTGTCCATGCTCAGTTCAGGGGCAGGAAATGGGTAGGCTGGGCACAAGAGCTTCTGATACTATCTGTCTCATCTTTGGGCCTCCTAGGTGGCTCAGTGGTAAAAAGATCCACCTGCCAATGCAGGAGACTCAGGTTCGATCCCTGGATGGGGAAGATCCCCTGGAGAAGGAAATGGCAACCTACTCCAGCATCCTTGCCTGGGAAATCCCATGGACTGAAGAGCCCGGTAGGCTGCAGTCCAAAGGTCGCCAGGAGTTGGACACAACTGAGTGACTGAGCACGCGTGCATGCTTGTCTCATTTTGTCCTGGAGAGACAAAGCTTCCTGGCTGCCATGTATCTCTAACATCATTCCTTGTTTTGACAGTGTGTCCCCCATGGGGTGGGAAAGAGGGACGGGGATACAATTCAGTTGGGAGGTGGGAGAGAGGGACGGGGATACAATTCAGTTGGGAATGAACATTCCCACTTTGGGTGCTGGGACCACACTCTGCCTCTGTAAGTGGGACTCAAGCTTGTCTCATACCTACTTCTTGGAGTACATGCCTTCTGGTTACAAAGGGAGGGAATAACCCTGGAGTTTATCCGACTTATTTACAAGTTTAATTTCTGATTTTTTCAAATAAGAATCTATCAGTTCAGACAGGGTTGTGTGTATGTGTGTGTGTTGGGGGTTGGGGAGGGGGGGTGTTAGTTGCTCAGTCATGTCCAGTTCTTTGAGACCCCATGGACTGTAGCCTGCCAGGCTCCTCTGTCCATGGGATTCTCCTGACAAGAATACTGAGGTGGGTAGCCATTCCCTTCTCCAGGGTATCTTCCTGACCCAGGGATTGAACCCAAGTCTCCTGCATTGCAGGCAGATTCTTTACCACCTGAGCCACCAGGGAAGCCGCTCACATTGGGTTACTATTCTCTGAATATGTTTGGGGCACTTTTTTACCAAAATGGATGAAAATTCACTTTGGTTCTACAATTTAACTTACCCCAGGGATGCCATTTGGACATTATTTACGCAGCTCTGTACTTCCCCCCGTAATAACATGTTCTTGAAAAGTTGTAAAAAATTTGAAATTTTGGTAAATAGAATCATATTTTAATGTAATATAAGTGTTTGTTACTTAAGGGAATTCTTCGGTATATCATTTTACAGACAGTCCTTTTGTAACACAAATAGCCCTTCCCAAGTTATCTTTTTTCTTCTTCCATGTGGTTTTTCATAAATCAGATTAGCTTGAATAGACCTGTTCCTATACAAGTCAATAGTCAGCCTCCCCCAGTTCCTAAACAGCTAAGGTGGAAAGGTGGGGAGTTAGTCACTAGCTTGGAAGTGACCTGTCCCAGGCATGCACTTGATTAGAGCTCTGGACAGGGATTATGGGCACCTTGGCATTAGATTCTGAGTCTCTTTTGGGGTAATTGTCAGGAAATAGCAGCGTGGCCCTGAAGAAGTTGCCAGCTAGAGCCCAGATTTCTGAATGAAAAGCTCAGGGTTGGAATATGTATCAGATGAAACATATCTTGGCTACTATTTTAAAAACTCTGAAAGTCATGTGTTTCTTTCCTTTTGCGGATTGTGTGATCCAAAGCTTCATGACAGGAGAAAGGCTCCCTCATCAGAACTCTGAGGAGAATGCTGTTTTACAGCCTCCCTGTCCTGTCTCAGCGTGAGGAGACATTAATGGACTGCAGTGTCAGGAATGAAGGATGGTCCTGTCTCACTTGGGAGCTCAGTCCAGCACGGGGAGGCATGAACCTCTGCCAGCACTAGGCTTTGCGGGGCGTGGATGTGTGTGCATGCACACGGGTGCCCAGCAACACGTCTTTCCCACTAGAGCGGCATTTAATTATACCATAGCTTCCTGAACAGAAGCTAGAATCCTGGCCAAAGGTTTTTGTTTTTTTTACAGTCATTCTCTCAATTTGTACATTTACCCTTAAGCTGGATAACCCCTAAGATACCAAAATCTAATAGAATCTGTAATGATGAAACAGGTGGCAGGTGTGACAAAGGGCAAGGGGGAGTGGCAAACACATTTTTCTCTCCAGAGGTTCAGCCTTATAAAGGGATGCTGGCTGTAAAGGGGACTTGGTACCTGGCATTTATCTGAAGCATTTTGGATTTATTGAGTATCTCTCGTAAATAAGAAGAAAAGGCCCAACCATACTTGTGCAACCAGTGAGATGGAGAGAAATGAAGGCGTTCCCGCCAGAGAGAGTGGGAAAGATCCGTGAAGGTGATAGAAGAAAGTGGAAAAGCCTGGAAGGGAGCACCTTTGACAGGATCTGGGAAGCAGACTGGATCTTCAGAGCCAGGGAAGGAGGGAGGGCAGCGAGTAAGATGGAGGTAGGGTAGCAGATTGGATTATAGACACTTGAGGAGCTGAGATGGAGAGTTTGAGAGATGAAATGAAGGAAGAGGCCTGGCCCATCTCCTGAGTCACAAGTGGCGGGGGTAATCACAAGAGAAAAAGGCATCCAGTCCAAGAGGCTAGGATGCCTCCTTTATCTTCTCAACAACGCCCACAAGACAATACTTTTGTTGTTAGAAGTATAGTAACTAGTCACTCTTCTTGTTTTCCTTCTCCAGGCCCCTGGGGAGGCCAGGCTCCTGAGGTTGGGGCTGTTATAGTTCTACCTGGGTGTCGCCACCTGTGATCATGGGTTTCATGAGTGACTGTCCCATTGCACCTTGTGAAGGCCGCTGTTGGGAGCAAAGTGACTTACTGTCCCTCTCTGGTCCAAGTTACCCATAGAAATTTGTTTTGTCTGAAGGAGAAGAGTTTTGATCTTTTTGTGAGAGGGGAGAGGGAAAGGAATAGATAACTTCATGCCATTTCTGCACCACTTGTTGGAAATATCAATAACAGAAGGCTCCTAAGAAGAGAAGGGCTAGGGCAAGATGCAGAATGCTATTTTTGGAAGATTTTTGAGGGCAGTGTGGGAGAAAGCAGGGACAAAGCGAAGTGTGAGGTTAACAACAGGGGAGTTCTCCGCTGCAGTGGTGATGAGTCTCTTTGGTGGTTTTCTGAGAGGCTTTGTCCCTTGAAGAGAAGGAACATGGTGGACACTTTTGATTGACTGCACCTACCCCTCCACCCCCACCCCATACACACACAGGTCTTGAGTAAAGGAAAATCTCCATTTAGGGCCTGGAAATTCTTCAGGATAGGTGTGATGATGGAGAGATCTTTGAACTTCCTGTAGGACTAGAAGAGTGAAAACTCCAAGTTATTGATTTTTTTTGGTAACTTTATTTCTAGCTGCAAGTTGAGAAACCTTGGTGACATTTGAATGAAACCTTCACCAGCAAGACTATTAAAAATCTACAAGGTTGTGGCTTTTTATTTGCAAGGTTACTTTTCTTTCCAAGGTTGGTTTTTGACTAAGGAAGAGTTTTGCCTTTGTTATGGGCCTTTAACCCATGATGGCTCCTTGTGTTCCCTGCAGGTGCTGAGGTGTCCGTGTTTCTACACATCACTCGAGGAAGTCAGGATATCTCTGATCAGGGCCAAAGATCTTAATTAACAGTTTATCTTAGCTAACAGATCATTAGAAGAAAATATATGCCCAAGCATTACCCATGAATGGGTGGATTCTCTCAAGCTATGAACATTAGGCAGCTAAAGCTGGAGGTTTAATAACATGAGTAGTCATAAATATGACTGCATACTTACTAAGCATTTACTGGAGAAGGCAGTGGCGCCCCACTCCAGTACTCTTGCCTGGAAAATCCCATTGACAGAGGAGCCTGGTGGGCTGCAGTCCATGGGGTCGCTAAGAGTCGGACACGACTGAGTGACTTCGCTTTACACTTTCATGCATTGGAGAAGGAAATGGCAACCCACTCCAGTGTTCTTGCTTGGAGAATCCCATGAACAGGGGAGCCTGGTGGGCTGCCGTCTATGGGGTCGCACACAGTCGGACACGACTGAAGTGACTTAGCAGCAGCAGCAGCAGCAGCAACTAAGCATTTACAGTGTCCAGTGCTCCGTGAGGTTCTACAGAAAAGCATGCAAGACATAAAATGTTGTCCTGACCTCCAACTGTAGTAATGCTGCTTCATTTTGTTAAGGGAGAGCTTAAAGACAAAAGCAAAAACATAAAAACCGCTGTTTATGGGCATGAAGAGCACTGACACTGTGTAACATATGCACATGTGTGTATGTGTGTTATATATACGTGGACTGTAGCCTGGCAGGCTCCTCTGTCCATGGGATTCTCCAGACAAGAATACTGGAGGGGGTTTGTTTCTTTGGCTCAGTTTGTCAGGTCTTAGGTTGCAGCGGGTGGGGAACTTTGATCTTTGCAGTGGCGGGCAGAACCTTTAGTTGGAGCATTTGAACTCTTAGTTGTGCCAGGTGGGATCTCGTTCATTGACCAGGGATTGAACCTGAGCCCCCTGCATTGGAAGCATGGAGTCTTAACCACTGGGTCACTAGGGAAGTCCCCGTAATTAATGTGTGTATATATATATTCAACTGAAAAACTGAAATGGAAAGTTGAGTTAGTCTTATTCCGTGGGAATCATGAGGACTTCAAACCCAGGAGACAGCATTTCAGGTGACCCCAAGAGAACTGTTTCCAAGGAGATGGAGGGGGGAAGGAGCCAGGCTATATAGAAGTTTACAGCAAGGGGCAGGTAATCTGCGTATTAAAAGATTACTGTTAATTAAGGAAAACCAGATCTCTCACATTAAGGGATTTAGCGCTCTTCTTACGTATGGGAAGATGCAAGCATCCAGACTTACTGAAATAGTTTCTTTCACATGCGTTTCAGGTATGCTTCTTTTCCAGGCAAGAATACTGGAGTGGATTGCCATTTCCTCCTACAGGGGATCTTCCCAATCCAGGGATGGAACCTGTGTCTCTTATATCTCCTGCATTGGCAGGCAGGTTCTTTATCACTAGTGCCACCCAGGAAGCCCATGCAGCTCAGCTATATTTGGGGCCAAATCCTACTTTTTGATTGTTCTCATCCTTAATTCCTCATTTACTGTAAAGGGTGGTGGATGGCTGCCTCTTGTGCTTTCTAGAATACTCTGTGCTTCTCAGCTTATCGTGGGGAGGAAGTGGCTGATGACTGCTGGATGGCTGGTGCTGTTTCACCTGGGCTCCAAAATTTGCATTTGGAATCCCTGATGTCTGTAACATACATAGCTTGTTTACTGGTATAGCAGAAAATATTTCATTTCACAGAAATAGTTCATTTGACATACGCACACACACCTATTTTTTCCCCTCATAGGAATGATAGAAATCATTGTTTCTTTACTGTCTCTTTTTTCTCAAATTGTTCTCATTAAGATCCATGGAGCCAATCCCCAGATATATATATGTATATATTTTCCCTAGCACTGATACAGAGATTTTATTCAAATTGTATTGTGTTTTCATAGCACACTGCATGTTCGTCATAAGGGCCAAAGGTAACTGCACATTTTGAATTTTTGGCCGTATCATGCCACTTACACCTCTGTCAACTCTGAAGAGTACTTGATGAGCACATCTGAGCTCAGAGCCCAGAGCCTCTCTCCAAAGCCATGTAGTATGTACACTGATGGGACAGTCCCTCACCACAGATACAGTTTCTCAAATGTTTCCAACCTTACTCTATCTGAGAAGGGCCACGTGAAGCACAAAACAGTCAGGTTAATTAAAAGGCAACTCACAACTGGCAGTAAATTTTAATGATTGAGAAAATGCTTGGAAGAATTTTCCATATCTGAGACAGGCATAGTTTGTTTCTTTTTCAATGATCTCAGGAATTTCCCAGACACAAAGTCCCCATCATTCAAACAAATACATGTATAAATGAAGGAGAAGAAAGAATGTGCAAGGTTTGCAAAATTCCTGAGAGAAGTTCTTCTCTGCCCAAATTATTCTTTCTTTTTAGTGTTTTTTTAATTGGAGAATAGAGGCCATTTTGTGCCTTAAACAGGGTAAGAGAGTTGGTGGTTGTCATTACCTTTTGCCCATGACTTTTGTCTAGAGAAGATAAGAGTGGGACTCCAAATATCCCTCCCCCTTGAAACTGTTTACCTTTCATGCCAAGGGAACTTGGTTTTGAAGTATGAATAAGTTTTGATTAAAAAAAAATACTTCAACTTCAGATGACATGATTTGAAAGTACAGCAGTAACCCACCCCCCCGCCCCCCGCCACTTATCTAAGGGGTGGTATTCCAAGACCCCTAGCAGATGGCTGGAAACATGGGTAGTATCAAACCTTATATGTACTATATTTTCTTATACAAACCTACCTATGATAAAGTTTAATTTATAAATTCAGCACAATAAGAGATTAGCAACAATAACTAATAACAAAGTAGAACAATTATAATAATACACTTCTAATAATAAATGTTAATGTGGTCTCTTCTCTCTCTTTCTCTAAATATCTTTTGTTAAATTAACTTTTTTTATTGAAGTTTGGTTGATTTGGGCTTTCCTGATAGCTCAGCTGGTAAAGAATCCACCTGCAATGCATGAGACCCCAGTTCAATTCCTGGGTCCGGAAGATCCCTGGAGAAGGGCTGGGCTACCCACGCCAGTATCCCTGGGCTTCCCTGGTGGCTCAGATGGTCAAGAATTCGCCTGCAGTGTGGGAGACCTGGGTTTGATCCCTGTGTTGGGAAGATCCCTGGAGGCAGACATGGCAACCCACTCCAGTATTCTCGCCTGGAGAATCCCCATGGACAGAGGAGCCTGGCAGGCTTCAGTCCATAGGGTCGCAAAGAGTTGGACACAACTGAGCAACTAAGGAGAGCACAGCACAGCATTGCTGATTTGTCATGTTGTGTTAATTTCTGCTGTATAGCAAAGTGATTCGGTTTCAAAATATCTTAGCATACAAATATAATGCCTTTTCTATTGTAACTAAGCACTTTCAATCCACTGTGGCAGTAACTTTTGCAGGTTTTGGTGTGACAGCATAGTAGCATGAATTTCTTTTTCCGTCTTCACTATTTTATGGATAGAAGATTCATTCTTACCTTAGATCTTAGCAAGCTCAGTATATGATTTTTTCTTTCCTTATTAAGTTTAGAAATTTCAACTTTTCACTTTAAAGAAAGCAATTTACAGCTTCTCTTTGGCATATCCATGATGCCAGCCTCTATATTTTTGCACTTTGAGGCCGTTATTAAGTGAAATAAGGCTACTACATGTCTAAGAGGCAGGATATGCTGGACAAAGGGATGATTCAGGTCCTGGGGAAGACAAAATGGGATAGCAAGAGATTTCATCATGCTACTCAAAACAGTGCACAATTTAAAACTTATGAATTGTTTATTTCTGGAATTTTCCATTTAGCATTTCTGGACCATGGTCGATCACGGTACATGAAACCATGGAAAGCAAAATCATAGAAAAGGGGGGACTACTCTAATGTCAATGCCATCAAGGGCTAGGAGCAGTGTGTGAGTGCATGCTAAGTCACTTTAGTAGTGTCTGACTCTTTGCCAACACCATGGACTGTAGCCCACCAGGATCCTCTGTCCAGGGGATTCTCCAGGCAAGAACGCTTCCTGGAGTGGGTTGCCATTCCCTTCTCTGGGGGATCTTCCCAACCCAGGGATTGAACTGACGTCTTCTACATACACTGCTTTGGCAGGCAAGTCCTTTATCACTAACACTACCTGGGAAGCCCCAGGAGCAGTGTAGATATTATCTATTTTTGTTTGTTTTTAATGGGAATGAAAGAACAATAAAACCACTTTGACTAGTCTTTGCATCCCAAAGTCCTAAAACATTGCCTGACGACCCTAACAGAATCAAAGTAAGTTCTGTGCTATAGTGTGCTGGGGTGGAGGCAGGAACCTTCCAAATTTGACAGATCCTGGTACATTACATCTATAGGAGTGTGTTTGACTGAGAGGTGATTGAACTTACATAACTTTCCCGACATGTACCATTAATGGTGAGAATATTGGGAATACTGTTTATTCTTCCAATACCATCTGATACTGATTTTTTCACCAATACCACATTGTCCTGATTATTGTTGCTTTATAGCAGGTCTTGGAATGCAGTAGTTTAAATCTTTCAACTTTACTTATTCTTTTTAAAGTTGTTTTACTATTCCAGGTTCTATGGAACTTGTTCAGTTCAGTTGCTCAGTCGTGTCCGACTCTTTGCGACCCCATGAATCGCAGTACACCAGGCCTCCCTGTCCATCACCAACTCCCGGAGTTCACTCAGACTCACGTCCATTGAGTCAGTGATGCCATCCAGCCATCTCATCCTCTGTCGTCCCCTTCTCCTCCTGACCCCAATCCCTCGCAGCATCAGAGTCTTTTCTATCAAAAAGGTTTATCAGCTTTTAACTGAAGTTGCAGTGATTATATAGCTCAGTTTAGGAAAGAATTAACAATACTGAGTTTCCCAAACCATGAATATAGTATACCTCTTCATTTATTTAAATCACCTTTAGTGCCACAGTGTCTCAGACAGTAAAGTGTCCGCCTGCAATGTGAGAGACCTGGGTTCAATCCCTGGGTTGAGAAGATCCCCTGGAGAAGGAAATGGCAATCCACTCCAGTACTCTTGCCTGAAGAATCCCATGGATGGAAGAGCCAGGTAGGCTACAGTCCATAGGGTCGCAAAGAGTTGGACACGACTAAGTGAGTTCACTTTCACTTTTACTTCTTCTCACAAATGCTCTGTTTTCAGTGTATATATATTATTAAACTTACTCCTATGCATCCCATAGTTTTTGATGCTATTGTAAATAGTATTAAAATTATGTTCTAATTGTTCATTGCTGACATATAGAAAAACAATTGACTTTCAAACTACTTTGATCATGATATAGTACCCTTGTTCAATTTACTTATTAGTTCAAACAGCTTTTCTTGTGGAACCATGTGTATCATAGTCAAATACTTTGACTTTGAGTTAGATGAAAATCAACTAAATGAAGTTAGAGCTAGCAAAGTCTGCTGATAGATCATATGTGGGTTAGGAGAGAACAAATTTTAGAAATTTAATTTTTGAACATGTTAGAGGTAGATATTTAAGGCTGTTAGATGAATCCGGAGGTCAGAGACAGGTCACTGATGAACATATGAATTTGGAAGCACTGGTTTATTAGTGATGCTTAAGCCATGGAATTGATCCAGATCATCAACATTTAGCATCTGAAGTGACGATGAAAAATCAGCAAACAGTCTGAAGAGGTGCAGTCAGAGAGATATGAGGAAAACCAGGTACATGTGGTTCTTGGAAACCAGGAAGAAGGAAGTGTTCCAATTAGAGTGATCTGTTATTTCAACTATTGCTTATAGATCCAGTAAGATTCAGACTGAGATTGACCTTGCAGTTAAGAGATCCCTGGTGACCCTGACAAGCAGTTTTGCTGGAACACTGGGAGTGAAAACTGTTTGGAGTGCACTGAGAAGGGAAACTGGGGGCAATGAAAACAGGGAACTCTTTCAGAGAATGTTGCTCAGAGGAGGGAAAGAAAGCAAAAATTGGAGGTAAGTGGAGTAGAGAGATTCATTTGTGCTTCTGTTTTTGTTTGTTTGTTTCTAGTTATTTATTCGTTTGTTGATTTATGGCTGTACTGGGCCTGCATTGCTGCCCCTGGGCTTTCTCTAGTTGCGCCATGTAGGGGCTATTCTTCATAGCAGTGGGCAGGCTTCTCCTTGCGGTGGCTTCTCTTGTTGAGGCATATAGGCTTCAGCAGTTGTGGCTCTCAGTCTCTAGAGCACAGGCTCAGTGGTTGTGGCATGGGCTTAGTTGCTCTGCATGGCATATGGAATCTTCCTGGACCCGGGATGGAACCTGTGTCCCCGGCTTTGGCAGGAAGATTCTTATCTACTGTACCACCAGGGAAACGTCAGTAGTACTTCTTGTTTGTTTTGGTTTTGAATGGGAGAAAGAATGGCATAAATTTATGCTGCTTTGAATGATCTAGTATGATCCAATGAAATAAAGGAGAGAGGGGAGGCTTGAATGACTGGAAACGTAAGACGGGATAGGATCCAGTGCACAAGGGGAGGAACAGCCTTAGTTGGAAGCACAGATGGCCCATGTACAGTGACAGGAAAGAAGGCAGAGTGGGTGTGTGCTGGTGCATGTGGAGATATCATGGACAATCTCTCCTTATTACTTTAAATTTCTCATTGAATTCAGTTTGGTTAATTCTGTTAATTTTTGTAAAACATTTAAAGTAGCGCCTCAGTTCAGTTCAGTCACTCAGTTGTGTCAGATTCTTTGCCATCCCATGGACTACAGCATGCCAGGGCTCCCTGTCCATCACCAACTCCTGGAGTTTACTCAAGCTCATGTCCATTGAGTCAGTGATGCTATCCAACCATCTCATCCTCTGTCATCCCTTTCTCCTACTGCCTTCAATCTTTCCCAGCATCAGGGTCTTTTCCAATGAGTCAGCTCTTCCCATCAGGTGGCCAAAATATTGGAGTTTCAGCTTCATATCAGTCCTTCCAATGAATATTCAGGACTGATTTTCTTTAGGATTGACTGGTTTTCTTTAGGATTGACTGGTTTGATCTCCTTGCTATCCAAGGTACTCTCAAGACATTTCTCCAACACCATGGTTCAAAAGCATCAATTCCTCAGCACTCAGCTTTCTTTATAGTCCGACTCTCACATCCATACTTGACTACTGGGAAAACCATAGCTTTGACTAGGCGGATCTTTGTTGGCCAAGTAGCGTCTCTTCTTTTTAATATGCTGTCTAAATTGGTCATAACTTTCCTTCCAAGGAGTAAGCATCTTTAAATTTCATGGCTGCAGTCACCATCTGCAGTGATTCTGGAGCACACCCCCCCCCCCCCCCACCAAGTAAAGTCTGCCACTGTTGCCACATCTATTTGCCATGAAGTGATGGGACCAGATGCCATGATCTTAGTTTTCTGAATGCTGAGCTTTAAGCCAACTTTTTCACTCTCCACTTTCACTTTCATCAAGAGGCTCTTCAGTTCTTCTTCACTTTCTGCCATAAGGGTGGTGTCATCTACATAGCTGAGGTTACTGATATTTCTCCTGGCAATCTTGATTCCAGCTTGTGTTTCTTCCAGCCCAGTGTTTCTCATGATGTACTCTGCATAGAAGTTAAAGAAGCAGGGTGACAATATACAGCCTTGACGTACTCCTTTTCCTATTTGGAACCAGTCTGTTGTTCCATGTCCAGATCTAACTGTTACTTCCTGACCTGCATACAAATTTCTCAAGGGGCAGGTCAGGTGGTCTGGTATCCTTATCTCTTTCAGAATTTTCCATAGTTTATTGTGATCCACACAGTCCAAGGCTTTGGCATAGTCAATAAAGCAGAAGTAGATGATTTTCTGGAGCTCTCTTGCTTTTTCAATGATCTAGTGGATGTTGGCAATTTGATCTCTGGTTCCTCTGCCTTTTCTAAAACCAGTTTCCAGCAGAGGCATGGGTTGGTGGTGGCCTGCTGCAGGGTTGGGGGCACTGAGTGTAGCAGTAAATGCATGGGATCTTTTGAAGGAGGTCACCATTATCTTCATTATCTCCACCATAGTTTGGCTCCAGGCAAATAGGAGGGACAGAACACAGATCCACCCATCAACAGAAGATTTACTAAGCATGGCCCTGCCCATCAGAACAAGACCCAGATTCCCCCTCAGTCAGTCTCTCCCATCAGTAAGCTTCCATAAGCCTCTTATCTTTCTCCATCAGAGGGCAGACAGACTGAAAACCACAACTACAGAAAACTAACCAATCTAATCCCATGGACCACAGCCTTGTCTAACTCAAAGAAACTGAGCCATGCTGTGTAGGGCCAACCAAGATGGATGGGTCATGGTGGAGAGTTTTGACAAAATGTGGTTCACTGGAGAAAGGAATGGCAAACCACTTCAGTGTTCTTGCCTTGAGAACCCCATGAACAGAATAAAAGGCAAAAAGAGAGGACACTGAAAGACGAACTCCTCAGGATGGTAGGTGCCCAATATGCTACTGGAGATCAGTAGAGAAATAACTGCAGAAAGAATGAAGAGACAGAGCCAAAGCAAAAACAGCACCCAGTTGTGGATGTGACTGGTGATGGAAACAAGGTCCAATGCTATAAAGAGCAATATTGCATAGGAATCTGGAATGTTAGGTCCGTGAATCAAGGCAAATTGGAAGTGGTCAAACATGAGCTGACAAGAGTGAACGTCGACATTTTGTTGCTACTGCTGCTACTAAGTTGCTTCAGTCGTGTCCGACTCTGTGCAACCCCACAGACAGCAGCCCACCAGGCTCCTCCGTCCTTGGGATTCTCCAGGCAAGAATACTGGAGTAGGTTGCCATTTCTTTCTCCAATGCATGAAAGTGAAAAGTGAAAGTGAAGTTGCTCAGTCGTGCCCGACTCCCGGAGACCCCATGGACTGTAGCCCACCAGGCTCCTCCATCCATGGGATTTTCTAGGCAAGAGTACTGGAGTGGGGTGCCATTGCCTTCTCCAGTCGACATTTTAGGAATTAGCAAACTAAAATGGACTGGAATGGGTGAATTTAACTCAGATGACCATTTTATCTACTACTCTGGGCAAGAATCCCTTAGAAGAAATGGAGTAGCCATCATAGTCAACAAAAGAGTCCAAAGTGCAGTACTTGGATGCAATATCAAAAAGGACAAATTGATCTCTGTTCGTTTCCAAGGCAAACCATTCAATATCACGGTAATCCAAGTCTATGCCCAGAGCAGTAATGCTGAAGAAGCTGAAGTTGTTGAATGATTCTGTGAAGACCTACAAGACCTTTTAGAACTAACACCCAAAGAAGATATCCTGTTCATTATAGGGGACTGGAATGCAAAAGTAAGCAGTCAAGAAACACCTGGAGTAACAGGCAAATTTGGCCTTGGAGTACAGAATGAAGCAGGGAAAAGGCTAATAGAATTTTGCCAAGAGAATGCACTCGTCATAGCAAACACCTTCTTCCAACAACACAAGAGAAGACTCTACGCATGGACATCACCAGATGGTCAACACCAAAATCAGACTGATGATATTCTTTGCAGCCAAAGATGGAGAAGCTCTATACAGTCAGCAAAAACAAGACTGGGAGCTGACTATGGCTCAGATCATGAACTCCTTATTGCCAAATTCAGACTTAAATTGAAGAAAGTAGGGAAAACCACTAGACCATTCAGATATGACCTAAATCAAATCCCTTATGATTATACAGTGGAAGTGAGAAATAGATTTAAGGGATTCCATCTGATAAACAAAGTGCCTGATGAAGTATGGATGGAGGTTTGTGACATTGTACAGGCGGCAGTGATCAAGACCATCCCCAAGAAAAAGAAATGCCAAAAAGCAAAATGGTTGTCTGCGAAAAGATAGAGAAACTGTGAAATAGAGAAGCCGTGAAAAGAAGAGAAACGAAAAGCAAAGGAGAAAAACAAAGATATACCCATTTGAGTGCAGAGTTCCAAAGAATAGCAAGGAGAGACAAGAAAGCCTTCCTCAGTGATCAATGCAAAGAAATAGAGGAAAACAATAGAATGGGAAAGACTAGAGATCTCTTCAAGAAAATTAGAGATACCAAGGGAACATTTCATGCAAAGATGGGCTCGATAAAGGACAGAAATGGTATGGACCTAACAGAAACAGAAGATATTAAGAAGAGGTAGCAAGAATACACAGAAGAACTGTACAAAAAAGATCTTCACGACCCGGATAATCACGATGGTGTGACCACTCACCTAGAGCCAGACATCCTGGAATGTGAAGTCAAGTGGGCCTTAGAAAGCATCACTATGAACAAAGCTAGTGGAGGTGATGGAATTCCAGTTGAGCTGTTTCAAATCCTGAAAGATGATGGTGTGAAAGTGCTGCACTCAATATGCCAGCAAATTTGGAAAACTCAGCAGTGGCCACAGGACTGGAAAAGGTCAGTTTTCATTCCAATCCCAAAGAAAGGCAGAGTCGTGCCTGGCATGTAATAAATGCTATGCAATCTTTTGTTAACTAGATGTCTTTTCTTGCTTTCTCAGAATCTGCTCAGGAAATTAATGATGATTGAATACAGACTTTCAGCTTTGTTGTTGAATTCATAAGTGTTGAGCCAGAACTGGTACCTGAGTTTGTACTATAGCTTTGTGTTACCTGGGAGGAGATGTGATCTTTTTTGGTAATTGCAACATGTGGATGCATGTAGCTTCTACCCTATATTCACACAATAATGGAAGCCCGTCCTTTTTTTCTAAATGATAAGTATTTTTGAGGGATCAGCCTGTTGTCGTTGTCTAAATAGCTGGGCAGAATTTTTAATATTATAAATAAATAATGAAGGCTAACAGAGATAGTCATAGATAGTCAGCATTTACTATATAAAAGGTGTTGTGCTAAGTGCTTCGTATTTGTTATTTTATTTAGGACACCCAACAAGCTTGTATACAATATCATATCATACACATTTTACATTTGTGGAAAAGAAGCTTAGTGAGCATAAAATCACTTGATAAAATTAAGATTCCAGGATTTTTTTTCCACCAATTGTCATGCTCTTCTGCTATGCCTTTTTAAAATAAGTGAGTTATCATTGAGTGATGGGCAAGATAACTGGGCTTATATCAGGCAACCCCGGTTCTTACTCCAGCTTAACCAATAACTGGCTGATTAAACTTGAAAAGTTACCTCTTAGGGGATTTTTCACCTGTGTTATGTGAACTCAGATGATCTCTACCATTTCTTCTATCTCTAACATGATGAGATTTTAATATTTCTATGATTATTATTTTGTGCTACCCATATCTTTTAAGTATCCAGGTCAGAGCCTCCCTAGGTAAGAAGGTGGTTACAGATTTAACCAGGGCAGAGCCAGAGGCAGCTGTGGACTGGATGAAGCTACCCCCTGTTGTTTCTCTCTCAGTGGGTTTCCAGCAGAAGTAAATAGTGGAAGCTGCCCAAGCCTCAGTTCCAGGATGAGATAAGAGTCTCCTCCTGCTAGGTCTAAGCTGCAGCCTCTCAGAACCAGGGCCTGATGGGCTAGTTTCAGTGCTTGGTATTTATTATCTTTGCAGAACCTTGGCTTGGAGCCTAGAGCCTGGGCATGCAGGGTGAGTGATTAGACATGGGACTCTCATGCATCTAACTTTAAAAAATCTCAATTACATCAGAAAGAGGGCTCTAGGTAATAGATGGGGTCCTGGGGACAATAGTGTAAATAACAAGCAAATGCACTTAACCGTGATGCATCACTGGTCCCAGGGAGCTCCTGGAGCTGGACAGGCTCTCCAGCTGGAGTGCCCAGAGAAAGAAGTCCAGGAGGTGGCAGCACTTATAAATGGTACAGCCCTGAGAACCTGGGTGCACCTTGGAGCCTCCTCTCAGAGGGCTGGCTGGCTTGTGAGCTGGGGGTGTGATGGCACCTCACAGGGCCTGGTCAGAGAAGTGTTTTGTGAAGCAGGTTGGTGGAGTCGGGAAATGAGTGCCCGTCTCAATTCTTGGAGATGCAGGGACAGGGTGAAGTATATTCTGGGCAGAATAGTGAGTGTCCCCTGGTGAGGGGGGTTGGGCATAAAACCAATGGAAGCATAAGTCAACAACAGAGGGGATCTTTTAATTGAAAGATGGACTAGGGATTTTAAACTCAATCACCCTATATGCAGACTAAGAAACTGACACCCTGGGGGAAGACACAACTTTCTAAGGTTGTCCAACTGGTCGGCAGCAGGCCCAGGATTAGATTTCTCAGTGTCCTGGTTCTCAGATCCCTTCTCTACTTCTGTGACACTTGACTCAAGACAGCTTCCCGTAGTGACCTTCCAGGTTTGTAAAGAAGAATATGACCTTTCATCTTTGCAGTTGCCATTGTGATTTTATAACCCAATAAGCAATGTGGGTCAGGTCCTATATATTCAACAGCATTATTCACTGTGGTGATGATGAGAAAGCAGGAAGGGAGAAAGAGGAAAGCCAGCTATGTGTGTGCTCATAGGAACATGGGAAACAAGGAGAGAATAGTTCTCTGGTGTGGGCTGCAAGACAGGACAGGAAGATTGTGGAGCAATGTGCCCAGGATACCCACTGGCATGAGGAGCCATATAGGCCCACAGAGAGACAAGGGTCCTGGAATCGAACGACCAAGGCTGGAGTCTCAGCTCTGTTACTTCAGATGCACGATGTAGAGCGAGACAAACAACTTCCCCAAGGACCTCTTGTAGAATGGAGCTAGAATTTGGAAACAACCTAATGGAATATTAAATGGAAGGAGGCTTTTTGTAACCCCTAAGAGCAATGGCACCCCACTCCAGTATTCTTGCCTGGAAAATCCCATGGATGGAGGAGCCTGGTAGGCTGCAGTCCATGGGGTCTCGAAGAGTCAGACACAACTGAGTGACTTCACTTTCACTTTTCACTTTCATGCATTGGAGAAGGAAATGGCAAGCCACTCCAGTGCTCTTGCCTAGAGAATCCCAGGGACGGGGGAGCCTGGTGGCTGCCGTCTATGGGGTCGCACAGAGTTGGACATGACTGAAGCGACTTAGCAGCAGCAGCAAGAGCAATGTAAATGAGAAACATTCTGATTTTAATGAAATGAAGAAAAGTTATATGACTGAGTGACTAAGTGCACATGGATGGAAAAGTGTGCAAAATTGTCTTGTGCTTGGCCTCAGACTGGAGGGGATTTGTGGACAAGGAAAATAAAGAGTCAGGAATAAATTCTGGGCTCTGCACTCAACATGGTATGGGAGGGGAACAGACTGCTGGAAGTGGTAGGTATCAGTGATGGATGGGGGCAAGGAAGTTTGTCAGCAGGCACACCAAGAGTGAGTAGCAGGAGTTTAGATTCCATTTGCAAAATAGAGAGTCAGTTAGCTCCTCTCTGGTGGACTAATATTGATAAACACAAAATTTTGGAGGATTCAATTGCTGCTAGCTAAAAGAATAGATTCATTTATTCATCCTAAGTTTTCCCTGGTTCATGGTACTTTGATGAACACCTAGATGTCCATCTAGTGATGAACAAAAGAGACAGGAGGTGGTGACTGGGGAATTTTCCAGGGTTCTGACAGTATTGAAGTGTGACGCATGTGAGGCTTTGTTTACACTCAAGCTTAATCACTAAGAAAAGAACAGGCATTTTATAATAGGTATTTTCCAAGATGAAGAAAATCCCAGCCAAGATTGTTAAGGATATCATTCCTGTTATCGAGTAGACCCCCACCTAGTTATGAAACCTAATATTTCCATGTAGAGCCCATGATGACAGAATCCAAAGCAATGCAGACCTCAAATGGATAGTTTGCAGTTAGTTTCATCTTTGAATGGATTACTTCTTCATGCCTCAAGATACTGGCCTTGGATTTCACCCCCATAAGTCATCTTTTTGGAGACCATTGGCCATATCCACTTATTTCTCTTAACAATTCATTTCAGTTCATACCAATGTACAGTTTTTAAGCATCTTTTCTGTACCAGGTTAAAGTACTTCTCTCAGTTCCTGGTCACTGGGTACGGCTGAGTCTGCCATTTTGTTTACCAAATATTTAATCTTCACTCACAAATAACAGAAACCAAGAGGAACTAGAGAGCCTCTTGATGAAGATGAAAGAGGAGAGTTTAAAAGCTGGCTTAAAAATCAGCATTCAAAAAACTAAGTTTATGGCATCCAGTCCCATCATTTCATGGCAAATAGATAAGGAAACAATGGAAACAGACTTTATTTTGGGGGGCTCTAAAATCACTGTGGATGGTTACTGCAACCGTGAAATTAAAAGATGCTCCTTGGAAGAAAATTATGACAAATCTTGATGGCATAATAAAAGACTGACAAAGGTCTGTTAGTCAAAACTATGGTTTTTCCAGTAGTCATGTACAGGTGTGAGAGTTGGATCATAAAGAAGGCTGAGTACCGAGGAATTGATGCTTTTGAACTGTGGTGCTAGAGAAGACTCCTGAGAGTCCACTGGGCAGCAAGGAAATCAAATTAGTCAATCCTAAAGGAAATCAACCCTGAATATTCATTGGAAGGACTGATGCTGAATCTGAAGCTCCGATGCTTTGGCTACCTGATGTGAAGAGCCAATTCACTGGGGAAAACTTTGATGCTGGGAAAGATTGAGGGCAAGAGGAGAAGGGGCGACAGAGGATGAGATGGTTGGATGGCATCGCCAACTCAATGGACATGAGTTTGAGCAAACTCCAGGAGATGGTGAAGGACAGGGAAGCCTGGCATGTTGTATAGTCCATGCGGTTGCAAAGAGTTCGACACAACTGAACAACAACACAAATAACAGGACTCTGGTTTTTAGCTACACATGTTTCTAGGAAGAAATAGCTAGAAAACACAAAGACTGCAGTCTTCAGCCTCCTGGCAGCCAGATGCGGTGATGCGACTAAGTTTTGGCCAAATGGTTGGAAATTGATGTGTTGTGTGGAACTTCTGGAAAGGTTCCTTCCTTCTCTCTTCATCCTGATGCTGATGACATGACACTCAGGCACACTCCTGAGACACTAAGGTGGGTCCACATCTAGGGATGGTGAGTAAAGAGCCTGGAGAAACCTGGATGTCTGATGATCACAGAGCATCTGCAAGATGTCTCAGGAATTTCTTTTCCTGGAAGAAAGACACATTTCTACCCCAGTTATAGTGCTATTTTCCAGGTCTCCCATTGCTGCTGAACTAAACCTTAATGGTTACATTGGGATGCATTTCCCTCACTTTGGGGTTAAAAATTCATCCCTTGGTCTCAGGCTGAACATCTCTGAATCTAATCTTGGCAGATTTCTGGGTCTGTAACTTTTATTTCCCTTCTCTGTGCCTCTGCGCACAAAGCCTCTGAGATACCTGAAGTATTTGTGCTCTGAAAGTCTTTTTTTGAGTTTAGAGATGAAGAAATGTAGCACAATATGTACATGACAGTGATTAGCACAGAGCTTGTCTCATAGCAGCTGCTGAATAAATGTTCAGTCAGTCAGTCAGTTCAGTCGCTCAGTCGTGTCTGACTCTTTGCGACCCCATGAATCGCAGCACTCCAGGCCTCCCTGTCCATCACCAACTCCCGGAGTTCATTCAGACTCATGACCATCGAGTCGGTGATGCCATCCAGCCATCTCATTCTCTGTCTTCCCTTTCTCCTCCTGCCCCCAATCCCTCTCAGCATCAGAGTCTTTTCCAATGAGTGAACTCTTCGCATGAGGTGGCTAAAGTACTGGAGTTTCAGCGGCTGCAGTCACCATCTGCAGTGATTTTGGAGCCCCCCAAAATAAAGTCTGACACTATTTCCACTGTTTCCCATCTATTTCCCATGAAGTGATGGGACCAGATGCCATGATCTTCGTTTCTGAATGTTGAGCTTTAAGCCAACTTTTTCACTCTCCTCTTTCACTTTCATCAAGAGGCTTTTCAGTTCCTCTTCACTTTCTGCCGTAAGGGGGGTGTCCTCTGCATATCTGAGGTTGCTGGTATTTCTCCTGGCATTCTTGATTCTAGCTTGTGTTTCTTCCAGTCCAGCATTTCTCATGATGTACTCTGCGTATAAGTTAAAGAAACAGGGTGACAATATACAGCCTTGATGAACTCCTTTTCCTATTTGGAACCAGTCTGTTGTTCCATGTCCAGTTCTAACTGTTGCTTCCTGACCTGCATACTGGTTTCTCAAGGGGCAGGTCAGGTGGTCTGGTATTCCCATCTCTTTCAGAATTTTCCTCAGTTTATTGTGACCCACACAGTCAAAGGCTTTGGCATAGTCAAGTAGGCAGAAATAGATGTTTTTCTGGAACTCTCTTGCTTTTCCCATGATCCAGCAGATGTTGGCAATTTGATCTCTGGTTCCTCTGCCTTTTCAAAAACCAGCCTGAACATCAGGAAGTTCACGGTTCATGTATTGCTAAAGCCTGGCTTGGAGAATTTTGAGCATTACTTTACTAGCATGAGAGATGAGTGCAATTGTGTGGTAGTTTGAGCACTCTTTGGCATTGCCTTTCTTTGGGCTTGGAATGAAAACTGACCTTTTCCAGTCCTGTGGCCACTGCTGAGTTTTCCAAACTTGCTGGCATATTGAGTACAGCACTTTCATAGCATCATCTTTCAGGATTCGAAATAGCTCAATAGGAATTCCATCACCTTGAGACTAATTTGAAGAAGTCTTCTCACTTTCGGCTGACACATCTCATCTCTCCCCATTGTAAATGTCCTCCGAACTTTTGAATCAACAACATCTCAAAAAGTGACATATTGCTTTACAATTTTATCTATATAGCTTTACTTCAGGGAAGAAAAAAAAAAAATATATATATATATATATACGCATCACTGCTAAGTTGCTTCAATCGTGTCTGACTCTTTGTGACCCTATGGACCCTGCCGTGCTCCACTGTCCATGGGATTCTCAGACAAGAATACTAGAGTGGGTTGCCATGCCCTCCTGCAGGGGATCTTCTCGACCCAGGGATCAAACCCTGGTGTCTCATGTCTCCTCATTGGCAGGTGGGTTCTTTACCACTAGTGCCATATACATACAGTTGTCCAGAGTCTCAATGTTCTAGGCCAGCTCTCTTCTAAATCACAGTCTGTATTTTTTCTCAGTACAAACATGGATCGTATATAACTGCAGTTTGAAAATTACTATGATTGCTCTGTTCTGACAGATTGATTCTTAAGTCACACATGATTTTGTGCAAGGGTTTTGCAGCCAAAATTCTGCTGTCTTCTTTTCCAGCAATATGGCATGGAAATCCATTCTGGTTCCCAGGAGTTTGCCTCTTCATAGCTTCCAGGTGCCATGTGCATTTTCATGGAGACCCAGTGGGAATGATGATTTCACATGATGGAGGGCACTCTGAATCCACCTGCGGGCTGGTAGAGATGTTTGCAGGCTACGGGCCACTTGGCACTTCCTACATCCCACAGTCCAGGGGCAGGCACACTCAGTCCAGGACAAGAGCTCCCCACAAGGCCAGTTAGTAACATTTGGCTGCTCCCTGGGCTGATATTGACTTTCCATGGGCTTCCCTGTGGCTCAGTGGTAAAGATTCTGACTATCAGTGCAGGAGATGTGGGTTCAATACCTGGGTCAGTAAGTCTGGAGAAGGAAATGGTAACCCACTCCAGTATTCTTGCTGGGAAATCCCATGGACAGAGGAGCCTGATGGGCTACAGTCTGTGGGGTCGCAAAGTCTGTGGACATGACTGAGTGACTAAACAATGACATAGACTTTCCACAGCAATATCTGTTTTCACAAGCGATGCTGAAAAGGAAAATGAGTTCGAGAATGCACTTCAGCCACTTAAGTCACATAAATCCTCTATTTTTTTTAAATGATACAACATGCGAACACTTTTTTTTTTTTTTTTTGCAAAAAGAAAACCTCAGATACTAGAGTCAAAATGAAAGCCTGACTTTACTAACGCTCCCCACAACACCCCTAGAGGAAATTGGTAGGAGTTTTAGTGTGCACTCGTTGGAGCTTTTCTGTAAGTGCTCATATGCACGTCTGCAGTCTGTGCATCCTAAACAGGACCGCACTGCTGCATGTACTGTTCCTTGCCTTGCTTTTCTCACCTGGTAATGTTCCCTTCTGTGTTGCTGGCAGTCATGGCTGTCTTTCTCTTTCACCTGTACAGACATAGCAAGCTCCACTGAACAATTGCTATGGTTGTAGTAATATAGTTTCTTTCCAAACCAGTGTTTTTCTATTTTTTTAGAAATTATTTTATTTGTTTTTGGCTGCATCAGGACTTGGTCGAGGCATGCAGGATCTTTCACTGCAGTACGTAGACTCTAGCTGTGGCACACAGGCTCAGTAGTTGTGGCGTCTGAGCTTCATTGTGGGATCTTAGTTCTCCCACCATAGATCAAACCTGCATCCCCTGGATTGTAAGGTTGATTCTTTCTTTTCTTTTTTTTTAAAATGAATTTATTTATTTTAAGTGAAACACAGATGAATATTTTTAGTGACAAAAGGTACAATTCACAAAGAAGATAGATATCATAAACCATTATACACCTTCACAACAAAGAAACAAAGATACATGAAGCAAAAATCAGAAGGAAGGTGAATTCTTAACCACTGGATCACCAGGGAAGTCCTTCAGTGAAAATTTGAACCCCCAGGCCAATCCCCTTTTTTCCCAGTAAAGATCTCCCTCCCTTGGCTTGGACAACATAGCACGCATTAGGTACCTGAGTGGCTGCCTTCTGCTCCACAGGCCAGTGCACTGCAGGATGAACATCCATGGCATCTGCATTAAGAAGGAATTCTGTGATCAGGCGTCGGTGCCAACACCTTGCTTTATCACCCTTATTACTGGCCTCCAGGCCATACCAGCAGCTGCAACAGAGCTGTGAAGAGCCGCCTTTCTTTACTCTGGCTTCCCTCTAATTTTTTTTAAGAGCCCGCTGGCCAGGACTAATATGCAATAAAACTGATTTGTGCACTTTCCAGGCCTAGCCGAGAACAACAGCCGTGTGCATTAGTTAGGAGGTACTTAATGGATGATTTATAGGATAGTGAAGATAAAACTTGAAAGATACATAGGCAGCACCGACATGCAACATTCTTGAGGAACAGAGAACATTAAGTGCTTGATTGGCTGAGATGATTTAGAGGGCAGCCCTGGGCGACCATCCAGCCATCTGGACTCTGTTCCAGGAGCTCCTCTCCCCACAGCCACAGCCCCTGATGCGGGTCTGGGGCAGAGATGGGTTGTGGAGTGGATCTCAAAGGGAACTTCTGCTTCATCTGTGACCAGGGCCTCAGGGCTTCCCTTGCCACAACCCTCTTGGGATGCAGCTTGCATTTCTAGAACTGAGTGTAGTCTGCTGAAGGTGCAGTGCTTCCTGGGGAATGGCCTCTGCTAGGTAAGGTGATTTTGCTCTTTCCTAGAGGAGCTCATTTCAACAGATCAGTGTAGTTAAAAAAACCACACATATGGGTAATCTAGAAAAATGGTACAGATGCACCTATTTGCAGAGCAGAAATAGAGATACAGACATAGAGAAGAAATCTATGGACACTGAGTGGGGAAAGGGAGGGTGGGATGAATTGGGAGATTGGGATTGAAACATATACACTGCTTTATATAAAATAGGTTACTAATGGGAACCTACCAAATATTACAGGGAACTCTACCTGATGCTCTCTGATGACCTAAATGGGAAAGAAATCCAAAAAAGAGGGGATATATGTATATCTGATTTACTTCATTGTACAACAGAACCTAGCACAACATTGTAAAGCAGCTATACTCCAACAATTTTTTTTTTTTTAAGCTAACTGGGTGCCTACTATGTTCAAGGCACAAAGTTAGGTATGGATGAGTAGAGGTGAGCAAGGTTGACAAGGTCCCTGAATGCACAAAGCTAGTAGCCTTTCTTCATTGAGGTTTTCCAAACAAACAAAAAAGCCAATGTGGTCTAATAGAAAATATAAATTCAGAATTATCCAGAAGAATTTGGTTGATTACTGACTGTTAGCACGGTAAAGAGATTGAGAAATCATTGGTTTGAAACATTTTGTTCTTCCCAAATTCACTTTGAATACACATGATCCCTCTTTTTTCCCCCCCTTTTTTGGCTGCGTCATGCAGCATGTGGGAATCTTAGTTTCTTAACCAGGGATTGAAACTGTGTCCCCTGCAGTGGAAGTGTGGATTCTTAACTCCAGGATTGTGATGGAAATCCCTACATGATCCCTCTTGACTCACTTACCAGAGCCCATCTTACACTCTAGGCTCACTCTTGGCAGAAATTTAAGGTAGGTATGTGGTCTCATCCTCTTCTCAGAAATCGTTTCTTTCTTTTCTCCTCATGCATCATCCTCCTCCTCCAAATAAATAAAATTTATCAACCCTACTCTGTCTGGGGTCCATCTCAAAGCTCATGGACCGCCACCATTTCCAGGCTTGCTGCTGCTGCTGCTAAGTCGCTTCATCGTGTCCGACTCTGTGCGACCCCATAGACGGCAGCCCACCAGGCTCCTCCATCCCTGGGATTCTCCAGGCAGGAATACTGGAGTGGGTTGCCATTTCCTTCTCCAATGCATGAAAGTGAAAGTGAAAGTGAAGTTGTTCAGTCGTGTCCGACTCTTAGCGACCCCATGGACTTCTGCCTACCAGGCCCCTCTGTCCATGGTGTTCTCCAGGCAAGAGTCCTGGAGTGGGGTGCCACTGCCTTCTCTGATTTCCAGGGCTTATTGGTTTCTATTCAGATTCCCAAGGACAAAATAGCTCTGCAACTCCTAAGTATGGTTCCCCCTGGGGTAGAATTTCAGTTGGTGGCAGTGACAGACGCTTGGAGAGAAAAAGAGGAGAGGACCCTTCCTGGCTCCTCGAGTTTTACGGCACATCTGGACACCAGTTCAGGCTCTGATAACCAGGCAGAGCCTTCCTATTTTCTGTCCCTCCCAGACCACTGGAGTAGGTCTAGCTTAGGAACCATGAGTGTCTGCTTTCAGGATGCAACTCACAACCTTTTGGGTATAATCCTGTTTGCTTCCCAACTCTTGGTTCTGGGAATCCAGTCAGAAAGAAGTTACTAATCTTCTTTTAAGAAACCTGGCTATTGCAAATGGAAATCTGAACTTACCCAACGGATGAAATGGGGGAAAATGTTGGTTATTGTAGAAAAACAAAGACATCTGACACCCTAGCATGAGTTTGGGAGAGAAAGGGATTAGTGACTCTAGGGCGGTGACTGTGCCAAGCCGCCCATGAGCTCATAACCACTGAACAGATGAAAATTTTGAGGACTGGAGTGGTTAAGTGACTGGATAAGCTCACCTTGTTAGTCAGTGTCAGGGTCCAGAATGTACTTGAGTTGCTTGTCACTCAAGATGAGCAAAGTCAGCCAAGCTTTTCTGAATGTCTGAAGTGAGACATCATTTGTAGGGAGGAAGGCACAAGGCACTGCCTGGCCCACCTCCTGGGACCACACTGCAGCTTCCTGGCTACCTGTCTTCTCTCCCCACCCTCATAGCCATTCGTTCATTCTGCACTGCTCTTGCCAAGGAAAGAAAGATGCAAGCTAATTAACCACATTCCTTTTTTTTCTTTTTTTTTTATGAAAGAAGAGAGAGATCCAATAATAACCTCATCTTTTTGAAAAATGGCCACACTCTGGCCTCTCTGCACCCAGCAGTTCCAGGGTCAGAATACATTACAGACAGCATCAATATTTCCAACCAACAGTGAATGACCACAGCCAAGGCATTGTGATAGGTTGCAGAGAGAGGAGACTATCAGAAACTCTTAAGTGGTTAATTTAATACAGTTTAATTGTAGTATGCTGAGATCGACATGTGCTAGATATTGTAAAGGATGGTAAAGAGATTAAGATACAAGCTAGATAAAAAAGTCTCATTGTCTAGTTTGAGATGTAGGATATGTTAATGAAAAGTATGTTAAAATATAAGATAACAAATAAGTAGGGACTGAAACATTAAAAAGTCAAACACTGGACTTGTCCTCAGAAGGCCTGGAATCAACTCTTAGCATTGCTACTCACTGTGCAGTCTTAAGCAAGTCACTGAAGCTCTCTGAGCCTCATGTTTCTGTATTGTAGAGATGATAATTCTAACTTCACATGGTTATTTTGGGAAATAAATGAAAGATATGATGAATGTAAAATTAAACTTTATGTTTGATATGTTTCTGGTGTTTTTCAGTCATTCAGTTGTGTCTGACTATTTGCAACCCCATGGAATGCAGCACTTCAGGCTTCCCTGTCCTTCCCTATCTCCTAGAATTTGCTCAGACTAACCATTGAGTCAATGATGCCATCCAACCATCTCATCCTCTTCTGTCTCCTTCTCCTCCTGCTTTCAATCTTTCCTAGCATCAGAGTCTTTTTCAATGATATGTAGATACAGATAAAAAATGAGATATATAGCTCTAGGGCTGAACATGTTGGTCAATTTTCAAAAATGCCCAAAAGCTATCACCTCTTTGGCTCACACTTTTGTGAGCTGGTAAATCGGGCCACAATCCGATGTATGGTTCTTCTCTATAAATACCTGGAGTCAGTTGGTGGGTTGGCTAGCAGGTGGATGATCTAGGATTGCCTCACTCACAAATCTGGTGGCTAGCAGGCTCTTGACAGGGGTGACCTGGATCAGTGGGTCATGTTTCTTTTCATCCTCATCTAGCAGGTTAGCTCAGGCTTCTTCACACACTTAGCTGAGTTTGAATCTAACAGACTGCAAAAGCAAGAAGAGTTAGTTGCTCAGTTGTAAGTCCCAGCTAAATTGGCACCAGGGTCTCTCAGGAAGGGACAGAAAATAACTCGTCTTGTATATTTTTTCACTACAGGGGTGGGAGACATCTATGTGAACCCAGGAAGATGAACAACATTATGTTATGTTGGTTCAATACTTTTAATATTAACTAAGCAATTCACTGTATTCAGATTTCACCAGTATTTCCACTAGGGTCCTGTTGCTATTTCAGGGTCCAATTTGGGATACAACCTTGTGTTTAGCCATCATGTCTTCTTGTTTTCTCCTGATCTGTGACCGTTTCTCATTTTATCTTTGTTTCAGAAATGTCAAGATCATGAAAGAGTATTGGAATTTTGCAGAATATGCTTCAATTTGAGTGTGTCTGATGTTTTCTTATGATTAAACTGGGCTTATGGATTTGGGTGACAAATACATCCTTTTCATCACTCATAGCAAGGCGTACGTGATCAACAGGACTTTTAATAACACTGATGATGACCATCTGTTAAAGGTGGTGTCTTCACTGCAATGTTACTAATTTTTTTTTTCCATACTCTATTCTTTGGAAGAAGCCCAGCCCACATTAAAGAAGAAAGAGATTAAGCATGATACACCTTTTTTTTAAATAAGACTTTTAAGTTTATTATTATTATTACCCATGCCCATGACATGTTGGATCTTGGTTCCCTGCATTGGAAGTGTGTAGTCTTGACCATTGGACTGCCTCGGAAGTCCCAGATAGAGCATTGATTTTTTTAAAACTTTTATTTTTAGATAATTGTGGGTATGCATGCAGCGGGCTTCTCTGGTGGCTTGGTGGTAAAGAATCTGCCTGGCAACTCAGGAGATGCTGGTTTGAATCTTGGGTGGGGAAGATCCCCTGGAGAAGGAAATGGCCAACCCACTCTAGTATTCTTGCCTGGGAAATCCCATTGACAGAAGAGTCTGGTGGGCTATACTCCATGGGGTTGCAAAGGAGTGAGACATGACTTAACAACTAAACAGCAAGAATGGCAACAACAATGTGGTTTTAAGAAATAACACAGAACATTCCTGGATACCCTTCACCCAGTATCTCCCAGTGATAACCTCTTATATTGCTATAGTGTAATTTCATCACCAGGAGACTGACACTGATATAATTAAACCACCTAATTCATATTACACCAGTTTATGTGGACACATTTGTGTGCGTGTGTGTGTGTTTAGGTCAGTGCAGTTTTGTAGTTTCACTGGTGGGTAGATTTGTGTGATTAACACTATAATTAAGGCACAGAAAATTTCCATCATGTCATGGATCCCTCATGTTATCTTCTTATAGCAGCCCTTGGTTATTACTAATCTATCTCCATTTCTATGATTTTGTCCTCTCAAGAATGTTATATAAATGGAATCATACAGTGTATAGTTTTCTGGGAGTTGGATTTCTTTTTACACAGCATATTTCCCTTGAGATCCATCCAAGATGTTGCCTGTATCCATATGTATCCCTGTTGGTGGCTGCATAGTATTCCATGCTGCCAGATAGACCATAGAGTATTTAATCACTCACACATTGAAAGACATTTGGGTTGTTTCCAGGTTTTGACTATTGTGAATAAAGCTGCTACTGGTTTTTGTGTGAACAAAAGTAGTTATTTCTCTGGGATAAAAGCCTATGGCAGATTGATTCTGAATAGAGTCCAGAGCATTAGTGGTTTTGCTCTTTTCCTCTTGACACCTCATATGATCTCGGTGCCTAGTTTGGGCTGGTGTCTGTCTATCTATAGTACCTCCATTGCCCCTTACCAAGGATGCTGAGCAAGCAGAGAAGATGGTGCTGCTGTCTTTCAAATTGGAGGGAAGGGACTTTGTTTTTCCTCTCTTGATAGTCTTCAGTAATGACTGGGCTTGGCTGCCCAGTAGGAAGAAGTCACCCTGATTCTGCAGGGGAACAAAATCAAGGCTTCTATCAAGCACTCCATCCTGGCATCCCCTGCCTCTTGGATTGCCTGTGGCAGCACTAGGGGAAACTCAACCTCTGGGAAGTCTCAGGGAGGCTCTGGGAACCATGGATTTTTGCATCTGTGTTCATCAGTAATATTGGTCTGTATTTTTTTTTTTTTTCTTTTTGGTGATGTCTTTTTTCTGGTTTTGGTGTCAGGATGATGCTGGGATCATAGAATGAATTTGGAAGCATTCCTTCCTCTTCAGTTTTTAGGCTAGTCTGAGAAGGATAGGTGTTAACTCTTCTCTAAATATTTGGTCTTATGGGGTTTCTGGGAGACGCTATGCAAGGGGCACTGCCCTTCTCTTCCCCAGGCAGAGTCCATCGGAAGAGTGAATCCTATGCTCCCCCGACGCCTGTAGCTTAGCTGGGGACACTTTGTGAGACAGAGGTTCTGCTGAGTTTCATTTAAAATGAGAGATATCAGTACTGTCCCCAATCCTGCTTGGTCACCAAGGTATTGACAGCTTTTGAGTGATGTCAAATTCTGGTCGCTACCCTAAAGGCACTGAATGAAAATTTTCAGAAGGGAGACAGGAATCTATATTTTGCCAACTTCCCAAATGATTTGAGGAGCAGCCAGATGTGAGAATGGTACCACAAATGATGTCTACACTTATCCCTCAGGATGGAGGATGAGGGGAAACAAAGGTAGAAAGGTGCTTTTATTTTTATACCCAGTATCTTCATCCCATAAAATTCTGAAGCTTTCTGTATGATCTTGTTCTCATAATCTCCCTATCCAGGCAAGGTAGCAAGAAAAATGCCACACAATTTACAGTACCTTTGAGGGAAGATGAAACACAATTGGAATATTTTCTCAAAATTTCTTCCTTTACAGAAATATTTCGAAATTATTCATCTGACAAAATAAAAAAACAGTTGGAAAAATGAAAAAATTTGGATTCCGAAGGAGAGGCCAATGGTGACCATGGTATTTTTGCACAGCCACATTTTTGAAAGAGACTTCTCTGCTCACCATCTCTACTTAGCTCGTGTGTGTGTGCATGCTCAGCCACGTCCGACTCTTTGCAACTCCCTGGACTGCAACCCGCCAGGCTCCTCTGGCCATGGGATTCTCCAGACAAGAATACTGGAGTGAGATGCTATTTCCTTCTTCACTGCTTATCTCCTATTCTCTACTTAGTGTGCCTGAGTCTGACATTCCTTCCCATCATTGCCCTTAAATAGTTCACACAAGCTAGCATTTATTGATGTCTGCCATGTTCCAGTAATTTAAAACACATATCTGGTCATCACATCAGCCCTGCAGAATAGGAACTCTGGGCATGATTGTCCCTATTTGAGAGAAGAGAACCCTCAGGAGCAGAAAGGTTGATTCCTCCAAGTGTCACCACTTACAAATGTAGAGGTCAGGTCTGAGATGCCAAGAGTCTGATTCTACCCTGCACTTTCCTATCCTAGGGCTTAAAGCAGTCGCTTTCCTGAGCAAAGTTAGATGGGTGGGGAGGATATGGGGTCCACAGGTAAGGTGCAGAAGTCAAAATGGGAGGTTGAGACTCAGAAGCAAAACTCTCCCCCTTGATACTGGATTGGGAGGGACATGGCAGCTCCACTGCAGTCCCCTTAGCTCAGCCTGGAGAACCTAGGAGAATAATAGAGAGATTGTCCTGACATGTCATGATGGCTTGACAGCCTCAGTCTCCACCACCACCTCCTTTAAATCACTGAGTTGGAGAAAGGGAAGCAAGAAGGGGAAAATAACTCTAGGTTTGAGGAATATTTTCTTTAAAGCAGGTAGTCAAATGGCCCCACCACCAGACAAGCGGATCACATACAGATGATTTAACTG
This sequence comes from Ovis aries, assembly GCF_016772045.2. Lineage (NCBI taxonomy): Eukaryota > Metazoa > Chordata > Mammalia > Artiodactyla > Bovidae > Ovis > Ovis aries. The sequence goes on along the minus strand of NC_056055.1, from coordinate 45,192,920 downwards.
CAATATTGTCGAGTTCATGGAGTGAAGAATTCCCATTCCCATCTCTGAGAAGACTGGAACTAAATAAAGTTGAGCTGGCTTTTGACAGTGCAGTGCTCGAGAATCTATTTGAGCTCCTATTTAAAGGCACATAACCTTATTTCAAATTAGTTTCTCTGGGTTTGGCTAAGACACTCCAAGGTATCAAAATGTACATTTCCTTCTATTGTGAAAATCTTCTTTGCTTAGATGTTTTCCAAATATCTCTGTAGCAGGCTTTTAAAAAATCTATGGGGAACTTGCAGACTGCACAAGCTAAGGTTGGGAATAATAATAATAATACCAATAATAATAATAACTATTTTTTATGTTAAGTACTTTCTTGTGTTATTTCATGGAAATCTTCACAAAAACCTTATAGGGCAAATAATGTTATTATTCTTAGCTTGCTAGTGAGGTGATTAAAGATCAGAGAGGTTAGGCCACTTGCTTAAAGTCACATAGCCGGTGAAGGAGATAAATCAGTGTGCTTGCATTCTGGCCAATCTATAAATAATGTAGCTGTAAGCTTTGCTACTTGAAGCATGGGTCACCCAGGATACCCAAATTCCAAATTTGGGGCCTTAGGGACTTAACTATAGTGTTATGACATGTGTTCTCTTAGGCTGGGCTCCAGTTTGGACTGGAAGGTTTTGTTTCTGGGTGAAGTAGTTGGGTGGGGAATAGCTCTGCTTAGTGACCTTGGAGTACGACACATCGAGTCCTTGCTTCAGTTTTTTCGCCTGTGATAAGGACGAGAAGCCTCATAACCTGGGTTTGATATGTCTAGGGAACTCATATCCCACCCGTGTTTAAGAAATCTCATTGCAATTATAAACACGTGGGCAGGCCCAGTGAGAGTTTTGACTAGTAGAGCCCTTGGAGGAGGGCTGATTGGCTGAACCAGGGTCCTGACTCCACTGCCTGGCCCTGGGCACTCTGGGGAGGTCTGGAGACCTCCTCAAGTCCCACACCCCAGCCTCAGTTTCCAATGTCAAGACAGCAGAGTACTCTGGTCCTGTGGTTGGTTATTCCTTTTAAACTCCAGGCTTGGCCAGACTTTCTTCCCAACCTGGAGTCTTAATCACAGGGAGCGATTACACCAGAATAGAACGACAAATCGGGATCAATACAGAGAGGCGACTGTCTACTGGAAGAAACACAATTTATGGCTTGGCTGGATTATGCTTACCAGCCAAGAACAGCGGTAATTCCTAGCAACCCCACTGACCGGGATCAATCATGGCATTTTATTACTTTGCTAAACCCTGCTTGCTCCCTACCCCCAACCTCTGTCTTATTAGAACCCAATCTTCAAGGAAAATATTGCACTTGTTATCAAATTTTAGAAAGAGAATTTATGGCAAAGGGAGATTGATTTAAAGCCTTCTTCTAAAAGGGGAGTGGGGGGTGGTGGGAAGGTAAATTTTGCGGCGTCTTTTAGATCGGTTCTTTTGCTTATCTCTCCATTTTATGACATAATCTGTTGTAGCATTACCCAGGGTCCTCTGGGCTGCTGCTTCTTGCCCAGCATTAGATAAGGGGGAGATATTGTCAGGGTGTAAAGTTTAAAGCCCGTGGCAAGGGCTCATTTTTCTCATTTCAGGCAAGGGAGAAAGGATATAAAATGGAAAGCAAGCAATCAATAAAGAAGAAAGATAGAGATCTTCCCCAAAAGGGGTGGGGCGGGGAGAAAAGAAATCCTCACCTCACTGACTGCTCTGCTAACTAAGACTTTAGCAGGCGGATAATGAGCCCACACATCCTCTGGTCAGGGCAGGGACTGGAGACCCATCTCCCATTGCCAGCATGATCCACTTGAAGCCTGAATAATGGGGGCACAGCTTCCCTTAGGAGCTCTTGGATTTTTTGTATAAAACCCAGCCTTCATCACGCCTGTTGCGTGCATGCGTGCTTGGTCACTTCATTCGTGTCTGACTCTTTATGTCCCTCTCCTCTGTCCATGGGATCCTCCAGGCAAGAATACTGATGTGGGTTGCCATGCCCTCCTCCAGGGATCTTCCCGACCCAGGGATCAAACCCGTGTTTCCTATGTCTCCAGCATTGCAGGCAGATTCTTTACCACTGAGCCACCTGGGAAGCCCCCTCACGTCTGTTAGTCAATCTTTAACATAAAAGCAGCATGGTTAATTACTTATACAGTGAGTGGGGTTGGGAATCTTGGCAATTTGTTCAAATCAGGTAATAGATGCAGTTTTGCTCCTGTTTGTCTGAAGTGGACAGAGCCACCCTCAATTGCCCATGAGACAATAAAAGGAAAAGTAGAACTACTCTTTGGTTAATCCTAGAGTTTATGATAGTCTAGTCTGATTTAATGACCCTACAATCATTCTGTTGTTAGAAAATCAATATTTTCCTAAGAAACAGTGGGGACTGCCATAAATACACTCCTGGTTATATGAACCTTTGGCCACAGAACTTACACGCTGCAGAGGCCATAATGAGTGGCAAGGAAACAGCCTTCAGAAGCAGCAAGGGAGCCAGGCACCCCATAAAGAAGACCACACACTTGTTTATGGACGCAGCCCATCAGAGACTAGAAGCAGCTCTCCTGTGACTGTCAGGGATCCGGGAGTGCTCTGTCATTGATTTTTACCTGTGGGGTTCCTGGTTGTATGTATCACTGATGCTGGAGCAATAGGGGCATAGTAGACAGGAATGTATCATTAAGGCCAGGTAGGATCCCTAGGGAGGCTCCATTCCCTGGTGGCTCAGAGGTTAAAGTGTCTGCCTGCAATGCAGGAGACCTGGGTTCGATCCCTGGGTTGGGAAGATCTCCTGGAGAAGGAAATGGCAACCCACTCCAGTATTCTTGCCTGGAGAATCCCATGGACAGAGGGATTTTGCTTTAGGGATTTTAGGATCCCTAAAGCAAAGGCAGCAGGGTATTATGCCACGAACACAGGGCTAGCAATCAGAAGACTGAGTCTGATCCTTCTACCACTTTCCTGCATAAGCGGGAGCCGGTCATGAAGCCCCATTTTACAGAGGAGGAAACTGAGACTCTGGTGGATGTATCACAGCCAACACACTGAGTAGTTATGAATTTTAAAACAGATATGTGTTGATAGATAGCCAGTGAGAATTTGCTGTGTGACTCAAGGAGCTCAGACTGGGTCTCTGTGACAATCTGGAGGGGTGGGATGTGGTGGGAGGCGGAAAGGAGGTTCAAGAGAGAAGGGACCTATGTATATCTTTAGCTGATTCATGTTGATATATGGAAGAAGCCAACACAATTGTAAAGCATTATCCTCCCATTAAAAATCAAAAACGTTAAAATGTTAAAAGAAGATATGTGTCGGATATTTGTCATTTATTTCAGTTGTCTAGCATCTAATATTCTCTCCAATGTTCAAAGAATTCTGCATGCTATTGAATCATAGTGGGAATTAGAGCCCTGTTTCTGCCATAGAATTAGAAAACACCACACAATTGTTTTTCCAACCTCCTTCAGAGTTAGGGCTCCTCTGCCCAGAGCATAAATTGGCAGACAGACACATCTGCTGCTGATTTGATTCAGGATTGGTGAGGTCAAGAAGCAGGGACAGTAGGTCACCTTTTGGTGATGGTAGAGACGATGGAAGCATCTTGGTTCTTAAGTAGTGGCTATAGCCACCTTCCGATGCCAGCGGTGCTAGCAGCATGGCCACAGCAGCTCAGGAGTCTGGAGTTTCATGGAGGCACTGAGTTATCCTTACCAGACCACCCTGTGGAGGGATTCTGAATGCCATTTCTGGCCATGTGGGCTCAGACCCCATCTCCTCAGGGGTCCTGTGCACACTGTCATATCTCTTTTATTATGAAATGTATCCTTTGGTCTGAGGGAATGATACGGGGATTTGTTACAGAGCTTCAGATGTTCTACAAGGTCTCCAATGATGGAGCTGGCAAATGGACTGGGGATAAAGCGGCAATGCAATACCTCAAATATGTATGAAGCAGATCTATCTGGAATCACTGCTTCTTCCAGCCAAAAGGAATCCAGTGTCGTCAGTTCATCACCAAGTGGCTGTTGGGTTTGAGGGATGGTACCATACGCGGGACTTAGCATCAGTCTTTGTTGCTGACAAGTCAGCCATCCAGAAGCATGGTGACTCTCAGGCTTGGTGAGAAGGAGCCCATGCTGTTGGATCCATGCGTAGCCTCCACCTCCGCTGCACGACTGCTCCATTCATCAGCCCATTATGTAAGCAGTGTGGTGGTGGGCACTCCTGGACTTCTGCTGGCTGCGTCTTCCCATCCACCTGCTTGTTGAGTACTTCCCCTGATGTGGGTGCTCTCTTTCCTACAAACTCCATGCCCACTCTCATGGGTCCACACACAGTCTTCTTTCCCAGGCTTCTGTCCCTGACCTTTCACAAAGACTCCTTCCAGGTCCTCAGTTCAGTTCAGTTCAGTCGCTCAGTCGTGTCTGACTCTTTGTGACCCCATGAATCGCAGCAAGCCAGGCCTCCCTGTCCATCACCATCTCCCGGAGTTCACTCAGACTCACGTCCATCGAGTCAGTGATGCCATCCAGCCATCTCATCCTCTGTCGTCCCCTTCTCCTCCTGCCCCCAATCCCTCCCAGCATCAGTCTTTTCCAATGGGTCAACACTTCACATGAGGTGGCCAAAGTACTGGAGCTTCAGCTTCAGCAACATTCCTTCCAAAGAAATCCCAGAGTTGACCTCCTTCAGAATGGACTGGTTGGATCTCCTTGCAGTCCAAGGGACTCTCAAGAGTCTTTTCCAACACCACAGTTCAAAAGCATCAATTCTTCAGTGCTCAGCCTTCTTCACAGTCCAACTCTCACATCCATACATGACCACAGGAAAAACCATAGCCTTGACTAGACGGACCTTTGTTGGCAAAGTAATGTCTCTGCTTTTGAATATACTATCTAGGTTGGTCATAACTTTTCTTCCAAAGAGTAAGCGTCTTTTAATTTCATGGCTGCAGTCACCATCTGCAGTGATTTTGGAGCCTCAAAAAATAAAGTCAGCCACCGTTTCTACTGTTTCCCCATCTATTTCCCATGAAGTGATGGGTCCAGATGCCATGATCTTTGTTTTCTGAATGTTGAGCTTTAAGCCAACTTTTTCGCTCTCCTCTTTCAGTTTCATCAAGAGGCTTTTTAGTTCCTCTTCACTTTCTGCCGTAAGGGGGGTGTCATCTGCATATCTGAGGTTATTGATATTTCTCCTGGCAATCTTGATTCCAGCTTGTTTTTTTTTCCAGTCCAGCATTTCTCATGATGTACTCAGCATATAAGTTAAAGAAGCAGGGTGACAATATACAGCCTTGATGTACTCCTTTTCCTATTTGGAACCAGTCTGTTGTTCCATGTGCAGTTCTAACTGTTGCTTCCCGACCTGCATACAGGTTCCTCAAGAGGCAGGTTAGGTGGTCTGGTATTCCCATCTCTTTCAGAATTTTCCACAGTTTATTGTGATCCACACAGTCAAAGGCTTTGGCATAGTCAATAAAGCAGAAATAGATGTTTTTTTGGAACTCTCTTGCCTTTTCAATGATTCAGCGGATGTTGGCAATTTGATCTCTGGTTCCTCTGCCTTTTCTGAAACCAGCTTGAACACCAGGGAAGCAACCATTTTTTCCATTCTCTGCTGCCTAAGAATGTATGTGCTATGTGCTCAGTTGCTTCAGTTGTGTCCAACTCTTTTGTGACCCCATGTACTGTATGTAGCCCACCAGGTTCCTCCATCCATGGGATTCTGCAGGCAAGAATACTGAAGTGGGTTGCCACTTTCTCCTTCAGAGGATCTTTCCCACCCAGGGATCGAACCCAAGTCTCTTACGTCTCTTGCATTGACAGACAGGTCCTTTACCACTAGCGCCACCTGGGAACCTAAAGTCGGGCTGCTTCGTCCTCCATACACAAAGTTACTGCTCAGAACTCTGCCCACCAAAGGGTTTTCCAGTCTGCTACTTTTCATGAATGTTCCTGAGGGGGGCTATTTTATGGCAGCAGTCCCTTTCATGCTGGTAGCAAAATAACAAGCTGACCCTTTCATGAACCAAGCCTCGGTGTTATTCTGTCCATTCAGCAGGAGAAGCCAGAGGTATGAGCTGCCTGAGATGTTTGACGCAGTAGCAGAAGTTGGCATAAGGAGGTCTAGGCCACCCTGCCTTGTGTAATGATTACTGTTGTATCCATTCACCTTTGACACCTAGAATAACATAATCATTGATACTTCACAGTCAAGTGGCTTAGCAGTACTCCCAGCCCTGTTTTTTTTTTTTTGCTAATGCTGAGTGATAGTCACTTTAATGCTTTGCTATAGATGCCTCATTCTTGCTCCAGAGTCCTACAGATCTGCACCTCAACTCAGCAATGCTGGCTTTTAGAAATGCCATAGAGCATCCTTATCTACCATGTAAAGTGAAAGTTACTCAGTTGTGTCTGACTCTTTGTGACCCAGGGACAATACAGTCCATGGAATTCTCCAGGCCAGAATACTAGAGTGGGTAACCTTTCCCTTCTCCAGGGGATCTTCCCAACCTAGGAATTAAACCCAAGTCTCCCACATTACAGATGGATTCTTTACCAGCTGAGCTACAAGGAAAGCCCAAGAATATTGGAATGGGTAGACTACCTCTTCTCCAGTGGATCTTCCCGACACAGGAATCGAACTGGGGTCTCCTGCATTGCAGGTGGATATTTTTTACCAACTGAGCTATCAGGGAAGCACCATGGATATCTCTAAAAGCCATCGGAGCTGATGAATCATATGGGCCTAGCATTGGGCCACTTTTCCAGGTTTTGTAGAGCCCTCTTTTGTTTTGTATATGCATGCTTGTCTGACTCTCTGCAGCTGCATGGACTGTAACCCACCAGCCTCCTTGTTCCATGGATGTTTCCAGGCAAGAATACTGGAGTGGGTTGTGTGCTCTCCTCCAGGGGATCTGCCTCACCCAGGGATTGATCCAGCATCTCTTGTATCTCCTGCATTGGCAGGTGGATTCTTTACCACTAGTGCCACCTGTCACTACTTAAAACTGGCAATTGTCCAAGCCACTGGGTAAATGTGTCACTCTTAAGAGTTGTGTTTGCCCTCCTCAAAAATCCCAAGAAGACTACCAACTGCTAGGCCTTTTTCTAAATGGTGAAGTTGCACATACAATAACTTGAGCGTCACCTTGGAGAGGATAAATTGACATGCTGCAAACCACTAACCCCCTAACATTTTCACTGATGCAATAGGCTCCCCAGGTGGTGCTAGTGGTAAAGAATCCACCTGCCAATGCAGAGATGTAAGACGCTCAGGTTTGATCCCTGGGGTGGGGGAAGAGCCCTTGGAGTAGGAAATGGCAACCAGCTCCAGTATTCTGGCCTGAAAATTTCCATGGACAGAGGAGTCTGGTGGGCTATAGTCCATGGTGCCACAAAGAGTTGGACATGACTGAGCATGCACACACACACACACACACACACACACACACACACACACACACACACACCAAGCTCCTTATTCTTTGTAGATTGACTTTCAGTAGCCAGTGCATATGTGTCTTTCCAGAGTATCTGAAGTTCTTTCCACATTTTGCTCCTCAGGTATGATTCTGAAGAGCATCTGCCTAGATATACTGATTCTAGGTCTCAGAATCCCGTGCTTTTTCTAATATTAGCATAGGAAATTGCCACGCCTGTGAATTCAGCCATGTTTAGAATTCTGACATTTGAAAAGCAGATTAGGGACCTGATTTTCAGCAGTCCTCTTTCCATCTGCAGATCAGGATGTTCATATGGTTTTGTGTCTTACATGACTGTAATGTGTCATATTTCACCCCATTTATTATCAGTAACGGGATCCTTGTCATCTGACCGGCAAGGGATCTAACATCAGAATCCCATTCCAAGAATATCCATTTTGATACCATTTCTGGTGCCAAATGATTTAATACGGATTTCCCAAGGGGTCACTGAGACAAAGGCAAAAAATGCAAGGATTTTATTTGGAGAAGATGCTAGCAACGTTGGTGTTAGTCACTCAGCCGTGTCTGACTCTTTGCAGCTCTATGGACTGTAGCCCACCAGGCTCCTCTGTCCATGGGATTCTCTAGGCAAGAATACTGGAGCAAGTAGCCATTCCCTTTTCCAGGGGATCTTCAGTAGACAGTAAAGGAAGAATGCCAATGACGACTGTGTTTTCATGCAAGTTTCCAAATGAAGGATGGTTTTGCTGGTAAATCTAGAAGCCAGTATGGAATATGCATCTCAAAGTTATCCTGCCTAAGAGGTGAGGGAGAAAGGCTATTTATCTATCAACCTCTGTTAGCCTCTGTTAGTCATTGGTTGAGGGCTGCCCTAGTGGGACAATTCCCTGACACTTCAAGCTGGAGTGAACTTCAGCAGCCAAAGAGTTTGGGTGCTAATAATTGGAATTGACCCCAAACTCACTCCGATATTCTTGCCTGGAGAATCCTATGGACAGAGGAGCCTGGTGGGCTACAGTCCATGGGGTTGCAAAAGAGTCAGACACAACTTAGCAACTGAACAGCAACAAATATGGAAATGATGGGCCACTAGGAGGGTTTGCTCCACCACTGGTCAGCTATCTCTGAGCAGGAACTGGCCAATAGGGGTGAGGAGATGTGGAGATTATAATGCCTGGTGTCTGGTAGCACTGTTTCCAACTCAGAGGGGAATATCCATCACACAGAATTCTTAGGGCAGCCTTGCTCATAGCAGGTGTTCAGTAAATGAATGCTGGTCATTTGATGTCCGAGGGACCTAAGGGAAGAAGGGTGCTAGGAGGGACCTAGTAGATAGACTCATTGGAGAGCTGGCTTCTGCTGCCCAAGTGCTGGAGGAAAGGATGGCCCATGTGCTCTAGGTCATGATAGGCATCTTTGTAGCCAGAGCTCTGCTGCTCAAAGAATTCTTTAGGAAGGAGTGAGTCCATTCTGTCTTTTCTGTCCTATGGCTTGAGGCAAGTCTTCATTGCATAGAGGCTTCCTGGTCAGCAAATCTGGTTGAATTGTGTGGCCCATGGGGCCTCAGCATCTCCTGCAGTCACTTGCCCAGAGGCTCTTGGTTCTGCCTCCTGGGAATTGAACCTAGGAAATAGGAAGAGAGGAAGTGGCTGGGGAAAGAATGAGCAATTACAAATGGCAAGCACAAGCCCCAAACATGCAATTCATTTTCAAACAGGCTATTTACAACCTGTCAGACAGAGCCTGTTGGGAGTGGGGAGTGTGCTGTGTGAATGGTCAGGGCTCCAGGAGGCAGGACCAGGAGTGGCAGAGCGGACTAGGCTCCGAGCAGTGTGAGGCTGAGACACAGAGGCATGGCTGTTGTTGCCCAGTCACTCAGTTGTGACTGACTCTGAAATCCCACGAGCTGCAGCACACTAGGCTTCCCTTCCTTCACCGTCTCCCGGAGCTTGCACGAACTCATGTCCACGGAGTCTGTGATGCCATCCAACCATCTCATCCTTTGTTGCCCCCATTCTCCTATCTTCAGTGTTTCCCAGCATCAAGGTCTTCTCCAGGCATGATGGAGCTGGTGACTGGGAGAGAGTGGTAAAGGGCAGCCAAGATCCCCTCCCCGCCCCCGACCTTCCTTCTTGCCTCTGATGCCTCGCCTCCAGGAGCTAGCGCCTCACCATCCTGGTCATGTGCACCATGTCCAGCACCTTCCCAAGCTCTCACCTTCATCATCCTGCTCCTCCCTTAGTTTCGCCTGGTCCTTACCTCCCACTATGCCATACAAAACTGCCCTAACTGCCTTGTCCGCCCTGACCACTTGCTTTCTGAAAAATGGAAAACTTTTGCCACTGTTTGCCTAACAAGTGTCTGTTAGCCATTCAAGTTTCACAGGACTTTTTGTCAATGTCTTACCTCTAGTTCAAGTTCATTGACTTGTATTTTACCTGTGCATTTTCTCCTGATCTTAGTTCAGTGAGTAGCACATAGAAGATGCCTCTGATTTAATCACCATAAACATCAGCTTCCTGTTTACAAAATGAAACTCAAAATAGTATTTTCTGCTTTTCTTTAATGTTTTTATAAACACTGATAAAGTCCCACGTATCTATTGTAATGTATTTATTTATGGCTGTGCCGGGTCTCCATTGCTGCACGCAGGCTTTCTCTAGTTGTGGAGAATGGGGCTACTGTCTAGTTGCAGTGCTCAGGCTTCTCTTTGCCGTGACTTCTCTCGTTGCAGAGCGTGGACTCAGCAGTTGTGGCTCATGGGCTTTGTTGCTCTGCGGCATGTGTGATCTTCCTGGACCAGGGATCAAACCTGTGTCCCCTGCACTGGCAGGTGGATTCTTAACCAAATACTAGGGAAGTCCCAGTACTTTCTTCTTAGAGTCTCAGTGGGGGCCGTGGAGACCAGTGTTAGCCAAATGCTCAGCACTGGGTCTAGTAAGCAGTGAGAACTCAATAATGTGATCAGCCATTGCTTGCAGAGCTCTTCACAGCTGCCAGGGCTCAGAGAAAACCACAGCGGTTTTTATTTCTTCCACATTTTGACTCATTTAAGTTAGGACAGGAAAAACTTATTTGATTGCAAGATGTATTTTAGAATAATTTTTTTGCAAGCCTTTGGGTCTGGAACTATGTAAATTAGTTCTATATGGTCAAGATTTAGAAATCTTCTCTGTGCTCATTAGCGTGGAATTTGAGAACTGCTATCTGTGTTTGATTCAGGTATTTTGGTCAGCTTCATTTTCTAAAGAGATTGTTCAAGCCGTTTGTGATCATTACACTGAGTGAAATCCTCAAAGGCATGTCTGTGTTAGAAGAAGCAGCAGGGGCATTATTGCCAAGCTGGACTGAGTGTGGTGGAGATGAGAACACTTGACGATGCCCATTAGTGATGGCCTTGACAGATACTACACCTGCTCCTATTTTAGGATTGGCTTTGCTTAATTGGATACAAGATTGGGGCAGCTGTCCCCTCTGAGCCCCTCTTAAAAAAAAAAAAAACCACAGTCCTAGAATCAGACTGGTATTTGGATCTTAGCTAAGACTTGACACTGCATTTTATTTTTATACCACTTGTCCTCCAGAATCTTCCTCCATCCTTCTCCCTGCCCTGTGTCCAGGACACTGATCTCTACGACTGTGTCGGGGTGTCCTTTTTCCTTCTGGCCTTCACTAGAGTTTAGTTAGTGGGAAGCACTGGCAGGAAATCAGAGTGAGGTCAGGATACTTTTTTCTGATTCTCTCCTTCCTGGCATGCAGATTGGTAGACTGATTTCTTTATCCAAGGCCACAGCTCCCACTGGGTGCCCTTTCCTACAGCTAACCCCAAATTCCAGTTACCATTCACTCCTTTTCCCTTAGGGCTGTGTGATGGGGACATCTGTTCTTGTCCGCCAGATATTTCTTAATCCTCTGCTGTAGTCTCTTAACCTTGCTCATAACCTTGTAAATGATGCCTGTAGTAAACTCTCCTAAATCATTCAGTTGTATCTCTGATGTCTATGAGGCAGAACAGCATAGTGTTAAAGAGTGTAGGGTCTATAGTCAGATCATCTGGGTTCATATGTTGACGTTTGGGGCTTCCCTGCTGGCTCAGTGCTAAAGAATCCACCTGCAATGTGGGAGACCTGGGTTTGATCCCAGTGTCAGGAAGATCCCCTGGAGGAGGGCATGGCAACCCACTCCAGTATTTTTGCCTGGAGAATCCCCATGGACAGAGAAGCCTTGTGGGCTACAGTCCATGGGGTCACAAACCGCTGGACATGACTGAAGTAACTAAATACATGTTGACTTTTAAAGAAGCTGTGTGACCTTTTACGGTTACTTCACCTCTGGGTGCCATGCTTTCCTGTAACATGAGACTAATCAGGTACTTCTACAACTGGCTTACAATGAGGATTAAACAAGACACGTACAGCCCTTCTAAGTTCATCTGTGTCTAGCAAGAGAGAAGGAGAAGCATGATAGGCTAGAAAGAAGCAATAGCATAAACGGAGACTCAGGGGCAGGCAGGAGGAAGATTTGTGCAGAAGTGAAACTCATCTAAGAAAAAAATTCCTGAGAATAAGATCACCAAACTATAGCTAAGGGTATGGGAGGATGCTGGGGAGTGGGAAGGACACAGTGAGTACTCAGCTTTTTGAGTATGGTTATTTGAAGAGTGTAGACAGGACTTTTAGCCAATGTCATATTCACCCCAAGTGCTGGACGGCTAGAATTCCGTTAAAACTCTGCAATCATCCTGACATAGGTGAATTCTATTCTGAAGGTACTTGTCCCCCATTACCAACTCAGCTTTGATTAAATTTGTTTCTTTTTGGAACTGTCAGTGGAGCATCTGCTATTATAATGCATGCATGCTCAGTCACTAACTTGTGTCCAGCTCTTGTGACCCCAAGGGCTCCTCTGACCTTGGGATTTCCTAAGGAAGAATATAGGAGTGGGTTGCCATTTTTGTTTCTTCAGGGGATCTTCCTGACTCAGGCATCGAACCCAAATCTCCTGCATTGGCAGGTGGGTTCTTTACCACTGAGCCACCAGGGTAGCCTCTGTTATTATAATATATAATATCTCACATTGGCATCCCCACCCTCTTGACTCATTTTTTTCTCTTTTAAAAAAAATTAATAAGCTTCACTTTTTAGAGCAATTTTCAGTCTGCACAAAATTGAGTGGAAAGCGCAGAGAGAATTTCTATCTACCCCACCCTCCCCACCCCTACCTCAGCCTCCCCAACTATGGACCCATGCATCACAGTGCAACGTTTCTTGCAATCAATGGACCTAGAAATCATCACCTGAAATCCAAACTTTACATTGGGGTTCATTCTTACTGTTGTACATTCTATGGGTTAGAAAGATGCATAATATGTATTCATCATGATAGATCACATAGAATAGTTTCACTGCCCTAAATATCCTCTCTGCTCTACGTATTCATCCCTTTCTTTCCCCACCCCATGGCATCTAATGGTTGTTTTTTTTTTTTTTTTTACTTTCTTCATAGTTTTGCCTTTTTCCGAATGTCACATGGTTTGATTCATACAGTGGGTAACCTTTTCAGATTGGCTTCTTTCACTTTGTAATAGGTTTTTAAGATCATTCCATGTCTTTTCATGTCTTGATAAATCATTCCCTTTTAGCAATGAATACTATCCCATTATTTGAATGTACCAGAGTTTATTTTTCCATTCAGCTACTGAAGGACATCTTGGCTACTTCCAAGTTGTATTACAGACAAATTTGCTATAAGCATACATGTGTAGACTTTTGTGCGGCCTCAGTTTTCACCTCACTTGGGCAGATAGCAAGGAGCATGATTGCTAGATTGTATGGTAAGAGTATGTTTGCAAGAAACCATCAAACTGTCTTCCAAAGTTGCTATACTATTTTACAATTCTGCCAGCAATAAGTGAGAGTCCTTGTTGCTCCACACCATTGTCAGAATTTGGTGTCAGTGTTCTAGATTTGGGCCATTCTAATAAGTGGGTGGTGATATCTCATTGTTGTTTAAATTTGAAATTCCCTAATGACATATGAAATTAAAAGGTGCTGCTCCTTGGAAGGAAAGCTATGACAAACCTAGACTGCATATTAGAGAGACATTACTTTGCAGACAAAGGTCTGTATAGTCAGTTATGGTAGGTCATGTATGGATGTGAGAGCTGGACCATAAAGAAGACTGAGAACTGAAGAATTTATGCTTTTGCACTGTGGTTCTAGAGAAGACTCTTGAGAGTCCCTCGGCATGAAAAGAGATCAAAGCAGTCAATCCTAAAGGAAATCAATCTTGAATACTCATTGGAAGGACTGATGCGGAAGCTGAAGCTCTAATACTTTAGCCACCTGATGCAAAAAGACGACTCATGGGAAAAGATCCCGATGCTGGGAAAGACTGAAGGCAGGAGAAGCGGGTGACAGAGGATGAGATAGCTGGATGGCATCATAGACACAATGGACAAGAGTTTGAGAAAATTCTGAGAGATAGTGCAGGACAGGGAAGCCTGGTGTGCTGCAGTTCGTGGGGTCACAAAGTGCTGGACATGGCTCAGCAACTGAACAATGACAATGACATGATGCTGAGTACCTTTTCAATATGCTTACTTGCCATCTGCGTATGTTCTTTGATGAGATATCTGTTCAACCTCATGCCCATTTTTAATCAAAATCTTCATTTTTCTTATTGTTGAATTTTAAGAATTCTGTGTTTTGGATAGCTATCACATTTATGTGAATAAACATCAGAGCAGAAATTGTCAATTTTAAAATCCATTGACTCACCTTTTGGTTTTGGCAGTTGCTGTGGCAGTAGGTTGTGTTCACAGGTAGCCTGACCAGAGTCAACTAGGCTGCACAGCTTATCTCTTACTCTCTGTTCCTGGACTTCTTTGTCTCTACCTTGGAGGACACTGCAGAATCCTATTCAGCTGTGCTGGCTCATATGCCAATTTCCAAGAGAAAGGGAGTTCAACATCCCTTGAGGCAAAGTGGGGTCAGGAGCCAGTCCGTGAACATCTCTCCATATCTTGTGTAGACAATTCCAAAGCCCAGTGTATACCACTCTTCAGAGATCCCTAGTGGGCTGAGTCCCAGTTGTTCACAATTCCTGAGTCTACTCAGCAATGTACCCATGGACTGACTTGCTCTTTTCCCGTTTGAGTTTCCCCATTTCCCTTCATCCTATTCCTTAGGATCACTTCTCAAAATAAACAGCCTTCTGGCAGGCCTTTGTCAAAAGCTCCATTTTTCAGGGGGGAAACCCAAGCAGATATTATTTTATTTGATTTTCTGTTATGAAGTGCATTTTCCTGTTGCATTTTATGCTACTTTAGTGAACATAGTTTATGTCCTCTTAATAGTACACAAATAGCTGGAAGTGAGCCCTTCATAAATAAGACCACGGTTTTAATGATAAGTTTAAATAGCCATCATCTTTGGTGAGTTATGCCTTCTAGCAAGCTGGGCATATGCTGAAGCAGGATGATTCAGTGGAAGGACCGACAAAGTGGAAGTCAGCAGGGGTGGCTCTTTGATCCAGCCCTCCTGCCATATAACTGTGTAATTAAACACATTTGCTGTAAAAAGCTTTACTGAGATATAAGTTATAAGCCATAAAGTCCATCCATTTAAAGTGTATAATTCAATATTTTTAAGCACACCGTATAAAGTTGTACAACCACTGTGTATGCTAAGTTGCTTCAGTCATGTCCAACTTTGTGTAGCCCTATAGACTGTAGCTTGCCAGGCTACTCTGTCCATGGGATTCCCCAGGCAAGAATACTGGAGTGGATTGCCATGCCCCACTCCAGGGGATCTTCCAGACCCAGGGATTGAACTGGTGATTAAGCCGTCACTTATGTTTCCGGCACTGGCAGGCTGGTTCTTCACCACTGGCACCACCTGGGAAGCCTGTACCATAATATAATTTCATAACATCTTTGTCAGCCCCCCAATAAACCTTGTACCCATTAGCAGTCACTCCTCACTCTCTTCCCCTACCCTCAGTCCCCCCTTTTTGTTCATCCTCAGGCAACCACTAATCTACTTTCTGTTTCTATAGATTTGCCAGTTGTGGACATTTTGCATAAACAGGATCAGGTGATCTGTGGTCATTTGTGACTGGTTTCTTTCCCCTAGCGGAATGCTTTTGATGTTCATCGATGTTCCGATGTTCACTATGTGATTCTGAGTAACCACTAATCTCCTAGGTCCTGCTTCTTCCTCTGGATGTTAGAAGGCAAGGTCCCCAAGGTACTCTCCAGCTCTAAGAATCCCAAGGGAAGCAGGTGCAAGTAGCAGAAAACTCAGAGGAAAGGTGGTGCCAACATTTAAGATTGCAGCTTCCAACTGAAAGAAGCTGAAAGAACAGTGTTCTTTTATTGCTGAGCTCCTATTCGACAGTTGGTGCCCATCTGCGTGCAGAAACCAATTACCTGTGAGGAGTAATTGAAATCATTAATAGCCACAAACAAATGTGTCTATTCTGCAAGTAATTTGCAGTAACATTTAGTAATTGATAGTAATTTTTAGTAATTAAACACTGAGTAATTCATTCACCAAGCCACGCAACCATTTTATGGGGTTCCTCGGTGTTCCCACAGCAAATCTTAATTACTTAACCCAAGCACCAGGAATATTTCTGTCATTTCTAAGAAAATATACTGAGCATGCTATTCTTAGTAAGCTCTAGTAGAGAGAAAGCTAAAGAGAGGAGTTATTTTCCTGGGTAGCAGTAATTAAGACTGGAGAAAGCTTTGGGGCCAATAACAAGGTTGCTGAGTGAAGCCTCTTAAACATGATTTTTGTCTGTTCTGCGTGGAACATCAAAGTGAAGTCCAGATTACAATGACTTTTTTTTTTTGTCCCCTTCCTCAACATTTTAGCTCAGTCCTTTCCAGGTTTGTTCAGGCTATTATAAATTTACACATGAGCTGCTTGTGATAGGGAATAGTCAGAGGGACCATTTCTATCCTCACGATGCCATCTGAAGGTCTGAGTCTGATGTTCACTGTTACCCGCAGCTTGGCTCCGTCATGCCCTTTCCAGCGATTTATGAGCTGTAGGGGACAGTGTTAATAGCTAACTCAGCATCTAGTTCTCCTTGCTTCTTTCTAGTATCTCAGTCCCACGCCCCTCCAGGGGATCATCCCTGTTCTGTACAGCCTATATCATTTGGGGAAACTGGGTCCTGGGGTGGATTTTGGTTAGTCTGAGCCAGTCATAGTAATCCCACTGTAATCCCATTCCTGCTAGAGGCTAGTCCAGAAAGTCAGTTTACTATTGGTCCAGGAGTGATCATGTGATCTCAGCTGGCTCAGTCAGAGTGGTGGAAAAGGCTTTCATTTCAGGAGTAGGGGAGAGAATTTTTTCCTTTATTTTGCTGGATGTGAGGAAGTTCAGATGGTGCTGGCAACCATCCCAATACCATATGGGAAGCTAGTTTGAGAACAAAGTCTAGACAGAGATGGGCAGAGGCAAGAGAAACTATAGAGAAACTGAACTAGAGTCCTACTGTCCCTGAACTCAGGTTCTGCTTCTGGACTTCTAATTATGTAAGAAAATATGTTTTCCTAGGTTTAATCCAGTTAGACTTTGGTTTTCTATTTTCTGAAGCCCCAAACATCCTAATTTATTTGATGGCTCAGATGGTAAAGAATCTGCCTGCAATGCAGGAGACACAGATTCAATTCCTGGATTGGGAAGATCCCCTGGAGAAGGGAATGGCAACCCACTCCAGTAGTCTTGCCTGGAGAATTCCATGGAGAGAGGAGCCTAGCAGGCTAGAGCCCATGGGATTGCAAAGAGTTAGCCACAACTGAGAGACCTTCACTTTCCCATCTTCCATGGCAATCTAATTGCTCCATTGCTGAAACAGTCTGCACACCTTGGCTCACACAGTATTGTCAGAGCTTAGAATGCCCCATGCTGCTTCTCTCTATCTGGGAGAAATTCTGTACAATCAAAATCAAGAATGTCCATGCTCAGGCCCTACCTCCTTTGTAAAGCCTTCACTGAGCACCCTAGTGCTGTATGAAATTGTCTAGCACACAATCTGAACACCAGACTTGGTGTTTCTCACTTAGAGGTGCATGTGCACACATATTTTCAACTAGTTCCTGGACAACAGAGAATGAATCAGCCTGGCACTAACCTGACGATCTGAAAGGGAGAGTGAGCTAGATGCCTGTGGAAACTAGCACCAAGAGGTTGTGTAGAGAGAAGTTTGTCAAATACTGCAGACAGTAAGGGGACAGGAGATCATTTGGGGCAAGACTGGCTAGGAAGATATGGAACTTCTTTGAAGAAATGGAACCCCAAAAAAGGGATCTTTGAAGATATGCAGTCTTTTGAAAAAGGCTTTTTTGTGACTTTTTAAAATTCATTCTGTTGTTTTTTTCCAACTTTAGTGGGATATAATTAACATATAATTTTACATAACTTTAAGGTGTACAATGTGTTAATTTGATACACTTGTGTATTGCAATATACTTGCTAACACAATGTTAGCTAAAGCCTCCATGATGTCATAAAGTTACCACCTCTTTTTTTCTGTTGAGAACATTTAAGATCTACTCTCAATAACATTCAAGCATATATTATAGAGTTGTTACCCATATCACCATGCTGTACATTAGATCCCCTGAAAGTATTCATCTTATAACTGGAAATTTGGAATTTTGAGATATTGCTCCCAATTTCTGCCAGACCTCAGCCCCTGGTAATAATCATTCTATTCTGTTTCTATGAGTTTGGCTCTGGCAAATTCCACATATAAGTGATATCATACAGTATACACTTTCCTGTCTGACTTATTTCACTAAATATAATGTCTTCAAGGATGATTCATGTTGTCAATAATGACAAGATTTCCTTCTTTCTCATGGCTGTATAACACTCCATCATACATAAATACTACATCTTCTTTACACCTTCATTTGTAACGGGCACTTAGGTTGTTTCCATATTTTGAGTACTGTGAATAATGCTGCCTGTCATTATTTATTGAGTATCTACTCTATATCAAGCATTGTGCGAAGGTTTTTTCCTCTCATATATCTCATATTATTTAAATTTTAAAATAACATTCATGGAATATATATTGTTTATTTCCATTTTACAGATGCTCCGAGATGGATATGATTTTTTTTCCCAGAGTTAGAGACAGGTTTGCAAAACAGATTTCCTAACCCCAAGTCCACAACAGTTTCTACAACTCACAGCTACTGTCCAACATTCAGTGGAGCCGTTCTTGTTCAATTTAGGGCAAGGGGCATCACATAGTTTCTGTAAAGGCCCAGAGACTAAGTATTTTAGTCATTATGAGCCATACTAGGTCCATCTAGTCAAGGTTATAGTTTTTCCAGTGGTCATGTATGGATGTGAGAGTTGGACTATAAAGAAGCTGAGCACCAAAGAACTGATGCTCCAACACTGTGGTGTTGGAGAAGACTCTTGAGAGTCCCTTGGACTGCAAGGAGTTCCAACCAGTCCATCTTAAAGGAAATCAGTCCTGAATAGTCATTGGAAGGACTGATGCTGAAGCTGAAACTCCAATACTTTGGCCACCTGATGCAAAGAACTGATTCATTGGAAAAGACCCTGAAGCTGGGAAGGATTGAAGGCAGGAGGAGATGAGACTACAGAGGATGAGATGGTTGGATGGCATCACCGACTCAATGGACATCAGCTTGAGTAAACTCTGGGAGTTGGCGATGGACAGGGAGGCCTGGCGTGCTGCAGTCCATGGGGTCGCAAAGAGTCAGACATGACTGAGTGACTGAACTGAACTGAACCAATGAGCCATACTGTCTCTGTCAAAATTATTCCACTCTGCTGTTATAGCACAGAAGACAGTGTGTCAGTAATGTGTGTACTCATAAAACTTTGTGGTACTGAAGTTTGAATTTCACATAGATCGCACACTATATAATTTTATCTCTTCTTTTCATTCTATCCCCCCGCCCCCAGACTACTAATGTATTCAAGAACAGGCTGCAGGGTTAATTTGGCCTACAGTTGACTGGCCCCCTCTTTCTTCAGCCATGCAGGGAGATGGAAGGACAGTCTACTCCTCCCAGGCCTTCTCCATCCCTCTGCTCATCAATTCCTGAAGCTCACCATGACAGTAAAAACCTCCCCAGAAACCCTGGCCTTGACCTCCCAGTAGCTGTGCTCCATTGCTTGGCTCCAACCTGTTTATCAGCACAAGACATTCTTTTAATTTAGCAATCTGCAAAGGTCTCGGATGAAAAGCCTTCACCTGCCCTTTTTCTCAAACCTGACATAATTAGCTACATCTCAGCCCCACCTTCTATTCTCTCCTTTAATGAGCAGCTCCAGTCCTGAATCACTTTAAAGGAGCAAGCAGCCTCTTGGTATCAATTAAAAGAGAAACACTTTCCAACGCATAAGCTGTAACAAGCCACAAATAGGTACAAAGAGAAATCTGGAGTTCTGGCACTACTAACAGAGCAATGCACTCTGTGATGATTGTCTCTCACTCTTTTGGAGGAAAAGAGAAAACAGGACCAGCATGCTAGGTAATACATTACTCCAGGTGGATGTGACTGAATGCTGAAGAATCCGCTTTATATCTTGCTTTCATGCAGAAGCTCTAGTAAGCTCCCAGAGCTACGTCCAGAAGAGATGATTTAAGACGAATGTTTTAACTGTATGAAGTTACATCTCTCTCATTTTCCTCCCCTGAAGTGAACAATCAAACAAGCTTTTTTTTTTTCCAGGCAGGGGGTGATAGAGAGGTAGTGGGTAGCTTCATTAATCTCCAAGTTCTCCAGAAAAGCCAATTTGATTATTGTAGAGTATCAAGCACTCTGAGAGTATTGTTGCTTGTTAGCTTGGCTGTATGCCCTCCAGAAGCTCCATGCTGGGGAGACTCGTCCACATGCCAGAGTTGGATGGGAAAGGAGGGGCTGGGAGTGAGAGGGATGTGGTTTTATTCAGGTGAATTACATTGAGATTGGATATTAACAAAATCACCTGGGAAATGGCATGGTGAGAAGTTGTTTCTGATTGCTAGAAGTTGAGGCTTTTTGTATCATCTTAATTTTCTAAGACCTTGAGAACATTTATACGTTAATGTCAATGTCTTTCTCAACACCAAAAGGTCTGTGTTTCTATCTTACCCCTACAAATAAATTTCTTATAAGAAAACACTTAGTTAGGCATATACTGCGAAAGTTGGAAGTGACTTTTCCTGTCACCTGTAGTGTTTTCCATAGGCAACAGCCTTATCCAGGGATTAGGCTGTTTCTACTGATTAAACGTTAAAAAGTCACTTTGCCCACCCAGAAGGGATTGCACAGGGATGCTGGATGAGTCATTCTTTCCCATCTGAATTTCTAGATGAAGAGATGCTGCCCTAATCCCAGGACCTCAAGAGTTAACCCCTTCCCACTACATCAGGAAGAAACATTCATCTTCAGTTACTAGAGAGCTTTTCAGCTTGCAAAAGGCTTTTTTTTTTTTAAATAGGTTATTTTTTGTTGATCGCCTGCCCACCCAATAACCTTGAGAGATCAGAGAACCAGGATAATAAAAAGCTCCATTATTATGTGTGTGTGCTCAATCGTGTCCAGGACTCTCCATGAACCCATAGACTATAGCCCACTAGGTTCCCCTGTTCATGGAATTTTCCAGGCAAGATTACTGGAGTCAGTTGCCATTTTCTCCTCCAGGGGATCTTCCTGATCCAGGGATTGAATCCATGTCTTTTGCATCTCATGCATTGATAGGGGGATTCTTTATCATTGCATTGCCTGGGAAGCCCACGCTTCTTCTTCTTCTGAACAAAACTTCACCTTTGCAGACAAACATGCTGATAAAACTTGGTATATAATAATAATGATTGCTGTATGCCTTGCCCTGTTCTAGAGGTTCTGTCTGATAATCTCATCAATCCTCCTACTATGTTGTTCAGCCACCAAGCTGTGTCCAACTCTTTGTGACCCCATGAACTGCAGAATGCCAGGCCTCTCCATCCCTCCCCAACTCCCAGAGTTTGCCCAAGTTCATGTCCATTAAATTGGTGATGCCATCCAACTCTCTCATCCTCTGTTGCCCTTTTCTTCTGCCTTCATTCTTTCCCAGCATCCTTATTTACAGAAATAGAAGAATTAAATAACACACCCAGTTTCCCACAGGTAGGAGGTGGTAGAATGGATATTGGACTCTGTACCTAACTGACTTTAGCACATCAGAAGTGGTGGGATAGAGTAAATGACATTAAAATCATCACCAGGCATCATACAGAGAAGCAGGGAATTACTAAGGTCAGTCTGTGCAAGGACATACACTTCAGGGGTAGAGAAGTTAGAGTTTTCTGAACCATAGATCAGAACTCTTCCTACTGGGCCAAATTTGTGAAGGAGCTCATAACTGGTTTCTCCAGGCAACCCAGCATCACCAGAACTTCCGAATGGACCCATTCCTCGGACAACATGCAGCGACAGCCAGGTGGTAGTTGCATATTGATCTTGTCGTTGGTAATTAATGACAGCCACAAATTAATCATTGCATGCACAAATTGATTTTCAGAGGTGCAATAATTGGATTTAATGCTTGCCACCCCATTATTTATGTGTTTAATTGTCAGCTTCATTATGAATTTTAATGAACTTTCAATGGCTCAAGATATTCACATCCCATTAAGTATGTGACTTTTCTTCCCATTTATGGATGGATTTTATTTTCTAAGGTCCTAGAGTTGACTTTCCTAGTTAAAAAAAACAATAAAATTTCTACATTGTATTGCTCCTTTTAGTCTCACATGGATAAGGAAGGTGCTTTGGCAAAGAGATGAGTTCTTCCAGGTCAGTCAGAGAGAAGGAAGCAGAGAAAGAAGTGGTACCTGCAGCCCCAAGTGTCCACTTTATTGCTAAAGTAACTCGCTGTGTGACCTCAGAGAAGTCACTTTACCTTTCTGGGTCTCAGTTTTTCCATCTGTAAAGGGATGGGAAGAGAGGGGATGAAGAGAGGGAGTTTATAATGCCTGAAATGTACGTCTCTAACAGATTCCTGCAGACCTAGATGAGGACTCTTTCCAGAAGCAAGAAAAGTTAGATGAGGGATATGGGTAACGTTTCCTTAGCCTTGCTCTGCTTTAAACATGGACTCTGCCTTGGCAGAGGCTAGGCAGACTTGGCAGGTGTGTGGCTGCATGTTTTGTTGAGGGGCTGGCTGTTATGATGGCGACAGCACTTGGGCTCTAGCGGGATTACTACCCCAACATGCACTTGTAATTTGGAGCCTGGGCCACTGGGAAATTGCAGACAATTTGGATGAAAATGGTTGGAAAATTGCAGTGTTTAGGCCTCTCATACCAGCTCCTTTATTTTTTTCATACTTTCTTTTTCATTTCTTCCCCCTTCCCCCTGCCTACCACAAAATTACTTTAGAAGCAGGGGAACAACAGGCTAGACCAGTGAGATTTTTTTCCCCCCAGTCTATGGTGTATTTTGTAAACAAACATGTAAATTGATACAGAATTTAGCCTCTCTCAGACAAACTGGCTAGAAGACTAGATGGGGAGAAAGGCTTTATGTGAAAACCTGGATTAACTGAAATGCTAGGGGGAATGTTCGTTCTGGTTAATTGAATTTCTGATTGGATGTGGGTCAACCTGGAAACCTTTCTGTCTTTTTTTTGCCAGTTGCTCCAAAATGAGTTCACTCACCTGTCTTAGTACTCAATTAATTATTCAAAAAATGTCAGCCTCTGCCTCATTCAAAAAGAATTTGAGGAAGCCACCTTATTAAATAGTAAATTAATGCAATCTTTTTATTGATAATGGAGATTTGTGGTCATGGCACTAAAGTATTTATTATCATTCAGTACAATACATGGAAATGTGTAAAGTGTGGGAAATAAATTGTAGAGACTGTCAGGTTACAATAGACAACAAAGGGTTTAATCAAGTTGCCTACATATTTGTCTTCTATATATCTAGTTGATTTCTTGCCTTTACTTAAATACCTCCACCTGAGACAGTCTGTTCTGTTTTGGGGTAGATCTAGTTATCCTAAGTTTTTCCCCATTACACTGAGGCAAAAGTTTTCCCCCTGTATTCAATTCATCATTGATTCTAATTCTGTCCCTTGAGTCAACATAGAAAAAGTTTTCTTTTTTCACTTACACTGCATGTCCAAAATCACTGTGGATGGTGACTACAACCAAGAAATTAAAATATGATTGTTCCTTGGAAGAAAAACTATGGCAAATTTAGACAGCATGTTAAAAAGCAGAGACATCACTTTGCCAACAAAGGTCTGAATAGTCAAAGCTATGGTTTTTCCAGTAGTCATGAACGGATGTAAAAGTTAGACAATAAAGAAGGCTGAGCATCAAAGAATTGATGCTTTTGGACTGTGGTCCTAGGAGAAGACTCTTGAGAACCCCTTGAACAACAAAGAGATTCAAACAGTCAATCCTAAAGGAAATCAGTCCTGAATATTCATTGGAAGGACTGATACTAAAGCTGAAGCTCCAAAACTTAGGCCACTTGTTGTGAAGAGCCAACTCATTGGAAAAGACCCTGATGGTGGGAAAGATTAAAGGCAGGAGGAGAAGGGTCAACAGATGAGATGGTCAGATAGCATCACTGACTCAATGGACATGAATTTGAGCAAACTCTGGGAGATAGTGATGGACAGGGAAGCCCGGTGTGTGGCAGTCCATGGGGTTGCAAACAGTTGGGCATGGCTTAGTGACTGGCCAACAACAATATCAGTGGTTAATGGATTTGAAGTTTCCTTCTTTCCACCAGAGGATCATCCCTTAGTTCTTCTAGAAATGGTGTAGTGGAATTGGTAAGAGTTCAGACTCTGGGGCTAGCCTCTCTGTGCTGCTCCCCCAACCCCTACTTATAAACTGTGTGTGTGACCCTGAGGGAAATTAGTCCCTCTTTGCCTCAACTCCCTTACATAAGAGAAGGTGATTATAACAGTAAAACTGAAAGAATTGCTCTGGTGGTAAATCAAGGCAATGGATATAAAGTCCTTAGCAGTACCTTGTTGACAACAAAGACCTATTGTATAGCACACGGAACTCTGCTCAATGTTATGTGGCAGCCTGCATTGGGGGGAGGGGCGGTTTGAGAGAGCATGGACACATGTATGTATATGACTGAGTCCCTTCACTATTCATCTGAAACTGCCACAACATTGTCAATCAGCTATACCCCAGTACAAAAATAAAAAGTTTGAAATTTGGGAAAAAAGAGAAGTCTCTGGTTGACAGTAATTGCATTGTCAACAGACAGATTGTCAATTGTATGACAGGTCCCCATGAGTTGTTGAAGTGTTCTTTAGTGTCACAGCCTTTTCTCTGTGATCTCTCTCTCTTTGAATAGCCTCCAGTTTATTTCCATTATTTTAGAAGTGTAACATTCATTAATTCATCAACTTTTTATTGAGCACCTACTATAAAAATAGACATTGGGATATACAGGTAAAATAAGTACTGCGGTCATGAGGTTTATAGTCTCTCTATAATTCTTTAGCATGGTTATTATATGTGCAATAAACTGGAATTACAAGATGCCATAAGAGCAAAATGCAAAGGCACTTAGTTGAGGGTGGGGAAGCGAGGCATTTAAGCTGAGACTGGAAGGCTGGGTAGAAATGAATCAGCTGCAGTGAGGATGGAATAAGCAGAGCCAGAGAAAAGTTTCCCTGAGGCTAGAAGTTGGAATGTTTGAGGAAACGAGAAAGCAGTGTTTCTGGAAAACAATAACTTGGGGAGAGGGGATGGTATGAGATTGGAGCTGTAGGAAAAGTGCCTTAGATTATGTAGGGGTTTATAGATCATAGTAAAGACACTGGTTTTTGAAAAATTTTAAGCCAAAAATGGAATAAACATATATATATATATATAATTTATTATTTAGTATATATAATTTATTTTATATAATATAAATATACATTTATATTATATATTAATCTTATACAATTTATTATGTATTTAAATAATTTGTCATATATATTATATAATTCATTATATGTATATATGCTATTTATTATTATATATATAGTTTATTTTATATATATACTGATTCCTTTTTTGCTTGAAACTTTTCAAAAAACAGTATTTTTATTATGATCTCTAAAGTCTTAAATGATCTATGACACCTTTCCTGCAGCTCCAGTCTCATTCTATACCCTTGTATACCAGTTTCCCTAGTGGCTCAGTTGGTAAAGAATCTGCCTGCCAATGCAGGAGACGCAGGAGACTCGGGTTCAATCCCCGGGATCAGGAAGATCCCCTGGAGGAGGAAATGGCAACCCATTCCAGCATTCTTGCCTGGGAAATCCCATGGACAGAGGAGTCTGGCAGAATACAGTCCATGGGGTCACAAGAGTCAGACATGACTTAGCAACTAAACCACCACCACAATATACAAACAGACACGTGTGTATGTGTGTGTTTGTGTGTGTGTGTGTGTGTGTGTGTGTGTGTGTGTGTATGAGATTTTGATTGCTCTGAGGAGGGAGTAGATTCAGAAGACAAGTAAGGGGACTATTACATGAGTCCATGTGAAGAAATCTGATCAAGACAGACTAGAATTGCGACAGGGAGAGAGAGCATTTTTGAGAGAAACTTAGGAGGGGCAAATGAACCTGGGTATGGCTTAGATATGAAGCACAAGGGCGATGTCTGGAGAATGCTTCCTGCGTTTCTATCATGATTAGCTGGGAGAATTTAAAAGTGAGGCTTTCTTGAGGAGGGGACCACCAGAACAGAACCTTGACTTTGAGATGCTTGTGCTGTATAGGGTTCCGGAAGCACTTTCCATGCCAGCCTTGGACACCTCAGGCTGGGAGCTTGGAGATCCAAAGCGGTCTAGAGATGGTAATTGTGGTCATAATGGGAATGGGGTCACCTAGAGAGAGAGCAGGAAGAAGAGGAAATGGGGCATGAGAGACTTAGAAGGCTGGAATGGAGCTGAGAAGAAAAAGAGCAGAAAGGTAGGAAGAAAATCAAGAAAGTTTTCTGTGGAGCTGAGAAGCCACAAGAGAAGACTGTTTCAAAGAGAGAGAGAGTAGTCAACTGGGCTGTTGAAAGATGCCAAGAGGTCAAGTGACAGGAAAGCAGAAATGTATCCAGTGGATTTAGCGGCATGAAGGTCTGCGGTGACTTTATTGAGAGCTATTTCGGTGTTGAAATAGGGGCAAACGTCAGATTGGGGCATGAATGGGAAGTAGGTGGAGACTTAAAGTAAAAAAAAAATTTGTTGAGATGTTTGGCTGTGAAAAAAAGAACTATAGAGCTAACAAGAGGATGATGTAACATCTGGACTTTTTAAAGTAATTATATTTATTTATTTTTAATTGATTTCTTTGTAATATTGGTTTGATTTCTGTCATACATGAACATGAATTAACCACACGTGTACATGTGTCCCTTCTCTCCTCTTGAATCTCCCTCCCACTTCCCATCTTTTCCCACCCCTCTAGGTTATTACAGAGCCACAGTTTGAGTACCCTGAGTCATACAGCAAATTTCCACTGGCCAGCTATTTTACATATGTTAGCGTAAGCGCTTCCCTGCTACTCTCTCTTTCATCTCACTCTCAGATCTGGACATTAAAAAAAAATTCATTATTACTATTATAAATGGGAGAGACTATAGAAAGTGAAAGTGGCTCAGTTGTTTCCAACTGTTTGTGACCCCATAGACTATAGCCCTCCAGGCTCCTCTGTCCATGGGATTCTCCAGGCCAGAATACTGGACTGGGTTGCCATGCCTTCCTCCAGGGGATCTTCCCAACCCAGGGATCAAACCCAGGTCTCCCTCATTGCAGGCAGATTTTTTACCAGCTGAGCCACCAGGGAAGCCCATCTCAGGGTAGATCTCAGGGTAGTCCCAGTGAAGTAGGAATCTAGGTTCATTGCCGAGGATGGGGGAAGTGGTGCAGAGGGTGGAGGGCAGCCCAGTGTAGGTGGGGCGGTCCCGTCCTATTGATGCTGTGAGAAGCTCGGCTTCCTAGTATTTTACTGGTCATGGAGGGCAGTCTTTCACTGTCGTACCTTGTTGAGCTCAATTTACCCTTGAGTTCTGCCAAGCCAAACTTCATCATCCTGGCCATTTGTAATTGGAATTTCTTATTCAAAAATATTCATGTTTGTGTATGTGCATGTGTGCGTGTGTCTTTTCTTTGATCCAGATCTTCTCCTGAAGGCAGTGGCTTGCTTTAGAAGGAAGAAAAAAAAAAAAAAAAAAAAGCGGAATGACATGATGCTGGCTAGCCTGGGGCAGATCCTAGTGCAAATATTGTTAAAGGTGCCCCCTTTCACTCCTAAAAGCCTCCTGGTTAGTGCTGTAAGGAATATGGTCACTCAGCATTTGAGGGCTATTGTCAGAGTATAGCAGATATTATT
Source organism: Ovis aries (assembly GCF_016772045.2). Taxonomy (NCBI): domain Eukaryota; kingdom Metazoa; phylum Chordata; class Mammalia; order Artiodactyla; family Bovidae; genus Ovis; species Ovis aries. The sequence goes on along the minus strand of NC_056055.1, from coordinate 45,165,052 downwards.
TCTGTGTAGTGAATCCCACTTAGAGGGTATCCCCAACACTTTGGCCTTCTTCACTCTCTACCCCCCGCCAAATGTTGAGCCCTTGGTCAGACGAGATGGGTAGGTATATCTCTACCATTCCTTCATCCTAACTGCCACTGCCTGCCCTACCAGTGCGCACAGCTGTAACACTCCTTTAAGGCACTGAGAACCGAAAACATCTGAAATTGCCACAAAGTGATGAGTCGGGGTGGGGTAAGGAAACCAGGGCGTTCTCACTCCCCAGAGTTAGTCCCTGACCCTGCAGTGGCCCCAGTGACTGATGGCGCAGTGTTTCCTGATAATTAATGTGCTCTTGGTACCCTTGCTTTATTGATTTCTCTCTCTTTTTGGGGGTGGGGGGTGGGGAGGACACCACACATTCACGAGCACTTTGGTGCATAAAACAACCACAAGCATGGTCTATCGATCTATATGAAAGACTCTTGAAACAGAGAGGGTTTTCTGGCTGGGTTCAAGAAACCTCAGCGGAGAGAATTTATTTTCTCTTGCCTGCGACACTCCCAGGGGATGTTTCCTGAGGGGAGGAGCAGATGCTCCTGGGGATCCTTCATTCCAGCCCCTTTTCAGAAGATGGTCTACGTGATGGGGGCTGTGGGAGTGGATGGGGTGGGAGCAAGGAAGTGTGGGGAGGGCTATTTTGGGAGCAGGAGTTGAGTGAAATTGGAAGGTATTTGTTTTATAAAGGTGGACATCTTGTATATGTGTGTGTGTATGTATATATATATATATTTAAGGCAAAATGAATAAAAAGCAAGCAACAGGGCATGAATGAGTTAAGTCTGGAAGGAGGCAGTAGCCCTGACCTCCCGCAGCCATCGTGCACCTATGGCAGATTGAGTGGGAGGCACGGAGCAGGTAACTCAGGAGAACAGCACCGTACTTCAGCTGTGTGGTGTTACATCAAAATGAAGCTGGGGTGGATTTCAGTTGAGCAAACACCTCATCTGTGAATAACAAAGCCTTGGAAATAGCTTGAGGCCCTGCTTTAGCTCTGGCAAAGCAGTAGGAGGGGGAGGGGAGGGACCTCTTTCAAGTACAGTACTTCATTTCCTAGATGGAAGGGTGGTACCAAGGGAGGCAAAGGAGGATCTTCTAAAATGGCCTTTCATATTCTGGAGGTGCCCTTCCAATTCATTCCCTTTGGGCTTCAGAAGAACAAAGAGCCAGGGTGTGCAGTGGACATGGTGTTCTGTGCAAAATAGCAACCTAAGGCACTCTGGAGAAGGCAATGGCACCCCACTCCAGTACTCTTGCCTGTAAAATCCCATGGATGGAGGAGCCTGGTGGGCTGCAGTCCATGGGGTTGCCAAGAGTCGACTGAGCGACTTGACTTTCACTTTTCACTTTCATGCATTGGAGAAGGACATGGCAACCCACTCCAGTGTTCTTGCCTGGAGAATCCCAGAGACGGGGGAGCCTGGTCGGCTGCCATCTCTGGGGTCACACAGAGCCGGAGACGACTGAAGTGACTTAGCAGCAAGGCACTCTGAAGCCACACATAGTAGAATGTGGAAAAGAACAGGATGCTCACCTGCGGCAGGTGGGAGGGGCAGGTAGCCAAGGAGGCCACCTCACCTGAAAGGTTGGCTAAAGCCTCCAAAAGCAGCGTTCTGAGAGGAGCAGAATCAAGGCGGAAAAATTGTCAAGGTGACAGAACAGAAGTCATCCAAATCTGCTATAAGCTACATTTTGGGACAAGTTCAGAGGAACGTCTGTGAGGAGGAGCCGGGAACACCAGTGAGGCACCCCTCCTCTTGAAGGTGTTTCCCAGCTCAGCCTCAGGGTGGCTGGCATGGGTAGTGTCTAGCCCAACTCTGGCACTTGCTTGCTGGGCAAAGTTAGATGAATCACTCAGCCTCTCTGATCCTCTGATTCTCCTGTGCAAATTGGGTATTACAACCCCTGCCCTCCCTTATCTGACAAAAATGCTAAAACAGAGTTAATAGGGCTGAGCAGGTAGGTGATCAGCCCCACGCTGTCAGGTAACCTTCCTCGGAGGTGATTGCTGTTCCTGTTGCTCAGTCCCTCAGTCATGTCCAACTCTTCGCATCTCCATGGACTATTGCCCGCTAGACTACTCTGCCCATGGGATTTCTCAGGCAAGAATACTGGAGCGCGTTGCCATTTCCTCCTCCAGGGGATCTTTCCAACCCAGAGATCGAACTCGTGTCTCCTGTGACTCTTGGCGTTGCAGGCAGAATCTTTACCACTGAGCCACCTGGGAAGGTGAGAGCGCTATTAATAAGATGAGGGTGATCTCCCTAGAAGGCAAGTGGAGCAGGGGTCTGGAGGCAGAATTAGGATTCCAAACCAGGTTTTATCCACACAGCCTAAGCTTATCCTCTAAATGTGGTCATGAACTTCTCCACAGCAGGGCTGTGATCACAGGTTTTATGGGTTTTGTTGTTTTAATTTCAGTTCAAATCTTCTGGAGCCCACCAACCCCCATCCTCTGCATGCAATCGGGGCATAATGAGACCTTTTGGCTCTGCTCAGCATCAGGGCTCAGAGGGGCCTCTTAGCGGGTGTGTGTGTGTGTGTGTGTGTGTGTGTGTGTGTGTGTGCGTGCGCGCGCATGTCTGTGTGTCCATCTCTTACTAGAACTCAAAGGTTAATCCCAGTCAGATCCTTTGGTTTTGCTGGCGGAGACCCTCATCCCTAACTGCTTGGCAACCAACTATTTGTTTTCCTTCCCTTGAAACACAGGCTCCATTTGGGTTCCAGGGAGGATTAAAGGATGCAGAGAAGCAGGAATCTACTGCTGGTTTGTTAATGAGCAGCTCTGTTCTAAGTCCTCTCCCACCCAGGGAAGGGACACTGGGCTGGGATGCCCAGGATTGGCTTCGGGCAGTAAGTGGACACTTAGGCTTTGAGTCCTTCTGCAAAAAAATGAAGATAAAATGCATCTGGAGAAAAGAAACACCTGAACGGACTCACAGGGGTGCTTCCCAGAGACTTGAGTGCGGGAATTCAATTTCATTTCATGTCACTGTCAATTTTCATCCCGTCACTGCCAACTCTTTACCTATGAGAACTGTGGCTGCAACCTGCCAAGTCTGAGCCCAGGGCAGGAGAGAGGTTGAGAGGAGGGGTGGCTCCCAGCTGGAGGTTGAGGGGAGGGGCTTTCCATCCCCAGGAGCTCCAGGCTGCCCTGGGCCTGACTCATGCAGTCCCTGCAGGGACAAATTGTTCCTGTGCTCTCCTCACCTCTCACACTCAATGTGGCTAAAAACAGCAGCCACGGCATCAGTGAGATGTACACTGGATGGATGTATTAATAAAGCTTGGGTTGGCGTGCAGCCAGAGGGGCGGTCAGCTGTGGGGCGGCCAGGTTCCTGTGCTCAGAATAGCAGATGGGGAGGAAGGTCAATGCAAGGGTGTTGCCTTTATGTGTGTGTTTTTCTGTATGTGAGTGTGTGTGGCCATGAGCATGTGCGTGTACCTCTGTGTGCTGGTCTGACACAGGAAGGACCAAAGGGCCTCACAAACAGTGGGGGTGGGGGGGAATTCCCTGGTGATCCAGTGGTTAAGAATCTGCCTTCCAAAGCAAGGGACATAGGTTTGATCCCTGGTCGAGGAACTAAGTTGCCATACATCGGGTGTGGGGATAAGTGAGACACAGCTAGAGAAGCACCTGGTTCCTGCAAGAAAAGACCCAGCACAGCCCCCAAAAAAGGAAAAAGAAAAGAAAAAGCAGCAGAGAGGTGAAGTGAAGGGGATCAGGCACAGCAGAGCAACAGTGTCTGGAGCAAATCGTTTTCCAGTTGGGATAGAGGAGACTGGTTTGTTGCAGTCCATGGGATCGCGAAGAGTCGGATATGACTAAGTGGCTGAACAATAAGGTGGGAACAGCTGGGCCCAGACACAACTGTCCAGGGATCATATCTGTTCAGAGACTTGCAGCTTCTGCTCCCAAGTGTCACAGAATGCAAACCCACCAAACCAATCGCTTCATGCTACACTGAGAGCAATGCCCTGTGCCTCCTTGCCTCTCTTCCAGTCCAGGCCTTGCATCCTTTTCCTGCCACTATTTCCCAGCAGAGGGGACAGGCTCTGAACAGTGTAAAATGTGATATCGGCCTCCTCCAAGGTCGCTGTCCTGTGGACTACCCGGATCCACCTCAGACATTTTATCCTTTGTCAGTTTGCTTCTCCAAGCTCTGCTGCTGGTGTTCACAGCCTCTTTGCAAAGCTGGCAACAGGGCGAGGGCCACAGAGTCTAGTCAGCTTTGAATCCCAGCTGAGGCAATTTTACTGAGACTTCCTTGAGCCATGGTTCCCTCATCTGTCAAATGGGCTGATACAAATAAGATAGTATGAGGATGAAATCAGATAATGTTCCATGAATGTATTTTATTAAGCCTTTGTGAGGATTAAATGAGCCCATTGCACAGAGAACCTTCTAAACTACCTGAAGGGAAGTGAGGTCGGAAATCCACAACTATCTGTGTGCTCAGTCGCTAAGTCACGTCTATTTTGGACCCCATGGATTGTAGCCCACCAGGCTCCTCTGCTCACGGAAGTTTCCAGACAAAAATACTGGAGTGGGTTACCCTTTCTTCCTCCAGGGGACCTTCCTGACCCAGGGATTGAACCTGCTGCATCCTACTTCCAGGTCAACCTTGTTGACCTCTAGGGCACCTTCCAGCTTCCACATTCTAGGTTCTCTCCGTTCCGTGTACTCTCGGTGCGTTTGACCCCTTCGCATGATCCGGTGGGCTTCCTGTCTCACAGGCCAGGCCCTGCCACTCAGGTTTAATCCTGACTGAGAGGGTATGTTAAAGACCTTTGAGGGGAGAATCAACTGTTTATCAAATTAGCCCAAATTCTGGAAGCCTGGCTAACACAGGAGGAATCAGATGCTAATTAATGAACAGCCAGTGCTGCCCCACTGCCGATTTGCATAAATATGCATTGTCAAACTGTTAGGTAAACAAAAGCAGGATAAAGTGCTGGGGAGCCAGATTCATTATGCCTGCACTCCTGGTGAGCCTTTGCAATAGGGATTACAGCCTCTGTGATTTTTCCTTTTTAAAGACTTGAAAAAGATTTCCCCACCCCCTACTCTCTAGTTAGAATTTTGCTCTTTCCATTATCAGTTTCCAAGCGCAGCACCAGGCAAACCAAGACAGGGCTGGTCCTCAGCAAGAAGTGTCTTCTCTTAAAGGCCTGGGTCTTCTGTTCGTTGTTTTTGTTTTTCAGTCACTAAGTCATGTCTGACTCTTTGCGACCCCATGGACTATAGCACGCCAAGCTCCTCTATCCTCCACTATCTCCCAGAAATTACTGAAATTCATGTCCATTGAGTTGGTGATGCTATCTAACCACCTCATTCTCCAGCTCCCCTCTTCTCCTGTAGCCTTCAGTCTTTCCCAAATCAGAGTCTCGTCTCAGGTCTCTTTTAAAGAGATCTCTTGGGAGAGAGATCCCAAGAGAGAAAATAATGCAATCCTGCCATCGTCACGCCCTCCCCCCACCAATCTGTCCCACCCATCTTAAATAAAGATATAGGAAGCATGGGGTCTATCTATCTAAAACTTGCCTGATGGATGGTTTTAATCCTGTCTAATTACAGCTAATTGTAGCTGTCAATCATTTAAAACCCTGAAACTGATGCAAGGAGGTCAGGCGATTCAAACTTATCCAACTGTATAGAGGATAATTAGATGCACTGAAGTTAATAAGCATCAGGAGGGAAGCTGTTACTTTTCCTGCACATAAGGGAACCTCGGAAGATGCAGCGGAGCCACTGCCAGCCTCTTTCTGGGTAGGAAGTGAGAACGAGCAGCTTGGATGCTAGGCACTGGAAGCTTGCTCCTTGGTCCCAGAGACTCAGTGGAGGCAGCACCTCTGGTACCCGGCAGTTCATTTCAGCAAATATTTATTGAGTGTCTCTGCTGTGCTAGGCATTGCAGGGGGCTCTGGGGAGGTGAAGAGGCAGGTGCTGGCCCTGGAGGAGTTTACTGTTTTGCTGGGGAGTCCAACATAACCCCCAGATCTTGACTGAGGTTTTGGGGGTCAGGGGTGAGGAGTGTTGGGGGAGGGTTAATGATGTTCAGAGCTCACTTTGCCATTGTTCAATTGCTCAGTCATGTCTGACTCTTTGCAACCCTATGGACTACTACACACCAGGCTTCCCTATCCTTTACTATCTCCCGGAGTTTGCTCAGACTCATGTCCATTGAGTCAGTGATGCCATCCAATTGTCTCATCCCCTGTCCCCTTCTCCTCCTGCCCTCAATCCTTCCCAGCATCAGGGTCTTTTCCAGTGAGTTGGCTCTTTGCATCAAGTGGCCAAAGTATCAGAGCCTTAGCTTCAGCATCAAGCCTTGCAGTGAATATTCAGAGTTGATTTCCTTTAGGATTGACTGGTTTGATTTCCTTGCTGTCCAACGGATTCTCAAGTCTTCTCCAGCACCACAGTTTGAGCTCATTATTCTCAGTTAATACACTGGCGAGAGGCTCTGGTTTCTAGTGGGATTCTTCCCTTCAGGGGGCTGACTGTTCCCTGGTTTGCAGGTCTGTGCTGGAGAATCCCGTGGGCAGAGGAACCTGGTGGGTTATGGTCCATAGGGTTCCAAAGAGTCCCACACAACTGAAGTGGCTAAGCATGCATGCATGTATGCCCGTAGACTTACCTGAGCTGGTTGGTCTGGCTCCTGTATCATACAGCCCCAGGGGTAAAGGGCCAGGAGACTTTTCTCTGGAAAAGGTTTGGGTCTTTGGAAAGGTGGGCAATTTCCCCTGGGCCAGTTGTCAGGGTTGCCCATGTACTGTGTCTTAAGCTCTCCTTTGGGAGTCCTTGTACCTCCAAGTATCTCCTAGCCCATCCACCTGCATGCTACCAAAATCTCCAGTCCACTGGGGGAAAAGAGGGTTGTTCACCTCTGTGAAGGTCTGCTCTTCGAGGCAATTTACATCCGTTCTGACCTTTATAAAATCATGTGAGGTTGGTACCATGAGGTACAGATGAGGGGGATTCAGAGAGGCCACCTGACTCACCCAAGATACTATTGCAAATGCCAGAGTCAGGGTTTGGAGAGTCACACTCAGTTAAGCCTGAGTCTGGAGGCTGCCATCTTACTTTTTTAAGGTAAGACCCTTCCCTGGCAATAATAATAGTAATAGCAACACTGACCTCAGTTTTCATTGGCTGCCCCCTTGTTGTCCTTCACTTAAGCTTAGAGCTATAGGGAGCTCTCTCCTCAATGATGTTCCTGGTGGGAAGACCTGGGAGGCCATGGCACTCAGTGGAAACAGATTCCAAGCCCTGCTTTCACAAGGCCTGGAAGCAATGATCATGGAGTTCAACCAGATGAAATAGGAGGGAAGAAGGCAGTGTACAACCTTGAAAAGGATGATAGAGCCATAGGATATGACAAAGACTAATTAGAACAAATTTGATCCAATATTGTGGAAGTCATGTTTTGATAGAACTTGAGCCTCATCATATACTTACTGTAATACATTAGCGTTCTAAATGACACACCCACCAGCACCATGACAGTTTTGAGGCTAACCACAAAAGGCCAAAAAGTGGGTAGTGGCCCAATTCCTGGAAAACCCCAATCTCTGGGATTCTCCAAAATAATTGGAATAATCCTCCTACTCATCAGCCTGTGAAATTACCCAGCCCATAAAAACTAACCGCACCATATTTCAGGGCTCTCTCATTTTATGAGATGGCTCACACTCTGTAGAGTATGCTACTTTCTAAATAAATCCACTTCTTACCTATCACTGTGTCTCTGAATTCTTCAGCAATGAAGTAAGAACTTTTAAAATTCACCAGGAATGCAGCCAGTTAGGAAATCTGTAGGCATGAGGCCAAACATCACAGTCACTACCTTCATCCTGCACGTGGATATACTTAGTCAGTGGTAAGAGGCCTGCTATCAGGCATCATGGTGAGGTTCAGACTGCAGAAGGTTTGGCTTGGAAGAGTTAAAGGCAGATGGTACCCTAAGAAAATAGGGATAGACTATGGGTGTCTCTGACTCTCTGTATCCAGCTCATGTGCAGTATCTGAAGAAAAGTCCAGGCATGTCCTCTTCCCCAGAAAGCCCTCTGCACTGGAAGGGAAACAGTTCTATAGAAGAACTCTTTGAGTTGGCTCCCAGCTGGCAAGACCAGTTATGCCAAAGTATACACAAGAAGGAAAAAGTTATGTAATAAAAGAGGAAGGGGAAAACATCAGAAATTTGCCAGTTTTCACATGGCCCTTGTCAATGCCTGGCTCTTTAGCCAGTTGTCTGCCCAAAAAGACACAGGAAGCCACAGAAAAGGATGTGGAAGAGAAGTAGCAGAAAGATATTGAGAAGTTTGAATAAAACACAGAGTACAGTTTTCTAACACATGTACAAAAACATGATCCTTGTGTCTCTATTATAACACAGAAGAAACTTGAGTCCTAGAGAAGAGGAAAATTATAGCACCATGATGCTAAAGACTGACAGCAAGGAGAAAGCAAGCAAACCCAAAACATTGGAGACTGGGGACTTCCCTGTGTAGTCTAGAGGTTAAGAATCCGCCTTGCCATGAAGGGGATGTGGGTTTAATACTTGATTGGGCAGCTAAGATTACACACGTGATACAGCAACAAAGCCCAAGATCCTGGGAGCCTGTGAGACACAACTAGAGAGCCTGAGCCACAGTGAGAGATCTTGCATGATACAACGAAGATCCTGCGTGCCGCAACTAAGGCCTGAATAAATAAATAAAGAATGATATTCTTGAAAAAATAAAGTAAAATACTGGAGACTAGAAAAAATGCAGAGAAGGAATACTAAGCCTACAGAGGCCTCAGAAAATATGAGACTAACAAAGGAAATGGAACTTAGAGGATTTGAGTGAAAAATACAATCATTGTCTTAGAGGCCACAAAACAGAGAAAGAACAAAACCGATCAGGTGTCTGCTGGAAGCTGCTGAGCAGAGTGACTGCCTGGACTCTAGGAGTCTGATTTCTTCAGTCTGACTTCAGAAGCTGCCATCCTGTAGAGAGTGTGGGTCACAGGGCATCTGTGTGTGGTTGCCATGTACTGTGATGCAGAGGTGGGGGCCTGCAGGGTTAGGGCAACAGAGCTGTCTCCTCTAACCCAACTGTTGCAAATGAAGAGACGTCCTGAAACAAAGCAGCGGTGTATGCAAACTTGTTGAGAATGCTAATCCCAGAGTTCCTCCAGAAGCTTCAAACCTGTCTTGGTCTGGTCTCTTCAGTGGAAAAGAATTCTGATGTAGGGCAGTCCTTCCCCAGCTCAGACCAGTGCCTCCCTTCTCCTCCTGCTAGCCTTATGACCCAATTCTTGATCACATTCTCTCTTGTATTCCTTTATGCTGGCAAAGTCTCACTTTCCCAACCAGACAATTTGTTACCTGAGGGTAGATTTCACGACTGGTAAAAATGCCGTACTTGGCTGTACAGCAGTTCACGTGGTTTCAAAGCCATTTTCTACCCATTTAATTCACTCTTCATGAATTCAAGCACTGGCAGGGCAAGGATGACCATACCATACAACAGATGTGGACACTGATGTAGGAGAACGGGAGGGGCTTGCCTGGGCTCACGCTGCTGTTTGGAACCAGCCATGAGACTCCATATTACTGGCTGAACTTCTGCTACAAACTGCCTCCCCCCCAGCTGTATATATATCTCCTAGCATTGCTCCCTATAAACAGGAAAAACTCAAGAAATGTTTGATGATTTAACTTTTTAAGTAGCTCTCTCTGTTTTAAACCTTCCAAACCCCAGTGTGGCCAATTAAAGAAGGCTACAAATCTTCTCCCATTAAGAGATGGAGTCTAATTTACTGTTTCCTTGAATCCATGCTTTGGAGACCAATTCCAATGTGTGTGGGGGGATTCTCCCATACCAATGCCAAGCAATTCTCAAACACACTTCAGAGGTCAACTCAATTCAGACACTATCTACCCAGAGATTGCATCAGATTGAGACAGGAGATAGATGGGACCCAGGCTGAAGAGCTGAAGTTTTGCCCCTGTAGACTGATATTCCAAGATGAAAACAGTAAGACAATTGAAAGAGGAGGATGGGCCCTGCCCAGATAAGAGATAAAAGGCTACATATTCCTTATTCTAGAGGTCAAGGGGGACTTCCAGAATACACTTATGCAGCAAGGCTTCTTGGAGGTCAAAAAGGGAGAGGAGTGCCTGAACCCATAGCATTCAGTGTGTTCAGTCACTGTCACGTCCAACTGTTTGTGGCCGCGTGGACTGTAGCCTGCAAGGCTCCTCTGTCCATGAGATTCTTCAAGCAAGAATACTTGAGTGGGTTTCCATTTCCTCCTCCAGGGGATCATCCTGACCCAGGGATTGAACCCACATCTCTTGCATCTCCTGTATTAGTAGGCATATTCTTTATTACTAGCCACTTCATTGTAGGTGATGTCAACCTACCCATAGGCCTCTTTGCTAGACTGCAACTATGCTAAGAGATGTGCCCCCACACATGGGAGGACCCTGAGATAAACCAAATACAGACTCAGAACCAGGCTAATTAAAATACCTGATCAGAGAAAACCAGGAGAAATACCCCATAGAAGTGGTTCAAACCACCACAAGTTGTGACTCTCTCTGAGCTCTCCTGTGTATCTATCCACATACACTTTTTTTCTTCCTAATGAACATTTTACTTATTTCACTACTTTCTGTGTCAATGAGGGAATTCATTTCTATACTGCTGACAGGCCAGGGCCTCGTCACTGACCACTGATCCCAGTGGTCTATTGATTAGGATTCAGAGCTCTCCCTGTCATGGTGTGACTTCACTCTCTGGCCAGGAATCAAAACCTTGCTTCAAGCCACTGCCAGCCAAGGTCATCCAAAATCAAGATTCTATAGGTTAAGGGTTCAGTCCTACAAGATTGCCCCTCCCCCACCACCACACTTCCCACCCTCCACTTCAGACACCAATTGAAAGTCCAGGTTGACACCTGTCCTTCTGGCTGAGGGACTAAATCAGAGGCTCCCACCAACCCCTTTGTTGGGTTTAATTAACTTGCTGGGACTGCTCATAGAACTCAAAGAAACACTACTTACCATATCATTCATTTATTATAACTCAGGCATGGCCAGATGGGAGAGATGCACAGGGCAAGATATGGGGTATAGAACTTCATGCCCTCTCGGGGCTCTCCATTCTCTCCAGCCTCCACCTGTTCACCAACCTAGATGCTCCCTGAACCTCATCCTTTTACTTATGTTATGGAGGCTTTATTATACATTGTTGTTCTGTAGTCACTGAGTCATGTCTGACTCTTTTGCCACTCCATGGACTATAGCTCACCAGGCTTCTCTGTCCATGGGATTCTCCAGACAAGAACACTGGAGTGGGTTGCCATTTCCTTCTCCAAAGCGTGAAAGTGAAAAGTGAAAGTGAAGTCGCTCAGTCAGTCATGTCCGACTCATAGCAACCCCATGGACTGCAGCTTAGCAGGCTCCTCCATCCATGGGATTTTCCAGGCAAGAGTGCTGGAGTGGGGTGCCATTGCCTTCGCCACAAGGAAGTCATAAGCATGAGCAATTGTTGACCCTGAGTGATTGGATTCCATCTGTAGCCCCTCTCTTCTCTCAGGAAGTGAGGTGGATTTCGGGAAGGTGGGACTGAAAGTTCCAACCCTCTAACCACAATGTTGACTCCTCTAGCAACCAAGCCCTATCCTTTAGGTGCTTTCCAAGTCACCTCATGCACATAACAAAAGACAACTTTACCACTCCCTACATTTAGGAAATTCCAAGATTTGGGGGAGCTGTGAGCCACAAACTGTAGAGAAGGACTATATATATATATATATATATATATATATATATATATATATGAAATATATTGTGGTCATCTGAGTGAACAAATAAGTATTTTTTACAAATCACAAATATCACAGGACTAGACTCCATGGTTTGCTGTAGGCAATAGAATATGGTAGATCTGATACTGCAAAGGTTATGCACTTCTACCCTGTTTTCTAGGAGACTTGAGCCACCATGTAAGAAGTCTGATTACTTCAAGGCTACCATATAGGAAAGGCCAAGGCCTTTCACTCAGGAAGGCAGTCCAGCCTCCCTGCCTCCTTGCCAAAGTGCCAGAGGTGAAGAAAACCCTACTGCACTTTTCAGACCAGCCTATTCACCAACTGAATACCCATAAATTACCCATAAATGGATTCCATCTATGGAACAGGGGACAGAAAAATCACCCAAAGGAAGCTTATCTGAGCTCCCAACTACTAAGTTGTGGGTAGTTTGTTACACAGAAACAGATAATGGGAACACCTAGAAAATTTCTCAGTCTTCCCCTGAATCCATGGAGAACACATATCAACACTGGAACAGCAACTAGTTTTATGAAGGGTCACACCCCGCACAGCTCATATGTTATAGGTCATTTGGTACCATTTTAGCTTTTCTTGTTGCCTCTGGCTATGGGATGAAATGGGCCTCCCAGGTGGCACTAGCAGTAAAGAATCTGCCTGCCAATGTGGGACATGTAAGAGATGTGGGATTGATCCCTGGGTCAGGAAGATTCCTGGAGAAGGAAATGCCAATCCACTCCAGTGTTTTTGTGCGGAAAATTCCACAGACAGAGGAGCCTGATGGGCTATGGTTCATGGGGTTGCAGAGAGTCAGACATGGCTGAGCGACCAAGCAGCAGCAGCAGTATGGGATGAAGTAGTGTGGACGTTCTGAATTCTCTCAGAAATTAGGTTCCACTTAGACATACACTAAAAAATGTGAACTGTGGGAGTGTTTACAAAACACCTTTCTTTTTTAAACATCTTCCTATTCTTGACTGTGTTCAGTTCTAAATAGCATTCAAGGTTCAACTTAGATGCTTCTTTTGCCATGAAATCCTTCTTTGCTCCCACTCTGAAGACAGTTCTCTTCTTCCATGTTTTCAAAGCAGTATATCTGCATTTTTATTTTTCTGGCTATATTCTGGCTTTCCTTGTTGTCGTTCAGTTGCTCAGTAGTGTCCGACTCTTTGTGACCCCATGGACTGCAGCATGCCTGGCTTTCCTGTACTTCATTATCTCGCAGACTCTTGTCCATTGAGTTGATGATGCCATCCAATCATCTTGTCCTTTGTCACCCCCGTCTCCTCCTGCACCCAATCTTTCACAGCACCAGGGTCTTTTCCAATGAGTCGGCTCTTTGTATCAGGTGGCCAAAGTACTGGAGCTTCAGCAACAGTCCTTCCAATGAACATTCAAGGTTGATCTCGTTTGGGATTCACTGGTTTGACCTCCTTGCTGTCCAAAGCTCCTTTTAAACGCAAGTCTCTCCTATGCAACTCAAGATCTTTAACTCAGCCAACCTTTCCTTATTGATCTTATTTGCTTACAGACACTCGTTTATTGCTTACCGTGGAAGAGATACTGCTATGTGTCCACTCACCTTTTACTCCCTAGCACTCAGGAAGACTTTGTGGCATGGCTTTAGGTCAGGCCTGCAAGAGAGAGTTCTGGCCCATAGTCTGTGGGCACAGAAGTGATATATTCGACTCTCAGGTCACCTCTCCACCATCTCTGTCCCTGCCACAGCAGCTTTGGAGGCTAAAAGAGCATAACTACAGATAGAGGAGTATTGCCCGAATCATACCACACTTGGTATGAGTGAAAAATAAGCCTCTATTATGCTAAGAGAGTTTGGGGCTTATTTGTCACCATAGCATAGCTGATTCTTTGCTTATGGAATGATACAATAGCAACTGTAACAATAGCTCCTCTCTCTTGAAGTCTATTATGAATCAGATGCTCTGTTAAGTGTTTTTTAATGTTTAATATCTTAAAATATTTCTAACAACCCTGAACAGCAGGTAGCATTAATGAAATTCCAATTTTAGGGTTGAAGCAATTTAAACTCAGAAAGATTAAAGTAACTGTTGAATAAAATCAGTAAATGACAGAGCTGGGCTTTGAACCTGTGTCTGTCTGACTCCGCAGCAATTACCCCGGCTACAGCACAGACTCTATTCCTATATCTGTACATTCCCGGGGGGCTTGTTGCTGGGTATCATTCCAAGCAGGGGCTCTAGGTGAGTGTTTTTGTTTTTGGTTTGATTCAAATTGTAGTAAATCATAAGAAGCATAAGTTTTGTGTTTAAGAAACTTAACATTGTTTCCTTTAAAGGCTCTATTACTGTCATTTCTGAATTCTGAAATCATTCTCTTCAGATATTGAAATGAAGAGGTGAAAGTAGCTCAATTATGTTTTTCCGACTCTTTGTGTCCTCATGGACTGTAGTCTACCAGGCTCCTCTGTCCATGGAATTTTCCAGGCAAGAAAACCTGAGTGGGTAGCCAGTCCCTTCTCCGGTGTGTATTCCCAATCCAGGGCTTGAACCCAGGTCTCCTGCATTGACAGGAAGATTCTTCATGTTAAGAGGTTTCAAAACCAAAATTTCACCTCTCCCCACTCTCACCTTTATTCAGATGCAATCCTAAGGTGGCAGAAGCAGGAGATGGCTTTGCTCCTAAATTCTGGGCCCCAGAATAACTGATCAAATGCAATACATTTTTGGGGACTATTCTGATGCTTGGAGATTTTTATCTGAATCTGAATCTAGTCTTTTCTCTACTTGCGCCTTAGATTCCCTGGAAACATCCCTCTTCATGAAGGTTTTGGGTTGAAGCAACAGCATGGCAGTTGTTCTCAAGATGAAATAAAAAGTTGGATTCAAGTTTTGAAGAGGCCCTACCAAGGGTCACTCGTTTGGGGGCTGCCTCACTGATGGGACCTCATGAGGTTTTATGGAAGCTGTGCCAGTGGCCTGAGCCGAGTATGTCTAGTGAGGGTAACAGTGCATAGTTTATGGAAGCCAGTTACTGAGCCAAGTTCTTAAGTAGCCATGATGCCTTCAGTTATGGGCAAAATTGGGAGGGGTTTCAATAGAATGAGTGTTTGTATTTTTAGGGCCCTGGGAATCCATAAAGATCACTGGAGTATATTATTTCACTCCTACTCTGCCTTCTTAGTCCTCTCATCTGATTCAAAACGTTCTCAGCACCAGATATAAAATTAAACACTCATGACCAAGCTGGTACTAGCACACAGAATAAAAGGGGAAAAAGAAAACCTTGAAGATACAAAGTAATTGTAGGAAGCAGGGCCCACCACTCTCTCCCATGGATAGAATTTACAACTCTAGCTGTAGGATTTTTTTCAGTATATAAGTTTTTTCTAATGTTGAAATGATCTCATGTGTATAGAAAATCTGCAAGTACAGCAAGTTCCCTATGTACAAACTTTCAAGTTTCCAACTTTCAGAGATGCAAACATGCATTCCAGCCCTGGAATGCCAGGTGTTGACTGTACTACTGTACTTTTCAAGGTACTGTACAATGAGATAAAAATGTCTCCTTTATCTTTTGTGTTTGATTTTTATGTACATATTATTTGTATGAGAAGTATTATGAACCTATTACAGTACCAGTACTATACAGTTGATTGTGTTAGTTGCATATCTAGTTAGCTGTTAAACTTGTGAACAAATTAGACTTACTGACATGCTCTCAGAAGGGAACTTGTTTGTAGGTAGGGAACCTACTGCACAATTATAATAACTTGCTTTGCTGCTGCTAAGTCACTTCAGTCGTGTCCGACTCTGTGTGATGCCAGAGACAGCAGCTCACCAGGCTCCCCCAGCCCTGGGATTCTCCAGGCAAGAACACTGGAGTGAGTTGTCATTTCCTTCTCCAATGCATGAAAGTGAAAAGTGAAAGTGAAGTCACTCAGTCGTGTCCAACTCTTAGTGACCCCATGGACTGCAGCCTACCATGCTCCTCCATCCATGGGATTTTCCAGGCAAGAGTACTGGAGTGGGGTGCCATTGCCTTAGGTGAACCATTTAAAAGAGTCCTATCAGCCCTAAATTCAGTACTTTGGCCACCTGATGTGAAGAGATGACTCACCGGGAAAAACCCTGATGCTGGGAAAGTTTGAGGGCAGGAGGAGAAGGGGGCAACAGAGGATGAGATGGTTGGATGGCCTCATCAACTCAATGGACATGAATCTGAGCAAACTCCAGGAGATAGTGAAGGGCAGGGAAGCCTAACATGCTGCCGTCCATGGGGTCACAAAGAATCAGACATGACGTAGCGACTGAACAACAACAATCTTAAGCTGTTATGGACAGCCATGAAAATCAGGAAACTGACATGGGTGCATGAGGACAATTTCCCCAGACTTATTGAGATATAATTGACCTGTAACATTGTGCCAGTACATTTGTGCTAAGTTGCTTCAGTCATGCTGACTTTTTGTGACCCTATGGACTATAGCCTGCCAGGCTCCTCTGTCCATAGGATTCTCCAGGCAAGAAAACTAGAGTGGGTTGCCACGCCCTCCTCCATGGTATCTTCCCAACCTAGGGACTGAACCCATAACTCTTATATCTCCTGCGTGGGCAGGTGGGTTCTTTACTACTAGTGTCACCTGGGAAGCCCAAGTAAGTTTAAGATGTACAACGTAATGATTTGATTTATATATATGTCTATAGTGAAGTGATTACACAATGTTAGGTAACACCTCTGTCAGTTCATATAATTAGCTTTTTTCTGTGTGCAGTGAGGACATTTAAGATCTACTCTCTTTGCAACTTTCAAACATACAATCCAGTATTGTTAACTGCAGTTACCATGCTGTGTATCAGATCCTTGAAACTTATTTATCTTAATAACATGATTATCATTTAGTCCTTAGACTCTGTTCAAGTTCCTGAGCTCTCCCATTATGTCCTCCCGGGGAGAAGCTCCAGTCCACAACCCTTTCTCACCTATATGTTCTTGGGCTCTAATACCCACACACTGGGTCACCGTATGTGTGGACATTCTCCTCAATTGTTTGGGCTCAGAAACCCCACACTGGGCAGCCTTCATCTCTTAGCTTGGTTCTGCTCTAGGACTGATGTGTTCGAGAAGAAATGTAACTGGAACCACAATCTGAGGACCCAGGTGATAAAAGTTTACTGAATTTCTTCGCTTCTGCTGCTCTCCCTTTCTTGAGGTGATAAGGAAGTAGAGACACGGCAATGCTCACAATAGGAATGCTCTGGATCTCAAGCGCAGACACAGTGAGGAAGCCCCCTCTGTGTGGCCCAGCCCCTTTCTGTCATTTGGTCCTCTCCATGAGGTCCTCTCCATTAGAACGGAGAGGATCTAAGTGACATTTATGAATGGCCACTATGTAGCACCTGTTGTTTAAATCATTCTTAACCACAGCCCTTGAGTAGGTGTTATTTTTAAAACTTTTCAGGTAAGGAAAATGTGGCTTAGAAAATTTGCCAGGTTTATTCATGCCTACCAGGGGAGCAGAGCCAGGACTTGGACTCAGGACAGAGTGCCTCCAAGTATGTCTACCTCCTTGTTTCTTGTGATGGATTGTGATATGTATCAAAGGGTCAGCCAGTCAGAACATGCTCAAGAATATCTGTTAAAGGAATGCCCAAGCAGTATGAAGGTCTGCGTGAAGACAAACTTGGAGTGTGAAGTTGGGGGAAGCTTTTATGACTTTAGGAGACTTTAGACTCAAGCCCTCTCAGGGAATTTTCTCTACTTATCTTCCTGAGATAAGAAGAAGAAGATTTATTTTAGGAGAAGAAGCTATTAGTGTTGCAAACCTGAGAAGTATTTTCTTGGACACCTTCATGAGATTAGCATTTTATCAAGAATAAGGAAGCCGTATTTATTAAGCATTTGCCTAATAATATATAGCTGCTATATATCTGATCCCATTCTAGTGCTTCCCACCTATTATTTTATTCAAAGGTCACTATGAGGTGGGGGCTATTGTTCTCTGTAAGTAAAATCCTAAGGCACAGAGCATTAAGGTAGTGTGTGAGGTTATGGGATGGAAAAGAAACAGGACTAGTGTCTGAATCCAGGTTCACTGGTTCCTGGACCTAGTCCTTGTCCATAGGTTCCACTTACAGACTTTACAGCAGCATCGTTTAGCTGAATGTATTTTTCATAAAGCTGTTTTAACAACTCAATGGACATAAAACACTTTGCAAAATGCAAAAGTCATACAAATCTATGTTTATATTATTACTGATTGAGTTTGTGTTAAGTGTTTTCCCCTCTTCAGCTATTTTTGAGAAAGGTATTGCAACATTAATTCAGAAATCATAAGTCAGAGGCAAGTGGACCTAGGTATTCATTGAATGCTATGTACCAGGCAGGTTAATTAAAAAAAAAAAATGTCTTGGGGCTAACAATCCAGATGAGGAGATGGACAGGCAAGTTAGCCATTACAGCACCCTGTAATAATTAGTGTGGTGGATGTAAGGAGAGGATGCTACAGAAGAAAAAAGGAAGGGTACATAAAAGAGGGAAAAATAAGGTCAGGGTCCTGATAGGATATCAGCTTCACTCTATATGGCTCAACAGAGTGAACTTTCTGGAATGGACTTTTTAGAGAGGCATGGGCAAGGGGCTAAAAAGAGATGTTGAGGTACCTGGAGTTTAGCAACCATGGGAAGCTGCTAACACTCGAGGCTGAAAGATCAAAGAAAGAACCATTTACCAAAGCCCATGAGAGCTAGAACTATGGGAGAAGGGCTGTTACTTGGTGATGCAGCTTCAGAGGATGCAGTTATTGACAGATATCAGACGCAAAACAAGAGGCTTCCCTGGTGGCTCAGATGGTAAAGAATCTGCCTGCATCGCAGGAGACCCAGGTTCAATCCCTGGGTCAGGAAGGTCCCATGAAGAAGGGAATGGCAACTCACTCCAGTATTCCTGCCTGGAGAATTCCATGAAGGTGAAGGTGAAGTCGCTCAGTCGTGTCCAACTCTTCGCGACCCCATGGACTGTAACCTACTAGGCTTCTCCGTTCATGGGATTCTCCAGGCAAGATTACTGGAGTGGATTGCCATTTCCTTCTCCAAGGGATCTTCCTGACCCAGGGATCAAACCCAGGTCTTCCGCATTGGAGGCAGATGCTTTAACCTCTGAGCCACCAGGGAAGCCATGGAGAGAAGAAATTGGAGGTGGGCTACAGTCCATAGGGTCACAAAGAGTTGGATAAGACTCAGCGACTAACACACATACACACATACACACACAAAACAGGAGTTGGGGAGCAGAGAAAAATGCTCCAGCCTCTTCCTCCTTCCACCTTACAATTTCCTGCTAGAATCTCTCATCAGCAAAACCCCGATGAAAGTCAACTCTCAAAGGAGCCTCCATAATGCAGTCTCTAGGGGTCAGCCACCTGGGAAAAATGGGCACAGAGGAGGGCAGGTCGGAAAATGGATCTGGAGTGAAGACAAGTGGAAAATAATCTGGGAGGCTTCCTAGAAGTGGTGATTCCTTACTCAGACTTGATGTGTAAGGAAGGGTTTCCTAGGTGAAGATGGAGGGAAGGAAGGAAAGCTATACCAGGCAGAGTCTATCCTGTTGAAAGGCATGTTTCCGTGAGGAAACTGCAATATCTTCACTCTGAATACAATGGGAGGGAGGTGTAAGAAAGGTGGAGTGCTAGATGCTGCTGGAGGATTCTTACACGAGCCACGTCTATATCTTTGCCTTCAATCATACCTTCTCCTCACCACTCTTCTTTCTCTGTTTTTAAACCATGTAAAAGGACATTTTTTAGAGAAAATAAAATTATCTTACTCCTTGAAGGGATCTCAAAAATATCATCTCCTGGATCAGGCTGGCAAGTTTCCTAAGCCATCCAGAACAGGCATCTAGACATCTCTGTCAATTTTCTCTTTTACTCCAAAATTTATAATCCCCTTCAATAGCCCATCATCTCCTACCCAGACACTTAACTTTATAATTGTTTTAATTCAGTGTTGTGGAAAGCTGAGTTCCCCTAAGAGCAAGGTCAGATGAGACCAGGTCTAAGGGAGACTTTAAGCTTAATGAATCTATGGATTTGGCACAAACTCTTCCCTAATGCATTATAATTTCTTTCTTTGCGAGTACCAAACCTAACCCTACCATTCTACTTCTATGGCAAGGCCTTATCTGGGCCATAACTATTGCAATCTACTCATGGCCTGGACCAGTATAACCTCCTGGTCGTTCTTTCTTTCCACTCTACTTGCTCTCCATCCATTCTAAACCCAGAACACTGATTATCATTCCCAAGTATTTTCTTTCTGCCAGTTGCCTTCTTAGAATCCTTAGTGACTCTCAATTACCTCTAACAATTCCAAGTACATTGAATATATGAATCATTTAATCACCACAATAATACTATCAGGACCCCTCTAGTGGTCCAGTAGTTAAAAATCTGCCTTCAGTGCAGGGGACATGCATTCAATCCCTGGTCCAGGAAGATTTCACATGCGAAGGGGCAACTAAGCCTGTGTGCCACAACTTCTGAAGCCAATGCTCTAGAGCCTGTCCTCTGCAGCAAGAGAGGCCACTGCAATGAGAAGCCTGTGTACCCCAGCTAGAGAGTGGCCCCTACTCTCTGAAACAAGAGAAACTCATGAGCAGCAACAAAGACCCAGTGCAGCCAAAATATGTAAATACAATTTAAAAAGATACTTTTGTTATCCCTATTGTGTAGATAAGGAAATTAAGGGCATAGACTCTTTTAAAAATTTGTTATTGTTTTTTATTGGAGTATAATTGCTTTACAATGTTATGTTAGTTTCCACTGTACACAAAGTGAATCAGCTCTATGTATACATATATCCCCTCCCTCCTAAGCCTCCCTCCCACTCTCCCCTCTGACCCCCCTAGGTCACTATAGAGCCCTGAGCTGAGCTCCCCACACTACAGAGCAGCTTCCCATTAGCTATCTGTTTTACAAACGGTTTGTCAGTGCCACTCTCCCAGTTCATCCCACCTTCCCCTTCCCCACTATGGCTACACGTCCATTCTCTACCTCTGTGTCTCTGTTCTTTCCCTGCAAATAAGTTCATATCTACCAGTTTTCTAGATTCAATGGACATGCATTAATATATGATATGTGTCTCTTTCTGACCTCATTCTCTATGACAGACTCCAATTCCATCTGCATCAGTACAAATGACTGAATTTCGGTCCTTTTTATGACTGAGTAATATTCCATCATGCCACATCTTCTCTATCCGTTCATTTGTCAATGGGCATTTAGGTTGTTTCCATGTCCTGGTTTTTGTAAATAGTGCAGCAATGAACGTTCGGGTACATGTGTGTTTTGAATGATGATTTTCTCAGGATACAAGAGCATATAAGACACACAGAAAGTGTAGTGCTAGGGTCCAGTGTCGGGCTGTCTAGAATGCATGCCCTTCACTCTTAACAGCGAAGCAGTACGCAGTACTTCCTCTCGGCCTGGAGGCCTTTCACAAGCTGATCTGCTTTTTTGACTTCCTGCGTTTCTCACCGCCGCCCCGCCCCCGCCGCCCCCGCCGCCCCCGCCGCCCCCACCGGTAGGACAGTAGTTTTGCTTTAGTATTCTTTCTGAATCATTAAGAGCTCCTTGTTTGGGATGCCTTACTTTTTTTCCCTTTCATGTTACATCCTGTTGTCTATACTTACTTAAGCTCAGATTAAGCCTTCCCTTACTGCTTCCAACTCTGACTCCATTATAAATCTCCTATCTCTAATTCTTACCATTAGTGCCTACTTTTCT
Source organism: Ovis aries (assembly GCF_016772045.2). Taxonomy (NCBI): domain Eukaryota; kingdom Metazoa; phylum Chordata; class Mammalia; order Artiodactyla; family Bovidae; genus Ovis; species Ovis aries. Next base: position 45,143,420 of record NC_056055.1, on the reverse strand, counting down.
GAGTGGTTTGCTGTGTGCCTTCATTTGAAACAGTTGTCTAGGGCTCTCAAGCCAGAAGTTCTATTTCTAGTTTAAGGAGATGCAACGCCAGAGATAAGGTGGTCTGGGACTCTGGTACCAAGTCCAGGTCACCATGCTTCTTCCACACTTTCCACTTGAACTGACTGCATGACCCACTGAATTAATTAGCCAACATCCTGGTTTGCCTGGAATAATTCTGGTTTATCTTATGATTCTGCTATAATAATGGGAGGTATCTTTGTTTTTTCTCAAAAGTGTCCTAGTTTGGAGGATAAATTATATGGTATTGGGGATGGGGGAATTTCCCCCTCTACCCGTCTTGAGTTCTTTTTTTTTTTTTTTTCTTCTATTTTGCGTCCTTGTTGCTGGACTAATAATGAAATCGACACCAGACAGATTAAGGGGAGAAAAAGAAACAAATTTTAATTCATGCATGTCCAAAACAGGTCGCTTTTATACTTTTTAGACAAAGAAGGCATTTGAAAGGAAGTAACAGGATAAAGAACTAGGTTTAGGGGGCCCAATTAGTGAAGAACTACATAGAGCTTGGGTTTCAGGTAATAAAGAAGTAACAAGGTTTGCTTATATACCCTTGTAGGTTGGTTCTGAATTCCCTATCTTTGCCATAAGGATATCCTTCTACCTCTAGATTGAGGGAATGCACCTCTCACATGAGAGATATTTTTTTCTCCTTTCTAGGATATAGGAGAGTCAGCCTCTTAAACTGGATGTTTCTTCAAATACTTTTTATTCAAAGTAATGGATACATCACTGAGGCTCATTTGGGAGTGGCCTACCCTGGGTCTCAACAGCAGTCATTCTACCTAATGATTCTTCTATGAAATAAACAAGGCCTCTGTGTTGGACATGGGAGGGTCTGAGGTCTTTGACAGTGGACTTACAGATGGAATGTCAGGCAGTATATATGGGCAACAACTTCTTGGCTGTTGGGAAAACAAAGACTAGAGGTTTCATCTCTCTACTTCTCTTTTTAAAACCGGACCCAGGAAGTATGGCTAACAACTCAGCCAATAAGGACACAGCATGGAATCTAGTTGTGCATAGATCTATTTGAGCTTCTCTGGTGGCTCAGCAGTAAAGAATCCACCTGCCAGTGCAGGAGACATAGGTTTGATCCCTGGTTTGGGAAAATCCCCTAGAGAAGGAAATGGCAACCTATTCCAGTATTTTTGTCTGGGAAATCCCATGGACAGAGGAGCCTGGTGGGCTATAGTGCACGGGGTTGCAAAGAGTTGGACATGACTGAGCGACTTAACAACAATATCAATGATCTATTTAAAGTAGTAGATTAACTGGACTCACCTGGTGATGAAAAAAACATTGCCTTGGTCACCCATCAGAGGATGAATAATGGATACAGCTGTGGAATCTGTGCAGTCACTGACCCTTTTTGCTCTCTGCATGGGGAAGACCAATGCAAAGCTTACCTACAACATCCCTGGAATAGTTGTATTGGGCCTGGGTGATGAAGGGCTCCAGGAAGCTGCTCAGAAGAAACACTGCCATTGATTCACCAGAGCCATTCACGTGTGCCATTTTGCCTGACCTCTGCTGGTTGAGTCCTCAGCTCTTCTCTTCCTCTTAAGAGCTCATCTTTTGGCTTGACCATTTGTCTGGGACAAAGCCCTTGGGAGCAGGGCCAGAAAACAACCAGGGAGGTCTTGCTGGGTGAAATGCTTTTCAGAGAACAGCTCTTCCAGGTCCCTTTTCTTTTCTTTCTTTTTTTTTTTTTTTTTTTGACCTTTTCTCCAATGGCAACTGCAAAATTAATTCTTGAGATTGAATTGACTGAAAAGACAGTGAATAAAAACTGGTAGCTGTACATCACCAAGTCTCTGGGAAGAAAATAAAAATAGAGACTCTGTCTCAAAAGTGATATTAAAGGTCAGATAGACTGAACATGTTGACTTTGTCCCTGATGATGAGAATTACAACATTTTTTTCTAAGGGACAATATTTTTTTTTCCCTAAGTGGCAAAAACAATAAGCCACACCCTCTCCCCCTTTTTTTAAAAGACAAAAGAAATGTTGTCCAAGGACTAGAGAGGAGATGAAGGACTGGGAGGGGAAAAAAAAAATGGAAAAGTTGGTATAAAGTCACTTGAAGGAAAGAGAACTAGACACAGATCATTTGGACAAGCAGGTGTGCAGGCAGAAAAGGTGGAGAAAGATGAGTGAACATGGGCTGAGCCTGTTTCTGGAGGCAGAGTCCAGAACAATTTGCTTGGGGGCTGGTGCAGTGACTGGCCAAAATGAGATGCAAGGGGCTGATAGTGACCCATATCATTGCCTGTAAATCCCTAGCCTGGCCAATGTGTCCAGACCACTTGCTTACTGTGACTATGGTATCAAGAGTCTCTGTTAAAATAGAAATTTCATAGTCGTCTATGAAGAATATAATATGAAGTAACGTGTCAAATGGGTTTAGCCTCTTTTTTTTTGTAGCCTGAGGAACATTTTGGAAAGGGGAGGGCAGGGTATCAAAGATGGGATAATGCAGGGATGGGACATTATCTGAGTGGTTGAAAAATCTCAAACCTGGACTAGAAGAGGGCCTTGGACCTTTAGGGACAAGAATTCTGAGAATAAATTTTATCTAGAGCAGGATTAGAATAGCCTTCCATTCATTCATATACTTCATTTATCATTATGTGCCCAGCTGGAACTGTATGGCAGACTTACATGTGCTTTGGTGGTTAAGACAATGTATGATTCCAGGAATGAGCTACAGAGAAAGGTCAGAAACACTTCTGAGAAAGGCAGAGAATAAATTAGAGCAAGTGCATTTGTTCCTTGTTTGTTGGTGAGTCAAGGAAATTTAGCAGTGTCTTGGATCTTTGGGGAAAGGTCTGTTGGTACAGTCAGCAATGACCAGAAGGCTAAAGGAGGTTTAAGTCAAGATGGGATGTAGTGGGTTGAACAGTGTCCCCAACTCTTCTCCAAATTCATGTCCACCTGGAACCACAGAATGCAACCTTATTTGGAAAGGGCGTCTTTTCAGATGTGATTAGTTAAAATGAGATAATACTAGATTAGAGAGTATGTGTGTGCTCAATCGTGTCTGACTCTGCAGCCCCATAGACTGTAGCCTGCCAGGCTCCTCTGTCCATGGAATTTTCCAGGCAAAGAATACTGGAGTGGGCTGCCATTTCCTACTCCAGGGGACCTTCCCGACCCAGGGATTGAACCTCTTCTCTTGAGTCTCCTGCTTTGACAGGCTGATTCTTTACCACTAACACCACCTGTTGTTGTTGTTCAGTCACTAAATCATGTCCAGCTCTGCAGTCCCATGGACTGCAGCACGCCAGGCTTCCCTGTTCTTCACTATCTCATGGAGTTTGCTCAGACTTATGTCCATTGAGTCAGTGATGCTGTCCAGCCATCTCATGCTCTGTCACCCCTTTCTCCTCCTGCCCTCAATCTTTCCTAGCACCAGGGAATTTTCCAGTGAGTTGGCTCTGCACATCAGGTGGTCAAACTATTGGAGTTTCAGCATCAGTGCTTCCAGTGAATATTCAGGGTTGGTTTCCTTTAGGATTAACTGGTTTGATCTCCTTACTGTCAAAAGGACTCTGAAGAGTCTTTTCCAACACCACAACTTGAAAGCATCAATTCTTTGGCATTCAGCCTTCTTTATGGTTCAACTCTTACATCTCACATGACTGCTGGAAAAACCATAGTTTTGACTATAGCTTTGTCAGCAAAGTGATGTCTCTGCTTTTTAATATGCTGTCTAGGTTTGTTATAGCTTTCTTTCCAAGGAGCAATCGCCATCTGGGTGAGTTATAAATCCAATGGTTGGTATCTTTATGAGAAAGAGGAAAGGAAGATTCAGACACAGGGATGCAGGAAAGACAGGGGATAAAGCTACATGACAACAGAGGCAGAGATTGGAGTGATGCAGCTGAAAACCAAGGAATGTGAAGGAAGAGTTGCTGGCAGCCACCAGGAGCTGGGAGGCAGGACAGTTTCTCCCTGAAAGCCTCCAGAAAGAACCAACCCTGCTGACACCTTGATCTTGGACTTCCAGCCTACAGAACTCTGAGAGAATAAATGTCTGCTTTTAAAAAAATATTTGTATTTATTTTTGGTGGTGCTGAGTCTTCATTGCTGTGGGAGTTCTTATCTAGTTGCAGTGAGTAGGGGTATTTTTCACTGCAGTGAAAGGGCTTTCCATTTCGGTGGCTTCTCTTGCTGTGGAGCATGGGCTCTAGAGCCCGAGGGTTTCAGTAGTTGCAGCATGTGGGTTCAGTAGTTGTGGCTCCTGGGCTCTAGTGCACAGGCCCAGTATTTGTGATGCATGGGTTTAATTGCTCCAAGGCATATGGGAACTTCCTGGCCCAGGGATCAAACCCTCTGTCTCCTGCATTGGCAGGAGGATTCTTTACCACTGAGCCACCAGGGAAGCCCCTGTCTGTTGTTTTAAGCCACCCATTTTGTGATATTTTGTTGCAGCAGCCCCAGGAAACTAATGCATCAGGTTCTAGGGATATTCTTTCCTCCCCATGACTGACTCAGGAAGAGCAAGGAAACAGCACAGGGCTGAATGTAAGCTTAAGACCAAGAGAACATCTGAGATGAGGGAGGGCCCGCAGTAAGTGTGGGTGGGACAGATGCCCTGACTCACACAGCATTCTTCAGCAATGGAGCAGTTGCCCATGAAGGTGCTGTCTGTCTGTGGGTGCTTCAGCCAGTTTTAAAAGCCCCTGGCTCTTGGACCGATTGTACACATGATTCAACTGATTTTTGCTATCCTCCTTCTTTAAAGAGTCTCTCTCTTGAAAAAAAGTCTCTCTTTCCAGCAACCTCCGCAGTCAGGTGCTTTTTTCTTGGTGAGGAACATGGCAATAAGCTTGCTAATGGCTCAGAATTTGCCCCAGTATGGGGTCAGATTCAGTGGGGTCTGCCCTCCCAGGAAGGCAGATTTGGGAGAGCTACCAGTTGGGTTTCACTTCTTTGGATGCAAAGGGAAATTATGAGAATATACAGCTACTGTTTGCCTAAGGTGAAGTAAGCTACAGAATAAATCCCTCCTATTCTTAGAAACTCCTCAGGAGTTCTAGGGCTTAGGAAGGTTGAGAGGTAGAGATGGCTATCGAGGGAAAAGTCTGGTCACCAGGTTGATGATGGGTGGTTTAAAGCCCCCTGGAGACTGCTGTAGATTTTTTTGAGAAGATTCTCTCTACGGAGAACATGAGCCTCTTTGCATTTGAGTCTAAGCCAACCTATACTAGAGCAGCGAGCACTTATAAAGGCACAACATAGCAGGTATGAGACATTTAAGTAATCAAAGGGTGCTGGAAAAGCCTATTCAACCTTAAGTGACTTTGAATGCAATACCCTGATTATCTACTAGAGAGAATTATATGAAGTAAATGGTGAGGCATATAGGGGAGTTTGGAATGGGGAATCATCAGAAAGCCCCATTAAGCCTGAGAGGGCTTATTAGAAATGTTACTCAATGCATGGATTCAAAGATATGTTTATCGAGGCTTCTTTGGCTGTCTTTCTGAGTCTTTACTTGAGCCCTGGAGGTGGGGAGGATTTCATAACAGGGTAGAGTTGTATTTGCTAATTATTGAGGATTAGTAGACAGAGTATTAATGAGATCTCGATCAGGGCCTGTTGTGGTTATGGGGACCCAATTTAGGACTGAACTGAACTGAACCTTTTACAATATCTCTTAAGATTCAGGATTCTATCCGATTTGAAAAATATATATTCAGTATCTACTCTAGGGCCAGCAATAAGCTTAATGTGTTACACTCAAGACACAGTTTGGAGAGGCAAAAGTTAAGTGCACAAAGTGTTGCTGAGACAGCACCACTCTCAGACCTGGGTAAATGGGGGCTGTTGCCTGAAACCTGTGCTTCAGGGGACCCCATGCTTTGGAGTGTTTGGGAGAAGACAGATCAGGCAGTGGGCAGAGCAGTCAAGCAGAGAACCCAGAGTCCACACAGGGCCCCACATGACCCTGATGCCCATTTCTATCCTTTGTAGCACCCTTTGGTCCTCTTCATCCCTCCTCCAAAGTGAATGCATGTAGACACACACACACACACACACACACACACACACACACACACACACTCACATACAGGCTCCACTGACCTAGTCTGAAGGCAGTGCTGTTTGAACAGGGATTTTTGCACTTACATTTTACCTCTCCAAACTGTGTCCTAAATGTATACATGTATGTACACACACACACAGATAGACACACACACGCACACACATATTCAAACTATGTTCTTGGGTTGATCAGGTGTACCAAGGAACTTTAGTCATTGTTCTAGAGCTCTGTGTCTGGCTCCAAGTTTCAGGCAAGAATTCCAAAGTCTAGATTGGTCCTGCTGGCTGGTGGAGTCTTTCTTTCACAGAATCCAGAAAGATTGGGCTGCCAGAGCAGTGCTGATTTTGGGTGACTTTCATTCACGTCAGACACAGGATGAGTTCAGTGCTCCGCCAGCAGTTCACAACCGTGGACTGTGAGCCATGTGTATGGGTCTGAGAGTCATGTATGTGGGTCTGTGTGTTGCCTATCACTCATTTATGTTCTGTTCATAGTGACACCTCCAGTCTACAGGACCTGAGGGCAGTGGGATGTGATGGCAGTGGAGAATGCCTACAGTTTCCCTTAAGTCTGAGTTAGAAGACAGTACTAGAGACATTCTTCTTAAATTTTCTTATCCTAACAGAATGTGTCCAGACATAGAGGTAAGTGAGAAAATGGGAGCTTGGCTGCAGCCATAAATAGAGATGATTCCTGGAGGGGATGTTTGTTCTGGCAGGTGATGTATAGAAGATAAAGTTATAAGACACAACTTTGAACCGATCAAGCAAGTTAGCTTTTGAGACCATGGAGCACAAGGACTAGGGCCATCAGATACAGTACTAAGTTCTAAGGGAGGAAGTGTGGTCTTTGGGAAATTGAGGGAAAGCAAAGTAGTGCCTTAACTTGGGAGAGTGTGAACTTTTTGTAGGCCATCACAAGCAGAAATCTTAAAACACGTAATAAAAGTAGGGAAAAGAAAAATTAGGATTGGGGTGCCTAGTCCTAATGCCTTTCTTGAATTAATCTCATTGCATTTTCTTAAATTAATCTTGTTGACAGAGCCATGGCCAAATTAGACATGAATATGTCTTTAGCTTGCTGAACTTCAATCCTGGGACTCTCCAGGAATGGAACTTTGAAAGCATTTGGAGGCTATTCCAGTTCCTGGAATAGAGAATGGTGGTTGGGAAGAGCAATGTCTGTGGTTCTCTCTCAGTACAAATTGTGTCCAAAAGGGGCAGGTTTTAGATACATAGATGTCCCTGTCACTAGTGAAACAACCTTCAGGTAAGTCTGTTTCATCATGACTTGCACCTTGCTCCAGTGTATCCAAGGAAAGAGTATGAGCTTTGGAACTAGCCAGATCTGGGGGCATCTAAGTCCTTAGACAATCTCTCTGAACCTTAGTTTACTCATCTAGCAAAATCAGCAGAATACATGGTTGTGACTCTATAAGGAACTGATGTATAAAGAAGTGCTTCATGATCTGTACATGTTCCTTCCACATGCAAGTCCTGTTCTTAGTTCTTCTCAAAATCCCTCTTCTTCCTTTTGAAGGCATGTTTCAGATGAGGGACCAATGGAGCCCTTCTGCAGAGCCCTCTCCCTGCAGCATGGGCATGTTCCTTTCTCTCTTCAGTTGGAACAGTGGGGTACTTGGCCCTGAGCCCTAGCTCAGATGTGAGCTCTTTGATTTTCTCTTTCCTTAATGCTTTTGAAGATCAGGAGGATTTCCTCCTCCTTGTGAATGAAGCTCAGCTGCTAACAGAGAACACGGTAGCAAGTAGAAACCAGGGCCAATTAGAACTCAGGCTGACCTAAAGACCAGGTTCTATTTGGCAATTCCTGAGGAATCTCCTACAAGTTAGAGATCTAGGACTGCTGAGAAGGATGTGCGGGAAATTCCTTGGAATGTAGATGGAAGTGAAAGGCTTCTTGGAAGTAGTCGCAAGCTGGCCATCAGCATCTGATGCCCCCAGATAACCATTCCCAAGTCCTCCTGTTCTTATGTCAGCCTCTGGACACTATTTATCACCAAAGCCCCCTGCCTCCTCTGAGTGACCAGCAGAGAAGAGAGCGTACAGAGCACTTTGAGCTGGGCAAAAGGTTAGCCTTGTCACCCTGGAGTGAGAAAAATATTGGCTGGTAGCTTGGAAGAGGGGCCTTTTGCTCCTTTGGGATCTTGTATATTACCCCTTCCCACATATGACAGATTTGTGATTCTATGTGACCAAAGGGTCAGTACTGAGGTTAGATTTTGAACTCCTTGCAGTGCACACTTTCTAAAGAGCTTGATCTCTGAGGGCTTCCCTTAGCTTCTGGCATCTAGAAAAACTCATGTGTTGAACCTGAACTTGGACTTGTGATGAGAGTTCTTTTGGTTTATGGATTCACAGGTAAAATAGATTATCACTCTGTGAAATAACCATAAACTGTTAGAATTATATAATATAATAAAAAACCATACATTTTCCTGCAGTTTCTCTATTTTTTATTCTTTGAAAGTACCAGCATCTTCTAACTCTGAATTGGAAATGTCATATAATAAAGAAATAAACATACATGCTATGTGTAAGCCACTTCAGTCTATTAGCTGTATACTAAATACATAACTGGCTTCCCAGGTGACACTAGTGGTAAAGAACCTGCCTGCCAAGGCTGGAGATGTAAGAGGCTCAGTTTCTTTTCTTTTTTTTTTTTTTAAATTACTTTTTTTTTTTTTTTTAGTTTTTTATTTTTTAAATTTTAAAATCTTTAATTCTTACATGCGTTCCCAAACATGAACCCCCCCTCCCACCTCCCTCCCCATAACATCTCTCTGGGTCATCCCCATGCACCAGCCCCAAGCATGCTGTATCCTGCGTCAGACATAGACTGGCGATTCAATTCTTACATGATAGTATACATGTTAGAATGAGAGGCTCAGTTTCAATCTTTGGGTCGGGAAGATCCCCTGGAGGAGGGCACAACAACCGACTCCAGTATTTTTGCATGGAGAATCCCATGGACAGAGGAGCCTGGTGGTCTACAGTCCAGAGGGTCACAGAGAGTCAGCCATGATTGAAGCAACTGAGCACAGCACAGCACAAATACATGGTAGAGACAGGAATCAAATTAGAAATATCTATACAACTCTATTTTCAAACCGTGTGCAAAGTAGAAGCACTCTGTTCTCTTCTTTCTTCCTAGCCAGTATATAAAATTGAGCAGAGCACCAACTAGAGGTCCTAGTGTAGATTCTGACATTGTGATGCTTTTTCCTGTCCTCTTGCATGAACTCTGGTGTAGGTGCATGTGGCAGTCCATGCCGCATGTGTGGGTGGATTGGGTTAGTTCCCCAGAGTCTCATTTCCCAGTGCGCAATGCTGCTAATCAGCCTGCAGAGCTATGGAGGTCAAGGAGAGGGCAGCGCTCTGGGGAAGGTGAATGAGAAACACAGATGTTGGTGGAGAGGGGAGCCTATGGCAGGCTTACTGCTGTTTCCAACTATTTCCTACAGAGCTTTCCTAAAACAAAGTGGCACAGGGGAGGAGGAGCAAGGGTCATAGAAGTTACCTGTTATTGGTCAATTCATGTGATTGAAAATACGGGGTGTCCCCATCCCTTCAAATTATACTCATTCTTCCTGACAAATTACTACTGTTTTTTCCACTGATAGTTTATCTAAGTTCTTCATTTGTTTTGAGACTGTACAGGAAACAAAAATTCTTTAGAAAAGTTCAATAACTTCATAGATTTCTATCTATAGAGAAAGCAATATGTGAAAAGACTTTCAAATTGTGACTGTAAAATACTTCTTTGCTTTGTTACTTATCCTTTTCACTTTGTGATCCCAAAAAAGTGTCATCAGCAATCGTTTCCTGGGTTTGGACATTTTCTACTCTCTACTAGGGAAGATTCTGTACATGTTTTCATTGTATATGTAAGGTTCTTTGTTCTTTATTGGATATATGTACTTTGTTTTGAAAATAGAATCATTCTAATGCACTGTAAGTGGCAGCGGACATTGGCAAAAACCATCTTGTAAAGCAGTTTAACTGAGTGTATCAAGAGCCTTAAAATGTTGATCAGTACCTTTTAAACTAACAATTCCACTTCCTAGCATTTACAGTAAAGAAATACTCTTACAGTGGTCCCCAACATTTTTGGTACCAGGGACCAGATTTGTGGAAGACAATTTCTCCACAGACTGGGGGTCAAGAATGGTTTTGGGATGATTCAAACACATTACATTTATTGTGCACTTTATTTCAAATCTAATGCTGTCACTGATCTGATAGGGGGTTCTGGTGCATGGCCTGGCTGTTGGGGACCCCTGATCTAAAGCAACAGTGTTTCATATATATTTTAAAACTGTAAACAGCTTAAATCCTAATCCATTGAACAGAATGTTATATAGCCATTCAAATGATATTTATGTAGACTAGAACAGGAAAACATGAAAAAATATGACATAATTTAAATGATGAGAAAAAGATGTGTAGTTACATGTCTTGTATGTATATGACTATGTACAAATATGTGTATTAAAAAGAAATCGGAATAGACCATATGAGTTGGTAATTAGGTTTAAATGTTGGTGTAATAGATGGTTTCTATATTTTTTATTCTTTCTACTTTTTTATTTTCTTTCTCCAAAAACTTTTTAATAAGCATGGCTACTTTCAATTAAAACAAACAGATACACATGGTACTCATATGTTTCTTAGTTTGGGGCTACATCTTCATAGGCTCATAAAAAGCACAGACTTTGGAGTGTAGATAACTGTGCTTATATGAGAGGATGGCATGGCATGCTAGAAAGAGCATTGGTTAAAAAAAAAAAAAGAAAGAAAGAGCATTGGTTTGAAATTAAAGAGATGACCCAAGTCCTGGCTTTATAACTGGTGTTGTGACATTAGACAAGTCATTTATTACCTCTGATCTGCCCAATACTATTTATAAAATGAACATGTTGCTGTAGAAGTCTCTAGGATTCTAGGAGTACTCTTTTGTGATGTGAAAACTAAATGTATAGAGATTTGAGATAAGAACTACAGCACAGCATAAAGGCGCAATGGATCTTTTTCAAATCCAGTGATTTGGGTACTACTTGGTGTGAGATGCCATGTTTTTCCTTTTGAGCTTACTTTGTCATTTGATGACATATTTTCCATGGCAATTAAAAACATCACTCTTGCATAAAAACTTAAAAAAAAAAAAAGAAGCTTGGAAAGTTGCAAAAATTTCAGTCTTAGCTATGCCAACAAGTTGGCTTTAGCTTCCAGACTGTATATTAGATACCAAACAGACATTAGATAGCAGTATTTTACAGATTAGGAAATAGCTTCAGAGAAAGGAAGTGGTTTAATTCAGCCACATGGGTAGAGAGGAAACAGGATGGGTTTCTAACTCGGTTTCTTGTCCCTCAGGTCAGTGTGTTCTCTCCTGTGGTTATGGTTGTTTACAACAAACTCAGATTAAATTCAATTCCTGACTGTTAAAAATACCATGTTAGAATAACCATGATGCTGGGAAAGATTGAAGGCAAAAGAAGAAAGGAGTGGCAGAGGATGAGATGGTTAGATAGCATCGCCAACTCAATGGACATGAGTTTGAGCAAACTCCAGGAGATAGTGAAGGGCAGAGAAGCCTGGTATGCTGTAGTCCATAGGGTCACATAGAGTCAAACATGACTGAGCAACTAACTCACACAGGTACACATTAATATATATATATTTTTTTTCAAATTCTTTTCTCTTATAGCTTTTTACAAAATATTGAATATAATTCCCTAGGCTCTACAGTAGGTCCTTGCTTGCTATCTATTTTGTCTATAGTAGTATATATTTGTTAATCCAAAACTCTTAATTTATCCCTCCTGATGCTGGGAAAGACTGAAGGTAGGAGGAGAAGGGGATGACAGAGAATGAGATGGTTAGATGGCAACACCAACTCAGTGGACATGAATCTGAGCAAACTCTGGGAGACAGTGAAGGATAGGGCAGCCTGGCATGTTGCACTCCATGGGGCCTCGAAGAGCTGGACACGACTGAGTAACTGAACAATAACCTTTTTCCCCATTGGTAACCATACATTTGTTTTCTGTGTCAATGGGTCTATTTCTTTTTTTGTAAATAAATTCATTAGTATTAATATTGTTTTTTATATCACTTATATGTGGAATCTAAACAAATATTTTTTGTATATCCCATAGGGATGAGCTTGGTCCATACACTCATGGAGCTGGTGTTCTCTACTGGACCATGTCTGCTAACTGAAGGTGCCCCTGCACCTTAGCCCAGGGAAGTCCACGTTATGCAAGCAAAAGAGGGCAATGGACAAGGACACATCATCACCTGCTGCTTGGTGTTTGTAACTCCATATGCTATATGACTCCAAAGAAAGCAAAGCCAAAATAGGGCAAAACAATTCAAATCTAGGTTGAGCTCAGGAGGGAGACAGAGAGTTCCAGGGAAACACAGCAAACCAGAGCTGACTTCCAAAGAGAACAGGAGAAAGGCAAAGGGACATTCATGTTTATTAAACACTGATGACGCACATGAATCTTACTGGGTACTTGTTTTCTAGTGCAGACAGTGCGATGTTTTCTAGAATTAGGAATTATTATCCTAATTTTGTAGACAGGGAAGCCAAAACTCAGCAGGAATATGTAGATGCTGAAACAAACAAACAAACGAACAAAACCCTGGCATATCCTCTCCTTCTTTAACAGAACAGTTCAGGTTTAGCCATGAGAAAACTGGGTAAATGTCTTTCTCTATGAGCAACGGGCAGCAGGAATCATGGCACAGAGAGAGGGTGTGGGTGAGGCACCAGAAAAAGGACTTGCCCTCAGCATCCTCCTCGCCAAACTCCATTAGGCTGTCAATCCTACAAACAGCAGACTTCTCTCTACCACCGCACCTCAAAAATATATGTTTTATGTTGTTTTTAATAGAGGACTCATATCTTATTGATCCCAGCCCTGCAGCATGCAGACTCAGATGACAGAGAGAAAAAAAAATCAATTTGGATCCCGCAGTGCATTGCTGTTTTCCAAGTTTACTGGATTATCTCTTTCTCTCTCTCTGTCTCTTCAATGGTGAAAGGACTGCCCTGTGTTCTAACTTTGAACAACAGCCATGTGGCCACAGCAGCCCTTCCTACAGTAGGGAGCTGTGTTATTCAACAAAGAAATCAGGTGCGACTCCTCTCCTAGATCAGATGGCTTAGGGAATATACAGTCAACCATACCCAGTGCAGTTATGTCAGAGGCCAGGAGGTAGTAATTGATGCTGATGATCTACCTTCTGTGTTAACTCTCTTCCGCTTTGACTGCTTCTTCCAAACACCACAGCCAAGTATTTCCTGCCATAATCAATTCAGAGAGAATTCCTTGAGCCCTCAGTTTTTTTAATCACTGCACACAATTCAATACATAGAGCTATAAGATAAGGCCCTAGCTTTCAAGAAGTTACACATGAAATAATTAAGAATTACTCTGAGATTGCCATAAATTATCCTCTGTGAAATAGGGTGGTATCATCAAATTTTCTAAGATATAGGAAAAGAAATAGATCAGGAAGAGATAAGATAGAGAATAGACTGGTTGAGCTTGCAGTAACGGATGGGTAGCACTGGGAAAGAGCATGGGAAGAAGCGATGTGTCAGTATCTAGAGTTCTCTACCCAACTCAGGGTTTCCATTGACAAATACCTCCTATTCAGCTTCAACTCCCGTTATGAGTTCCATACACTGAGTTATAGTCAGCCATTTACTCAGCACCTGGTGTGTGTAATGGCTGTGATTTGCACCATGGATACAGAAATGAATAAGAGGCAATCTCTGATCTAAGGAGATGTGGTACCATTATCTAAAGGGGATAATAATTCACTGTGCTGTAGTTATTTGTGTCTGAGCATTAAGTCCTACAATTGGTGAATAGATGAAGTTCAATAGGGGCGCAAATGAATGCCTATTTCTGTAGAAGAAGTACAGGTGAATCAGCAAAAACTATAGAAAGGAGTTGACATTTGAACTTGGACTGGAAAGATTCACAAGCATTCCCATGGGGAAACAAGGATTTCTAGCAGAGGAACCAGACCAAGCAAAAGAACAGAGGTGTGAAAATGCTTTGTAGGACATTGGAGGTGGAGAGAAGTAGATTAAAATCACATTTAGGAGATAAATCAATGAATCCGAAAGATTCACTGTTTATGAGAGTCATCACATTTACTGCTGGTATCTTGCCAGATCCCCTTTACCTGGCAGGTGAATCCTTCCCCTAGTTGCTGTAAGCTTTGGTTGTTAATCCATCACAATGATCCTTTTCTGTGGAGCAGTGACTGTAGGAACGAGGGGCATCTCATCTAGGGGATTACATACCCCTCGCCCCATTGGCAGCTTTTGGCCAATGACTGACTGACATGAGGATATGGAAGGTGGCCTCCTGGCCTCAAGGTGGATCAACATTTTTGGTGCTCACTGTCCTCCTGAGCTCCCTGTGGGATCAGGGTGAATGAAGCTGGTCTCCAGTTGAAACCATGCCTTTGCTTATCTTCTTCCCCTGTTCTGTCTTGCTTTTTTCCACTCACTTTCTCCTCAGAGTAGAGACTCTCTAAGTCATTACAAGACACGCCCCCACCCCCACCCCAGGCTTTGTTTCTAGGAAACTCAGAAACGATAGGGTATGAAAAAGAGGGAGATCAGTGAGTCCCAGGTTTCATTTTGGGTAAGTGGTGGCTGGAGTAGCAGAGCTGAGTGAAGGAGTATTAGAGAGGGATCAAGCAGTGAGGGGAGATCGGTTCAATTTTGTTCATGTGAGAAGTAAATGAAATATGCAGGAGGCAGCTGGATAGCTATGGGTCTGCACCCCAAGAGAGAGTTCTAGGCACTGTCACCAGTTGACTACATGCCAAATGAAACAATGAGGTTGCCTAGCAAGATGGGTAGTGAGGAGGAAAGGGCATAGAATGAACTCTGAAGACTGTCGATATTATACATTGAACAAAAAAAAAAAAAAAAAAAAGAGAGAGAGAGGTTGCAAAGGATGTTTGCTCTTTTCTTCTTTATTAGTTCAACCTCCAGTGACATTCTATTTACATATCCTGTCATTAGTCTATTAGTATAGACACTTTCAAATTGTGACTGTGTGTGTGTGTTTGTGTGTGTGTAGGTATATAATGAAAAATGTTCAGTGAAATAAAGTTTATCCTCATTACTAATTGCATATGATGTGTGATATTTTAAAACATATTTATTGAGGTATGATTGATACACAAGGAACTGAACATATTTAATGTGTACAAATTGATGAGTTTGGACATGTGAAAACATCTGTGATACCATCACCACAATCAAGCTAATAGATAAAACGCCTCCAAGAGTTTCTCTGTGTCCTGTTGTTTTCTTGTTGCTTTGTGAAGTGTGTTGAAAATGAAAGTGCTAGTCATTCAGTCATGTCCAGCTCTTTTGTGACCCCATGCACTAGACTCCTCTGTCCATGGAATTCTCCAGGAAAGATTACTGGAGTGAGTAGCCATTCCCTTCTCCAGGGTATCTTCCCAATCCAGGATCAAACCTGGGTCTTATGCTTTGCAGGCAGACTTTTTATAGTCTGAGCCTTTTAAGAAACATGTAATATGATATCTACCCTCTTAACAAATTTGGAAGTATACAGTATATTATTAACTATAGGCACTGTGCTGTACAGCAGAGATCTAGGACTTACTTATCTAGCATAACTAAAACTTTATACCCATTAAAAAACAACTCCCCATTTCTCCTAATCCTAGCCCTTGGGAACCATTATCATATTCTCTGCTCTGTGAGCACATACTAGAATCACATAGTATTTGTACTTCTGTATGATCGCCTTGTTTCACTTAGCATATCTTCCAGGTTAACCCATGTTCTTGCAAATGGCAGGATTTTCTTAATATTTAAGGCTGAATAACATTCTATTATATGTGTACTGCCATTCTATTCTATTCTGAATGATGCTGATGAACAATCTACTAAATTGGATTTCAAAAAAAGATCTTCACAATCCAGATAATCACAATGGTGTGATCACCAACCTAGAGCCAGACATCCTAGAATGCAAAGTCAAGGGGGCCTTAGAGGCATCACTATGAACAAAGCTAGTGGAGGTGATGGAATTCAAGTTGAACTATTTCAAATCCTAAAAGATGATGCTGTGAAAGTGCTGCACTCAATATGCCAGAAATTTTGGAAAACTCAACAGTGGCCACAGGACTTAAAAAGATCAATTTTCATTCTAATCCCAAAGAAAGGCAATGCCAAAGAATGTTCAAACTACTACACAATTGCACTCATCTCACACACTAGTAAAGTAATGCTCAAAATTCTCCAAGCCAGTCTTCAACAGTACATGAACTGTGAACTTCCAGATGTTCAAGCTGGATTTAGGAAAAGCGGAGGAACCAGAGATCAAATTGCCAACATCCATTGGATCATCCAAAACAAGAGAGTTCCAGAGAAACATCTACTTCTGCTTTACTGACTATGCCAACACATTTGACTGTGTGGACCACAACAAACTGTGGAAAATTCTGAAAGAGATGGGAATACCAGACCACCTGACCTGCCTCTTGAGAAATCTGTGTGCAGGTCAGAAAGCAACAATTAGAACTGGACACAGAACAACAGACTGGTTCCAAATTGGGAAAGGAGTATGTTAAGGCTGTATATTGTCACCCTGCTTATATAGTTTATATGCAGAGTACATCATGAGAAATGTTGGGCTGGATGAAGCACAAGCTGGAATCAAGATTGTTGGGAGAAATATCAGCAACCTCAGATATGCAGATGACACCACCCTTATGGCAGAAAGTGAAAAAGAACTAAAGAGCGTCTTGATGAGAGTAAAAGTGGAGAGTGAAAACGTTGGCTTAAAGCTCAACATTCAGAAAACTAAGGTCATGGCATCTGGTGCCATCAGTTCAGCTCAGTTCAGTTCAGTCACTCAGTCGTGTCCGACTCTTTGCAACCCCATGAATCGCAGCACGCCAGGCCTCCCTGTCCATCACTAACTCCCAGAGTTCACTCAGACTCACATCCATCAAGTCAGTGATGCCATCCAACCATCTCATCCTCTGTCGTCCCCTTCTCCTCCTGCCCCCAATCCCTCCCAGCATCAGAGTCTTTTCCAATGAGTCAACCCTTTGCATGAGGTGGCCAAAGTACTGGAGTTTCAGCCCTAGCATCATTCCTTCCAAAGAAATCCCAGGGCTGATCTCCTTTAGAAAGGACTGGTTGGATCTCCTTGCAGTCCAAGGGACTCTCAAGAGTCTTCTCCAACACCACAGTTCAAAAGCATCAATTCTTCGGCACTCAGCCTTCTTCAGAGTCCAACTCTCACATCCATACATGACTACTGGAAAACCATAGCCTTGACTAGATGGACCTTAGTCGGCAATGTCTCTGCTTTTCAATATGCTGTCTAGGTTGGTCATAACTTTCCTTCCAAGGAGTAAGCGTCTTTTAATTTCATGGCTGCAGTCACCATCTGCAGTGATTTTGGAGCCCCCCAAAATAAAGTCAGCCACTGCTTCCACTGTTTCCCCATCTATTTCCCATGAAGTGATGGGACCAGAGGCTATGATCTTCGTTTTCTGAATGTTGAGCTTTAAGCCAACTTTTTCACTCTCCTCTTTCACTTTCATCAAGAGGCTTTTTAGCTCCTCTTCACTTTCTGCCCTAAGGGTGGTGTCATCTGCATATCTGAGGTTATTGATATTTCTCCCGGCAATCTTGATTCCAGCTTGTGTTTCTTCCAGTCCAGCGTTTCTCATGATGTACTCTGCATAGAAGTTAAATAAGCAGGGTGACAATATACAGCCTTGACATACTCCTTTTCCTATTTGGAACCAGTCTGTTGTTCCATGTCCAGTTCGAACTGTTGCTTTCTGACCTGCATACAGATTTGTCAAGAGGCAGGTTAGGTGGTCTGGTATTCCCATCTCTTTCAGAATTTTCCACAGTTTATTGTGATCCACACAGTCCAAGGCTTTGGCATAGTCAATAAAGCAGAAGTAGATATTTTTCTGGAACTTTCTTGCTTTTTCGATGATCCAGTGGATGTTGGCAATTTGATCTCTGGTTCCTCTGTCTTTTCTAAAACCAGCTTGAACATCAGGAAGTTCACTGTTCACGTATTGCTGAAGCCTGGCTTGGAGAATTTTGAGCATTACTTTATTAGCATGTGAGGTGAACATCACTCCATGGCAAATAGAGGGGAAACAGTGACAGACTTTATTTTTTTCAGCTCCAAAATCAATGCAGATGATGACTGCAGCCATGAAATAAAAAGAAACTTGCCCCTTGGAAGAAAAGTTATGACCAACCTAGACAGCATATTAAAAAACAGAGACATTACTTTGCCGACTAAGGTCCATCTAGTCAAGGCTATTGTTTTTCCAGTGGTCATGTATGGATGTGAGAGTTGGACTATAAAGAAAGCTGAGCACCGAAGAACTGATGGTTTGAGCTGTGGTCTTGGAGAAGACTCTTGAGACTCCTTTGGCCTGCAAGGAGATCCAACCAGTCCATCCTAAAGGAGATCAGTCCTGAATATTCATTGGAAGTACTGATGCTGAAACTGAAACTCCAATGCTTTGGACACCTAATGAGAAGAACTGACTCATTTGAAAAGACCTTGATGCTGGGAAGGATTGAGGGCAGCAGGAGAAGGAGATGACAGGATGAGATGGTCGGATGGTATCACCGACTCAATGGACATGAGTTTGAGTAAACTCAGGAATTTGGCGATGGGCAGGGAGGCCTGGTGTTCTGTAGTCCATGCGGTCACACAGAGTCGAACACGACTGAGTGACTGAACTGATTGATAGCCATTGATTGATAATGACCCCAGTTAAAAAACATTTCAAATGCGACTTCCCTTTCACTTTTCACTTTCATGCATTGGAGAAGGAAATGGCAACCCACTCCAGTGTTCTTGCCTGGAGAATCCCAGGGATGGGGGAGCCTCGTGGACTGCCGTCTATGGGGTCGCACAGAGTCGGACATGACTGAAGCGACTTAGCAACATCATTAGCAGCAGTAAGTTAAAAAAAAAAAAAAAAGATGCCTTAGTTTTTTCTCCCCTGTTAATGTAAAAAATGTAACTATGTCTCTTGACTCCAGACTTAGAAATTAGTACATTTTACTACTATTTTCTATTTCCCCCTTTTTGTTATCATAGTCTGATATTTTATTCTCGTATTGTTACTATAAAATTTATATTTTGGAATTTTATATATTCTGTTAAAGTTATCTTTGACAGTTTTAATAAATATAATAGTATATTAACAACATACCCAATTCTATGATATATATGTGTGTATACATATGCAACTATGTTAGCATGTATGTACAGAAAAGATCAGAAAGCTTTATGTTAAAAGATCTATGTTAATTATCTTAGAGGAAGGTGAACAAGGAGAGTGAAAAAGTTGGCTTAAAGCTCAACATTCAGAAAACTAAGATCATGGAATCCGGTTCCATCACTTCATGGCAAATAGATGGGGAAACAGTGGAAACAGTGGCTGACTTTATTTTTCTGGGCTCCAAAATCACTGCAGATTGTGATTGCAGCCATGAAATTAAAAGACGCTTACTCCTTGGAAGGAAAGTTATGAGCAACCTAGATAGCATATTGAAAAGCAGAGACATTACTTTGTCAACAAAGGTCTGTCTATCAAGGCTATGGTTTTTCCAATGGTCATGTATCGATGTGAGAGTTGGACTACAAAGAAAGCTGAGCACCAAAGAAATGATGATTTTGAACTGTGGTGTTGGAGAAGATCTTTGAGGGTCCCTTGGACTGCAAGGAGATCCAACCAGTCCATCCTAAAGGAAATCAGTCATGAATATTCTTTGGAAGGACTGATGCTGAATCTGAAACTCCAACACTTTGACTACCTGATATGAGGAGGTGATTCATTTGAAAAGGCCCTGGCGCTGGGAGAGATTGAGGGCAGGAGGAGAAGGGGATGACAGAGGATGAGATGGCTGGATGACATCACTGACTCAGTGGACATGGGTTTGGGTGAACTCCCTGAGTTGGTGATGGACAGGGAGGCCTGGAGTGCTGCGGTTCATGGGGTCACAAAGAGTCAGACATGACTGAGCAAGTGAACTGAACTGAACTTGTATTTCAGGTTTTTTTTTCTTTTCTTTCCTTTGTGCTATTCTACAATTTTTACTTGTTGAATGAAGAACCAGTGATATTTCTTACAAGTAATAAAGTAATAAGAAAAAATGAAGAGAGTTTGTTTATAATCTTCTTGATTTATAAAACAAATATCGTATATTGTTGCATATATAAGGAATCTAGAAAGAGTGTACCAATGATTTTACAAAGGAGGCAAAGACATTAAAGAACAGACTTTTGGACTCTTTGGGAGAAGGAAAGGGTGGGATGATTTGAGAGAATAGCATTAAAACATGTATATTACCATATGCAAAATAGATAGCCAGCAGGAGTTTGATGTATGAGGCAGGGAACTCAAAGCCGGTGCTCTGGGACTACCTGGAGGTTTGGGATGGGCAGGAAGGTGGGGGGTGGTCTGGGAGGCAGGTGACACATGTATAATTATAGCTGATTCATGTTGATGTACGGCAAGAACCATCACAATATTGTAAAGTAATTATCCTCCAATTAAAATACAATTTAAAATTTTATAGTTACAACTACACTTTATCTGATTATATGCTTCATATTTTTTAAATTTGAAAAAATTTCATTTCTAGGAATTAGCATCCCCATTTCTGTGGCTTTTAGTTCAAATTTAAGTTTCCATGTTTTATTTTATTTTTTATTATTATGGACTTTATTTTTGCCTGTTTTAGGCACATCGAATCTTTGACAGCAGACTCGAGGACATCCTAAGAGAGTCCATGACAGTGACTGTAGCAGTGTTTTCCATAGGGTGATTCTTCAGGCACCTGCAAGTTCATGGGTCTGATTTCAGAGCTGTGGATTCAAACTTTGTGGATGTGATGCCCAGAAATCTGCATGCTTTACTAGCCCTTCCCCTTTCTCTTGTGGTTCAGGTGGTAAAGAATCCACCCTCACTGTGGGAGACCTGGGTTCTATCCCTGGGTTGGGAAGAGTCCCTGGAGGAGAGCATGGCAATGCACTCCAGTATTCTTGCCTGGAGAATCCCATGGACAGAGGAGCCTGGTGGGATGCAATCCACGGGGTCACAAAGACTCGGACACGACTGAAGCTACTGAGCACGCAAACACGCACATCTGCTTTCAGTTATTAATGTTTCCCATTGGTATACGTTTTCTCACCTCAGTTGCGACCTCCTTAGAAAGGTCTCCCTGGCCTCTCTATTCAAAGTGTCCTATACCCCATGCTGCTGTTGCTGCTGTTTTGTTGCTTAATCAAGTCCGGCTCTTTTTGACCTCATGGACTGTAGCTCCCCAGGCTCCTCTGTCCATGGGATTTCCCAGGCAAGAATACTGGAGTGAGTTGCCATTTCCTTCTCCAAGGGATCTTCCCAACACAGGGATTGAACCCATGTCTCCTGCTTGGCAGGTGGATTCTTTACTACAGAGTCACCTAGGAAGCCCATTCTATACCTCCTGCCTCCAGGTAATTTTATCTCATTATTTCAGGTATTTTACTTAATGGAATATATGAGTTTCTTGTTTTGTTGTTCAGTCACTCAGTCGTGTCAGACTCTTTGCAACCCCATGGACTGCAGCACGCCAAGCTTCCCAGTCCTTCACTATCTCCCAGAGTTTGTCCTAGAAATACAAGTTTCTAGAATGTATTATATTTTGCGCTGACTTGCTTGTTACCTGTTTTTTTCCATAAGAATGAAAACTCCAAGGTGGCAAGCTTCTTCTCTGTCTTGGTCACAGATATATTGGTCAGATACATTCTCAGAGCCTAGGACATATGCTGACTCCAAGGCAGCATTCAGTTGTTTCAATAAGTCTTTCCAGCATTAGCTCCATACATTTCTTTCCTACTGAGTTCCACAAAACCTCTTTGGTCTTCTCACACCAATAATGTAGCCTTGAAGCTTTTATCAATGTCCATGTGCTGACAGCTTATTTTGTAATTTTGTCTGTACAATTGAGAGATCCTTTGAGTTAGGAAACTAAGCTGGGAACAAAGTGGGAGGGAAGCAAGAAGGAAAAGAAGGATAAAGAGGACCTCTGAGCAAGACCCTAAAGCAAAGGATTCTGAAGTGTGACTTCATGAGAGAGTGAGAACTCATGTCTATATAGGCATATGCACACACACATGTCCCTGTGTAAATAAGAGAATTCTGCAGAAATTTTCTCAATTAATTATCATACAAAACATTGCCAATGCTGTTTTGCTCATAAACAAATATTTTTTATCATATTTTATATGCTCCATACTATAACAGAAAGCTATAATCTAACTGAGATTCTGCTTGAGTTTGGCTACTAAATCCTCATTTCATTTTCCTCTTGGATAATTTCTGGAAAACTCTTCATATGGGTGAAACTGGACCTTTAGGAATCCTCCTCCCCTTTTTTTTTTTTTTTTTTTTTTGCATCTGTAGCAGAGCAAAACTTGCTACCCCAAAATGTCTCTTTGGCATGTGGATGATTTCAAGCTGAGAAAAATCAAGCCCCAAAAGACTCAGAAAGAAACACTGACTTTGGGATTTCCCTGATGGTCCAGTGCTTAAGATCCTGCTTCCCCTGTGGGGGACGTAGGTTCAATCCCTGGCTGGGGATCTGAGATCCCACATGCTGCATGGCATGTCCAAAAAATTAAAAACAAACAAACAAACAAAAAACTGACCTTTCCTCTAAATGACTAAAAAAATTAGAGAAACTGTTCCCTGAGTAGAGCTATCACCAGAGATACCTGCAAAGAGCATGGGCTAAGGCTTGGAGATCCGAGTCTGCCCAGCGGCCCATCAACTCTGCATGGCCCAGCAAACTTTTGTTCACAACATCTTTGCTTTTCTGCCTTCGTGTGAGATGCTTTCTTCTTGAAGTCCCAAACAATTACTCTTAACTTTTGTCTTCGTTGAAGATGGTATTCAATGCTAGGATTTTAGCTATTTTGGTGTTATTTAGGTGGCTCAGTGGGTAAAGAACCTGTCTGCAATGCAGGAGATGCAGGCAGACACAAGTTCGATTCCCATGTGAGAAGATCCCCTGGAGGAGGGCATGGCAACTCACTCCAGTATTCTTGCCTGCAGAATCCCATGGACATAGGAACCTGGTGTGCTACAGTCTATGGGGTCACACAGAGTCAGACATGACTGAAGCGACTGAACACAACGCACACACAGCTTTCATGAATCCCTCCCACGTATACATGCTATTAACTTTTTGTTTGATTTTCTCCTGTTAATGTGTGTCATATCAACTTACTTCATTTTTTTTTAATTTAATTAATTTGTTTATGGTTTCACTGGATCTTTGTTGCTTTTGGTGGGCTTTCTCTAGTTGAGGCAAGTTGGGGCTAGTCTTCATTTCAATACCTGGGCTTCTCACTGCGGTGGCTTCTTTTGTTGTGGATCACAGTCTCTAGGCTCACAGGCTTCAGTTGTTGTGGCATGCAGGCTTAGTAGTTGCAGTTTGCAGGCTCTAGAAAGGAGGCTCAGTAGTTGTGGAATATGGGCTTAGTTTCTCCGAGGTATGTGGAATCTTCCTGGACCAGCTATGGAAATGATATCCCCTGCATTGGAAGGAAGATTTCTATCTGCTGTGCAACTAGGAGAGTCCTGTCAACTTAATTCTCAGACCAGCCAGAAAAGCCTAGAAGGGCAGAGGAAAATTTCTTCTTCCCTGACACAGCATGTTTATATGGGTAGATTTGGTATGTTGGGACCCTTGGTTGTGAATCTTACCTGATTGTACTAAGTGATGAAGCAAATCCCATAACCTCTTTGAATTCACTTTCTATGTACCCTGGAGACAGTGGTTTCTACTTCTCCTCGTTGTTTCTTTAAAGGTTTCATGCTGGAAAGGTGCTGTACAGACTTAGAGCTCCAGACTCTCTACCGTGCATTGATGAACTGTCCACAGTGCTGAAAGGTTGACAGGCTAATTCTCAGTCTTCGGATATTCTTTATACCAATGCGCATTCTGGAAAGTGGCCTGCTGGGACAGGTTGCTCCACTGCCAGATGCACAGCTGTGGCTTTATTCTCCTACCTGTGATATAGAAAACCCATTGCTTTTTCTGTTTTCCAGCCAAATAATTTGGATGGTGAAAGTTAAGGCGCAAAATTGTTGGGAGAATTTTAAAAATCTGTGATTCTGTTCTCAGGTACCTCAGTACCCAAGCCACTAAAACTAGGCTTTTAAATTCTAATACAAGAACATAAAATTGACACATTTTCAAAAAATGTAAATTGCTTCCAAACATGTTCGTTACATAGCTATTTATCTCCAGTTCTATCTAGATGAGTTACTAAGAAAGAATTTTAACACCAAGACCAAGTTCAATTTATTGAGTAGGATTAAGCTCTGCCCTTTTATTAGTGAGAGTGTCAGAAATGTTTCAAACTTTTACATGTAAGAGAGCCTGGGGTTTGATCAGAGATCCTTTTCTTATTGGTCCAACACTAATCTATAGAGAAAATAAGGAGGAAAATAATTCAGTGAAAGAGTGAGGAAGACTAGGGGCCAGCACAAGGTTTGGAATTTCTTTACAACCTTCCTTTAATTGAAAACTCCATAAATAATAAGCTATATATGGAAATTCCTTATTGTTCATTTGGCCTTTTTTTTTTTTTTTTTTTTGGCAAAGACCCTGTTGTGTGTGTGTGTTTGTGTGTGCATGCAAGCACATTCCCAAGAGTTATGTGCTTGGAAGTGTGAAATAAACGGCCTAGTTGATGGTATTAGCTAGGAAATGCTGTTTTTAACATCTATGATGAACTTAACCCAAACTTAATCATGATTGAAATGTGAATTTTAGATTTGCTAATGTTTATGCTAAGAGGAAGTAATTTAACTGGCATTCTGTAAATGTAACAACAAAAAAATCAGCTTACAACTCAACATTCAAAAAACTAAAATCATGGCATTCAGTCCCATCACTTCAAATAGACGGGGGAAAGTGGAAACAGTGACAGATTTTATTTTCTTGGGCTCCAAAATCACTGTAGACAGTGACTGCAGCCACAAAATTAAAAAAAAAAATGCTTGCTCTTTGGAAGAAAATTCATGACAGATGTGTATTGAAAAGCAGAGACATCACTTTACTGACAAAGTTCTATATAGTCAATGCTATGGTTTTTCCAGTAGTCATGTATCGATGTGAGAGCTGGATCACAACAAAGTCTGAGTGCTAAAGAATTGATTCTTTTGAATTATGGATTGGAGAAGACTCCTGAGAGTCGCTTGGGCTACAAGGAGATCAAACCAGTCAATCCTAAAGAAAATCAACCCCGAATATTCACTGGAAGGACTGATGCTGAAGCTGAAGCTCCAATACTTTGACCACCTGATGTGAAGAGCCCACTCAGCAGAAAAGACCCTGATGCTGGGAAAGATGGTGGGCAAGAGGAGAAAGGGGCAACAGAAGATGAGGTGGTTAGATAACATCACTAACTCAATGGACATGAATTTACTCTGGGAAACAGTGAAAGACAGGGAAGCATGGCTTGCTGCAGTTCATGGGGTCTCAAAGAGTTGGACACAACTTAGTAACTGAACAACGACAACAAAATGTAATATGTTTGGGACAGGGGTGATGGTGGTCTAGAAGCATTAACTAAGTGAAGTAGGGATGAAGAGAGTAACTGAACATGGCATTAGGATGATTTTCTGAAGTTTAGAGTGCTCCTCAATGTGTTAAGAATACATTAACTGGCCAACAGTAACAAGTAGATGAGAACTGCAAGTAGGAAGCATTAGCTCTGGGTGGGGAAGATGATCTATTCTTTATTCCTTACTTTTTCAAAAGACACGAGGAAGGTTAGGAAGTACTTCCTTAGCTAGAGTGAAAGTGAAAGTGAAGTCGCTCAGTTGTATCCAACTCTTTGCGACCCCATGGACTGTAGCCTCCCAGTCTCCTCTCTCCATGGGATTGATTCTCCAGGCAAGAATACTGAAGTGGGTTGCCATTTCCTTCTCCAGGGGATCTTCCCAACCCAGGGATCAAACTCAAGATTCCTCACTGCAGGCAGACGCTTTAACCTCTGAGCCACCAGGGAAGCCCCATTAGCTTGAGTAGAGCTAAAGTAAAATGTGTCATTATCAAACACAATCTCATCTATTTTTATATATTTTACAGTTTACTTATAGCTGATCCACATAGCAACACTAAGAGATGTCTTTATTTTAATAGATTAAAACACTGGGACTTAAAAAGGTTAAGTGACTTGCCTAAAGCCATGCAGTTAGTAAATATGAATTTGGAACTGGGACAAAATCTTTTGACTTGAAAATCAGTGCAGCTTTCATTACATTATACTCACCACTATTAACTAAAGTGAAGGTTTATTTAAATGTCCTTTGGGGCTTCCTTTAATGGCAAGGACTAACACCTACAAAATGTGTGAATTACCAATTCTACTGACTAAAGAAAGTAATTTCAGAAGTTGTAAAATTCTCCTATCCATCTCATCTCATCCCCAACCCTGAAATCAATACTATTAGCTACTTTAATTAAGCATCTACTATATGCTAAGCACTGTGGCAAGTGCTTCATAAGCATTATTCCACTAAATCCTTCACAATAATTTTATGTAATAGGTAATAGTAATATTATAGAAAAAGCAAGAGAGTTCCAGAAAAACATCTATTTCTGCTTTATTGACTATGCCAAAGCCTTTGACTGTGTGGATCACAATAAACTGTGGAAAATTCTGAAAGAGATGGGACTACCAGACCACCTAACCTGCCTCTTGAGAAACCTATATGCAGGTCAGGAAGCAATAGTTCGAACTGGACATGGAACAACAGACTGTTTCCAAATAGGAAAAGGAGTACGTCAAGGCTGTATATTGTCACCCTGCTTATTTAACTTCTATGCAGAGTACATCATGAGATATGCTGGGCTGGAAGAAGCACAGGTTGGAATCAAGATTGCCAGGAGAAATGTCAATAACCTCAGATATGCAGATGACACCACCCTTATGGCAGAAAGTGAAGAGGAACTAAAAAGCCTCTTGATGAAAGTGAAAGAAGAGAGTGAAAAAGTTGGCTTAAAGCTCAACATTCAGAGAATGAAGATCATGGCATCTGGTCCCATCACTTCATGGGAAATAGATGGGAAACAGCGGAAACAGTGTCAGACTTCATGTTTTGGGGCTCTAAAATCACTGCAGATGGTGACTGCAGCCATGAAATTAAAAGATGCTTACTCCTTGGAAGGAAAGTTATGACCAACCTAGATAGCGTATTCAAAAGCAGATATATTAGTTTGTCAACAAAGGTCTGTCTAGTCAAGGCTATGGTTTTTCCTGTGGTCATGTATGGATGTGAGAGTTGGACTGTGAAGAAAGCTGAACACCAAAGAATTGATGCTTTTGAACTATGGTGCTGGAGAAGACTCTTGAGAGTCCTTTGGACTGCAAGGAGATCCAACCAGTCCATCCTAAAGGAGACCAGTCCTGGGAGTTCATTGGAAGGACTGATGCTGAGGCTGAAACTCCAATACTTTAGCCACCTCATGTGAAGAGTTGACTCATTGGAAAAGACCCTGATGCTGGGAGGGACTGGGGGCAGGAGGAGAAGGGGATGACAGAGGATGAGATGGCTGGATGGCATCACTGACTCAATGGATGTGGGTTTGAGTGAACTCTGGGAGTTGGTAATGGACAGGGAGGTCTGACGTGCTGTTATCATGGGGTCGCAAAGAGTCAGACACAACTGAGCGACTGAACTGAACTGAACTGAATAGTATTATACCCATTTTACAAGGAAATTGGCTTGGATAGGTTTAGGGACTTGGACCTGAGAAGATAAAATCACCAGCAAAAATAACAGCAATATTTGTTGAGTGTTTGCAATATGACAGGCATGAAGCAAAACCTATTACAAGTACTATGTCATCTCACACATTCAACCCCATAAATAAAATATTTAGGTTTGCCCAAGAGGGTCTTGGTTTACTCATGTGGTTCCAGCAAAATTATCAATACTGCTCTTTTTTTTTTAACTCTAAAAAGTGTCCTTTTTTTGAATGATAAAATAATTTGGTTACCCTATCTATGAGGAAGTTACTCTTATTATTTCTCTGTTGTGGATAAGTAAAAAGAGGTAGAGAGAAATTATATAACTTGTTCTAGGCCTTCCACCTTAAAAAAGAGCCAAGCCAAGGCTCAAACCCACATCCTTTGACTGATTTTCCTTGTAACCTTCAATTTCTTAAGTTTTCTCTACTTGTCTTTCACTGACCACCTCTTTTGTACAGCAGCCAGTTCCTGTTCTGAAGTGTTCTTAGATTTTTCTGAGAGTTGCCCCATCTTGTTGTCTGACTCCCTTTAACTTCCAAATATATATCCTAAATCTCATTCCTTCAGAGCCTTCCCAGGGAACAGGAGATAAGATAAAAAGAAGCACTATAGAAAATATAATTTTCCTAATGCCATATGTATATAATATGTATGTTATATATATTTTAATTAATCTAATTCTTGAAACGTCTCTTCTCTCTCATAATTTATATTACTCAAATGAGAATATAGAGACTTAGAGACGTTAAGTAATTAGCCCAAGTTCTCATAGCTTTAGAAGTGAAGAAGCAAGAACTTGATTTATTTCTGCCTCATTCTAAAACCCGTGTAGTTTCATTGCGGACACTGCCTTCAACAGCAGAAAATTCTCCAACACCATATCACAGTTCCTAGACTGTAACTCTTTCTATTTCTACAATTGTTAACAAAATTGTATTCAGTTTGAAGCCCATGTCATCTTTCTAGTTTGGGTAGCTTATACGTTCTTTAGCTGGAGAACTCCAGTGCCTTTACCCTGTGATAATTTCAGGCATCGTGACACCCTCAATGAGACTGAAGGTCCTTCTCATGTGAAGTCCAATCCCTGGGGTAACTGCAAAGAGACTGAAGACCAATTTACATATAGGTACTAAGCCAGGGCAGTGGTAAAGAATCCACCTGCCAATGCAGGAGACGCACATTCAATTCCTGGGTCAGGACGATCCCTTGGAGGAGGAAATGGTAACCCAGCCCAATATTCTTGCCTAGGAAATCCCACGGACAGAGGAACGTGGAGGGCTACGGTCCATGAGGTCACAAGCGTCTGACAAGACTTAATGATGAAATAATAACAACTTAGCCAGGGAGGGGCTCTCCCCCCGCTTCATTATCTCTCCAAAGCCCTGTTCGGATAATTGTTGCTGACCTGAGTGTCAGACCTTGGGTACCAAAAGTGATGCTACCAGGCCAACTAATTAACAGGGAATAATGTGTGTCCCATTCCATACTCCACTGGGGAAGGATGAAGCAGGCTGAGCTTGCAAATGATGACAGTAACGAGGTTCTGGTTATCTACCTGGCTCTTCTCTCCCCTACTCCCCACATGCTGTCTCTTCCACGTGCGGGCCATGTCAGTGAATCCAAGCGGATTCTGGCATGTTGGATCTGCTTCAGCATTACTTGAGGGCAGCTCTCAGAGGGCTGTGTGCTTGCGCTCAGTCACTCCGTCTTGTCTGAGTCTTTGTGACCCTGTGGACTATAGCTCATCAGTTTCCTCCATCCATGAGATTCTCCAGGCAAGAATACTGGAGTGGGTTGCCATTTTCTACTTCAGAGGGTCTTTCCGACCCAGGGATCAAACTTGCGCCTCTTATGTCTCCTGCATTTGCAGGTGGATTCTATACCACTGTGCCAGCAGGGAAGCCCCTCATAGGACTGCGGTAAATCCAATTCCCTTGCAAGCCCCAGAGGACAGGCTGTGTGACTGCTCTAACTCTTCCTCTGGGAGGTGAGGTTCTGAATGTGGCTGTCTGTAGTCCTTAATGAGGCAGCCATGGTGAGGGAGTGATCTGTGTGTGAATTGCTGAAGCATAAAGATGTGGGTGGCTTGAGAGGAAAATGAAAGGGTTTTTCTTGTGCTCAGGCAACTAATGAAATTAGAAAAAGCAATGGAATTCACCCAAAGTTGAGACAATGGGAAAGATACAGATATTAATTTTTTAAAAAGTAAGAGCAGCTTACTGAAATGTCAAAATATCTTTTCATACACGTTAAACAAAGGGAAGAGATAATGTAGTTTCACTCGTATTTGTTGGCCAAAAATCTCTAAGCTGTCTTCATCCTATTTATAATTTTGATGGCACTTTTGCCATTCAAATTGACTATGAAAGCTCACATCTGTGTAAGATATTAACATGAGTTATGACTGAATGTAGGAATAAGTTTATGAAGTAGAGCACAAGCTTGGCATGTAGAGAGTTATGTCCATGAGATACATGGGATTCTCATGCCATAAGAATATGGCATGCCAATGATAAAACACAGGTTGCTTCTCACGGCAAGAAGAAACACTTAGCAAATGTGTAAATTATCACCGTCTCAACTCAACACAGACTGAGAAAGAATCATTTCAGAAATTAGGCATCAAGTTCCACACTTGGAAAGTTCTTGAGCTTCCAGTCATCAAACTCTTTATGACACATTTCCATCTGAAAGTGTAAACTGAAGCTGTTTCCATTGATTCCCACCCTCCTGGCCTTTTTTGGAGTTTGGTCAAAATGAAAGCTTCTCCATTCACTCATTTGCCCTTCTCCTCTTTGGCTTACTTCTTCTTGAACTTCTGGCCTCTATCTAAACTCTTTCTGCTCTTTCTTCTGAAAACTTGCTACATTATAAACAAATTTTAAATTATTTTAATCACTCTTAAAGATTGCCACTATCCTTGCTGATACCGCTGCGCTTGCACACTGTCAGGTAGAACTTGTTCACATTTGTGTGACAGTGTTAGCCTTTCAACCATTTGTCACTATTGCTGCAAAGGGGTACTCCTGGACCTGCTTTTTAAACCCCTCTTCAGAGATACAGGCTTTCAGCTACACTTTGCCCGATTTTTCCCTACTCCCCATCAGTCTTCATGTTCAATGCTTGACATTCTTCAAGGTCTTGGACAGCTGTCCAAGAGTATTTCTCTCCATCCCCTTTGCTTTCATTTTGAATGACTGCCGTGCGGTGTTGGTAATTTCCTCACCTCCCTAATTCAGTGATTGACACTCCAACTCCCCTTTCACAACTGCCTCCCAAGATCACACGCTGAGAGATTCTGCCTCTGCAATATAAAACTCTAATACCCTACTTTCCGCTCACAGCTTCCTCCTTCATTTCACCCAACCTTCCATCTGGTTTTGTCACATCATCCTATGAGCCCTTAACTTTTTCTAGATGTAAGACTCCTGAAGGCATTTTGACAAATGCCTTCTCCCTAATTGCCTTTTGACCTCCTCCCTAATTGCCAAATCCTCCTCACCTCCTCTTTCTTTCTTTCTTTTTTTTTTTTTTTTTAAATATTCATCCATTTATTTGGCTGCACCAGGGCTCTGGAGCTCCTGCTTAGCTGTCCCACAGCCTGTGGAATCTTGGTTCTTAGCTGTCCCACAGCCTGTGGAATCTTGGTTCTCCATACAGGGACTGAATCCACGTCCCCTGCATTGTAAAGCAGATTCTTAACCACTGGACCGCCAAGGAAGTCTCTCTTATTTTTCCTTATTTCTTTTTTTGAACATGAAGTTTTAACCTCCTATAATGAAAATGCCTTCTCTTTTGGATTTTGGGTTGTACTTCACATACTCTTTTTAGTCTCCCTGTTCCAGTCAGGTGGCTTGAATATCTCCTCATTCTGAATGCTTTCTGAGTCATTTTCTGGCTTTTCTTGCTTCTTAATTTACATATTCACTGAGCAATTTTACCTTTTTTTTTTTTTTTTTTAACTGTAACTTTGCCTTGAAAGACTTTTCTCTTGGGCTCTGGCCCAACACATCCAGTAGCCTGTTACATGGCCCAAAACAGCCCTACTATAAAATATTCAGTATGGAACATCAAAACTGCTTATCTTCCAGTTTATGTTTTTCTGACCAACACTCACGGCACCATCTCAATCATTCAAGGCTGGATCCTGAGTGTCATTCTTGTCTTCTCATCTTATCCCTTCTGATCAAAGACTGAGTCATTAAGTTATGCCAATTCTAGCTCTTAAAGGGTCCTCAAAAATTTTCTCTCCCTTCATCTACACTGATACTATCACTTCAGACCTTACCATCTTTTCCTAGAAATTGTAGCAGAACTTTACCTGGGTTTGAATCTATCTAATACCACCAAAGTCAATTTCCATGAAGCATAAAGTATTTGTGAATTTTCTCTAATTGAAGCCCTTCAATAACTCTTTCCCCATTTGCCACTTTATTTTTTGATTGAAGGGCATTTGCTTTACAGAATTTTGTGGTTTTCTGTCATACATCAACAAGAATTGGCCGTTGGTACACCCATGTCCCCTCCCTCCCAAACCCCTCTTTCATCTCCTTCCCCATCCCATCCTTCTGTGTTGTCACAAAACTCTTGTTTGAGTTCCCTGAGTCATACAGCGAATTCCCATTGGTGATCTATTTTACCAATGATATTATAAATTTCCATGTTACTCTCTCCATACATCTCACCCTCTCTCTCCTCCCCTCCCCCCTTGTCCTTAGGGCTGTTCTTTGCACGTCAAAGTTCAGAATTCGTCTATCAAGATGCTTTATGATCTGATATCTGCCTACTTATCTAGCTTTATTCTTTGCCACTGAGCTAAACATTCCAGTGACACCAAAACACCTGTTATTACCAAAGCATGACCACCAAAGCACACCTTTGCACCTGCAACTCTCTTTCATCCTGTATTAGTCGTCTTACTTTGTTATAACAACACTCTTTTTTCATCAAAGATTTAGTTCCAGTATTACCTTTATCCTTAGCTTATCTCTGTAACATTATCTAACAATACTTTCATTCTCTTGCTCCCCATCTCCATTCATGGTGGAATTCCTATATTTCCCCCAAACATACCATACTTTTGCTGCTTCCTTCCCTTTTGCTATCCTTTTCTCCCAAGTTAATTTCCTACTCAAGCATAGATAATGTTTCCTTTGAGAGGTCTTTCTGGTCCAAAACCCCAGGATAAGTTAGATCCTCTTGTTTTATGTTTCCATTGTAGGCTATGTCTTCTCTTTGATAATAAAACTCTTTTAGTGGCTCTTCTAATATTTGACTTCTGCAAAGACTTACATCTAGACAGGAACCTGGTCTATATTTTTATTATTTTTACACCATCAGAGCTTAGCACATTGTCTTGCACCTATTAGAGGCTCAATAAATATGTGCTGGTTCTGAAGGAATTACGGGTATTGATGATATCTGCACAGTTGATCGCAATCTCTCTTGATGCCACCCCCATCCCTGTCTCACAGGAGTACTTTTTCATCCATCAGTGTACTAATCACACATGCCACGCCTGAATTTTTCTCCACAGCTGGGGCTCACAACTTGGCTCCCAATTCAACTGGGGGTTTTGGAACTCAGGTTGGGACCAAGAAAACTCACATGCTGCAGATTATGGAACTTGAGTTGGCCAAAAAGTTCCTCTGGTTTTTGAGTAAAAACAAATCACACAGTTTTCATTTTCACCAGGAACTTTATTGAACAATATATTCACTATTTTGTTTCACTACCTTCTGCTGTTTTACAGGCAACTTCACAATTCCGTCTTTCCAAAGAACTGCTCTAGGTGCCTTCTGTAGTTTTCCAGGGAATTGAATTTTTTTTTTTTCCATTAACAGAAATTTGTGAAGACTGAAATAACTGAAAACTCAAAGGTGCAATGTTTGGTGAATATGGCAGATGAAGCAGGACTTATCAGCCAAGTGTAACAGATTTTGCCTGTCATCAAAGAAATATGCAGTCTTGTGTTATCTTGATGGAAGATAATGTGTTGTCTGTTGACTAATTCTGGATGCTTTTGTCAAATGCTTCTTTCAGTTGATTAATTGGTAGTAGCACTTGTTGGAATTGTTTAGTTTTCCACAAGGAGGTCATAATAGAGGACTCCCTTCCAATCCCACTACATGCACAATATCACCTTCTTTGAATGAAGACCAGCCTTTGTCTGGTTAATGGTGGTTCTTTTCACTTGACCCATGATCTCTTCCATTCCACGTTATTGTACAGTATCCAGTTTTCATTGCCTGTCACAATTTGCTTTAAAAATAGATATTTTTTTCATTCAAGTACAGAATCGCATGGGATATGTGGTCAAGAAAGTTTTTATCGCTTAACTCATGTGGAATGCAAATATTCCAGAATGCACACAATGCAGTTGCTATCAACTTCAACTGGTCTATCAGACTGTGGAGCATTATCCAGCAATTTTTCATTGCCAGTCACACACCTTTTGTCAGTAATTTTTGCTTTATTTTTTCCTTTTAATATCTTTAACTCGTGTGAAATGCATAACATCTCCAGTCAATGCACCACAATGACATAAGCGATGATACAGAATGTCTGAGCGATGTCTTTCAATCTTCCTTGATATTGTTAGTATACTGTATTGGAGCTTACACTCTGTATAATCGGGGTTTCATCCATCTCATCAGAACTGATTCAAAATGGCATTGATAATATTTTGTAACATTAATTCATCTGCACATCTTTGTGTCCTGGCTATCAGTGCTTGAACAACATGTGTCTATCAGTACAGTGGAGCATTAGTTCTATTTGCAAGAAACTGTTTCCAGCACCAAACTTCACCAATCACTTTTGACACACCCAAGCAGTCACAACACCTTCTCCGTACACTGCACAAATTTTCTCTTTTTTGCATTTCAGTTGTGTTTTTACCTTTCTTGAATTTATAAAGTATAACATGCCGAAAATGTTGCTTTTTTCTTCTTTCTCCAAATATTAAAATGGCTATATAACAATTTACCAATTTTGATTTTTTCTTTTTAATACACACTGATATGACAGCTGTCACAATACAATCTAACAAAATTGTTTCAAATGAAGTGAAAGACAACTAAGCATGACTAGAGCATTGTATGGGGGGGAAAAAAGAATGGACATTTTGCCTAATCCAATAAAAAGTTCTACAAACCTGAGCTGGACATCACATTGGAATTAAAAAATAATTCTGTCTGAAATGGTGGCAGCAATCAGAGGAATAGGAACCAGAGGCATGAGAATTGGCCTAGAACCTTGGCCAGCTGGGCTGGTGTGACCCTATGAGATCTGGGACAGCCACAGGAACACAGGGCATGTGCAAGATTCCAAAAGGTGCTGAACAGGCTTGGACACATCATGGTTTTGTTGAAGTGGTGGTGGTAGTGTAGTTGATGTATCTTTACATACCAGCTTCCCCTTCTAGACTCTGAACCCTGTGGAACAAGGGAGTTTATTTTAATCAGTTTAAATCTCAAGCCCTCAGTACATTGTGCCCTTAATACACATCTGTAGAATAAATGTGTGTCAAGTTATTCTTCTCATCTAAAAGCTGACTGTTTACAGCCTAATTTATAAATAAAAGCTTATTCCCTTTGCCTTTATTAGAAAGGTTTGCGTAAGAATGCACTGAACTTGACATATTGTTTTGAAATGCAAGCTTCGTGAAATTAATTTATAAAATCCAAACACAATTTCAGCCCATTAGGGGCTTGTAATTAAGAAATAACCTGCTAGTTAAATAAACCATCAGCTTTGGAAATCAAAGCATACCAATGAACTTGCTATGTGTGCTTTCCTGCTGTGGCTCTTAGCCCAGGAATTAGCCAGGAAATGATGCACTCTGCTGAATGAGTTGACAGAATTTCAAGTGGAAGGAACTCCTGAGGCCAGTGGAGTGCTCTGTGGTTGAAAGGGTACAAGGCATAACTGAAGTGCTTTGTATGGCAGAAATGGCTATGGCTACTAACTCACTCCTCTTCTGCATCATCCAATTGATTTTCCCTTGAGTGTTAGGCCAAAGGCTTAGGAGTTCAGTGGCCATTGCCTGCCTTGGGTACAGGTGATAATGATATATTCTGTCTGTATAGAGTTAAAAATATAACAATGCTATAACAATACTGACTAAAAGTTGTTCACTATTTTGTAATCACAATTCATTGACAATTCTAATTAATGCATGTGTGCTAAGTCGCTTCGTGTCCGACTCTTTGCGCCCGTATGGACTGTAGCTCTCCAAGCTCCTCTGCCAATGGGATTCTCCAGGCAAGACTACTTGAGCGGGTTGCCATGCCCTCCTTCACGGGATCTTCCCAAGCCAGGGATCGAAACTGTGTCTCCTGTCTCCTTCATTGGCAGGCGGATTCTTTACAATTAGTAACACCTGGGAAGCCCATTCTACTCAATCAATGACAAAATAATCTTCCTACCAATAATTCTATACTTGAAATAATTGCTATAGTTGCTATTGAGTTTTAATAATATACATGCGAGCTTCAAATTGTTACATTTTTACTACTTTAAACAAACATTGCCTTTCATATGGAAGTTAATTTGTACAACTCCTAGTTGTACCAACTCCTGATACATGTGGCCTAAATACACCTGTTTATTTCCAGAGTGAATACATAAGCTATTAATTATTCAAACTTGTTCCCAGTATATAGTTTTATCTTTAAATGATTAAAAAAAAAAACAAAAATGATAGTACCATGATTGTAAAGCTGAAGAAACATAATGTGTGAGCCACTTCAATTCTGTCATTCCATGTGACCCTCTCAGAATTTTTGTGGTTATGATTTAAAACCCTCAGAATGGGGAAAAATATTTGTAAATGAAACAACTGAGAAAGAATTAATCTCCAAATTATAACAATCATCTCCTGCATATCAATATTTTTTAAAAAACAACTCAATCAAAAAACAGGAGAAAAATTCTAATTAGACGTTACTCTAAAGAAGTGGCTCAGATGGTAAAGAATCTGCTAGCAATACAGAAGACCCAGGTTCGATCCCTGGGGATCCCCTGGAGAAGGGCATGACTACCCACTCCAGTATTCTTGAGAATTCTAGAGAATTTCAAGGACAGAGAAGCCTGGAAGTGTACAGTCCATGGGGTTGCAAAAGAGTTGGAGAAGACTTAGCAACTGAACAACAACCACAATAATAATATAATGATAGTAATATAATAACAATAAAGTAACTAATGAGAATAATACCTTGGCCACCTGACGTGAAGAGCATCATTGGAAAAGCCCCTGATGCTGAGAAAGATTGAAGGTCACAGGAGAAAGGGGCCGCAGAGGATGAGATGGTTAGATAGCATCACCAATTCAACGGACATGAATTTGAGCGAACTCAGGGAAATAGTGGAGAACAGAGGGGCCTGGTGTGTGACAGTCCAAGGGACTGTAAAGAGTCAGACACGACCTAGCAACTGAATGAC
Source organism: Ovis aries (assembly GCF_016772045.2). Lineage (NCBI taxonomy): Eukaryota > Metazoa > Chordata > Mammalia > Artiodactyla > Bovidae > Ovis > Ovis aries. Next base: position 45,105,954 of record NC_056055.1, on the reverse strand, counting down.
AACAACCACAAGGAAAACGTTCTGTAGCACTGGGAACTCTACTTAACACACTGAGGTGACCTGAATGGGAAGAAGGCCCGAAAAGTAGGGGTTATGTGAATATGTTTGACTGGTTAATTTTGCAAAACAGTAAAAACTAACACGACAATATAAAGTAACTCTACTCCAATAAAAATTAATCCATAAAACAAAATAGTAAAAACAGAATGACAATTGAGACATCCAATAGTATTTATTTGGTAAGTCCAAATTTTACTTTATTCATGAAATATATTTATTTTATTGCATTATCATCACTGAAAATAACTTTGTTTTACAGAGAAGGCTGTTAAAACACAATCTGTTTCACATATCCAATATGCTAGATTTGTCTCTCTCTTTCTTCTTTTCTCTTCCTAACATCATGAGATACCCTACAAACATGTGATCTCACCTTTCCTTGCATCCTTCACTACTCAGAGAGAGGCAAGGCCAGGCCAGAGACCCACGTGCTGCAACTCTGCCATCAGGTGTTATTCAAGGCCATCTATATTCAGATTCTAAAACCCTATCCGAAGGTTATTATCTTATTACTTCCCAACATTACACCTCTGATTCATGCACTGGGGCTGGCCCCTTTTGTTCATCTCCCAAGCGCCACGTTCATTCTCTTATATTCTCTTGCTCATACTCTTCTCTGCTGCAATGCCCCCTCACTTCATCCTCTTACCCAAACCATTCACAAATCCTCCATGAAGCGTTTTATGACTGCTTCATCCCACAAGTGAAAGTGGCTCAGTCGTGACCCCTTGGACTATACAGCCCATGGAATTCTCCAGGCCAGAATATTGGAGTGGGTAGCTGTTCCCTTCTCCAGGGGATCTTCCCAACCCAGGAATCGAACCCAGGTCTCCTGCATTGCAGGCAGATTCTTTACCAGCTGAGCCACAAGGGAAGTCATCCCACAAATATGCCTCAATTCTCCAACTTCTCATAGTGTAAGGTATTTAAATTGCTCTCGTTTCTGTTAATTGATAGATTTTTTTTTTTTTAAATTGTGGTGAAATATATGCAACAGAAAATTTACTGTCTTGGGTTTCCCAGGTGGTGCTAGTGGTAAAGAATCTGCCTGCCATTGCAGGAGATGCAGGAGACCTGGATTCGATCCCCAGGTAGGGAAGATCCCCCGGAATAGGAAATGGCACCCCACTCCAATATTCTTGCCTGGAAAATTCCTTGGGCAGAGGAGCCTGGTGGGTTACAATCCATGAGGCTGCAAAGAGTCAGACACGACTGAGTGACTGAGTACACACAATTTACTGTCTCAGTCCTTTTTAAGCACACAGTTCAGTGGTAATAAGGACATTGACATTGTTACACAGCCATCACCATTATCCTTTTTCATCTTGCAAAACTATGACTCTGAACCCATTAAACAATAACTCTCCATCCCCTCTGTCCAGCCCCTGGTGTTCATCATTTTATTTTCTGTCTCTGTGAATTTGATTACTCTAGATTCTTCCTATAAGTGGAATTGTATGATATTTGTATTTTTTAACTAGTTTTTTTCACTTTCACTTCACTTTCACTTTTTTCACTTTCACTTCAATTTTGAGGTAGTCTAACTCTTTTTATTTTTTCATTTGTTGCTTGTGCTTTTGGCATCATATACAAAAAATTATTGCCAGATCCAATGTCATAAAGCTTTCTCTATATCTTTTCTAAGGGTTTCATAGTTTTACCTTTTAATCTTTGATCGATTTTGAGTTAATTTTTGTATATGGTATGAAGTAAGGACTTAACTTCGTTATTTTGTGGGTAGATATCCAGTTTTTCCAGTATCATTTATTGAAAAAGCAGTATTTTCCCATTGAATGGTCTTGGCAGCCCTGTTGAATGTCATTTGACCAAATATGTGAGAGGTTTAATTCTGGGCTTTCAATTCTATTCCATTGCTCTATATATCTATCTTTACGTCTGTACCACAATGTTGTGACTATAGTAGCTTTACAGTAAGCTTTAAAATAGAGAAATGTAAGAGCTTTAAGTTTGCTTCCTTCCAAGATTATTTTGACAGTTTATGGTCCTATGAGAGTCTATATGAATTTAGCATGAATTTTTCTATTTCTGCTACAAAAACATCATCAGAATTTTTATAGGGATAATCTTAAATATGTACATTTGCTTTGTGTAGTAATATTAACTTCTAAACAATATTAAGTGTTCCAGTCCATGAAGGTGGTGTATCTTTTCACTTATCAGTGTCTTCTTAGTTTCTGTCAGCAATATTTTATATATTTTTAATTGTACAGGACTTATATTTCCTTTGAAAATTGATTTCTAAGTACTTAATTATCTTTAATGCTATAGTAAGTGAAATTGTTTCCTTAATTTCCTTTTTGGACTGTTCATTGTCAATGTACAGGAATGCAACTGATTTTACATGTTAATTTGTTTTTAATTCTATGAATTTGCTGAGTGTGTTTATTAATTCTAAAAGCGTGTGAGTGTGTGTGCGTAACGTTTAAGGCTATCTCCATGTAGGGTCATGTTGTCTGTGGACAGAGGAAATGTTCTTTCTTCCTTTCCAATTTGAATGCTTTTTTGTTTCGTTTTCATGCATGATTGCCCTGGATAGACGTCAGGACCATGTTGGATATTGGAACACCTCATTTTATTGTGCTTTGCTACGCTGTGCTTCTCACACATTGTATTTTTTGAAAATTGAAGGTTTGTGGCAACCATGAGTCAAGCAAGTCTATCGATGCCATTTTCCCAACAGTATTTGATTACTTTGTGTCTCTCATTATTATTATGTTTGTTAACGGTGCTCTGTGATCAGTGATCTTCGCTGTTACTACTATAGCTTGCTGAAGGCTCAAATGATGATTAGCTTTTTTTTTTTTTTAGCAATACAGTACTTTAAAAAATTAAGGTATGTACATTATTTGTTTAGATATAATGCCATTGCACATTTAAGAGCCTATAGCATAGTGCAGACACAATTTATGTACTGAGCACCCAAAACAGTGTGACTCACTTTATTGTGATATTTACTTCATTGCTGTGGTCTCTAACTAAACCTGCAATATCTTCAGGATGTGCTATGCTGTGCTTAGTCACTCATTCATGTCCAACTCCGCAACCCTGTGGACGATAGCCCGCCAGGCACCTCTGTCCATGGGGATTCTCCAGGCAAGAATACTAGAGTGAGTTGCCATGCCCTTCTCCAGGAGAATCTTCCCAACCCAGGGACTGAACCCAGGTTTGCTGCATTGCAGGCAGATTCTTTACCGTTTGAACTACCAGGGAAGCCCAAGAATGGTGGAGTGGGTAGCCCAGTCCTTCTCCAGGGGATCTTTCTGACCCAGGAATTGAATCAGAGTCTCCTGCATGGCAGGAGGATTCTCTACCAGCTAAGCTACCAGGGAAGCCTGTCTTCAAGATATGCCTGTACAAATAATGGAAATGAGCATCAGTGTTTTGTTTCTGATTCTAGAGGAAAAGTTTTCAGTGTTTGCTATTGAGCATGCTGTTAGCTGTGGGAGTAGTTGTTTTTCAATCGGGAGATCTTCAAAGGCTCACATTTATAGAGCATTTTAAAAATGACCTGATGTAGATTACCCTTTTCCTATGTTGCTCATTTAGACTTAACAAAAACTCTGAGGGAGATTTCCCCCACTTAGCAAATGTGGAAATCAAGATTCATAGAAATCAAGTAACATGCCAAAGTTTATGCAACGTAAATGACATTTATGGGTTTTGAATTCTGTTCTTTCTCGCTTAAAAGCCTACATTCTTTCCACCTTACCAAATAGCCTCATGCATAAGGAACCAGGTCTCTGCAGACTTACATTTCATTTTCTCTTCTACAGTGTCAAGCAGAGCCAAGCCCATACAGATGCTCAATATCTTGTGGATGAATCCACTGCCACCATGAAAACCTATTTCTAAATGCCCTGAGAACTTTCTTGTGCCAGTTGAAAAGGGAAGCTGGATAGCTCAGATAGTTGAATTCCTCTTGCCAAACTCAATGCTCAATTTTGGTGATAGGTTCTGTCAATGGGCCTCTAAGCCTGGTTTCCAAAACCATTCATTCTCCATCCTACATCTTCAACTTTCTCTGTCCCTAAGATTTGCAGCCACTTTCTCTTAGGATCCTAAGGGCTTCTCTGGTGGCTCAGCTGTAAAGAATCCACGAGCAATTCAGGAGGCCTAGGAGACGTAAGTTTGATCCCTGGGTTGGGAAGATCCCCTGGAGAAGGGCATGGCAACCCACTCCAGTATTCTCGCCTGTGAAATTTCAAGGACAGAGGAGCCTGGCAGTCTATGGTCCATAGGGTCAGAAAGAGTCAGACACAACCGAAGTGACTTAGCACACACATACTCCTAGGATCCTACTGCTTGATTCAGAGAGGCAGAGTACTTCTGCTGCATTTTTCTCTCTGTGTGCCTGAGATCATCCCAGCCACCAGCCCCCCGCCCTCTGCCCCAACCACCAGTGGCACATAACTCTAGAGATACAAGGGACCTCCTGAAAAACCATTCCTGATCTTAAGCCTACCCTCCTTCTGGACATAGTGGAGGAAACCAACCCATGGCAGGCAAATTGGGTACTATATCAAAAGGAAGAGCAAAAAATAATTTCTCAGACTAAATTCCAGTTTCCAGAACAAACATCTTGCAGCCTTGGCCCATAGGTGGTCTAGAAAAGAGAAAACCATGCCCTTGAATATTCTTGGGTTCTGATAAAATGTGGAGGGGCAGAGCAAAGCCACAGATAAAAACAAAAACCTCTCCCATGATTAGGAGTACCCCATAAATCCCCACTTTCTGGGACGTCTTGATTACACATGATTCTGTTCATGTGTCATAAGCCAGAATGACTACCATATGACGGACTGCTGTGTTTTGATATTTTTGGTTCAGGAAAAATGGTCACCATAATAGGAAAAATAAACAGAACAGTCAAAAGTACTTTAAGAGTACAACTCATATTGTAACATTCTGTGGGAAAGCATGTGTGCATGTGTGTATGTGTGTGTATAACATGTGCAGATGCGATTAAAATTTAAGCCCATAGGGAACAATAATCTTCAACCTCCACCAGCTTCCCTTAACCCACACATTCAGGTAGAATTGTTATGCAGCTCTTAAAGGATCAAGATTGAGCCCATGGGACAGAGATAGAACTTCCTTTGAGACTCCCTGCTTACATGTGGAATGGGAGACAGGAAGGGAGAAGGACATGGTCCTGCCTCCGTCTGAGAAACGCCAAACTCCCTCTTAGAGCCCAGAGGACTAGCTTCAGCCATGGCGAGTTTGATTCTACCTCTTGATACCTGAACTTCCTACTCCAGCTTCTCTGTTGGAAAGTAGACAACCATGGACATGGAAGCATCAACAAAGATCTTGGACTGTGGGGTACAGAGAAAAGAGCCTGGACTTTGTAGTCCTGCCTTAGCCACTTCATTCTTGTGTGAAAAAAAGTTGCTTAGCTTCCTGATACTGACAATCCTCACTTGCACAATGGAGGTAGTGCTTTTCAGGGTCCTTGTGATAATTAGAAAGAACATATGTAAAGTGGCTGGCACATTATATGAGCACATTCAATGGCAGTTATCAGTATTATTCGAGTTGACCTACTCAACAGTCTCATGTAACTGAGAATATTGAAGCTCAGAAAAGGGAAATAACTCATCAGTGCTGTGCAGCCAGTTGATGAGAGCCTGGACTGGGACCACGTGGTTCTTCCTCTAAATCACTTTGCCTCCTAAGATCTGCAGCAGTGGGAGGTATGAGAACTAAATCAGACCCTTGCTACTCTTGAGGACTCTATAATTTAATGAAAGACAGATATATGAAAAAAAATCTATAAGGGTATTTAAGTAAGAAATGGAGAAATAAATGCTTGCATGTGTGGTATATTTGCTCAAATACATAGAGTGGGAGAAAGTCTATGCAGTTAGCTAGACAATTGAAGAGAAGCCTAGCACTGCATTTGGCTCTTGCTTTTAGGTAAGTGAAGTGACTTATTTTTGTTTCAATTTTCCTGCAGTTTATAAAGCCTGTAATTGTAGAAGTCATTTTGTTTCATCCTCTATGTGACTTTGTTTAATTTTCTATTAAAAAATGAAGTATTTTCCCAGTGGATTCTCAAGACAGGTTGTATGGAATGTAACTGGACTACCCAAACACATCCCATTTGTGCCCACCGTGAAGAGGACCTGACTCTCCTTTTCCCCTAGGTGATTAGGACTCTCCCATCAAGGGTAAGTTAGCAGACAGACGGGGCAAGCATGTGTTTTGTGCACCATCCTGTCTCCTATAACACGATACCTGGCACATTGTAGATGCTTAATAAATGTTGTTTCAACAAATTACATGTGGATTGGGCTCCCTTGCACCCCTAGTTCACCTTTCTACTGCAGCAAGAAAGACCAGCGCAGGAAATGTTTCTCCATCATTTGTTCAAGTAAGACAAGAAAAGTTCTCACCAGGGGATGTGTGTGTATGCTCAACCACTTCAGTCATGTTCCATCCTTTCTGACCCTGTGGACTGTAGTCCAGCAGATTCCTCTGTCCACGGGATTCTCCAGGCAAGAATACTAGAGTGGGTTTCCATTTCCTTCTCTTGGGATCGATCTTGTGTCTCTTACATTTCCTGCATTGGCAGGGGGGTTCTTTACCACTACCGCCACTTTGGAAGCCCCTCCCAGGGGACAGGCATACTGCAAAATCCCTCTCTTCAGCCTGGCTAGTCTTGTCAGGATACTGGAACCTCCTTTGAATTTTCCCAGCCTCAAAGACCTCCTGCCAGCCTCAGCAGCCAACATGGTTTTACTGGATCCAGATAAAGTCCAGCCTTCTTCACAAACCTCCTCTGACTACCCAGGCATTTGCTTGTCTCCCTTCGCTGAGCAGTTTGTACCTTTAGCATACAACTATGAGGTTTCTTTTGTAGTATGCTTACACTCGCCCATGTCTGTAAGTGTGTTTTCTCCCCAACGAGCTACGTTGGTACCTTGAGAGCAAGGACTGTTGGCCTCTACCTTCTGGATCTCTGTGGGTCCTCACACAGGTACATGTGGTTTGTAGTAGGTGTTCCGAAAGTTTGATTCAAGAGCCCTCTAGTTCTTGGAGGGCATGGCTACTAGCATCTCCACTAAGCGTGTTGTAAAGTTTTCATGCTTTTCCTTCAAGGACACTTAGAGCCTAGTGTCTAATCTATGGCTAGCAGTTGCCCAGGACTCCATAGTCTTTTATTTATATGACAGTGATTATTTAAGTCTTGCTTTTTTTAAAAAAAAAATCTGCTACGTTTATTTCCTTTTCACATATTCTTCTCTCTCTCTCATGCATTAACTTATATAAAGAGATTATAAATGATGAAATATGAAATATAAAGTTCTCTATTTGAAACTGTCAGTGGTTGAAAATGACCTATCCACCTTTGGTTAGCCATTTGGCACTGAAACTAAAAACACAAGGCACAACTGAAAGGATTATGTCTCCAACGGTGGAAGTTCAGGTAACATGGTTGAATCAAGTCTCATGGCAGCCTTTCAGTTTCCCACAGATTTTATATCTGAAATTGGAGTTGCTGATGCTTAAAGAAGAAAAGGAGCTATGAATGAAGTTTGATCCTTCTTTATCTGCTTGCTGTTGTTGTTCTGTCGCTAAGTCATGTCTGACTCTTTGTGACCTCATGGACTGCAGCATGTCAGGTTCCTCTGTCCTCCACTATCTCCAAAAGTTTGCTCAAACTCATATCCATTGAGTCAGTGACATCATCCAACCATCTTGTCCTCTGTCACCCCCTTCTCTATCTGTCCTCAATATTTCCCAACGCAGGGTCTTTTCCAGTGTGTTTCCTCTTCACATCAAATGGCCAAACTAATGGGGCATCAGCATCAACAACAGTTCTTCCATTGAATATTCAGGGTTGAGTTCCTTTAGGATTGACTCGTTTGACTTCCTTGCAGTCCCAGGACTCTCAAGAGTCTTCTCTAGCATGACACAATTCGAAGGCATCAATTCTTTAGCACTTGGCCTTCCTTTTTGGACTAACTCTCACATCTGTACATGACTACTGGAAAAACCATCATTTGCTTATATCCTGTTTATACACTTTTATCAGCCTTTTATCCCCTTGAGAGAAGTCCCCAAGCTGAGGGTTTAAGACCACCCACAATGCAGTTCACATCTGTTTTCCCTAAGACCACACAGTGGGAGAAGAAGAACTCTTTGGTGGGAAGAAATGAGTCACAATCCTCTCCCAGTCTCCGGAGCCCAACCAGCGGAAACAAAGAAGTAGTTTAACAAGAAGCAAAGAAAATGCAAAAGGGGAAATTATTTCATGTCAATAGAGTTTGAAAGTATCAGAACTGACATTCTCATTTTACAGATGAGTAAAACTGAGAGAGGGGAGATAGCTGACCCAATACCATAGAACAGACTAGTAATCATCTCCTTGGAAGACTGAGCAGCGTCTTCTAGCTCCACAGCCTCTCCTGCCTTAGGATTCCAGTTTTGAACTGAAACTCCATTCTGCTCCTGCATGTGTAGCCCACAGTCTGCACCCTCATTGTCCATTTAAGGCCCAAGTCCAAGTCTCTCCTATTTCACTGAATATGCTGTAAACTGAATTCTTTCTCTGGTGGAAGGCAGACTTTCTTCAAGACTGACCCATGTACCACCAGCATCTGAATTCCTCGGAAGACCATTGACGCTGACACCTTCAAAGGCTTACAGAGTCAGTTGCTAGAGGTGGTCTGGGGATTTGCATTCTCACAGGAGCCCCAAGTCATGACTGGACACACTGAACCTCAGAACTGTAGGTCAAGGGAAGTGTCAGGGACAGCCTTGCCTTTCCTCCATCCCCCGTCTCCCAGCTGCAACCCAGCAGACATTTTAGCAGCAGCTGGAGAAAGTCTATCAAGACAGGGACTCCCCCCAACACCAGAAGGACTTTGTGAACAAAATCTTCTATACAACTGCATGTGTTGAGAACCAGCAGTTTCTTTTCTTTCTTTCTTTTGAAGATTCTTTGATGTGGACCATCTTTAAATCCTTTTATTGAATTTGTTACAATATTGCTTCTGGGTTTCTTTTCATGTTTTGGTTTTCTGGCTGTAAGGCATGTGGGATTTTAGCTTTCTGACCATGGATAGAACCTTCAACCCCTGCATTGGAAGGTCAAGTCTTAACCACTGGGTGTCCAAGGAAGTCCCTCATTTCTTTTTTTTTTTTTTGGAGGCAGATTCTTTTTTTTTTTTTTTCAACTTTACATTATTGTGTTGGTTTTGCCATAGATCAACATGAATCTGCCACGAGTGTACACGTGTTCCCAATCATGAACCCCCCTTCCCCCTCCCTCCCCATACCATCCCTCTGGGTCATCCCAGTGCACCAGCCCCAAGCATCCTGTATCCTGCATTGAACCTAGTTAAAAAGTTGAATTTGTGAGCTAAGAAGACATCTATTCTTCTTTCCTCCATCTCTGCCCTGCTCTCCTTCCCCAATCTCAAGACTTCTTTCACATGTTTCTAACCTTTTATAACTTTGAGTGCTTGTTTGCTTTTTTCTTCATGACCACTCAGAAGGCCAGGGGCCTTCACATTTCCTCCCACAGATGATACACAAACAGTCACAGCAATAACAATAGGGTGGCGATGACCCAATCCTGGCTCCAATGAAGCCTTGAAGTATTGCCCAGGACACACCTATTTTCGCTTGTCCAACTTGCTTCAGATTATGAAGTCAGGTTTTTTTCCTCCTTTCTTCAAATCAATTGCCCTTCTCACTGAAAGGGTGTCCATGACAAGATCTGGCCTGTTGATGTTATGCGCGTGACCAGTTCAATGCAGCAGCAGCTCCTCTCCCCACCCCCCCGCCCCCCATCCACATAGGCATGACCTGTAAGTGAAAGCTTCTGTGGGAGAGAACAAGGGTGAAATGAGCACAGCAGAGAGAGAAGGGATGGGCAGAAGAGAGGAGAAGCCTCAATTTCCCTTGTGCGTCTAATTAGATGATATGGGAGAGGAAAAACTCTGATGAGAGGGGACACAGCTGCACAGGGAGTTTGAGAGCCAGAGAGTCCCAGTTTCCCTCGGACATTGCCTAGTCAAGGATGGAGAGGTTCATTTGGTTGTGATTTAAAGGAGGAGGAGTTGAGCTAAGTGCTGGCAGCAGGGCACAGATATCATGATCCCTCTAAGAGCAAACTTGATAAGCCTATGTAGGTAAATATATATCATGCAAGGTCTGCTTATCAGGTGGGTTGAAGGATTTAGCCTATACAGGTAGACATATGCGTGGAAACATTTATGCATGCCTGTGTGCCCACGTGGGCTTCCCTGGTGGCTCAGACATTAAAGAATCTGCCTTTAATGCAGGAGACCCAGGTTCGATCTCTGGATCTGGAAGATCCCCTGGAGAAGGGAATGGCAACCCACTCCAGTAGTCTTGCACACATAAGTAAATATACACATATACTCTCTCCACACATTGACACAAGGACACACACACTTACATTCAGTAACATGAGCATAAAGATACTCATATATGGATTTAGAGACACACACATAAAACAACCATCCACATACGTGCATGTACCTCCATGCAGTCATGTCAACCCTCGACCATGTAGATCAGTCTTATACACAGATGTTGATTCACACATATAAAACAGAGTAAAATAGAAAATGTGCCTATGGTATGGTGGCCATGTGATTTGTTGAAGGCCGTATTGAGCCAAGGACATGGCTCTAGTTAATAGGAGGGCAGTGGTCAAGCGCTCTGGAGCCCAGAGCCCTCAAGAACTGGCTACAGAATGGATACACACTAAGGTCTTACAAATTGATGGATTCTGCGGCCTAACTTGCTGGCTTTTGCCTTGATTATGACAACCATGGAAAAACTGTCTCCCCTTCTGTCCATTCATGTGAGTGCTTGGTGTGTCTTAGAATCTTCTCATTGACTAAGATTGTGCTCAGGAAACCTCTCCTTATCCCCTGACTCTCCACTCCCAGAACCCCACCTCACCATCAAGTGAAAAACCTTATTTTCATTTCTTTTTTTTTGACACTTTGAAATTTTTCTGTCATTGGCTTTTTCATTTTTGACATCTTATAATATTTTGAAAAATTACATATTTCTGGTTTTTAAAAATGTGAACCAGTTTGCTTTAGTGACTGCATTATTTAAATTATTTGTTTATTTTTATTTTTAGATGTGCTTGGCCTTCACTGCTGTGCATGGGCTATCTCTAGTTGCAGTGAACAGGGGCAAATAGATGTAGCGTGTAGGCTTCTCAGTGTGGTAGCTTCTCTTGTTGTGGAGCACAGGCTTTAGGCGCCTGTGCTTCATGGACTCAGTAGTTGCGGCCCAGAGGCTTAGTTGCTCCACAACATGTGGAATCTTCCCGGACCAGGGATTGAACCCATGTCCCCCTGCATGAGCAGGTGGATTCCCATCCACTGTACCACCAGGAAACACCCATATTCCTTGATTAAAACATTGAATATAGAAACTTACAAAGAAGAAAGTAACAATCACTTAAACATCCACCATTAAAAGTTAATTGCTTTTTAAAATCATTTTGGTGAATATTTTTCCAGTTTTCTTTGATAAATTGTTAGAGTTTTGCCAAGCATAGACTTTTAATGGGTACTGTTCAAGTGCTCTGTCTTTAAATTTCTGGCATTTGCTTTACTATTCAAAATATTTCTTACTCCAGGATTTTAGAGCCAAGTCTTCTATTGAAAACTGTGGTTTATTGATTCTATTTAAGTTTCTATTAGAGCATTTTTTTGTTTATTATTTCCATTTCTTTTAAAAATAAAAAGACAAATCCACAACAGTCCCTCTGATATGGGCTTCTTTGGAAACCAGAACATGGCCCTGGCCCAAGGGAGGCCAAATATGTCGTCCAAGGGCTTCCCAGGTGGCTCACTGTGTAAAGAATCCTTCCGCCAATGCAGGAGACACAAGAGATGTGGGTTCGATTCTTGGGTTGGGAAGATCCCCTGGAGAAAGAAATGGCAACCCTCTCCAGTATCCTTGCATAGGAGATCCCATGGATCCCGGCAGGCTACTGTCCGTGGGGTCACAAAGAGTCAGACTCGATTGAGCTCGGGGATGATGATGAGCTCCTGGGACTTGGGGGTGATGCCCAGGGCTCTCTATGGAACACCTGGTGTCTCAGACCTCCCTGAATAGGACCCTTGTCTACCTCACAACCTGAGGTGTCATGATAGGTGGCAGGCAATGATTGCTGACATACTTATGGTTTATTAACACCGTCATACTCATTAAACATCACCATTAAAAAGAGTATACATTCCACATTTGTTCGCTTGGTCAAGTTGAAGTGAAAACAGCGCATGTGCACTCTGGGTCACTGGAGGAAGACGGCATCTGCATCCCATGCCTTAGGAGTTGGCATCGCCTTTTAAGCAACAAGAGACCTGGAGTCACAGGTGCAGGAGCCTAGAAACCGTTCCCTCTCCCTGCGGAGTTCCAGATTGTAATGAACCTTGTTTTCAGTCTTCATTTTCTTTGCACTTGTTACCGATTCCGGTATATACTACTTAGTGGTTAAGTAAGAGGGGGAAGGAATTGGGATGCTAATCTTGAACTTTTAATGTCATCCGTTTGCTTTTTTCCCTCCAAGAACTTTCTCTGCTTTTTTCTTCGCTTACTTGTTCTCCCTTCTCTTCCATTACACCCCAAAGACTGATGGACTGCCTCTGCAGTCGCAGCCTAGGAAGTTATGTACGATCAGTCATGTCCGACTCTTTGTGACCCCGGATACTGTAGCCCACCAGGCTCCTCTGTCCATGGAATTTTGTAGGCAAGAATACTGAAATGGGTTGCCATTTCTTCCTCCAGGAGATCTTCCTGACCCAGGGATCAAACCCAAGTCTCCTCTGTCTCCTGAATTGCAGGAGGATTCTTTACCTGCTGAGCCATCAGGGAGGCTCCGCAAATTCCTAGGACCATCTACTCCTTTCTTTATCTCTCTCTTCAGCATAAGCCACTTTTCAGTCATCCTCTGAGGAGTCAGAGTGAACTTGCGATATCAGGAGCTCTAAGCTTTTATTCCAGGGGTGACTCTACTGACTGTTTTAGGGAATTAATTCCCAGATCTTCAACCTCCACAGTTTCCTGGATCTGGTAGGTCCTCTCTGCTCTCTCTACCCACTGCTCCTTTCAAAAATAGCCCTTTTCCATTTTACAAAACCAAGGCATGCATCCTTCCCCAATTTTACTCTGATTGATTGTTCTAGGATGTAAACACCTCCTGGAAGCCAAACCTCCTTTATTAATGAAAGCACTAGAAACTCATGGGACAGTTTCTTCTTTTTACTGGTTCTATACATTTTTCCTGTTAAGGATAAAGCATGGTGATAGAAATAGAGTATGTTAGTCCCTTTGGGGAGGGCTGAGACAATGAGAGTGATGGCAGTTCTGTTTAATGACCTCACTTCTCCCAAGTCTGGCTTTTGTCAAATAATGCTTTGCTGTTGTAGGAGAAAATGGTGAGAGCAGAGCAGAGGAGAAAATTGGTAAGAAATATTGAATGCTAAAAATGTCTCTTTTTTTTCGCAAATTTAATCACAAGCAATTATGTTCAGCTGTTCTCAGTACTCATCTTTGGGAAGTGTCATTATCTGGAAAGAAAAGCACCTTGGAACAGCTGAAACAGTAGAGGTTAGTGACACGGATTCTATTAAATGTAATGGGAATGTTTTCCAAGGCTACCAAATGATAAAACCTGGGGAAAAAGCTTTCCCTGGTTTCTCTTAAATTCAATGTGTGTGTATCCTTCAACAAGTTAGTTAAAATCGAGGTTATCAAACTGTATCATGAAATATTTATTCCATTTAGTCGGTTCTCTGCTTATTTTTTCTTACTATTTTCTAACTCTGATTAATAAAATAAAGTGATATTTTAGCTGCTGCACCATTTTGTCATTACCAGTGTGCAGATTTCTCTTTCATGAAACATGCAGGGAAAATCTTGATCACACTTCACAATATTAATGACACTATTTCTAAAGTTATATACATAGTTCTTACTTAATGATTTTCAAGAGCTGAAAGATTCAATGCATGCATGCATGTACATTTACCAAAGGACTACCGGGATTTTTATTCTTCTTGCTTCATAAATAACACATTTCTTTGGCTACAAATTACACAGCATTGTTTCAGACTAAGTAGTGAGCAACAGCATGTAGATTTATTATTGTTTTCATAAATTATAAAAACAGACTATATTAGTTTTATATCAGTTTAATCTTGATTTGACTGCTTTTAGTAATCTCTCATAAAAAGTCCAAGTCCCATAATACATTACTCAGTGATTTTCAATAATATTTCTGAAATGTATATTAATCTATTCATTAATTTTGAGTTGATAAATGAATTCAGATATTTTATGACAGAAAGCGAATCTGATTGGCCTGATGACAATGATGACTGACGTTTCCAATTAGGTTATGAGGCAGACAGTTCCCCCTATGCTGAGTAAGCGAAATTTAAACTTAAAGAATGGGATGAGATAGAAGCAGTTTATAGAAAATATTGTATGGTCAGAGCTGTATTGACATAAACAACAATTTTAATTTTTCCAATTTTATCTGTGTCTATCATGCTAAATAACAAAATGGGGGAAAAAAGCAATGGGTACAATTACTGGTCTTTTAATAAATTTTAACAGTCTTTTTGGTATTCTTCCAAGAAATTGAAAAAGGGAATGCATCTAATAAATTCAGAAATGAAAAGTAAATATATAAAAATTCATACACATACACACACCCCTATTCATTTTTATAGAAGGTGGTTTTGAATTCTTTGCTTTCAGCAAAAGTGCAAAAGAACCTAATCAAACTATTAGTAAACAGTGTCAGTCAACTGAAAACAAAAATAATTAATAATATATTATCAAGTGACTTTTAGCCTATAAGAATTCAAAACTCCTAGCAGTATTTCTCTCTACTCACTATCTTCAATTCTTGAGCTTCTGTTTTCTTTAATCTCATGCCCAACAAGATTTTTGCCCTCAACTACTCCCTCAACTACTAAAATGACTCTTGTTTGTTTAAGGTCACAATGACTTCAGTGTTACCAAATCCATAACCAATTCTTAAAGCTAATAGTATTTGACCTTTTAGTAACCACTTCATGGCTATTCATTTCCTCTTCCTGAAAATGCTTTTGTCCCTTGGCTTCCTAAACTCTGCACGCTCTTAGTTTTACTCTGAATTTACTGGTCATATTTCAATTTATTTTTCTATTTGCTCCTCTTCTCCTTTATCTCTTATTGTTGGAGTGCCTCAGGGTTCAGTTCTTAGACCTTGTTTCCTCTCTATTACAATGCCTTCCTAGGTGATCTCATCCCATCTGTGGTTTCACAGTCCAGCTCTGCCTTGATGACTTGTATCTCGATCACAGACTTTTCCCCTTAACCCCTGATTCCATCCAATGGCTAATCATCAATGATGCCTAATAGCAATAACATATTTATGTCCAAATGATCTTAACTCCCCAAACCCTTCTTCACATGGTTCTCCATCAAAGCTCAGAACAGCGTCATCCTTCCATTTGAAGAACCTGTATATCATCCTTGACTCCAGCTCTCGCAATCCAAATCCCACTTGTCCTGAAATCACCTTAGCCCTTCCTTTACAATGCATCTGTTAGGGGAAGCACACTGATTGAAACTGCCCACCCTGGCCAGGCACCATAGTAACCATTTGCATGAGTTGTTTTATGACAGGAGATTCTGATAAGGAATACGGAACTAATAAGCTACCACCAACCGGAAGATTTCGGGAAAGGTCTAAAAGAGACACCATGTGTCCGTCCTCTTCCCAGAATCCCTCTTGCTAGCATCCATCTTGGCTGAGCGATGCGTGCGCCACCAGGAAAGACTCTGAATTAGAATGATTGGCCAAAGACCACCCGGAAACTAATCCCATCACCATAAAACCCGAGACTGCAAGCCATGCAGCAGAGCAGTTCTCCTGGGTTCCATTACCCTACTGCTCTCCACCCAGGTGCCCTTTCCCAATAAAATCTCTTGCTCTGTCAGCATATGTGTCTCCTCAGACAATTCATTTCCGAGTGTTAGACAAGAGCCCAGTTTCGGACCCTGGAATGGGTCCTCCTTCCTGCAACACATCCAGTATCTGTCCCCTTCTCACCATTTCTGTCACTATCCTAATCTTGCCTGGACTTTTGTAATAGACTCCTAATGGTCCTTTACTCACTGTTTTGTCTTCCCACCTACTGCCTAGTCTCAGTACAGCATCCAGAGTGATCCATTCCTGTGCTCAAAGGCTCAAAACCCTCCAGTGGTTCCCCAGCTCACTGGAGGTAAGAGCCAGTATGCTTACAATGGCCTGCAGGGACCAACACTCTGACCTCATTATCTCTCTGCATTCATCTTCTATGACTTTCCTCTCATTCTGCTCTAGCCCCTCTGGCCTCTTCATAGTTGTGCCTCAAATAGTCCCCACCTCTGGACATTTGAGGGCTGCCCAGGTGGCACTAATGGTAAAGAACATGCCTGCCAATGCAGGAGATGTAAGAGATGAGGGTTTGGTCCCTGGATTGGGAAGATTCCATGGAGGACAGCATGGCAACCCACTGCAATATTCTTGCCTGGAGAATTTCATGGACAGAGGAGCCTGGTTGGCTACAGTCCAGAGGTTACAAAGAGTTGGCTATGACTCAAGTGACTTATCATGCAGTCACTGGACATTTGCAGTGGCTGTTTCTTTTACTTAAAACACTCCTCCTCCAGGTATCTGCGAGGCCCATTCCCTCTTTTCTTTCAAATGTTTGTTCAGGCATCAATCAATAAGATCTACTGTGACTACCAATTTAAAATTGCACTCCCCTTACCCTGCTTTATTTTCTACAGTAATTATTGTGTTTATTCTATTCATGGTCTCTCCCTTCCTAGAATATATGCTCAATGAGAGAAGGGTTTTTTTTTGTTTTGTTTTTTTTTTTTGAGTTGTTTTTATTCATTCCTGTAACTTCAGGGCCTTGAGGATTACCTGGAAGTAAGAAGTATTCGGGCTTCTCAGGTAGCTCAGTGGTAAAGAATCTGCCTGCCAATGGAGGAGATGTGAGTTTGATCCCTGGGTCAGGACAATCTCCTGGAGGAGGAAATAGCAACCCACTGCAGTATTCCTATCTGGGAAATCCCACGGACAGAGGAGCCTAGAGGGTTACAGTCTATGGGGTTGCAAAGAATCAGACTGACTGAGCAAATTAGCACACAAGAAGTACTCAGTGAATACAGTTGACCTATATAATTCACACGTTCTGAATTTGCAAATTCACTTACTAGCTAAAATACATTTGTAACCCCCAAATCCATGTTCACTGCATACTTGCAGTAACTCGAAGACAATGCACTGAGCACTGAAAAATTTGAGTCGCCTAAGTGTTCACATTCCCAACTGAAGCTGAGCAAGGCAACTGGCTTCCTTCCTTTTTCAACTCTCATACTGTAAATAAGTGTCCTTTTGTGGTCTATTTTGTGCTACCTTTTCCGCCTTTTTGTGGTTTGGTTGGTGATTTTACTGCTAAAAACGGAACGATCCCTTTATTTTCTGGCACTGGATAGTGCTCTGGAGACGTCCAAAGGAAGCCTGGATTTTCTTCCTTCATTTAAGGACATTTAGCTTTAAAAATATCTTGGAATAATTTTTGCTGCAATTTTTGGGTTCTCTATTTCAGGAATACTTTTCATCCATATGTTGTATCATTTCTGCCTGCCCTTGATATCTGTAGCTTTATCTGTACTCATTTTATCTTTTCCTTTCCTTCCTTTTACATTCTCTCTAGAAGGACTTTCATTTCAAGACTTTAATTAAATTTTCAGCCATGTCTATTCTGTTTTGGCTGCTCTAATTATTAGTTCTGTCATGATATTGTTTGGGTTCTCTGTCCCCTTAATTCTGCAATCCCTCTTTTAATGTCCTTCTGTTCTTTTGACATCTTGTCTTTAACTCCTTTGTAAGAAATAGAATTCATGTTATTATCAAATTATTCCATAGCCTGCAGCCCTTGCAGGGAATCTTCTTCTGTTCCTTAGGTTATATTTTCTGTCACTTGAGTTATTTTTCTGTCCCCCATAGCCTTGCTTTCTTTCTTGGTTTTTGTGTGATAGATTTTCACAGTTACCATGACACGTTCAGTTTGCTCCTGTGCTCACACCAAGTATGGTAAACTCTGACAGTCATGGAGAGGTGGGGGTAAATTCTTTTTAACATTTCCCCCATTTTTTGTTAATGCAATTCCACTTCCCTCTATTTTTATTTTTAAACTGTATTTATTTATTTTGCTGCCTCAAGTCTTAGTGGTGGCATACAGGATCTTTCATTGTGGTTAATAGGCTTCTCTCTAGTTGCAACTCACGGGCTTAGTAGCCTCATGGCATGTGGGGTCTTAGTTCCCCATCCAGGGGTTGAACCCTCATCCCCTGCATTGTAAGGTAGATTCTTAACCACTGGACCATCAGGAAAGTCCCTCCTTCATCCTATTGATACATTTTTGACTTCCCTTCTGAGCCAAATTTGAGAAATATCGTTTTCTTACTGCTTTTCATTACCTTGGTGGCTCAGTCAAATCAAAAATTTCAGCTGGAGTGGGTGAAGGTTCTTTGGAAAACTAGAAGCCTAGTCTTTCTTCTGAGATTAAAAAAATACTCTGTTATAGATTACCCTGTATGGATCAAGGATATATTCTACTCTTGTGGGGAAACACCCTTGTGTTTTAGATCATTCTCATGACTTAGACTGGAATTCTGATAAATGGTGAATCCAAGGGGTAGCTTTTCTGCCTCTGTTGACACAATATAATGCTTAGGATCCATTGGTCCTAATTTTTTTCTGTAAATCATGCAGCTAGTAATATCATGAGATTCTTATGAGTCTCAAATAGAATGCTGTATATACTGGTGTATCATCATGTCACAGGTTTCCCCAGTGGCTCAGCAGTAAAGAATCTGCCTGCAATGCAAGACATACAGGAGATGCATGTTTGATCCCTGCGTAGGGAATATACCCTGCAAAAGGGCATGGCAACCCACTCCAGTATTCTTTCCTGGAGAATCCCATGGACAGAGGAGCCTGATGGGCTACAGCCCATAGGGTTGCAAAGAACTGGATGTGACTGAAGCGATTGAGCATGTACATCTTGCCACACTTGCTCAAAACATGTTAGATATGATTATTTTATTGCTGTAAAATATGAAAATTTCCTTCCAGAGAGCATCTCTTTGCTTTTGCCCTGAGCTGGGTACTCAGTCACTCACTCTTTAATTCTGCCTCTTTCTAAATGGGGTTGCTTTCTTGAGATTTTATTAACTTACTACATTTGTCTCATATCATTTGTTGGAGGTGTGTATGGGAGGGGAAGGACTTATGATGAGCCATGGCCAAGTATTTCCTCATCGATTTTCTTTGGGACTACTTTTTCAAAAAATTGTAGGACATGAGGTCGTATCTATTTATTTCTGGTTGCTGACGGTGATCCTTTTGTTATTGTGGTTAGGTTTAACCGGTTTTAGGGTGGGATGTTGTTTATTTTCCTCCATTCATCATGTCTACCTAGAAGTTCAAAAAGGGTTAGAGACAGAAGGGAGAGAGGCAGGCACTCAGGATGGGGTCTGAGTGAGGGAGGGAGCAGACACAGAAATGGGTGAGAAGGGATGGTGAAGAGCAGAGGTCAGTTAGCAATGAAGGGAACAGTGGGTGATGAATGACACTAGGTAGGCAGACTGAAGTCTGGTCAGAGATTTTGGAGCCTAGGAGGAAGCACTGAGACTAGTGGTGGGTCTAGGCTGTTGATCTTCTATAAGACCTGGCTCTCCTGCAGGTCATCTGTTGACATGATGTCTCTCCCAAGTAAACCTACAAGCTGCCACAGCCACATGGCCCAAAGGTTCTGACTGGGGTGAACATGCATGTCTTGCTCTTTAGAGAAATAGAGACCACCAGGCAGGAAGGCAGTTGCAGAAGATACCAAAATTCTATCTGCTAGGAATAGATATGGCTGAGACTACCTCTGGTACTATTAGTCTAAGATTTTTAAATTTTTTTAAATATTTAAAAATTTTTTGGTTGTGCCTCATGGCATGTGGGGTCTTAGTTTCCCAGCCAGGGATACAACCTGTGTTCCCTGCATTGGACATATGGAGTGTTAACCACTGGATCACCAGAGGGATCCCCTACTATTGTTCAGTCACTAAGTCATGTCTGACTCTTTGTGACCCTACGGACTGCAACATGCAAGACACCCCTGTCCTTCACTACCTCCCAGTTTTCTCAAATTCATGCCCCCATTTGTCTATGTTTTATCCACCTCTGAAGTGTGGGGGCCAAACAGTCCCAGGAGCCACTTCTAATGATATACTCATGCTGCTGCTGCTGCTGCTGCTGCTGCTGCTGCTGCTGCTGCTGCTGCTAAGTCGCTTCAGTCGTGTCCGACTCTGTGCGACCCCATAGACGGCAGCCCACCAGGCTCCTCTGTCCCTGGGATTCTCCAGGCAAGAACACTGGAGTGGGCTGCCATTTCCTTCTCCAATGCAGTAAAGTGAAAAGTGAAAGTGAAGTCGCTCAGTCGTGCCCGACTCGTAGCGACCCCATGGACTGCAGCCTACAAGGCTCCTCTGCCCATGGAGTTTTCCAGGCAAGAGTACTGGAGTGGGTTGCCATTTCCTTCTTCAATGCATGAAAGTGAAAAGTGAAAGTGAAGTCGCCCAGCTGTGTCCTACTTGTAGCGACCCCATGGACTGCAGCCTACCAGGCTCCTACTCATAAGTTCTCATAACTTAGGGTTCTAACATTGGTTTGGACATCAGAGAGAGAGAGAGAGACAATTAATTCACGACTCCATAAGTACCATGACCTTTTTCATTAAGTCTAGTTAATGTTGCTCCTGAATCGAGAGCTTCCAAAATCATTGCCCATCCATGTGTATCCAGAGCCAGTGTTGAAGCCTTGCACAAAAGATGTTCCTTAATTAAATGAAGAAAAGATAGATCAGTTTGACAGCACTCCAGAAGTTAGAAAATATCCCTTGAGTCTCTCCACCCCTCCCTCCCACCCTATTGCTGTCTCTAATTTAGCACCAACTTCTTCCCAAGGAGCTTGAATCTGCCAGCAGAGTGAGGAATCATCCACCAGGCGGGTTATTTTAAATCTTTAATAGA